>NC_138430.1:6103042-8503042 GCF_016097725.1 Ips typographus | reverse complement strand
ATTTCACTCAGTCTGTACTAAAGTCAGGAAAAATGCAAGAAAACACAATTTCAGTCAGAAATTATGGAATTTTTAGGTTACGGTCCTGAAATTTGCTGTTTAGACACTTAGTTAACCTTAAAATCCAGCGACGTACTGAAAAATTTCACAAACAACCCTAATTTCACTCAGACTGTACTAAAGTCAGGAAAAATGCAAGAAAACACAATTTCACTCAGAAATTTGGGAATTTAAAGGTTACGGTCCTGAAACTTGCTGTTCAGACACTTAGTTAACCTTAAAATCCAGGGACGTACTGAAAAATTTCACAAACAACCCTAATTTCACTCAGACTGTACTAAAGTCAGGAAAAATGCAAGAAAACACAATTTCACTCAGAAATTCTGCAATTTTAAGGTTACGGTCCTGAAATTTGCTGTTCAGACACTTAGTTAACCTTAAAATCCAGGGACGCACTGAAAAATTTCACAAACAACCCTAATTTCACTCAGACTGTACTAAAATCGTGCAAAATGCAAGAAAACACAATTTCAGTCAGAAATTCTGCAATTTTAAGGTTACGGTCCTGAAATTTGCTGTTCAGACAGTTAATTAACCTTAAAATCCAGGGACGCACTGAAAAATTTCACAAACAACCCTAATTTCACTCAGACTGTACTAAAATCGTGCAAAATGCAAGAAAACACAATTTCAGTCAGAAATTTGTGAATTTAAAGGTTACGGTCCTGAAATTTGCTGTACAGACACTTAGTTAACCTTAAAATCCAGGGACGTACTGAAAAAATTCACAAACAACCCTAATTTCACTCAGACTGTACTAAAATCGTGAAAAATGCAAAAAAACACAATTTCAGTCAGAAATTCTGCAATTTTTAGGTTACGGTCCTGAAATTTGCTGTTCAGACAGTTAATTAACCTTAAAATCCAGGGACGCACTGAAAAATTTCACAAACAACCCTAATTTCACTCAGACTATACTAAAATCGTGAAAAATGCAAGAAAACACAATTTTACTCAGAAATTCCGCAATTTTTAGGTTACGGTACTGAAATTTACTGTTCAGACACTTAATTAAGCTTAAAATTCAGAGACGTACTGAAAAATTTCACAAACAACCCTAATTTCACTCAGACTGTACTAAAATCGTGAAAAATGCAAGGAAAACACAATTTCACTCAGAAATTCTGCAATTTTAAGGTTACGGTCCTGAAATTTGCTGTTCAGACACTTAATTAAGCTTAAAATTCAGAGACGTACTGAAAAATTTCACAAACAACCCTAATTTCACTCAGACCGTACTAAAATCGTGAAAAATGCAAGAAAACACAATTTCACTCAGAAATTCCGCAATTTTTAGGTTACGGTACTGAAATTTACTGTTCAGACACTTAATTAAGCTTAAAATTCAGAGACGTACTGAAAAATTTCACAAACAACCCTAATTTCACTCAGACCGTACTAAAATCGTGAAAAATGCAAGATATACAAGAAAACACAATTTCACTCATAAATTCTGCAATTTTTTTTTTAATTTAGCCTGCTAACATTAGTGAAAAACATTTTTCAATGCTAAAATTCGTGTGTTGCTGTTTTTTTACAACGTTTTACAAAAATTAACCAAGTTTGTACCTGTCCACAATCCATGTTAAAGGCAAGTTGTAATTTAGATTACTATGATTTAATTAATAGCACAAATTCGATTCAGTAAATGTGTATCTGTTCCACTAATAACATATGGAGTCTCTCTCTCAAAGTTTGGCTATCATCATATTTTTGATATTGCAATGTTGCAATTGTACTCTGAAGTTGTTTAACCATGAATTCCTTTTTTCCTGGATAATAAGATGGAGCAGCAACTGGTAATTATTTCCCTCATGCCCCAAGTATTGCAGTTTGCGTTACTTAACAGTAAGAGTCAATTCTTTCTCTTTCTGCATCCTCTGCAAAACATCTACATTTGTCACTCTGAGTAACATCCAGTAAATTTTCAATTTTTATTCACTCGTAATAAGTCAAAAAAGCAATATTTCGTATGTTTGTATATTTAATTTGAACCCAATAAAGAGCTGTTAAAAGTGAAACTGTCGAGAATAGCACGTCAAACGAGTGTAGGATGGAACTTTTAACCAAGAAATGCCGGAACACGTGCGCCGTTCGTTGTTGTTAACATGTCCCTTGCATTTAATAGACTGTAGTTAACATACAATGGAGAAACGCCTAAACACTAATTTAAAACTGAATTATGATGGGGCGATGTTGGTTTATGACTTTATGGGAAACGGTATTCATTTTCACGTGGTCTGTAATTTTCAGTAAAAAAATCGTTTTATTGATCCAGTTGAACAAAAATTTCAACGGGATTTTGATTACCAAAGGCAATATTAAAATACCTTTGTTCGATGCAAAAAAAGTCAGTTCATTTATCGTATGAAATTTGAAAAATGCTTTTATCCCTAGTTCTGGTCATAATTGATTACATTTTAGCAGTAATTGATATTTTGTTGTGCTTGGTTTCAAAATTATTGATTGATAAACTAGGCTTGATGGAAAATTATCCTTCCCTAATTGACTGAAATCAGTACAGTTCATGACAGGCTAAGCATATCAAATCATTAATTCCATCAAGACTGCAGAAAATCGTAAAATTCCACTTTCAAGGCACGTATCGAGATATTACGATTTAGCTAGTCTTGTCATTGCAATTTCCTCGAGTAATTGTTATTAGACTTTGTTGGCCGGTACATATGATCTCCAATGAAGATTAAAGTAACTGGTCGTAGACGAACAATTCGATATAAATAACAGCCCGATCAGATCGTCGTAAACCACATGAAACTGAAGAAGTGACCGTCATTTAACTGAATACGGCTTGGCATTTGCCCAAAACTAGTCAGACAATCGATTGTCCGAAATTCCAGATATGAACGAAACAGGCCCGGCTAATATTGAATGGAGATATTACAATAATCCGTGCAAATGTTTTGGATGGAATCGCGGTGGAAAACAAAAGTAGGGTTTACCTTCAAAATGCGGGAATCGAGCCAAATATCGCAAACAGTAAATTCGGTTTAATTGGGAAAATAGACGCTTCAGCTATGTTTGCTATTTTCCAATCGCGATATTGAAAGTTGGCATATTTTTTGCATTTTTTAGTAGAAATATCACAGGCAAACTTTATCAACAAGCAAATATAACGTAGCAGCTTTTCCACGTTATCTCTTCTCTTAAGTAATTATACAGTGAAGGCTTTAAAATAATAAACGTCGTAGATGTGGGTGTAGCCTCTAAGCTTAAACGAAAATAACCGTACCATTGTATTCTTTTCAACATCAACTTAAGGGCTTGTACATATTTATAAATGCATAATTTTTCTTCTAGAGAGAGATGATGTGGAATAACGTGACGAAAGCTAATCACGTAAGATAAAAGGAATCCTCTCTAAGTTCATAGTATATTTGCTAGATTAACTTTATTAAGTTACGTCACAAATGTGACTAATTAATTAAAATATAATACTAATAATTCGTCAAATCACAGTGTAATTAACGCTTTTGATACACTTCATACTTATCAAAGCGATTGAGTAAAACGGTCACGTTTGTAAAAAAACCAATGTTAGGTGCAGGTTATAAAAGGATTCTTAAGAAGCCTCGAGGCCTGAGTGTAAATTAACTATACGACCAATAATTCATGCTTTGAGAATTTTAAATTTGGCGTGTCGTATTCTTTAACCGGGTTGACTTTCCCAGGCTGCATAGGGGCATTAAACAAATAGATGGAATAATTCACTTCTGGTCTGTAAATGGCAACATAATACACGTTTTCGAACGCAATAAACAGTCCGTATTTCTTATGTGTGTGTACAGTTTCATACGTAATTACCAGTTATGTAGGGCTTAATTTAGAAAATGGTCGGCTAATAAGTATAAATCTCTCCGTAAAGAGATGTAGACAATTTGATAGCTATTTCTTGACGTGATGCACATACGACAGTACCAACCAGATATTTAATTTCCACAAATAATTCAATATATGGACTTAATGGCAAGTTCGGTTTGAATTTCCGTAAACTGACAATGTAAATTAGTGGTAAAGTAGTTCTGGCTAGTAAATCCATTATAGTTTAAATGCCATTACGGATATCTGAGGTAAATTAGATGTTTGATCAGAAAAGTTAGTTGAGTTGCTTTTCAGTATTAATAGCAAATGTTTTGGTTATTTACCCTATTGGTAGGGTGTGGTACTATTTTAAGCATGTGGAGATGTATTAGTTGACAATTTAGAGGGTTGAACTGACAAAAGTAGTATCTATTATTAAATTAGCATTTGTCAAATACAGGTGTGGTAAATCCAAAACCGACCATAGGAAAACCGTGTAACGGACAGAGAAACGTACATTATTGCATGCGCGAGACTAAGACGGAAAACGAAAAAAATATCAAGTAGGCCATATTTTCAGCGCGCTGTTGCCAAACGCCGTAAGTATCACCAGTACCGTACACATTTACAAGTGCCCTATGTTGCCACATCTTCCACGAGCAGATGTGAACCTGGTGTATTGTTGGTTGCAGTAATAAACGGACCGATGAATTATACAGATTTCGAAATTTTCATTTATAATTGCTTAATGAAAGATACATATTGTGAGGTTTAAAGGAGGAATTTGTCAATACGGCATGAACCATAGTGACAACCCTTTTTGTGATTTTGGATTGTTAACCACTGTCATAAAAATAAATGGGTTTTTAAGGGCAGGATCATTTTGCAAAAACTGATGAAGGTAACTGATCTAAATCAGTTTGGCAACTAGACGATCATCATCATCATTCTTCGTCAAGAAGATAGATCTGGACGGTGCGATGACGTCGTGAATATGAAACAAAGACAAAACATAGTTTCAGCATTGAATTGTAATCTCGAACATTTTATTGACTTCTGCATTGGACCGAGTAGAGGCGGAACAGCTAAAAAAATGTTTCGGAATCCGGACCCGTTGGCCGGCGGCGAGTCCGAATCCCAAAAGCGGCCTCCGAGCCAGGGAAACGAGAAACGCGTGGAATGACGCTCCGCCAGGTAGAACACGCCCGGGAATTCAATCGGCCGCCATTATTAATACAGCCCAAAACAATAGTGTGCCAGTGTATACCATGACAGGGGCGTACGTCAACCGCATCCTGTAAAATCTTTCCCATGCACATTCCAAAATTGCCAAGAAAGTCAACTGGATTCTTAAAATTCCAATTGCATTTACGTGTCCACTGTCTTTAAGTGCCGAAACCAAAATCAACCTGTTCACTAGACAGATATAGTCAAAATGTTACCATCGAGAATGACGTCAAGCATATCATTGATCAAGAAGTAGGTTCAATAATTATTTTTGCAAAAAGTGCAATTTTGGAAATTTTTTATTTTGCTCCAGGAGGGTTCCAATGCACAGCAAAGGGCATATTTACACCAAAGAACCTTAAATTAGGTAAAATAAGTACAAAAAAAAGCACATTTTTTTACTATGTTTTCGAAATCAACGAACTTTATCAGTTTAAATAAAAATCATTTGTATTTCTTTAATAACCTTCAAATAATATCTCAACTAAATCAAAATTCAACAATAGAGATGAAAATAAATCGTTTGATGTGATACCCCACTGGCTGCGTGGAAGGGAGTCTAAAGTTGCTTTTAATTACACTCATTCATACGGTACTTGAGCAAACCCCTTGTTATACGAGAGCCGAATGTTTGTAATGGCGATCTTTTTAAAAGGCAGCTTTAATTGTATTATCTGATTAGTTGGATACAGTCGTCGACCAGGCGGCAAAGTGCTGAATCACAAATCGGACCGTATACAGTAAAGGCGGGATTTAAATCAATGCTATTATAAAAATTGCACTGTAATTTAAGTCACTTTCTCTTATAACACAAAACTATTTTATTAAAAGTTTCTAAGAATCAGGACAACAATCAATTGTCGCTTTTTTAATTTAAAAAATATTTGACATGAAATACAACAGTTTCTTTTTCACAGATTTTGAAGGTATAGTGCGTTCCTCATAAACCCTAACTGTCCTAAAGACGAGTAGTATTTATGGTTCATTTTTTTTCCTGTCATTAAGCAATTATAAATGAAAATGAGAAAACTATATTGTTTTGAAAAAAAAACATTCTAAGAATCTCACATGTTTTGCATGCAATAAATGCTGTAATATAATCGAAATCTGTTTAATTCGTCGGTCCGTTTATTACTGCAACCAACAATACACCAGGTTCACATCTGCTCGCGAAAGATGTGGCAACGTAGAGCATAGTCCCAACTGACAGTCGGCTAAACATTTTGAGGTTAGGAATTTTAAAAAGTTGAAAAACACCAAAAACTACAAACAGAAGAGATAAAAACTTAATTTAGGGTTGTTTAAGTTTATTAATTAGTGTTGTTATTGTGAGAGCTTCGTAGAATTTAAGGTTTTTCTTCACCAAACTGGAAAACTTGCAACATTTGATGGTAAACAAAGGCGGAAAGTTCCAATCAAACTTTGGCTTGGGAACAACAACCACATTCAATTTAAATTATCTGGAAAGAACATCACAGATGCTGCCACGGGAAAATAAATGGACCATACATAGAGCAAGCCTTTTACCGGACAAAAACCTTCAGTTTCAGGTACATTAACAAAGTGTTCAGTTGATGGTATTCTAAAGCTCTGCTTATACACACTTCCATCACATGTAACTGTAAAATACACTTTAAGACACTCACAACTTGTCGACCATTCAAAATTGAAGTCAATATTGCAAAAAAACTGCAGTCTCGTACCTGGGATAGGATAAAACTTCCTTGCTTCATAAGTCTTTTTAGGTAAGAAATTAAATTCCTGGAACATATAATAACTTAATATCAACAGGAGTTGCGCCACGTCTACGTTGGCAGACAACCCAAAGCGGCGGGCTTTTAGAGTTCCCTTAAATAAGTTTATTACCCTTTAAAATGGAAAACAATTCTACTCGTGTGTCGTATTATTTTCTACAGCAACTTAAAATGATCCAAATCATTGCATTAGTCCCAAGTGAACATAGAAAATATCAACAGAATTGTGTCAAGATGTAACTACCTTGTCACGTATATTAAATGTTCAGTAGCTAAATCATTAAGATTGTAACGCAAGAAACTACGAGCAGCACTTTGTTACTAATGAAACTTGTGATAGGCTGTGTTAGTTTGTAGACTTTCTGCCATTAGACTCTTAATTATGTTAAACCAATAAATACAGCAAATTAAACTGTAGAAGAAATTTGGAATTTGCCAACAATTATAGTCTCAAATTTAGGCAAGATTCGATTTGTTAGTCGGCGGTTCTGATTTGCTGGCAATTTGCACAAAGTATTGGTTTTTTTGACATTTTATGAGTTCCACACTTATCTACTTTTGTTGCATAAAAATCTCGTGATTTATTAATATAATAAGTTTTTATCTCTGGTGTTATTCATATTTCAATCTTACTTTATGGCTGCTTTAATACATTCTGATATTGACTTTTCTTGACAATAATTCTAGATTCACAAAAGCAAATATACACAACGATACGTAATTCTCGAAATCCTCATATCTCGTGTTTCTTTCCAAATGATTCATATAACACCATAGTGTGTTTGAACCGTCTTGGCGTGGCTCATAAAGAAAGGTTTGTATATTTTAGAGTTTATTTGT
The DNA here is from genome assembly GCF_016097725.1 of Ips typographus. Classification (NCBI taxonomy): domain Eukaryota; kingdom Metazoa; phylum Arthropoda; class Insecta; order Coleoptera; family Curculionidae; genus Ips; species Ips typographus. Next base: position 8,495,342 of record NC_138430.1, on the reverse strand, counting down.
GACCCTTCTTCAAACAGTCAGGTTGTTTACGGTTACTAAACAATTTTTGCTGATTTATCTATTACAAAAGGCACAATATGTTAAAGTAAATATGTGTCGGTTGTTGTTTTTGTAACATTAGTGAAAAATTATGAATTTCTATAATTGTAAAGCTGTAATAATATGTTATGATATTAATGTGGAACGAAACGTATTAGGTTCAGGAAATTCTGTTATTTTCTAACTTTGACTATCTTGATTTGCAATAAGCATTATGTAACGTACGAAACATTATTGATACAATTTTTAAGTTACGTCCAAATTTCGGCGGAATGCAAATTAAGGATTCTGCAATATTTCGTAAAGTGGCAGTTCCGATTTTCTGGCAATTTGTGAAGTGATTTAATAAAACCATAACAAATACAGTTATCTGGTAATAACTTGTTAAACGGTTCTCAATCAGAAGAACCGGAACGAAGTTAAATGTGGTTTTGTTATTTTGAACTTCTAAATGTCTGAGACTGTTAACTGATCTGATGAAGCTTAATTTCAGAATCGAACAAAGTTTTTGATGCTTTGTTATTAAAGGAATGATGAGCAGCATTTGCGTAAATCTCTTGACCAATAACAATAGTTTGCCACTTTCTAGCTAATCTTTCTATGGGTGATCTGAATCTGGAGGAGTATTAAAGGAATTTGTTGATTACAGGCAGCGTGGTGACTCCCGGCAGCACCATTACTTCTCCGTGGACGTCGGGCCCGCCGGCCGACTCAAATGGCGGGCCGGATACGAAAAACTTGGATGTGGGAGATCTCAGCGATGTAAGTTCATTTACGATAATCATAATAGAAAAGCGTGTCCCAGCAAAGTTATATACTTGCTGCTATCGTTCCAACAATAAAGAACCTGTCCGGTCCGGTATTGTCCCTCAAGTTACTGTAATTATAGGATGAAAAGGACATGGCAGCTGCCGACGCCGAGGGTGTCTGGAGTCCGGATATCGAACAAAGCTTCCAAGAAGCCCTGGCCATCTACCCCCCGTGTGGACGACGGAAAATTATTTTATCAGACGAAGGAAAAATGTACGGTGAGTAATGGACTGAAACTCCCAACTTCGACGTGAAACCGTTTTAAATTAGTAGTTGTAATTTTCCAAACTAACAATTTCAAATATGACCTCTAAATGACGGTTTAGGGCACGTGTTCTCGGTATCACACAGAACTATTTCTTAAAATCAATTATTATTAGTCGTCCATCCTCTATTATGGCAGTTAACTAAAATATTCATAAATACGATCGATAAAGTGCAATTTTTAGATTTACAGTCCTCGTTGTAATAGCAAACTTACATGCATATGTCCGCCGTGTCCTGCACAAAATAGTTCCTCAACTTTACGTTAATTAAAACTTTGAAGCAATAATTAACGCAATTTGCTTTAACGGGACTTTGCAAGAATAAATCGAAGTCGGAATTATTAGTAATTAATGAACTGCCGTTAGATGTCCTACGTGCAACATAACAAAACCTATGAATTAACTTTAATATTCCATTTTGTTAGGTTACCCTCTACTACTCCACATCGAATGAAACAAAATTGGCTTTTTAAATTGATTAAACTTTTCAATTTAATTTTTATCGTAGAAATATAATAATAAATCGCGGTTAATTAAATTTTCACACTGCATTTGCAATTAAACTGCAAACGTGAAAAACCATGTTGGATCGTCGCTGTTTATTACCAACATTTCAATTAATCTACAGGCAAAACACAAAACAATTTCGTCAATAATATAATATGTATTTTGCCAATAAAGCCTCGTGGATTCTATTGTTTCCTGTTTTTGGCCAAATTGCTAATTGTTCGGTTCGAACTATACAATATTTGATTGTTTGACCAGATTTTTACTTTTATATGCATGTTTTTTTACTCTCTTGTCTCTTTAAAATTTTTTAATAATTGTCTCAAAAGTAAAAATGTAAAACTAATGAATGAAGTAAAATCGTTCTTGTAATTCATTTAGACGAGTTAAGATTTATGATTAGAAGACCAATCAATGCTTGGCGCCAGTCGATTTTACCTCAACGACGCTGGTCATCAAGTAATTAGTTCCGAGTTACAACATAAGCATTGTCTGACCAACGTTTGTTCCAATGATCCCAAAATCATAAACTTTCTAAGTGGAAGCCCATAAAATTGACAAGATACGTCATAAACCAGGCTAGTTACGTTGTATCTGTTTATCCACAATGTATGACAATTCTGTTATAATCTATTATGTAACATCACTTTTAGATAAGTGGTTTTTGTTACTTACTTATCAATAATCTTATAAAAAAAAACGATGATTCATGCAAAAATGCTAAATTATTAGACGAAACAATTTTAAACGACCGATGGGCGCTTATAAGTTGTGTTATCTATAAAAAATATGTTTGCACACCGCATTTCTATCATTTTTGGATAAAACCACGTTCGAAAGGATTATTATAATAACTTTAATTGATTTTACGATTAGTTGCCGTGTTCATAGTCATTTAAATACTACGAAGCAGTTTAATGGATTAATTAAAGCTGTTATGACATCAAAAGACTGGAAATAAACACAACAAATGCAAAGTTCGTTATAAAGTAGAATAGAAAGTTAATTACCAAGTCACTAGATTTAATCCATTAGAGTATCCTCGTATAATCTTAGCAGCTTTTCAATTTTATCGTTTTTTATTTAATTAAAGGAATAATACAGAAATTGTAGGTTTTTCATTATAAAAGAGCGTCGTATTTGCTGTCCCTTCTGTCTTCTATATCACTTTTCCCAGCGAGTAGTATGTTAATGTAGTCAAAGGGCAGTAGTCCTGGCAAAAGGGGGAGTGTCCCATTATGACGGACCCTATAGAGGGAGGAGAGACTTTATGGAGGAGTAGAATTACTCAGGTTAGACAAAATTTTTAGTCTGTTTTGTCAAAAAGTGAAAGAGTTAACCCTCCGAACGTAAAGAAGGCAGTTAAACAGTTTAGGACTCAATCCCTGATATCTTCATCTTCTAATAACGCGGCAGCGTAATGGCAAAATCTACCCTACTTTATATTTTCTTCGCCGGCGGCAGCGGTGGCGACCGAACGCCCCTCGCTCTCTCACTAATTGCACATTCTTGGCATAGTTTGGGGCTGCACCGCCCCCCCATCCCGGGGAGCGAGAGCGTGACATCCCTTGCCGTGCTTTTGTTTTCAAATACATATCCCGGAATTGAGGTTGTTTTCGGTTTATTTTGCGCTGACCACATAAAATGAACACTAGTAACTTGGACGTTATACCGTTAATACAACGGAACAATTTTTGCTTTTACCCTTTTGTTTCATTTACCGTTTTCGGTTTTGCGCGTCTTTTTCATTTTTAAACTACACTAATGGACAAATCAGCTTCTAAAAAATAATTTTAAAAAAATCTAAAAATATTAAATAGGAAAACCGTGTAACGGACAGAGAAACATAGATAATTGCATGCGCGGAACAAAGACGGAATACAAAAAAATATCAAGTAGGCCGAAATTTTACAGTCAGTAGGTCTGTTCGCACAGGCAATCCCTAATTGGTTTCCATTGGTTGAATACTCACGTGACTATGACGTTTTCTGACTTGTGGCCAATGGGGATGTATCTACTTCTCTGATTACTAGTTGGAGATTCTCTCTGCGAACAGACTTAACTTTCTTATTAGAACATTCCTGAATATTTCCGTTTACTTTTATAACATTTTTAGTGCGGTTTCTGTGTAATTTGTTTCAAAACTTGAATAATTGTTCCTCATTTACTATTTGAACTCACGATTGCGTTGCAACACCTCCCTAATGTGCGGTAAACTGCAACTGTCAAACGCGCAATTACAATCTAACCTCAAAATGAATCGGGTAAAATTTTGGTGAAACAACAAAGAATATGACCATTTTTAGGCCAGAATAAAAATGAAAAGTGACTGAAGAAAGCGACAAACCTGACATGTTGATCTCACATCACATTCACAAACTTAAATTGAAGACCAAAAGTAATATTCCTTTAAAGGCAAACAACATCATTGTGTCCAGCAAGCAAAGTGAGATTTAACAATCCAACCCATAAAGGAGTTTGTTGATGATAATGTTAGTTGAATGTTTGAATAACAAGGTAAGAAAACCCTAATTTACTGATCTAATTTCAAAGTGCAAAAATTCACTGTTCTGGCAAATTGATTGAAAGCAACTTGAACAGTAAATTAGATTACTTGAACTAGTATAGTAAATCAAAGCTTTTAGACTTTTTACACCTTATTATATCATTGTTATTCAAACTGAAAAAATAAATACGTATTTACCTACTGTTGGTAACTGGACTCAATAAAAGTAGTCAAGTTGTCTGACTTAGCTTAAAGTTAAGCAGATTAGCTTTACTTTCCAATATTCCAGCTTCTTTCAAAGCCTCAGGGTTTCTGTTCTGATCACTAGATCCGTAAGTACAGGCTAGGAAAAATAACTTCACTAATAACAACACTACACTAGGAATACCTTGAAGTATTCTCACTGATGAATTGTATGGGGGTAGTTTTCTACATTAAATTGAAAGGCTACTAACTAGAGTGATTCTTATTATTGTGTAAATAGTGTCATTCGTTCATGTTTTCCCAAAATCTTACAATATATGAGTTGTATCTTGTATTAATATGCCTGTCACTGTAATTATTTTTGTTTACTTCCAAAATTTGAGGTTAGATTTTATGATTTTAATCACAGACGACAGATGAAATAATATTTGACGTTTGGCAAGAGCGTGTTGAAATTTCGGCCTACTTGATATTTTTTTTGTTATGTGTCTTTGATTCAAAAGTCACGTGACCTCCATCTGATTTTATAAACATGATGTCACGTGATCATGAATCAAAAGTGTGCACATTGTTAAAGTTACATTTTTTTTACGTATTTTTAGTTAACTTTTTCCTTTAAATATTACACATTGTTCGGTCATTGAATCGATTTTGTGTTGGCGTGTAAATGTGTGTGATTGTCGGGGCCCAATTATTTCATATGCAACTTTTTTTTTTGCATGCGTGTTAATACAGGCAGCTACCTGACGTGAACAAAGCCAAAACGAAAAATTTATTCGAAGTGGTTACTCGATAGTTATCTGCGCTAGTCATTTAGGGTTGACATAATGGTTTTTCCGAAATCTATAGAGCTATTAAGTGACTGAGAATCTCTGTGCATCAAATATCCGCATAAAATTATAGGTCTGTTCCCAGAACGAGTCTCCAACTAGTAACCAGAGGAATATGTCCAGCTATTGGCCATTATCCTTAAAATGTCAATGTCACGTGAGCATTCAGCCAATAAAAGCCAACAATTTCCGATTTTCAGTTGGAAACCAGTTTGAAATTGCCTCTACGAACAGTTCTTATATCTCTGAGACTGAAACTACTAACCCGATGTCCAACCTTGACATTCAAATTTCCATAAGTAGCGGTAAAAAAAATCAAGAACCATGTGGAATAATTAGTTATGGAAAGGATGATGAATGAGTCACAGAAAATGACTGAGAACTAGTATCTTTTGTCGGGTATTGTCCTCTCAAATTCTGTCACCCCAAGGGAAAAAATAATCTTTCTGATAAGGTAAAAATAAAATATGACTCGTATTTAAAAAAGTAGAAGTTTAGTTCAGAACTCAAAAAATAGTGAATCTATAAAAGTAATATTAACATAACAAAAAGTGCCTTGATAATGTAAAATCTATTTTCACCAAACTGTCATAATAACGAAGTTACAGGGACTTATCCAAAATGTCGAAATTTTGACAATAATTACAAGAAAATAAAAGACGATAACGAAATTCTGCTGGGGGTAAAGGTTTTTCGCTTGTTGATAAATTAATAATTAGCCTATTATAAGAGGGAATTTTGTGCAGTTGCAAATAACCCTTTAGCACCTGTATAGAAATTCCTTTATCACGGCGGATAAAAATGAATTATTTGAGCTTAAAATGCTTTTGAAGAGGATGTTTCGTGGTTGGTTGACCATTCCCACTTGCACATTTTCAAAATAATAGCCGTCATTAATATTTCATAGATTTGTTTACTGCTGCAGGCAAACATTACTTCAAAATTTTTACCTGGCTTGGGCCATTAAGTGTGTACTAAGTACTTCGCATTACTAACGTTAATGTGACCATTCACTTGTTAGGATCACGCACTTGTCGACCGTTTTCAAAGAGACGCAACCAACTGAACCCCAGACAGGTAAATGTACAAATAATTGGCAGAGAAATGAAGAGATTTGTAGAGGAACAGTACCGTCATTGAGTTAACATATTTGAAAGTCGTTACGGATTTAAATAAGGAAATTGTTTAAGTTGGTTTGTTTATTTTTAGGTCGAAACGAACTTATAGCCCGATATATTAAACTTCGGACTGGAAAGACGCGAACAAGAAAACAAGTCAGCTCACACATACAAGTATTAGCGAGGCGGAAGTTACGAGAAATCCAGGCTAAACTTAAAGTCGTAAGTATTTATATAATCTGGTTAGTAATTAGTGTATTATTGAAACTTTAAAGTCCTCCAAAGTCTCATATTTGTAAAGAGGTTACTTGCTTTACTGTAGAAACAATGTCAAATACGAAACTACATATCTAAATTGCATTAAGGCATAGCTCAATATCTGACTGGTTTAAGACAAAAACCTGTTGTTCTTTGTTAATGTCCGTAATTAGTTGTTGACGGGCTTTGGGAGATAAAAACGAGTGATGGAATGGCTTGTAGATAGGACATTAAAGGAAACTAAGCTGTCTTTAATGTAAATACAACGTTTTTCCTTGTGGTTTTTTTAATATTTGTTCTTGTAGGTATACAGTGTGTAATTTACGCCTAAAAACCGATATTACAACTGTTAACAAATATATTAGCAAATTGCCACTAAAAACCCGATATCGTTTGAAAACGCAGCCAGTCCAAAAACTCTCTAATAAATTTATTATATTGTTTTCCCATTAGGTTAATCTGTAGATTTAATAATGCGTTTATTGCACGCTCTGTTTCATTCATGGTTCTGGTGTGTAGTGACAAATTAAAAGGCGATCAACGGACGACAAAGGCAGGCACTTTAGAATAAATTTAAAACCGATTGCTATTGCCATTTAAGAATACAATTTCACCTTGAATGCATTTTCACTTGTCTCCGGTTCTATGATTTTTTTTTGCTGGAATATTACTTCTTGCAAACACACCCATTTTTGTATTAACTTAATCCATTCACAATGCTTCAGTTAAGACTGAACTGATTATTCAGTTGGAACAGGATTTTATGGTTTTAATATAGTTGTTTTTAGGTATATTACTACCTACCATAATAATGTGATGTAAAAGTGTTTATTCAAAAATTCAAATTTGTTCTACTGTCTATAAAACAAACAGTTCAGTACACTGTGATCAATGTTCGTTGTTTGTGATTGGTCAAGAACCTGAAAGCTGCTTTTTCTGACCAATCACAAACTACTCACTGTTCTGAGATTTACACAAATGCTGCTGGACAGTTCATAAATTTAGTCTGGCCCTTTAAATATTGTGACAAATTTCGAAACCTTTTTATGAGGATTGTTTACTACCTACACCTACAGAGTCTTATCAGCAACTGAAAAGGTAGTAAAAGTCCATTTGTAGCCTTAATTTCTAAAGTGTCCTTACAATAAAAGTCACCGTACACCCTTTTAAGAGCTTCCTACCGGTAGTAGAGATAAGAAAACCAAGAGAGAGTGTAAAGGTAGAAATATTTCGTTATAGTTACTACCTTACATATTAAAATAACGGCAAGTTTGATTTGTTAGGATCACGTGGTTAAGGAGAAGACACTTCAAACGATGTCAAACATGTCTAGTGCGCAGATAGTCTCGGCTACTGCAATGCACAGCAAGTCGGCCGGGCTTCCTCTAAGTCTAAACCCACATGCCGTGTCTTACCACGGAGGGTCGGTAAGTTGTCTCTGAGATTCCTAGTGAACGTTAGAGTGATTTGGGTCACTCTGTATATTCACCAGGTGGAACCTCAGGACTGGTTCTTTGCTATTCCTCCTGCTAACGTGCTTTCTTATGGCGGTTGTAAAATTCTATATGCAACAAAATTGAGCAACATAGAAATACCATTTTTAGACCGTAAACAATAATAATTATTGTTTCCTTTTGAATACAGCGATAAAACGTAATTAAAACAATTAACGCAGAAAGTTGCTACAAAACACTATCCTGCCTTACTTTGTAGTAAAATATAAATAACGCTAAATGCGGTTATGAAAGATTTTGTTCCACGTGAACGGGCGCAATCTAAATTGCCAAGCTCTGAAGGTTTTACTCTTTATATGTGTGTGTATAATTTTTAATTATTGTCCAACTGTTAGGAATTAATTGCTTGATCTGGCCGATTCGAAACATCCCGAAATGGTTTAAATGGCTTTTCGCATAACAAACCAAAAGCTGAGCCTAACCGATTTTTGACCGTACCGCTTACTTGCTGTGTGTTGCAAATAAATGTCAAAAGTGAACATTTGTGGATATTGCGATACCCACATATGCTCCACTTATCCTCATTATTGTGTTTGTTAATAGCAGTAATATTGTCTCTATGTTTTGTGATTGTTTGCGGTGTAACGATTTTAATTGGGATTTTTTTTTGTTTGTAGCAATTTTGGCAGCCTGGACTTCAACCTGGTACATCCCAAGAGTAAGTAGAATTAGTTCATTCTAGAAAAAATAGTTTGTGATTGGTCAAGAACAAGCTGAAAGTTGCATTTTTGACCAATGCACTGCCACATTGGCAATTATCATATGGTTACACTCTCCAGGGACAACAAAAGTTACTTAATCCGTTTAAATTGGGTTTAGGGACAGTAGTCTTTAGACTGTGATATTTTGAACCTAATCTGTTACATTCAAACCTCAGCTTAGCTACTCGATTTCTGGGTTTGCGAGTCTTCTACACTTAAAAAATTTCAGTGTAAAGCCGTTCGCGCAAGCACCTTACCCAGGCAAACCAGCAACAGCGGTATCAGCAGGAGATGTTGGACCACTGCAGGCAGCCCCACCTCCAGTTTGGGAAGGACGAGCTATTGCCACGCACAAGTTGAGGCTCGTTGAATTTTCAGCTTTCATGGAGTCCCAGAATCGAGAAGAAGTGGTAAGGTTATTTTAAAATAGTAACACTAGTATCCAATTAACTTTCTTTGATGTTTGTTCGATATGTATTTACAGTTTGCCTCTACATGCTACCATCATTTGACAAATGACCATTTACATATGTAATTTAGAAAGCTGAATCAGTTGAATTTTAGAAACCATGTGATGGATTTTAGAAATATCACTTGTATTTCGAAAACGGTACATTCAATATTAGAATAATAACTTTGATTTTAGAAATTGCACATTGTATTTTAGAACAGTTTCTTGAATTTCAGAAAAGATCAGTCGGATTTTTGACACGGTTATTTGTAATTTGGTAAATTAAAGTTGTATATCAGAAATCTTCATAGTAACATTTGTGAAAGGTAATTGTGCTGTCATTGTTACAAAGTTATTAAAAGTTTTAGCAAATGAAGATATGCCAGTTTGGATGTAAATTTTGTATTCATTGACAAAGTTATTCTTGTTGGCGTTTTGTAACTCGTAATTGTTACTACATATAGAACAATTCGCTGATATTAAATTAAAAAAAATGGACTAATAAACACACAGAAACATAATAAAATTCTGAAATTAAAATAACTATTCTAATATCCAACAGACCTTTTCTGAAATACAAGAGACTAATCTGAAATCCAACACGCTTTCTAAAATCAAATTTACGATGCTGAAATACAATTTTTAAGTTCTGAGATGCAACTTATATTTTCTAAAATCCAAGTGATATTTTCTAAACTACCTGTGTAAATGGTGTAGTTTAGATTCAGACATTCGCCATTTGTCCAGAAACAAAAAGTCATAATTCAAAATGTTCAAGTTTAAGTATACTTAGATGACATGGATGGTTCAAACGCATAATAATAGTAAATTCTATGTTAAAGAGCAAATGGTAATTGCCTAGAGTGCCTAGACAAATAGCAAAAATCTGTACCAAAACCTCACTTGCAATACTTCCAAATATCAGAACATCAAACTAATGTTTCTTAATTGTCTGATAATCAATGTTCTTGACTGGTAGTCATGTATCGACAACACTTAAATCATAAAAACACGGTTTATTAAAATCGTATAAATCAAAATTTAATGGCAATCCCACTGATTTTTCCATAAATATTTGCATCACATAATGACATTGGATGTTGGAAATTAAAATCGAATGCCTTAATATGAAATTCAAATATGTTTACCGATTGAACTAGCGGTAAAAAGTCACTGATGTAACCAGTTATCAGGAAGGTAATTTGACACCCCATTAAACCCATCATTACAATCACTGCTAAGTCATCAACCCAGATACTTTTCGGGTTGTGGTTGTAATAAAGAATACGAGTTATAGTAGCATTTGTCATATTTTTATTATAATTTAAATGACTCTCCGGACACCTAAAGTGTTTTTTTATGTACAAACTGTCCATTTTTACAATTAAAAGTGGTTTAATGTTGCTCGTTTCCAGTAAATGATACAGTATCATCAATTATTGATTACGAACAACATTAATGTATACTTAGCCAATCAAATTGTAGAGGAAATTGAAAAGTGCTATGCATATGTATAAGTAAAAATTCATTAAATAAAGAACACCTTTCGTCACCATTAAATTAATGGTATTATACGTTAATTACTGAAGTATGGTATAATACCACCTTAACTAATTTAATAGTGGTTTCGTCGTTTCTGAATAAATTTTCTAGGATATATTGCATTTAAGGGCATATTATTAAAATACGGTTAACTTTAATAGATTGTTCGAACATATAGGGGCTTATCGTTTCTGTTCAAAGGAGGTTAATGCTTTTGGCTTTTTTAATTGACAAATTTAGTGCAAAATTAATCTAATTATATCCTACTCTATCAAATGTCTTTGAAACAGTATGGCAATACACCAGTTTTGCTCCAAACTTGTTTAGTGCCAGTGTCAGAACCACTGTATTGCCATACTATTTCAATGACATTTGCAGCACTCCAATTGTTAACATAATACACGTGTGGTAAATCCAAAACCGACCATAGGAAAACCGTGTAACTGACAGAGAAACGTAGATAATTGCATGCGTGGGACAAAGACAGAAAACGAAAAAAATACCAAGTAGGCCATATTTTCAATACATTTTGTCGACGGTATTGGATTTTGGCAACAGTGTACTGAAAATATGGCCTACTTGATATTTTTTTCGTTTTGTCGACGGTATTGGATTTTGGCAACAGCGTACTGAAAATATGGCCTACTTGGTATTTTTTTCGTTTACTGTCTTTGTCCCACGCATGCAATTATCTACGTTTCTCTGTCAGTTACACGGTTTTCCTATGGTCGGTTTTGGATTTACCACTATTGGCGTAAATCACAGCACAGTGGATAGTTTGATTAGTAAAAAAAAAGCAGTTACCAACAAACAAAACAGGATCACAAATAACACATTTTGTATTATTTTTCAGTACTCCAAACACTTGTTTGTGCATATAGGAGGGCCTGCGCTCTCCTACACCGATCCCCTACTGGAAGCAGTGGATGTTCGACAAATATACGACAAATTCCCGGAGAAAAAAGGCGGCCTTAAAGAATTGTACGATAAGGGACCACAAAACGCGTTCTTTTTGGTAAAATTTTGGGCGGATCTCAATTCAAGTATCGACGAAGCGGGGGCTTTCTACGGAGTTACTAGTTCGTAAGTAAACCGTACTTTTGCGCTGTTCACGCTTAACGCTGTTGCGATATTTAGGTACGAGAGCAACGAAAACATGACCATCACGTGTTCAACTAAAGTGTGTTCCTTCGGTAAGCAAGTAGTGGAAAAAGTGGAGACGGAGTATGCGCGATACGAAAACGGGAGATTTGTCTATCGAATACACCGGAGTCCTATGTGCGAGTATATGATTAATTTCATTCACAAATTGAAACACTTACCTGAGAAGTACATGATGAACAGTGTGTTGGAGAATTTTACGATTCTTCAGGTAGAAATCTTTGACTTACAATTTTTTAGTTTGCTTACAAAAATTGTATTTTTTTTCCAGGTTGTAAGTAACCGAGATACTCAAGAAACTCTCCTATGCACGGCGTACGTGTTCGAAGTGGCGACAGGCGAACACGGCGCGCAACACCACATTTACAGGCTGGTGAAAGACTAGCGCGTGCGCCGAGCAACATTGTTCGTCACTTTTCACTTCAGTGCCTACACACTTACAATACTAGTATTAATCGTTTACATGTAGCTAAGAAAATTTGCGACATATTGCCATTTTTTTTTTTCGTTTCTCTCACGTGGGGTATAAGAATCTACACTTTCTGTTTCGCTCTTACTTTTTGGCGAGAAGAAATAAAACATTCAGTGGCAGTTTATATTTCCTAGTTCGCTTGGGCGTAACAAATTGAGGCTGTTGCAATACAAATAAGAAGAATCCGTACATTTCGTTCAATTAGAACAAGTTGTCCTCAGAGTGAAACTTTATTTATTTTACTTTTAAGCATTATATTACTATTTACAACAAAGTACTGATTCTAAGAAATTGAGATTTTTTTTTTATATATGTAAAACATTTCTTTATATGCTTGTACCCCTGCAATAATTGGTGGATATTTGGAATTTGATTTTCTGGCTTAATAAGAAATAGTAATTATTATTAAATGGTAAAACCTATAAAAAGGAAATCAAATTCTGAATTAATTTAAAGTAATGTTAGGCAAAGAATTTATCTAGGTTTAACAAGGTAGATTAAGAGTTTGCTATTTGTGATGATAATTTTTAACATTTTATATGTATAAATAAAATAATGGTAGGTTCTAAAGACGAAAGAAAACGACAAATTTAAATTAAAATACGCAGTATTTTGAAGAAGACGGTTATTTGAATTTGTTTGCTTCCTGGTTTAGAATTTGGATGTTTTTATTTTCTAAAAATCAGTTCAGCAAAGATTATTAGTAGAAAATGGTAAATTGGTTCTGCTTTTTGTTAGTCACTTTTTGAATATACGGATTTGGGAGGAACGACAAAATTAATTTAAAATCTTTCTATTGGCCACTCGTTTTAAGAGAGGCAAAAGCTCCACTGGTTTTTATCAAAAAAATTATGACCAACCCAAATCCAAAAACTTTCATAAAAAAAACACCATATATTACCAATTTCCTGTTTTGGTGATAATATCCAGTTTTGCAGTTGATTTTAAAATTCCGTCCTTAAGTTATGCAGTTAGTTTAACTTTTTTCAACCAATCAGTGTTGATAACCAAATTTAAATCGAGGTATTTTGACTGTAAACTGAATATCATTACCTAAAGTTTTAAGTTTGTGTGCAATTAAATAGGATTGAAACTTTTTTTTTTAATTCAGGTGGCAATGTATTGATCTCTTAGAGTTGAAATTAACCAAGATTTTTTTTAAATATTAATTAAAACTAAGCAATTTTGGTAGCTTCCTAAGTGTATTTGATAAGTTGAAATGGTAGAGCAATTTTACGTTTCCTTTAAAACCTGTGACATCTTCTGTGAAGGTGTAAAAATTGACAGACCTAAAAATTGTGTAAAATTCGAGGTAGCTGAAAGACAGATGCGACGTTAAGGTTATAATGCTGTTTAGTTACGGAATGACCATCAAAATTAAATAAGACTCTCTATAAACAATAAGTAAGTTTAAAAATTCTATTTTATATCGACTCAAAAGTTGTGTCAGAATGTACATAAACGAAATTTGTACATATTAATCTATATTTCTATATAAATCAGAGTATGGCTTATTTTTGTTTGGACTCTTTACACTATCGACGCTAGAATCTTACGAGTTTAAGTTAAGCAGGGTAGATTTCTGTTCAATTCTGACCAAGTCAGTGATTTATTTTTTACTAGTACTGTTTGTTACATTATTATTTAAATTTGAATTTATCTTCAGTTTATCAAATCACTGGGTTGTGTGATGTTCGTCTTGTAATATGAAATTTTCATTCATATCTCTAAATGCCATATCAGAAGGTATATTAAACTTTTTGCTCTGGATGTTGTACAGTATTTTAAAGATCATGTTTATAATTTGTATGGAAATTATAAAGTATAAAACTAGTGATTTATGTTTGTTTTATTATCTTTCCAGCCACCTACTTAAATGAATCAGTTTTCAGCTCCCCTAATTTTAATCCAATATTTAATTTTGTGCGAAAATTGGAGTTTTCTACCAAAAGCACACAAAGTCAGTGACACCACTTACTCAAAGTTTAAGGTTTTTGTCTTTTGAGGTTGCCTCCAGGTCAGTTCCAAAAGCATTATTATTCCTGATAAGGTCACATTCGTATTGCTCCTTCTGTAGCTATGTTTGTTAAAAAACTAACAAAAAACAACCGGAGGCTATAGCCAATAGTATATTTTATTTAAACAATTTGGGGTTCTTTGTACCTTTCCCTAAATATAATAAAATATATAACTTAACTAATCTTCACATCACTCCAAAACGTCCAGCTAGCACAACATAACACTCATCACATACTCTGACAGGTTTCGCGGACGAAGGAAGTGACATCGAATTATCTGAGCAGGCATTGCAAAAAATATCACCACAGTTTCGGCAATGGTGCTAAAAAATGACAAGAGAATGGCTTTTATACCACTTAATGAACAATTTTATATGTACTTACCCGACGGCGAGTTAAACTAAACTCCTTTTTACAAGATTTACAATGCAAAGCTGTACTATCACTGACCCAAGCAGCGTCACCTTTGCTCTTGTTTACTTCTTCTTTCAGTTCAGATATCTGCAACTTGTGATCACGCAATTTACCCCCTAATTCCTCTAAAGTGTGTTCCTGCTCCAAACAGTTATCTTTAAGAGTGTAGTATTCTTCTTGAAGAGTCGCGTATTTCTGTTAAACCAAAACTATCTTGTAACTGAAAACTATACCGAACACACTCACATCTGCTATAATTTTTAGCTGGCCGTTTTCGTGCTGCAGTTTTGATATTCTCTCCCGGTCTTGTTGCATAGTGTCTTGCAGAGACATTCGCCATTCTCTTTCAACTTTCAAATCTTCTTCGATGGTGTTGGAATGTTCTTCGACTTGAGCCGCTTGTTGGTGGAGATCACGTTTAACTTGCTCCATTGACAGTCGCTTTTGTTCACATTCTTTAAGCCTTAAATTATACAATACACTTTTGTAATTTTTCAGTATATTTGTACGTAATTAAGTGCAAAACAAAAAATGCGTGTGTGTGGAAAAAAATGGTTTTCATTGTGGTGCAATGTAAAAAAAAAACAATCAAAATCAAAGAAAATACTATCTACAAAAAAACTACTGGCAAACCAACAATACAACAATTAAAAACTAAAACAATAAAATTGTGTATTTTGTTGAGGAAATACAATAATAAAATACAAAAACACTTTGGTTGGTATAACTATTTTATTAAGAGCTTCTCTTCTTATATTCAGAAGCACAAAAAAGCGCGATGCATACAATACAATGCAATTAAAAAATAGGTAATATTCTTCTATCATGTCTTAACAACACGTTAATTATCACTATAAATATGTTTTCTATAAAGTTGCTAGGTAAGTTCCCTAAAGACTTAAATAACAGCTGCCGTAGTGAAGGTTTGCCAACAGTTTCTTAAAATGTTAACTACTGCCTAATCCTTTATTGGTTTTCACACATTTAGAATGAAATGATGTTGAACTGTGACTATCAATGCATGTATAATAGCACATTATTAAGTAATATGGCCACAACCCAAAGCTTCAAATGACAAAATAGAGAGTAAAAAAAATGAAGTGTACCTACTTAGCCTCAAGAGAATGTACAGTATCTGTCAAGGTTTGTGCCTTAGCCTCTAGCTTCCCTACTAATTCAGTTTTATGATTTAAAGACGCCTCACAGTCCTGAAATAAGCCAACACTCAGTCTTACACCAAACTCAATTATTTTGAGTCAAATAAAGAAAAAAACAACCTCAAGTTTACATTACAAGTTAACATACAGGTGTGGTAAATCCAAAAGCGACCATAGGAAAACCGTTTAACGGACAGAGAAACGTAGGTAATTGCATGCGCGCGAGAAAGACAGAAAACGAAAAAAATATCAAGTAGGCCATATTTTTAGCGCGCTGTTGCCAAACGCCATAAGTATTCAATACCCTCGACAAACTTACTTACGGCGTCTGACAACAGCGCGCTAAAAATATGGCCTACTTGATATTTTCCACAAAGTCAGAAAACGTCATAGTCACGTGAGCATTCAACCAATGGAAACTTGACATTTACTGTTTGGAAACCAATTAGGGATTGCCTCTGCGAACAGACCTACTGATTGTACAATTTCGGCCTACTTGATATTTTTTTGTATTCCGTCTTTGTTCCGCGCATGCAATTACCTACGTTTCTCTGTCCGTTACACGGTTTTCCTACGGTCGCTTTTGGATTTACATTTGAAGCTTGTATTATAATAAATGCTTCATCTCAGAAGAATATTCACACATGTCAGCTCAGTTATACAAAAACAGTAAGTTACAATTTTACTAAGCCGCCCCGTAAAATAAAGACGCAAAAATGGACAAACAGAGACAATAAGACAACAGCCACCGAAGAAAACAGCATAAAAACAAATTCCAAACGCCACATCTAAGCGTTGCTTTTCTCATCTGAGTCCAAATCTAATTTAACAAAAGAATCGGTGGAATCAGAGGACAATCTAGCTTCATCAATGGAATGTTCAGGCTTAGATTCATCTCTACCGTCCGCGTGTTTATCTGTCGATTTCGAGGGTTTGTCGTGCTCTTTGCTGCTTTCAACGATGACGTTTTTGGAAAAGTTTTCCTTGTTTTCCACTATTCTGGATATGGGTCGCCGTTCCAGGCGTCTACTGTTGTCTGTCGATTTTTTATCGTCTTTCAGTAAATGATTGTACTTTTCGAGATTATTGAGAATTTTTCCGATCTGGCCTGCTTTGGCCTGAAGACGGCTGACCATCTCGCCTTTTTGTGTCAGCTCCATTTCACACTCCTATAATTGTCCAAAACGACTTAATATAAAGTTATAATACCTTAACATTTTTTCAGCTATACCTAACTAAATAATAGTTTACCAATAAAAAAATTAAATTGAGCTGATCATCAAATAAACTGCAAAAATCCTACTTAATTTTCCTCCGAAAGAAATGCGTCACTAAAGTGAAAAAATAGTTTTGTGCGATATTGATTTTGCAGTTTATTTGGTTGGCATCAGTTTAGAAAAGAATACTATAAACTGAATAACCCAACCTCCTGACTGACTCAAAATAACAGAAATCATAAAAAGTGAAACAACACACACAACAAATGAAAATCATACCTGAAGCTTCTTGTACATTTCCAAGTTAATGAGCTTGATATCATCCAATTGTCTCCGTAGAGAAACAATCGTGTCCTGTTTCTCATGGATATCTTTCTCCAGCAGTTTCATGGCGACCTCCATTTCAGCTTTTACACAAGTCTGAGCACCATAATCGTCAAAATTATTATGACAATCCCAAATTAAAAACTCACTTGTATTTCCAGTTCGTGGTCAGATTCTTGTCTTAGTTTTCGTTCTTCTTCTAGTCTTTGCTTGAGTTCTTCCATCTCACCAGTCGCCACTTTGTTATCGTTGGAATGTATTATATTTATGCCGCTAAGACTCATTGAATACCTGGATGGAAGTATTGTGGAAACAAATCATTTGAGTATACATTTGAACAGTTACCCTGCTGGATCTTTCCCACACTCTTCCCTTAACTGCCGATTCTCTTCGTAGAGGGCAATTAAATTGTTTTTGGCAATTGCTAGATCTTCCTTCATTAAAGCGTTAGTGGTTGTAAGATTTTCAACTTTGGCTTGCAGATTGGCTACTGTGGCACTGTGTTAACAACCTATAGTCACAGTCCAGGAAACCAAACAAATTACCTACTTTAAATGCCTATTTAGCTCTTCAATGTAATTTTTCTGGTCCAAAACCGCGACCATGTTGTCACCCTGCTCATCGCTGCTCGAATCACTTAAAACTTGGTTAGGAGAACGCAAATATAAAGAAAAATCTATAACACCTTGAGGACAATCCAAATCTTCCTCCTAAATTAACAATATAATAGACCAAATAACCAAATTGCGTTGATTATTACCTTAACACACAAGTTACAATCAATAACATTCAAACCAACTAAAAGCCCTATAATCACAATAGCCTCATCGCTCAGCATGAGGGCTTCAGGCTCGAAATACTCCACCAAAGTCTCATCTTTGTGGTCGATTAGAACTTTTAAATAGTCGGCCAGTTTTTTCTGCATCAAAGCTATACGCAACCAGGCTCTTGCACGACCCAAATGTGTCCTACAGTTAGGTTTTTATTAAATCAAGTTT
Source organism: Ips typographus (assembly GCF_016097725.1). Classification (NCBI taxonomy): domain Eukaryota; kingdom Metazoa; phylum Arthropoda; class Insecta; order Coleoptera; family Curculionidae; genus Ips; species Ips typographus. Next base: position 8,476,835 of record NC_138430.1, on the reverse strand, counting down.
CAAAAAAAAAGTCAAAAAGTATACCTGACTGTGGGTAAATCTCTGACACTAGCTGTAATGTCCTGTGCTTCGGGAGCAAACTTTTCGACCATTTGAAGTATGTCCCATAATTCTTTCTTTGGTCCAAGGATACCCTGAATTAAGTTACAGGATTTAATAATATAATATCGTCAATTTGTACAGAAACAAAACATTGATTGACTGTTAAATTTGAAAAATAATGTAACTAAACAAATTTACCTTTTTGGGCTTCAGACCATGCCTTAATACGTGTTCCAAAACAATAAAAAAATGTTGCAAAGGCATGTGATCTGAATCAAGCATTCGTCCATATTTCAGTGATTGTTCAATCAGTTCCTTCACGACTAATTTACTTATGTTAACCAAATTGCTACGCTCAATTACTGCCGGATCCCGACCTGGAAGGAATAATCCCTTTCAGTGTCAGCAGAAAACTTGAATTTAAAAGTAAAGTGAGCATGTTTACCAAAAAGAGACATAGGTTCAGGACTGGGTGGCGACATAATTTTATGTATAGAATCGTGCAAATTGAACTCAACGTCCTGCAACTCTTTCAAGCAAAGCCAATCGCCGTCAACAGAAACGCGAAAATTACAAAGGTAAATAGTGTCCTGGGCTCCGGGAACTTCTTGCTCGATCGGTACGTGTCCAGCCCCATTTTCGGCGATTTCCTGAACTTTCATCTTTATCAAACGCACTGATTGGTAATTTTGGCAGTGACGCACCAAAATCCTTTTAAATTATTTCAAAATAAGCGCATAAAACCGTAAAATGATGATACTACACGAACGAGTCATTCTTTCATGTGTTTTCATCGATTTTCTGGAAATTTCCGCGCGGAGTGCACTGCGCACCCTTTTTTTACTCACTCCAAATCAATACTTCATTTCAACTTGATGCTCTTTCTAGAATCCTAATTGAAATGTTGGTTAAGGTTTAAGGTTTTACTCTAGATGTATTAGGGAGTATGACTTAATTATTATTTTATAACAACACACAAACAAAAGTAGAGAATAATTTCAGAAAATTTGCAACTGAGGCCATTTAACAGATGTTGTTATTGTTGATAATAATTTGATGTATGTGGTCTTTGAAAGTAAAATGCTATGTAATGTAATGCTCCATGGTTTTACTATATTATTTTACATTTTACTGTTAATTATGTTTTGAAAAATGACTTTTTAGTAGACTTAGAGTTAGTGTGCATTCCACAGAAAAATTTTAAATAAACATTTCCTGTTTATTCTATATATTTTTATAAATAGTGAATAGTCACCAACCCCCTTGGATTAACTATTACTGTTATTACTTAATTTTTGATGTTATTACTTAATATTAAGTACATATTGCACAGTTACCATGGTAACCAGTAGACATTTTTGTTTGATAAAGCATAGGGTAACCACACACTTTAATCTTAAAATATTACCTAGATAAACAAAGATAAAAACTAACAATAATCTAATGACAAATAAGGTGGATGAAACATGAAAATTGCTTGAAGACTACCTACTTCTCACAGTAAAGACCTAAATTCTAGCTAAGACTCAATGTCCCCAACAGTCACAAGCATCAATGCACCGAGCACAAATGCTTTGAGTTGTGCTTGAGCCAAACCCTGGTCCCTACCCAATCATAATATTAATGCTTTTGTCCTACCTTTGACTTTGGTCTTTTGTCTTATAGGTTTTCCTACCAGTAGACTGGACCACTGGTACTCTGAAGAAACTGAAGAAGTCCTAGTCCTAGAAAGCAGATTGTTGGTAGAAATGGGAGTTGATGGCGAATCTTCACTACTTGCAGCCATTATTTAATTTCTAAAATCTACACGCCGAAAAAGTGGTCTTTACTTATCACTAAATTGTTTCCATACTGTGAAATGAAAATCAATAACAATAATATCAGTAAATTAATTACATTTTAGAATTAAAGAAACAGCTGACTTGTGTTGTGTTTACGTATAAATGTCAATTGTCAAATGAGTTTAATTTTTATTAGCCAATCATGATATGGGTTTCTTGTATGACGACAGAGAAAAATGTCTCGCTACCATTTTATTGGTCAGCGTTGAAAATGGGAGAGGTAATATGAGCGGGTGCGTAGCTTTAAGTGATACCTTAAAAACCCGTTACTTTTAATTATAAGAACATGATTTCAATTTTGCATGAAAAGTAAATATGAAATAGTCAACACTGATTTAATATTACTTGTGATAATAGATATTTATATTTTTTAGGTTTCTCTGTATAAAATCATTTTGTAGAATTAGCAAAAATTATGAAATATCAGCAGATTTTAAACATTTCTACGTTTGCCAACTTCGAGAAAATTCCAGCATAAACGAAACAATTTGAATATGTACACTTTCTGAAAATCACATATATTAGCGGTATAAGCGCATTCATCGATCAAAGGGTAACGACATAGGGGGATGATCAAAAGCCCCGCCTTCAACCCTCGTAAAAGCCCTTTTGCCAAATTCGATTCGTCAAGAGGTGGACTTTAATGTGGGCGCAAGCGTTTATCACCAATAAACTTTTGAACGTGGGAATATTACCTTTTTTTGTGTAACAAACGATTTGTTGTTCGAGTTTACCGCAGTGAAGTTAAATCGGGAAGAACCGTCCACTACGTTATGAACTATTTGGACGTTACGAATGACGTTATTTCGGATGTAAGTTCTGCGATTCTTGCCTGTTACAGGTAATATTATAATTGTATAGCAAGAAAAACACAACAAAATTCTTAATGCACACATGCATTTTTAAAACGTAGAAATTAGTTTATTTTATTATTATCCCTAACTAATGCACTTTATCTTTTAAGCCATGTCTAATAGTAAGTTTTTATTTTATTAATGCCAAATAAAACAGTAAAATCGTTTACTTACCCATATGAACAATTTTGTATTAAAAGAAGCTTTACCACTGCAATGCTATTTAAACCCTCAAACACATTTAATTAGTTGCAAAAACACTGAAATAGACATAATATGTTACTGGCAGCCATTTTGTGAGTCAAACCTTTATTTCAGTAAATTAACCCGAGTGCACTCGATTATATCTATCACTATCTAACTTGAATGATATGGATGAAATATGAAACAAAAGATGTACGGGTGCTTTTGTAACCTGTCAAATGTCAAATTTCTTTCTGGTCATTATTGGAAATATGTTACACTTGAATATAATATTATTGAATATAAAAAACAGTTTTTCAGTGTTTTATTAATTGACTACTAACTATTCAAATTGTTAAAAAAAATTGTTTGAATTTTCGCTCAGGTAAAATAGCACAAACCTGCGCAACCTGTCACTTTTAACAACAATCACAGGTGGCGTGTGTCAGACTTAAGCAAAATTCCGTTTCCAAATTTGCCATATCAATAGTTTACCATGAATAGTAATTATTACGATAACTCCACGTACGATGAAAACTATAGCAATATCAAAATCGAGTATCACGACCCCACCGATACGGGTAGGGTGGTGTCGCAAACGTTTTCCCACCAACAAAGCCAGGGAAAACCGCTTTCCAAAGCGCGGAAAATTCTCACCCACGTCGAGACTAGCGGCAACAATTTTCCGCGAATTGCCATAAAAAGAGAAATTTCGGGCGAACTAGAAGGGGAGGTATATGATTAATGATAAGAAATCAATTTTCCATTGGGGGGGAAAAGGGTTGAAGGTAAGTAGCAATAAAAAAATTACTTACAGGTCATTTTACTGAACGGCAACTGGAATTCGTATTCCCACAACACCAACAACTACGTCCAGCCGGAAATGCATAATGTTCAAACTCAAGACTTTTCTTTGCAAAACGCAATCTTCAAAAATGTCGGAGAAGCCACTAGTACTGCCAATGATACTGTGAGTTCGGATAGCGGTATTGAGTCCGATTGTACCGATGGAAACTTGTCCTGGTTGCTAAATTATAAAATACGGGAGTTGCCCCCATTTCCAGGTTGGTTCCTAAATTGAATGTTGCACTTCAAATTCACTTTGTTTATGTTTATTTCAATTTGGTCATCGTTACCGTAACCTTGTCTGTCTTTGATAAATAACTAATGGAAGTTGTCTTCCAAGGCAAACTGTCTAGAAATGATGTCAATGTTTTTTCTTGATTAATAGTTATTTAACCAACGAGTGTATTAATGAAAGCGATTGAACGCGGTAATTAAATTGAGATTATTAATCGCACATTTTTCCGTCGACTGTAGTTAATAATAAATGTTTATTATTCTAGAAAGTTTGAAAAAAATTAATTGTCAGTTGTATAGGCAATACGGCAAACCGAAATCATAGACACCCTTGACAATGACAGTGACAGTTGGTTCTGTCGTTAATGGTGGATGTCAACTGAAATATGCGTCTATTTCTCTCTGTTTAATATAAATAAAGTAGAGTGGAACTATACTATGAGACCTATTTGGTTGCCTTTGATAAAATCGTGCATTAGAGTAAAACAATAGAAAAATCATGTGTTAATGGGACTCATTAATGAACGATTTTGCATTTTTTGTTATCGTTCATTAAAAAAGCTGTTATTACGTGGTCGACGGAAAAGTATATTTTTTAATGCTATTCTGGTTTTAGAAAATATCTTTAGAACGTTCAAACTATTGTTGCCGCATTCGTTTTTACGCTCTATGGAGCGAGCAGAGCTTTTTTGACGTCACAATGACGTAATTTTACAATTGGCCAAATTATGGTTTTGCCAAATTACGTCATCGTGACGTCAAAAAAGCTCTGCTCGCTCCATAGAGCGTAAAAACGAATGCGGCCTATGACGTATAAAATTTGTAACGGGTGTTCAATAATTGTTATGGTCGTAGTTGGCTGTGGTTCTCGTTCTAGCATGAACGTAGGGCCGTTGATAAGTTCGTATATGGTTTGGATTGACAGCTGTCATATAATAATTGTTTGCAAATTGCCAACCATAGGCGACCTGACCATAACAATTATTGAACACCCGTTATAAGTTTATTAAAAATACAGGGTGTCTCAGGTTTTATTCGTAAAAAGGCACATCTTACAAGAAATATTTTTTTCCAAACGAAGCTTTGTTTTGGTTCATACTGCGAACTACCTTTATGTTTCTACATATTATATGCCATTCAAGTTTGACCACTTACAACTGAGACACCCTGTATATTGCAAGTGAGTGTTACAAATAAGCAAACATCACATGACATTGTTACGTCATACCATGTTACTTTATTGGTTTTCATCATGTTTCTTGTATGTGCACTATAGTATACTCTCTACAGGGTGTCCCTGAAAGGTGCGGAAAAACTGCTTCCACAAATTCTCGAGGCTTAAATATGACGATTAATCCAATTTACCTCAAAAAGTCGTCCAAAAGTCGATGGTTTTTGAGATACAGGGTGTCAAAAGTTTAATTTCGTATTAGTTTTTCCGAAATATTAATTTTTATTGTCACCAAATTCGGCTAAGGCCCAGTACTTTCAGTTCAGAATAACTTTATGCTAATATATCTATGGAAACCGTGAAATCAGACGCTGCTATTGGTCAATTCCGTCATTTCTATAGAAATTATCCCTAAAAATTCTAATCCAGATATCTCAAAAACGGCTACCCAAATCAAATCTTACACGTATACCTTTTTTAGGTAAAAGACGTTGGAGAAAAAAAATATTTATTAAAAAATAAAATACAGAGTTACCCAAAAAAGTTATTTGGTTTTAAATTTGTACAAGAGGTATCGTAGGTTAGGTTAGGTAGGGTGTCCTCTACATTTTACAAAGGAGATGAGAGCAGATTTGAATTTTTCACACCACAAAACTAAGCCAAATTTTGTGATAATACACCAATTATTAAAAAAAATATTTCGGAAAAACTAAAACTTTTGACACACTCTGTAGCTCCAAAATTATCGACTTTTTGACTGAGGTAAGTTGGGTTATATCGACACATTTAAGCCTCAAGTATTTAGCCCTTTTAGGGACACCCTGTATATCGATAACAACTACAAAGTAAGTCAGTAATCACAGTTTGATAAACTTTATTAAATCATTCCTGGATATTTTTAATAATTTGCATTTGGAACAACAATGTGACATTTTCCTTTATTTCTTTGTATTCAGACAGTGGTGCACTTGAAAATGTAGATAATGGGCCAAAAGTCGTAAACACCGTTCCACAACCACCCGTCAATGAAGTAATCATCAGTGTGAGTATCTTATTATTTTTTCTTGTATTTTTTTACTGAGATAATAAAATTTCTAGGAAGGTTACAAAGCCCTGCATCAGGCCACCAACAATTTAATAAGAAAGCCTCCATTCACTTATACGGAACTAATAGAACATGCTCTAAGTGAAAAAGGAGAACTTACAGTTTCGGGGATATACAATTGGATTTCGTGAGTGAACTAACTTAAAAATTATCATATTTATTACATGAAAAGCTGGTCTATTGATCACTTTAGGGGAAGCAAGGGGTTGTATAGGACAGCAATTTCGTTATAGTTCTTCGCACCTGCGATAATCAGCGATCCGGAACTCCGCACACGACGTGATAATAGAGACAGGCAATTATCGTAATTGTTTTATCTGCGTGCTCGATTTTGTTCGATTTCACGGTGACCGACCACAAAACGGGGGCGGGTTTTTGTTAAGGGACTTTCTGGGAATGATACACCCCTTTATACTATAATATCTTCAAATAATCAAAAAAAAACTAAATGTGTAACAGTTGTGTTAAACACATTTTTATACAGGTGTGGTAAATCCAAAAGCGACCATAGGAAAACCGTGTAACGGACAGAGAAACGTAGGTAATTGCATGCGCGAGAGAAAGACAGAAAACGAAAAAAATATCAAGTAGGCCATATTTTTAGCACGCTGTTGCCAAACGCCGTAAGTATTTAATACCCTCGACAAACTTACTGGCAACAGCGCTCTAAAAATATGGCCTACTTGATATTTTTTTCGTTTTCTGTCTTTCTCCCGCGCATGCAATTACCTACGTTTCTCTGTCCGTTACACGGTTTTCCTATGGTCGCTTTTGAATTTACCACACCTGTATTATCCAATACACAAAAAACTTGTTTAATTCGAACATGAACGGACAAACATGGCGTTACCTCTTCCACCTGCCCTTTTACCCATAAATTTCCAGTGATTAACTATGGGAAATCGAGAAATAAAGTGGCGACAAATGTTTCATAGTTGAATGCTCATTGATTGCATACATTTGGTAAACTTCTACAGTCACAGGAGAGAATTTACTTAAATCTTAGCAACTCATTATTCCAGCAGACTTGAAAATATCGTTTTAGACCCTGCTGGAAGAAACGTAGTTTCGTACCTGGCACGGTTTATTGACGATCTTGTGGAAAACTATTAACACGACGATTTTTCCCTATTCTGGTTGGATTTATATCTTGATAGGGTGAAACGAAATGGTCTGAACAAACGCTATTTGACCGACATTTTGTCGTGAGAAAAATCCACATGATTTATGTTGTTTCAGCTAAAATGTCTCTCCAGTAAAAAAATGTTTTATTCATTTGCAGTAATCATTTTCCATTCTACAAAGCAAATGACGACAGATGGAAAAATTCAGTCAGGCACAATTTGTCCATAAATCCTCATTTTCGTAAAGGTGGTAAAGCAGTCCAGGGTGCTGGACATCTTTGGACGATTGCTCAAAGAGACGAAGCCAAGTCTTGGCAAATGGTAGTATTGATACACCAGTGACTATAAATGTTCTAGCATCAGGTTTTGTTATAGAGACAAAGAATCAACGATTTCCTTAGAGTGGCAAATGCAGCAAAAGTGGTGAAAGAAACTGATAATTTCGATAAAGAACTACAAGCGGCTACTGAAAGTATTTTAGAAGAAATCCAGTCACAAAATCAAGTCAGTACACTATCCTACACATATAATTAGACTAAATTGGTAATTTCAGATTGAGCCTGAACCTCCAGTCATTAATCACACAAATAACCAGCAGAGTACACATGTGGATGATGATATTCACGTTGAATTCATCAACATGCCAGAAGGAGTGACCGGTTTGGAAGGTTAGACCATTATAACCAATTTGAATTTTTGGTTCAAGTGATTTCGTTTAGGTTTCCTGGCTCCCCCAGTACCAAAACAACAAATAGTAAACGAATGCGGTCTGGGCAACGATTTTTTCATAACCGACATTGACCCAAATCACTTGGGTTTAAATCTGGCTGGAGTGGATGCCAGCGATGACAAAATGTACGAGGAAATTACTTTAGAATATTATGGAATGAAGGAGTAAAAGGTGTGCCATGTTAGTGTAGGATGTAACTTAGAAACTATTTAAGTGACCTTATAAATAAATTATTGATGATAATTCCCCCAGGAATATTTAAATGTTGCTTTGAAATTAACTTCCTAAATAATGTAAAAGTTGCATTGTATACACCACTTTTTTGCTGATCAACTATAATGATAACGCGTTTCGTATTTGTACAGTTATCGTATTAGTTTTATTCATAGTTGATTATACAACCTGTATATAAGTCTAACTGAGAAATGCATAATCGATATTTTTGTATAAGTGTCTTTAGCATGTATGGTAAATAATAATAATAAATAAATATAGAAGTAATTCGATTAAAACTTATTTTTGTTGTCCTGAAAATGGAAGAATTCAATTCAATTAACTGAAAAAAGCATATTTGTACGTACAACAGTTATATTGCTTGAAACCCTATTTAGAGGGTTTGAACAGAGTCAATTAAGTCGGTTCCAGTTGATCAACTGAAATGATACAGACACAAACTTATTGACCATGTAGCAAAGATAAACAAATTCTGTTTATCCGTTTTATATGCCTTGTTACGTCCACTTATCTCTACAAAAGCTAATCAAAACGTCTAGTAGCTCGACATTACACGCCAGTTCTTTGTTAAGTGAGCTTCATAATGGCTAGTAATCGGATTTACACCATATTTAGTGTCCTAGCACTAATTACATCAGGATACTGCAGTAAAAATTACACACGTCCTGGTGGTTTTAAATTCGGGGTGGCTACCGCGTCTTATCAAATTGAAGGTGGTTGGAACCAAGATGGTAAACGCTGTTATTTTTTTTCAATTAATCAACATAATAAGTTTTTGACTAAATGTAGGTAAGGGAGAAAATATTTGGGATCGTTACACCCACACACAAACTTCAAAAATTAAGGATCAAAGTACAGGGGATATCGCTTGCAATTCTTACAATTTGTGGCAGAAAGACGTTGAAATGCTTGAGTATTTGGGGGTTGATTTTTACAGGTAATTACCATTAGTTAATAATTTAGAATAAACAAAAATGCTATTAAAGATTCTCCATATCATGGTCGAGAATTCTTCCAAAAGGATTCTCCAATGTAATTAATAAAGCTGGTGTGGCTTACTACAATAAATTGATTGATGCACTATTGGCTAAAAACATTGAACCTGTGGTAAGATTTGAAACAATTAAAAATAGATTTTACACAAACTATAGGTGACTTTATATCATTGGGACTTGCCTCAACCAATACAAGACCTGGGAGGATGGACCAATCCCATCACTTCTGAATATTTTGCCCAGTATGCCAGAATAGTTTTTGGACTTTTTGGTGATAGAGTACGTATTAAAAGTATAGTTAGTTAAACCAAAATTTTCGCACGGTTTGCTAAAAGGTGAAAACTTGGATCACAATCAACGAACCTGCAAGTATCTGTGTGGATACTTACGAATACAATAACGGAGCACCAGGAATACAAGCCCCGGGCATTGGAGCCTATCTTTGTGGTAAAAACGTTCTACTCGCCCATGCCAAAGCTTACAGGCTGTATAAAAAGGAATTTCTATCATCTCAAAATGGTAAATGCATTTGGTTTGAAAAATTTTAAGTAAAATATTCACCGGATTAATTTTATAGGAAAAGTGGGTATAACCATTGATTCAATTTGGGCTGAGCCAAAATCTGGAAGTCTGGATGACCAGCAGGCAGCTGATCGGGAAATGCAAATCTCGGTAAGTAAAAATTTGTAAGAATTTCTAGAGTTTGAGTTGAGCCTCAAATAAAAATATACTCTTTTATGGTTCAGAGTAAGATAAACTTGCTGATTAAAAAGCTTCCACTGTGGTAATTAATACATAATTATTTATGTCTATAAATAACTTTATCACAAAGTGATAAAGTCAATGTTATACCATATAACAGTTCTGTAGGAAAAATAGAAAATTATGCATTATGCAGAAGTATTAGGCAAAGATAATTAGTATATCTAAAAGATATGATAAACTAAAAGCAGATATTTTTAGTTTGGTTGGTTTGCACACCCTATTTTCTCAAAATCCGGCGACTACCCTAGAGTAATGGTACAGAGGATTGCCCACATGAGCGCTATGCAGAATTTTACTGTGTCTAGACTACCAGCTCTTCAAGATGATGAAATTCAGCTGCTGCAAGGGTCCGCAGACTTTTTAGGACTTAACCACTACCACACCTGGATGATCAGTAGGAGAGATTATCCGTTGAATCAAGTTTCGTTTGTGGCTGACAAAGGTAATTTTATAACAGCAACAACAAGACCTAATACTGATTATAATCATCAGGTACTCAACAACAAAGCGACGCGACTTGGAAAGATCCAGCTATCGTTCCTTGGGGACTTACAAAGTTGTTGAATTGGATCAAGGATCAATACAATAATCCGTTGGTTTATATTACCGAAAATGGTTTAGGAGACTCGACAGGAACCGTGAATGATTCTCGCAGGATTGAATTTATTCAGGTAAGGATAACCAAAAGTGTTCAATCAACTGAGGATTTTTCCAGGGATATGTAAACGCTACGCTACAAGCTGCCAACAACGGATGCAATGTTGTACGGTATACTGTTTGGAGTCTTATGGACAATATGGAGTGGTCAAGTGGATACACGTATGTGTTATTAAACGCAAATTTGTTACAATTGATTATTGGCTAAATGTTTTTAGGGTCAAATTTGGATTGTACTATGTAGATTTTCATAGTTCAAACAGACCGAGAATCATCAAAGAATCAGGAGTGTTCTATAAGGGATTGATTTACAAATAAATTAGTTTTGTGTGTGTACATTAATATAAAATACTCGTAATAAATAAGAAAGTTTAAAAATACAAACCGAAAGCGTAGTGTCTTCTCTAGTGACATTCATTTAAATCACACGTTCCTTCTCTAGGCAAGTTTTATTGATTAATGGCAGTGGCGTTGACGTTTTCCTCTTATTTTTGACAGTTGATGTTTGAAGTTATTGAAACTCGGTCAAAATATCGGGGGGCTACAAAATCCTGGTTTTTCAGTAAAATTTTGCATTTTCCTAAGGAAAATTTAGTGTGGCACCAATTCAAACCCACGTCCCATAATCTGCAATCATGGCATTGAAATCCCAAGTCGGCCAAAGTGAGTATTTCGACATAAATTTCTGTTAGAGGCGTATCTAAACCCACTCTTGAGTTCCAATCAATATTTTGTCATGGGTCTAATTTTCTATAAAAAAAAGCCTGAAAGTTTAAGAAAATGGTAGTTTTAAGTGTTCCTTTGATTAGACTTTAAACGAAAATTGGTTGGATTGTTTTTGAATCATTCTGAAGATGATTATTTTGGTTTTTGTTAGGCTGTGACTGCTGTGAGTCATTTTTTTTGGGTTCCCCTGACGTCACCTACATCAATATAAAGCCAGGGCCGGTTTGGCCCTCAATAATGTTTTTCTAAAGACCTTTGTTTTAAAGGCAAATATCCACTTCTTTCACTGACTGGCTATTTAATTATAGGCATAACTTTACTGCTAACAACTTACCTCAATTATCATATTTGTCTAGCCTTGAAGTGTTAGAAAGTAGTTTTTGTTTAACTTTACACCACTAATTAAAAATTAACAAGATTTTCATTTACTTTACATCTCATATATTTTTTCTTGATGATTTTCTTATAAATACATACATTTTTGTATAGAAATCATGAATGAGGTGATCAAATATAAGCCTCAAAAGAAAAATGGACCAGCTGGGGCAAAAGTTGAATGGCGTGTGCTGGTTGTTGATAAACTTGCAATGAGGATGATTTCTGCCTGCTGTAAAATGCATGATATATCTGCTGAAGGCATTACTTGTAAGTTTTATGCTATTTATTAGTATGGTTTATAAGTGTTGTGTGTTGTTTCAACTAGTGGTGGAAGATATATTTAAAACCAGAGAGCCACTGCCCACAATGGAGGCAGTCTATCTTATCACACCCTCGAAAGATTCAGTGGAAGCACTTGAAAGGGATTTTGATGGTATAAAGCACATTATGTACAAATGTGCTCATGTTTTCTTCACCGAAGGTAGGTGTTATGTTTGCAAACAATTTGTATTCAGAAAAATAAAAAGACACATTTTTGAATCCAGGCCTTTTTTTATTGTTTTATGTTTTATTTTTCTAGCATGTCCAGATGAATTAATTAACCATTTGTCCCATCACAGAGTAGCAAAATTTATAAAAACTTTAAAAGAAATCAACATTGCCTTCATACCCAATGAAGCACAGGTATTCAAGGGTTTTTTTTTACTAACTGCATTTACCCTGTGTCCCATTTTAATGCACTAATAAATGGTGTTGGGTTTTATGTTCTTGCTTGTTATTAACTGGTATTATAAACAGACTGGACATCAGAAATGTGTACTCACAATTTATGTTATAAATGGACAGAAAATAAGTTTCCTATTTTTTACTGTCAGTATGCCCAGAAGAATTATTCAACAAGCTGTGCAAGTCTTGCGCCGCAAGGAAAATTAAGACTCTGAAGGAAATCAACATTGCTTTTTTGCCATATGAGTCACAGGTGTGTGTTTTGCTTTGCTTATGTTGCTAAAAAGTAATAATGTGGTGGTATTAGTATCAGGAAGAGATGTATTATACAAAGATCTTCAAATTTTGTAGCTATTTATGTACCAAGGGTGTTAGAGAGAGGCCTGATGGACATTATACTCTCCCTAATGTCTGTGGTGCATACAATGTTTTATGTTTTACCTAATTCAGCAATAGTTACTGTTTCTGGCATTGAAAAGTAAGGTATACCTTTGATAGAGTTGTCAGTCAGTGAAAATGGCAAAAGCTCGATGAAATTTTATTACCTAAACAGTCAAGAGCATTCTAAGGTAGGAAATACCTAGTTTTTATGGCTTGATAGAATAAAAATGCCATTGCTAATATAAAAAAATTCAGGGCGTTATGATAACGCCCTCAGGTTGTTATGAACACTATAACCTACACTGTTTCCAAGGAATTATGTATTCAATAACGAATAGGTGAAACATAAAAGTATTAAAATGCTTACACTATTAAAACTATTGGTTGGCTGCTTTGCAATTTGCATGCTAGGTTTTTGGATTGTTCTGCGGAGTGTTTTTAAAAGAAAATTTCTAGGTGTTTTCACTAGACTGCGCAGATACTTTTCAATGTTACTACAATCCCGCTTTCTCTCCAAATTACGGCGCTAACTTGGAACGGATGGCAGAACAGATTGCCACTCTTTGCGCCACACTTGGTGAATACCCGTCCGTACGTTATCGTAGGTAAGGAAAATTTAATAAAGGGTGCTCACAAATTGTGTTAAACTTACCGTCTAAAGTAAAGCCATAAATGTACCAACTTTTTATAGTGATTGGGATAAAAACGTCGAACTAGCACAGCTAATCCAGCAAAAGTTGGACGCATACAAAGCGGACGAGCCTACAATGGGTGAAGGACCAGAAAAAGCCAGGTCACAACTTTTGATTTTGGACCGCGGATTTGACTGTGTTTCCCCTTTACTGCATGAACTAACATTCCAAGCTATGGCCTATGATTTACTTAACATCCAAAACGATGTTTATGAGTGAGTGATTCCACACCTCAGTTTGACACTTTCTGGAATATTACATTTAGATACGAAGCTTCTGCCGGTGTTAAAAAAGAAGTCCTTCTAGACGAAAACGACGAAATGTGGGTGGAACTGCGCCATCAACATATTGCCGTCGTGTCGCAGAGTGTCACGAAAAATTTAAAGAAATTCACAGATTCTAAACGTATGACTGCCAGCGATAAACAGTCCATGAAAGATTTATCCACAATGATTAAGAAAATGCCCCAATACCAAAAAGAACTGTCCAAGTACGCTACACACTTGCAGCTAGCTGAGGACTGCATGAAACAGTATCAGGGATATGTGGACAAGTTGTGTAAAGTGGAACAGGTAGAGTTTGAAACTAAGGTCATTTTGTCTCGGTCACTGATTTGTGTTACCTCAGGACTTAGCTATGGGAACCGATGCTGAAGGAGAGAAAATTAAAGATCACATGAGGAATATTGTCCCGATCCTACTAGATCCGAAAATTACCGATCAGTATGATAAAATGAGGATTATCGCTTTGTACGCCATCGCTAAGAATGGTATCACAGACGAAAACTTGCAGAAACTGGCCACCCACGCCCAAATTACACAGAAGCAGACTATTGCTAATATTCAACATTTGGGCGTTAATGTAATTAATGATGTAAGTTTCAACTGTGTTTACCGTAGTAAAGTAATCATAAGTTGTGTAATTTTGTAGAGTGGCAACAGGAAGAAACCTTATACAGTTCCGCGTAAAGAACGCATTACCGAACAAACTTATCAGATGTCTCGTTGGACTCCTGTCGTTAAAGATATTATGGAGGATTGTATTGAAGATAAATTAGATCAGAAACATTTTCCTTATTTGGCAGGTCGGGCTCAAAGTACTGGATATCATCCACCATCCAGGTACGTCGCCTTTATTACGAATGTTGATTAATCGAAATTATATGCAATTTGTAGTGCACGATACGGTCACTGGCATAAGGACCGCAGCCAACCGACAGTCAAAAACGTGCCCCGTTTGATCGTGTTTATAGTGGGTGGAGTTTGTTTCTCCGAGATCCGGTGCGCTTATGAGGTGACCAACGCTTTAAAAAATTGGGAGGTAATCATTGGATCCTCGCATATTTTAACACCCCGCGTCTTTATTGAGCAACTTACCGCCCTTACTCCCAACTAGAATACACCAAAGAAAGTCACCTTTCAAACGGTGGACTGAACCATTGATTGAACTATAACCGATAGCTTTTATTGCATTTTATGTGATCTTAATATGTTTTTTGTGCGTCATTTAAATAATTGTTGGTTTTTAACCCTTCAATGACGTTTTTTATCATTTTTTTTAGACAAAATTTCGAAATCTGCTGGTTTACTTAACTATAGTACACTAATACAAGTATTGATCTTTAATTACCAAACTTTCCATGTATATACAAGTGATTCCAAATATGATTTACTACTGTTTTTGTTATTTTTTACTTAGAATTCTTGTTGCACTGAAGCTTTAAATAATGCGTGAAAGATACGTTGATAGATACAGTATTTAGTTAGTGTTAAATCTGTTTTGTATATTTAGCTTATTATAGTAGTTACAATAATAAATGTATGACATTTAATCTTAATTATCGAAGTGATCCTTCTTCACCCACATTGAACAATAATGAATTATTGTCTGGATTAAAAAGTTTATCTCAATGTTCTTAATTATAGTATAAATCTGGTTGCTAAACCTAGATTCGCAACTTTCTAATATAGATCAAAATATAGCAGATATAGTTCTTACAATAATAATATTCTATATCTTTCTGTAGAAAACTACTGATGTTATTTTGTTAAATATACTTCATAATTAATAAAATGTAAGTAATGTCAAAATGGTTAATAAATTAAACTGCATACGTATTATGTTTAGTCAACAATTTATTTTCTTAATTAATTCATAGACTATAGCACAAATAAAGTAGGAATCATCCTAAAAATTATAATCAATCTTTTGCAATACTCCTTTGATATTCTTTCAGCCTTATTGCTTGAATATTTATGAATCCGGTGGCGTCTTGCGGACTAAATCCAATGTGCTTATCCATAGACACTAAATCGGCATTATACAAAGATGTTTTGGAAGCCCGACCCAGAATTATCACTAAAATGAGAATGAATTTTTCTGCCACTCTGTATACACTAGTTTTACCTTGTCCTTTAAAAACCTCCAACTTTACGGTTCCTTCCACACTTTCGGCGGCTATATCTAAACACCTCCGTGTAAATTGGCCTTCAGGCGAAAACCAAAAGCCATTGTACACCTGATCGGACAGTTTATCCCGCAGTGTTTGTTTAATTCTGTACACTTCTTTATCCAAACAGAATACTTCCAGATCGGTGTGAGCGTGATGCAGAATCGTAACTCCAGGGGTTTCGTATATACCGCGTGACTATAAAATGATGTTTAAGTAATAATTCTTGATTGAGTTTTCGGCTTTTTGCTGCACCTTCAAACCTAGAAATCGGTTCTCAACAATGTCAATTCGACCTACTCCATGTTTTGCCCCTATTTTATTTAAAGCTGTTAGAATATTTAATGGGGTACTATAGGTGGCATCGCCATCAATTTTTAAGAGAGTTGGAATGCCTTTTTGGAATTGAATCTCCAACCTTCAAACAAATTTAATGAGTCAATACGTAAAATAAGTTTGTTAATGTACTTTGTAGCCTCCAAGGAAGATAATTTGGGATCAGTGGTCATTAAATATAAATCATCTGGGGGTTCTTGGTCTGGATTTTCTAGTATCCCAGACTCATAACTGATATGCATTAAATTAGCATCCATACTCCATGGAGCTTTGGGGGTAACTGATACTGGAATATTGTTCTCTTTAGCGTATTTTAATAAATCTTGTCGTCCTTCAAACTTATCAATAAATTCTTGAATGCGCCAGGGGGCAATAATCTTAAACATACATAACTTAATTGTGTGCAATGCTTGAAAGTAAAAGTTACCTTAATATTAGGATTTAAAGTGTAACAGGAAAGCTCAAACCTGACTTGGTCATTGCCTTTTCCGGTTGCTCCGTGTGACACGTATTCAGCTTGATTATCCTGTAAAATCACACTTTCAAGAACAATCACACACAATTTGATCCGTAAAAAATACATTCAAGCTTTTGATTAATCCTTCTGAAATACACGGTCTAGCCAAGGAGGTTCCTAGCAAATATCTACTTTCGTAAATAAGTCCGTAACTAACTGCCGGCCAGACGTAGTTTTGCACAAAGTCCTCTCCCAGATCTTCAACAATCACCTGTGTAAAACCCTTGACACTCTCTATTAAAAGTAACATTTCAAAATCAAACCTTTAGAGCCCCAATTTTCTCAGCTTTTTTTCTAGCAGCTTCAAAATCTTCCACCTGTCCAATATTGGCCATGTAACAAATCACTTCAAACCCTTTATCAATTAACCACTTTAAGATACAACTGGTGTCTAATCCACCAGAATAAGCCAACACCACTTTGTTCTTTGTCATTTTTACTAATATCAGACTGTAAAAACACAAAGTAAAATTGAACTTATATACTGAAGCAATAATTATTGAAAGGTTAAAGGTTTAAGATGATATTGTGTATCATAAGACTAGCTTTATCGTCATAAGACTATAAAAAATATGTTTTGATTTAAAAATAAGCCAAAAGGTGCTTTTGTTTTAATTTTTCACCAAGAAATGATGATTGTATTAAGTTTGTAGTTGATGTAGTAAGTAAATAAAACTACTAATATCACAGAATATCAACCTTGTATGTATCAGGACCAAAATGCATTCTTAAAATTAAATACAACTATAAAAGACAAATTAAACTATTTGCTTAACATTAACTTAGCTAAAATTCAACATTTCTACTCAAACATCGTTCCGCAAAGAATTTATGGCATTTTTTTGTTTTCTCTTCTGGTTTAGCTGCATTGGGTTTAAAAAATGACGTTATGGAAGTACTTTGTGTGGTCTTTTCTTCCTCAACCTAAAGTATAAATTAAGCAAAAAGTTTCTACCTATAGTATTTGTCAGACCATTTCCCAATCAATGTGATATGCAGTATTCTCCAATGCATTTGAAGCAGTGGACCAACTGAATCTAACCAACTGAGGAAAACCAAAAACTGGATCACAATGATCAATTAAAAACCTTTTTGTAACTGGGTCTAAAATAGCCAATTTAGGATAAGTTTTCTAATCACTGTTGAAAAGAGTAATAAACCTACCACCTGGATAGCCACTACCAAACTCTTTTACATCAATTTTTTCAGGAAATTTCCATACTTTTAATGCATGATCTCTGGTTACTTTGGCACAAATACTAGCAGCTGACACAATAGGATAAGTTGAGTCAGCCTTTTTGGCAACTGTAATGTTCAAGTTTGGAAACAAAGATTTTAGGTATTCTTGATATTTTTCAGGTTTGCCCACAGTATCTACAAACACATGCTCCACTTTGACTTTTTGTTCTAAAGCAGCCTTTATTAAGCCCACTGCTGAATCCATAGAAACCTGCATAAATGTTATCACAAAATAAAAAACTTGCAGCAAATAGTTGGCAGAAAACCAACCTGATTTAAGGAATACTTGGACCTACTGAGCATGCTGTTGCAAATTGAAGTTGGAGCTATAATTTCAACAGCCCAACCAATTTTCCTAGACTCATTACATATGTTTTCAAATATTTTGTCGCGGGTTGTTTCAGTTAAAGCTTTTGAGTCTGCACACTCTAAAGTTACCAAAAGTCCTTGCTCATTTATGGGAATGAAAGCAGTACCATATACCATAGGGCCTGCATACCATTAAAGACTTAGAGTTAATTGAAATTTATAAAATAGATAAAAGTTTGCGATTTACCTAAAACTGGCCCTCGTCCCGCTTCATCGATCCCCAATATACAAGGGTACTCCTTGCACACATCTGGTATTGGAGATATGTAAAAAATGTTTTCTGAGTTATCTTTTTCTGAGATATAGGACTGAAGATTGAGGAGGTTATTAATTTCGGTAGTTAAATTTTCACTGTCGTCTTTTTCTTTACGTTCAGTCATTTTGCGGCTTGAAAAAGTATGCTAAAAAAAACTAAACAATAATAAAAGTTAAAAACTTTGAGGCCTGGCGCCCTTTTTGTTTTGATTTCATATCATAACCTCATTTTGTCTATTTGATATTTGACATCTCTCTTTTCATCTACTTTATGTTTCAATTTCCAAAAGAAGAAGAGAATTCAAACCTCAAACAAAAAGCTGATTGTCAATGTCAACTTGTCATGCCATCCAATGTCCATTTCCCTGTTATTTCTGTTTATGTATTTATTATTATAATTTAATTTGTAAATAAGTAAATAATCACACTTAAAAGTACAATTCTATATTTATTTTAACAGACACATTCACAGTTAACGTTTATTTACACAAATTTGTAAAATGAAAATTTTGCAAATTCTGTTTTGGTAAGTTTGTAGGTGGAAAGAATCAATAGCTGAAAAGGTTTGAAGAGTTTCCAGCATATGGTGCTTTGCATTTAAATGTGTTAGAAGTCAATCATGTTTTCTGCTTTCAAACGCTTTACCAGCAAAAATGAAGGGCCTGCAAATAACAATGGGCTTCCTAAAAACCCAAATGTTCAGGCTATGTCATCTTCTTTGCAAAGGAAATTTGCAAAAGGAGTTCAGTATAACAGTGAGTATGTTTTATGAACTTTAATGTTATTGAAGAACCATTTTAATTCTCTGAAAGGTTCCAAAACCTTCTGGGCAGTTCTAGATAAATTTAGAAGGCTCTGACGGCTACTAGAAGGTTTTTAAAATGTTTTAGAAGGTCTTATACACTTCTAATAGGTTATATATTGTTATAGAAGGTTTCAGAAGTTTTTAAAACATTCTGAATTCATTCTAAATTAGAGTCAAGTTTAGATTGTGATCATATCTTGCATGATAATTGTACATTCACAGTCTAAGCTTGAGTTAGACTTCTAAATAACTTCTTTGTTTACCAAAAAGTATTTTGTGTTGCAGTGAAAATTGTTATTAAAGGGGACAGAAATGTGGGTAAAACATGCTTGTTTAATAGACTGCAAGGAAAGAAATTTGTGGAAGAATATATTCCAACTGATGAGATTCAGGTTACTTCAATTCAGTGGAATTACAAGGCCACTGATGATATTGTTAAAGTTGAAGTTTGGGATGTTGTAGATAAAGGTATTTTGTATTATTATAGTGACTTTATTCAGTGTATTTATTTACTGTACGGAAACTACATCATGTATTTTAAATCAAATAAAATGTCTTGACACTTTTCTTTAATTTATATTAATTTAGGCAAAAAGAAGAAACGATTTGATGGTTTAAAGCTAGAGAATGCGCAGCTAGAACTTCCAGAAGAGACAGCTTTAGACGCCGAATTTCTTGACGTTTATAAAGGCACTAATGGTGTAATTATGGTCTTAGATTTGACTAAAACTTGGACTTTTGATTATGTACAGCGTGAACTGCCCAAAATTCCAGGTAGTTTAATCAGTTCAAAAGTAAAAGTGGGTAAATAACGTGTTTGTGAATTTATAGATCACATTCCAGTTATAATTTTATCAAACCACTGTGATATGTCGCATCACCGATCAGTAACTGCTGATCATGTTAATTTTTATATTGAATCAATTGCTGGGTCAGTATTATTATTGTTAAATGAAAATCAGTTTTGATTTGAAAAAAATAATTATAGAACGCGAACGGCCCAAGTACGGCATACAGAATCTTCTATGAGAAATGGGTTTGGTTTGAAGTTGTTGCACAAATTTTTTAATTTACCTTTCCTTCAACTGCAAAAAGAATCTTTGCAACGTCAAATAGAGCGAAATGAACGGGAAACAAATACGACAATTGAGGTGTGTGTTTGATACTGATCAACAGAATATAAGTTGGACTGATTTGTATAATTATAGGAGTTAGATATGTACGCTGAATCGGATGAAGCTAATTACGCTAAATTTTTGGAGAACCTCGTGAAACGGCGACGAGAAATTGCAGACTCAAATGCAAACATTCCTCTTCCTACTGTGATAGAGAAACCTCCTGCAGGTACTTTAGACATGAAACGATCTCAAAGTTGTTCTATAGTCATTGGGGGAGGTGAGGTGTAAAAAATATTATTGGAAGTACAAATTAGAGGGTTTGTGTCGACTTATTAGGCAAACCAATTCCTTTTGGAAACGTGGCACAGAACCCTAGTAAATTAGCAGCTGCTGGTAATATGGTGGCTAAAAGTGCTAGCATGAACAGTGGTTTCCAGCAAAAATCTGATAACAACTTCAAAAAACTGGATACTGCGCCTATAACGTCCGTTGAAGAATTTTGCCCTGATGGTGGTCATTTGGGTGGATTTTTGGATGATGTGCTGCAGGTTAACTCTCAGAACACTTCAAAATTACCGGAGAACGAAGAGTCAGACTCGTAAGTCTATTATTAAAGTGCATTTCTAGATTATATTTTTGGTTGCAATTTAGCGACACAGACACAGGTAACCCGTTAGTATCAGAACTTCAGGAAGATTTTGAACCTGAAGAGACGTCAATGTCAAAACCTGTTAAGGTTGTGAAGAAAGACACATATAATTCAGCAGCTAGGGTAGGCAAACCAGATGGTATCAGCAACTTATTTGAGGTTGTTCTTCAGCTTCAATTATTGTGGTTAGAAAATAATTTTACGGTTTTACAGCTTGACCAAGCCGTTCCTGAGGATTTGGATTCCACCATAAACTCTGAAATCTCTGAACTTACTTCTGATGGTTATGTTGGTTATGTGGATTGGGAGTCTTGTTGGCGTCATTCTCCGGAAGGTACTATATGTTGAATGACCAGAATATAAATAACATTGTTGTGGGGTTTTTTTTGTAAGGAGGGGAAGATACTTCAATGGTTAGCCAGACATATGACAATAGCGCAAACAACAGTGCTGTTTACGATGACAGCGTGTCTGTCACCTCTTCCAACGTGCAGATGGAACTGTTAACGTCCAAAAAATCGCCCAGTTCAGGCAACATAAGTGGGCAAAGCGAAAGTGAAGATACGCACACTTCAAGTTCGGTGAGAAAGGAAAAGAAACACAAAGACAAGGTGAGTTTTTGCATTTTTTTTTTCAGTGAGATTTACTTTGGGTGTTTTGTTTAATTTTAGGGTGACAAAAAAGAGAAACACAAGAAAAAGAAAACAAAAAACAAAGAAAACGACAAAGAGAAAAAACCTAAGAAGTCTAGTGCTGAGACAGCTTCACCTAGAGATGAGTTGGAGGAGTTTTTAAACGGCCCTAGCAATCCAAATTTCACTAGCAGCCCAATTGATACAGCTTACGAAGCTATTTAAATTTGTTTACTTTTAAATATATATAATGTGCCATCCCTTATTTTAAAAATACTTATCTATATAAACTTATTTCAGACTGAGTGGAATTGGAATAATCACTTTTTACTTAATTGACGTAAGTGCGTCAATAATATTTTTCTTGTAGTTGAAATGCTAAAATTTATAATTATTACTAAAATCAATGTTCTATTAAATTAATTAATTATAATGATATACAGTGTGTCCCAAATTGCTTCTACATGTATTGGAATCTCTGTAATCGTAAGAGCTACAGAGTCGGTTAAATGGGGAAAGTTTTAAAGAATTTTATGTGAAACTTATTTCGGTTTCCAAATTAAATTATCTTTTTTCGTTTTCCGGAAAATTGGTAAAACGTTAGAGGCAGCATTTTAAACACTGTTCAACAACGCCATAGAGAGTTTTGAAACTAAGACATTATTAAGGCACTTTTTTACAGGGAACACGTTGACGTAATTAGAAAAATCTATCCTATCATCATTGGTTTCCGAGATATGGAGGACGCTATCTTGAAGGCGGCCATAAGAATTTAAAAATTTATCATCCATATCTAGGAAACCAATGACGATAGATTTTTTCTAATTACGTCATCTTGTTGTATGTAAAAAATTGCCTTAGTAATGTCTTAGTTTCAAAACTCTCTTTGGCTTTGTTGAAGAGTGTTTAAAATGCAGCCTCTGACGTTTTCCCAATTTTCCGGAAAACGGAGAAAGATAATTTCATTTTTGAAACCGGAAATAAGTTTCACATAAAATTCTCAACACTTTCCCCATTTAACCGGCTCAATACATGTAGAACCAATTTGGGACACACTGTATTTGTATAATACTGTATTTACATGAATTTAAGAGATGCTGATTATGTGGGTATTTATAATTATTGTGGAGACGTGCTTACATAGCTATTGTGGTTTAACTTTTTGCTATATATTTGTATGTTATAGTCATTTAAGACAATGTTATTGTTATATTAGATTATTTTTTAAGCTGTTTTTATTTAAAAGGTTATTAAATACGAATTGGTGTTTTCTTGGTGGTGGCAGTTTGATATAATAAGTCGGGTAAAGTTTCAAATCTATACTGTGAAACAATATTGTAAGGTTCATTACGCATCTGGTTAATTTACCTTCATTAGAATTGTAAAAATGTCGCTTCCACACTCGTCATTGTTAATTAGTCTTTTTAACATCAATATTATTTCAGTCCCACCTTATGTGACTAATAATCTGGATAAATTTACTTCAACAGAAACGTCTCAACCAAACTTGGTTAGAAAATATGTTTAATATTTGTTCAGCTGGTTTGAAAACTTGAAACAATCTTAACATTGCATAACAGGTCAAGCAACTGAAGAACTAATTAAAATTTTAACTGAACTGTTCAATACAAAAGAAATTCCAAGGTTGAGCAAACGTAAAAAGGTGAATAATACTTCCGCGTCCAATATTAACGTTTGCTGATCAATGAGCAACACCCATGGCGGACCCAAAAGAAGAAAAGGAACCCATGCAGTACCGCCCGAGGCTGTAAGTCTTGCGGGGTTCATGGTCGACCCAAGAAAATCCTACGACATACAGTACAGTGGTTCGAATTTAAGTTTGTGGGAGACAAACATCTAAGCTAGTGTGTTAAATATTATTTTCAGAAAGTTTGACGATTTGGTTGTTATTAACACTAATAAAAATCACTTCATGATAGTCCATAAATTTGCTTCTTGCCTCTATTTGTCTTCTCACACTCTGTCATATAAAATTGGTGCTTTAGTAGAATAAACTTTCCTCTATCTAGAACTAAAGTGATTGTTAGTTAGTAATAATCAAATGAAATACAACTATCTACTGAATGATATATTGTCCGTTCAAAAACACTTTTCCTACCACTGTGCGTTGTTCAAACCCAATAGTGCAGGCAAAGTCGAGTGTTTATATGGGTTTTCAGTATCGGAGACTCGGCGAACGGTCGAGGTAAATTCTATGCAAGTTGTTCGAAAACTATCGAGTTTTGCGTGATCGCGTTCCAAGTGAAACTTCGTCCATGTAGGAAGTTGTTAACGGGCGCTCAATAAAAAGTTTGGTGCGATTTTATTGGGGAATTTAGTGGGGTTTCACTCAGTTATTATCCAAAAACTCCCAACAGTTGGACGAATAAGCTGAAAGATTTTTGTTGGTTGCAGTCATATTCTATATGTAAGTTTTCGATGGTAAAAGTGTTAAGGAAGTTAACACGGTTTGTGGTAAATGTTACCTTTTGCTGGCGTAACCAGGTAACCGACTAGTTTGCGCCTATGAACGAAATCAATTTTCAATTATTTCGATGTGAAGAATTGCATTGTGTGAACTATAGTGATGTTTTGCAAAAAAATTGTGCGTTAATAATTCTTGCACACACTTTTTCATTCAATAACGTTGGTGGAATGTAGTTTTCACATTTTTTGCTTTACTTGATTTTTGTTGTTCATATCGAATAGCAATTTGTTTTTTAGGAACTTTTTACTACCTTCGATTATCGATGGTGAATTTTGTTTAAAAAAAGTATAGAAAACTGTTTGGACGTAAAAGATGACAAATTTCTTTATGTTTGGTAACCATTCTGAGAATTCTACTGAATTGTCCCTAAAGGCTTAAGGGTAAACGATGGCAGTTTATATGCCCAGGTAGTATTGATTTGGTATAAGTTTTTTAGATGTTTGTGATCTTCTCTCTCTAGCTTTTTAACCCAAAATATTCATAATTTATTACTGCCAACCATATTTCAGTTTTTTTATCTATTATCCATTGTATTAGACTTATCAGCAACCAAATATGGCAACGTGTATAAAATCAATTTGGCCTCTATTGCAAAACACCGTAATTACCATCATTAGTCCAGATAACCCACTATTCATATGACGTGTGTGAGTACCACTATAGAAAACCAATCTTTAAATAGCTTATAGTAGGTACCCACATGTATTTATAGACCGCTATTGTTTCCATTGACACGCTTTTCCTGAAATGATCCCACGTTTTCGTTACCTCATTGTAAACTTTCGAATTTCAAACAGTTTAGCATAATTAAGGAAGTTTTGCTTTTTTCAGAGACTTTCTAGTTACTGGCAGACGAATAGTTGTCTCAAAATGTAATATGCAAAAAATCTAGGTCTGATTTTGAAATAAAACTCGATTTTTCACGGTTTTTGGTGAATTATTGAAACGTACTTGGAAATTGATTGATTTTGCTTTAATTACTTTGATTTCTGATTATCTCAAACCACTAAACACTCTACGTTAGGAAATGTGATTTCCTTTCCATCGTACGTGAATTGAAATTATTTGTTTTAAATTTTAGAAGGTTTCTGGTTGCAAAATGTAAATAATACAATGACTCACTGAATTGAACAATATAAGAACGAGTAAAATACAACCTAGAGTCGATATAGCCTACATTTTGAAAGCATTTTAGGTCGACTGACGTATAATATTATTTCACCTCGACCTGAGCTAATTGTTATGGTTATTTTGTATATAGTTTTTAAATTTGTAAAGTATTGTGCCAACAAGCACCAAATTTTAAATTAATTTTTCATAGAAGAGAATTATAACCAGAACCTTGACCTTTGCCTATCCAATCCATCACAGAAAAACAGTTAATTCGTTTGCCGTTAGATTCATTAACAATGGAGAGGAAGTCTGGAGATTCAGGGTAGAACCAAGGGCGACTCAAAACCTTAATATGCATGACAAGCCTCTTTTAATTGATCGGACAATGTAAAACAGTGTCTCGAGTGGGCAAATGTGTTTATTACAATCCCGACTGTCGTTCGCCTTGAAGAACTAAAATGTTAAAAGTCTACCGAAGAACCAATATTTACCTTACTTTTGTTTGACTATTAACAATAATCAGAACTAGTTTAGCAGAGCGTGGTCACTTGCATGACCACATTCAAGGCTGCATTCTAAACAGCCACATGCAAAATACTATTTTTGGCCTGTCCAGTATTTTTGTGTAACATGTTAATTGAATATAGACACAAGAAGCTTTCTTGTATAACAAGTAGTTTTTTCGTTATACAGCAGGATGTGATTCAGCAAATCTTGATCTCTCTGGCTTAAAAAAATCAGTAGAAACTCAAAAAGCATAATTGTTTATCAATGTTAGTAACTGTATTTTCAAACTGTGTTTCTGGCAGTTTAAATTTTGACAGGGGTTTTCTCCCTGACTGTACCAAATTTTCTAGTGTTTTTACAGGCTATTGGATAGGAAATTTAATGAGGATTCCAAAAACGTCCTTAAAAACGTCATTTTCTTACTTGAAATGGGTTTTATCGGCCATTTTATCCTTGACTGTCCTGTCAAACTGTGTTTCTGGCAGTTCAAACTTTGACACCACTTTTCTCCCTGACTGTACCAAATTTTCTAGTGTTTTTACAGGCTATTGGATAGGAAATTTAATGAGGATTCCAAAAACGTCCTTAAAAACGTCATTTTCTTACTTGAAATGGGTTTTATCGGCCATTTTATCCTTGACTGTCCTTTCAAACTGTGTTTCTGGCAGTTCAAACTTTAACACCGCCTCTCCCTGACTGTACCAAATTTTCTAGTGTTTTTACAGGCTATTGGATAGGAAATTTAATGAGGATTCCAAAAATGTCCTTAAAAACGTCATTTTCTTACTTGAAGTGGGTTTTATCGGCCATTTTATCCTTGACTGTCCTTTCAAACTGTGTTTCTGGCAGTTCAAACTTTGACACCGCCTCTCCCTGACTGTACCAAATTTTCTAGTGTTTTTACAGGCTATTGGATAGGAAATTTAATGAGGATTCCAAAAATGTCCTTAAAAACGTCATTTTCTTACTTGAAGTGGGTTTTATCGGCCATTTTATCCTTGACTGTCCTTTCAAACTGTGTTTCTGGCAGTTCAAACTTTGACACCGCCTCTCCCTGACTGTACCAAATTTTCTAGTGTTTTTACAGGCTATTGGATAGGAAATTTAATGAGGATTCCAAAAACGTCCTTAAAAACGTCATTTTCTTACTTGAAATGGGTTTTATCGGCCATTTTATCCTTGACTGTCCTGTCAAACTGTGTTTCTGGCAGTTCAAACTTTGACACCACTTTTCTCCCTGACTATACTAAATTTTCTAGTGTTTTTATGGGCTATTGGATAGGCAATTTAATGAGGATTCCAAAAACGTCCTTAAAAACGTCATTTTCTTACTTGAAATGGGTTTTATCGGCCATTTTATCCTTGACTGTCCTGTCAAACTGTGTTTCTGGCAGTTCAAACTTTGACACCACTTTTCTCCCTGACTGTACCAAATTTTCTAGTGTTTTTACAGGCTATTGGATAGGAAATTTAATGAGGATTCCAAAAACGTCCTTAAAAACGTCATTTTCTTACTTGAAATGGGTTTTATCGGCCATTTTATCCTTGACTGTCCTTTCAAACTGTGTTTCTGGCAGTTCAAACTTTGACACCACTTTTCTCCCTGACTGTACCAAATTTTCTAGTGTTTTTACAGGCTATTGGATAGGAAATTTAATGAGGATTCCAAAAACGTGCTTAAAAACGTCATTTTCTTACTTGAAATGGGTTTTATCGGCCATTTTATCCTTGACTGTCCTGTCATACTGTGTTTCTGGCAGTTCAAACTTTGACACCACTTTTCTCCCTGACTGTACCAAATTTTCTAGTGTTTTTACAGGCTATTGGATAGGAAATTTAATGAGGATTCCAAAAACGTCCTTTAAAACCTCATTTTCTTACTTTAAGTGAGTTTTATAGGCATTTTTGTTTCTGACTGTCCTTTGAAACTGTGTTCCTGTCAGTTCAAATTTTAACCCCGGTTTTCTCCATGACTGTACTACATCTCGTAGTTTTTTTATGTTATTGGATAGGAAATTCAATGAGAATTCCAAAAATGTGCTTGAACAGTCATTTTCTCACTCCAAATTACATTTACAAGCAATTTTGTCCCTGACTAACATTTCAAACTGTGTTTTTGACAGTTCAAAGTTTAACATCGCTTTTTTCCTTGACTGTACCAAATTTTATAGTGTTTTTCAGATTATTAGATAATAAATTTAATGAGGATTCCAAAAATGTTCTTAAAACAGTCATTTTCTCACTCCAAATTAGATTTACAAGCAATTTTGTCCCTGACTGACATTTCAAACTGTGCTTCTGCTGACTAAATGCTTTTAAAATGATGGAGCTGAATAATTGACTTATGGATAGATGAGGTGTGCCTTTAATGTATTTATTCCGGAGTAACATTACCATATTTTACTAAATTGCGCAATGTACCCTTTTCAGGTAATGTTTGTCGTAACAATGAGGCAATCACCAATAAATATTGTACAAACAAACTCACAAAAACATAAATTACAGGCTGTGACATTTGTTTTTATTTCAACTTCATTAATATGCACTGCGGGAATAATTTAACAATTATCGGATTTTATTAATAAAATTTAATATCAAAAACAACGAGGTGTGACTTAAACGTTGTATAATCATCTAGGTTACCATGAAGACAAAAATTTCCTTGGGATTGAAGTAAGACAGATCGATCTTATCCGTCGATATTTCACATGTGGTATCGATTCATTGAAGGCTGAATCGAATCGAAAGTTAATTAGTTAAGTTAAGTAATTTTTTAATAAAAGGATGATAAACCTTCTTGCTTTGTATTGAACTTTTTGTTTGGCCTTTTCAGGTTGCTTAATGGCTTTAAAGTCAGATTTTATGAAAATAACAGTTGGATCGAATTCAAAGATCGATTTGCTTATTAAAAATCGCTAATCGAAACAATAATACTGGTTGTATGGTTTTAATGCTAATGTCCGCTTGGGTGTTTGCTTGTCACGTTCCATTAAAATTTCTCATTATCGATAAATGTCGGATGCAACACCCCTTTTGTTTTCGCATCACGAATTTGTTTTATAATACGCATCAGCTTGTAAAAAGCACGAATGGTTGTTTGTGTAAACGAGCAAGCTTGACAAGCAAAATATGCAGCCATGGTAAATGCTTTCCTTTTATATGCAATTATGCTGTAACGATTGTTTTGAGACGAGATATATCTATCACGAATTGTCTATAATCTTCGGTCTGTATCAATCAAATTGGCAGGATTATGATTACTAGACCATTTTTGGTACAAATATCAGTCACGTTTTTACAAAAAACTAATTTAAACGTGACGTCTTTTCAATTCCTAAAATGACATTTATGAAATCCTTCGCCAAACAAGGACGAACAAGATTTATTGATCTATTTCCGTTAAGATCGGAACAGATAAGTATAGCAGTCAAGTTGATGGATTAGTGTTCTTTCAAGTGGATTTACTGATGGTGCCAATTGTTACCAATTGTTCAAATCACTGACTTTCACTTTCAGGTCAACTTTCTATTAAACGCTCAATTAAAAATTTAGTGATGTACTAGAACAGAATTAGATATCAATTGCCAAATTACTAGTTACAGGCAAAAACCACAAATTTAAAAATGATAGGATATCCGGCAAAATGCAATTTTGCTCATCATAGGAAAATTTCAAATATTCCATTAAAAGTACGGAAATAGAAATGTCTATTTTGTTGGCAGTTATGGTAATTTTAATGATTTGGATTCCTATCAAATAAAATAAAATGATTCGTTGTTGTGGCCAAGAAAGTATTAATCTCAAGATGAGTTTGTATTTTGTCGTCCATTCAATATAACGTTACATTGAACTGGATAAAGTTAGTTGTGATCTAATACAGTTACTGTAAATTGTCAGGTTATGTGGATGTTAGCTTTTAATTTTCCTTAATCTAGTCAATACAAAATTTAGGACGAACAGAACTAAAATTAGCTGTGCTTGTTGCGTTCGTATCGACTTTCATATTTCAGGTAACGACTTAATAATTATAAATTCAAAATTATTTATGTCTAGTAAATTTGCATGCCATTTGAACATAAAATTGCAAAATTTTAAAATTAACACAGAAAATTATTTCTAGAGTTGCCCAATTGTTACTTAAACAACCTCTAATAATAGACGAGTTTTAGAGCCATTATTTTTATTTCAGTGAACTAGATCCTATTTTATTTTGTTTGGACTAAATGTCGTTGATCTGGGTTCGTATAACGTTAATCCGAAAACAACTTGGCATTTTGGGAATTTACATGTCTGCGATAAGAATACGTAGAGAATAGACGAGAAGCATATAAGGTCCATTTGAAAGTCTAATGGGAAAAACGGCAATAACCTCGCAATGTATCGGTGTTACATTACTCATTTTTGTGTCCTTTGTTTTTAAATAGCTTAATAAACCAGAGCAGTATAATGAAATAATCAATACAGGCCTCCACGTTTAAAAAGGGTCATATACCTCTCCCATGAAAACTTTTGCTAAATTATCAATTAACCACCTAAACCAATCAATTGTAATTAAAAAAACGTTATTGATTGACTAAACTGCAAATTAAACCGTTACTGATTTCGCTAAATATTTAAGCCACGTTAGTGCGGTGCAAATTATCACCTCATTCAACATTATCTAATACTTTTTAACTAAAAAGCATAATGTTTTAAATGCAACTACTTTTCGTGTAGTTTTTGACACGGACTAGGACTAATTGATTTGAGAAGTAAATTATATCTATACCAATAGAAACTTTAGTAACCCGCTTTCTTAAAATGCGTATAATATGTTTTGTTTTTGCATTTTAGGAATTATTATAAAGTTTTTTTTGTCAAGCGGTCTAAAATAAGGCTACTTCGTATCCTAGGAGGTAAAAAAATAATGTCCAGAACTTGATCCAGACTAAATTGCATTTAGAAAAAAGCAGATGAAATTAATGCAACACTTACTTTGCTTTGATTGGCTTGTCAGGCTTGGCTCTGCAATACAATCTTTTCATGTTCTTATTCTGAAATACAGTTTTCCTGAAGGTTTCCAGGGCTAAATTTGTGATCAAATTCAAAATATAAACAATAAACAAACGGACTGACACAACACGGCTAATACGATAACAACACGAAGCTATTTCCAAAGTTGTCTAACAGAGGGCGTATCATGGCTGTCTAGCGTCATCTGTCGATTACGGTTACGCGCTCCGAATTTACACGAAACGCGGTTCTTGAAAATAGGCTTTCAAAAATGTTATCGGCCATTTGCTCTGGTTTTCTGGCTTCAAATCTCCGTTTTTCTATGAGAATGACATTTTTTCAGTAACCGTTATGTATGTATATTTACCAGTCATAATTAATCGGTTAACCTGGCTAGGAAACGATACACATCCTATGTTTACGTTTCACTGTGTCATCTGTCAAAAATCGTGATGTCCATGGCACACTAATTCAAAATTCTAATTGCGTTGTTGTATTGTCAAATAAAGTTTCAGTGAAGCACCGCCTTCTTTACAAGAAAGCCTAGAATGTCATTTTAATGGCGGCGTTATCGGATTTTTTTTCACAGTAAATACAGTACAGTAGTACACAAACCTATGGAGATGCAGTAGAAAATATGTTTTTTTTTATTTTTTCGTGTAGTTGATTAGAAGTTGTGAGTGAAAAATCAAAGAACGCTTCATTCCTGATCCAGATATGTATAGATATGGCTTTTTATATCCAATAAAGTCCAGCCAAAGCAAGTTTGGTTAGAACCCTTTGTCTTGGAAAGTACAACAAACTAATGTAAAAACTGCTCAATCAAAGAAAATTTGGAAATCCTTGAATCTAGGTAAGCAAAAGTGGTAAATGGGTTTTATATTATTACCAAGACCTTTCTTTTAAAATGTAAATGTGCCAATGAAACTTCTAAAAGCTGTCCTGTTTCTTCAGAGTAAACCTTTGTTGCTCTCAAAATGCAGGCGGCCTCAAAATTTAACTCACTTATGTATGTAAGAGGCAATAAGTTTACTGAATGAGAAAGC
Organism: Ips typographus; assembly: GCF_016097725.1. NCBI lineage: Eukaryota > Metazoa > Arthropoda > Insecta > Coleoptera > Curculionidae > Ips > Ips typographus. The sequence continues at coordinate 8,444,636 of NC_138430.1, read as the reverse complement.
ATATTGTACTTACCACTGAGTATTGTGTTGGAGTAAAATCATTCCAGTTCAAAGCTTTCAACCACTGTTGGGTTCGAGCAGGGTCTTTTGGAAAGGAAAGGAAACTTTTGGGCCTTTCTCCAAATTGCTTTTACAATTTGGCAAACAACAAGTGTGACGGCATATTGTAGAGGCAATAGAATTTAAGTTAAAAAACCAACAACAAATTATAGAACAATGAAGGAACAATAACAATAGTGATAACACAATAAAATGAACACAAACTACACTTTCACTAGAACAACAAACATATAAACAACAATATATAATAGCAAACAAAAATTACTTTGGCAAGTAATCCCAAGTCTTGACTTTGAAAAATTAATTTAATCATCCAAAAACTCAATTTCCACAATACAAACAAATGCAAACTGTCAATCCCATATTTCGGCCATATTGGAATTTTTGGCATGCACCTTCTTGGCTTTCTTGTACAGAGGGCGGTGAGTGAAGCCGTAAAGCGACCTAAATCGCCGAAATGAGTGATAGTGATAAAATAAGTTGTACACCACCTGCTTTAGCAGCAATAGCGTCCAATACGCTAAATAATTTGGTTCCTGGAAGGTCAATAAATTCACCACTTGGGCCAGAGAACACCAAGCGGTCAATTTTACCGAAAATGTTGTATTGGCCTATTTTGCCCATTTAAGTAAGGTAAGTGAAGAGTTCGACAATGTGGGCGCAATATTCCATGCTTAAAGCTGAGCTAAATATTAAAGACAGTATAAATATTCTATCGTATAAAAAGGTGCAAGCATTTTTAAAGTGAAAAAGTGAAAACTATGCAGCTAAAAAGTCTAAAACTTTCACCAAGAACCAAGTAGACACTTTTTTAACACAAGCACCTGACAAAAAGTATTTAGCCATAAAGGTAAGATCCGAAACAAAAATGAATTTATGATTTTTTTTAATACCTATATTCAACATTTTTAGGTTGTTTTAATATACGGTATATCAGGGGCATGTCGATGTAATGAACTGGTAAACTTGAGAATTCAAGATATTGAATACATGGAAAAATTAATTCTGGCCCAGAACATTTACAATTGTTGGAGAATTTTACATAAATATTTGTAAAAAATACTTGTCTTTTCATCCAGATGTTATTGATACAGATCGTTTTTTCATTAAATATCAAAATGGAGTTTGCCACAGAGTTGTAATGGGTATTCACAAAATCTCAAGTATTCCCAAGGAAATAGCGTTGTTTTTGAAATTGGCTGATGTCAAAGAATATACTGGTCACTGCCTTCTCCGAACCTCTGCAACTCTTCTTGTAGATAATGGTGGAGACATTTGCTCATTGAAAAGACACGGTGGTTGGAGGTCTACAACTGTAGCAGAAGGCTACATTGACGATTCTTTAAGAAATAAAAATGACACAGCAATGAAAATTCTGGATGTAAATGATTGTAATTTAATACCAATGGAGAACAATACCACAGATGATATCAGAGAACCAGTAATTTCAACAAACCCACAACAACAACCTACTTTAAATGTAGACCATGAAGTAAAGGGGCAGGAATTTCATTTATGGCAGAATTGTAAATTTGAAAATTCGCTCAGTTGTCGACTTCAGCTTCGGTCGGACAATTCCTCAGCTCAGCACAATAATCGCCTATTTCTACGCCTAATAACATAATATACTATTTATTAAATTAAGGTGAATTAGAGCAAAATTCTGGAGAAAAACGATCGAGTGAAATAAGCATGGTTTTTAAGATAAAATTGAGAGAATAAAAGGATTTGAATAGCAGAATGTGTCTCAATCTTATACCGCTTTTATTATACATATTAACATCTTCCGCCTTTTGTTATCGGTTATGGAAACCTACTAAATTATTAATGAACACGTTACTATTTCTAGGTCATGAATTCACATCATCATCACAATGTCCTCCAGCACAACTGATTTGATCGACTTCCATGTGGGACCAACAGTGCTTCCGGCAACTTCTGAAACCGATACAACTTTCGAATCCGATAATCTTATCGATACAGAACTTCCAGTTTTTGAGCAAAAACTGCTGACGCAGTCTACTAATTTAAGTTCGAATTCTAGAGGAGATAGTATTGATGTAGAAGACATTTTAATCAAAATTGATTCTGATGGGGAATACGAAAGAGATAGTATTGATGGCGAAGAAGTGGAATGTGGAGATTTTCTAGACGTTTGCGATGCTGCCGATGACACTTCACTGCCAGTTGATAATTTTGAAGCTTTGCTAGTGTTGAAAAATTTAGATGATCTACTTAATGCCACTTTGGCTCAGTCTGATGATATCGTTAATGGAAATTTTCCGGAGCAATTGGACGTTGACACTCAATATGTCATTGAAGAGTGTTTGGGGGAGCTGGATAACTACCTTGAAGCCATCGATACCTGTGACTCTGATTCCAACTCATCAGAAAGCTACACGGAACACTCCTTAGAGGTTTGTGGTGTACTGCCACTGTTTTCCAGTTAATGACCGTAAAAAATGTTTTACAGGAATTCGACGAGGAATTGGCGCGTGTCAAATTAAGACAGATCGAAGAAAACTACCGGAAGTTTGTGGCTTCAGGGATTGTTAATAGGGGTTACGTCGACACCGAAAACAATGGTAACTTTACGCTGGATGGACATTTGCTTAGGCCATCGTCGGCGTGTGCCATACCCAAACAGCTGTTTAACAGGAAACGACCGCTTAGAAGTAATTCCGTAAACGGTACTTATGGAGAAAGGCCACGGTTAATTAGGTGAGTTACTAGAAAGCTTTGTTATGTTGTGGGTTATCTTCTACTTATCGTTCAGTAAAATGTATCCTTTTAGAAGGCATATTCAGATTTTCCACCAAAACAGGCAAAAAACTATTTTTATATTTTACACGCACTTTAGTCACGCGTTTCTAATTTTAACCTGACAGTAATTTACGTACTTATTGTTAACTCGTTAATCTTCAAACAAATATGATAATAAAGGTGATAAAATCTTAGTTACTCTACAAAATAAATCACTGAATTAGCACCAGGTATGAAGAACTCAAATAACCTTCAAAGCACAAGAGAAAATTTAAATGCTTCTATTTTTTGGTTCAGTGCCTCTGCAAAAAAAAAAAACATTTAATTTCTCGCAAAATCATCGTAAACCAAATTATTTCCAAGCAAGAAAAAAGTAAACAGTCGTTGTATAACTTGGTAATTCTTTCCTAACAACTGAATGTTGTTAGTAAGCATTACGTTATTTTAATCACATAAAAGTCGTGTAAATGAAGTGAAATTTATGGATTTCTATAAAGGCTTGATAAAAGATTTATGCAAACAAAAAAACATCATTTTGTAGACGGATATCGCTGGTCGAAAATTATACCGTCCCCCAAGTGTCCACCCTCAGCCGGACGTCCGGAACAGATGGGCTGGGCGCCGTCCCATCAGACTACGGCCGATTGTCCCATAACGTTGATCGTGAACGTCATGCTCATGGTTCCAATGATTGTTGTACTGGAACGGTCATTGTTGAACCCATGCGTAGGCAAAGTAACGCGAGTAGTTCTTCATCTGTGGGTCATACAGTACCATCAGAGTGCGGGACCGAAAGAAGTGCAAACTGGTTGCGAAGTTCCATGAGACGATTGGAACAAGTCCCCTTACCGACTGTCACTTTGGAGAATAGTAGCGTAGAGTCCAGAGTGGTGATTGGAGAAGATGGCAGACCAGTAAGCGCTCCTTCGAGGTTACCACCTTTGGCTACGCCTGAAGGTAAGTAAAACTGTGCTGACTGCCACGTAGTTTCTGATCATCATTAATATTCAACCTAAAGTGATAAAATGATAATAGATGCTGGTTTTGTTTTAGATCGTTCGAGATCTCGTAACGCAGATCAACACCGCTCGGCAAGTAGAACGAGAAGTAGTTCAGCATCATCAAGATCTAGAAGAGGTAGAAGTGCATCTAGTGGAGATACCAGTGCAACCGTCTCCAGTGTTGATCACACAGAAGTTCGTATGCCTAATTTGGAAGGAACTCACTCTGGGATTAATCAACAGGATAACCCTACAAATAATAGTCAAAGAGGGTAAGTCAAGTAGATTTCCTCCTTTTATAATAATTATTAATGTGGTTTTTCAACGATCACATATGTTCGGATGATCATTTGATTGCCTATTTATGATAATTGACATAAGCAAGCAGGTAAGTGTTGGCAAACACAAGTTTATCGCAAAATTAAATTTTATCTTCTTTATGTAGGTAGATATTCATTATCCACTGAAAAGGAATGGTAAAATTTATTATTTTGTGGTAAACTGCGCTTCATTATTAATAAATAAAACCTCGTTCCACATTTCCCATCAATTCACTCTAGTCTATATACTAAATTGATGAAGATTATAGTAAATACTCTGTGGTTTCCAATATTCAGGTCTAGACAATCCTTTTATCTCGACTCATCAATATGCACACGTAATAGGCGCTAATTCATTTTTGGTTGAGTAGGTTGAATTCTTCTCCTTCCATCCAAAAGTTCAATTTAGTGACCTTAACAGTCTAGTGAACCAATTTTCCAGTAAAGATGCTTTTCAATTTTAACAAAAATTCTAAATGAAAGTAGGTGGTGGATTAATTAAAGCGGTTGAAGAAAATTGCTTAATTGCTCGCTCTAATTACCATTGACAATGAGTTTGGCGTTGAACAATTCTGGCCTGGAGGTTACAACGTAATAACATTGCTAATTGATATAAGTGGCCAACGTGATATAAGAAAGCGTGGCTAATATCGACTTTACGAATGAATTAGGTTTCGGATCTTCCTTGCTATTTGATAACTGTTCGAAGAGATTCTGGTGAAAATACTAATGGTATTTCCTTATTTCTCAGATGCTGGTGGTTGAACGCCTTATTAAGCTTATTCACGGTTTGCAGACCTGGACGAAGCCGTTCTGAAACCGATTTTCCTTAAACTTACTAGTCGGGTACGTTTTCCGACTATTTAAACTAAATCATAATAACCAAAGATGGTGACACTCTAACCTGATTGCGCCTCTAACTTTAGTCACAATTGGTTTATGGGTGCTTAATTAATTGAGCTTAGGTTTGATACAGTTTAGTAACATACCAATTAAATTCTCGCTTTTGACCGAACGATAAGTTGAAAACAATCAAATTCTAAAGCAGAAAGAAAAAGTATGAGAACCGTGATACAGTTTTTCTCATTATAGACAACTGCATTAGCCCACAAATTAAACTTCTAGCCCGCTAAGGTACAAAAGTTAATTCCATTGTTAATCGATATAGAAAGTGTGAAATTACTAATTATTTTTTATGTTCTTGTTTAGAGAAACAATTAATTTATGCAGTGTGATTGAGGGGCGTAACTCAAAAGTCTTTGATTTATAGAAACTTATTAGGCAATCTACTATTTTTAATTATCAAAGTCTTAAAATTATATAACTATACAGGGTGGTCAAGTTTTAAATGTCAATAATTCACCAATCCATAGCCAATTAAAAAATAAGTTGACATTCATTATGTCATTTTCCTGAAAAGTGCTTCCTAAAGAAAATACAGCGCTTCAAATTTCTGTTTAAAAAATCGGTTTTTTTTGTCATAACTGTCAGACCGTTGGAGCAATATTGATCAAATTTGGAACAAGCACTTTATTACACGTTATTACGGTCAAAGACCCAAAACTAACCTAACCCAACTTAAAAATTGTCTTGGAAACGGAAAATTCACTTAAGAAGTTTAAAAAATATTATTGTAGCCAGTTTTCATAGTTTCCAGACAAACTAAAAGACTTTAGTTTTGAAAATTGAATTAGAAAAGATAAACATTTCAGAAGCTTAAAAATTGTGTTTGTAACCAGTTTTCATGCAAATCGAGCGACTTTAATACTAAAAATTGACTTGAAGACATAAAAACTACTTTTTCAAGAACTTGTTACTACAAATTCATACATTTAAACCTTAAAAATTGACTTGAACCCCAAAATGTGACTGAACTAATGAAAAGTGACATCAGAAGCTTAAAATTTGCATTTGAAGTAAGTTTTCATAATTTGAAGACAAATTTCAATATTTTAGTCTTGAAAATAGTCTTAGAGGCAGGACATTGACATTAGATTCATGAAAATTGTCTTGAAAACGAACTTTTCGTGCTTTTTACTTCGCTTTTCATTTTCTTCGAATTCTGGACTAATTTTAATGCTTCAAAACTGCTTTCAGCTTGGAAAATCGAGTTTCAAGACTATCTTCACCAAGTTATTGACATAGCAAACTTAAAAAACAATTTTTACATTCTTCATAGACTTAAAATAGCATTTCAAGCTTTGTCACTATTAAATCGACTTCTAGACACCTCAGTGCTAAAAATTCGGGTATTTCTTAATGAACTAGACTGTTTTTAGTGTTTTAAGGCTGTTTTCAGTGCCTCAAATCGAGTTTCAAGACTATCTTTACAAAGTTTTTGACTTATCAGGCCTAAAAGCCAGTTTGTCCACTGACCATAATCTTGAAAATGTTATTTCAAGCTTCTTCACTATTAAATTGACTTCTACACTCATAGGTGCAATAAATTGTAGCATCTCTAAGAAATTCAGACTGTTTTTAGTGCTTTTTAAGACTGAAAAATCGAGTTTAAGACTATTTCCAAAAGTCAAGTTTCTTTAGTAATAAAAGTAAAAAATTTTGGTACCAAATGCTATAATGATAGTCTTAAGAACTAATTTTTAGAAATAAAATAGTCCGAAAATTTAATTTACTTCTAGACTTGTTGTCCAGTCCAGAAAATTGAGTTGTACACCAATTAAAGTCTTGAAAATATACTTTTGGACTCTTTTTAGTCCTAGTAAAGTCAGTTCTAGCATTAAAAGTCAACTTTTATACTATTTTTAGTAGTAAAAAATGAGTTTCATGCACAATACAATCTTTGTCTTGATTTCCGGACTTTTTTTAGTTCTTGAATGCCAGTTTCAGATACTCAACCAGGATGGCAGTCTGAAAAAACGAATCATAAGACCATTCCTAGTAGTAAAAAACTTTTTAGACTATTCAGTACAAATTTGGACTTTCACAAGTCTTGAATGTTCAGTTTTAAACTATAAATCGATTTTTTAAATGGAAATTTGGAGGACTGTATCTTCCTTAGGAAACGTTTTTCAGAAAAATGACACAATGCAAGTCAACTTATTTTTTGATTGGCTATCAAATGGTGAATTATTTATTGACACTTAAAACTAGACAACCCTGTATATACAACAAATCAGGATTCAGGAGGAATTCTACAGTTTCGGTCTTCAGGTGGCAACACTGGTATTCCATCGAACTCCTTAATGACATAACCATTTTCTTCCAAGAAATCATCCCCAGACAAGTCTAATGGTTTTTCGTACATGTTAGAAGAAGACTCTTCTCTTAATCCTGGACATTCAGCACCTCCAACGCTATCGTTGTCATACAAACTGTCAAAACGCGATTCACATCTTTCTAAAGAGAAAACCACGTTAACTTTAATTTTTATATTTAACGCTTTACACCTTCAGAGACTAATTTGGGTGGTTCATTAACATCATCTGGAATTGGCGGTGGTCTGAATATCTCTACGATTTGCTGAAAATCACGTTCAGCGGCCATTCGTTTTTCTTGCACCAATCTGGCCTCTCTTTCCACTTTTTTCCTAGCTCTTTCATCAGCCTTGCTTGCTTCGTACGCTTTTAAAGCTTGCAGCTTGGAGGCACCGTAGAATATTCCTGAAATAAGAAATGCATATCTGAAAAACTGAGAAAAGGTTACTGTTTTGAGTTGTTTTGTTGTTATTGGAGTACTTTGATCAAGGGTGAAACCTGCACTGGAGGAGGTAGATCTGGCATTTTGCATCAAGTGTCACAAATTGTGACGTTTTCTCTTAGAACTTGTGGGATCAGGTAGTTTACATCCGTAAAACTGTTGTACGTGGAGCAATGACTGAAACACAAAAAAGTTTGAAATCCATTTGTCGAATATCTGTTACCGGCATGAAAAAGCAACGCAAGAATGACCACCCGGTCTATTCATTTCTTGTGGTTTCAAGGTTTAATTGTTATTGCGTATTTTATAGAATGTTGTAAGATGATATACGTTTTTCAAAAATCTGCTACCAGTTACGCATACAACCTTGGCATAGCCGAACGGATGTGTAATTTACTCGAAATTTGGAAATCCACGATCGAAGGTTTTACTGTGAGAAACCATAAATCTTGACCCAAAAAAAAAAATGAACTTCATTAAAGTAGTAGTCAAGTGCAGGCGACATTAAAGTAGTCACGGGTTGGGTATTCCATCAACTTAACCGAAGAAAAATCGTCGAATAGTGGAATACCGGGTCACCGATCTCTTAACGGTGAGTTTCCTCCACCAGCAAATACTCGATTTTGTTTTATGTGCAACGAGTTTTGTTATTGTTTGTGAGTCGGTAATACGGTATGTTGGTAGTTTTGACGGACGAACCATGGCAAAATCGTGAATGAATTAAACGGAAGACGGATACTTTTTGACTTTCAATTAGACATGTGATCAGTCGGTGGATTATGACAAATTTTACACCACTAGTGCTAGAATGAAGTGCTTTTATAGGATATGTGTCATTTTAAAAATGTAAGTAGTCATTTGTACACTTTTGTCACGCTCAAATTTGTCAAGAGATAACTGGACAGTCAAATTTACGTGTATGTTTGGTAGTTAGTTTTGAAGCTTGAAATTAACGTCAAAGTTTTTTACTTCCACGCTTTAAAAACTTTATACATTCTGTTGATACGAAGCAAGTTTCACAACATTACAGATAAAGGACACTTTATTGGTAATTAAGTTTAACTTTACTAACTAACTATTTTGGCAGTTCATAACTAAATTATGGCTAGAAGGTACTAGTTTAAACCAGTTTGTAGCTTTTTTCCTATAAAACACCTTAAAGTATTTGTACAGAAAATTCTAGGAGTACGATATTTTATGAAGAATGTTAAGAGGAGTAATCAAGTTTTACTGACTTTCACGCTTTTAAGGAACTCCAGTTTGAACTAATTTTCAGACAGAGACATAAAATTTTGCTAGCAGACTTATTTATGAAAAACAACCATCAATTCTTGTTAAAGTGTGTTAATATTTACCATATAAAGGAAATCTAGCGCTGAAAGGTCACACTTATAGTAGATAGGATCAGGTTGCGATACACATATTTGCACAAATGCTAGTTGACTTTTATTTGACATTTTATTTTTTGCTTAATAGTGTCTTACTAACACCCCAACGAATAAAGCGATTTTATTGGTCTATAAATTAAATTTCTCGTGCTAGACCTCACCTGACGCCGTAATTTGAGGATATTGGCATTCAAACCTCCTGCCCTTTGAAGCTAAATAACACGGAGTGTGTCAGCTAGAAAATGTTAATTGATTTTTAAAATTAATATAAAACTATGAAACTGTTTCAAAAAGCACATTATTATACAGCACACACGAAGTAATGTGCCGTGCATGTCTAAACAAGCGTAATTGCTTCATAACTGTAATTTGGTAGCCACCGGGCGTTACTTTACAATTTTATTGCGTTAAACCACTAAAAATTAAAAACCATCATTAAATCCAACAAGATTTTATCGTTTACTGAAAGATCCAATCAGTCTTCGATATCTAATTAACTTTAGCAAAAGTGTGTAATGAATTCTAAATGTTTACTGTCCTAGGTATCCTTTGCCCAGACCTCTAAAAGCAGATGGTTCTCTGCATCATAAAAGTCTCCATTAACAGTTAAAATTAGTAGTGGTATACATCTGCAACTGATTACAGTTAATCCCGTCATTCTAGTTTGATTATCGGTGTTTAGACAAGCATGAATTGCGGTAATCATTTATTTTAGTGTTTAAAATGGTGCCAACGGTAGTGAAGAAAACGTGGAAATCCTACTTTTACCAAAGTGGAGTAAATAACGCAACTTTTAGTTTTTATTGTTTTTTTTGCATATCCTGTTTACTGGATATAACAAAAATTAAATAATATTATAAAAAATGAATTAATTTGGTTGGTTGGTTGAATTAAACCAGTTGGTAAGCCTGTTTAAAATTAGTTTTAAACTTTTCTATGAATTATTAAGGTGTGAGGGTAAATCTACTTTTTCTACTTTTAATAAAGGTTGTCCTATATTTTTAGCAGTAACCTTTCAGCACTATTGATTTTTCTTATGTTAATTGTAGAATTCTACTAGTGGCGGTCAAACACGCCAATAGGGCAGTGGTCCAGTCACGCAATAACCAAGTTTTTTATTTAAAATCAATAAAAATCGCGTTTTTCCTTTGAAAAAATGTCTGACTGACCTTTTTTTTTCAATTAGCGACACACGTGTCTACTTTTGTTTTGAAATCGTACAATATGCCACTTAATACTCCTGAGATAGTAGAATTCATTATCAGACAAAGTTATAATTAAATGTTTCAAATATGTAAACAAAGTTATTCTAGTTACAAATTTGTCTTTAGTGTAGTGTATGTGGATTTTAGTCAGCAAGATTAAGGAAGATACAGGGTAAAACATAAAAATTTGATTTTGTTGACTACTTTTTTTCAAAGTTTGGTTTTGGTAGCATTTCATCAAACTTATTGACTTTCAAGTATTTACCTTTTACTTTCTACTGTTTTAATATTGAATATGAGGAATGTCTTAACAATAGGCACGATTTGCTAACTCGTGAGTAAAAAACTTATGGAATCACGTTTTCTAGCTGATGCGGTGAGTTAACTTTAGGGCACGACATAAATTAATATTTTAATTAAGTAAAAGTTAACTGTGATCAAATTTTCGACATTTTAAATTATGAATATCAACCTTATACAGAGTGGTTTGTTCTATTGTTAATGCTACTATGTTTTCCTGTCAAAATGCACTTATTAATAACACCGAAGATAATAAGTAATTATTATTTTATAGTGTGAATGTACTACTAGGAAATCTATTGTCTACCCTGGTTGGGTTTTCACGTTATTAATTTTGTGTATCCTTTTAGTAGATTAATGACTGAATGAGTTAAAAAAATTACTAAAAACAGCTTTTCTTTTTAGGTCATGTGACCATCACCGTACCAGCAACGAAATGCCAGAAGCAGAAAGTCCTCTAGGCAAATGGCCTCACAGTATGAGCTCCATGATGGCCTGTCTAGGTTGCACCTTGGGGCTGTTCAACGTTTCCCGTTTCGCAGTGTTGACCATCCATTTTGGTGCTAATTTCATATTCCAATTCATCCTACTCTCCCTCGTTTTCGGTCTGCCACTGTTCACTCTACAGCTTTGCCTCGGACAACAATTGGGCACTGGAGTGATTGATATGTGGAGGATATCGCCGCTCTTTCAAGGAGTTGGAGTGTCTCTGCTTGTTGCACAGGCCCTGACTGGGTTGTATAGCATTATTGGTGTGTCGTGGATGTTTGTGTACTTTCGGGATTCCTTCATCACGGCTTTGGATAAGTACAGATGGGCTGAACCGTTCCTGTATTATCGAAAAGGTTTGTGGTATAGTTTTTAGTCGACGATGTATTAACAGCTTTTTTAATGGACGATAACGGATACAAAATCGTTCATTAATGAGTCCACCGCCCTCTATACTAGAAAGCCTAAAATGTCACTTTGCAGTAAAAAATATGTTTTTTTTTTTATTGTTTTGTGTAGTTGATTGCAAGTTGTGAGTGAAAAATCAAAAAAGGGTTAATTTCTGATCCAGATATGTATGGATAGAGCTTTTTTATACACAATCAAGTCCAGCCTAAACAAATTGGTTAGAACATTTGTCCTGGAAAGTACAACACACAGCAAACTAGTTTAAACACTGTTCAATGTAAGAAAATCTGTAAATCCCTGAAACTAGGTAAGCAAAACAGGTAAATGGTTCTTATGTTATTACCAAGAACATTCGTTCAAAACTATTTTTGTTGCTCTCACAATAAAGGATGCTTTAAAATGTAACTTACATACCTGTGCAAGTAGCAACTACCTAATAAGTTTACTGTACTAGAAAGCACTTGTACTTACCATTGAGTTTAGTGTTGGAGTAAAATCATTCCACTTCAAAGTGTTCAACCACTGTAGAGTTAGATCCAGTTTTTTGTAAAGTAAAAACCTGACACGGTCGGGCTTTTTCCTGAATTGCTGTTACAATGTGGCTTGAAAAACTTATGAACGGCAGCAAATCAAAATAACTTACGCAAATAACCTCAAGTTTTGATTTTAAACCGTAAAAATTCATCTAATCCTCAAAAAATTCAATTTCCACAATACAAACTGTCATCACTATTCCCGCCATATTGGAATTTTTGACAAGCACAGTTTTACATTAATGCACGATTTTATCAAAGGCAACCAAATAGGTCTCATAGTATAGTTCCATTCTATTTTATTTGTATTAAACAGAGAGAAATAGACGCATATTTCAGTTGACATCCACCATTAACGACAGAACCAACTGTCACTGTCATTGTCAAGGGTGCCTATGATTTCGGTTTGCCGTATTGCCTATACAACTGACAATTAGTTTTTTCAAACTTCTTAGAATAATAAACATTTATTATTAACTACAGTGGACTGAAAAATGTTGTAACCAACTCTTATATTAATGAACGATTAATAATCAAAATAACTATTAATGAGCAGTTAATTTTAGTGTTGTTTTTTTTCAGATGTTCAGCCACCATTTAATGGAAGTTACAAGCTAGCCGAGACGGTACCTGATTATTTTAGTGGTGTCGTGCTGCAAAGATACCATCTACCCAGTGGCATAGCTTACGGGACCATCAAGTTTCAGTCCGCTTTTAATCTAGCCGTAGTTTGGATGATAGTTTTTGTATCACTTAGTAAAGGCCTTCGTTCCTACGGGAAGGTAATAAAACCCCACACTATTTTACGAAGTAATCAAAACTAGTTTATTTCACTAGGTCATTTACGTGTTCATGTTGCTACCAGTTTTTGGAACTTTCGTTCTCTGTGCCAAAATTCTAGGACTGATGCCCCCTGAGTTTGTGAATATCATATTTCCCGAAACGTCTTGGGGTGAATTTTTCTTAAACTCCCGGGTAAATTTACAAAAAAAAAAAACATTTTAAATGCTGTTGAAACATTGATTTTGTTTTGTAGAGTTGGTTGGCTGCTGCACAAGAAACCTTCCTAACCTGGGGCTTGCTCGGAGCCGCCATAATGCAAATTGCATCACATAACAAGCACAAACATTTACTACAACGTGACTCTAGTCTAATTGCTGTGATCACTATTTCTGTTTTACTCCTGGTTGCCTTTCTTGCTAATACCTGCATCCAAATACTCAAGTCGTATGGATACAGTTATTACCCTAGTTCCTTTGGTAAGTTCGCTGATGAAGTTTTTACTTTTGGTAAATTGTTTATTGTTTGGAAACTTAATTAGGTCAGCTAACTTGACAATAGCTTATCGATTTTGTGATCCCAGAAAATAGCAAGGCGTCAGGTTATAAATAGCTAGAAAATAAACACTGTAATGCAGTTATACAGGAATATTAAAGTTTTTATTTAGTCTACTTCTTGTTATTACAGTGTTTAACAAATATGAAACGTCAAAAATCAATAATATACAGTTTTTAAAATATCTCAAAGTGTATGTTAAAAATTGTCTTAATCTTAAGTCAGAACTGTACAGGGTGCTGCATTTTCGATAGTTTTACGGGGTACAGAGGTAAAAAACGGTAATAGATAGAAAAAAAGTAGCATACGTGTTCTGATCTCTTTTTCTGAGCTGAGATGACTGGCAAAAAGTGGGCGGCGCAATCTTCTTTTGTTTCAAAGATACGGGGGGTTTTCGAAAATTGTAAATTTTTTAACCTCTTCTGTATTTCAGTTGCTCTTAAAGTTATCGAAAAAGGAAGAACGGTTCCCGGTAGAAGTTTTCATGTAGAATCCAATGGCGTAGTCAGTTTTTTTTCTATTCCGTTTAGTTTCTGATATATGACAGTAAGTTACATTTTTTTAAATGGAACATCCTATATATTTTTACGTCATTTAATTCTGTTGATTTATACCTTTTCAATAGTGTATTACAACATATAAGTTAGTAGAGGTTAATCCTGTTATTTTAAAAAAAGACCTTTGCTAAGCTAAAAAAAGGCCAATATCTAAAATACCAAACCAAATCGGAAATTAAATAAACTAACACATCAGAAAATTAAATATTTTTAATAAATCTTATTAAAAATCTAAGTTACAAACAGTTCTACCGTCACTTTAATAAGAAAAGTGGCCATTTCTATTTTCTACTATTTTTAAGGTAGAAGTTGAAAAAATTGTTTATAAACGACATGTAACATGTTAATATGAACATAGCCAAATTTTGTTTCGACTGTGGGTATTTTTATACATATTATTTAGCACTTTTTTGTTAAGGAAACGCTTTTTTTGGATTCTACGTCAAAACTTCTACCGGAAACCATTTTTCCTTTTTTGATAACTTTAATAGCAAATGAAATACAGAGGGGGTTCCAAAATGGCCAATTTTCAAAAGCCCCCCGTATCTTTGAAACAAAAGAAGTTTGCGCCGCCCACTTTTCGCCAATCATCTCAGCTCAGAAAAAGAGATCAGAACACGTATGCTACTTTTTTTCTATCTATTACCGTTTTCTCTGTACCCCGTAAAACCATTGAAAATGCACAATGTGTTGTTGCTGTTATTTACTAATTATGTAATGAAAATTTTCTTATCAGAAAGGATGTCATCATATCAATTCTTAAGGCACGTAAAGGATCCATTACCAGCCTCGATTTCTAATACACCGATACGATACATGCGACATAATTCCTTTATACTGGGTGAAAAAGTCATCAGGCCCGGTTCAGAGGCCATACACGAAAGCGGATATCAGGTAATTTGACATTTCGTATTGAAATTTGCACTAGTTTGCGTAATAGTTAGACTTTTTTGGTCGCAGGCTCTACGCTTGGCCACTGAAATTCTACCAGCAACTTTCGCCGTATTGGGCGCGGATCAAGTATCTCCATTTTGGGCTGTATTGACCTATTTCATCTTTATCATGTTTGGAATCGCTCAACAGTTGGCTATTTGGCATTGCGTCATCACAGGCATTATGGCTATTAAACCGAAAGTATTGAAGAAATGGGAGTCTACCATTACGTTTTTTAGTTGTGCCTGTGGGTTTATTTTGGGTCTTCCTATGGCCACTGAGGTAAATAATTGGAAAAACTATTTGCAACATTTGGACTTAAAACATATTTCAGCTGGGTATTTACGTGGTATACTTTATGGACTACACCTTAGGAAGTATTTGGTGGCTTGCTATCGTTCTGCTAATGCAAATTATGGCTGTGTTTCTGGTTAGAGGAAGACCGTACAGTGGAGACACCATAGTAACCGCCTTATTCAACCAAAATAGCCATAGTTGCCTGATAAGTTGGGCTCCGCCACTACTCTCCTTCACTTGGAACGTTATTCTGCCTGTTGCACTTACTGTAACTTGCTCCATAATGGATGCTTTACTTTTGACTAATGGGAAAACTTTTAGATACTGTGTATTACGACCTTTAAGAACGGGAACTTTCGAGACATGTTTATTTGGCATCATGCACCGTTCGCGGATTATTGGCCTTTGTGGGCGAGACAGGTTGGATCGATGATGCAGCTTTTGCCCGTTCTTTGTATCCCTTTTGTTGCTGTCATACAAAGCTATCGGTATTTGAACAATGGACCTTCCGATATATTAGAAGTATGTACAGTTTTCGCGGAGTGAGTTTACCCGTGCGTCACGAAGGCTACGTCATTTATAATCATATGAATCAAATCAAGTTTTCGTCAACAAACCTGTTGTGTTCATATTATAGAAAAGGGCATGTCTAAAGCTTCGTCACGGTTAAAATTTTGCGTGTATTGTCAGTCAGAAAGTAGAGATCTTTGGCTGCAAATTTGCACTAAAACAACCTTATACCAAAGCAAATCAAAAATATCTTGACCGAAATAACATTTTTTATTTATGAGAAGTCTCTGTTTGGATCATAGAATTCCGTCTAAATTTGAAACCCAATTTATTTACCAAAATTCGCAGATAGTATCACCAATATGTAGTATTTCTTTGACTTTAAGATCTTGATTTAGGTTCTGGATGGTTACATGTTTCTCTAAAATAAATACAACAAATTAAAAATTCAATAAGACATTCTGAGTGATGCTGTAGTATCTCATATCTCATTTGCAGGTTGCAATCAACTTATTTTATTTTAAACCCGCTGGAAAACATTTTAGACGCTTATTTTATTTTTTCTATGACTTTATTATTAATATGTTTCAAGAAATTTTTATGAAAAATCTATAATGCAACCCAAAAATCTCAGTCTTTGGAAACAATGAAATGTTAATAGATGTTTCTTACAAAAATAGATATATTTTACTATTATTAACATACTATCGTTGTACATATCATATAATGTATTTCAAACATCCATTTTAATGCTTTCAGATAAATCAGTGGTCTTGACCCGTCGATTTAGGTTTTCTAGGTGAGGAAATCATAAGATTACTTGCTTGCTTTTTCCGAATGAAATAAACAGTTTTGCGGGAAATTTTCAAAGCAGCTGCAACCTTCTAGTATCAAAAAAAATACATCAGTAAGAACATGTAAGGTCTTAAAATTTCTTATTTTCTTCCTGAACAGATGATAAAGCTTCTAAAGGTCCTCCATTGGTTTTTCCCAATTCAAAATATTCATAAAGGTTAAGAATTAACTGCTGGGCTTGTCTGTGGAGAATTTTTCCAGGCATTTCCTAAAAAAATACTGTAATAGTAAGTAATTCCGAATTGGCTAAATAAAAACCATAATACAGGGTGGTTCAAATTGATTGTAGGATATTTGAAAGGTAGAAAGTACATACAAAATAAACGCCAAAGTGTGATATGCCCAAAAGTTGAAAAGTGCCCCCTTTCGGAGCTAATGGGCTTTAAGTATATGCACCAAGAATAAAAAATTATCTTTATTAATAAACTAAAATAAAACTCTATGAAATTTGGCATGCTTGTTCATCATTTTGAAGTAATTATTTGGCGTTTTTTTTTCCAATTTTTTAAAATAATCTGGACAGGTACTATTTTTTTTCATTATGGATTAGCGTATAAAAATGACGGTATTAGAAAAACTATGCAAAATAAAAAGAAATGTTCAAACAAACCTTTCTTAGAAAAAAGTATGGGCTATCACACGTGCCCCATCAGAATGATCTAAAATTACGGTTTAAAGAAATTTAAAGCTGTCAAACTTTTTGAACAGCCCTCGTATTTGTCCAGATTATTTTGAAAAACTGAAAAAAATTATAAATGATTACTTCAAAATGGTGAACACGCATGGCAAATTTAATTTCAAGAATTTTTTTCGTCTGGGAATAAAAAATAAAACAGGCTGGTTTTAGTGGCTCACCTTTAAGGTGCTTTAACTCCGCTAGGGGGCACTTTTTGACTACAGTTTATATGACACATTGGAGTTTATTTTTAATGTACTTTCCACTCTTGAATTATCGTACAATTAATTTGAACCACCCTGTATAGACACACCCACTTTTTTTTCAAAACAGGTTAGTAATTGTGCCAATTTTGGTTAGGTCGTGACAGCCGACATAAAAAAAATTAAAATATTAATAATAACATTATGAAAGTACTTACAGAATGTTAAAAGCGTAGAAACAATAGCTCTTAAAAGAACTGTGGTGGTGTGATAAATAGAAAACTTTATAAATGATTAACAACACAAAGAAACGGAAAAAAATTAATAGTAAACAAATCAAATAAATTTCGATGGTTTTCAAACTGACAATGACTGAAATAGAAGCGCTAATCAGTAAATGTTTTTTTTTTGGAAGACATTCACTTAGATATTTACCCTTTCTGTCTACTTCTAAATCACAGGGGAAGACGCACGGGTAAACTCAGTCCGCAAGAACAGTAACTTAGTTTAAAACTATCTCTCATTATGTTCTACTTTCTATTGCTGCTTAGGAAGTAGATGATCCTTCAATTCACGTTAGTATAATAAAATAATTTAGATTAGCACTTTACCAGATAAACATTTAACAACTTATGAAATTTTCAGAGAATTCAGCTGCTCTACAGACCACCATTAGGTGAGCACATGGAAGATCCACCAGTAGTGGATCAATCAAACCCAAATACCGCCAATTCTCAATCAGAAGATCCGCCCCCAAAATACACCCCACCACCAAGTTATACCACCGCCACCGGTGCCAGATTGGCCAAATTTCTGCGTCAAAGTATCAGAAGAAGCATGCGCAGAATAGCCAATGTACTGGGTGAAGGTAGTTCTGCGGGAACTTCCCGAAGTCGACCGAGTGTCCAAAATGTCACTCAACCCCCTCCACCTGATTACAATGCGGTGTTTGTGGAAATGAATGTAACTACTGAAAATGCGGACGTCACTGATGCTCCACCCAGATTATCTACTTTGGAACGTCTGAGAAACTTACAGTCCTCACCCAATGCTTTGACAGCCGCCGAAGTAGCTTCGATACTTAGGAGCAGCTTTCGAAGAAGTCGAGTACGATCTCCTGGTAATTCTCCAGCTCACGAGGAGAATTTTGCTGAGCACGGAGTAGCTTCACTTAGTGCCGAGCATTTGGTGGACGCTGCCGCTCCTATAGGGGAAACGTCACTGATTATTGACAGTGTCGTTTTGGATAATCAAGACGATAAAGCACAAGACAGTGCCATATCTGTGATATAGGTAGATGTGTACGAGTTTTAGCACGATTTTTGGGTTTTTGCTACTACAAACTATTTATTCAAAAGTTACTTTTTGATGTCTAAGTAAGACTGGATTGCGTGTAGTGTGTTCTTCTTGCAATATTAGTTTCTAGGCTGTGTATAATTTATTTTCTTTTTATAAGTTTGTTGTATGATATATTTTTGTATTGTTTGTTTATTATATGAAAGACCTAATAACAATTTCTATAAAACCATCTGTACATATCATTTACAAAAATAACAAGGCGTTCTTAACAATAAATGTTTTTTATTGGTGATCTAGTGAATTTTATTCAATAGTTAATTAAGATTAAAAACACATGGATTGCAGTTATAGTAAAATCAATATTTAAAGCGTAAAAATGCGTTACGCGTAGCAATTTCCTTAACTACGACATTGGTACCTAACATCCATATATGAAAAGGACCCCCAAAAATTACACACTTCCTTTCTATAGATACTTGCCACTTGTACACCGCAAAACCACTTCACGATAAATGAATAATGACTCACTATAAGCAAAGTCCACTAGTATTTATCATACATGGTACATGACAAACCAAAAAAATAACAAACAGGTGAAACACTAAAAGTAATTTAAATTTCTTTGTTGTACTCAAGCTAAAATAGCAACATAAAACAAAGGAAATGTTTCAATACCAGCTACCAGGGCTGTAAGAAAATTAGTTTTAAACAACTTAGCTCCTAAAAGAAATTATAATTAAGTTCCAATCCAAAAGTTTTGGGTGTTAAACTGGTACTTTCAAGTTAATAAACAATACAACCAGGCCTGATAAAACAGCTTTCTAATTGCTTTAATTTAATCGAACTCCCCCTTGTATCCATTACACACGACGCAAACAAGAAACAACAAATACACTTAATTCACTTAGTTGTTACCTATTTAGGTTTACAGCACGATGCTGGCCATCTCCGTAATCTAACTATAGCTTGTTTTGGACTGATATGTATAAATAATTAGATATCGTGGTAATTATTGGCAATTAAAGAAAGTGATGTCGTTGGTACAGTGGCAGAATGTACAGTGTTGTTAGTGTTATTAGTTGGATTGTTATTACGGTCTGTTTGGGGGAGTCTGTGTATGCTTCTGTACCGGAAGGTTAGTTATTAGTACCTTTTAAGGTCAGTTTATTGTCTTTTTTTTGCTAAAAGTGAAAGTTGGTTTAATTTCCTGTCGGTGCAAAAATCAACAGTTCTGTGCATTGTTTCTTGTTTTACACAGTTTCGGTTTATACTAGTTTAAGCAAAAATTTAGTTTATTACATCACGTATGTTTGTGTAGAATTGTTGGAAAAATTTATCAAAGTAAAATCTGTGGAAATATTTTATTTCTTAAAAGTACCTCTACTTTCGTTGTTGTCATATTAATTTGTTAAAATGTGTAATTTTCTGCACAACCAGAATGTTACAAGGAATATCAAAATACTCAAATAAATTTTTACTACAGACACTATATAGGGTGGTCAAAAATAGATTGCAAAGGCCTGAAAGCGACATAGTCAACCACCCTGTAACTGTCAAAATACGCGAGTTGAGAAAAATCTGTCAAAGTTAAAAAACTCTTCTTATTATGGAATAATTCAGTTAGTATAGTAGTTAGTATTTTTTGGTGTTTTTTAGGACTAACAAGAAATTTTAGAGGGTTTAAGATAGATCATCTATCTGAGATTATTTCCTGTCTTTAAAGTAGCACTCTTTGATTTCCATCTGAGATTTACAAAAATATCTAAGTATACGACAGACAGGATGATTTAATATGTTTTTTTCTTAGTTGCATTTGTTGAATTTTTCTAATATAATTAGGCAAATAACCTTGCTTTAGGATGAACACACTGTGAACTTTACTACTAAAAATACTTTATCAGTTAACGACCTTTAATAACAATCAATAAAGTAAAAATTAATTTTACCATACTTCCCAGTTAAGATAATAAATGTGCCTATAAGTTTACATTTTGTTACAAAATTTTTGTTTTAAAATCATCTTCAAAGTAATGTAGAACTCATTCAATGGCTTCCGTGAATCACCATCGTATCAAGTTCAATATTCTAATATTTCATGGCTAACATCGTTTTAATGCTAATCAGCCTTAAAATTCAGAAAATATGTTAAAATCACCTTAATTCATTCAGTAACATTTTTAGCACTGGAATATTCTTTGGGTTCTTGCGGAAAAGTTCACATTACCGTTTCGCCACTACAAGACAACTACTTGGAACTAAACTGGATCACTAGAAACTGCAATAGCATCACCAAACCCGACTACATAGTGCTATCAACTAAAAACTTACGTGATCGAGATGTAAGTGTGACTATTTTAATGCTATCAAGTCTAAAAGAAAACTTTCAGGAAGACACCTTCTCATCAGCAATAGCCCAAATCAGAACTATAGACTATCCCAATGGATATTACAGAACCAAAATCAAATTTAGGGAACCGTGGTTGCCAGGAAATTGGGAATACGACAGGAATAAGGTGAGGGCTGATGAAGGTTCTCACTGTTTGCCTTACTGGATTGCTTCCATTAAGTATGACATGATTATTGACTCTAGGTGTTTGGCTATTGAACCTACTTGGATGTTTGATAACAGGTAATTATCGTTAATCTAATCAGGGAAAAGTAAAGCAAAAAGCTTTAAATTGCAGACAATATTTGGGAAGAAAGAAAATCGGAAATCTGGTTATTCCAGGTACCCACAACTCAGGGTCTTATAAAGGTATTATTTCCTACTTTGAAGGGTATGTCCTGAACCAGGACAGAAGCATTTGGACTCAGCTGGTTTTTGGTGTACGTTACCTGGATTTAAGGATTGGTTATACACCTGAAGGAGGGTAAGTTCTGGCAGTACTTTTATTTACCTTAATTAACTGGATAGTTTTTGAACTAGGTTTTACATTTACCACGACCACGTTAAGGTAACGAAAATAGAGCCAATTTTGGAGGAGATACGAAAATTTGCGGAGATGGCCCCACAAGAAGTGATATTTGTAGACTTTCACCGATTCCCTTTCCCTACAAACTTCACTAGGGCATTGCATAGCAGGTTTACTGAAATTTTGCATGAGTATTTAGGCGATTTTGCCGTTATACCACTAGGATTGCAAGCCGGGAGTGGACCGACACTAAACGAAATCTGGTCGCAGAACAAAAGCATCATAATTTCTTACGCGGATAGAAATACAGTAAATCGTAAGCTTTAATCGCAATTCATAGACAACAAACCTTAAAACACAAATTTCCAGACACTCCTTGGCTTTGGCATCCAATCAAACAGTTTTGGGGCGATAGCAACCAGTTATCCAAGCTGAAAGACTATTTGTATAGCGCCCTTTATCAGCACAAAAGCAACACGAACCCTATGTGGGCTTTAATGGCTGAACTCACCCCTCAACCTTGGGATGTTATTTTAAGAAAGAACAATTTAAGGGATTTAGCTCAGGGTGTAAATAAAGAAGTCACCAAATGGATCAGGGATGAGTGGTTTAACGACGTTAATATTGTTGCAACTGATTACTTTTTAGGTAATGATTTAATTCGTGTGGCAATTGAGGGAAATAAAGCAAATCCTTATTGATTTGTAGTTTTATTTAGTTGGTTTTTGATTGAAAGTCAGGAACAAACCTAGAAAGCATTAAAACAAGATGAATATCTGCGATAATATACATAAAAATATAAATCTTTCCTTTAGGTTTTATGTTGTTTTTAGCTTTGTTACTAATATAATCATCATCATTACAGACCCACGTCATTGCGACACCAAAATCAATAATTGTGCAAACTTATTCATTGAAGACGATTATGAAATTCATCCAGATATGGTTTATATAGATTGAGGTGTTGACGCACCAGTAAATAAATAAAATTTTTATTTTTTGTTTGCAAAATGGTGGATTAACCTCATTCCGACTTTGAGGTACGGTAATTCCAGAACAGTTTAATGTACTCAGAAATAGATATATTATCTTATTGCATAGTTTTCCAAATGTTTCCTTTTACCTTTTGAAACTCATAACAATAATTTTCTCTTTTTCTCTGTTCTCCCTTTTTAATGTTTGTTGACAGGAAATTTATCCCTGGTTTGCGTTCATTCAAATTTACGAATCACATACATTTAAACATTAAAAGTAAACAAACTAAAGCCGAGTAATACATAAACCATAACTGATTTCCGGTAATTTTTATCAGCGAATTACGGTATTAAGTTCTTAAATACTGTTTACTTGCTTGTATATATAAAATTTGTTTTGGAGTTTTTATGTAGTTAACTTTGAAACTCCTCCAGAGTATTTGTGTAAAAATGGAAACCAAAACGTTACTGATTGCCTTTTTCCTGCTGGCGGTTATGGCATTTTTCCCAGCAAGTAAGTTAGTTTTTTTAGTTGTAAATTTTAGTTTTATCATAATTTTCTTAGGTGGTTGTGATTGCACTGAAAGAAAATACTTAATCGTGGATCAAAATGTAACATTCGATGAGGCCGTTCAGTTGTGTCTGCAATACGGAATGGAGATTGCCAGTCCACTAACATCTGAAGAAAACGTTACATTAGCTAATGCTTTGAAAGTTGAAGCTAGCATTTCCAGTAAAGCCGGTTAGTTAAAGTGTTTAACACTAAAAGTAATGTTACTCCAATAAATGAAATTTTCAGCTAATTTGAAACTAGGAGTTTGGATCGGTGCCCGCAGAGTTCCAAGGAATTCAACCAATTTCTATTGGGTTACCACTGGAAAACCTCTGCTCTTCTCATATTTTCGACCCGACCAACCCGACAACTACGAAAATAACGAAAATTGTCTTCACTTACGTACTTCCAGCAATTCGGTAGTTCATGGCTGGAATGATATTCCTTGTGACGATGAAATAGGCTTTGCTTGCCAAACTCGATGCTGCCTCAATGATTGTCGAGTGTGAATAGTTGTATGAAACGATTATTTATATTAAAATCAGTATTAGTAGAATTAGATGAATGTAATTTTTCCTAAACAATGGAAGCAACTTGCTGGAAGCTTTTTATAATAAAATAGTTGAAAAATAGGATATCCATTATAAAACCTTCTTCTTCTTCATGTAGCTTCTTCATTATCGGAGGTTTGCTAACATCCTGGCAATCCTGACTTTGGAAACTGCTGCTCTGAATAGATCTGAAGAAGACAATTGATCTTTTGCCCACAATTCTGGATAATCTTTCCCTGGATTATTAAGAGGAATATCTCATATTTTGAACCCCTCATTATGTGACCCAGATAGGTGACCTTTCCTCTCTTCACTTCCTTCAACACTTCCAACTTTTTGTTCATTCCGGTAAGCACTTCTAAGAAGATGTAGAAAATGTAGATTTGTGCAAGTCCAGAGTTTCTGGCTAGTGTTCTAAGTTAGTTTAAATAATATAATAGGTTGTTTGTATAAATAAAGTTGAATTATTAAAAAAATACATTGAATAATCTGCTGCAAGCAACCATGAGTAGATTTGGTAGGTTGGACACATAGATTTAGCATACAGGTGTGGTAAATCCAAAACCGACCATAGGAAAACCGTGTAACGGACAGAGAAACGTACATTATTGGATGCGCGGGACTAAGACAGAAAACGAAAAAAATATCAAGTAGGCCATATTTTCAGCGCGCTGTTGTAAAAAACGCGCACCAATAAAAAATTAATTTTGTCGACGGTATTGGTGATACTTGGCGTTTGGCAACAGCGCGCTGAAAAAATGGCCTACTTGATATTTTTTTCGTTTTCTGTCTTAGTCCCGCGCATGCAATAATGTACGTTTCTCTGTCCGTTACACGGTTTTCCTATGGTCGGTTTTGGATATATTATATATTATATTTTGTATTTTTTCATAAATCATTACACACACCCACAAATTTGACATGAAAACAAAATTTGAGGATATCAACCTATATTTACTAAACTGAACCAAGTAAATATGTTTTGGAATTAAAGTAATTTTATAACTGATTTTAGTAATTCTTATCACTAAGCTACAAAGTCAATACAATAAACAATAATTCTGTAGCCTATATAATCTGACAATTTCATTGAATTTTTTAGTCAATAAAATCTAGCAAAGCAAAACGTCTTAAAACAATGTCTTTTAAAATATTATTAACAACTTTGTTTGGTCTAGCAGTCTCTTCAACCCTCACAAATGGTAAGCTTAGTAAAGCAGACCATATTTGATAGTCACCAGAATTGTTAGCAAAAGTATTTTATTTAAACATTTTCTGTAATTTAACCGAACTGTAATTTTTTTTCAATCTAATTTTAGGTGACTGTACAACCTGTAGAAAAGACTACGCAATCGGAACATACAAAGTAACCTTCGACGAAGCTTTCTACTTGTGTTGGCAATACGGGATGGAACTAGCCAGTCCCTTAACTAGAACAGAAGAAAATGCCCTAATTGCAGCATTTAAAGCGGAAAGTCCTGGTTGTGAGTATAATCAAACTTAAACAATAATTATAATTGATTGTAACTTACGTTAGATGGATACATGAACGGAGTGTGGATGGGAGCACGAAAAGTTCTGGATAATGGCATTGGAAACTATACTTGGATAAATTCAGGAAAACCGGTTATTGCCACACATTTCTTATCTGGTTTTGCTGATAATACTGGAGGAAAAGAAGATTGTCTTCATTTGATGAAAGCTAATATTAAGGGTGTCGCTAAATATGGTTGGAACGATCTTACGTGTGATGTTAAGATTGGTTTTGCTTGCCAGACTAAATGCTGCTAATCTTTGTTTTTTACCTAATTTTGTCTATTATCGTTTGAAACAAATTTAATTAAAATATAATCAGAATTCTGTTAGATGTTTTATTAAATTTATTATTTCACTTAAATTAGATAATCAACATATTAGTTTCATCATCACATACCATAAATAAACTATCACTAAGTAGATATGTATTCGAGAAAACAACTGCATCTATACTCTCTTTAAGCAATATTTTGCATATAAAATAATAATTGCAGCTTTCATATCTGTTGCCATTTTCTAAAATGATTCATCCTGTATAAGCCGAAAGATAATATTTATTATGTAAAGCTATTTTGAGCTAATTTTTATCACGTTAAAACCTCATATATACGTTTTTGTTTCATATGCTTAGAGCATTTATTCAACAGTACTTGGGTAAAAATGGAAGGCAAAACGTTACCATCCCTTGCATTTTTCCTGTTGGCATTTATTGCAGTTTTACGGGCAAGTAAGTATTTTTAAGTAGGTATTAGATTGCACTCTATTGTATATTTTATGACTTCATTAGATTGTTGTGAAAGACAATATTTACTCGTGGACAAACGAGTTACATTCGATGAAGCCGTTCTATTGTGCCTGCAATACGGAATGGAGATTGCCAGTCCACTAACATCTGAAGAAAACGTCACATTAGCTAATGCTTTGAAAGCTGAAGCTAGTATTTCCAGTAAAGCCGGTTAGTTAAAGTGTTTAACACTAAAAGTAATATTACTCCAATAAATGAAATTTTCAGCTAATTTGGAACTAGGAGTTTGGATCGGTGCCCGCAGAGTTCCAAGGAATTCGACCAATTTCTATTGGGTTACCACTGGAAAACCTCTACTCTTCTCATATTTTGTACCTAGCCAACCCGACAACTACGAAAATAACGAAAATTGTCTTCACTTCCGTACTTCCAGCAGATTGGTAATTCATGGATGGAATGATATTTCTTGTGACAATGAAATAGGCTTTGCTTGCCAAACTCGATGCTGCCTCAATGATTATCGAGTGTGAATAGTTTTATGAAACGATTATTTAAATTAAAATCAGTATTAGGAGAATTAAATGTAATTTTTCCTAAACAATAAAAGAAATTTTTGTTCAACCCTTAAAGTGGAAATCTTACTTCAACAATATGTAACTTAAAAAGTGTTGATAGATCTGAACTTGCTGGAAGCTTTTTATAATAAAATAGTTGAAAAATAGGGTATCCATTATAAAACCTTCTTCTTCTTCATGTAGCTTCTCCATTATCGGAGGTTTGCTAACATCCTGGCAATCCTGACTTTGGAAACTGCTGCTCTGAATAGATCTGAAGAAGACAATTGATCTTTTGCCCTCAATTCTGGATAATCTTCCCTTGGATTATTAAGAGGAGTATCTCATATTTTGAACTCCTCATTATGTGACCCAGATAGGTGATCTTTCCTCTCTTCACTTCCTTCAACACTTTTTCTTCATTCTGGTAAGCACTTCTGAGAAGATGTAGATTTGTGCAAGACTAGAGTTTCTGGCTAGTGTTCTAAGTTAGTTTAAATAATATAATAGGTTGTTTGTATAAATAAAGTTGAATTATTAAAAAAATACATTGAATAATCTGCTGCAAGCAACCATGAGTAGATTTGGTAGGTTGGACACATAGATTTAGCATACAGGTGTAGTAAATCCAAAACCGACCATAGGAAAACCGTGTAACGGACAGAGAAACGTACATTATTGCATGCGCGGGACTAAGACAGAAAAGGAAAAAAATATCAAGTAGGCCATATTTTCAGCGCGCTGTTGTAAAAAAAGCGCACCAATAAAAAATTAATTTTGTCGACGGTATTGGTGATACTTGGCGTTTGGCAACAGCGCGCTGAAAAAATGGCCTACTTGATATTTTTTTCCTTTTCTGTCTTAGTCCCGCGCATGCAATAATGTACGTTTCTCTGTCCGTTACACGGTTTTCCTATGGTCGGTTTTGGTTATATTATATATTATATTTTGTATTTTTTCATAAATCATTACACACACCCACAAATTTGACATAAAAACGAAATTTGAGGATATCAACCTATATTTACCAAACTGAACCAAGTAAATATGTTTTGGAATTAAAGTAATTATACAACTGATTTTAGTAATTCTTATCACTAAGCTACAAAGTCAATACAATAAACAATAATTCTGTAGCCTATATAATCTGACAATTTCATTGAATTTTTTAGTCAATAAAATCTAGCAAAGCAAAACGTTTTAAAACAATGTCTTTTAAAATATTATTAACAACTTTGTTTGGTCTAGCAGTCTCTTCAACCCTCACAAATGGTAAGCTTATTAAAGATTAGTAAAGCAGACCATATTTGATAGTCACCAGAAACTGTTAGCGAAAGTATTTTATTTAAACATTTTCTGTAATTTAACCGCACTGTATTTTTTTCAATCTTCTCTAATTTTAGGTGACTGTACAACCTGTAGAAAAGACTACGCAATCGGAACATACAAAATTGGATAAATTCAGGAAAATCGGTTATTGCCACACATTTCTTATCTGGTTTTGCTGATAATACTGGAGGAAAAGAAGATTGTCTTCATTTGATGAAAGCTAATATTAAGGGTGTCGCTAAATATGGTTGGAACGATCTTACGTGTAGTGTTAAGATTGGTTTTGCTTGCCAGACTAAATGCTGCTAATCTTTGTTTTTTACCTAATTTTGTCTATTATCGTTTGAAACAAATTTAATTAAGATAGAATCCCTGTTAGATGTTTTATTAAATGTATTATTTCACTTAAATTAGATAATCAACATATTAATTTCATCATCACTATTAATACCATAAATAAACTATCAGTAGATATGTATTCGAGAAAACAACTGCATCTATACTCTCTTTAAGCAATATTTTGCATATAAAATAATTATTGCAGCTTTCATGTCTGTTGCCATTTTCTAAAATGATTCATCCTGTATAAGCCGAAAGATAATAATTATTATGTAAAGCTATTTTGAGCTAATTTTTATCACGTTAAAACCTCATATATACGTTTTTGTTTCATATGCTTAGAGCATCTATTCAACAGTACTTGGGTAAAAATGGAAGGCAAAACGTTACCATCCCTTGCATTTTTCCTGTTGACATTTATTGCAGTTTTACGGGCAAGTAAGTATTTTTAAGTAGGTATTAGACTCTATTGTATATTTTATGACTTTATTAGATTGTTGGGAAAGAAAATATTTAATCGTGGACAAACGAGTTACATTCGATGAAGCCCTTCAATTGTGCCTGCAATATGGTATGGAGATTGCCAGTCCACTATCAGCTAAAGAAAATATAACGTTAGCCAACGCTTTGGCAGAAAAAATAGCAGAAAAACGCAATTCAAATAACCCTAGTTAGTAAAAAAATTATGGGATAAAACAGTACCTATTTTATTTATATTTCCAGAAAATTTGAGTCTCGGAATTTGGATAGGTGCTCGCAAAGCTCTGAAGCCCTCTGCCGAGTTTTTTTGGGTTAACACAGGAAGGCCCCTACTGTTTTCACATTTCCTATCTGGTCAACCCGACAATTATAAGAATTTAGAACATTGTATTCACTTAGATTGCGAACCAATAGATTACCTCGGATGGAATGATATACGCTGTAATGAAGAAATAAGTTTTGCTTGTCAAACTAGAATGGTGATCGAGTTAGACCAATGTGGTTGATAGCAGACATCATCATCAAAAAAGGAATAATCAATTAAAGTTATTTTTTTTCTTTAAAAGTAAAATGAGCTTCATTATTTTTAGGTTAGGATGTTTCTAGTCACATTATTCTTAATTTCTCATTCTTGACTTATTTCTGTCATAAAGATGGTGTTTTTGCACAGTGCTGATTATAAACAAAATAGTTTAAAAAAGAAACGTTTTTATACAGGGTGGTCCAGTTTTAAATACCAATCCATAGCCAATTAAAAAATAAGTTGCATTATGTCATTTTCCTGAAGAACGCTTCTTAAGAAACACAGACCTCCAAAATTCAGTTTTAAAATCGTAAATAATTTTTTTTTTGCAACAATTATCAGACCGTTGGATCAATTTTGATCAAATTGGGAACAAGTACACTGAAAATAGTCAAAAAACAGGATTTTTTGACTAATGTTTACTGGCGTTCAATTTTTTAGACTATAGATAGTGTAAAACTGATCATTCAATTCAAACTTTTTTTTAAATCAATTACACTGGTAACCGAAAATTCGGACTAATTTAATTCTAAAAACTAGTGTTTAAGACTTGATATCGTAGAATTTAATGTCAAAATTGTTTAATTTCATTAATGAAGAGTCTGAATCTTTACTTTTACTGTAAAAAACAGTTTAAAATTCGATTTTTCAGTCTTAAAGCACAGTGAAGCGTCTAGAAGTCAATATAATACTGACAAAGCTTGAAATGGCATGTTTTTAAGGCTATGGACCATGTAAACATAGTTTTTTAATTCTGCTATGTCAAAAACTTGGTGAAGATAACCATAAAACTCGATTTTCCAAGCTGAAAGCAGTTTTTGAAGCCCTAAAAAATAGTCCAGAGTTCTAAGAAAATGAAAAGCAAAGTAAAAAAACCTGAAAAGTTAGTCTTCAAGTAAATTTTCATGAATCTAATATCAATATCCTGTATTTAAGACTATTTTCAATACTAAAATATTGAAATGTATTTTCAAATTATGAAAACTTACTTCAAATGCAAAATTTAAGCTTCTGATGTCACTTTTCATTGGTTCAGAGTCACTTTTTGGTGTCCAAGTCAATTTTCAAGGTTGATTTGTAGTAAAAAATTTTAGATAAAGTAGTTTTTCATGCTACAAGTCAATTTTCCCTACTAAAGTTTTTCAACTTATCTGAAAACTATGACGACTGACTACAAAGACAGTTTATAAGCCTCTCAAGTCAATTTTCACAGTTTTCAATTCAATTGTGAAGGCTAAAGTCTTTCAATTTGTCTGAAAACTGTGAAAACTGGTTACAAAGACAATTTGTAAGCTTCTTAAGTCAATTTTCACCGTTTTTAAGACAATTGTGAAGGCTAAAGTCTTTCAATTTGTCTGAAAACTGTGAAAACTGGTTACAAAGACAATTTTTAAGCCTCTCAAGTCAATTTTCACCGTTTCAAAGTAAATTCCCTGGTTTCTAAGTCAATTTTCAAAACTAAAGTCTTTTAATTTGTCTGAAACTAGGAAAACTGGCTACAAAGACATTTTTTAAGCTTCTTAAGTCAATTTTTACCGTTTTCAAGACAATTTTGACGTTGGGTTGGGTTGGTTTTGGGTCTTTGAACGTAATAACTCAAAGTTTCAAATCAGAATTTTATAAGAGATACTTACTTTGTCAAATTGAACAAGTAAAGTAAAAAAAAATTAAAAATGGAAAAAAAATTAATTTATTAATTTTTTATTTTTTTTTATATTTTATTACTTAATTGAAGAAGAAATTAATTGTATTTTTAAGCGTCTTAATCTAAATTTAATCTCGTTTTTTAAAACTTGTGATACCTTGTCTATACTTTTCATAAATAGCCAACCTAACTCAACTACATAGGCAACACACACATGAAAACAGTAAATTTTAAAAAAAATTCTAAAAAAATGTGAATATGGCAAATTTGAATTTCATAAAAGCTGAGAAAGTCAAACATTCCAACAATTTTAAGATATCCTGTCTCGTCAAGGTTTTCCTGCATTTTTCGCAAGTAGTGTAACAATTTTAAAATATTTTTTAAATTTTTTCCTGATAGTGACGCTATTATCGTTTGAATATAAATCGCAAAAAATCTCACAACCCTTCAGTAATTCCGAAAACATGGACTTGCTTAAACGATTCCTCTTGCTGATTTTTGTCGTGTCAGGTAAGTTTTTACTGCAATAAAACTTTACAACCAAGTGAGTTACAGTAGGTCAAGCGAAACAACATGGAACAGTTCGACACATTAGAGGGGATGATGATACATGTGATTTGATTTGTCCTGGACAGCCAGTATTACATGTTCTATCCAGTTTACTGAAAAACTGCACTTCAGGAAATGTGCCTGTAACTACCACAACCACCAACCCTACAACTTTGACCACGGAGCAACCAGGTGAAACTACTACCAAACCTCAAAACGCCACATGTCCAGGTAATTTATTTTCTTCTTAGCATTTTGCTA
The DNA here is from genome assembly GCF_016097725.1 of Ips typographus. Classification (NCBI taxonomy): domain Eukaryota; kingdom Metazoa; phylum Arthropoda; class Insecta; order Coleoptera; family Curculionidae; genus Ips; species Ips typographus. The sequence continues at coordinate 8,412,896 of NC_138430.1, read as the reverse complement.
TTAAAACACCAATAATTTACTTAAACACTACAACAACGAGTCTGACAAGCATACACCAGTTTGGTTTCGCATTGATAAGTGTGCCAGCCAAATTTATTTTGATTTTGATAGACCAGTCCTAAGCAGTTATCGGAATTGGTCTCATTTCCCGGGTTTTTAAGAAAATTCGAGTAATCAACCGGAAAACCGGTATTAATCCAAATGAATTGCTTTGCACAAGAAGAACATCTGGTAGATCCAATCCATATACCGTCATTGAAGTTATCTAAAAGTTTAATTTGAAAAAGTTTTCTTTTGCAAGTAGTAAACAACTTACAAACTTCATTTTGTGTCAAAACCTTGTTCATTCCAGAGTATTTGCTTATATCAATGCCTGTTGTTGTAAGTAAAGCGTTTTTTAGGAACAAATAAATTTCTTTAATTACGGAAGGTTTCTCGGTTTTTGCTAGTTCTTCAAAGTAACTCACTAAAGTATTCTCAGTAGTAAAATCACGAATTCCTCTTTTCAAACACCATTTTATAAATTGGGCAAAAATACCTTGATTTGATTGTAAAGGTCCAGCAGGTGTAGTTTCTTTTACAGCTAAAAATTAGTAAAAATACAAATTTACTTCATCAGTAATTGCAACAAACTAACTTTGAGAAGTTTCTCCATTTAATTCTTTAACTAATGCAGCTTCTTCAGCTGCATTGATTGGGCTGGCAATTTCCATTCCATATTGCAAACACAATACAACTGCATCGTTAAAATTTACTTTTTCTGTTGCTATTATGTATTGTTTCTTACAAGTAAGTGCTTCTGCAATATAAATATTAGAAAGGTTTTATTAAACCATGAAAATAACTTACTTGTAACTTTAAATCCTGACAACGTTTGGTCAGTGTGGATGTCGAAGCTGCTGTCTGAAACATATAAGTAACACTTTGATCACCTTAAACAAATTATTTCTTACTGTCATCTATTTTGATATTAGTAGAACTAGAAATTTGTGCAAATATGAAGAATACAACGTAAGGTAGGATCATTGCGCTCTGATGATGATTTAAAACACTACTGAGTGCTGATTAACTGGTTTTCCGTTGAATATAAAACGCCTTCCCAGGCTTCATAAATGTAAATAATCTAAATTGAAGAACATTAAGATTATACTTGTAACCTGTTTTAGAGTGAAAAAGTAACAGTACTTTAATTTTATGCACAAGAAACACATTTTCAGATTCAAATAAATTGCTTAAATGTATGCAAAGTTTTTTTAAATGGGTGTAAATTAATAGTTTTTCAGGTGGAATCTGTCAGTATTAAAAATTACACAAGTTAAGGATATTTTTGATGGCTTTTTGTATTATGGGACGTTCACACAGTCAGATTTATTATGTCTGACTTTATAATGTTACAATTTTAATTTGTCTTCAATCTTCACCACTTTTTACAATTATGGGTCATGACACTAAATAGAGCAAAACAGAAATACACTAAATAATTATTAGATAGTTATGTTGCTGATTTTATGTAAAAAATGCAGGGATGTAAAATTTCCGGAAAATTAAATTTATGGAAATTTTTCCAGAAAATTTTCGGCAATTGTCCGGAAAAATTGGAAAATCTGAAAATTCAAAAATAATTTGTTTTTTACATTTTTGTTCTATTAACTTGAAGGTATTCAGGCAATTGAGACCTGTAACCTGAAACGTTCCTGTGATATTGAGCAAAAACTGCAAAAACCTAGAGTCAACTTTGACGCCCTCTAACGGCTAAACGGGGCAACTTAGCCCTGCCCGCTGAACGTCACGTGATAGTCCCGTTCATTAGCTTTCTTTTGTTATACGGTAGTTTTATACCGGGTGTTTCAAATAAGCGAGTTATGGACGATTTTCTGAAAAAGTGCACAAAATTATCTAACTTAGGGAGTTTTTGGGCCTACTATACTAACGGCGACTATTTTGGACTTTCCTTAATTAAAGTGATTTTTAAACTAATTTGAACCTGGAGAACACAAATCTGACGTCGATTTTGCTCTAACTGGCACCGTTTCGGAGATGGCTTTGAAATGATGTCAATTTTGACACTTTAGGGCGTGGCACCCTTGCAAAAGTACATTTTGACAAATGACACTTTACGTCATTTTTATACTATTAACCTGAAGATATTTAAGCAGTTGAGGTTAATTTTGAAAATAAAAAAATTTCTGAAAAAAATCAAAAGGTCACCCTTGAAAATTCTTGACAATTCCAGTTTTTAATTTTTCAAGGTCAAACGGTGCATAATACCTAAAAAGTGTGTAGAAGGTAGAAGTTGCATCCCATCGAGGTGCATTTGCGGTAAAAACTTCAGAGTTCTAACCTGAGATCGTTCCTGAGATATTGAGCAAAAACTGTTAAAAACGAGAGTCAACTTTGACGCCCTCTGGTGGCTAAACGGGGCAACTTAGCCGTGTCCGCTCAACGTCACCTGATAGCCCCGTTCATTAGCTTTCTTTTGTTATACGGTGGTTTTATACAGGGTGTTTCAAATAAGCGAGTTATGGACTATTTTCTGGAAAAATGCACCAAAATTTCGCTCAAATTGGGAATTTCTGCTGTCGAGGAGAGTGGTCAAAAAAGTAAGGCTATAGGAGCAAAAACAATTGAATATCGATACAAACATTTTACATCAAGTAGGCCTAGAATATGACGTAGATTCCAAAAATCGAATAAAAAATTATAAGTTTGTTTTGTTGCTCAAATTTGGGACACCCTGTAGTATACTGATGGATTATCTAGCAATAAAGTAGACTTAATATTCATAAGATTCATATTTGTTTTTTTTTTTTTATAGAATGAAAACAAGTTACAAGGATGTTAAAAGTTCAATAAATCATCCTGTAAACTACTCCATTGTATTGTCAATAACTCGGTTATTTTGACAATTATCGGGTGGTTCAATATACCAATTTGTAGCCCTTGAAATTCTCTTTTGACCACCCTGTATAGCGTTTTTAGCTAAAACGTCGAATAACTGAGTTATTTACTGTTAAAACTGAGTTGTTTGTTGTAAAGTTTGATTTTGACAGTTTTTATTGTGACAGCCCAGAAGGGAGAACATATAGAACATCTATTCAATTAAATCAGATTACTTACTATACCCTTGCATAAATTTATAAATAATATTTAATCATTTCGTCGTTTTGTAAGCCGAGCTTAATTTAAGTGTGGGTTAGACTGTGACAGTACAGATGAAAAAAGTCACACTCTAAACCACACTTAACTTAAGTTATGCTTAATGGCGGTTAGATGTCTTAAATTATCTCATTAGAATGCATGATAAGTTTGACAATAACAATGATAAGTTTGACAGTTGTTTTCCCTATCATGGAAAATTTTTATTTAAGCATAAAGTAATTTTCCGGTAAATTTCCAAAAATTGAAATTTTCCGACTCGAAAATTACCGCTTTTACATCTCTGAAAAAATGTACTATTTTGCAGTGTGTAACCGGGAATATATTGTAACTCCAATCAGAGCAACATTTGAAGAAGCCAGACTTTTGTGTCTTCAATACGGAATGGAATTAGCTAGTCCGCAAAACTCTGAAGAACAAAAAAAGGTCAACGCTGCTTGGCCAGGGCCAGCAAGTAAACTCATCATTTTTCATCCAAATCATTAATACTGAACTGGTGAAATTTGTAGTAGGTTGGAACAAAGGAATATGGATCGGGGCTGAAAGATGTTCAAAGTGTCACAGTACGTTCGTTTGGGTAAACACGGGAAAACCGGTGCTCATTACCAAATTTTTGCTTAATGAGCCCGATAATGTCCAAGAAGGATGCATTGAACTGGTTAAAAACGAGAAAGGAGAATTTGGATGGAATGACTATAGCTGTTCAGAACAACTTGGATTTGCTTGTCAGACACGATGCTGTATTAATGGATGCAATTTGTAATATTCTCATATGAAACCTTTGGTGTTATTGTTCTTATCAAATTTAATAAATTAAAAGCTATATACAGGGTGATAAAACTGTGAATAAACCAACACTACTATGTATTACAAAATTTACAACGATTGAAGGCAAACTACAGATTGACATAACAGATAAGACACTATGCCTAACTGGCAATATCTCTAAAATCATAATTTGAATTTTCTCTACAAAATCAACTATTTACCGATAATACCACATTGGCGTTAACAAGCTAAGTGTTATAGAAATTACTTGGGATAAAAATGTAAATACTTCACTTAGGAAAACTAAATTATTTAGAATAGTTTCGTTTACCTGTTTTTTAGATATTACAAAAGTAATACTTATTTCCAAATAATTTTTTTTTTCTTAAAAAGTACAGCTCCAAAACAAATTTTTGCATTTTCTACATCAACTTATGAACTCTGGCATCAGAGGGGATTTACTACTTTCATCAAAAAACATCTCAAAATAAAATCACGTTTTAATGCTTTTACTTGTTTATTATACCTATACGGTGATACCAAACAGTTTTAGTTTCTGTAATTATGCCATCTAATTATTGTTGCAACAACATTTGCTTTGACAAACAAAACTTAACAAATCATCACACCTCCAATCATTCCATTTCAATACTGTTTTTTCCGGTTCATACCTAAGGCAATTCTGGACGTTGCCAGCGTTATTGGGTTGGTTAGTGTAGAAGTTTCTATAAACTACGGGCTTTCCGGAAGTAATCCAGATAAATTCGCTAAGACAACCAGTACATCGGCGCCCTCCAATCCAGAAAATGTCTATTCCTAAATAAATACGAGTAAAAATTTGGGACATTTCTAATATTATATTTTACCAGGAGCAGTTGCACGACAAGTTTTTTCTATTGCTGCATTTTCATCAGCTGACATTGGACTAGCAATCTCCATGCCTATTTGGTTGCAAAGATGAACAGCAGTGTTAAAGCTGACTTTTTCTTTTCCAACCAGATATTTTCTAGAACATACTGGGCACCCATTGGCATCTACTGCTATAGAAAAATATTTTCATTAATAAAAAATATTAAAGCTATTCTGTGGTAAATATGACTTACTTGCACGGGATTCAATTGTTATAGGATCTGTTTCTATCAAAGTTTTGTTTGTAGGAGCAGATGGTCCGGTTAATTCCAATCCGGAGTCTAAATAGAAAATTAACAAGAAAGTAGAGAAATTCAGTTAAACTAAAAAGTCTCACCGTCCATGCCCATAGACGCAGCATTTCCAATATGAAAAATCAGGAAACTTAAAACAAACACTCTTAACATGTTTAAGCTGTATAATGTTAATATCTCAGACAAGTCAGCCCTTTTATACACATTTCTACCAACTGATTTGAATATGTCGTACCTATATCAAAAGTTTTTTATTTTTGAGCTAACATAAAACTTGCTATTTAGTTTACATTTTTTTTTTGAAATTAATCAGAAAGTTTTTTCTTAAAACAACTGGTTTATCGAAACCACTTAAAAGGTTCATTCCAACTACCTGCATGGAATGTTTTTCTCCGACTTACAGGTAATTATAGTAAGGTTTGCAAAATGGATCAATTTGTTGTAATGCAATAACTGAACTTATTGTATTAGGAATTATCTATAATACCTCTTCTACACCATTTACACTTGTAGTTTAGAAAGCGACTGTGGAATTTTAGAAACCATAAGATGGATTTAAAAAATATCACTTGTATTTCAGAAAAGGTACTTTCAATTTTAGAATAATAACTTTGATTTTCGAAATTGCAATTTGTATTTCAGATTAGTCACTTGTATTATAGAAAAGAGCAGTTGGATTTTAGACATGGTCATTAGTAATTTGGAAAATTAAAGTTGAGCAAAAAACGTAAATAAAAAAAAAGTAAATAAGTAAAAAAAGTAAATAGTTTAACGAATATTTTTAATAACATTGTGATTTAAGCAGTTCAATAAAAAATCGATTTATCTCGAAAACCGTTTATTTTATCGAAATAAAGAAAGAGTACAATTTTTCGATAAAAATGTCAAGAGTATCCATTAATGGCGTTTGCAGCTGAAAATAATGGCAGCTGTCAAAGTTTAAGCAAATTGTGTCTTAGGTCCAGTTAGTTCCTGCCATTCGAAGACGAGATACCTGGTTTTCATGTCAAATAGAAGGTCTCTTTCGATAAAACATTAAACCCAATAATCATTACAATATACAAAGTGTTTCAAATGTTACGGCCAAAAACGTTAATTGGAAGGCAGTTTTCTTTGGGGCTCGATATTTCCCTTAAGAGCGACTTTTAAAAAAAATTATATGAACAAGTCGTAATATTTTGACCTCCCCTGCATGCCCCCGAGAGATTGTCATATAGTTATGGGACACCCTGTATATTTTATATAAATTAATACTCCCGATGGACGGGTTTTTTTGCTTAAAGTGATATTAAAAAAAAACAATAAACTAATAACCACATAGAAACACAAAAAAATCTGAAATTGAAATAACGCGTTCTAAAATACAAGTGACGAATCTGAAATACAACTTACGTTTCCTAAAACCAAATTTACGATAATGAAATACAAGTTATAGATTCTGAAATCCAACTTATATTTTTAAAATCCAAGTGATATTTTCTAAACTACATGTGTAAATCGTGTAGTATTTTTTCAAAAAAGCAATAAATTCAATTTTCATTTTCATTTATTAGGTTCGATGTGAGCATACAGTTTTAGATTTGTCCACTTAATTATTGTTACAACAACATCTACTTTGACAAACAAAACCTCTCTCTGTATCACAATTTACATCATTCCATCCGTATGATGTCTTTGTCTGCGTATCTTGTACAATTTCAATACAATTTTCGGTGTTGCCTGAATTATCGGGTTGATTAGACTGAAAATCTCTATAAACAACTGGTTTTCCGGAAGTAATCCAGATAAACTCGCTTAGACAACCTGTACACCGTTTTGCTCCGATCCAGAGAACACTTCGTCCTAAATAGATAAAATTACATATTTTAGACTATAAAATATATAAACATTTTACCAGGAGCAGTTTTATAAGCGGTGTGCTCTATTGCTTTTTCTTCTTTAGCTGACATTGGACTAGCAATCTCCATGCCTATTTGGTTGCAGAGAAGAACAGCTTTGTTGAAATTGACTTTTTGTTTTCCAACCAGATATGTTCTAGAACATTTTGAGCACCCATTGGCATCTACAGCTAAAATATGATTTTTATTAATATTCAAAATAACTTCTAACTTAATAATACTCAGGTATAAAATATAGCTGTTTTTCTATTTCACTTACTTGCACGTGCTTCAACTGCTATGGAGTCGGTTCTTATCAAAGTGTCGTTTGATGTATAAGATGGTTCCAATTCAGATGCATAGTCTAAATAAAAAAATGCAATCAGTATTAAGTACCTTAAGCAGAATAAATTCAAAGTTACCTGCAGTGACAATAGATGCAGCATTTCCAAAATGGAAGACCAAAAGACTTAAAGCACACACTCTCAACATGGTTAAGCTTTGTAATACAAACTTTTGAGATAAGCAGGCTTTTTATATATATTTAGTTAGCACATTTATTGCGAATTAATTCAAACTTAATTTTTAATTAATATTAACTTTTTAATGGTTTGATCGTGTCAACAACCTGGAATTCCCACGAATCTTTGTTAGTTGTATCGTACATTATCCTATAACTGTACATTTTTTATTACATAATTTGTCAACTGAATGACAGAACTTCTACGACAAAAATTTACATTAAACCAATACACCAAATGCTGTAGGTAATTTGTTATATTCCCTTGTAATACGGAATTATCTATAATCTCTCTTCTTGTGTTTTTTTTTTGCGTAGTTATTACGGTCAAAGGTAAAAGTAATACATTCAATTTTCAATACATGCTGTTCCTTATTTATTCTGTCTGAACATTTTTTTACATCAACATTTGGTTTGACAAACAAAACTTGACAATGTACTACAACTCCGATCATTCCATTTATAAAGGTTGTATTTTTCATCGTTATAAAGTTCAAGACAGTTTTCGTTTTTGCCCTGATTGTTGGGTTCGTTGGACCAAAAGTGTCTATATACTACTGGTTTTCCTGAGGTGATCCAGATAAATTCGCTTGGACAATCTGAACACCGTTTTCCTCCGATCCACAATCTTTCTATTTCTAAATAGATAAATGCAAATACACACTTTTCAAACTGTAGACCTGAAAATGTTTTACCCGGATCAGATTCAAAACAAGTGTGTTCTATTGCTTTTTGTTCATCAGCTGACATTATACTAGCAATCTCCATGCCTATTTGGTTGCAAAGAAGAACAGCATTATTTAAGGTTACTTTTTGACTGCCAACCATGTATTTTCGAGTGCATACGGGACATCCATTGGAATCTACATCTAGAACAAAAATTAGGTTTTCATTATACTGGTTTTAATGCCTTCGTTTTCCAAGAAGTATAAGGAAAAATATCGTTCATAATTCGTTCAAAAATAAGTTTTCCGTGCTTGCATGACTTCATACGCGCACGGAAAAACCTTTATATTTCTTCTCCTAATGAAATACACACTATTTTATTAACACATAAGTTTATTTAATTTCACTTACTTGCACGTGATTCAACTTCTATGGAATTCGTTCTTAGCAATGTTTCGTTTGGTTTATTAGGTGGTTCGGTGGTTACTATCAATTCCAAAAAAAGTTGGAAATCAGTAACAAGTAAGCTAAAAGCAAAGTAGATTCAAACTTATGTTACCTGTAGTGGGAATAGATGCAGCATTTCCAAAATGGAAGACCAAAACACTTAAAGCACACACTCTCAACATGGTTAAGCTTTGTAATACAAACTTTGGAGACAAAGAGGCTTTTTATATATTTTTTAGTTTATCAGTTTGGAATAAGTTTAGAGTTATCTGTCTGAAATATTGTTAATGAGAGTCCAACATTTTTTAATCAGTTTGCTTAAGGTCGTGGATTAATTGCATGAGATTATAACTAGCTATAAATAAGCACAATTGGAAATTCCGCAGAAAATCAAAACCAACTTTTATGCAAGTGTATATTACAAAGATCTACATTATTTACAATTTACAAAAATCACAAAGTTGCAAATCAAATTATGGATGGAAAAGAATTGACAAAATTGAAATTGACTCAAAATTAAAAAAAAAAAAAAAGTTTTCCCAGTGCCAAACTGTCTTAAACTGTCCTAACCAGTTTAAAATTGATGTTTAGGTCCTGGAACCTCCAGTAGTCAGGAGTGGCCACTGCTGATTTCCCGGTAGGAAATATATTTAGAAGCTGGTGACAAATTACCTAGGACAGAGCACAGCAGAACACAGGGAAAACGGATAAACAGCTTCAACACTTGTTCTGGCAACCTAAAAGGTACCCAAAAGCCGTTTAAAGTAAACTAATATAAATTTAAGAAAAAAAACTTACAAAACTATGTGGAAGTTGAGGAAAAGCTATGGGATTTAAAATTTAACATAATCTTAATTACGTAAGTTAGAGACTTGGTGGTTCTCTGATTTTTTTAAGTTAAAGAATCTTCTTTTCCCTCCCATTGCTGTAAACCAAAAGGATTGGTCTAGAAGAGAAAGTCGCTACAAGTCCAGGAATTTTCCCTTTCGGGAAGTTCCCAGAGTTGCATGGGCATCCTATGTCCTGGGAGAAGGATACTAACGGAATTGCTCTTCTTGTCCTCCATTTCTTCTTTCTTCGTCAACTCGTCCATCTCTGGTGGTCCTGGCAAACTATACGATGTCCAAACAGCCGGCTTTCGCCCGTCTGTTCTTACATTCTAAAGTTTTAGGGAGTTAGGGACTGGTGAGTGGGGGAGAACCTATGTATTTTAGAGATATTGCCAGTTAGGCATAGTGTCTTATCTGTTATGTCAATCTGTAGTTTGCCTTCAATCGTTGTAAATTTTGTAATACATAGTAGTGTTGGTTTATTCACAGTTTTATCACCCTGTATATAGCTTTTAATTTATTAAATTTGATATGAACAATAACACCAAAAGTTTCATATGAGAATATTACAAATTGCATCCATTAATACAGCATCGTGTCTGACAAGCAAATCCAAGCTGCTCTAAACAGTTAGAGTCATTCCATCCAAAGGCTCCTTTCTCGTTTTTAACCAGTTCAATGCATCCTTCTAGAACATTACTGGGCTCATTAGGCAAAAATTGGGTAATGAGCACCGGTTTTCCCGTGTTTACCCAAACGAACGTACTGTGACACTTTGAACATCTTTCAGCCCCGATCCATATTCCTTCGTTCCAACCTACTACAAATTTCACCAGTTCAGTATTAATGATTTGGATGAAAAATGATGAGTTTACCTGCTGGCCCTGGCCAAGCAGCGATGACCTTTCGTTGTTCTTCAGAGTTTTGCGGACTAGCTAATTCCATTCCGTATTGAAGACACAAAAGTCTGGCTTCTTCAAATGTTGCTCTGATTGGAGTTACAATATAGTCCCGTTTACACACTGCAAAATAGTACATTTTTTCAGAGATGTAAAAGCGGTAATTTTTGAGTCGGAAAATTTCAATTTTTGGAAATTTACCGGAAAATTACTTCATGTTTAAATAAAAAATTTCCATGATAGGGAAAACAACTGTCAAACTTGTCATTGTTATTGTCAAACTTATCATGCATTCTAATGAGATAATTTAAGACATCTAACCGCCATTAAGCATAACTTAAGTTAAGTGTGGTTTAGAGTGTGACTTTTTTCATCTGTACTGTCACAGTCTAACCCACACTTAAATTAAGCTCGGCTTACAAAACGACGGTGCAAACGGGGGTAAATGATTAAATATTATTTATAAATTTATGCAAGGGTATAGTAAGTGATTTAATTGAATAGATGTTCTATATGTTCTCCCTTCTGGGCTGTCACAATAAAAACTGTCAAAATCAAACTTTACAACAAACAACTCAGTTTTAACAGTAAATAACTCAGTTATTCGACGTTTTAGCTAAAAACGCTATACAGGGTGGTCAAAAGAGAATTTCAAGGGCTACAAATTGGTATATTGAACCACCCGATAATTGTCAAAATAACCGAGTTATTGACAATACAATGGAGTAGTTTACAGGATGATTTATTGAACTTTTAACATCCCTGTAACTTGTTTTCATTCTATAAAAAAAAAACAAATATGAATCTTATGAATCTTAGTCTACTTTATTCCTAGAAAATCCATCAGTATACAGGGTGTCCCAAATTTGAGCAACAAACCAAACTTATAATTTTTTATTCGATTTTTGGAATCTACGTCATATTCTAGGCCTATTAGTTATATAAAGTGATACTTTATATAACTAAAACTTTTACTAGTTATATAAAGTAAAACGTTTTGTCACTCTAATCAGTTTTGAAAAGTGTCACTTTATATGCCAAAATTAGAAAAAAAATACTAAAGCTATTCTGTGGTAAATATGACTTACTTGCACGGGGTTCAATTGTTACGGCATCTGTTCCTATCAAAGTTTCGTTTGTACGACGTAATGGTCCGGTTAATTCCAATCCAGAGTCATAGTCTAAGTAGGCAATCATTAACAAATAAGCAAAAATGTTGATAAACTCAGTTAAACTAAAAAATCTTACCGTTTCTGCTTATAGTCGCAGCATTTCCAACATGGAAAATCAGGAGACTTAAAACCAACACTCTTAACATGTTTAAGCTGTATAATGTTAATATCTCAGACAAGTCAGCCCTTTTATATACATTTCTACCAACTGATTTGAATATGTCGTACTTATATTAAAAGTGTTTATTTTAGAGTAATCAGAGGGACTTTTTTCTTAAAACAACTGGTTTATCGAAACCACTTAAGGTTCATTCCAACTACCTGCATGGAGCGTTTTTCTCTGACTTATCACAAATGTGGGATTTTATACATCAGTGCAAAAATTCACAGGTAATTAGTTAGGTTTGCAAATTGGATCAATTTCTTGTAATGAAATAACTGAACTTATTGTACCTATTAGGAGTTTTCTGTAATCTCTCTTCTTGTATTTTTTCAAAAAAAAGCAGTAAATTCAATTTTCATTTTCATTTATTATGTTCAATGTAAGCATACAGTTTTAGATTTGTTCACTTAATTATTGTTACAACAACATCTACTTTGACAAACAAAACTTAACTCTGTATCACAATTTATATCATTCCATCCGTATGCTTTCTTAGTCTGCGTATCTAGTTCAAGTTCAATACAATTTTCGGTGTTGCCTGAATTATCAGGTTGATTAGACTGAAAATCTCTATAAACAACTGGTTTTCCGGAAGTAATCCAAATGAATTCGCTTAGACAACCTGTACACCGTTTTCCTCCGATCCAGAGAGCACTTTGTCCTAAATAAATAAAATTACATATTTTAGACTATAAAATATATAAACATTTTACCAGGAGCAGTTTCATAAACGGTGTTCTCTATTGCCTTTTCTTCTTCAGCTGAGATTGGACTAGCAATCTCCATGCCTATTTGGTTGCAGAGAAGAACAGCTTGGTTGAAATTGACTTTTTGTTGTGCAACCAGATATTTTCTAGAACATACTGGGCACCCATTGGCATCTACAGCTAAAATATAATTTTTATTAATATTCAAAATAACTTCTAACTTAATAATACTTAGGTATAAAAGTAGCTGTTTCTCTATTTCACTTACTTGCACGTGATTCAACTGCTATGGAATCGGTTCTTACCAAAGTTTTGTTTGATCTATAAGATGGTTCCAATTCAGATTCATAGTCTAAATAAAAAAATGCAATCAGTATCAAGTACCTTAAGCAGAATAGATTCAAAGTTACCTGCAGTACCATTAGACGCAGCATTTCCAAAATGGAAGACCAAAAGACTTACAGCACACACTCTCAACATGGTTAAGCTTTGTAATACAAACTTTTGAGACAAGCAGGCTTTTTATATATATTTAGTTAGCACATTTATTGCGAATTAATTCAAACTTAATTTTTAATTAATATTATCTTCATTTTAATGGTTAGATCGTGTCAACAACCTCGGATCTTTGTTAGTTGTATCGTACATTATCCTATAACTGTAAATTTTTTATTACATAATTTGTCAACTGAATGACAGAACTTCTACGACAAAAATTTACATTAAACCAATACACCAAATGCTGTTATTATTTGTTATATTCCCTTGTAATACGGAATTATCTATAATCTCTCTTCTTGTATTTTTTCAAAAAAAGCAGTAAATTCAATTTTTATTTTCATTTATTATGTTCAATGTGAGCATACAGTTTTAGATTTGTCCACTTAATTATTGTTACAACAACATCTACTTTGACAAATAAAACATAACTCTGTATCACAAGGTTTATCATTCCATCCATATGACCTCTTTATCTCCCTATCTTGTACAATTTCAATACAATTTTCGTTGTTGCCTGTATTATCAGGTTGACTAGGCCGAAAATCTCTATAAACCATTGGTTTTCCTGAAGTAATCCAGATAAATTCGCTTATGCAACCTGTACACCGTTTTCCTCCTATCCAGAGAGCTCTTTGTCCTAAATAGATACATAAAATTACGTATTTTAGACTATAAAATATATGAATATTTTACCAGGAGCATTTTCATAAGCAGCGTTTGCTACTGCCCTTTCTTCAGCAGCTGACATTGGACTGGCAATCTCCATGCCTATTTGGTTGCAGAGGAAAACAGCTTGGTTGAAATGGACTTTTTGTTTTCCAACCAGATATGTTCTAGAACATACTGAGCACCCATTGGCATCTACAGCTAAAATATGATTTTTATTAATATTTGAAATAACTTCTAACTTAATAATACTCAGGTATAAAATATAGCTGTTTCTCTATTTCACTTACTTGCACGTGATTCAACTGCTATGGAATTGGTTCTTACCAAAGTTTCGTTTGATCTATAAGATGGTTCCAATTCAGATTCATAGTCTAAATAAAAAAATGCAATCAGTATCAAGTAACTTAAGCAGAATAGATTCAAAGTTACCTGCAGTGACAATAGATGCAGCATTTCCAAAATGGAAGACCAAAAGACTTAAAGCACACACTCTCAACATGGTTAAGCTTTGTAATACAAACTTTTGAGACAAGCAGGCTTTTTATATATTTTTTAGCCAACCACTTTAGTGTTATCTGTCTGAAATATTGAAAATCGTTTATTTGTCTTAACTTTTATTGAAAATTAATTCAAAAAAACCACCGTCTTTACAAGTTTATAACAACTGTTTGATTGTATCAACAAAGTGGAATTCTCTTGAGTCTTTTTTAGTTTTATCATGCAACTGCACAATTTACATTTGCATTTTTTCCCAGTTAAGTAAAAAGTATTTTGCTACTGTTTGAGGATCCTATTCATAGTTTTGAGACCAGGAAATAAGTTAGTAGCATTTGTGGTTAAAATACAAAATTATTGTTTTTCCCTCTATTTCTTGTATTATACTTTGAATTGATGTAATTAAATATTCTTTGAACTCGTAGAGCTGTAAGATTTACTCTTCCAATTACTCGATAGTCAAGTTTTTAGAAAATTTACATATCAGAAGATGTAAAAAGGAAACAAAACAAATTCTATATTTAAAAAGAAGATTGCAAGTTGGCTCATTAAAATTTGCATATAGGGACTGGCGTTAATCAAAGCTGCATTAAATTTGCATACCTGCTTGATTATATTTATTTCTGATACACATCCTCAAATGATTTAAATTGGTTATAGCATTTTTACCTAAAGGATTTTATCGAAAAGTACTAATCCATATGCCCACAGTGGGGTAGCGAGTATATTATGATTTTTTAAACTTTTGTAGAGCAAGACATTAGGGAAACAGAATAGTATTTTTCAAGAGAATTTATTTTGTACAGAAGTACATTTTAACCGTTTAGTTCTTTGTGCATCTACAATATACATTGTGTCCCAAATTGGTTGTACATACTTGTATTGGGATCTAGGTAACCATAAAAGCTACAAAGTCGATTAAATGAGGAAAGTTTTAGAAAATTTCGAGTGAAACTTATTCCCGGTTGCCAAGATTTCGGAAAACTGAGAAATTGTCATAGATTACGTTTTGTAACATTTGCTTATAGCTTCTTAACCAAGCCAAAAATATAGTTTTAATAACATAAATTCTTATAAATGCCAATTTTTGATTTTTGCATTTTTTAAAAGGGTTTGTAAATATTATTATTTCATTTCTAATGCGCAAAAACACAAGAATTTGTCATTATGGAAAACGAATAACTGCAACAGTTTCAGCACAGTGATTGGTCATAAAAAACAGCTTTCAGCTTACTGCTTTTCCTTGACCAATCACAAACTACAAACAGTGTTGTGATTGACACAGTTGACAGCATTAATAAAAATGTAACTTTCTAAAAACAAACCAAATATAATGAAATTTTGATTAAAACAAAGTAATAAAATTCAATTTTCAATACTTATTGTTTATTATGTTCGATGTAAGCATACAATTTTAGATTTGTCCGCTTAATTATTGTTACAACAACATTTACTTTGACAAACAAAACTTAACGCTTTAGCACACTCTAAATCATTCCATTCATATGTCTTTTTCTGCGCATTTTGCTGAACTTCAATACAATTTTCGTTGTTGTCTAAATTATCAGGTTGATTAGGCAGAAAATCTCTATAAACAACTGGTTTTCCGGAAGCAATCCAGATGAATTCGCTTAGGCAACCTGTACACCGTATTCCTCCGATCCAAAATCTTACTATTTCTAAATAGATCAAATAACATATTTTAGACTATAAAATATATAAAAACATTTTACCAGGAGCAGTTTTTTGAGCAGTGTTTTCTATTGCCTTTTCTTCTTCAGCTGAGATTGGACTAGCAATCTCCATGCCTATTTGGTTGCAGAGAAGAACAGCTTGGTTGAAACTGACTTTTTGTTGTCCAACCAGATATTTTCTAGCACATACCCTACATCCATTGGCATCTACAGCTATAAAACATAATTTTTATTAATAAAAAAGATACTAAAACTATTCTGTTATAAATGTGACTTACTTGAACGGGATTCAATTGTTACGGAATCTGTTCCTATCAAAGTTTCGTTTGTACGAGGTAATGGTCCGGTTAATTCCAATCCAGAGTGATAGTCTAAGTAGGCAATCATTAACAAATAAGCAAAAATGTTGATAAACTCAGTTAAACTAAAAAATCTCACCGTTTCTGCTTATAGTGGCAGCATTTCCAATATGGAAAATCAGGAGACTTAAAACCAACACTCTTAACATGTTTAAGCTGTATAATGTTAATATCTCAGACAAGTCAGCCCTTTTATACACATTTCTACCAACTGATTTGAATATGTCGTACTTATATTAAAAGTGTTTATTTTAGAGTAATCAGAGGGACTTTTTTCTTAAAACAACTGGTTTATCGAAACCACTTAAGGTTCATTCCAACTACCTGCATGGAGCGTTTTTCTCCGACATCACAAATGTGGGATTTTATACATCAGTACAAAAACTCACAGGTAATTAGTTAGGTTTGCAAATTGGATCAATTTCTTGTAATGGAAATGTACCTATTAGGAGTTATCTATAATCTCTCTTCTTGTATTTTTTCAAAAAAGCAATAAATTCAATTTTCATTTATTATGTTCGATGTAAGCATACAATTTTAGATTTGTCCACTTAATTATTGTTACAACAACATCTACTTTGACAAACAAAACTTAACTCTGTATCACAATTTATATCATTCCATCCATATGATGCCTCTGTCTGCGAATCTTGTTCAATTTCAAGACAGTTTTCGGTGTTGCCTGAATTATCAGGTTGATTAGACAGAAAATCTCTATAAACAACTGGTTTTCCGGAAACAATCCAGATAAAGTCGCTTAGACAACCTGTACACCGTTTTCCTCCGATCCAGAGTTGACTTTGTCCTAAATAGATACAATTACATATTTTAGACTATAAAATATTTTTAACATTTTACCAGGAGCAGTTTTATAAGCGGCGTTCTCTATTGCCTCTTCTTCTTCAGCTGAGATTGGACTAGCAATCTCCATGCCTATTTGGTTGCAGAGAAGAACAGCTTGGTTGAAATGGACTTTTTGTTTTCCAACCAGATATGTTCTAGAACATACCGGGCACCCATTGGCATCTACAGCTAAAATATGATTTTTATTAATATTCAAAATAACTTCTAATAATACTTAGGTATAAAAATAGCTGTTTCTCTATTTCACTTACTTGCACGTGATTCAACTGCTATGGAATCGGTTCTTACCAAAGTGTTGTTTGATCTATAAGATGGTTCCAATTCAGATGCATAGTCTAAATAAAAAAATGCAATCAGTATTAAGTACCTTAAGCAGAATAGATTCAAAGTTACCTGCAGTGACAATAGATGCAGCATTTCCAAAATGGAAGACCAAAAGACTTAAAGCACACACTCTCAACATGGTTTAGCTTTGTAATACAAACTTTTGGACAAGCAGGCTTTTTATATACATTTAGTTATCACATTTATTGCGAATTAATGCAAACTTAACTTTTAATCAATATTACCTTCTTTTTAATGGTCAGATCGTGTCAACAACCTGGAATTCCCACGAATCTTTGCTAGTTGTATCGTACATTATCCTATAACTGTACATTTTTTATTACATAATTTGTCAACTGAAAATTTACATTAAACCAATACACCAAATGCTGTTATTATTTGTTATATTCCCTTGTAATACAATAACTGAACTTATTGTATTACTCACATCGCGTTTGATCGCCTCTTCTGCGGATGGTGCACAAGTTTTAAGCTCTTTTTTCCCCATAGGGTCTCACCCAGCCCTAAATGGGTCTAGTTTAAGTTTTTTGTTTTAATTTTAATTTAATGTGCTAGAGTTAGTTTTTTCTCCATAATGAGCTTTGTTCGCCTATTGAACTATGTTAAATTCACTAATTCGTTATAACATGGGTCTCTCTGTCTCTCCCCTTGTAAAAAGACAGTAGTCACATTGATCGACTGATTTGAGGTTATTCTTGTAGCTCCTGAAGATGGTCATTTATGTGACCGAAACTTGTTGAGCAGACCTTACCATCTAAGGTCATAATAAAGTATTGTGGAGAAGACTGTTTGTCATTTCCTTCCTTTCGTACTCTTGCGACTCCACTGAAAGAATATGGACTACTACTTCTTTCCAATAATTTTGTATTTTAACCACAAATGCTACTAACTTATTTCCTTGTCTCAAAACTATGAATAGGATCCTCAAACAGTAGCAAAACACTTTTTACTTAACTGGCAAAAAATGCAAATGTAAATTGTGCAGTTAACTTGTTGTATGATAAAACTAAAAAAGACTCGAGAGAATTCCACTTTGTTGATACAATCAAACTGTTGTTATAAACTTGTAAAGACGGTGGTTTTTTTGAATTAATTTTCAATAAAAGTTAACACAAATAAACGATTTTCAATATTTCAGACAGATAACACTAAAGTGGTTGGCTAAAAAATATATAAAAAGCCTGCTTGTCTCAAAAGTTTGTATTGCAAAGCTTAACCATGTTGAGAGTGTGTGCTTTAAGTCTTTTGGTCTTCCATTTTGGAAATGCTGCATCTATTGCCACTACATCAGGTAACTTTGAATCTATTTTGCTTAAGTTACTTGATACTGATTGCAATTTTTTATTTAGACTATGAATCTGAATTGGAACCATCTTATAGATCAAACGACACTTTGATAAGAACCGATTCCATAGCAGTTGAATCACGTGCAAGTAAGTGAAATAGAAAAACAGCTATATTTTATACTTAAGTATTATTAAGTTAGAAGTTATTTCGAATATTAATAAAAATCATATTTTAGCTGTAGATGCCAATGGGTGCCCGGTATGTTCTAGAAAATATCTGGTTGGAAAACAAAAAGTCCATTTCAACCAAGCTGTTTTCCTCTGCAACCAAATAGGCATGGAGATTGCCAGTCCAATGTCAGCTGCTGAAGAAAGGGCAGTAGCAAACGCTGCTTATGAAAATGCTCCTGGTAAAATATTCATATATTTTATAGTCTAAAATACGTAATTTTGTGTAATTATTTAGGACAAAGAGCACTCTGGATCGGAGGAAAACGGTGTACAGGTTGCATAAGCGAATTTATCTGGATTACTTCAGGAAAACCAATGGTTTATAGAGATTTTCGTCCTAGGCAACCTGATAATACAGGCAACAACGAAAATTGTATTGAAATTGTACAAGATAGGGAGATAAAGACGTCATATGGATGGAATGATAAACCTTGTGATACAGAGTTATGTTTTATTTGTCAAAGTAGATGTTGTTGTAACAATAATTAAGTGGACAAATCAAAAATTGTATGCGTACATTGAACATAATAAACCATAATGAAAATTTAATTTATTATTTTTTTTAAATTGAAAGTTTATTATATTTGGTTTGTTGTGCCGTTTACTTGTATGATAAAACTAAAACAGGCTGGAAAGAATTCCAGTTTGTTAACACAAACTGTTTGCACTTTGTGCACATTTTATTGTTAATGTGGGTGCGTGACCTGATAAGTTATCAGGTACCGTATTTTGCGATTTTTGTCGGGGAAGTGATGGTTTGTGGTCGTGTTTCTTTGTGTCAGGTGCCATATGGCCAATTTAATCATCCCCAGTGTTATATGAGTCCTATCCCACTCACCAGTCCCTAACTCCCTAAAACTTTAACAGACGGGCGAGTTGACGAAGAAAGAAGAAATGGAGGACAAGAAGAGCAACTCCGTCAGTATCCTTCTCCCAGGACAGAGGATGCCGATGCAACTCTGGGAACTTCCCGAAAGGGAAAATTCCTGGACTTGTAGCGACTTCCTCTTCCAGACCAATCCTTTTGGTTTACAGCAATGGGAGGGAAAAGAAGATTCTTTAACTTAAAAAAATCAGAGAACCACCAAGTCTCTAACTTACGTAATTAAGATTATGTTAAATTTTAAATCCCATAGCTTTTCCTCAACTTCCACATAGTTTTGTAAGTTTTTTTTCTTAAATTTATATTAGTTCACTTTAAACGGCCTTTGGGTACCTTTTAGGTTGCCAGAACAAGTGTTGAAGCTGTTTATCCTTTTTCCCGGTGTTCTGCTGTGCTCTGTCCTAGGAAATTTGTCACCAGCTAAACTCCATTTCCTACCTGGAAATCAGAAGTGGCCACTCCTGACTACTGGAAGTTCCAGGACCCAAACATCAATTTTAAACTGGTTAGGACAGTTTAAGACAGTTTGGCACTGGGAAAACTTATTGTTTTATTTAAATTTTGAGTCAATTTCAATTTTGTCAATTCTTTTCCATCCATAATTTGATTTGCAACTTTATGATTTTTGTAAATTGTAAATAGTGTAGATCTTTGTAATATACACTTGCATAAAAGTCGGTTTTGATTTTCTGCGGAATATCCAATTGTGTTCATTTATAGCTAGTTATAATCTCATGCAATTAATCCACGACCTTAAGCAAACTGATTAAAAAATGTTGGAGTCTCATTAACAATATTTCAGACAGATAACTCTAAACTTATTCCAAAGTGATTAACTAAAAGAATAGAATAGAATTCAAATATCGGATAAAAAGTTGGTCATTCTATTTAAAAAAACATAAGTTTGATTCGTTACTCAAATTTGGGACACCCTGTATAATAACTGTTTAGCTAAGAATAAAGTAGACCTAACGATCTACTAGTTTTGTATTTAACGTTTTTTGCTAAAATCAAAATTATGGAAGTTAAGGGGGTGGTCAAAATTCAATCAATCACCCTGTACCTATTAGGAGTTATCTATAATCTCTCTTCTTGTATTTTTTCAAAAAAGCAATAAATTCAATTTTCATTTTCATTTATTATGTTCAATGTAAACATACAGTTTTAGATTTGTCCACTTAATTATTGTTACAACAACATTTACTTTGACAAATAAAACTTAACTCTGTATCACAAATTCTATCATTCCATTCATATGATGTCTTTTTCTGCTGATCTTGTATTATTTCAATACAATTTTCGTTGTTGCCTCTATTATCAGGTTGACTAGACAGAAAATCTCTATAAACAACTGGTTTTCCGGAAGAAATCCAGATGAATTCGCTTAGGCAACCTGTACACCGTATTCCTCCGAGCCAGAGATGAATTTCTCCTAAATAGATCAAATAACATATTTTAGACTAAAATATATAAAAACATTTTACCAGGAGCAGTTTTATAAGCGGTGTTTTCTATTGCCTTTTCTTCATCAGCTGAGATTGGACTAGCAATCTCCATGCCTATTTGGTTGCAGAGAAGAACAGCTTGGTTGAAATTGACTTTTTGTAGTCCAACCAGATATTTTCTAGCACATACGGCACATCCATTGGCATCTACAGCTATAAAACATAATTTTTATTAATAAAAAAGATACTAAATTTAAGTTATAAATAAGACTTACTTGAACGGGGTTCAATTGTTACGGAATCTGTTCCTATCAAAGTTTCGTTTGTACGAGGTAATGGTCCGGTTAATTCCAATCCAGAGTCATAGTCTAAGTAGGCAATCATTAACAAATAAGCAAAAATGTTGATAAACTCAGTTAAACTAAAAAATCTCACCGTTTCTGCTTATAGTCGCAGCATTTCCAATATGGAAAATCAGGAGACTTAAAACCAACACTCTTAACATGTTTAAGCTGTATAATGTTAATATCTCAGACAAGTCAGCCCTTTTATATACATTTCTACCAACTGATTTGAATATGTCGTACTTATATTAAAAGTGATTTATTTTAGAGCAAAAATAGAACTTGTTATTTAGTTTGCAGTTAATCAGAGGGACTTTTTTCTTAAAACAACTAGTTTATCGAAACCACTTAAGGTTCATTCCAACTACCTGCATGAAGCGTTTTTCTCCGACTTATCACAAATGGGGGGTTTTATACATCAGTGCAAAAACTCACAGGTAATTAGTTAGGTTTGCAAATTGGATCAATTTCTTGTAATGCAAATGTACCTATTAGGAGTTATCTATAATCTCTCATCTTATATTTTTTCAAAAAAGCAATAAATTCAATTTTTATTGTTATTTATTATGTTCAATGTAAACATACAGTTTTAGATTTGTCCACTTAATTATTGTTACAACAACATTTACTTTGACAAACAAAACTAAACTCTGTATCACAATTTATATCATTCCATCCATATGATGTCTTTTTCTGCTTATCTTGTACTATTTCAATACAATTTTCGTGGTTGCCCAGATTGTTGGGTTCGTTGGACCAAAAGTGTCTATAAACAACTGGTTTTCCGGAAGTAATCCAGATGAATTCGCTTAGGCAACCTGTACACCGTATTCCTCCGATCCAGAGATCAATTACTCCTAAATAGAACAAATACCATATTTTAGACTATAAAATATATAAAAACATTTTACCAGGAGCAGTTTTTTGAGCAGTGTTTTCTATTGCCGCTTCTTCATCAGCTGAGATTGGACTAGCAATCTCCATGCCTATTTGGTTGCAGAGAAGAACAGCTTGGTTGAAATTGACTTTTTGTTGTGCAACCAGATATTTTCTAGCACATACGGCACATCCATTGGCATCTACAGCTATAAAACATTATTTTTATTAATAAAAAAGATAATAAAACTATTCTGCTATAAATGTGACTTACTTGAACGGGATTTAATTGTTACGGAATCTGTTCCTATCAAAGTTTCGTTTGTACGAGGTAATGGTCCGGTTAATTCCAATCCAGAGTTATAGTCTAAGTAGGCAATCATTAACAAATAAGCAAAAATGTTGATAAACTCAGTTAAACTAAAAAATCTCACCGTTTCTGTTTATAGTCGCAGCATTTCCAATATGGAAAATCAGGAGACTTAAAACCAACACTCTTAACATGTTTAAGCTGTATAATGTTAATATCTGAGGCAAGACAGCCCTTTTATATACATTTCTACCAAGTGATTTGAATATATCGTACTTATATTAAAAGTCGTTTATTTTAGAGCAAAAATAGAACTTGTTATTTAGTTTGCAGTTAATCAGAGGGACTTTTTTCTTAAAACAACTGGTTTATCGAAACCACTTAAGGTTCATTCCAACTACCTGCATGGAGCGTTTTTTTCCGACTTATCACAAATGGGGGGTTTTATACATCAGTGCAAAAACTCACAGGTAATTAGTTAGGTTTGCAAATTGGATCAATTTCTTGTAATGCAATAACTGAAGTTATTATACCTATTAGGAGTTATCTATAATCTCTCTTCTTGTATTTTTTCAAAAAAAGCAGTAAATTCAATTTTTATTTTCATTTATTATGTTCAATGTAAGCATACAGTTTTAGATTTGTCCACTTAATTATTGTTACAACAACATCTACTTTGACAAATAAAACTTAACTCTGTATCACAATTTTTATCATTCCATCCATATGATGTCTTTTTCTGCTTATCTTGTACTATTTCAATACAATTTTCGTTTTTGCCTGTATTATCAGGTTGATTAGGCCGAAAATCTCTATAAACCATTGGTTTCCCTGAAGTAATCCAGATAAATTATAATACAATAATTTTGTACTAAACAAGCCAATCGAAAGCGCCATTAACCTAAGGCGTAGGAATCCCTAAAACAGGCGCCATCTATGAACTGACTTGGAAAACAAAACTAATTCAGAACATTGAATTAGCCTCTCAAACTTCAATAGTAAACAAATAGAAAAAACTGCAAAATTATGAAAACCACCAGGTAAGTCCCTAAGGAGGAAATTGAACCGTAACAAGTTTACACCACTGGAGAGAGGAGCTTAAAACGGTTAATTTGAGTGGTTCAACCTTCCTGAACTCCTGAAAATAACCGAATTACAGGGTGTTTCGAATTTTAAACCACAGTTTAAACATACCTGAAAGTTTCACAGTCCGTCAGTGCTCCAGTGCCGCTCAGGGGGGTGAAAATTCGATAAATGGCCTGGCACACTCACTTGCACTTTGCACTTGCAACATGAAAAACTTGAGGACCCGCTCCCGCTCAAACTCTGCGTTGTCACTGTTGTCAGATTTATTCATTGGCTAGCAACGTCGCAATTGAAGTTGAAAGTTGCCAAAAATGTCAATAATTTTGACAATTGACATTGGTTTTGAAGGAATTGTTATATCAGGTTGTGTTTAGTTATTCAAATTAAAGAAAAACCAGTATATTTTTGCTGTATTCTACTAGTCCATGTAGTGGAGCCAGACCGTAAAATTAACGCAAGAAAGAACCAAGATTTAGGGTTATTTTTTTAACCAAATAAGAAGCAAGTAGGGTAAGTTTTTTTGAAAGATACAATTGGCTTTTAGTAGACCATTTTTTTTTTAGTTCAAACTTCTTCAATTATGTTCTAACTAAGACTATTTTAAGGATAAACCATTCAGAATTTGTCCCGTGGTTCAACTAAGTCTATTGAGATGATAAAACTGTTGAAAAATCCAATCCTGAAGGCAGAATGCTCTAGTGGTGAATTGTTAGCATTTTGACTGTGTAAGTTTCTAAAAGAACATATTATAGCCAAAATATCATTATACAGTCAATTTTAAATATAAAAAGTTATTTACAAATATGAAATTGGTGGGTTATGGTGCAAAAACCCCAGCATAATTTAGGTCAAAAGTAGTTTGCCTCTTCGACACCAGATGGCACTGAGATAGTTTTTGTGTGAGGATAAAAAATACTACAAAATGCCCCAAAACTCGCCCCTCTAACTCCTCACGTTACCGAGATATTGAATCTTAAATAGTACTTAAAATGTTGACAAAAAATGGCAGTTTTCAGCAGGAGCAAATTAAAAATTTGCCAAAAATGCACTTTTACCAAAACTGTAATTTTTTGTATTTTTGAAAGGTTGTAACTTTTTTATTTAAACTCCTATCAATTTCGCTAACCGGCCATTAGAAAGAGCATAGAGTTTTTTTTTTTTAGTTTTCAGTTTATATCAGGTTGTGTTTAGTTATTCAAATTAAAGAAAAACCTGTATATTTTTGCTGTATTCTACTAGTCCATGTAGTGTAGCCAGACAGTAAAATTAACGCAAGAAAGAACCAAGAATTAAAAGAAAGATAACTAACTTCAAAAGAGATACATATTTTTCATCTACATTATTAGGTCAAATCCAGCCTTGTAATAAAAACGTGATATAATATTTCGCTGTTACATTACAACTGAAGCAAATTGGAATCGATTAATTTTGCATTCAATGGCAATCCATTAACATACATTTGTATAATTTTGGGTGTTAAAACGTTATTGCGAAAACATGGTACATATTTTGAAATTAGAACAGTGATGTGTTATGACTGGCAGTGTGATTTCATTGGGAGAAATAATTGTTAATGTGCGGCATTTAATTCCATTTCTATTGTGATCAAATATGCTAATTTTGATATTTCGATCGTTTATATGGCGTTGCCATGTGGGTCTTATTATTTCTGATTAAAATTTTATTTGCGGCAATCAATAAACCTTAAGTCGCACATAAAGCTTGCACTTGCCAGGGTCTTCCTTGCTTGCAAAATTGCCTCGATTTACTTGTTCTTGCTTAAGAGTTGTTCAAGGATAGCAGACTTACATGACTTAAAATTTGCCAAGTCAGTTTTAAGGAAATTAAAGAAATAAATCAGATCTTTAATTTAGAATTCAGATTCTTTCTTTAATCATTTGATTATAGTAACTGTCATTCATCCAGTTGCTCCACATAGAAAACTTGATTGCAGATTAGCAATCAAACTACTATAATAGGATTCACAGAATAGTCTAGGCGATATCGCAATAACAAATTCAAATTTATTTATTTCAAGACATTACGTAATGCATACGTTTAAAGGTACAATTAAAAGAGCATTGATTATCGTGAAAACCGACCCACCCCAACCTAGACCTTAACCCAGAATACCTGAAGTGGTTTGTGGGGCTTTCTACCAGTTTAGCCACACTACCTCATAGAGTTTTTAACGTTAATTCCAAAGCATTTGATAAGTTTTTCGAAATTTTTGGGCTTAAATTAACTTGTTTCCTTAACTGTACACTTCAACTTAGGCTGCTTTAACCAGTTGATGCCAGTTTAAGAAATATAACTTTTAAGAGAATATCCCATC
Source organism: Ips typographus (assembly GCF_016097725.1). Lineage (NCBI taxonomy): Eukaryota > Metazoa > Arthropoda > Insecta > Coleoptera > Curculionidae > Ips > Ips typographus. Next base: position 8,386,805 of record NC_138430.1, on the reverse strand, counting down.
ATCGAGACGATCTCGTGTATAAGGTTCTTACATAATTTTTTATTCATTTCACTTGGTAACCTGTAACGAGATCAATCAGAACCGGACCAATAGAAAGGGAAAGTAGTACGTCACTCGTATGTGCAAGAAAGAAAAGAGATATGCGATTACCGGAATATACCATGAGCAGGGTGGGAATCAACAATATGGTTTCGTTTCGGGTACAATTAGCCGCCCATTTGGATCAGTATAAAAACAAGCGAAATTTTGGAGATAACGTCAGTTCATTGAAGCTTATCATTGTATTAATACCATCACAGCAAAATCAACCAAAATGGCTTTTAAAGTAAGTTCTTATTGTTGAAAAAGGTACTGTTTTCAAGTAAGTTTGTTTAGGTTGTCATCCTGGCCCTTGCCATTTCCTACGTCAGCGCTGGAGACTTGTTGGCTCAACCGGCCCTTCGTTATTCGCCAGCCCCTGCGGTGAGCAGCACCTATTTCCAACAGTCCTCCTCTCCAATTGCCTACGAAAAGTATGCTACCTCTGCTATTGCTGGTGAGTTGATTTTCTCTTTTCTTTACTCATAATTTGATCAGGTGAGACAGTACAGGATACTCAATATGTTCTACTCTCTAGTTGATAATATTCAGTCCTACAATGAATTCTTTTTGAAACAATCTGTTTTTAGCCCAACCTGTGGCTTACCACGCTGCCCCAACTGCAGTGTCCGTACAAGCTCCTTCAGTAGGAATCACCCAGCAGACTCTCTCCAGATCACTTGGAGGAGCCCAGTCACTTTCCAGCTACTCTAAATCAGAAGACAGCGCCTTCTCCAGCGTACGCAAATACGACACCAGGATCACTAACGATGTAAGTTTTATTTAGCCATAATCATCCCATTACTCAATTGTCAAATTTCAGTTGGGTTACGGATCACCTTTGATCACCAAATATGCTGCTCCTGCCCCCATTACCTACGCAGCCCCAACTCAATATATCACTAAAACCTACGGTGCCCCAGCTCCAGTAGTGTCATACGCTCAAGCCCCATCTCAATTCGTCACCAAAACTTACGGAGCTCCAGTTGTGTCCTACGGAGCCCCCGCTGCTTATGCCGCCCCATCTCAGCTAGTCACCAAAACTTACGGCTCCCCAGTTGTGTCCTACGCCGCCCCAGCTCCCGTTTTGTCCTACGGCGCCCCTGGACCAATCGTGACTAAAACCTACGGAGCCCCAGCTGCCTATGCCACCTCCTCTCCAGTCTTGTCTTATGGTGCTCCTGGACAGGTTATCACCAAGACCTACGCAGCTCCTAGTCCAGTTTTGTCTTACGGCGCCCCTGGATTGGTTGCCAAAGCTCCTGTTGTAGCCAAAGCCGCTGTAGCCTACTCTCCAGCCGCTGTAGTGGCTCACACTAACTTCCAAGGCTACGGAATCGAGTACCATTATTGAGGAGCATAAACAGACTGCGTTATAGATTAAGAGCATTTTTGTAATTTTTGTATTTATGGAATAAAACATGTTTGGTTATTGAATTTAGTTGTTTTACTGTTCGCAAAATGACTTAAAAGAGTTATCTATTTTATTCTTTACAAATAGCAAAAGTTTGTGGTTAACTTATCAGTAGGTATTCTATTAAACGCACTTAATAAATTGTTATAATTAAAAATGATTGCTACATACAGGGTTGCCAAATCCGTCCACTTAATTTCCCCAGTCAAATCGAAATAACAAAACTATAAACAAAAAAATTTGTTTAATAGATTATAATTTGTTATTCCTGGATTTTAATACATTTCATTATTCTCTCTTAAATATAATAGCAAAAGTTAACGAGCTTGTTAAAGATGTCACAATTTGACAGCTCTTAACTTGGTTCCTGTGACAGTTAGGTCGTTCGTTCCAACGTCAAAATGTAGCTTAAAACTTCCAATTTCTTTTGCCAAAATAGATTTTTTTTAAAAAATACTAATAACTGAGAAAACCATATAACACTGTTGTGCACGCCAAACTTAAATACAGTTAATATTTAGGCAAATTGCTGTAATCAGATTCTAATTAATATACTCGATTTTGTGTTTTAATTCTCTCATCAAATTCTTGCTTCTTTATACAGGTGTGGTAAATCCAAAATCGACCATAGGAAAACCGTGTAACGGACAGAGAAACGTAGATAATTGCATGCGCGGGACAAAGACAGAAAACGAAAAAAATATCAAGTAGGCCATATTTTCAGTGCGCTGTTGCCAAAATCCAATACCGTCGACAAAATTAATTTTGTTCCTTGATTATTCTGAAGCGAGTTGTGTCAGGGATTACTCAAATGTACACTAACATAACACACTACTTTATTGTTGAATAGTAAACTTAATAAAATACCAATTAGAGTAACAAAAAAAATTAATTTTGTCGACGGTATTGGATTTTGGCAACAGCGCACTAAAAATATGGCCTACTTGATATTTTTTTCGTTTTCTGTCTTTGTCCCGCGCATGCAATTATCTACACGTTTCTCTGTCCGTTACACGGTTTTCCTATGGTCGGTTTTGGATTTACCACACCTGTACATCTCGTGTTTTTTCGTTAACTGTCATTGCTCTTTTCCTGTCTTCGTGGACACTTTTCTTCTGTTTTTTTAAAGTTGACAGGTGTCCTTATTTGACACGTGCTAAGTTGTTTACTATATGACAGCTAGAAATTCGTTCAAACATCAAAATATAGCCCCTAGTTTCAGTTTTCTTTTAGCTCAACCCATCTTCTTCTTTCTACAACAGTGTATCTGTACTAGAAATATAGAAGGTGGTACAATTTGACAGCTGCTAACTTGGTTCACTTTTGACAGCTTCTGAATTAGTTCCTGTTAGGAGGTTTGTTGTCAAAATGTAGCCCAAAACTTCTGCTCTCTTGTATGAAAATAAGATTATGCTGTAACAATTTAATAGGAATGTAAATGTTTTGAATGTGACCTTTTTTTCATTCCTATTATCATACATAGTTACGTCATCTCATTTTACTTTGATTTGCTATTTAAGGTCAATCTCAGTCTGGGACAATAGAAACTATACATTTGTGTCAATGATTTTTATTTATTCCCAAAAATGGCTTTTAAATTTGTCAAAGCAAAATTATTTACAAAATAAATAAATTGTCTAAAATACACTATTCCATTTACCAGGCTGGGGCGGCGTAGCTGGACAACACAGGTTGAGCGTAAGCCTTAGCTACCACAGGGGCGGAGTAAGAGAGAGCTGGGGCGGCATAAGAGTTGACAACAGCTGGGGTGGCATAAGAGCTGACAACAGCTGGGGCGGCTTTAGCCACAATTGGGGCAGAGTAAGACACAGCTGGAGCAGAATGGGTGGTGTAAGTGGAAACGATGGATTTGGACACTGCAGGTGCGGAGTAAGAGGCAACAACTGGGGCGGCAGCGGCGTAGGTGGCTACTGGGGCAGCGACAGTCTTAGTCAAATAAGGAGCTGGGGCGGCATAGGTAGACACTACAGATGGAGAGGGGGCCAAGTAAGATGGAGCTGGGGCGGCGTAGCTGGAGATCACAGCGGGAGAAGAAGCCACAACTGGAGCGCTGTAGGAGGCAATAGCTGGAGCGCTGTAAGATACAGCTGGTGCAGCATAGGCAGACACTGATGGGGCACTGTAGGCCAAGCTTGGAGCAAGCAGATTTCCAGCGTTAGCCAAAGCCAAAGTGGCGGCAAGGATGACGAACTAAAATCACAAAAAAATTAGTAATTCACATTGAAGGCATACCCCTAGATACTACTTACTTTAAAAGCCATTGTAGATCGTTCGGTTTATCTCGCAAAACTGATAAATTTCAAGTGGAATGCCCGATTTTTATACGAAATGCTCAAAAGATGCGGTCGTATATCCTTGGGTGTGCAACTTTCGCTGAAATAGTATCGTAAGCTAGATGTTATGATACGATCACGGTCGTCACGTTCATTAAAAATGCAATCAAATCTTGAGCGTTGAAGAAAGGTTATCAGTTAACCGGAGAATCATAGAATTGAATGATTAATATCCGTCTGACTTAATATGGAATAGTATCAATTAAAGGTACACCATGTTAGATTGATTGATATTAGCTACCTACGTTTGCATAAATACAGGAAGTTAGACTTATTAAGTTAGTATACTAATTAGCTGCGCCTATCAATGGTTTTTTTACTAGTCTGTTGAAGCTGTTGATAGACAGAACAGCAAATTTTGGTTTAATTATTTTTCCGGTTGGTCTTGCACAAAAGATCTGTCATTGCCAGTCAATAATATCACTAGGTGTCTCCCAATTAGTCAAAAATGACTCTTATTGACAACAAAAAACAAAACTATAATTTGTATACTATTTTCATTAAATTGACTTCAGTATAACTTCAATTATTGAAATAATGGTAATCTCAGAATTAGCCAGATATTGAATTAAAAAAGCTGTAACATCTCTACATCATATTCTAATAAAATATAGGGCAATACAAGTTGTTTATACTAGCAGGTGTAATACAGGGTGTCAAAGCTTCGATTCCTATTACGTTATGTCAAGACAGCTCTAAATGTCCAGCTATTGGCCATTACCCTTAAAATGTCAATGTCACGTGAACATTCAACCAATAAAAGCCAACAATTTCCGATTTTCAGTTGGAAACCAGTTTGAAATTGCCTCTACAGTCAATAGTATCAGTTTTGCTTAAATTTTATTCTAATCTTTTCATACTCCTGTATAATTTTAGTGTCATATATTATTATCACCTATATTGTGGTCACTGTTTTTATTACGTACACCAAATTTGTTTTAGCATTATTATTTACTTAAATTGCCCCCAAACGACTTCCAATCATATATTGTAAAAACCTTTAAAGGTAAATAATAAATATAAATTTGATAGGTGAGTAAGAAACGTAAACTACAAATTAAGAAAATATGTAGTTGAAATACTTATTTTACAAAACAGTGGTCCATTACAACATTTTTGGGTTAAAAATATGTTTAAGCTCGGTCAAGCCAACCTTTTAGGAAGTTTTTATCAACTCATACACAAAAAAACACTTTTATACTCACAATAGTGTTTCTATTATTATTAATGGTTCTAAGTTGTTCATTCACAAACGAAAAGCAAGATCATACATCTCTTTGATAATACTTGCATTTTCTTTTACTTGAAAATTACATAAATCAGTGATTTCTGGGTCAGCTTTTAGATTCTAAACTCTATTTACACAATAAAACCATATTTTTATTTAGATGAGTGTAATTGTATTTTTCAAAATGGTCTGCGAAATTATATACAATAATTATTATACAAAATAAATAAATTGTCTACAATTCGTTCAGTCTAATCACATTTACCAGGCTGGGGCAGCATAGCTGGACAGCACAGGTTGGGCGTAAGCCTTGGCTACCACTGGGGAAGAGTAAGCTAGAGCTGGGGCGGCATAGGCTGCTGGGGCAGAATAAGATGACACTACTGAAGGGGCAGAGTGGGTGGTGTAGGTGGAGTAGATGGATTTGGACAGTGCTGGGGCGGAGTAAGAGGCAACAACTGGGGCGGCAGCGGCGTAGGTGGCTACTGGGGCAGCAACAGTCTTAGTCAAGTAAGAGGCTGGTGCGGCGTAGGCAGACACTACAGGGGAAGAAGCCAAGTAGGATTTGGCAACAATTGGAGCTGGGGCAGCGTAGCTGGAAATCACAGAGGGAGATGGAGCCAGGTAGGATTTAGCTACAACAGGGGCAGCAGCGGCGTAGGTGGCTACAGGTGCAGGATGACTTTGGTAGGTGGAGGAGATTGATTTGGATACAACAGCGGGAGAAGAGTAGGCGGTGTAGGCTGGGGCACTGTAGGCAGCAACTGGAGCACTGTAAGTGGCTACAGCTGGTGAGCTGTAGGCGGTGATTCCTGGGGCGGCATAAGCTGAGACTGCTGGGGCACTGTAGGCTAGGCTTGGTGCAAGCAGGTTGCCAGCGTTAGCGAAAGCCAGAGTGGCGGCAAGGATGACGAACTAGAAGTCAAAGAATTAGTTTACCAATAGATCAAACTTACTCAGAAAAACTTACTTTAAAAGCCATTGTAGATCGTTCGGTTTATTTTGCAAAACTGATACATTTTCGGTGGAATGCTCGAATTTTATACAAAATGCTTAAAGGATACGGCAGTCGTATATCCTTGGGCGTGGACGGTACTTTCGCTAAAAAAGTATTGTTGGCTGCTAAGCTAGATGTTGGGTTAGCATCACGGTCGACACGTTCATTAAAAAAACAATCAAATTTGGCGTGTAAGAGATTATCAGTTACATGGAGAACCGTAAAAGTGTATGATTGGACTATGGATTAATGTTTTATGTACCTTTGACTACAAAATGTCTGGTGATAACCTGAAGACAGATACAGGAAATGTAAGCTTCTTAAATAACGTAAATGTTATTTAAAAATCAGACCACACGTAGTTATGTAAAAGCCCAAAATTTTGCCTTTCACCAGTTTGACTTGAATTTTAGGATTGCCCTGTTAAGTAATTAGAGGCATCAGTGACCCTTCTTAAGAAATTTAATTGCACGAATTTGGAGAAATTGATAAACATCTTCAAATCTGCAATATTATTGAGTAATTATTAAAGTTTAATAAATTAGCGATTATAAACACAAAATTGCTTAAAATACAATACGTTGACAGATAAAAGCTTGTTAACTTTCAGTCTAATCAAGTTTACCTTTTAACTTACAAACTACTTTTCTAATCCGACAATCAAATTGAAATAGGATTAATGTCGAAAGTTTGTATTTTAAATCAAGTTTCGGTTAGTATAATCTATTTGGTAATGTTTGTTATGCAAAACTGGAGCGTATAGCTTTAACCTAGACCTTTCGGTTTATGTTCTTAAGTAACATTGTCGCAAATCGCCGAAAGTGGTTGAAACCACTTTGCATCCTGTCTTGTAAGTTTAATACTGTTTAAAGGGCATTAACTATATATAAGCAGATGCTTTTACCGAAAAAACTATCAGTTTCAGTTCATCAGTATTGTCAACAACAAAGAGTAAGCAAAATGGCTTTCAAGGTATAATATCAATGAAATAGGTTATTTTGTTATTATTTAATGTTTTTGATTATTTAGATTGTAATTTTCGTTGCTACTTTGGCTCTTGCCAACGCCGGACTACTTCAACCCCAAGCAGCCATTACAAGCTACGCCACTCCCGTAGCTTACTCAGCACCTGCTGTAGCTGCCTATTCAGCACCAACCGCTGTCAGCCGTTCAGTTGTGTCAACTTACACAAATCACGCAGCTCCAGTAGCTTATTCAACACCAGTTTTCTCTAAAACTGTAGCTCCAGTTGGTTATTCAGCTCCAGCACCTTTAACTTACGCTGCTGCAGCTCCAGTAGCTTATTCAACACCAGTTTTCTCTAAAACTGTAGCTCCAGTTGCTTACTCAGCTCCAGCTGCTGTAGCTTACGCTGCCGCATCTCCAGTAGCTTACGGAGCTACTCAGTTATCTTACAGTGCCCCCGTGGCAACTTACGGAGCAGCCCCTGTTATTTCCGCTTATGGTGTTCCTAACTGGAGTTAAATAATGATTGTTTTGTTATGAAATGTTTTATTATTATTATTTATTAATGTGCTTTAATAAAGGATTTTGCAGTTAACAAGCTCTTTAACTAAAATGTAATTTTTAGTGTTTTGTTGAATATGATACATCCTGATATAGGTGCAGGGTGTAAGACTACTAGTTATACAGGGTGTCTAAAAAGTCTGGAATATTGCAAATATCTCGAAAACTGCTGATTTTATTTTTCTCAAAATTTGCGTTTTGTTAAAGTAAATAACAGCGCATGACGTGAGGGTGAAATGAGGTTCGCAAGTATACAGGGTCAGTCACAAAGTATACCAACTTTCTTAATTCAAACCTAACACACTGTATATTACTTCAGATTTTAAGAGTACTTATAAAGGCCAATTCAACGATATACGATTTTTATTTTTTTTTTGATTTTTTTTTTTTGGATTTTTTTTTTTGATTTTTTTTTTTGTACCTGCCTATAACAATGATAGGTGTAACAATGACAGCTAACGTCAATATAATGTTAAATTAATTGGCAAATTTTCCTATTACTTAAAATGGTGTTTTTCAGTGAGATGAGAGAAGGAGTGAAGAAGGATACTTAAGATGTCAGTCTTTTCCTTCTCACTCAAAAACACCATTTTAAGTAATAGGAAAATTTGCCAATTAATTTAACATTATATTGACGTTAGCTGTCATTGTTACACCTATCATTGTTATAGGCAGGTACAAAAAAAAAATCAAAAAAAAAATAAAAATCGTATATCGTTGAATTGGCCTTTATAAGTACTCTTAAAATCTGAAGTAATATACAGTGTGTTAGGTTTGAATTAAGAAAGTTGGTATACTTTGTGACTGACCCTGTATACTTGCGAACCTCATTTCACCCTCACGTCATGCGCTGTTATTTACTATAACAAGACGCAAAATTTGAGAAAAATAAAATCAGCAGTTTTCGAGATATTTGCAATATTCCAGACTTTTTAGACACCCTGTATAACTCATTTTTTCTGCAAAATTTTAGTTTCTGGATTGCGTTCCTCTTTTTCTTCTCACGCTCTGATGATATATTTGTAAGAATATAGTCTAGCACGATTATTATAAATGATAATTTCACGTAGTCATAGAATCATAATAATGCCACTGTACGATTGGTTTATTTAATGTGGTTAATGTCCAAATATACTTAAACCTAATAAAAATGAGACATTTTCGAGAAATAGCTAAAAGTAAAAGCTTTTCAATTAACCCGAAAATTTTCATTCTAGCATTTTTCCTAACAAATTTCCCTCGTCCTAAAGGATTCGTGAAATTATGAAAATCTTGTGGTATTAATTCAGAAAAAAAAAATTCTGTTAATTTGCAATACTAGTTACACTTTATTTCAGCATATTACATTGTTCTTACCAAGTAGACACAGGCGAGACATAAGAAGTAGCTCCTGCAGAAGCACTGGCGGAAGCGGAAGAATAAGAGACAGCTGGTGCACTGTAAGCCACTGGAGCTGAGTAGGCTGGTGCAACGGGAGCACTGTAAGCTACAGCTGGTGCACTGTAGGCTACAGCTGGAGCAGCAACAGCTGGAGCGGAGTAAGTTGATACAGCTGGAGTGGCATAGGATGAGTAACTTGCTACAGGAGCAGCAAAAGCTGGAGCGGAGTAAGTTGATACAGCTGGAGCGGCATAGGACGAGTAACTTGCTACAGGAGCAGCAACAGCTGGAGCAGAGTAAGTTGATACAGCTGGGGCAGTGTAGGTCGACACTACAGGGGCGCTGTAGGATGAAACAGCGGGAACGCCATAGCTGTAGGCACTAGGGCTGGATGATAGAGCTGAGATGAGCGGACTTGAGTAGTAAGAGCCGCTGGCGTTGGCGAAAGCTACTAAAGCAGCAAGGATGATGATCTGTAAATAATGTTTCTTTACAATTTGATGTTTTTGTTTAATAAACAAAACTTACCTTGGCGGCCATGTTTCTACAAAGTCTTCTCTGTCAGTACTATAAAGAACAACTGATCAATTCAGCTTCCTGCAAAGTCTTTTATATTCAAAAAAGTCGTTAAGATTTATAGAACAACAAAACCACTATATCGACCAAAAAAATTAATAAAACACACTAAAATAGTCAGTTTGGGCAGATGGTTGGGATTTTTCAGACCATTAATTGGCGAATCTACATCAAAATAGTTAGTGGTCGACAGCCATTAATTTGAATTTTCGCGAAACTGGAATAACAAAAAAATAATTAACATACATTGCATAACCATGTGTGTTTTGCTATTTTTAACATTCAGGTGGCAATAGTTAAACTATATTCTTGTTAAATAAGGTTTTTTTAGAATCCCATAGACTTTCTTTTATAGATATTTGATATCAATTTGCTATAAACTTGCCATGTGTCATAAAACAGACTGTTTAACATTAGTTCTGTTATAGCAGCAATTTTCACTGTCAAGACCAATTAAAATGTTTCGTCTTTTCAAATTAGCATTTTACGTACCCTATGACAATAAATACTTGTTTGTTATACAAATTTTATTAAGTAATCTACTAGTTATCAATGACACCTATTATGTTTGATTAAGAAACCTTTATTGCTACTATAAGATCATATTGCTCAACATAAATAAAACAAAACAATATTATTTAAGTAATTCAAATATCTTCTCAACAACAGTTTTTTTAACAATTGTTTTCCCAGAAAAACCTAATTGTTTTCCAGTTTTACCTTACTGTATAATTACATAAAAATATTTCCTGAACTAATTAAAAATTGATCACCAAATATCCGAGAAAATTTAAACTTTTACAACACAACAAAATGTCGCAAAGTAAAGCTCGAATCAGATGAGAAAAGGCCACCGCATCATCAATGACGCAGTTTTTAAAACTATTTCTTTCTCCTTCTACAGTTGCCGTCGCATTAGATATAATCAGAGGCGTCCTATTAAAATATTCCCGAAAATATATTGTTAAGCGGTCAAAAAGCCACTTGGCAACGTAGTACGGTTTTTACTTGGACACAATTAAAACAGATGCGGCAGCGGCCAGGTACATTTGGACCTTTTTATATGCTTTTACTAGCCGGCACTCTAAACGGTGTTGCCAAGTTTAAAAAAATGTAGTGGCGGACAGGGAGACTTAGGGGGTTAGGTTAGGTTCCGTTTTAGTCTGGTGTTTTGGTTGTATTGTTGATGGTCGCAGTTGAAGTTCACATAGTGTTATGAATAAAAAACGTTATTTTGTCAAAATGTCTTTCAAAAAGGTTGGAAAGAAAGGTGTTATCATATACAGCCAAGGCCGTGAAATCGTCAGTAACGTCTTACAATTTATGAAGAAAGAAGCAGAAGGAGTTTCCATTCCTTTGAAAAACTTGTTGTCTTTTATTTTCTTTATTAAAAACGACGAAAATGTTTCATTTTACTGATAAAATAATAGCACGCCACTGACTGGCTGCAACAACTTGGAAAGTAACGAGAGCAGCAATATTTAAAGCGAGACGTACAGAGATCGTGACATCATCGTTTGATGACGCCTGTGGCCTTTTCTTAGCTGATTCGAGCTCTATCTATAAAGTGCCCAAGTTTTTTATGATTTCAGCTGGTATAGCTCGAATCAGCTAAGAAAAGGCCACAGGCGTCATCAAACGATGATGTCACGATCTCTGTACGTCTCGCTTTAAATATTGCTGCTCTCGTTACTTTCCAAGTTGTTGCAGCCAGTCAGTGGCGTGCTATTATTTTATCAGTAAAATGAAACATTTTCGTCGTTTTTAATAAAGAAAATAAAAGACAACAAGTTTTTCAAAGGAATGGAAACTCCTTCTGCTTCTTTCTTCATAAATTGTAAGACGTTACTGACGATTTCACGGCCTTGGCTGTATATGATAACACCTTTCTTTCCAACCTTTTTGAAAGACATTTTGACAAAATAACGTTTTTTATTCATAACACTATGTGAACTTCAACTGCGACCATCAACAATACAACCAAAACACCAGACTAAAACGGAACCTAACCTAACCCCCTAAGTCTCCCTGTCCGCCACTACATTTTTTTAAACTTGGCAACACCGTTTAGAGTGCCGGCTAGAAAAAGCATATAAAAAGGTCCAAATGTCCCTGGCCGCTGCCGCATCTGTTTTAATTGTGTCCAAGTAAAAACCGTACTACGTTGCCAAGTGGCTTTTTGACCGCTTAACAATATATTTTCGGGAATATTTTAATAGGACGCCTCTGATTATATCTAATGCGACGGCAACTGTAGAAGGAGAAAGAAATAGTTTTAAAAACTGCGTCATTGATGATGCGGTGGCCTTTTCTCATCTGATTCGAGCTCTATATGGAAGCTTCCCATATCAACCAACAGTACGATCAAAAAGATTTATACAATTTATTCGATTGGCATCCAAACCCTTTTTGTTTGTAATATTTTTTTAATGATTTTCAAGATAGCGCAGTTGCTTCAGCAGTCTAAACTGGAGGAAGTTTACATTCCTATCACGTTAGCCATTCTTGTGATCGAAATCACTTATAAAGTCTTAATTTACGTGAAGAATGGAATTCCCTATTTATACGGATTTGTGATTGAACGTGAAGAAAGCTTAAACAAGGAAACTGATTCAATGAAACAAATTTATTTGAAAGAAGTGAAGTATTTTCGTATTGTTAACTTTTGTCAGTGTTTCTGCGTTAGCATGGGTATAATTTATTTTATTGGCGTCAACGTGTACAATAAATATATCACAGGTTTAACCCCTGGTGAACATTTCATGTACCAAATTTGGTTCCCTTTCGATGAAACCAAACACGACACTTTTGTAACTGGTTACAATTTATTTATGGCTCTGTATGGGTTTCTTTTCAATTGTGCATCAATTTCACCGATGCAATCACTTGTAGTATTTGCAACGTCACAACTGAAATTCCTACAGTTGAATCTGAGAAAATGTCTTTCTATGCCTTTGGATGATCGAAGAACGGAAGAACTTAAACGTTTAGCTAGAGAACATCAAGTTTTAATTGAGTAAGTTCAGTTAATTGATTTACTTCTGCTTTAAAGCAGAAGTAAATGTATTAGGTTTGTTCAATCTGTCAATTATGGAATACGTGAGATATTGCTACTTGATTATGCTGTGGAGTCTGTTAATGGAGCTGCTGGGCTGCTACAACTACTTTGTGTACTACTACTCTACTAAAGGTTAATTATTAGTAAAACTAAACCACTTTCAGGTTAAATCCATCACGGACATCCCCTACTGTATGCTGTTTATCGCTAATGTAGCCTTCAACATGTGCTGCACAGCTTGGTCTGCCAATAAAATCATTGACGAGGTATTTGTAGTTTTACTGCACACAAACAACTCAATAGATTCGTTTTTAGAGCGAGAATGTGGGAAATGCAATATATGAAAGTAACTGGACTGTTCAAGATAAAGCAACAAAACGAACGTTGCTAATAATGATGATAAGAACTCAAATACCTTTGACTATTGATGTTGGTCCTTTTATTCGTATGGATGCTGCGGCTACGTTAACAGTACTTTTAGCCTTAAAAGTGGTATATTTCTTTATGATTGTTGTGTTTTTTGTAGGCTTTCAAGGGAATGTACAGTTACGCCACTTTTATGCGCCAAATCAGGAGCAAAAACAACGATTATAAATTCTAAAGTGAATACAATCAAAAGTATACATTTTTGAGGAACCTTCAACTGGTTTTGCCATCAATCAGTCATTGCAACATAACGGGCGTGGTTCAGTGTTGGTCAAGCATGGTAAAGATCACTTGCCCCGAAAATTGCCGTATTAATGGCCATTTCATATGTATGCTATTATTGTATAACTGATGTCCCATTTATCAGTATCTGGTTTTCAATTTTTTTGTGGGCGATTAAGGACAGTAATTAATTTAAAGCGACAATAGCTTTAAATAACAGTATTAAGTTCGTAATCCGGTCTAAATCTATTATCCAATGTGGCACAATATCTAAAGATAAAATTAACCAACAATGTAAAATATGAACTTAAGGTTAAGTGTAATTTCTATGGGTTTACATCCAACTGCCTGTTGTATTTGATCTGTAAAAGTAATTAATGGTTAAAAAAATAATATTAAAAGATACAAAACAGTCACCCTGATCTCCATTGAGTTGGTTCAATTAATCTTAAAGATTCCTGGCCTCTGAAAATCACAATGTTAGTTATCATCATACAAATCAAGAAAGTCATTTTATGTAATTGAGAGACATGATTTAAAACGAATTAAAAATTGTCAAAATTGGGTGTAACGAAAATGCATATGAAACTTTTTTTGAAAACTTAAAAATATTGTATTTTTCTTGAATATACTGTTATTTAAGTTGTTTTGCAAACACTTACTCACCTTCTAGATCTCGTTAATTTTGGTGTAGTTTGCATTTGAAGTGGGGATCTTCAATTAAAAAAGTATAGCAAAAGTTATTACTAATTGAAGTAAGTGGAAATGGAGTAATTCCAAGAAGCTTCAAATTAAATTTAGTACCAAAACATTTGAGTGCATAATTGGTTTAATAAAGAAGCTTTAACATGCATTTACCATATTTCAACTTATTAAATAACACAAAGTTGAACAAAACTAAGCTAACTAAAACTATTTATATAATGACTAGACATTATCTCACCTTGTCGCTGCTATCCTTGAAAGCTTCCTGCAAAAAATCTACTTTTAATATGAAATTTAATTATTCTTTGTCACCTTATCGAATATATGGCGGTATTTTTGTCTTATTTTTTAACTGGATTTCACACTAGAAGTAATTAATATTTTTACAACCAACTGTATTGCACCTGTTTCTTTCTGAGCACAGAAGTCAGTCAAGGTTAGATAATACCATCAGACTGCCCCATCAGAATGAGTCGAAGATATGTGATGGTATTGACCTGAATTATTACGTACAAGATTCGCTGTTACATTTACAGCACCTAGCAATTTGGAAAATAATTAATATCTACCTTTTTGTCCTTGACGAGGATGGTTGGGTAAAGGCCAAAGCAGGTGGTTGTGGAATCCTGCAGAAACGTGTTTTTTTTTCAACAAATTTGAGCGATTTTAGTTGGTTACCTGTTTAAAGGCAATCGGCTAGACACTGTCGATGGTCTGATCAACAAATGATGGAAATTAACATGCAAATTACATTAAGTTTTTGATTTTACCTTGGTTGTGGGCTATTCCACGTGGCTGGTTCTTCAACTGGTGATGACCTGAAATTAAATGAATTAAAATTTGTATAAATTTCAAGTTAATCAGTTCTTACCCTGTCAAAGGAGAATTCCAGACTTGCTCCTCTGCCAACAGTAAACCTTGGCGTGAGTTGCTAGTTAAAGAGCAACAATTAGTGGAACATGTCAGAAATTAGCGCAAATTAATTACCGATGTGACATTAACGTGGTGAAAATCGAATTTTCGTTGCAATTTACGTAGATATTCATGAGCTTCACAGATACTGGAGTAATCGCAACGAGTACGAGAATTAGGAAGTGACTTGCAAATGCTATAGCATTCTACAAGAGAGATAATCAGTTAATGTTTTTGATTAAATATGCCCTTCTTGCACAAATATGTCATTTGTTCATTTTTGAAAGGTTGTAATCTTTTTATTTGAACTCCAATCAATTTCGCTAAATTTCCATTAGAAAGAGGATGAAAAATACTACCAAACGAGCCAAAACGGGCCTTTCACCTAATTTAAGGTGCTTTGGTATAAATATTAGCCCTTTACTGTGCATTGAAACCCTCCTGGAGCAAAATAAAAAATTGCCAAAATTGCACTTTTTGCATGATTTGCAATTTGTAAAATTTGAACCAATATTCACTACACTGTTGTAAGAATAAACTCTTAAAATACTCAAGTACAGAAAATTTCAGTCACCACCAAGTCGGGAAGGAATTCTGTACAGTTTTTTATTACACCCTGTATCTGAAAATTAGGCAGAATAAGACTAATTCGTTTACATAAACTTTTTTCTAAACAGACCTGGAAGGGACAGTTTGCTGTTACATAGGGTGTTCCAAGTTTATTTTACGTTCAAACAATTATGATCAATATTCAAGTATTATTCACCGTGAAAAAATTAACACGGTTTGGTTAATCATACGTTATATGACTGAAGCTTAAGATTAATTGGATGATGAATGATCTGACAGCTTAGAAAGAATACTTACAAGAGGATCAAAGGTCAATTTGCATATGTTGTATCTGGTTGAATGATAAATTTCCCACAGTGGCCTGCATTTTCCGATTTCTTTCGTCAATTTACTGGAAGTGTGATTGTATAGTTGTTCTAAATAATGTTCAATCCTATTTGTGAATTGACGTCTCATCTGCAATGTAATTTGTAGATTAAACAAGTGTCTTTACATGTTTCACCAAAAAACATGTGATTGATCAAATCGAATGTTCTCGTTGAAAAAAAATGGGTCAATTTCCCTGGATCCTGAATACCGACCGGTTTGTGGTAAAAGTGACGCGATCCATCAACGTCGCCGGTATTTGCCTCCTTCTGGACAATCAGAATGAGCAAACCGTCCAGATACTAAATCATTTTCTTTTGTGCAAGCCCCATTTAACCAATTTGGGTTGGCTTCGTTGGTCGCGTCTTATTTCAACTTCCGGGAATTGTCGGCCCTCGCCCTTTTGTGGCGAAATTTCTGTATGGGTCTTGATGAGATCCTATTGTTCTTTCGATTCCCTTAATTTGACGATTAGAGCACCAAAGAAATATGTTTGAAGAATAATTATTGCGGTTACCCTTTCAACTACCAATTATCCTTAATTTCTCCCCACAAAACTGTAAACGCTAAAACTAGGTTAGGGACAAAAGTTAATTACCATTTCTGATAACTCCCAGGCCTGGTTGTCCAGGAAAAACTGTATGGTTTTCAGATGAGACAGTGATTGATTTAGTCTCCTATTCAACGGTGGCAGCAATACTTCTAACATGGTTATTTTGTATAGAACTCGCTCTTTGAGGTCGTTTAGCCTTTGCATCTCGTCCTGAACAACGTTGCGCACGGAAAAGGCCTGAAAGCAACGACATTTAACTAGATAACAAGATGGCAAAAAGGAAAATTGAAGACCGGGGCAATTTGTCATTATAACGGAAGGCACAATGGAACATCCCGACGGCAAAAAGTATGAATAAGTTAGTTCACAGAATTTAATTTCAATGATTTAGGATGTTTATTACCAGGTTATCCATTCTTGTACCAATCACCGGGTCCATTAATTGTCTGGCAACGTTGTTGAGATTATCAGCAAAGGAGGATAGCTCCTTCAAGCTGGTTGAGGCAGAAATGTTTTTTCTGTACACAGTAAAGTTTGCTGCAGTGTTTGTGGATAGAATCTAACCAAATATTAAAATTAATTTTCTAGTAGGAAGCAAAATTTCAGGTTTACTTGTAAGTTGAGTTGCAAACTAGGACTTAACACTTCAAGCCTGGTTTTGGCCACTACATACTCATTCAGGATCGCACTTAGATCATTCCAATTTTTGTAATTTAATATTTGCTCAAAGTTGAAATGATTGTAAAGATGAAAGGTGTAATATACTGGTTGATCGCGTTGGCAGCTTCTACAAATGGTTCACACAGTTCAGAGTTAGTGGTTGTATTACCCAAGTATTACCGTAAAACTTGAGCAATTTTAAGACTATCGTTTTTTGTGGACAAGTTTCCAAAAAAGCCATTTTGTGGGTATAACACTCCTTCAGCGTCAAAAAAGTCACTTAATGTATTGTAGAATGGGTGGTCGTATAAAGGTCGGCAAATTAATGAATAACCATGTCCTCCTATAACCACAGCAGCTGTTCCTATATAGTTAGTTAAAAATCATTTGCTTTGAATTAAACTAATAAATACAAATTACCAACAATCCATAACAAGATGGAAGTAAAACAGGAAAGTGCAATTCCAGTTTTTAGCAGAAATACTGTTCTGGAAGTAACCGGGCAACCACACGGAGCTGCACATATTAAAACGCCCCAAATTAAGAACACCAAACCAGCAATCACTAGAAAAATAATCAAATTAATTTGTTTTTTTTTTTACGACCCCCCTAGAAAATAAAATGTTTCTCCCTCATTTGAGAAAATATCCCTTTCGCTATCTAGGGAGTGAAAGTGGCACCAGGGGGCCTATTCTTGAAAGCAGGGAACGTAATTCTCAAGAGAAGTGTTGATAGAATGTGACAGAAGAAGCTGACAATGGCGAGTTCCTGTCACATTCTACAGGTTGATAATTCCCTTCCGCCGTTTCAAAAATACGCACCCAAGAGAGACTGAAAGTACTTTCCTCCTTAGGGAGGAAAAGTGACACTTTTTAAAGACAGTTTGTCACTCTTTTTTTCAGAAAACAGAGCATTAGATGCGCAACTCTGTAGTAATCTGCTTTTTGCACTCTTGAACAAAAGTTGCACTTTCCTCTCTAGTTGTTATTGTCCTATTTTTTACAGCCAAGCTCCAATCAGAACCTGGTAGTTATCATCTAATAAATAGCGACATTCATTAATTTTATTTTGCGGATGCGAAACAAGTAAATACAAAAAGGTTTAACTTCTGATTTATTAGGGCGTAAAATCGTCCAATTAATCACGACCTGGACATTTTCATTAGTGCTACTAAAACAGTGTTGATGAATGAAATATGTAACCGCAACCTATATTTTACAACTCAAAACAGTTACGTAAATTGTCAAAAGGGACGTGTATTTAATACGACAAATCATCAAAAGTGGTTGGCTTTACCTGATGACCTAGATTTTCATTGTAAAGCTGATAAACCAGTCAGAAAATCATAAATATATGAATACCCTGTTTGCCAGGAAGTAAAAGCCTCCCTGATATCCGGTTTAATGGTTCTTGCCCCCGGTTATAAAATTCCTATTCAGTCAAGATTATTTGCCTTTGCCACCGGTTGTAAAACCTTAAAAAAACTTTCAATTTCTAAAAGTCATTTTACTCCGGCTTTAAATCTGCATAGAAAAACTTGAAAGTTTAGAAAGTGCATTAGAAATATATACCTTAGGAAGGAGGGTAAAAAATTTTAATTAAATCTAACTTTGAAACTGGGGTGTCGAAGTCGAAAAGGACGGCGTGATTTACAAAACCGATTTACATAATGCTGGGGGATTTAGGAAAGCTGTTTAGCCCTTTCAAATGGGATTGGTTGTAGGATGTTCCGGGTAAAATGAATATTTTAGTAATACAATTTCTGAATTGTATATTTTCTAATAAAATTAGAGGAAAATGTTGCAAGAGCAGATACAACATACTTGAAATTGTGTCGGTCTTTAAGTTTCCGCCTTAGGTGAAACAATCTGCGTACATAACACGATAATGGAAAGGATTACCTAATATAGCCAGCCAACGCCACAAATCCCACTTAACGATGTTGTCGAGGAAAGTGAAAATTGCTTTCTGGCTTGCGGTTAACTTTTGGGAAAGGTTTCTGGCTAAGACGTCCAAATCGTGGACGCCCTTGTAAACCTCAGCCCTTTTATTGCTTAGCACCGACTTGATTTCTGCATTCAAGGCTATTGTTAGTTGTTACTGTTAAAACAAACTCTTACCTGTAAAATATGGTATTGATTCCTGGACGATTTGAGCTGGTATCATATTATAAGCATCCAAAGCCAAATCCACGTTAGTATTAAAAGTTTCCTCGATATTCATCTGGGAAAGTTGTACAACTTTACCGTCACTAGTAAGCTGCGTCCCGAAGAAATTTCAATACAACACTTAGCACAAAAGCTCTAATCTTAAAGGTAATATTGAATTCCATTGCACACCTCGGTGCATTCCTTAATGGAAATTGTTCATAATAACGTTGGCAACAGACCTACATTTGCAAGGATAACGTTGAAATATTAGGGCTGAAGCAGTTATAGATCTAGATAAGGCGGCGCAGCCCTGATTATATATTACCCACTAAAATTACCATAATTATAGAATTGTTAAGTTTTTAAGTAGGAAATGCAAACAAACTATACTTACATTGCTTAAATGTAGAGTCACGTCGTATCCTGAAAACTGCAAGGCAAAACACAGTGGACGATCTTGAAACAGGCATTGCTGCTGAATAGTGATTAACTGATGGGAAATCTCGTTAAGGGTAGTTTTTAAGGAGTTTTCAAGTTCAGAGGCAGATTTGCAGTCAGCTAAAAGTTCAGACGAAATTTTGCATGCACTACCAACATCTAAAAAAATTATACCAATTAAAAATACAGGATAAATGTTTATTTTAGTATACCTTGTTTCAGTTCTTCCAGTAAATCAAGTGTTAACTCCATATCATTTTCCAAAGACAATCGTTGTTGATACGGCCTTCCCAAATTAACATCCAAATCTGCAAATTTTTGTTAATAGAATTAAAATACTTAATTAGATTGCAAAGTTTCCCAATACAAAATTAGCGTCCGCGTTGGCAAAACTCAAGACAGAAACTCATTAAGTTGAACCATTACTCAGATTTTATTACCGCCCTTATACATTTCGTGTTCTTAGGCCATTAGGCGTGATAAATAACCCATTTTAATGGTGTTAAACTGTAATTTTCCGTAAAAAATTTGCAGAGATTGTTAACATGCTTAATACCTTCCAGATCTTTTCTCACAGCTTCCAATGCAACATCAGTTGAGTACGTGGTGACAAAAGAAATCTGCATTTGCGAGTTCTTTATGAACGTATTAAGATCCTGGTAAATCACTGATGCTGTTTCAGGTGATTTTGACGTTGTTTTGGCAATCCGTTCGTTAGCCATCAATATGAGAAGTAACAAAAAACTGAAATTAAACTGGTTTAAAACGCTGAAATGCTCTTTTAGTTTAGCTTACACAATTAACATAAGCAGTAAATGCAGTAAACATCCGAGAACGTTTTCAGACCACCGACTTGAAGTGTCCCTAGAGAATTCCTCATCCAGACGTCTAACATTAGAAGAGGGACACAGGGAAACGATAACTCCAACCGGTAGACTTAAGGAGAGTATTGCCCAGAAAATTATCCAAGCGACTGCGACTATCTCTAATTTTATGATCTGTAAGATAACAGTTACTGGTTAATTTTCGTTTCTTTGTCAGGAAAGTTAGGTAAATTAGGTCATAAATAGTGAGTGAGTATGTTGTTAGAAAGAGTGTGTTATGATAAGTACAGATGTGCAGTATTTGCGTAAGAATAGTGAGTAGTTTGTGGTTGGTCAAAAAAAGCAGCAAAAGTTTGCTTTATTTTCTAAAATACATTTCTACAGCAACTTTTCGAGTAGAATCCAGTAGTGTAAATAGTTATTTTTCTACGAAGTAGATACGCACAAAAAAGTGTTAAGCGGGATTTATAGTCTGATTTCAGTAAGAAATAAGCAATAACAGTAAGAGATAAGCAATAAAGTTAGAAGTAAGAAACCGGTTGACATTCATAGTACGGTAGAAATACATTTTAAATTTAATTTATCTTTTTCTATTAATTTTATTAATTGTGGGTGTTTCAAAATTTTCGTCAGAAACTGTTTCAACTTGTTCTTCATTATAATTTTGATGATTATTTCGTGATTCTTCCTCAGCAACTTCTATGGTGTAGAATTCTTCTTCTTCTTCTTCTTCAGTGACAGAACAGCTGCTTGATAGTCTGGTATTGTCCATCACATTTGACACCCTTCTGAAAAAATATAATTACTTTTAATGTAAATTTTAGGACAGGCATACAGAGTACTCATACTTTCTAGTCTGAATATGTTTTTCCAAAAATTTCATATGGCTATATAGAGGTCAAATAGTTTCTTCTGGGGCCTGACTTCCAGATGGAATATTTTTTAGAGCTCTCCGTTCTTTGGTAAACCGGTCCCGGAGCATTCTTCTACTAAAAATAAAATATGTTTTAGAAGTGAAATATGGGAGTTTGATAAAATACTAGGTAGCTTGGCAAATGCAGCATAAAGAACTATAAGTTCAGTAGTTGGTCGACCACAAACAGACATAAAAATGTATGGAAAAGATAAATGCCTGCATTCTTAAATAGGTTTAAAACTGCTTTTGACCAACTGTACTACATGTACACTATGCAAGTTTTAGGACATATTAAAAACATGGTACATACCTGGTAAGGACATTGCCAAAGAAATAGCATCCCAGGCCATTAATTTTTTGTTATTGTTCTTATAATCACTGCTACTTTTGTCATACAAATAGGGGTAATGCTGAATAATGTCTATCAAAATACGTTCTGATTCTAATGACATTTTTACCTCTTGCTAAACACTAATTTTTATGAATAAACTCAATAAACAATCATCTCTTTGACGAAAAACGTTAATCTTCCTCACTTTAAATTTAAATGAATAAATTGACAGATGACACTCTTGACAGAGGTAAAACATCAGCAGACCTTCCGTAAATACCCGAATGACGAAGTGCAGAGCCGAAAAGTTACGAATCAGTAAGCGTTAAAATAAAAAATGGAATTAAATCAAATCTTGCTGCTTATTGCTTACTGCTTACTTCTTAATGTTACACTATGAATCAGAGCGTCATAACCTCAAGGTTTATTTCATTTAACGCATATTATTATTGCTTAACTCTTACCGAAATTGAACTATGAATCTCGCCGACCATAGGAAAACCGCGTAACGGACAAAGAAACGTACATTAATGCATGCGCGGGACTAAGACAGAAAACGAAAAAAATATCAAGTAGGCCATATTTTCAGCGCGCCGTTGCCAAACGCCAAGTTATTTTGTCGACGGTATTTGAGTGATTGTTGAGTTTGGCAACAGCGCGCTGAAAATATGGCCTACTTGATATTTTGTTCGTTTTCTGTCTTAGTCCCGCGCATGCAATAATGTACGTTTCTCTGTCCGTTACGCGGTTTTCCTATGGTCGGTTTTGGATTTACCACACCTGTATGTCATTAGAATGGTAATTTTAAGGTGTTTTCAAAAATGAAATACTATACAAGGTGTTCCATAAAAAAATTTAGGGGTGAATCACTGTTAGTTTGTCTATTTCAAAGTTATTATATCCAAAAGTACACCTTCGAATACAAATAATTACATACCTGAGTTGCCCATATGTAAATAGGTTGGGTATGTTTCACAGCGTCACGAATAATATCTGAAAATTAAAAATTATTGATTTAAGGTTCAGTTTTTCTTTATATTTTTCACAGTAAGTGATTAATTAAATCTTTTTTTTTAATACTGCCCTAGTAAATAAAATTAGTACTGCCCTGAGCTGGTTTTTGCCATAACCACAATATTGACAAGCCTTGTACATATTTTTTAAATTTTCTTTCTAGCTATTTTGGCACAAAAATAAATTATTCCCACTGATGGAGGTCCTGATATTAAACTTTTAATTTCTCGGTTTTTGCATCACGCGAGAATCTGTTAATTATCGAGTTTGATTCGGGATTTGGGTCAATAAAACTGAAACAAAGTACCCGTATGACTAATTTTATGGTTAATTGATAACCAAGTTAACAGAAAAAATGTGATTGGATTAAAACTAATTTCAAGGAATATAGATGTGTAACTGACGGGGCACTAACCAGAAATATGTGTGTGTAGGTTTCCGGGGATTTGACGCTTATTAAGCATGAAATGTTTGCAGATTGCATTTTGCTGGAAAATACAGTTTTCCAAACTCGTGCCCCTCGTTAAAACTCATCACGCGTAAAGGTCGAATCCACTTGAATAAATTGATAACATTTCCGCGAATAACAAAATTGGGAGATATCAGGAAAGTAATGCACCTAAATGTGACCTATATTTCAATTTGGAGTATGTCCTCTATGTAGGATCCAATCAGTAACGTTTTCATCCAGTTTGAAGCTCTCGGGTATTCTCGATTTAACGTTTTACAGCAAAAAAAGCGCCCCTCCGAGAATACATTTCCGGACGAGTCATATTTGAAACACTTTATTCGAGTCCTGAGCGGAATGAAATCTTTTATAAAGTGCCCGCGGTCATTTTATCGACTGGGGGGTGAAAGGCCGACGTAGTTTTATCAACGACAGAAGTTCCACAAGGCCTTTAAAACTCTACGCTTTTGTCCTTTACATTCGGATGTCTTGTGCAAAATGCTATTGAAAAATAAACACCTGTGAACGATATCAAGCGGAAGCTTACCGATCGGATAGTCGTTCGGTAGCAAATATCCCATTAAGCTCGAAAATGGCTCGAGAAAGAGAAGTTCATCCTCGAGCTGCAACTCATGGATTTTTAAGTCGTCCCCCTTAGGAATATCCAGGAAATGCAGACTTGAATTTTTCCCGGTCAAAATGTCGTTAGCGGCGCTTTTTTCCTTGAATTCTTCCGGGATAATTGGAATAGTAACTCCAGAAGATTCTCTGAAAATATAATTATTAATTATTCGTTGCTACTTTTGTTTACTACAAGCTTGACAATAGCTTACTAATCAGCTTTTGATGGGTTCAAAAAATATCATCAAATTGTGAGCCTTTTGAGACAAAATAACGTAACAGTGATTTAGACGATTAGGGCAGTTCTGTGGAAGGTTTAACACCCTAAAATACTACCTACAATTCTTCTAAATAAACTAGGGTTAGACGAGTAATATTTTGGGATAAATCCCAGCTGCAAAGCACAGTATGATGGACTGTGAAATTAAGGCTAAACGTGCCAAGAATTATACTTGCTCCAATATTTCTTGGTTTTTAAGTATTGCAATCTTTCTGGGACAAAATAAAAAGTGTACAATTTTTACAAAAATGGCATTTTTCCAATTTTTAAAAGGTTTTTTCTACAAATGCATGTTTTTATAAAATCGTGCAAATAAGTACACTTGATGATGCCGATTTTTAGTGCAAAAAGTTCTACTTTTACGCACTAGTGCAACAAAGTATTTTTTGCATTGTTATATTTGCTGTGCTTTTGTCATCAAACAAGTCGACTTAAGTGTTGTTAAACTCGACTTTAGGTCTCGTATACAACTTCCACTTTTATGCAAAAAAATGCACTTTTTGCACTTGTTGCATAAATAACTACTTAAAGCACTAGTGCTTTAAAGACGTTTTAAATCACCATTGTTAAAAGTAAACAAATAATTAAATGCTATTTTGAACTATACAGGGTGTCCCACGACAAAAGACATCGATTGATATTGGAAAAAGAAAAAATTTGGC
This sequence comes from Ips typographus, assembly GCF_016097725.1. Lineage (NCBI taxonomy): Eukaryota > Metazoa > Arthropoda > Insecta > Coleoptera > Curculionidae > Ips > Ips typographus. The sequence goes on along the minus strand of NC_138430.1, from coordinate 8,362,095 downwards.
AGGATACTGATGTGGGCATGCCCAATCCAACTAAAATATTTTCAAGATGGTTGCACTTCCGTTTATACCGGAAGTCGATCACAACTTTCTTATTTTAAATAGAACACCCTATATATTATTACATATTTGGATTCCTCACAAAATTCTGACCAACTTTTGTGTACAATGCCCTATCTCTAGCCCGTTTTCGAAATATTTGATGTTTTTCCAAAAAAGTGACAGTGACAATGTGTTTATTCTCAAATAATACGAAATGGTTTGAATTTAGGTATAGGCAAGTAAATTGAAACGTATAGTAATTTTTAATGCTCAAAATGATTTCGTCATAAAAAATGTGGGTTTTTTTAAAAAACTTGAAATTTTTCATTTTTTTTAGTGGCAGGTTTATGATTTTTTTTTGACGACCCTGTATACAAATGAGTCATTACGCACCCTCAGTTTAATAAAACGATCCTTTATTTACAATAACCCAAAGTTTCATTGCAAAATCAAAATTAAGGTTTTGACAGAGTACAAAAATATGTTGAGCGTTGCAACTGTCACTTTTTTGGAAAAACATCAAATATTTCGAAAACGGCTAGAGATAGGCATAGGGCATTGTACACAAAAGTTGGTCAGAATTTTGTGAGGAATCCAAATATGTAATAATATATAGGGTGTTCTATTTAAAATAAGAAAGTTGTGATCGACTTCCGGTATAAACGGAAGTGCAACCATTTTGAAAATATTTTAGTTAGATTGGGCATGCCCACATCAGTATCCTGCCAAATTTTCAAAACTCTCCTATTTATACTTTTTCCAATATCAATCGATGTCTTTCGTCGTGGGACACCCTGTATAGTCGGGATTCTTTGGTCATTTTTGAGCGGCTGTTTCTTCAAATTGATTCACTCGATTTTAATAATTTTTTTGTGAATTAAAAGGTATTTTTTTCCTCTTTCTGATGACCTAAATAATCTTTTTGAAAATTTTCACAAATATGAGTATACAGGGTGTGACATGAAAATTTGGTCTACCGACATATTTTTCTAAAAAAAATTTTTATTCATTAAAACAAAACAAAAACATAATTTTCCATTAAAATCACTGAACATGCCAAAATTTATGATAAAAATATGATTTTGTATTCAAAGTTTTTATTTGGATTACCCTGTATAACGCAGATTAAGCTTTTTTACTTAAATTGGATAGTTTTAAGTGTAACCCTTTCTTTTTCCACACAAAATTTAAAGAAATGGTTAAATTAAAAACAGGAAAAGTAAAAAATAACCCCATTTTTGAAATTTTGCAGTTAAACTTGTAAATGGCCCTTAATCACCAAAACTGGCGAAAACATCATATTGACCACAATTTTTTATCCATTAAAACAAAACAAGAACATTATTTTCCATTAAAATCACTGAACATGCCAAAATTTATGATAAAAATATAATTTTGTTTTCAAAGTTTTTATTTGGGTTACCCTGTATAACGCAGATTAAGCTTTTTTACTTAAATTGGATAGTTTTAAGCGTAACCCTTTCTTTTTCCACACAAAATTTAAAGAAATGGTTAAATTAAACAGGAAAAGTAAAAATATTTTTGAAATTTTGCAGTAAAACTTGTAAATGGCCCTTAATCACCAAAACTGGCGAAAACATTATATTGAGCACAAGACTCGATTAATGGAATTGTTGACAAATGAAACTGGTTTGATTGTTCACAGAAAATTCTTAAATATAAAGAATCATTGAAATTTTTAATGCTTTTGTAGAAAAAATATTAGTATGGTATTCGTAAAATGCACTTTTCAAATTCAAAATCAATCTTTAGACCATTTATAAGTAAGTACCAAAATTCCATACAACTCAAATTACATTAAAAAAGCCCAATACACAAAGTTTTAATATGAGTAAACTGGACTGAGTAAAAAGCAACTAGGAAAATATTTTTACTTTTTGCAGCTTCTAAGTGAACTGTCAAGTCTTGTGACTCTCCTAGTTTTCTAGAAAAGAGGGGAAAAACACTGTTTTCTAGTGTAAACGACCGAGACTTTTGCTGCTTTTTGAAAAGATTACCCCCGGACCAAGCCGAGCATTATTGACGTTCAATTTCACGTATTTTGATGCTGGTTGTTCGTTATTAACGTTATAAATGTATGAGATGGGTCTCTATTGTGGTCGTATATACGAAAAGTGGGTCAAATTAAGTATCTACCTAGTCAAACTCTGTACTAAGAAAGTTTCAGTTTTGTGTAATGGACAAAATCAATGCAAAACCTCGACTAGCATAAAGTTGAGTGGTGTTTTATTTTAATGAGCACGTTAATGAAGAAAATGTTGAAATAATGAGGCTTTCTATACGTTTTTTAGTCAAGGATATAAACATAGTTGATAACAAATATGACTATAATATACAGATTATCTTAATGATATCTATTAATTTAATGAACACTGTGATTACCATGAAACCAAAACATAGTGATTACATTCTGGCCTGGAATTATAATGAGTAAACAAGTTAAAATTGCTGTTATAGGATGTGGTGTAATCGGGTTAACAACGGCCATCGAAATACACCGAAAATTCGGACATCAAGCAAAAGTGGTGATAATCGCTGATAAATTCACTCCAAACACTACAAGCGATATAGCTGCTGGATTATGGGAACCGTACCTGTTAGCGGAAAATAGTGAGGAGAATGTGATTCGATGGTCCGCTGCTACTTACCAGCATATTTTAAAACTATGGAAACAAGGCAAGTTTTTTGCAAGCGAGAGAGAAGGTAAATCAAATTTCGATTTTCAGGCAAAGCCAACGAAACCGGAATTTGCTTACAACCAATCATAAATTTATTCGACTGTCGAGATTATTCAATCCCTAAATGGGCCACGGTTACATTGGGCTACAACGAACTCTCTGACCGTCATTTGCAAAGTTTGAATAAACAGTATGGTCGAAGTTTTACAGGCGGATTTATGTTTGTTGGTTTCACTTGGGAACCTGCAATATTTCTCTCCTGCTTGCAGGTTAGTTGCCCTACATATCCACCAGGTCTCAGCACACTATTAATGACTTTTAATTACATTCAATCGAATCAACTGGAAGAATATTAATAGCACAAACAATGCCCCAAAACTTCCAAGTATGTGTGTGTCTAATCAAATAAACCTCAAAATGGCGTACAGTTTGCAGTTCGACTCTCTTGCCAGAATGCTCTTATATGCAAATAATTTAATATTTGGTATAAAGTTCCGACAAGAAGTACACTAAAGTTTAATTCAGCACCTTTGTTCCGACAAGACATTGGAACTTCCGCTAAAATTACTTTGTAATTCTCCTTTTACATGCGCTATCTGGCGCGTATTCCAAACTTTCGTTATTGCAGAAAATGGCTAAAATAAGTAACGATTTTAAACGACTTTCTACCGAACCTCTCTGCTTTACCTTTTTGCAGTCAACAAGACAAACTTTGCACAAAGTTTCAGTTTCAAATATAGTGGAGAAAATGGTGTAGTTTCTATTGAGGTCAGTTGATAACAATTTTTTATAAATATTACAGTTCCAATGTTTTAAACAATGATTTTACCTCCACTCCATATATACTGCTCATTTTAAACTGCAATGAAAATGCACGAATATCAAAAACCATCGACAATTTCATTTACAAAAATTTTAATTTTCAGATTTTGTTCTGTTATGCACTAATTGGAGTTAATGTTATCAATGAACAATTTTTTTTTTATTACAAAATTGAGTACTATTTTGTTTACATCATTCGTTTTAATATCATTTAATGATTATAGATACTCATTACTTGCTTTCAGTTTTGACTGCTCATTTTTTAGTTTTTGAACCAATTTTCATGTTTTGATCAATTTTCATAATTTTGCTCATTTTTTAGTTTTTGAACCAATTTTTTAGTTTTTGGACCAATTTTCGTGATTTTGATCAATTTTCATTTTTTGAAGATTCCAAAAATGTGCTTAGAACTGTCATTTTCTCACTCCAAGTAGGTTTTACAGGCGATTTTGTCTCTGACTGTCTTTTCAAACTGTGTTTTTGGCAGTTCTAACTTTGACATCACTTTTCTCCCTGACTGTACTAAATTTTCTAGTGTTTTTTTAGGTTATTGAATAGGAAATTTAATGAGGATTCCAAAAATGTGCTTAGAACTGTCATTTTCTCATTCCAAGTGGGTTTTACAGGCGATTTTGTCTGTGACTGTCTTTTCAAACTGTGTTTTTTGGCAGTTCAAATTTTGACACCGCTTTTCTCCCTGACTGTACTAAATTTTGCAGTGTTTTTTATGGTATTGAATAGGAAATTTAATGAGGATTCTAAAAATGTGCTTAGAACTGTCATTTTCTCATTCCAAGTGGGTTTTACAGGCGATTTTGTCTCTGACTGTCCTTTCAAACTGTGTTTTTGGCAGTTCAAACTTTGACACCGCTTTTCTCCCTGACTGTACTAAATTTTGTAGTGTTTTTTATGGTATTGAATAGGAAATTTAATGAGGATTCTAAAAATGTGCTTAGAACTGTCATTTTCTCATTCCAAGTGGGTTTTACAGGCGATTTTGTCTCTGACTGTCTTTTCAAACTGTGTTTTTGGCAGTTCAAACTTTGACACCGCTTTTCTCCCTGACTGTACTAAATTTTCTAGTGTTTTTTTAGGTTATTGTATAGGAAATTTAATGAGGATTCTAAAAATGTGCTTAGAACTGTCATTTTCTCACTCCAAGTAGGTTTTACAGGCGATTTTGTCTCTGACTGTCTTTTCAAACTGTGTTTTTGGCAGTTCAAACTTTGATATCACTTTTCTCCCTGACTGTACTAAATTTTCTAGTGTTTTTTTAGGTTATTGGATAGGAAATTTAATGAGGATTCCAAAAATGTGTTTAGAACTGTCATTTTCTCATTCCAAGTGGGTTTTACGGGCGATTTTGTCTCTGACTGTCTTTTCAAACTGTGTTTTTGGCAGTTCAAACTTTGACACCGCTTTTCTCCCTGACTGTACTAAATTTTGTAGTGTTTTTTATGGTATTGAATAGGAAATTTAATGAGGATTCTAAAAATGTGCTTAGAACTGTCATTTCCTCACTCCAAGTAGGTTTTACAGGCGATTTTGTCTCTGACTGTCTTTTCAAACTGTGTTTTTTGGCAGTTCAAACTTTGACATCACTTTTCTCCCTGACTGTCTCCTGACTGTAAATTTTCTAATGTTTTTTTAGGTTATTGTATAGGAAATTTAATGAGGATTCCAAAAATGTGCTTAGAACTGTCATTTTCTCATTCCAAGTGGGTTTTACAGGCGATTTTGTCTCTGACTGTCTTTTCAAACTGTGTTTTTGGCAGTTCAAATTTTGACACCGCTTTTCTCCCTGACTGTACTAAATTTTGTAGTGTTTTTTATGGTATTGAATAGGAAATTTAATGAGGATTCTAAAAATGTGCTTAGAACTGTCATTTTCTCACTCCAAGTAGGTTTTACAGGCGATTTTGTCTCTGACTGTCTTTTCAAACTGTGTTTTTGGCAGTTCAAACTTTGATATCACTTTTCTCCCTGACTGTACTAAATTTTCTAGTGTTTTTTTAGGTTATTGGATAGGAAATTTAATGAGGATTCCAAAAATGTGCTTAGAACTGTCATTTTCTCACTCCAAGTAGGTTTTACAGTCGATTTTGTCTCTGACTGTCCTTTCAAACTGTGTTTTTGGCAGTTCAAACTTTGACACCGCTTTTCTCCCTGACTGTACTAAATTTTGTAGTGTTTTTTATGGTATTGAATAGGAAATTTAATGAGGATTCTAAAAATGTGCTTAGAACTGTCATTTTCTCATTCCAAGTGGGTTTTACAGGCGATTTTGTCTCTGACTGTCTTGTCAAACTGTGTTTTTGGCAGTTCAAACTTTGACATCACTTTTCTCCCTGACTGTACTAAATTTTCTAATGTTTTTTTAGGTTATTGTATAGGAAATTTAATGAGGATTCCAAAAATGTGCTTAGAACTGTCATTTTCTCACTCCAAGTAGGTTTTACAGTCGATTTTGTCTCTGACTGTCCTTTCAAACTGTGTTTTTGGCAGTTCAAATTTTGACACCGCTTTTCTCCCTGACTGTACTAAATTTTGTAGTGTTTTTTATGGTATTGAATAGGAAATTTAATGAGGATTCTAAAAATGTGCTTAGAACTGTCATTTCCTCACTCCAAGTAGGTTTTACAGGCGATTTTGTCTCTGACTGTCTTTTCAAACTGTGTTTTTGGCAGTTCAAACTTTGATATCACTTTTCTCCCTGACTGTACTAAATTTTCTAGTGTTTTTTTAGGTTATTATATAGGAAATTTAATGAGGATTCCAAAAATGTGCTTAGAACTGTCATTTTCTCACTCCAAGTAGGTTTTACAGTCGATTTTGTCTCTGACTGTCCTTTCAAACTGTGTTTTTGGCAGTTCAAACTTTGACACCGCTTTTCTCCCTGACTGTACTAAATTTTGTAGTGTTTTTTATGGTATTGAATAGGAAATTTAATGAGGATTCTAAAAATGTGCTTAGAACTGTCATTTTCTCACTACAAGTGGGTTTTACAGGCGATTTTGTCTCTGACTGTCTTTTCAAACTGTGTTTTTTGGCAGTTCAAACTTTGACATCACTTTTCTCCCTGACTGTCTCCTGACTGTAAATTTTCTAATGTTTTTTTAGGTTATTGTATAGGAAATTTAATGAGGATTCCAAAAATGTGCTTAGAACTGTCATTTTCTCACTCCAAGTAGGTTTTACAGTCGATTTGGTCTCTGACTGTCCTTTCAAACTGTGTTTTTGGCAGTTCAAATTTTGACACCGCTTTTCTCCCTGACTGTACTAAATTTTGTAGTGTTTTTTATGGTATTGAATAGGAAATTTAATGAGGATTCTAAAAATGTGCTTAGAACTGTCATTTCCTCACTCCAAGTAGGTTTTACAGGCGATTTTGTCTCTGACTGTCTTTTCAAACTCTGTTTTTGGCAGTTCAAACTTTGATATCACTTTTCTCCCTGACTGTACTAAATTTTCTAGTGTTTTTTTAGGTTATTGTATAGGAAATTTAATGAGGATTCCAAAAATGTGCTTAGAACTGTCATTTTCTCACTCCAAGTAGGTTTTACAGTCGATTTTGTCTCTGACTGTCCTTTCAAACTGTGTTTTTGGCAGTTCAAACTTTGACACCGCTTTTCTCCCTGACTGTACTAAATTTTGTAGTGTTTTTTATGGTATTGAATAGGAAATTTAATGAGGATTCTAAAAATGTGCTTAGAACTGTCATTTTCTCACTACAAGTGGGTTTTACAGGCGATTTTGTCTCTGACTGTCTTTTCAAACTGTGTTTTTGGCAGTTCAAACTTTGATATCACTTTTCTCCCTGACTGTACTAAATTTTCTAGTGTTTTTTTAGGTTATTGTATAGGAAATTTAATGAGGATTCCAAAAATGTGCTTAGAACTGTCATTTTCTCATTCCAAGTGGGTTTTACAGGCGATTTTGTCTCTGACTGTCTTTTCAAACTGTGTTTTTGGCAGTTCAAACTTTGACACCGCTTTTCTCCCTGACTGTACTAAATTTTGTAGTGTTTTTTATGGTATTGAATAGGAAATTTAATGAGGATTCTAAAAATGTGCTTAGAACTGTCATTTTCTCACTCCAAGTAGGTTTTACAGGCGATTTTGTCTCTGACTGTCTTTTCAAACTGTGTTTTTGGCAGTTCAAACTTTGATATCACTTTTCTCCCTGACTGTACTAAATTTTCTAGTGTTTTTTTAGGTTATTGTATAGGAAATTTAATGAGGATTCCAAAAATGTGCTTAGAACTGTCATTTTCTCACTCCAAGTAGGTTTTACAGTCGATTTTGTCTCTGACTGTCCTTTCAAACTGTGTTTTTGGCAGTTCAAACTTTGACACCGCTTTTCTCCCTGACTGTACTAAATTTTGTAGTGTTTTTTATGGTATTGAATAGGAAATTTAATGAGGATTCTAAAAATGTGCTTAGAACTGTCATTTTCTCATTCCAAGTGGGTTTTACAGGCGATTTTGTCTCTGACTGTCTTGTCAAACTGTGTTTTTGGCAGTTCAAACTTTGACATCACTTTTCTCCCTGACTGTACTAAATTTTCTAATGTTTTTTTAGGTTATTGTATAGGAAATTTAATGAGGATTCCAAAAATGTGCTTAGAACTGTCATTTTCTCACTCCAAGTAGGTTTTACAGTCGATTTTGTCTCTGACTGTCCTTTCAAACTGTGTTTTTGGCAGTTCAAATTTTGACACCGCTTTTCTCCCTGACTGTACTAAATTTTGTAGTGTTTTTTAGGTTATTGTATAGGAAATTTAATGAGGATTCCAAAAATGTGCTTAGAACTGTCATTTTCTCATTCCAAGTGGGTTTTACAGGCGATTTTGTCTCTGACTGTCTTTTCAAACTGTGTTTTTGGCAGTTCAAACTTTGACACCGCTTTTCTCCCTGACTGTACTAAATTTTGTAGTGTTTTTTATGGTATTGAATAGGAAATTTAATGAGGATTCTAAAAATGTGCTTAGAACTGTCATTTTCTCACTCCAAGTAGGTTTTACAGGCGATTTTGTCCCTGACTGTCCTTTCAAATTGTGTTTCTGGCAGTTCAAACTTTGACACCGCTTTTCTCCCAGACTGTAACTAATTTTGTATTTTTTTTAGGTTAATGAATAGGAAATTTAATGAGGATTTTTTCATTTGTTCATAATTTTGCTCATTTTTTAGTTTTTCAACCAATTTTCGTGATTTTGATCAATTTTCATAATTTTGCTATTTTTTAGTTTTTAGACCAATTTTCCATATTTAGTCTCTTGTGATCTGCAACTACAGTATAAATCATGCAACTAAACACAAAGAAACCTTTTCATATCGACCTTTTTCCTTCCCACTGAATTGCGTGAAAAAAGTAGTCAATCAAGAGTGACACTAAACAGTTTTCCAGGAAGAATTTACAAAAATGGGTGGAGATATCATAGAAAGACACATAGACCGACTAACCGATTTAGAGGGTTTTAGTGTGGTTATAAACTGTACAGGGCTGGGGGCACGCCCTTTATTAGCTGATGAGGCAGTAATCCCCATTAGAGGACAAATAATGCGAGTTGAGGCCCCTTGGCAGCACTTCTGTTACTTAGTAAACTGCGACAATGCTACACAATCCTGCTACATAATTCCTACTAGAAACTTTGTGGTTCTTGGTAAAATTACTGATTGTTATGAAATTACAGTAATTACCTTATTTTTTTTTATTTAGGTGGTACAAAGCAGCAGAGCTTCAATAGAACAGTAGACCCAACCGATTCACAACAAATTGAAAACAACGTTTCGAAACTTTGTCCAGGAATTACCAGGGAAAAACGACTAGAAATGGTAGGATTACGACCATCAAGATATAAAGTGAGGTTGGAATATGAAATGGCTGATTTAGGAAGCACTAAAAACGTTATCATAATACACAATTATGGGCATGGAGGTGCTGGTATTACTTTATCCATTGGATGTGCTAGAGAGGTGGCAGAATTGCTGGATAAAGTTCTTAAATTGAAAATAGCAAAACTATGACTTACCTTTCTTGTACTGTTGTGTTGTTAATAGTTTCACTGCCATAGACTGCAGTAAACGACAATAAAGTAATAATCATCAAAGTATAAGTTTGATTGCTGGGGATTCGTTTTAGTTGCCACATTTTAGTAGAATAAAGAGGAAAGTCCGACTTCCTGTTGAAATTTGACCTACTTATAGGGCTTCGGTTTGTATACACTAGTAAATCTGATTACCCCCAATTAGTTTAACGTATGAGATGAGCGTGTTGAAAGTTTATATACTAAAATGATATGGATTCCGTGCTAACACAAGTGTAATCAGTGAAGGTTTGTTAATTTACTTTTAGTGATTAATTTTACATCCCTTAACCAACTTTGCGAGCAAACAACGAGAATCAACAAGAACATACATGAAATACACGAGTCCTGAAAGTAAATTTAATTAAATGTTAGTCAAAAACTATGAAAGTAACAAACTTTTGAGTAGTTTCATCATGAATCTACTGAAATACACTATTCTTCAAATAATTAATGAAATTTAAACGGAATTTTGCGGGTAACCGGGCATTTTAACGGACGTTTAATTCTCCCCCATTTTATTATTCACGGTTTGTTGAATTGTGCCGCCTCATTCCTTTTCATTACAGATGCATTAAATTAAGTATTCCTTGCCGCCCCCCTCATCTAATTGGTTTGACGTTTCCTGCTCCTCGAGAATTATCGTTTGTCACCGATTTTGGTTGACACCAACCCATGAATTTGCTAGGAAGTAATTAAGTAAGTTCTTAGGATCAAATATTTATAGAAATTTGAAAGATAATTGTCACTTTTCCTTTGGAAATAGATGTCAACTTGCTTGTTTTAAACGGAACACCCTGTATATTTTTGTATTTTCAGGTACATCATGTATAATGTTATATACCTACTGAGATATGACTCTGAGATATTTACCATTTTATGTGAAAATTGGCATTCAAAAACAATTTTAACTTACACCTGTCAGAAAACAGGTTTTTCGAAGATTTTGTGTTTGCGTTGTTTTGACCCTAAATTACTCCCTTATTTGACAAGTTACGTCAAAATGTTATAGAAAACAAAAGATAGAGCAGATTTCAAGCTTCCTAAAAATATCCCCACATGAGTTGATTGATAACACCATTTGGCAGCTAGAGAGCATCAAATTGCCTTTATCATAATATCACATATTATATTGTAAATATTTTTTAGTCAGATTTCATGTATCTCTTAATCCGGCCGAGTTTCTGGCAAAGAAATGGTTAAAATGTTAAATTTTAGGTCTAACTCTGTTAGTTTTTGAGATATCAAAAAACCGACTACACCAGCGTCTTTTCCGGGAAATTCTAACATAAAATGACACCGAGACGTCAACTGTAGCTTGACAAATAAAAAAGTTGTATTTTTTGACGGTCCCAGGCCGCCATTTTGAATTTTCTGTCAAAATATTGACTTGCACCTCATTTTAAAGGAAATTTCACGTAGTTTCAAGAAATGACAGACAAAATGGCGTCCCAGGCCGCCATTTTGAATTTTCTGTCAAAATATTGACTTGTACCTCATTTTAAAGGAAAATTCACGTAGTTTCAAGAAATGACAGACAAAATGGCGTCCCAGTCCGCCATTTTGAATTTTCTGTCAAAATATTGACTTGCACCTCATTTTAAAGGAAATTTCACGTAGTTTTAAGACATGACAGACAAAATGGCATCCCAGTCCGCCATTTTGAATTTTCTGTCAAAATATTGACTTGCACCTCATTTTAAAGGAAATTTCACGTAGTTTTAAGACATGACAGACAAAATGGCGTCCCAGTCCGCCATTTTGAATTTTCTGTCAAAATATTGACTTGCACCTCATTTTAAAGGAAAATTCACGTAGTTTCAAGAAATGACAGACAAAATGGCGTCCCAGGCCGCCATTTTGAATTTTCTATCAAAATATTGACTTGCACCTCATTTTAAAGGAAATTTCACGTAGTTTCAAAAAATGACAGACAAAATGGCGTCCCAGGCCGCCATTTTGAATTTTCTGTCAAAATATTGACTTCCACCTCATTTTAAAGAAAAATTCACGTAGTTTCAAGAAATGACAGACAAAATGGCGTCCCAGGCCGCCATTTTGAATTTTCTATCAAAATATTGACTTGCACCTCATTTTAAAGGAAATTTCACGTAGTTTCAAGAAATGACAGACAAAATGGCGTCCCAGGCCGCCATTTTGATTTTTCTGTCAAAATATTGACTTCCACCTCATTTTAAAGGAAATTTAACGTAGTTTCAAGAAATGACAGACAAAATTTGATTAAACACCATTCCATAAAGCTATACAATATACAAAATTTGTTTAAAACCACTACCACCCATCTTAAATTAAACATTAGGACAAACTTCAAAAGTGAACCTTCTAACGGAGACGGATGTTACCCGTCAACCAGAAATCTCACACTTAAGCACAATTAAGCCAGCCGCAAACCATCCGGTAAGCGAAAAAACCGGGAAAAACAAGGGAAAAGTGGCTAAAACACGATCGAGTAAAGTCCCAAACGAACAAAGCGAAATTACCTGTGTCCTCGTAGCAAAAAGCGAATCCGATAAAAATCAGGAAACCGACATTTTTAGGCTTCCGGATTAGGAAAGTGGGGCTCTAATTAAAGAACTTTAGGATTGCCATGTTATGTCGAATAGAATTGTTGATATTGGTTCCGGGGGACTTAGTTAATTGTTGCACGTTAACAAATCTGAAAGTTTGTTGTGGAACATTGTCTTAGAGCAAACTAAACTTTGCAATGTCACAGTAAGTATATTTTGGCTTGAAAAACCAGACAAAAAACAACAATAACAGCTGTAATAGTTATGCGTGAATTTTCCTAATTGGATCCTCCCAAAATTTCTTTTTGAACACACACACACAATAAACTCAATTTACAACTTTGGCTTTCAAAAAATTGTCAAATTTCTAGGGTCCTCTAAACTAGTAAATTAAGGAGTTTTTCCCGGTAAATTCATAAACAAGTCACAAGGAAACTTGAAAGTCCGTGGTAAAACAAGATTTGCGTTGCGCCTGCTTCAATTGGCGAATCGCAGGACAAAACACGTTAGGATGCTGCAGTCGCTCTGGACCACTTTCGGGACACCACATTTCTGGTCCATGGGACGTCGTTTTGCGGACTTAGTTTCGGAAACTTTGCGCGCGTTTTGAATTTTGATCGAATGTTGTCGGTCGTTCGTAATTTGGTGGGTTTGTTGTCGGACAATGTTGTCAAATCCAGTTTAATTAAGGTAAGTTCCTCGAAGATTGGTAAAATAACAACCATTCTGCTGCTAATTAAAATCAGCATTCCCTTTGAACGTTTTTATTTAATTATCAAAGTGGTGAAGCTCTCCCTTTTTTTTGTGTAAACACTTTTTAACCAAAGGAATTAATTAAATTTGAGACTGACACACATAAAACTCAAGTTAAATTTCAATTGTGATCCTGCTTTAAATTAATTTAAATCAACTTTTTACATGTTAAGACGGTTGGTTGGAATTAAAACAGTCGGAATGTGAAATTAAATATTTTACCTCGTTCAAAGAGGAAAAGGAGAAAGTTTCCTAAATAGTGTTTTCCACTGACGGATTTTAAAAAAGATTTGCAAGAAATTTCAATTTATTATTTTTATTTAGTAAATCGGAAAAGTTAGTCATTTTAGCAAATTACTGTTAGTTAAGAAGAACATTTTTATTTGGCTGAAAGGGGCGTTATTTCAGATACCATATAACAACCCTGCTCATAAGATGATAATAAAATGGAATGATCTAAAATTGTTCCAGTAACAGAAGAGATGAAAATTCTACCATTTCAAAAGGAAAAAGGTATTAAATTTGTCCACTTTTTTACGTTCAAATTATTACCTAAATCCGTTAGTACCAACCAATTTGCATAAACATGTGAGGGACCTTATAAGCAAGCTTACCAACTGAGTTTCCGTAAACTTTTAATATAAGTTAAACAAATTTTCCATAATATTTTAGTCTCCTTTCATTTTCTTTTACAAACAAACTTAAGACAGTTTGATCACATTATCAACTTGGCGATAACAACTTTGCCAAACAGCAAAAGGAGAAGTTTTATCTTTCTAGACACGTGCCAAAATTGTCGGGAAGGGGTGAAACTTTCTGCAAACCGATATTCATCGAGTTTAGCTAACTAAAAATTATTATTTCTTAGCTAAGAAAGTCAATGGTTTTGTTTTAAGCTGAGTTGTAGTTTTTTTTTTTAGCTTGAAATCATTTTTATTACCCTTCGGTGCGAATTTCAGGCGAGAAAACACAAATTTATGTGGTGTGTTCAGAACAAAATGCTGGAATGCTTTTATTTGTCAGCTGGCCGGAATAATACCGCTTTTCCAGTTGACCGAAAAAAAAGTTTATGCGTTTCATGTCAGCGCTTATTAAAGACTAAGATTTGCCTGCATTTTAGTTCAAAAGATTAAAGTTTAAGACTCGTTTTCAACTCACAAACGCAACAAGTTTAAGTACCCGATTAACAAATGAACTTCCCAGAGAGAAATTTAGCTAGAGACACTTGAATACGTTCGTAATATAGTTTCTAGCTTTAATTGACTCGAAGCTTGAAAGTTTAGGTGTTTGCTATCAGATTGTTCAGATTTCTGTCTTTCCAAGTTGGGTAATTTAATCGATGTAGAAAAGAGACATCTCTATAAAGTTCAAATAGCAAAAAACCAGACTGGATTCTTATGGTTCGAGACTTCATTTCTCATCGGGAATTGTTAAATTTCCCGCCTCGAATCTTGTAAAATGTCAATTTTTTCCATTTAAACAAAGTTACTGTTAATTTTACTAAACTTGTTAACAGGTGCATTTAAAATTGTCCAATTTCAAGCTTTTCCCGTTTAATAAACACAAAACTTTGTAATATAGTTTTGTTCCGGCAAATTGAAATGCGAAACCAGGCGGAAAAAAATTCCATTATTACGAAATTCATCCCGTCTAATTAAGCATCCGAAGTTTAATTTACACAAATTGGGTAAAAAAGTATTGACTTTTTCAAGGCACAGCTGGTGTCACTTTTGCCAAGATAATTAAAAACCTGGTTATTAATATTGCCAAATTATTCTTAATAATATTCAATCAACCGAGCTACAATAGAGGTCAAATAGAGCACGAACTGTACAGATTCTAATAATGCGTGTTTACAGGATGAGGATGTATTGAACAGTCCCGTATGTCCATGAGGGAATTATCCAAGTTTACCTACGAAACTAGGATTTATTTGTACGGTGAATATCCCGTTGTAAATCGATGAAAGCGCCTTTCAATTCCCCATGCAGTTCTGATTTGTTCAAGTGTCCGTATGCTCGTACATTAGGGAACGCTCATAACGACTTTTATCGTCTTTTTGAAGATTTGCTTTGTAGTTTTTTCTTTATTTTTATGTGTAGATGTTGTTAATTACATTTTCAATGGTGTTTGTTATGGCATTAATAATGACAGTGTGGTGAATACACGGTTAACTACCCAAACAATTCAAAAAGTTTCTTAGGATCAAATATTTATAGACATTTGAAAGATAATTGTCACTTTCCCTTTGGAAACAGATGTCAACTTGCTTGTTTTAAACGGAACACCCTGTATATTTTTGTATTTTCAGGTACATCATGTATAATGTTATATACCTACCTGTATCCGTTTCTGAGATATTTACCATTTTATGTGAAAATTGGCATTCAAAAGCAATTTTAACTTACACCTATCAGAAAACAGGTTTTTCGAAGATTTTGTGTTTGCGTTGTTTTGACCCTAAATTACTCCCTTATTTGACAAGTTACGTCAAAATGTCATAGAAAACAAAAGATAGAGCAGATTTCAAGCTTTCTAAAAATATCCCCACATGAGTTGATTGATAACACCGTTTGGCCGCTAGAGGGCGTCAAATTTCCTTTACCATAATATCACATATTTATAAATATTTTTTAGTCAGATTTCATGTATCTCTTAATCCGGCCGACTTTCTGGCAAAGAAATGGTTCAAATGTTAAATTTTAGGTCTAACTCTGTTAGTTTTTGAGATATCAAAAAACCGACTGCACCAGCGTCTTTTCCGGGAAATTTTAACATAAAATGACACCGAGACGTCAACTGTATGTTGACAAATAAAAAAGTTGTATTTTTTGACGGTTCCAGGCCGCCATTTTGAATTTTCTGTCAAAATATTGATTTGCACCTCATTTTAAAGGAAATTTCACGTAGTTTCAAGAAATGACAAACAAAATGGCGTCCCAGCCCGCCATTTTGAATTTTTTGTCAAAATATTGACTTCCACCTCATTTTAAAGGAAAATTCACGCAGTTTCAAGAAATGACAGACAGAATGGCGTCCCAAGCCGCTATTTTGAATTTTCTGTCAAAATATTGACTTGCACCTCATTTTAAAGGAAATTTTACGTATTTTCAAGAAATGACAGACAAAATGGCGTCCCAGGCCGCTATTTTGAATTTTCTGTCAAAATATTGACTTGCACCTCATTTTTAAGGAAATTTCACGTAGTTTCAAGAAATGACATACAAAATGGTTTCCCAGGCCGCAATTTTGAATTTTCTGTCAAAATATTGACTTGCACCTCCTTTTAAAGGAAAATTCACGTAGTTTCAAGAAATGATAGACAAAATGGCGTCCCAGGCCGCCATTCTGAATTTTCTGTCAAAATATTAATTTGCACCTCATTTTAAAGAAAAATTCACGCAGTTTCAAGAAATGACAGACAAAATGGCGTCCCAGGCCGACATTTTGAATTTTCTGTCAAAATATTGACTTGCATCTCATTTTAAAGGTAATTTCACGTAGTTTCAAGAAATGACAGACAAAATGGCGTCCCAGGCCGCCATTTTGAATTTTCTGTCAAAATATTGACTTGCACCTCCTTTTAAAGGAAAATTCACGTAGTTTCAAGAAATGATAGACAAAATGGCGTCCCGGTCCGCCATTTTAAATTTTTTGTCAAAATATTGACTTCCACCTCATTTTAAAGGAAAATTCACGCAGTTTCAAGAAATGACAGACAAAATAGCGTTCCAGGCCGCCATTTTGAATTTTCTGTCAAAATATTGACTTCCACCTCAAAAACTCAGCTAGAATGGGCAGAAAAGGAAGTTTATCAAATGGAACATCCCTACTTTTATGATTACATCTTATTAAAAATTTTCTTTATTATCCTTTCCCTATTCAAAATTTCAATCCAAATTTGTTTATTTGAAAAATTAATACTTTTTGAAATAATTAATTCTTAATATAAAGGCATTAAATTATAGCAAAATATGATCAAATTTACGTTTCAGATATGAAAATTTACTTAATAAATTGACCAAATAGTTAATTTTCACATTTTCTTATTCCATGTTGGAAAAGTGACTTGAAAACTTGACCAACAAAGTATTTTTTTGCGTTTTAAGATTTGAAATTTGAAACGTGACTTGAAAAGTAGGTAATTTGATAGAATTCACATTTCAGATATGATAATTGACTTGGTAATGTTTCCAAATAGAGAATTTTTAAATTTTCTTGTTTTAAGCTAAAAAATGTACTTGAATACTTGAAAAGTAGATAATTTGATGGAATTCTAAATATTTTTAAAATATAGCACGTATTAAACTTATCTTAATTAGAATATTTCAAATTTTTATTAGTTGATCCCAATAAACTTTGTTCTTCATTCACAGTAAGAATGAATCACCTGGTATATTTGAATAAAATCAGTAAAAACCTTCTTACATACCATTAAATTTTAAACGACCTGAATATCTTGAAAGTCTCACTTGTGTAGTAAATTTCCTCTATCGACTTAATAAATTCCCATAAATCTCTGAGGTGAAAAACAGTCTGGTGAGCAAATTTATGCCGTCAAAAAACCTGCACAGAAAAGTAAAATATTAAAGGATTTCTTGAATATATACGGTTATATATAAGGATCATGTTTTTTGCTGCAATTTTACGAGGTGTCCAGATGTCCTTGTTGGTTTACGAGTAAGAGGCGATTTATTGAGGGATTTAACTGAGGATTAACTTTAGGTGGAAAGTCGTCTGATAAAGAGTGCCATTACAAACCCGCCACCCTATAGTTAAGATGACTTAACAGGTTTAGTTACATTGTAATGGCAAAATGATGTTTTCCACATTTTGAGTTAATTTATGGTAATTGTTTCTCTGACCCTAGCATTGATAGGATTTACCATAAATTCTGGAAGAAAAATATAACCCGAAACACAATGCAGAGAAATAAAGAAGAAATATGACCTTATATTTCTTTAGCTTGGATGGGAGACAATTTTATATCGAATGGCTCTAAAACATCAATATTAACCAAAAACATATTATTTTGGCTTTACTTTTTACTTGATGATATCTTTGTCAGTCACAGACTGTAATCGGCTTTAGGTTACGCAATTTATCTTTTTATTGGCCCTCGAAACGTTCACATTATTCAGAATACCACAGGAACGGAAATGAGACAGAATGCAGAATAGCGTGGAATTGTGAAGAATGTAAATCAGCTAAAAAGGCTCGTTTAATGGGGTGTCAGCTGACAGTCTTTTTATTCAAATGTCTTACGTAAATTCGAATAAAAGTTTTATTTTTAATAAATTTATTTCAGTAAAAAGTAACTTTCTTGTGAGATCTTTTCGTTCTCCTAACTCAAATATATAGTGAAAGTTGTTAGGTTATATTGCGTGTAATAATTCTTTTTTGTTGGCACAAACTATTATAGAAGTTGACTTGAAACATTCACAGAAAATAAGAAGAAAACAACGTGAATTCCCTGCTATAACTAAATCAATTTCCAGATAGACTAACAATACACCTACAATCTCTCCTTTGTTATTATTTCATAAAATAAATCCACAAACTGATCTCTGTTTGATCAAGGAAAATACGCTTTGGCCAAGGGTGGTACAGATTTGATGTGGCTGTAATAATTTTTTTCTGATCTTTGTTTGACCCAAAAATGTAGCCAGTTTAAGCTGGAAAGATGATTAGAATAATTATTTCATTACGTTCGACGCATAAATTGAAAAGTTTCCTAATTTTAGGGTAGGCGAAGTCAGCTTGTTCCTACTCTTGCAAACATTCCCCCCTTTTAACTTTTCCGAAACTTTTCCGTGTTCTTTTAAAAAGTTGGGAGTGGCTCTAAGAAACTAATATCAAAAGTTTATTGCGCATTATTCGGTATTAATAGCAGGTCATTTTTATTGTTAGTAAATCACCACAGAGAGAGTAGTTTTGTGATTGAAATGAATGTTATTATAACTGGAAGAAACTGTTAAACATTATAGTAAAAGTTGCTACAACATTATTTCAACTTAAAAGTTTAAAAATATGTGCATATAGATTGCTCTATTAAAAACTCTAATATAGAGAAACCGTTAGCCCAACGACAAACCTAATTAACCCCCAAATTAATTAAGTAAAAGTTTCTTTCATATTTTTAAGCAAATTATTGAGTGTACATTTTTCCAGATCTGATCAATCTAATAAATGAATGAAATCCGCTGCAAGAAAGGCAAAAATGCTTCGATAAGCATTCAAAAACTTCATTTAGCAAACTGTTGATAGGTAAGCTGCGCCTTTATATACCATATACAAAGTAAATAAACGCAATTTTTATTTCCAGTTCCACAAATTTATCAATCAACATGGCTCCATAAGGTTGCCGGAAGATGGTTACCAAGCCAATCGTCTTGGTACCTCCATCGTTGTCCAATAGCAGTTGCAACCATCCCAGATACCAAAACGTCACGATTTGGTACTATTTGTCTGTGGGGGATATTGTGCAGTCCTTGGTGGTTTTTACGCTTACATTTGGAATACTGTTTGCCAACATCTTGTTCATATCTGTGATTAATAGCAGGAGATACTCCAAGTATATTCATTCTCAGGTAAGAAAAAAACTGTTTGTCACTGTAAATTAATATTTTACTAATTTCAATTTCAAAAATCTCTTCTTGAGTGAAAGACATCGATTGATATTGGAAAAAGTAATCTGGAGTTTTATGAATAAAAAATGTGTATTGAAATGTGTATTCAAAAAGCACAGTTTGAAAGAACAGTCAGAGACAAAATATCATGTAAAATGCATTTGAAGTCACCGAATCGTGTTTCTAACCACATTTTTGGAATCCTCATTAAATTTCCTATTTAATGACGTAATAAAACACTTCAAAATCAAGTTCAGTCAGGTAGAAAAACGCTGTCAAAATTTGAATTGCGAAAAACACAGTTTGAAAGAACAGTCATGGACAAAGTAGCATGTAAAACTCATTTGAAGTCACCGAATCATATTTTTAACCACATTTTTGGAATCCCCATTAAATTTCCTATCTAACGACATAAAAAAACACTACAAAATCGAGTACAATCAGGTAGAAAAACGCTGTCAAAATTTGAATTGCAAAAAACACAGTTTAAAAGAACAGTCATGGACAAAGTAGCATGTAAAACCCATTTGAAGTCACCAAATCATATTTTTAAGCACATTTTTGAAATCTTCATTGAATTTCCTATCTAATGACATAATAAAACACTTCAAAATCGAGTTCAGTCAGGGAGAAAAACGGTATCAAAGTTTGAATTGCAAAAATACAGTTTGAAAAAACAGTCAGGGACAAAATAGCATGTAAAACCCATTTGAAGTGACCGAATCATATTTTTAAGTAAATTTCTGGAATCCTCATTGAATTTCCTATCTAATGACATATTAAAACACTTCAAAATCGAGTTCAGTCAGGGAGAAAAACGGTGTCAAAGTTTGAATTGCAAAAAACACAGTTTGAAAAAACAGTCAGGGACAAAATAGCATGTAAAACCTATCTGAAGTCACCGAATCATATTTTTAAGCACATTTCTGGAATCCTCATTGAATTTCCTATCTAATGACATAATAAAACACTTCAAAATCGAGTTCAGTTAAGGAGAAAAACGGTGTCAAAGTTTGAATAGCAAAAAGCACAGTTTGAGAGAACAGTCAGGGACAAAATAGCATGTAAAACCCATTTGAAGTCACCAAATCATATTTTTAAGCACATTTCTGGAATCCTCATTGAATTTCCTATCTAATGACATAATAAAACACTTCAAAATCGAGTTCAGTTAAGGAGAAAAACGGTGTCAAAGTTTGAATAGCAAAAAGCACAGTTTGAGAGAACAGTCAGGGACAAAATAGCATGTAAAACCCATTTGAAGTGACCGAATCATATTTTTAACCACATTTTTGGAATCCCCATTAAATTTCCTATCTAACGACATAAAAAAACACTACAAAATCGAGTACAATCAGGTAGAAAAACGGTATCAAAATTTGGATTGTAAAAAACACAGTTTGAAAAAACAGTCAGGGACAAAATAGCATGTAAAACCCATTTGAAGTCACCAAATCATATTTTTAAGCACATTTCTGGAATCCTCATTGAATTTCCTATCTAATGACATAATAAAACACTTCAAAATCGAGTTCAGTCAGGGAGAAAAACGGTATCAAAGTTTGAATTGCAAAAAACACAGTTTGAGAGAACAGTCAGGGACAAAATAGCATCTAAAACCCATTTGAAGTGACCGAATCATATTTTTTAGCACATTTCTGGAATCCTCATTGAATTTCCTATCTAATGACATAATAAAACACGTCAAAATCGAGTTCAGTCAGGGAGAAAAACGGTATCAAAGTTTGAATTGCAAAAAACACAGTTTGAGAGAACAGTCAGGGACAAAATAGCATCTAAAACCCATTTGAAGTCACCAAATCATATTTTTAAGCACATTTCTGGAATCCTCATTGAATTTCCTATCTAATGACATAATAAAACACTTCAAAATCGAGTTCAGTCAGGGAGAAAAACGGTATCAAAGTTTGAATTGCAAAAAACACAGTTTGAGAAAACAGTCAGGGACAAAATAGCATGTAAAACCAATTTAAAGTAACCGAATCATATTTTTAAGCACATTTCTGGAATTCCCATTAAATTTCCTATCTAACGACATAAAAAAACACTACAAAATCGAGTTCAGTCAGGTAGAAAAACGGTATCAAAGTTTGAATTGCAAAAAACACAGTTTGAAAAAACAATCAGAGACAAAATAGCATGTAAAACCCATTTGAAGTGACCGAATCATATTTTTAAGCACATTTTTGGAATCCTCATTAAATTTCCTATTTAATGACATAATAAAACACTTCAAAATCGAGTTCAGTCAAGGAGAAAAACGGTACCAAAGTTTAAATTGCAAAAAACACAGTTTGAGAGAACAGTCAGGGACAAAATATCATGTAAAACCCATTTGAAGTTACCGAATCATATTTTTAAGCACATTTTTGAAATCTTCATTGAATTTCCTATCTAACGACATAAAAAAACACTACAAAATCGAGTACAATCAGGTAGAAAAACGGTATCAAAATTTGGATTGCAAAAAAACACAGTTTGAAAAAACAGTCAGGGACAAAATAGCATGTAAAACCCATTTGAAGTGACCGAATCATATTTTTAAGCACATTTTTGGAATCCTCATTAAATTTCCTATTTAATGACATAATAAAACACTTCAAAATCGAGTTCAGTCAAGGAGAAAAACGGTACCAAAGTTTAAATTGCAAAAAACACAGTTTGAGAGAACAGTCAGGGACAAAATATCATGTAAAACCCATTTGAAGTTACCGAATCATATTTTTAGACACATTTTTGAAATCTTCATTGAATTTCCTATCTAATGACATAATAAAACACTTCAAAATCGAGTTCAGTCAGGGAGAAAAACCGTATCAAAGTTTGAATTGCAAAAAACACAGTTTGAGAGAACAGTCAGGGACAAAATAGCATGTAAAACCCATTTGAAGTGACCGAATCATATTTTTAAGCACATTTTGAAATCTTCATTGAATTTCCTATCTAATGACATAAAAAAAACACTTCAAAATCGAGTTCAGTCAAGGAGAAAAACGGTGTCAAAGTTTGAATTGCAAAAAACACAGTTTGAGAGAACAGTCAGGGACAAAATAGCATGTAAAACCAATTTAAAGTGACCGAATCATATTTTTAAGCACATTTCTGGAATTCCCATTAAATTTCCTATCTAACGATATAAAAAAACACTACAAAATCGAGTACAATCAGGTAGAAAAACGGTATCAAAATTTGGATTGCAAAAAACACAGTTTGAAAAAACAGTCAGGGACAAAATATCATGTAAAACCCATTTGAAGTTACCGAATCATATTTTTAAGCACATTTTTGAAATCTTCATTGAATTTCCTATCTAATGACATAATAAAACACTTCAAAATCGAGTTCAGTCAGGGAGAAAAACGGTATCAAAGTTTGAATTGCAAAAAAACACAGTTTGAGAGAACAGTCAGGGACAAAATAGCATGTAAAACCCATTTGAAGTGACCGAATCATATTTTTAACCACATTTTTGGAATCCTCATTGAATTTCCTATCTAACGACATAAAAAAACACTACAAAATCGAGTACAATCAGGTAGAAAAACGGTATCAAAATTTGAATTGCAAAAAAAACAGTTTGAAAAAACAGTCAGGGACAAAATAGCATGTAAAACCCATTTGAAGTCACCAAATCATATTTTTAAGCTCATTTCTGGAATCCTCATTGAATTTCCTATCTAATGACATAATAAAACACTTCAAAATCGAGTTCAGTCAGGAAGAAAAACGGTATCAAAGTTTGAATTGCAAAAAACACAGTTTGAGAGAACAGTCAGGGACAAAATAGCATGTAAAACCCATTTGAAGTCACCAAATCATATTTTTAAGCACATTTCTGGAATCCTCATTGAATTTCCTATCTAATGACATAATAAAACACTTCAAAATCGAGTTCAGTTAAGGAGAAAAACGGTGTCAAAGTTTGAATTGCAAAAAACCTCAGTTTGAAAAAACAATCAGAGACAAAATAGCATGTAAAACCCATTTGAAGTGACCGAATCATATTTTTAAGCACATTTTTGGAATCCTCATTAAATTTCCTATTTAATGACATAATAAAACACTTCAAATCGAGTTCAGTCAAGGAGAAAAACGGTACCAAAGTTTAAATTGCAAAAAAACACAGTTTGAGAGAACAGTCAGGGACAAAATATCATGTAAAACCCATTTGAAGTTACCGAATCATATTTTTAGACACATTTTTGAAATCTTCATTGAATTTCCTATCTAATGACATAAAAAAACACTTCAAAATCGAGTTCAGTCAAGGAGAAAAACGGTGTCAAAGTTTGAATTGCAAAAAACACAGTTTGAGAGAACAGTCAGGGACAAAATAGCATGTAAAACCAATTTAAAGTGACCGAATCATATTTTTAAGCACATTTCTGGAATTCCCATTAAATTTCCTATCTAACGATATAAAAAAACACTACAAAATCGAGTACAATCAGGTAGAAAAACGGTATCAAAGTTTGAATTGCAAAAAACACAGTTTGAAAAAACAATCAGAGACAAAATAGCATGTAAAACCCATTTGAAGTGACCGAATCATATTTTTAACCACATTTTTGGAATCCCCATTAAATTTCCTATCTAACGACATAAAAAAATACTACAAAATCGAGTACAATCAGGGAGAAAAACGGTATCAAAGTTTGAATTGCAAAAAACACAGTTTGAGAGAACAGTCAGGGACAAAATAGCATGTAAAAAATAAAAAAATGTTTATTCTCAAATAAAACAAATTGGGTTGAATTTAGGTATAGGCAAGTAAATTGAAACGTATAGTAATTTTTAATGCTCAAAATGATTCCGTCATAAAAAATGTGGGTTTCTATTTAAAAAACTTGAAATTTTTCATTTTTTTTAGTGGCAAGTTTATGATTTTTTTTTGACGACCCTGTATACAAATGAGTCATTACGCACCCTCGGTTTAATAAAACGATCCTTTATTTACAATAACCCAAAGTTTCATTGCAAAATGAAATACGGTTTTGACAGAGTACAAAAATATGTTGAGGGTTGCAACTGTCACTTTTTTGGAAAAACATCAAATATTTCGAAAACGGCTAGAGATAGGCATAGGGCAATGTACACAAAAGTTGGTCAGAATTTTGTGAGGAATCCAAATGTGTAATAATATATAGGGTGTTCTATTTAAAATAAGAAAGTTGTGATCGACTTCCGGTATAAACGGAAGTGCAACCATCTTGAAAATATTTTAGTTAGATTGGGCATGCCCACATCAGTATCCTGCCAAATTTTCAAAACTCTCCTATTTATACTTTTTCCAATATCAATCGATGTCTTTCGTCGTGGGACACCCTGTATAGAAGTAGAAAGTTTCTTTGTTGTCTGCAAATGAGATGAACTGAATTAAACTTCAAATGACATAAATAACTGTTGTTGTTTTAGGGACTTTTCGATATAATTGAAAATTACAAACCAGTTTTCAGCAAAAATTGTTTTTAGCTGCACACGTGGGTGTAGGTGCAATTAAGCAATTTTATTTATTGATAAATATAGTTGTTTCATCCAAACAAACGTTGTTTTTCGAACACGTCAATCAATATACAATTGCGATGAAGAGAATTTTGATTTAAAAATAATTATTATACAAAAGTATTAATATTTTTCCAGTTAAATTAATTGATGGTAAAAGTGCGTTAAATACATGCAAATATAAATTTTACAAGAACTATTAAAACAAGTTAAAAGTTGTTTTTGAATTAAATACAATGGTTTAGTGTTTGATTAAACTGTTAACAAAATAGCAATACTTTTTTTTTAATAAGTCTTTTAATAAACAGGGTGATTGAAATTTGTCCAACCTTTAACCCTCCTGTTGTTTTTTGAAACAGCTTAATATTGGTACAGACATTGTACATCACAGTTGCTTTAATAAAATGGAAAATAAGAGAACAAATTTGGGACACTTTGTATATTAAAGCCTAACCTAAAAGCACGTGCAAATATCTACAGGATTCAAAACCAAAAATAAGGCAGTTAACAGGGTGGTCAAAATTCAAACAATCACTCTGTACCTAATCGACCTAGAGTCGTTACAAAATCAGTAAAGTTTGAAGAAAGCTCATCCTGTAGGTCAGGTTTTTTAAAGTGATTTAAAAAGTTTATTAAAACTTCATTAACTGCTTAAAAATCTGAAAGGTTTTGATAGTTTAAACAATGTAAACCAGCTGTAGAATAGCCTAAATTAATTAGAGATACAAACTGCTATCGAGTTGAGGACCCAAAGTGCTAAATCTATGCAAACTTTAGATTGAGCTTTTTCAGTTTCATCAAATTGTAACGGCCTGATCGCTTATAAAACCAAGATTAACGATCGTATTGTCACTGGTAAGAAAAGTTTTCATTTGTTAGTTTCCAGGAAACTTCTTTCAATTTAATATTTTTATATTTGGTGGCAAGTGAAACAAAATTGCCTCGAAATCTCATAAATTGAAGAGCCGTTCGAAACGTGATTAGCAAGTTTGTAAACTTTTCTCGCTTTCCGGACAAAATAGATTTATGCTCATTAAGAAAACCATCAAAGTTAAGGTTAATAACGAATTGCTAATTTTCAGAGTAAGCAAGTTTGAGGATTTGTTGAAAAGTGGGACGACATTCCATAAACTCACTTTTTCCTCGTGCCCAGTGCGCTGAAATACCATAAAAAGCCGGGGCTCTATTTGGTAGAGAACGTACTCCCTGCTCGGTTACATGATACTTAATTTTTATCGCTTTTGAGCACCGCTATCCGCATTCCGACCGACATAAATCTTCATAGAATTCCAGCACTTTGCTCCAGTTCTTAACTAGAAACTAGTTCCGCGCTTCATTATCAATGACATTTATGGTTTATGTAGTTTCGGCCTTAGAGAAAGTTTCACAAAGCGGACGCTTTTGTCTCGTACGCCATACTGGAAGTTATTTTTTGTGATAAAACATGATAACCTCAAGAGCATTAGAACGGTGTTTGTTAACGTGCTAAGCATGTGAATTACAGCCGGTGGTTTCTAAAGCCCAGGTCACATACATAATTTTGATTTGACTATCAATGCTTAAAATAGGTGTCATTGTTGGGATATTTGAATTGTCTAGCTGAATCAAACTTCCAACAGCAAAAATATTGTTACGGTTTGGGCCTACTATGCTCGATACTTCTGAATGAGCACTCGATTCGGGATGGAATCAAAGCGCCGCAATATCTGGCCGGGCGCGTGTTAAAGTAGGCCACAGTTAGGAAGCATCTTTGATATTCGAGGCAACATTAATAGATGAAATTAAATCAATGTTCGGCCAATTAGTGCAACAAATGGCAGCATTAGGAAATGGTCAGTCCACACAGTTAGAACGTCCAATCACTAGAGTGGAATGTTATCGATGTGGACGCAAAGGACACTATAGAAGGAATTGCAGACAGCGGTCTTGTTCTCCAAACCCACCGTGCCGACGAAATCAGGACATTAGAACAAATCACCGGAACTCCTCTGTTAAAAGAAACATTACGTGTTGTATAATTGTGGACGTAAAGGACATTACCGCTGGAATTGCAGACAGCAGTCTCGTTTACTCACCCCGCAGAACTGGCGTAACCAGGAGCAGGAAATGAAGAATCCGGAAAGACATTTACCGCGATATGTAGAGGATCGTTAAGTTTTTGATAGTGACTTAAGGTACCGGAAAGGACAAATTCATAATGGTTGGAGGATTGGTCAAATCGCGAAGGTGACAGATAAAGAGGCTACAAAAAGAATGAAGAGCAACGTTTCTAAGGAAGACGTAATAAAAGGACAGACTCTGATTTGAAAGTAATCAGAAGATGGTTGGAGAAGGATTTGAAACCGGATTGGCAACAGATTTCCAGATATGGACCAACAGTAAGGGGTTACTGGTTGCAGTGGAATTCGCTTCGACTGCGAGATGACTTAATTACTCGCAACTGGGAAAGTCCAGACGGAAAACGCTTTGTTTACCAAATAATAGTGCCCAATTCCTGCAAAGAGAACTACATGATGGTGGACTACATGGAGTAAACCAGACTTTGGCTAGAACAAGAGATCGATTTTACTGGATTAACTTCAGAAAGGACGTTGAGGAATGGTGGTAAACGGTGTGACCAGTGTACGTTACAGAAGTGATCCAGCACAATTCAGGAACTTGAGAGAGAGAAGATGAAACCAAACAACGACCGTATGAAGATGACACTGGACCACAGACCAGCTGGTGGCAATTATAAGGATGGTGATGCTGTGTGGATATTTCAACCCAGGAGGAGCAAAGGATTAAGTCAAAGATGGCAACGACACTGGGAGGGACCTTTGGCGTTTGGCCTACTATGCTCGATACTTTCGAACGAGCACTCGATTCGGGATGGAATCAAAGCGCCGCAATATCTGGCCGGGCGCGTGTTAAAGTAGGCCACAGTTAGGAAGCGACACCTGGAAGCATCTTTGATATTCGAGGCAAATCGCGAAGCGTTTTGCGGTCATTCTAGAACGTGGTTTGCGAATATAAAAGAAGCTGTTTCAGACGGCAGTGTAGTAGTGTTTTTAGTAGCTGAATTAACTATTGTACGGAGTGTTTTAAAGTGTAAATAAATTTATTAATTGTTGAGTTAAAGTGACTTTGTGAAAACCCACGGGAAAATATTAAGATTTATGAGTCTACAAGCTGAACATAAACTTTCATGTTGTAACAGGTATAATTTTTCTTCCAGCCACGTTATTTATTAACTTCATTGGCCTGTAACGACCTGGCGATGGGATTATGTGTAACACCGTTCGCCATCCTATCTTCCCTACGAAATTGCTGGCCCTATGCCGAAATTGTTTGCCAAGTACAGGTGAGTTACGAAACTTGATTATATTTCGTAAATTGGTCGAGTAGTTTAACATTAAGCCACACACACTGAGAACTGGAAAAATATTGCAATTTTCCTTCTTCTACTTCGTAGTTGTCCGGGATTTATCGATGTGAATAGTTCTGAAAGTTGATGGCTATAAACAAAATAAATCGCAGTCTTTCCCGGTCATTCAAATTGCATTTTCTGATCTATGCCACCGCCATTATTTACGCTCGAAGTTTATTGCCATTCAAAAGACTGGCTTTATTCAAACCAAGTGAAATATCGTCCATCCAGAATCTATTTACAAGTTGAATCAACGTAAGATAATGTTGAGGGATAATCCAATTAACTACTGAACGCACACTGTCTCGTCTAAACCGCACATTCCAGTCATAAAATTAACGGCTCCTAAATCACTTTAAACCGTTTAGAGTTCTCTATAGAGAATCGTGCTTTGCGATTCTTACGCTCTATTTATTTCGACCAGAGCCAGCTCTGAATTCGCGCCATTTCCATAGATAAATCGCTAGTCCTGACAGCTAACTTAATAGCTGGTTGCATGACATATAAACTACAGAGAAGTTGGAACTATTAACATGTCAAAAGGTTTTACTGCTTGTAGACTTAAAAAAAAACCATCGGGGCCTTAATAATCCTAGATTTGTGGATCTATGAATATATTATGTTGCAGGATAGGTAATTTCGTTTATTCATGCTATAATGAAGTTTGCATGAGGCATATACGAATTAGAATTGCAATAAGTCGGTTGCCGTTAATGCAAAAGAGATGTGTCGACATTCTCGTAGATTTGTTATCAGCAATTCTAATTAGATGGGTTTTGTTTGAAAATTCAGTGAAACAAACAAGCAAAATTGTACTTTGTTATTTATACTTGTAGTAGATTATTAATGTCTTTTTCTCTCTAATCTGTAAATTATTCAGATATGTTTATCCACTAAGGAACAATTTAGTACGTTGCTTGCGTCACATGACAGCTGTCATAACTGTCGAAACCCATTCATCTGAAACTAGAAAATTACAAATAGTTGCTTGTTTGAAAAATGGCACTGTAAGTAATCTATCTAATCTTTACAGCTCGATGGAGTCAAATTTGACAGTTGGGACGTTAAGGAATACTTTAATGAGTTGTTTGCGTCACGTGACAGCTGTCATAACTGTCAGCAGTACTTACTAGAGACCTGAAAGTATAAAATGTCAAATAAATGTGTTTTTTTGAGGGATTTCACTGTAAGTTGTCTTTACAGCTCCATGGAGTCAAATTCCACAGTTGGAACGTTCTAAAGAACACTTTAAAACTTTGCTTAAGTCACGTGACACTTGTCACAACTGTCAAAACTCACTCACTAGTGACCTGAAGGTATAAAATGTCAAATAGATGTGTTTCTTTGAAAGATTTCACTGTAAGTTGTCTTTACATCTCCATGGAGCCAAATTTGACAGTTGGGACGTTAAGGAATACTTTATTGAGTTGCTTGCGTCACGTGACAGCTGTCAGAACGCACTCACTAGAGACTTGAAAGTATAAAATGTCAAATAAACGTGTTTCTTTGAAGGATTTCACTGTAAGTTGGGTTTACAGCTCCATAGAGCCAAATTTGACAGTTGGGACGTTAAGAAACACTTTAATGAATTGCTTACGTCACGTGACAGCTGTCATAACTGTCAGAACGCACTCACTAGTGACCTGAAAGTATAAAATGTCAAATAAATGTGTTTCTTTGAGGGATTTCACAGTAAGTTGTCTTTATGCTCCATGGAACCAAATTTGACAGTTGGGACGTTAAGGAATACTTTATTGAGTTGCTTGCGTCACGTGACAGCTGTCATAACTGTCCATTGAGCGAGCAGAGCGTTTTTGACGTAACAATGACAGTTGGTCAAAGTATGGTTTTGCCAAATTACGTCATCGTGACGTCAAAAACGCTCGTCTAGTAGTATAACACCAAATTCGGTCTCATTTTCTTGCATGCAAATTTTATTGATTTTTTAGAGCAAAACAAGGAATTCCTATCAAAACAAATTTTGAGCAGGAAATAATATTCCAAGCAGGGATACGTTTCACTAAATTATTCAACATAATACTTAGGGCCGAAAGCTTTTTTTCCATTCTGAGCTTGTTCACATTAAATTATAAATAATTTCAGAAATATGTGTGAAATTAGAGAACTTTTGATCTGTGCACAGAGGATTCTAAAGGCGTAACCGTAGAGATGTGGTTTAGATTAAGCATTGCAGGTCGTCATCAATCACAAAGTTGATCGTTAGGAATACCAACGTAAAACACGATATAATCGTTATCACAGCCTTGGTGGTAAATAAAGGAAGAGTGAAAATTAGGTGAAAGGCTCTGCAGTATTGGCTTTATAAATGTCGACAGAGAAATGTCTCGACATTAATCAACATCGTCGAGTGGGCCAAACCATAAATTGAATCTTCCTAGATAATATGACGGGAACGATATTTCTCCCTAAAATATTATCAAATTTTCGCAGCTGGATTAAAAAAATCTTTCAATCGAACGCAATTTTTCTCGGTAGTTATATTTAAATTTGCGATTGGTGCTTGCCAAGATTTATTTTGTTAACCCATTTCGTTTCGCAAGACCGGCATGAAATGGGGGAGGGAATGGTTTTTAAATCAAGATAAACGTCAATTCTTATTTATTCATTGAAAAACCTTTGTTCCGTCTATTTCAAAGCGTATTGTTTTCTTTTAAGCTTGTTTATCACTTCGGTTGCAGTAAGATTGCAAACGACAGTTCAAGATTAAAAGGTGAAATGTCAAAATCATAGAAAACATGTTTTTTTTTTTTGTATGAATGAAAAATCAAAGAAAGGTTTATTCCTGATATCAGATATGTATGGATTCAAATTCAATTAAACAAATTGGTTAGAACATTTGTCCTGGAAAGTACAACACACAGCAAACTATATAGTTTAAACAATGTTCAATGTAAGAAAATCTGTAAATCCTTGAAACTAGGTAAGCAAAACTGGTAAATGGTTCTTATGTTATTACCAAGAACATTCATTCAAAATTATTTTTGTTGCTCTCACAATGAAGGATGCTTTAAAATGTAACTCACATACCTGTGCATGTAACAATTACCTAATAAGTTTACTGTACTAGAAAGTACTTACCATTGAGTATAGTGTTGGAGTAAAATCATCCCACTTCAAAGTGTTCAACCACTGTTTGTAAAGTAAAAACTGACACGGTTGGGCTTTTTCCTGAATTGCTGTTACAATGCGGCTTGAAAAACTTATAAACGGCAGCAAACAAAAATAACTTAACGCAAATAACCTCAAGTCTTGATTTTAAACCGTACAAATTCATCTAATCCTCAAAAAACTCAATTTCTACAATACAAACTGTCACCACTACTCCCGCCATATTGAAATTTTTGGCAAGCACCTTCTAGGCTTTCTAGTATAGTAGGCGGTGCATAGTGACAACTAGTAATTAGTTCAAATCTAAACGCGATATGCTCCAAAAATCACGTGGCCTGCGTATAATTTTGTAATCATGGGGTCATGTGATTTTTAGAAACAAATAAAGTGGCTCCCTCCGGCGGCGGATTCTATCGAAATAACTTTTAATCAAACGTCAAATTTTGTGTCTTCATGGCCTCCTATTTCAGAGCTGAAAATGAAATGTAAATTGAAGGTATAATTATTACACCTTTCTAGGGTGTATAATATTACAGTAATTAATTACTTGAGCTTCTCACATTTTCGTGCAAAGCACTTTTATTCTCTTCTATAGAGTTACGTGAGCAACGGTTTAAAACGGGAATGAAAATTAAGTATCCCTACCAAACAGAGCTTGTGAATGAGAAAACAAACAATAAATTAACCTTAATACGCTAGTTAGTACTGTACCCAACTCTTTTTTTGTGTGGCAATTAATTTATTAAATCTGTTGGTGTTTTTTTTTCCTGAGTTGGCACTCGCTTTAGGTGTATTCCTTAATTAATTCCATTTCTAGGGTTAGAATTCATTAACGGATTCAGGGCAGAGCATCCCCGAATTGCGGCAATTTTATCTGTGCTTAGAGCGTAATTTCGTTTATTGCAGACACTCTGTTTTATCGCACATACATGCGCTTTAACTGTCGAAAATGGCTGTGATATATGTTAGGCTTTAAAAATTCCGACTTAAATTAAGTGGCTTTAGTGTAGCTAATTTTCTCGTATTTCAACGATTACGCGTTGTTACTGGAACGGCAGAGTGACAACAATACGGAAGGCAATTAACTTGAAAACGTTTTAAGCAGCTGAGACTCAAAATGGTAATTGCCCAGAAAGTTTGATAGAAGAGTGACTGGTTGATTTGAAAAACCAAATGTTTACCAGGAAAATGTGACCGGTAAATTACAAACCTGTGTTTCTCGCAGTTCAAAATTTGCTTTTTTTTTCCCTGACCACAAAATTTTGAAGTGTTTTTCAGGTTGCTAAATAGGAAATTTAATGAGTATTCCAAAAATGTGCTTAAAACTGTAATTTTCTTACTCCAGGTGGGTTTTAAAAACTGCTAAAACTCATCAAAGGAATCGAATATTTCTAAGTCATCCTCAAACGCATCCATTATACTTCAGAAATAGTAAAATACCAACTGTTAATGCCACTCTGCTGACAGTTATTTTTAGGGAGTCGTTAGGGGCTCAGAAACGACCACCTAAAAGAGGTAACACCTAAAGTTAGAGATCAAAATTCAGATAGTGCAACAGAAATATTAACCTAACTTTACTATTATGGTGTTTTCGATTAACAATTTTAGTGCAAAACTCATGTATCTATCCTGCTCTATCAAATGTCATAGAAACAGTATGAAAATACACTAATTTTGTAGTAAACAAACCAATCGAAAGCGCCATTAACCTAAGGCATAGGAATCCCTAAAACAGGCGCCATCTATGAACTGACTTGGAAAACAAAACTAATTCAGAACATTGAATTTATAGCCTCTCAAACTTCAATAGTAAACAAATAGAAAAAACTGCAAAATTCTGAAAACCACAAGGTAAGTCCCTAAGGAGGAAATTGAACCGTAACAAGTTTACACCACTGGAGAGAGGAGCTTAAAACGGTTAATTTGAGTGGTTCAACCTCCCTGAACTCCCGAAAATAACTGAGTTACAGGGTGTTTCGAATTTCAAACCACAGTTTAAACTGATTCACATACCTGAAAGTTTCACAGTCCGTTAGTGCTCCAGTGCCGCTCAGGGGGGTGAAAATTCGATAAATAGCCTTGCACACTCACTTGCACTTTGCACTTGCAACATGAAAAACTTGAGGACCCGCTCCCGCTCAAACTCTGCGTTGTCACTGTTGTCAGATTTACTCATTGGCTTTGGCTAGCAACGTCGCAATTGAAGTTGACAGTTGCCAAAAATGTCAATAATTTTGACAATTGACATTGGTTTTGAAGGTTTAGTGTTATGTCAGGTTGTGTTTAGTTATTCAAATTGAACAAAAACCTTTATATTTCCGCTGTATTTTACAACTAGTCCATGTAGTGTAGCCAAACCGTAAAATTAACGCAAGAAAGAACCAAGATTTAGGATTATTTTTTTAACCAAATCAGAAGCAAGTAGGGTAAGTTTTTTTGAAAGATACAATTGGCTTTTAGTAGACCATTTTTTTTTTAGTTCAAACTTCTTCAATTATGTTCTAACTAAGACTATTTTAAGGATAAACCATTCAGAATTTGTCCCGTGGTTCAACTAAGTCTATTGAGATGATAAAACTGTTGAAAAATCCAATCCTGAAGGCAGAATGCTCTAGTGGTGAATTGTTAGCATTTTGACTGTGTAAGTTTCTAAAAGAACATATTATAGCCAAAATATCATTATACAGTCAATTTTAAATATAAAAAGTTATTTACAAATATGAAATTGGTGGGTTATGGTGCAAAAACCCCAGCATAATGTAGGTCAAAAGTAGTTTGCCTCTTCGACACCAGATGGCACTGAGAAAGTTTTTGTGTTTCAGAGGATAAAAAATACTACAAAATGCCCTAAAATTCGCCCCTCTAACTTCTCACGTTACCGAGATATTGAATCTTAAAAAGTACTTAAAATGTTGACAAAAAATGGTAGTTTTCAACAGGAGCAAATATCAATAAATCCATAAATTGGTCAACCTGGAATTTACTTGCAAAATTGGTAAATTTTTCTGTCGTACTGAATTTTACTTTACTTTACCAGTAAACTTTCGCTCATCATTAAAAGTAACATACAATCAGCTTTTGCTGGCATTAAAAACAAAAAAGTTAATAAAAATGCAAACAAACCCCATTAAATGCGGTAAACTAAATCCCTAAACTAAACGAATCCCCTCATTAAACCACTTAATAAGAGAATTCCTAACTATTTGTCTTCTTGCAGGCTTTACTCAGGGGTGCCATAAGCCAACAAAGTGCCGTTATTCTTATCTGCATGGCAATGGACCGTTACTATTGCATGTTGCATCCCCTCCAGTATCATAAACAATCCAGCAGAAAGGTAAGATGAATTTATTGCAGGAAGATTTACAGGTAAATTTACTGCACCATCAACGTTCCATCAATTGTTTCAACGTTAATTCGATCGAGGAACAATGTTCCTGATACGGGGGACTTTTATAATACTCTGGTGCATTAAGGGCAACATTGGTAAAAGTGTTATTAGGTGCCTTAACTGTTCAAGGAGTTCGTTTTTGGAATTGAAAATTTTATTGCAGCGAATGGTGATGTTAGTAAAACAAGAGGCAAAAACATGTTTTAGTCCAATTTTGCCAGAGTGAAACCGCAGGGAGTTCAAAAACCTTGACTGCTTTTTCGAAACTTACTTCCAACATAAAGATATATTTTTCTACACCATTATCTGACCGAATATAGCAAGATTGATGAACTAGAAAAATAATGTCGCGCAAAAAATTATATTTCCAACACTCTGTTCTGGTTGGAGGGAAGCTCCTCGTTCGTCTTCGTTTTTATAACCAAACCTCAAGGAAAATTGGCTCTGTATTTCCTGATTAATAATCGTTGTTACTCAAGAGTTTTTTTTATTCTGCAAATATCTGATAGGAATTATTGATGAGAGTTGAAAAACTGCTTGTTATTAGAAAATTCAAGAAAACTGAACATCTGAAAGGATTCAGGTTTTTTGTAATATTGCAAATTAAAAAAAAAGTGTATCTAGGAGGTTGAAATTTACAACTTTCAAAACTTTTTTGTTTACTAGTTTACCATGATTATTTGTCGATATATTATCAAGACTAAGTTACAAATCACTTTCAATGCTGACCTTTCAGGATAACCGGTTCTAGTTTAATGGCCCGTTTGGCGCCAAAATGTGTCAACTCTATAGAATATGCTTTGATGGATTTAAAATCGAGTTACACCACACATTAACTTAGGGAAAGTGTTAAAATTGCGAGAATAAATTGCCTTCAAGTATCTAATTATCGCCTAGCTCTATTTTTGCTCTAATGAAAGCTCCTTTTTGCCATAAAGCGTTTTAGAGATTTGAATTATTTATTTTAGGCTTTTAAGCAAACGCTTTCCAGGCGTTATGTTTTTGAAATGGGGAATGGAAAAGTTAAGAGTTTCTTGTCTTATTAAATAGTGGCGGCTTGAGTGCACCAAGAAAATAAGTGTTATAGTTTGCTGTTCCGGTGGCTGTATTTAAGTAGTCTACAAAATTTAAGGTTCTTTGGTGTAAATATGCTCTTTGCTGTGCATTGCAGCCCTCCTGGAGCAAAATTGCCAGACAAAAAGTTGCAAGACAAAAAGTGTCAGGGTGCACCAAACCACTTTTATTTAAACTAACTCCATTTCTCCATACTTAAAATTAGCTGCTCTACTAAAACGTATTGAGTTAGTAAATGTTTTTCTATTGAATGCCATAATTATTAAATATACAATTTTATCAGGTTAATACGGTATTTAGTCTAAATTTAATTTAGCATAAACCGCACGCTCGGTTTAAAACAAAATAAAATTATAGGAATTTTACAAAAACAACGCACGGTTTTTACTTCAGTCAGTTACAAACTGCTTCAAAAAAAACTTTTTTAGAATTACCATAATATTAAATAAATATTATACATTATACTAGCCTGAAGATAAACATTGAAAATGGTTAAAAAAATAGCATTAATTTGTCAAATAAACAAGAAAAATATGAAACGTAATCCCACTGAAATGGTATGTGTGTTGTAACGATTACAACTTTGTGAAAATGTAAAATACTGAAAACTTTGAGTGAAATTTTAGTTTTAGGACTTTCCCCACTGCTATTGAAATATAAGTAGGTTTATACTTTTCAGATAGTGAATGCACGAACTTTGAGTATTTCGTATCTCAGTTTGAGGAGTTTCGAGAGTAATCTCGTTGATGATGACAGTGTATTGCGGGAATTTTTATCCGGCACTCAACATTTCAATAAGGATCAATAACCTTTATCGGTACTGGTAATGGAATACACTGAATTCTACCTATATGCATCTAAACGAGCTCCTGCAACTTTACAGTATCGAGAAGCAATAAATTACCATACGTATGTGAGCATAACTTCTTGCAATCATCTACCCACATTCAGCTCTTTTAAGTTTTAATCGAATTTCGAACTTATGACATGCACTGAATATATTACCCCTTAGCCTTAGGGCACCTTGTTCTAAATGCTTAATGGTGACAAATTTAATATAATTACTTAATAAATGTTACAAACTTTTCTTACCCTAAAGTGGACTTAAACTCTATAGATAATTATAATGAGGTCTAATTTATTGATATTACATTTCCAATCAGACCAACAATCTATTATTAGGTAGGCGGAATTCAATAATAAATCTCAATAATCACTCTATAATACATTCGTTAAATGCTAATAACGTTAAAGGGTAAAATTTAAACGGTCCATTAAATTTTACTTCACAATCATTAATATTCAATTATTATTTGCTGTAAATAGTCAAATGGTGGGGTCTGTGAAGCTTTATTGCATTTCGGTTTATCAATGGGCTTGAACGCAAATCTACACGTCATTACATAAGTTTTTATTTTCCGTTCATTAGCATTATTATGATTAATTGATACACAGGGAATATGCGATTGTGATAAATTCACTTTTGTGATTACGTGATTTATGGTGTTGTTCGACAATTTTGGGAATTTATTAAACTTGTTAGTACAAAGTATCGAATATTGTCTAAATTTCTTAAATAAAAATTGGATTTTAGTTGAAAAGCTTGGTCAACCAAGATGAACTGACGTCTACTTAAACTTTCATCTATTAGGTGAGTTCTACATAACTTTGTGCAAACATTTAAGCGCTTCAGCAGTATTGCCCTGCAGAAACGTCTAAAATGCGGACAGGTATTAGCAAGCCTAGTTTAATCCTCTGATTGTTCTCATTGACTGTAAACTGGATTTAGAGCAGCGTAATCCTGGTAATATTTAAAGGAGCTTACCGATTGCCTTAATACACAGGGCTGCAATTTTTTGGAAGGAAGTAGCTAAAAATGATTAAGTTTTAAACGCCGACATAATGGAAGAAACTTGGATCCCAATCAAAATGTTGGGCAAAATCGTCGGGAACGGATCCAACAAAAGTGCATTGTAGTTAGTCGTATTTCTTCGCCTACCCCCTTAAAACGACCGGATTTATCTAAAGACAAACGGCCTTATCGATTCGCAAACGGTCACCCTGACCCTTTCACACATTTTGTGGTGAAAATCCAGAAAAATTGTATTCTGTGCCTTATGGTGGCAAAATATGGTTTCCACAAGCTTTTCAAGGTGGCTCAATTACACTCCAACACTTGCTGTGTTCCCAGCTTGGTAAATGCTTTAATAATGGTGCACACATATTACTTACATTACACCACTCTCTAATTATTAAACCCATGTTAGAATGCAGGTCGAATACATAAATTGTAGAAACACAAGGGACTTGATTTTTTTGGTGTAGTAGATTTACTAGTTTCTTGGAAACATGAAGAAATAACATCAATTTAAACCAATATACTGACTTTTTTTACTTTCTAATGAAATTCCAAACGGACTTCCTTATACCGTAGCTCAAGAAATCCATTTATCTTTAACATACGTTGGAAAACCGCGCAATTTGTACCGATTTCAAAAAAAAGCTTCTTTTGTCGATCCTTCTTCTATTTCTCCTTTGAAAAAGGTTTTTCCCGAAAAAACCTATGAAATAAATGGGTTCGCAGCAAGCCTCAATTGTTTTATTTATATTCTGAATGTTTTCTGATAAGGAAAAATTCCTGAAAAGATTATATTATAGTAAAAAAATATTGTTGTGGCATACAGACAAAAAAAGCAACAGAACATCTCCTAATTAACTCGCTTTCTGCTTTCTACTTCGTTTTCGGCTTATCGGTCCATCAATAACCCCTGGCAGACATTTATTCGGCCATCGAAGCTTCAAAGACGCGATAGATTAAAATAATATCTCCAAGATAAAGCTGCATGAAGTTCCGCACCCTTATTTATCTTCCATTGACTCGTCATTGATTTATTTCGATTAGGATTTGAGGCTAGGATCGGCGACACCAAAAGATTATACAAAAAGCGAACAATATCTCTAGTCGAGGTAAATGATCGGTTTATTGACGTCTTTTCTTCATGTTTATATAGTGTTGGAGTTTGGAATTGACGAGTTTACTTTTCGAGAAACAATATTGATTTCTTAATAACAGTCCTTTCTGTACGTAGGTATATTGTGAACCCTTTTCTTGTAATGTGTGAATAAGAAAAGCTACACAAACTACTTCTGTATTTTATGGCAATTAAAGTGAAAACTAGAAATAGAATGTCAGGCTCTGCTAGTTATATTTTCAAACTTTTCCAAAGATACACAGGGTGGTCCAGTTTTAAATGGCACTAGCCCATCAAAAAATAAGTTGAAAAATGCTTCTTAAGAAAAATACAGTCAACAAGGATTTATGAAATTAATACTCATTATGTAATGTTAATGACTGAATATTTTTTCAAAAATGACAATTCTGATTTGAAACTTTGTTTTCGAGATAATTGAATTATTACGTTGAATGATCCAAAACCAACCCAACCCAACTTGAAAACGATGAATATTGACTCAAGAATCTTAAAAATTGTCTTTGTAACCAGTTTTCAGACAAATTGAAAGACTTTAGTCTTGAAAATTGACTTGTAGACATAAAAAACTGCTTTTTATAGAATTTTTTACTACAAATTCACATACTTAAACTTTGAAAATTTACTTGGACACCAAATAGTGACTCTGAAGCAATGAAGTGATATCTGAAGCTTATAATTTGCACTTTAAGTAAGTTTTCATAATGTGAAGTCAGATTTCAATATTTTAGACTTGAAAATAGTCTTAAATACAGGATATTGACATTATGTTCATTGGCTTGAAGACTAACTTTTCAAGTTTTTTTACTTTGCTTTTTATTTTCTTAGAACTTTGGTCAATTTTGAATGCTTTTAAAAAAAGCTT
Organism: Ips typographus; assembly: GCF_016097725.1. Taxonomy (NCBI): domain Eukaryota; kingdom Metazoa; phylum Arthropoda; class Insecta; order Coleoptera; family Curculionidae; genus Ips; species Ips typographus. The sequence goes on along the minus strand of NC_138430.1, from coordinate 8,322,163 downwards.
GGAAAATCCTCATTAAATTTCCTATCCAATAACCTTAAAAACCACTACAAAATTTGGTACAGTCGGGGAGAAATCCAGTGTCAAAATTTTAACTGACAGAAAAAACAGTTTGAAAAGACCGTCAGAGTCCAAATAGCCTGTAAAACCAACTTGGAGGCCGAAAATGACTGTTTTAAGCACATTTTTGGAATCTTCATTAAATTTCCTATCCAATAACCTTAAAAACCACTACAAAACTTGGTACAGTCAGGAAGAAATGCAGTGTCAAAGTTTTAACTGACAGAAACACAGTTTGAAAAGAAAAGACCGTCAGAGTCCAAATCGCCTGTAAAACCCACTTGGAGTCCGAAAATGACTGTTTTAAGGACATTTTTGGAATCCTCATTAAATTTCCTATCCAATAACCTAAAAAACCACTACAAAATTTAGTACAGTCAGGGACAAATGCCGTGTCAAAATTTTAACTGACAGAAAAACAGTTTGAAAAGACTGTCAGAGTCCAAATAGCCTGTAAAACCAACTTGGAGGCCGAAAATGACTGTTTTAAGCACATTTTTGGAATCTTCATTAAATTTCCTATTCAATAACCTGAAAAACCACTACAAAATTTGGTACAGTCAGGAAGAAATGCAGTGTCAAAGTTTTAGCTGACAGAAACACAGTTTGAAAAGACAGTCAGAGTCCAAATAGCCTGTAAAACCAACTTGGAGGCCGAAAATGACTGTTTTAAGCACATTTTTGGAATCTTCATTAAATTTCCTATTCAATAACCTGAAAAAACACTACAAAATTTGGTACAGTCAGGAAGAAATGCAGTGTCAAAGTTTTAGCTGACAGAAACACAGTTTGAAAAGACAGTCAGAGTCCAAATAGCCTGTAAAACCCACTTGCAGTGAGAAAATGACTGTTTTAAGCACATTTTTGGAATCCTCATTAAATTTCCTATCCAATAACCTAAAAAACCACTACAAAATTTGGTACAGTCAGGGAGAAATGCCGTGTCAAAATTTTAACTGGCAGAAACACAGTTTGAAAAGACAGTCAGAGTCCAAATAGCCTGTAAAACCAACTTGGAGTACAAAAATGATTGTTTTAAGCACATTTTTGGAATTCTCATTAAATTTCCTATTCAATAACCTGAAAAAACACTACAAAATTTGGTACAGTCGGGGAGAAATCCATTGATTTTCACAAAGTACACTGTCCCTAGTCTTGAGAATGTAATTTCAAGCTTCTTCACTATTAAATTGACTTTTACACTCATCGGTGGAAAAAATCGGAGCACTTCTAAGAAATTCGGACCGTTTTTAGTACTCCAAGACTAAAAAATCGAGTTTAAGACTATTTATAATAATAAAAGTCAACTTTCAGGATCTTCAGTCATAAAAGTAAGAAAATGTGTCACTAAATGCTACGATATCAATCTTGAAAACTAATTTTTGTCATTTCTATCCTTAAAAGTCAACTTTTAGCCGATTTTTTGTGGTAAAAAATGAGTTGTTTAGTTTTACACTACCTATAGTCTAAAAAATGCAACGCCAGTATTAGTATAAAAATCCTATTTTTAGTGACAAAAATTAACCTGTAAACCTCCCAGGTGACCAGATTTGAATCTTTTTAAACCATTTTATAGTAAAAAATACAATAACCCAGGTAGACAGTGGTAAATGCTTCAGACTGGTAAAAAACTCATTAAGAAGATATACAGGGTGAATTTATTATTATGCAAGCTGAAATTTGTTTGTTGCTGCAATTCATTCTTTGTTCTAACCGTGCCTAGAATTAGTTTTACAAATTTGGAGGACTGTATCTTCATAGGAAGCATTTTCTCTTTTACACACAAAAAATATGCCAAAATTTTGTGGTTAACAAAAATGTGTTTTAATCGAAATGCCTCTAAATAAAATTGTGTTCAACCTACTACGATCTAAACCCCCTTTTTCCGGTCTGATGAAACTGTAAATAAAGCTTTTGACAAATATATGAAATTTATCCGTTTTCAGACGAAACTAGGATGTTTATAAAACTCTGCCGGCGACATTTTCTATGATAAATGGCCCTCTAATCGATTTCAGACCACTGATGAAAGCCACTAAAAGAACAGCGCAGATTACCATAACTTGTTTTAAATTTTCGGCTGACCTATTTGGTGGGGTATTTTTTATAACATATTAAAAACGACCGTAGAATGTAAGCACAGATAAAATATAAAAATTTTGAACGGGCCAAACGCTGCGGGTACAGACAGATAACGTTCTTAATGGGCCATATGTTAACGTGGTTAGCGATAGAGTAAAAGTCCATTTATAAAACAATGTTGTGGATGGTACTTGTCGTTTTTCCAAAGCTGCTTACTAAATTTTACGGTGAATTTTTACGGTTTATTAAGCGAACCAAATCCAGACTGTCCCCTGTTTAATCGATTATCTAATCGCCATCCATCAAACATTGTCAACGACATGTCGTAGCGTTTGAGAAAAACATAAGATATTTCCTCTACCAAATTATTTTACGTCGTTAACCTAATTTCCTGAAAGTCGATACTGATTGATTACACTTAGTAGAGTTAAAAGGAGCCGATGAGATTGTCGCGATTGTAGTGCATAATATCGGAAAATTCCAACGTCAACTCATATAATAAGTTGAAGGGTAATTCAACTTTAATTAAGAATTATGTTGTATGTTTTTTATTAAAGGTAAACATTACTTTTGTTCAAACCTACTAAGTAAAACATATCACGTACGAAATAGAGCTTCCCTCTTTTGCCACACACATTACATGATCTGACTATAAGGGAACCTTTCAGGAAATGTCCTCTACGTTTTTCCAAGACTACATTAGTTTCTTTTTCAGGCTTGGTTTATCATAATCATCAGCATAACCTGGGTGGGTTCGATGGCCTTATTCAGTGTTTTGGTGATCAAACACGGTGGATTCTATTTCAATTCGACTGGAATGCACGCCTGCGAACCGTTTTATCCTAAAGCCTCTCTAAGAATCCTGGCAGCTTGCGGATTTTACTTTCCAACCACGATGATCCTAATGTACTGTTATGGGTCGGCGTTCGATGTAAATAAATTAGGATTTAAGAAACCGATTGGATGTAGCGCTGTTACTTCCAGCGACATCCAACAGACCAGTAGTATAGAAAAGGTAAGCAGTTCTTGTAAGGTAAAACAGATTTAGAGGAGTAGAATTAGAACGCTTTTGTGCTGCCTTTCTGGAGCAAAATAAAAAGCAATTCTTATAAGATAAAACAGATTTACGGGAGTAATTAGAATTAGACATTCCAGTTCGAATTCTAACTGCTGCATTATCGTTTTTGGCTACTGGATACGGTTGGATTTTCCAAACCAATAGCCTGGAAATAGATATGCTAGTGTCCTTTATTCCTAATTTTTTTGCTTTTGCATTATTTACCAACAATTGAATTTTCTTAAAATGCAAAACAGTTCAGTTCACAGGTGACTGGGGTAATAAGTAATAAAATATTTTAATAACAAAGCGACCAGGAAAAGGAGTTTTCTAACATATTTTTTTTTAGGTACAATAGAAGTTAGTAATTTCGACGATAAATAAAACAGCAAACTGCACTTAAGCATTACCTCAATCTACCCTACACGCAACCTTGCGGCTTAAACACCCCCCCATGAGACAATCCACCATTAAAACAGTAATTTACGAAACGATTTCAAGAAAATTAGAATGCCGTTTACTGGTATAAATCTACATAGAAACTAAACAGTTTTTATTCTGGGTAACTGGAGCTTGCCAGACAAAAATGGATGACAAACAGACCATAATTTCTGGAAGTGTGACCTTTAAAGCGTTAATACTGGCTAGGGTTCTGCCAGATCGTGGCAGAGACTCTCTGGCTTATCATTTGAGTGTAAAAGTAATTTTTACTTTGGTTTGGTTGTTGGTGGCTTCAGATGGGTTCTATATTTATTCTAGAATTAACGGTGAGTGTTTTTTTAGTGTTGTGAAGTACTTAACTTACATTTTTCCAGACAAATACGGTTTTGAGGTTGTTGAATTTGGACTGGTGTGCATTGTGTCGTTAAGTGGCGTAATGTGGATTACAATGTTTTGCACCAAAAATCGACACGTACTTATTTCTCTAGTGCAAGGCTTATCCGATTTCACTGGATTTCCCCCAAATTTTGACAAATCCATGCAACAACTCAATTTTTACTCAAAAATCCATTTGTGTTATTTAACTGGGGGTTCGTTAATGTACTTTGTCCTGTTCGCGCCATTGCACAAGCGCAACTGTGACGAACTGAAACGAGAAAAAAACCTAACCGAAACATGTTCGCTGTTGTTGCCCTTAAACGCGCCCTTTGTCGAATATCAGAGTTTTGGAAAGTTCCCAACGTTACAATTACTGAACATAATCATATTTCTTTCCCTAATGTACATGTATATGTGCGCCGGGACGATTGTCTGGCTGAACGTGGAATTGGTGGAGCATATTCGGATCCGAATTCGCCATTTAAAGCATATGATTTTAAGGGCGTTAAAGTCAAATGATAAACAGTTTCGTCGCGAAAAATTTAGGAAAGCCGTGAGATATCATGAGTATATTTGCTCGTAAGTTACACGGAGGGGGAAGGTGGAATAGTAACAAATTTTTGTTTAAGGATGAGTCGTTTGGCTGATGAGTTCTTTGGGACAGAACTTTTTCTGCATGTTGTGCTCACTGGGGCAATTCTTGGGATTTCTGCTTACTTGATTGGTGTAAGGTTTTCTTTTTGTATACAGGGTGGTCCAGTTTTAAGTGTCAATAATTCACCATTTGATAGCTAATCAAAAAATAAGTTGACTTGTATTATGTCATTTTTCTGAAAAACGTTTCCTAAGGAAGATACAGTCCTCCAGTTATAGTTTAAAACTGAACATTCAAGACTTGTGAAAGTCCAAATTTGTACTGAATAGTCTAAAAACTTTTTTACTACTAGGAATGGTCTTATGATTCGCTTTCTCAGACTGCCATCCTGGTTGAGTGTCTGAAACTGGCACTCAAGAACTAAAAAAAGTCCGGAAATCAAGACAAAGATTGTATTGTGCATGAAACTCATTTTTTACCACTGAAAATAGTATAAAAGTTGACTTTTAATGCTAGAACAGACCTTACTAGGACTAAAGAGAGTCCAAAAGTATATTTTCAAGACTTTAATTGGTGTACAACTCAATTTTCTGGCCTGGACAACAAGTCTAGAAGTAAATTAAATTTTCGGACTATTTTATTTCGAAAAATTAGTTCTCAAGACTATTATTGTAGCATTTGGTACCAAAATTTTTTACTTTTATTACTGAAGAAACTTGACTTTTGGAAATAGTTTTAAACTCGATTTTTCAGTCTTAAAAAGCACTAAAAACAGTCTGAATTTCTTAGAGGTGCTACAATTTATTGCACCTATGAGTGTAGAAGTCAATTTAATAGTGAAGAAGCTTAAAATAACATTTTCAAGATTATGGTCAGTGGACAAACTGGCTTTTAGGCCTGATAAGTCAAAAACTTTGTAAAGATAGTCTTGAAGCTCGATTTGAGGCACTGAAAACAGCCTTAAAACACTAAAAACAGTCTAGTTTATTAAGAAATACCCGAATTTTTAGCACTGAGGTGTCTAAAAGTCGATTTATTAGTGACAAAGCTTGGAATGCTATTTTAAGTCTATGAAGAATGTAAAAATTGTTTTTTAAGTTTGCTATGTCAATAACTTGGTGAAGATAGTCTTGAAACTGGATTTTCCAAGCTGAAAGCAGTTTTGAAGCACTAAAAATAGTCCAGAATTCGAAGAAAATGAAAAGCAAAGTAAAAAGCACGAAAAGTTCGTTTTCAAGACAATTTTCATGAATCTAATGTTAATGTCCTGCATCTAAGACTATTTTCAAGACTAAAATATTAAAATTTGTCTTCAAATTATGAAAACTTACTTCAAATGCAAATTTTAAGCTTCTGATGTCACTTTTCATTAGTTCAGTCACATTTTGGGGTTCAAGTCAATTTTTAAGGTTTAAATGTATGCATTTGTAGTAACAAATTCTTGAAAAAGTAGTTTTTATGTCTACAAGTCAATTTTTAGTATTAAAGTCTCTCGATTTGCATGAAAACTGGTTACAAACACAACTTTTAAGCTTCTGAAATTTTTATCTTTTTTAATTCAATTTTCAAAACTAAAGTCTTTTAGTTTGTCTAGAAACTATGAAAACTGGCTACAATAATATTTTTTAAACTTCTTAAGTGAATTTTCCGTTTCCAAGACAATTTTTAAGTTGGGTTAGGTTAGGTTAGGTAACAAAAAACCGATTTTTTAAACAGAAATTTGAAGGACTGTATTTTCCTTAGGAAGCACTTTTCAGGAAAACGACATTAATTTTTAACCACCATTTACCAACCCAATTTTTAATTGGCTATGGATTGGTGAATTATTGACATTTAAAACTGGACCACCCTGTATAATTAACGAACTTAGTTTTGGTAACATTTCAAATGGAAAGAAGTTGTCATTTTGGCCTAAATTGGTACAATTTGACTACATTGCCAACACATTTCGAACCAAATTGATACGATTTCAGTTTGGACAAATTTACACTAAATTGGTAGTATTTCTCAGTCACACCAAAACTTACTGACATACAAGAAATTTGACATTCTGTAAAGAAGACATTTTTTAGTTATATTGACAAAGATCTGGAATACATCAAAACCTTTAAAAAAGATGTCAGGTAACTTTTTGAAATTACAGAAATTACACTCACAGTGATTTTGAGATACTAATAGGACAAGATGAAGAATTTCTTGAAAATTTCTAAAGAAAATTCAATAGGATTTTAGAGACTTGTAAAGAGCTGGAGCACTTGAAAGTGAACTCTTTAAAATGACTTGAAATGATACATTTTTTGTGGAAATAATGATATGTATAACAAAACTAGTGCAACAATCTTCTCAAAAGCACTTTTTATCTTGGGAGTTAGAGCACAACATCTGTCAATTTTCAATATTATGTATCACCTCAGCAGTATTGGATTAAATCAGTTTCTTTTGGTTTTCTTGCAATTTAAATTATCCTAAACAAACAACATGATGATTAAGCAAAACTTTTGATGTTAAATGAACGAATAAAACAATCCTCTATTCTTCTAAATTCATTTTTTACGTTACTATATCAGGACGGCAGCCTGGAAACGGTAATGATTTTTGTTGGATGGTTGAATGCGATTATAATGGGAAGTGTTGCGGGCCAACGGTTGATTAATGAGGTAAAAGTTTACTAATAAACGGAATACACTGTCTTTTGCACCGGAACGATGAAAAGACCTTAATAACTTCCTGTTGCAGAGCTTGGGCATATCCGACATTATTTACGAGGTAGACTGGTACAACTTTGAAACGGCTTTGAAGAAAGACATATTGTTTTTTCTGTTACGCAGCAAGAAACCTATGTTTATTAGGGCTGGGAATGTGGTGATTAATAACGCCCTTATAATACAGATATTACGGACTGCATACTCTTATGTCACCTTTTTAAGCAGCATCAATAAGTAATAAACAAGCATAGTTTAGTGAAATTGTCTATGTTTTGCCAACTCACTAACTTTTCCGCGTACTTTAACATGCAAACTCCTTAATAGCAAGGATTAAGCAAGTGAAGCAAGTAAGCAAGTGCTAGTCTAGTTTAAGCAAATCATTAAGCAAACTTATGCTCTACGAAAGCGTGGGTTTTGGAATCAGTTTCAGCCTCGACACCCACTTTGTGCCAGATTGCTATTTCCGCTTGTGGCGGGCATCTTTTAAATGGTTGTTTCCATCTCTAATTGAGCGGTTGTTAGACACGGGAATCCTCTGTCATAACATGTTTTAGGAAAGAAACAGTTTCGAAATTTCAAGTTTGAATTAAGCAACTAGGACGAACACTATCCAAAACTTTTCTTGTTTAAAGTTTGGGGGAAGTTGCAGGTTAGGAGCGACTTAATCAGGAAACACTTGTTCAATATTCCAGTCAGCTGCTTTATGTTTCAGTCTGGTCTGGACATTCTGTTAGTTAACTAGAATTGGTAATTTTTACACATTTTCTACAATCATCTTTATAAAGATTTGATGATTCTTCTTTACAGCACAATTTGTATTCAAAGTCAACACATTACGTGTGTATAAGCAAACTGAAATAAATCCATTCAGGAAAAACGACAAAAATACGGAAACCTTCCAGTGCTTGATATTTGCATTTTGTCTTATCAGCGCAATAGGACGGGAAAAGGGCAGCCATATTGGCAATGCAAAGAAATTCATCTGGTTTAGGGTTGAAAACAACGGGTAAATAAAACCCAGAAAAGGGATATTTGCGCTGCTATCCCAGAGTTACTTGCCTTAATTTTCAGGGAGTGAGATTGTTATCTGTTCCTCAATCACCTGTAATTTAGTTTTGTTGAGGTTATACTCGTAATTTTTAATTGAGTTTTCTAGAGGAATTTTATTAAAAAATCCCATAAAATGTACTTAATTAAATTTACTTTAAGTATGTTTTAGAACTTTAAGCCAATAATTGTTCTATAAACTTTATCAAGGAGTTTCTCTACTCAAAGTGAAAGCTCTGCTTTTAGGTATTTTAATTTAGCAAAAACGTTAATTCAGAATTAGCTAAACATAATATTGCAGAAACTTTACTTTGTTCGATCACATTCCCAATTATCTAATGGTTACAGTAATTAGAAAATTCCGAGGCTAACGATGACTAGGCACAAATTGAACTAATTTGTGGGTTGCCTTGGAAGTCCAGAGACGGGCAGATGGAAAATAATTAGGTTTGTAGGCTTCAAAACATCAGTTGTACAAAAAGAGTGTCCACTCTATCCATACAGACCTAAAACTAATTCAATTCAGCGTCATTTAGTACGAACTTGAGAGTTCCCTTCCATCGATTTGGTAGGAAATGGAGTGAAAGTTATTTTATATATGCTTGGGATGTCATGTTTATTTTAGTTGGGTAACGAATTCGTATAAAAATCAGTTCCCGCTGACGAAATCTCTTGCCGAATATACAAACAGAATGATGCGCTCCGGGAATTTTAAAACGTATAATTTTGTGTTGTATGATGGGACTTTGTTTCCTCATTTTTTACTTTATTTGTTGCTTAATTGCTGTTTTTAATTGTTTAATTTGCTTTTACTTTAACAATACATATGTCAAAAAAATCTATAATCTGTGTCGGAGCCAGCAAATTATTGTTTAAAAAGAATAGATCGTTGTTTGTGGCAGCTATCAGTTCATTTTTCATACGGTAGGCGGCGCGTCGATTAGTTGACGGCGTGTGTATCGCGTGCAAAAGGTGGGAGTGAGGTTAAGAAAAGAGGAGAGTTGTTGTTGATATAACCAAAGAAAGGGGATGTAACACGTTTTGGGGTTTTCCCAGTATTTTAAGGACTCTTGTTATTAAACCAGTGTTCTTTTTGAAACGGGTTGTTTTATTGTGCCCACTCATCAAAGACCGGACAGTGATTACCAGGATCACCTTTACGTACGTGGCTTCAGGAAGCGGTGTTTTCTTGAGATTTATGAAACCTCTGGCAATTTAAAACAGTTATGGGAAGGTTTAAGACACTCTTAGTCCTATGGCACTTTTTAGAAGATTCTCAGTAGCATTTAGAGGTTTCTGACACTTTCAAAATTGTTCTAGAAGCTTCTGACACTTTTAAGAAGGTTCTCAGTAGCATTTAGATGTTTCTGACATTTTCAAAATTGTTCTAGAAACCTCTAGCATTTTAAAACAGTTATGTATTCCTAAGTTTTGCAGTTTAATGTTTTATTTTGGCGTTGTTTCTGTTGTCACTATGTCCTATCAACTTATTTACTGCAATGTTTGCCATAAAAGAAAGGTATTTTATCAAAATCACAATTGTTACGACTTTACTGAAAATCTTTCTTCCTACACTCTATTTTCTATTGTAACCAGAAAGTTAATTCTCTATTAGAGCTAATTCACTTTATTACAAGTGCAAGAAATAGTTTTATGTATACATTCCAATTAAAACACTAAAAACGATTTCCCTATTTGCTCTTTGCTCCGAATTTCATTGCCCAGGATGTTCCGGCTCTAACGAGAAAATAAAACCGGAAAGCTTAAGTGCACATTATAGCATCAGGTGCGAAACTTTGCCATAAATTCTTTTTAGTTACTAGCTACGACGATTTTTGCTGAATTTTAGGTCAGTAAATCATTGCGACAAACTGTATTATCCTCTCCAGCTTATCCGAAAACCATTTCTTGCTCGAGGCAGTCACAAAAATCATAGCCTACAGGAACTTTTTAGGGCACTAATTTTTTCAACGTCATAAAAGCAAATTGCCTGGAGAACGTTTAATTTTAACGCCGGGAATTTGATTTAAACCCAAAAGCAAAAGAAAATAGCCGTGGATGCGTTTAAATTTATGATTTCTTTCTAATTTGTTTCCAGCATTCCATCCTGACGAAACTGATATTTTGTTAACTTTACCCATACGTTAGTTTGCTAAATGTTGAAATTTACTGTATTTCAAAAGTATTCAAAGCATTATTTTTAAATTCTGGAAAGCTACTCACCCAACTGTATTTAATTTAAAATTCAATATGCATTTTCTCATAAACATAAAAGAAGCTTCTCTAAGATTTTCTGACCTAGCTTACTTCAGCTCTCCTGAAGCAAAATGCAACCTCAATAACTTTGCCTTAATTCCACTATTATGAACAGAATAAGCCAGCAGCATTGTCATTCAGTTCAGACGTTGTTTTTGGCGAAAAATCAACATAGTTTTCTGTGAGATCAAGTGATTTTATTTTGTTTCAGCTTATAGACCAAGAAAGGAAACTTAGTCTGGTTTGTTCGAGAACAATGGCAGCCATGTCTCTAGGATTTATAGTGCTAGTCACCCCCTGGACAATCCAGGAAGTAGTGGCGGCCTGTACGGGATCCAGAGCACCGCCTGCTTTCGATTTTATCGCCACCTGGATGGCTTTAAGCAATAGTTTTTGGTATCCTTTCATTTACTGGACGCTCAATAACCATTTCAGGCGGATATGTAAGGAAATATTCAGCGGGGTAAATAAATTAATAATTGTAACTAGAGACCTAGAAACGTATAGTTAACTAAGTTTCATTTTGCCTGCAAAATTAAATCCCATATTATCCTAGTGTGCTAGTTTCCAGTTCTAAAGGTGATTCTATTCCAAACCTAAAATTAAGGTAGTAATGGAGAGTGTTGTTTTTAGACGTTGATATAATCCACTTGCTACTATTAGTCTTTATTAGAGTGGTATTGAGTGTGGTCTGCAAAGTTTAAAGCGCTGGAGCTTATCTGAACTGTCATGAAATTTATATGAAACTATTATTTCGCTTCTAGGTATTTTGCCGGGGTATTCACGAGAAAAAGAAGCAACAATTCGAGCATTTTTGCAATACATCGCCTTCGTCCAATTTTATGGGTCACACGCCCGACTGTGATCTGGAAGGCCTGTCCGAAAAATATTGGGGCGAAATTCTGGAAAGGACGGTTTCGTCCAGTTCCCTGCCTGGACCGCATCAAAACCAATCGGGAACGAAACTGGACTGTAACGGTGGAATCGAAATGAACGTGTTAAATAATTCCTTATCGGATTTATGAAAGTTGGATAAGACCACGCAAACTTTTGATTTAGGTGGCGAAAGTATGGGCAGTTCCGCTGAAACTGCCATCGTCACCAAATAGCGTGGTCAAACGTTTTGTTACATTTAGTGGTTATTAAGGAAGTAAAATTGCTCAAACCTTAAACTAAGTTAATAACCCTATACTTTAACGAATTAGTACAAATTTCAAATATCAAGAACACTTTTAAAACCAGCTTAACATTATAAACAGGTTCGGTAAAGCGGTAAAACCCACTCACAGTAAGGGATGCATAATTCCTCAACATCTGTGTAAATGCCTGACTAAATCCAAGATTTAGAACAAGAGCGGTAAAATTTAATGAAGTTGAGACTGAAAATGTCAGGGCTGTTGTATTTAGTTTAATTCAACGTAAGCATCACAAATTATGAAATTTCAACACACAAGCAGACCAAAGTTCATCAACCTGTATGTTTATGGTGTTAAATCAGCAAAAAGCTAGAAAACATGTTTTGTTGCTTCCTATTACGTCAAAATGACCAATTTACTAGAAAGACATCTTCCTTATTAGCCACTACCTTAAAAAGACCTCTTTTGACAATCTTAATAACCCAAATCTTATTCTGCAACAGGTTTTGGTTTGTATAAAATGGATTTTTTTCTTAACATTCTGAACTAAACAAAATTTCATGGCAGAATAAACATAAAAGAGGTTATAATGTTGTACTTTTTAAAAAGGATTCAAAGTACTCTCAAATGAGATGCTCTCAATTATTAATAGTCGTTAGGTAAATGCACGAATGTAAAAATCGAAAGCAACAAATTAAAGCCACAATTTTGTACACGTGTATAACTTTTTCTTGTATTAGTTAGCGATTAATAGACGACGTTTAGCTACCTTAAATTGTTAATTGTTGTAAATACGGGTTATTGTAATACTTTCTTAAGACAGCATTAATGTGTTATTGTAATATTAATAAATAATTTCTACGTTAAAATGTTTGTTATTGTCTAGAAAGAACGTTTCTATCCAAGAACAGCTCAACTAGTCAACAGAGCTGGATTACTTAGAAGCTTAGTACCAAAATCTACTTGAAGTAAAGTAGTTTTGCTACTTTATGTAGTTAGTTACTTGAACGTTGATTGAATGAATTGAGTTTTTATTCTACATAAGTAAATTTAAAAGTATTAAAATTATTTGCACTTTCTTGAAAAGTACTTGTTTAGTGGTAAAAGTAATTTTAGAATTAGTAGCCATTCTTGTGGTGCCACTTTTCTATCCAAAAACAGCAATTCAACTGGTGAAATGTCCTAATTGAACTTATGGTTATGCAATACTATTTATATTGGATTTTTTTAAGAAGAAAAACTACATTTAAGAACAAGTAATTTAATCATAATTCGTCTCAATTTTTCAACAGAGGAAGATATTCTGATTTAATAATATCTGCAGCTTTCTCAGCCACCATAACAACAGCTGCATTATTAGGCCCAGACACTAAAGAAGGAAATACTCCAGTATCGACCACACGAAGATTGTCAATGCCGTGAACCTTCAATTGTGAATTAACCACAGAATTTGAGGAATTAGTACCCATTCTTGTGGTGCCACTTGCGTGGTATGCCTGCAAAAACGCTTTTACTTAACCTACACTCTAAAATAAGAGTTGTTAATTAACTTACAGGTATAGCCAACTGTTTAAAGCTGCAAAACCACCATTCTTTAGACAATCGTGTAAACTTGTTGTCACACTCAGAAATTTCATTTAATGTGACTGTAAGTCCCAGTGTCCTAAAGGCTGCTGTAGAATTGAACTTAAGGACGGGTTCCAAGCCTTTGTAGAGCATCTCCAAGTCGGTTTCATCGGAAAATATGTTAGAATTTAATAGAGGGTAGTCTTTAATATCTTTTGATGCCAGAGTGACTTTTCCTATTGAGTTGGGGTGTAGCAGAACAAACACAGCCAAACACGACCTGCGTTATCAAAGAAATCAAACTTTACCAAACCTAATAGAGTTAAATACGTACTGTAATGTGAAGGTATAATTATCATCAACTTGATAGGGTTGAATGAAAATGTGCTGGATTTCTGGTATAGTATCATTGTCGTAGTCCGAAAAACTAACCACTCCATTACCCATTAAAGGTCCTTTATCTTCAGTCCACAGTTTAAGAGACTCGTTTAAGGTTTGCTCCAACAGTATTTTCTCAGACCTGTAATTTCAAAGGTGTTATTTAAAAGAATTAAATATAAAAGATAAACATACGAGTAAGTAACATAGCTGAAAGCAACTTGGTCTTGTAAGTTCTGGCCTACAGGTAGATCAGCAACTAATTCAATTCCAAGTCTTTCTAATTCTTCTGCAGGACCAATTCCGGACAACATTAACAGCTGAGGAGAATTTATAGCTCCTGCTGACACTATGACGTTTTTGGTTGCCTTGATTCGATATGGTCGACCATCCATAATAACCTCCACTCCAACAGCTTTCCGGTTCTTTATCACAATTTTAGTGACCAAAGTGTTTTGAAATATAACCAAGTTTCTACGATCTTGAGCAGGATTAATGAATGAGTGGTAAGTGTCTGATCGAATATTTTTAGAGATGTAGCTTTGTTTGCGCCCGTAGCCTAGTTGACTTTTACCATTGTAGTCCACTTCGTTGAAACCCAATTCTGCAAACCCTTGAAGAAGAGTTTCCGTCTGAAAGTTAAAGATATAAATATGTTTTTTAATTGTTTACCTACTTACCAAGGAAGGAAGATCCTCAGGAACATTATTTCCTTGGGGACCGTCAAATCCATGATATTCATTGTCCAGAGGTTGAATTTTTGGATTAGCAGCCTCTGATTTTGTAAAGTAGGGTAAAACTTTGTCATATGACCAGCTAGAATCGTTGGTAATTTCCGCCCAATTATCAAAATCTTTCGGGCTTCCTCTTACGTAGAAACCGTCGTTCAAAATACTGCTTCCTCCCAGACCTTTGCCTCTCGGATAAGAGCATTTTTGGTCATGATAACCTAGAATTACTACGTGACCAAATGCGAGAGGAATTAACTGAGAACAAGTACCTAAACAACCGTTGGACTGCGATGTAGTAGTAAAACCCCAATCGTAATCGGACTTAATAAAGTAGGAACCCAGACCTATAACGGCAGATAAATCAGGGTTCTCATCTCCAGCTTCAATTAGCAAAACCGAAAATGATTCTTCTGATAGACGATTAGCCAAAACCCCACCTGCAGTGCCTGCTCCAACTATTATAAAGTCGACACTTACACCAACTAAAACAAAAAATTCATTAAAAATCACCATCATTTTCACTAATCCAACTTACGTGTTACAATAGGTTTTGTTTGAAAATAACGGTCGTTGTTGGTTGGGGGGCTGTGATTTTCAGCTTCTTCTATAATTTTTTTAGCTTGTTTCACTAAATTGTTTATATCGTCAGATTGTGCTCTAATTGCAGTAAAATAAAATAAAAGAAAAATCACAACTTTGATTAATTTCGACATTGTTGTAGGTGTTTACACTGACAAAATTTGCAATTGACTGAATTGAAAGCTTAGTTAAAAACTATTGATAAGTGCAAGTTTTGCATTGTCAGGTAGTTTTGTATATACTGCGCCACTAAATATGTAGGTCAACTAGATGAATGTCAGCACAAAATGTAGTTCATAAGTTTACTAATAGACAAAGTCCACAATTTTGCTAAATATTTTTCAGAACATAACATAATCAATCCATACCGTCGACAAAATGTATTGGATTTTGGCAACAGCGTACTGAAAATATGGCCTACTTGGTATTTTTTTCGTTTTCTGTCTTTGTCCCACGCATACAATTATCTACGTTTCTCTGTCAGTTACACGGTTTTCCTATGGTCGGTTTTGGATTTACCACACCTGTATAAGTAAAATATAAACCACATATGAGTTTTATTTTTAAACATTTTTGGTAAATATACCTAAACACGTAAACTGTTGAAGTATTATAACTTAAGAATAATCTTGCTTAATAACATCAGATATTTTCTCAGCAATCATAACAGTGGCAGCTTCAGTATGTCCCGATATAATTTGGGGAATAACTCCAGCATCAACCACACGTAAACGATCAATTCCGTGTACTTTTAAATTATAATCGACTACGGAGTTGGTTGTACTGTTTCCCATTCTGGAAGTTCCTACAGGATGATAGTCCTGGCCAATGTTTGGTCAGTAATTATTGTAAATTTTTCTGAAGGAACTTACCGTTTGGGCACGGTACCGAAAAACACAATACCACCATTCTCTGGTCAAATTATCGTAAGAATCATTGCATTCATCTGGTCCGTTGACTACATATCCTGAACTGATTTTCTGTAAACCTGCAGTATTATTAAGCTCTAAAGCAATTTGAACCGCTTGATACATGGCTTCCATGTCAGTTTCGTTACCAAAGAAGTTTGGATTGACTAAGGGATAGTCACGGGGATCGCTTGATGCCAGAGTCACTTCTCCAACTGAAGTTGGGAGATTGTTTTGGACACTAATGGTGATCTTACTACAAAGTTGATGATACACAACCAAAAGTTACTTAAACACCCAATTGTTACATACTTGAGGATAAAATTTCCATTATCATCATTTGTTAAGTTATTTATAAATATTAGTTCTGCATCAGGATCTGTATCATTGTTTAAGTCAATAAAAGCAAAGTGGCTTGCTCTTGTCACTAAGGGGCCTTTATTTTGTGACCACAATTCTATAGTTTCCTCAATAGTATTATTGTAATACACTTCGTAAGTTCTGTTATAAAAACTTGCATTAAGTAACCTAAATAATAGGATTATTAAAAACGTACGGATACGTAACAGCTGAAAACATAACAGGATGATCCTGTAAGTTTTGTCCTACAGGTAAATCTGCAATAACTTCAATACCATGTTTCTCAAGTTCACTGGATGGTCCAATTCCAGACAACATTAAAACTTGCGGTGTACCAATAGAACCAGCTGAAAGTATGACCTCATTGGACGCATTTGCTAGGTAGTACTGTCCATCCTTAATAAATTGAACGGCAACTGCTGTGTTGTTTTCAATTACCACTTTAGTAACTAGTGAATCTAAAGTAATAACCAAATTTGATCTATTTCTGATTGGCCCTATGAAGGAATAATTGACGCTTGCGCGTCTACTATATGCTAAATATGTCTGTGCTTTTCCAAATCCTAATTGGCTTTCTCCATTGTAATCTACTTCAGACAGACCAATTTCTAGCAAACCTTCCGTCAATGGAGACGTCTAGAACGCAATTTTTTTTCTGACACATTTTTGAAGCAATAGTGCTATTTACCAAGTTTGCAATTTCAGGAGGAAATGCAATACTTTGAGGGCCATCAAATCCATGATAAAAACTATCCATATCATCTGTAAAGTTTCCATATTCCGACAATTTGAAATATGGCAAAACGTCATCGTACGACCATCCAACGTTTCCTTGTTCCTCCCAACGATCGTAATCCTTTTTATTACCTCTAACATAGAAAGCTGCATTGATTTCTGAACATCCACCCAAAAGTTTTCCTCTCGGAAAGTCGCATTGCTTGTTGCTTTTACCTAAATTGCTACACTTTAGAACAACATGATTAACTTAGAAAAGCACATTTACTAAAACAAGCATTGGCTTGTGGTGTGGTATTAAATCCCCAATTCCATTGGGAGTTTTGAAAGTAAAACAAAAGTCCCAATACACTAGTTATGTCGGGATCTTCACTACCAGCTTCTATCACCAACACTGTAAAAGACTCTTCTGTTAGCCGATTAGCTAAAACTCCAGCTGCTGTACCTCCACCAACAATAACAAAGTCGAAAGTACCAAAACCTACAAAGCTATGTTATTTCAAAGTCGTAGTAAAAGCACTGGAATTACTTAGACTATCGTTACTTGTCAGATTTGCAAAGTAGCGATCATTGTTCACTGGCAAAATATACGTCGAGTAGTTTTCCATAAGTGCCACAGCTTCTTCAGTTAATTCAGTCACATTTAGAGTTTCAGCTAGCCTAGTGCTTGCTCTGGCTGTACAAAACAGCCAAAAAGTACACAATATCACCAGTTTAGCAACACTCATTTTTTTTAAATCACCTTTTCCAAAAAAAAAATACTGTTTTATTATAATCATTGAAACAGCTGTTATCTTAATTCAATCAATTTTTTGGTTGAAGTGATTAAGTAGGCAAACAATAGAAGACACTCTTCTAGATAAAAAAAATCATATTGTATTAGGTTTAGATACGATAAGGTTTGGCTAGTAACAACCAGAGTGGCAATAATGTTCTCATCGCAAAAATGAAATTAAAAAACAATAAGTCATCAGTAATTTAGTGACTGTCAGAAGATAATTTGTATAAATTATTACAAACATCCTGAAAATCAAAAAATGATGTAAAAATTGGGTTTTTTCTATCAGGGACACAGAAGTAGGAGGAGGTAAATTTAGCTTTCTTGACAATTGGCGAATGAAACAAGTATCAGGAATAAGCAAATGCTAGGAGTAACTAAACTTTACTTCACGTTTCTGCTCTCCTGATAACATGCTCGGTTTTCTGTAAAAATTGTGTTTTCCTATCAGGGACACAGAAGTAGGAGGAGGTAAATTTAGCTTTCTTGACAATTGGCGAATGAAGCAAGTATCAGGAATAAGCAAATGCTAGGAGTAACTAAACTTTACTTCACGTTTCTGCTCTCCTGATAACATGCTCGGTTTTCTGTAAAAATTGTGTTTTCCTATCAGGGACACAGAAGTAGGAAGAGGTAAATTTAGCTTTCTTGACAATTGGCGAATGAAACAAGTATCAGGAATAAGCAAATGCTAGGAGTAACTAAACTTTACTTCACGTTTCTGCTCTCTTGATAACATGCTCGATTTTCTGTAAAAATTGTGTTTTTCTATCAGGGACACAGAAGTATGAAGAGGTAAATTTAGCTTTCTTGACAATTGGCGAATGAAACAAGTATCAGGAATAAGCAAATGCTAGGAGTAACTAAACTTTACTTCACGTTTCTGCTCTCCTGATAACATGCTCGATTTTCTGTAAAAATTGTGTTTTTTAAACATAGTTTTGTGATAATACATTAGCTATTAAGTAAAGAAAAATATCACTAAATTTTATTTAATCAGCTTTTTGACATGTTTGTAACTGAATGTTGCTTAAATGTATGTCCAGTAAGAAATGTTGATACTGACAATTACAAACTAAAATATGCAATTATACTACATGTATTCTTCAAGCATACTCTAAAATAATAGTATCAGCAATTTTCTCTGCAATCATTACAGTAGCAGCATTAGTATGACCGGAAATTGAGGTAGGCATCACCGAAGCATCCACAACTCGAAGATTGTCAATTCCATGAACTTTCAATTCTGAATTGACTACAGAATTACTAGAATTCCTTCCCATATTTGCTGTTCCTACTGGATGAAAGCCCTTCAAAATTTTTGTGTTAAAATCTTTGTAAATCACTTTATTCGGTTGTACTTACAGTTGAAGCGTATTGTTTAATAATACAGTACCACCAATCTTTTGACTGGCTTTCGTATACGTCATCGCATGCATCTATTGAGGGTAATGTTAGTTTAAAATTCATTTGTTGGAAAGCGTCAGTATTGTTAAGAGTTACAGCAAACTGAATGCCTTTATATAAGGTTTCCAGATCTTCTTCCTCACTGAGAAAATTAGGATTTATTAGTGGATAATCACGTGGATCTGCTGAAGCTAAAGTCAGTTCTCCCACAGATAAAGGATGTAGTAACACTACAGAAACCACAAAATACCTAAAATGCTGTGATATAGTGTTTGAACAGGAAATATTTTAATATTTTTACGGGGAGTAAAAGTTGTAATTTTCATCAACATAGTAGCCGATTGCTCCAAATATTTCAATTTCAGGAACTGTGTCGTTATCAAAGTCTAAAAATGCTATGGCTTGTGTAGAGCTAGTCATAGGTCCAGTGTTATTTGTCCATTCCTGGATCAAGGTTGTTAAAGTTTCATTAAAAAACAAGTCATCATATCTGAAAATTAGCTGATATAACTCTAAGAGTGTCACCCACTGGCATCAATTTACATGAAAAAGAGATACTCAAAAAACATATGATCTTGAAAGAATTTTCCAACAGGTAAATCAGCCACAACTTCAATTCCAAGATCTTCTAGTTCAGATTGCGGTCCAATTCCTGATAGCATTAAAATTTGTGGTGTTCCAATAGTTCCACCAGATAAGATAACTTCTTTTGTTGCATTAGCGGTGTAGTATTGACCATTTTTAACAAAAGTCACCCCCACAGCAGTGCGAGTTACAATATTCACTTGAGTCACTAACGATTGTAGGGTGATATTTAAATTTGGTAGGTCAATAACGTCGGACAGAAACGAATAATTTGAGCTAGAGCGAATGTTTACATCCAAGTAGTTTTGGGTTCTGCTGTAGCCGATTTGATCTTCACCATTGTAATCTAGTTCCTCCAAACCCAGCTCATTAAAGGCATTTAAAATAACTTGCGTCTAAAAATAATGGTGTTAATGGTTTACTTTTTGTAAGTAAAAAATTACCAGATTTGGGGTGTCCATGAACATGTCAATCGCTTGCGATCCACTAAAGCCATGATAATCAGAGTCAATTGGGTCACTAAACCTTGCAGTCTCAGACTTCTTAAAATAGGGCAAAACATCGTCGTAAGACCATCCAGTGTTACCCAAATCCTCCCATACATCAAAGTCTAAAGCATTACCTCTTGTGTATATACCAGCATTGGTGCAACTACTACCTCCTAATGCTTTTCCTCTTGAATAAGTGCAAGTACCATTTGAAACTACGGTTCCAAGATGTAAAAACAATAATTTTGCTTTCAGTGAAATAAACCTAAACAAGCGTTTTCTTGCTGTGTCGTTGGAAACCACCACGAATATTCGTTTGGTTCTGTAAAGTATACGAACAAAAATAATATGGCCGATACATCTGGATCCTCTCCACCAGCTTCAATAACTAAAACACTGAAATTTGATTTAGTTAATCGATTTGCCAATACCAATCCAGCAGTTCCGCCACCGGCTATAATAAAATCGAACGTTCCATAAACTAAAACAAACAGAAAAGCTCATTTCAGAACAAACTCACTTCAACAACTTACAGATAGGATCGGTGGAAGTTAAATTGTCAAAATAAGCACTATTATTTGTGGCAGGATCGTAGGAAGAAAATCCAATAACCAATTCTTCTGTTTCTGCAACCAAATGAGTTACGTTACTAAAATCCGCTAGGACTGCGGATATCGCTACAAAGAAACCAATCGAAAAGTGTATAATGCCATTCATGATGCAGTTTATAATTTGCGAAAAATACGTGAAAGCTGGGTTTTATATTCAAAATGTTCGATTATTTAATTAATATTAAATGTGATATATTATCGGTGCAGGAAATTAATTATTACATTGTTGTAATGTACATATTATATTTGTAATTAACAAATAAACCTGATATCTATTACACCTCATGCTGGTAATAACTTAATCCAAGTAATCATTCTGATTTGTTTAATAGGACAAGTCATTTGATGTTTTAATAATAATTATTGTTATTATTTATTGGTGGTTATTTAACTATGTGTTTGTTTTTCAGATTATTTATGGTCAGTTTTATATTTTTTTCTTTACCACTACTTTTAAAAGTAAGATGTAATGGTCATGTAACAGAGTGTATCGACCTAATATAATAAAGATTGATATCAGCTTAAACAGCTTCACTGGTAATTTGTCATGTGCTAATTAGATTAATTTGGCAGTTAAAAATGTTTAATTATTTGAATTGGGAAGTAATATGGTTTTCAAAATTTAAACCATTGTTGGGTTTGAGAATGGTGCTTTTCTTTGTTCTAGTTATCTCCATCATTTCCAAGAGTACTAACTTTTTAAACATTTTCTCAACTCTTTTTAAAAAAAAATCATCTACTTTAAGGGACACATAGAATATACATACACCCAAGGCAATCAAATACAAAACTTTTTAAAACTAACTTTATTCATGTATGTTAGATGTTACAAAGACCTCATCATAACCAGATTAAGATTTCGTGAAATTTAGGGAAAAACGAGAGGCTATATAGTATTTCCCTAAATTTAGGGGAAAAGAGCACAACATAGAGAGTTACCCATTTAACCCCATGTAAAATGCAAATCTAACTAGTAGTGGTTTAAAAGGTAGTGTTGTAAATTGTTGTGTAATTAGTAAATAAAGTTTGTTGAGTTTATTCAAACTCTTACTTATCAAAAAGAACCCAATAAAGTGTAACATTAATAATGATCTAATATTATATCAGCTGCCTTTTCAGCAATCATTACAGTAGGAGCATTAGTAATGACCTGATGAGTTAAGAGTGGGCATTACAGAGGCATCCACAACTCTAAGCTTTCCAATACCATGAACTTTCAGTTCTGGATCAACTACAGAACTATTGGAATTTGGTCCCATTTTTGAGTATACACTCAATCAAATACAAAACTAACTATATTCATGTATATTTACTTTGTAGGGTCTATGAGGTTTGATCTAATATTATATCAGCAGCTTTCTCAGCAATCATTACAGTAGGAGCAGTGGTATGGCCCCGGTTAATGGTGGGCATTACAGAAGCATCCACAACTCGAAGTTTTTCAATACCATGTACTTTTAACTCAGGATCCACTACCGAACTATTTGAATAAGGTCCCATTCTTGCTGTACCCACTGGGTGAAGGCCCTAAAAATAAAATAAACTCAATTCAAGCTCTTAAAAATCATTAAACATTTTTACTGATATAGAATTCTGCTTGATGAAACAGTACCACCAGTCTTTTGATAGGTTTTCATAGTCATCACACTCAGGTGTGGAAGCAGTGCTGGGTCTAAAGTCTGCCAAAGCCTCAGTCTGGTTTAAAGACAAAACAAATTGGACTCCTTGGTATATATGGTCAATTTCTTCTTCTTCAGACAGAAAGTTGGGGTTTATTATAGGATAATCGCGAGGATCCGAAGAAGCCAATGTCAATTCCCCCACAGACGCAGTATTTATCAAAGATACGAGAGTTGCAAATTTTCTAAAATATCATAACTATAACGTTTTTCAAAGAAAATTTAACAATTTCTTACGAGCAATAAAAGTTTGAATAGTCGTCCACATCAAGACCTAACGAGGTGGTAATTTCAACCTCAGGAGATGTGTCATTGTCAAAATCTAAAAATGCTATAGTATGACCAGTCGTGCTCAAAGGTCCTTCGTTGTCTACCCATAATTGTACTAATTCCTCCAAAGTATAATTAAAATACACCTTGTCAGTACTAAAAATTTTAAAATAGTATAAACAATTAAAACAGTCTGTGTTATCTTACACATAGTCGATAAAAAGAAATACATGATCGTGAAAATATTTTCCAACAGGTAAATCAGCAATAACTTCAATATCTAATTCTTCTAACTCAGATGCTGGACCAATTCCAGATAGCATTAAAATTTGAGGAGAACCAATACTTCCAGCGGACAAAATAACTTCTTTCGAAGCATTTGCAATGTAATATTGTCCGTTTTTAACAAATTGCACTCCTACAGCAGTCTTATTTTCAATAATAACTTTTGTCACTAACGATTGCAAAGTAATATTCAAATTAGGAAGATCTATAATTTCCGGAAGGTATGAATAGTTTGTGCTTGATCGTATGTTTTTTGCTAAAAACTGTTGAACTTTGCTAAAGCCTAATTGGTTCTGACCATTGTAATCTGTTTCTTCTAAACCTATTTCCTTGTGTGCATTTATAATTGTTTCAGTCTACAAAATGTTTTTTATATAAGTAAAAACCTGTTTTCTAAAAGAGTTTAACACAAGAAAATACCATTTCTGGGATCTCTTTGGGTATATCGATTCCTTGCAGTCCATCAAAACCATGATAATCGTAATCTATGGTATTATTGGAGTTATTAAATCTTGCAGATTCAGATTTCTTGAAATATGGTAAGACGTCACTGTATGACCATCCAGTATTGCCAAGTTCCTCCCATTTATCATAATCTAAAGCATTGCCTCTCACATACATACCAGCATTTATGCAACTGCTTCCTCCTAATACTTTTCCTCTAGGATATCCACAAGTTCCATTCGTACCTACATGATTACAAAACCACAAAGTTTTGGTAGGTTTATAAAGTAATATTTAAACTATTTCTTACTTAGGCATGCTTTTTCTTGAGTTGTAGAGTTGAACATCCAAGAGTATTTAGTATCTTTCATGTAATACAAATACCATCCCAATATGGCTGACACATCTGGATCTTTATCACCAGCATCAATAATCAAAACACTAAAGTTTGCTTCAGTCAATCGATGTGCCAAAATCAAGCCAGCTGTACCACCACCAGCTATTATATAATCCCATGTACCATTCCCATATTCTGAAATAAACAAATTAACAAACACAGGTGCGGTGAATTTAGCTTACCTAAAGGTTCAGTGGATGTCATATTTTCAAAATAGGCATCGTTATTCGAAGGGTCTTTATAAACCCCATATGAAGAAATCAATTGCTCTGATTGCTCCACTAACTCGTCCACATCAGTAAAATCAGCTCGGGTTTTAACGGTGCAAAAAACCACAAAAAAATAAAACCAAACGCCGAAGAAACTCATGTTTGACTTGTTCTCAGTATTGTGGTGATGCTTGAGAAATTGGGCTTTTTTATAAACGGTTAAAAAATTATTTTGCTTATCAGTGAACAAAAAAATAAAGATATTTGTTTAATAGGTACTTATTATTATTTGCCAAAGTTTTTATAAATTGAATATCATTTTTTCTAATTTTACAAGGTTAAGGAGAGTGAAGATTTGTGCACAATAGGTGTCCTCATTATCAGTAAACCAAATATATTTTGTTACATTTGTTTAAGATTAGAGTTCAATACACTCAAAAAATTTGTTAATTGAGAGTCTAAAGGTTTTGTCAAATTTTAACAAAAACATTTCAGATATGATATGCTATGGTGTTCCAATTTTTACAAAAAAAGTCTGTAAACAAGGGAAATTCTGTCACACACTCTGTATAACTGGTAAATTAATTGGCGGATGAATACCTACAAAGTTAAGTAAAAATTTAATCTCTAATCTACATAAAATTAATTCAATTTTATTTTTTTTCAAATATAATTAATTGACAAATAAACCACTCAACAAACATAAAAAAAAATTCCAAAGCTATTAATATACTATAATCTTTATTATTTATTCAGTGGAAACAGCGTAAAAGTGTTCAATTTTGGAAGTAACAGTTAAACTTCAGTTTGGTCTTACTATGGTAATTTTTAAGGTTTTTGGATTCAAGTTAATCTGTCAAAGTTAGCCTTTTCCCAAAAGCCACTACTAATTTTAATACGTCAAACGATGATATTTCAAAAAAAAAACAATGTATATTTCTTATAACATTATGAACTACTGTGTTCTAGTATTATTTTCTCAGCTGCCTTTTCAGCAATCATTACAGTAGGAGCATTAGTATGACCAGAGTTAAGAGTGGGCATTACAGAGGCATCCACAACTCTAAGCTTTCCAATACCATGAACTTTCAGTTCTGGATCAACTACCGAACTATTGGAATTTGGTCCCATTCTAGCTGTGCCCACTGGATGGTAGCCCTGAAAACTAACCGTAAAGTCTCTAAAAGACACTTACTAATTCACTTACTGATATAGAAGTCTGTTGGGCGTAACAATACCACCAGTCGTCTGAAAAGTAGTCAAGTTCAGCACATGCAGGTACTGAAGTTATGTCTAACTGAATGTCTTTCAGGGCGTCAGTTTGGTTTAAAGACAAAACAAATTTGATTCCTTGGTATATTGTATCAAAGTCCCCTTTTTCAGACATGAAATTGGGGTTTATTAAAGGGTAATCACGAGGATCTGCTGAAGCCAATGTTAATTCGCCGAGGGAGAGTGGATGTAACAGAGCTACGACAAATCCACCCGATCTAAATGAGAATAATGATCACATGCAAGCAACTATTACATAGTATTTACGAGCAATAATAGTATGAATTCTCGTCCACTGAAAAAGAAAATGCGGCAGCAATTTCAATATCAGGTTGTGAATCGTTGTTGAAGTCTAAAAATGTGAAAACTTGACTAGTTGTGAGCAAAGGTCCGCTATTGTTTGTCCATAGTTCTACCAGTTCTTCTAAGGTATAATTAAAAAATACCTTCTCAGACCTAAAAACCTTAAAATAATCTCAAAAACAACCTATACGTCGTTTTATTACGTAAAGCTCAAATCAACAAACAAGTGATCTTGAAGATATTTTCCAACAGGCAAATCAGCAACAACTTCAATATCTAATTCGTTTAACTCAGATGCTGGACCAATTCCAGATAACATTAAAATTTGAGGAGTGCCAAAAACTCCAGTAGATAAAATAACTTCTTTCGAAGCATTCGCAATGTAATATTGCCCGTTTTTAACAAATTCCACTCCTACAGCAGTCTTATTTTCAATAATAACTTTTGTCACCAATGATTGCAAAGTAATATTTAAATTTGTACGATTTGCCACTTGTGAAAAATATGAGTAGTTGGAACTCGATCGAATATTTCTAGTTAAATAGCTTTGAATCCTGCTGTAGCCCAACTGTTCTTCACCGTTGTAATCTGTTTCATTCAAACCCAGCTCCAAATTTGCATTTAGTATTGCTTCAGTCTAAAAATTACTTAAAAAATATGGATACTGTGGTAGCTTAACTTAAAAATACCAAATCAGGAATATCTTGTGGTATATTAATTTCTTGCAATCCATTAAAACCATGATAATCGTAATCGATTGTGTAATTGGAATGATTAAATCTTGCTGATTCTGATTTTTTAAAATATGGTAAGACATCGTTGTAGGACCATCCAGAGTTTCCAAGTTCTTCCCAATTATCATAATCTAGAGGATTACCTCTGGCGTACGCTCCAGCGTTTATGGCACTACTTCCTCCTAATACCTTTCCTCTTGGATACGCACACGTTCCATTAACATCTGATAATATCAATAATAATTTGTGTAGTGTGAGGAGTTTAATGCAAAGAAATTATTACTTAAACACGCGTTTTTTTGAGGCGTAGTGTTATACAGCCAAGCGTATTCGTTTCCTCTACCATAGTACAGATACCATGCCAACATGGCTGCCACATCAGGATCTTTATTACCAGCATCGATTACCAACACTCTGAAGTTTGCTTCAGTAAGTCGAGTAGCCAAAACTAATCCAGCTGTACCACCACCAGCTATAATAAAATCGAATGTTCCATATTCTGAAACAGGAAAAATTAGCAATAAATTACAAAAGTTAAATCAGTAGCTTACCTAAAGATTCAGTGGATGTCATATTTTCAAAATAAGCATCGTTATTGGTTGGAGCTTCGTATGTACTGTATTGAGAAATCACATCAGCGGATTGTTCCACTAACTCATTTACATTAGTAAAGTCAGCTCGAGTTTTAGAAATTAATACGAAAAAATAAAAGCAAACGGTGAGCAAACTCATGTTTAAAATAAGTTGTTTTAAATTTATGATGCTGGAATATGTGTGCTTTTTTATAGTAAACTAGAAGAAAAGCTTGATTTTATATTTTTATTTTTAGCCAGATAAGCAAATTACCACTTGTATTGTAATAGACAGTTGAATAACCTTAATTAAGGATTACATACTACAGATTGATTGATTGACCTAAAATTTGTCCAAAATCATAACAGTTTTAACTATACTTATGTGGTCTATTGACAAGCACTTATTTCAATCTGATTGAGCCCCATACTACAATATTGTAATACACCACAAGAACAGTGCAGCAGCACTTTTCTATTACATATAAAACTGAAATTTAACTGCTGTAACGTTACATGCACTATATGATATGGTATTTGATACTTAAATTGTAGAGTATATTCAACAGCATAAATTACAAAATGTTGATTTTCTCTGAGATATTTCAAATTTCTCTAGCTTGTTGAAACTGCTGAGTATTTCAAATTTCTGAATGAATACTGAGAGGCCAATACAAGAAACTATACAGCAGTGCCAGATAACTTTTGGAAATGGCCCCTCAGAGCTACCGTACAAAAGTATTTTTAAAAAATTTTACAAAACATAATCGTACGATCTATTACCAAAATGAAGCATGCACACCCTAACACGCTGCTGCACTTTAATAATTTCTGGATGAGGAGGTCGAGAAAACTTAAACAAAACGTCCAGGGCTTCTGTGAACTTTTTAAGGGCGTTATTGAACTGATTCAGGCTTAGTTGGTGTTCGGCTTCGGGTAAAATCTGATCCAATTTCTGTAAAACATACACGCACTCATTTTCCTAGAGGTAAAAAATAGTTTCTCGTCCTACCATCAACCCTTTTAGGTAGGGAATCAACCCTGTTACGTTGTTGCAATAGGGACAAGTCAAAAATGGGTCGTCCTGTTCCTTCACAGTAAACACGTAAGGGCATCCCTCAGTTTTACAGGGAATTCTCAATTCGTTTTCTTTCATTTCTTTAAAGGTTGGCCACAATTCGGTGCAGGGTTGGCACAAACACTCAAACCTAAAATTATACTTTAATTACACACCTTAAATTTTCAAAATAACAGTAATTTACCAGTAATTATTTTTCAAGTACTCTTGCCTTTGATCTTTATGGTCTGCCATGTACAGTGGTCCGTAATTTTCATAAATTATATCTTCAGTTTTAATCGGTTTAATTGATCTTACAATAACTTTATTCTTAACGTTGTAGCTACAATTTGTATAATAGTTTCAATATAATATGATTCCTGTAGTTATTAAAGCAAGTAATTACCGTACTATACTAGGATCACAAGAATGGTTGAATAAAGCCAAAGTTGGATACAACCCAGCTCCTATAGTGACATTTTCGTAATTAGCTGGTATTATTTCAGACTTTTGTTGGTCTGGGTTGGAATTTTGAAGTTCAGATATTTCGTGTGCGTTAAATTGCAAAATTTGCAAGTGTCTCAATATTAAACCACCAATAAACTGTTCATCCTCGCTTAACACATTATTGTCGCTTTCCCCAAAGTAATACCCCAATTTAAGAAGCCTCAGAAGATAAATAGCCATACAGGAGTAGTGGATCAATTCAGCTTTTATTCGTTGGGCTTCATTACGACATAAAAAGAAAACGTTATCGTAATCGTCTGTCCTAAAAATCACACGTTTAGTTTAAAACCCAAATACTGCCCGGAAAATCACCTGTATATTTTCTTCCTAACCACATTTTTCTTGCAAGAGTCCTTCATATAGTCTTTCAGTTTGTTCTTTTTATCTAAGAAAAACTTGAGTGGTTTTTGACTGATTATTCTCATGGCTAAAAGGCAATTAACCGACGCTCCGGACTGGAAAAGTTGCTTTTGCAATCCGCATTCTACCCCGTGAAATGACTTGGTGGCCAATCTACTGCAATGAGTGCTACAGAACACCACATCAGTACATTCCGGACATGCTATGGGCAGTTCCACTGATCCTAAGCAGTTTTGACAGTTGGACAATGCGTGATCTTTGTCCACCACAGAACAAAAAGCATTTTCTTCCACCAGGATTGTACCTATAATGATGATTTTAAAACTAAATTTTTAAATAATTTTTGTGACACTCACCTGTAGGTATATCTTCAGAAGCTTTGGCATATCTGCCTTGGTAATTATCCTGGCAAATCGTAATTTTAGGATTGGCAGCCAAAAACTCGCTTCCACCTTCAAATCGTTCCTCTGCAAATGCAGGCACCAAATCCAGTTTAACTTGTTGCTTTATCTGTTTACTTCCACCATTTTTAAAAACATTCTGGATTTCCTTCAACTTGGTTTGTCGCGCGTCATCCTTCAAACCACTGTGTTCCAAACATTTCAGAGCTTCACTATAAGCTTCCTCTGCCAGTTTCTTGTTTTGAAGTGCATCGTAACACTTGGCTTTCCGTAGCCATAGTTTGTACTTCAAATGAGCGGGATAGTCACCAATTTCACTGATGTAGTCTATATCGTCTAAGACTTTTCTGTATTTTTCCAGCTCAAAATTAGTTGCGCTACGATTTGATACTAACACAGTAAGCAGTTCCCTATCAGCAACTACAAAAACAATAACTTTCTGAACTTGAAACGCTGAAATGTTTATTCACCCACCAGATTCTTGAGGACACCGTATAATCCCTTCATTGTAGCACCGAATGGCGTTTGCGTAATCCTTTTTCGCAAACAGTTTGTTTCCATCATTTTTCCGTTCTTCAGCCACTTTGAAATCCTTGTCGTTATCGTTAGCAGCAGCTAAAGGTATTTGTTTGGCCACATCGTACATAAGTTGGATCCTGCTGATATCATCTTTGGTGTCTCTAAAGGCGTCCACGCATTTTTCCGTTAATGTTCCGATGGCACTTTCACAATATTTCTGAAAATCGGTGATGTTGGATTTCATTTTGCATGTGCACTGTACACAATAGGTATATGTCGGTAAAACGATCCTCAATATACCTAAATCTATTAATAAGAAGCCGGCTAAAAGTTATTTTTGTCAGTATGGTGCGTGCACAATTCCAATGTTCTAGTGATATTTTGGTCACTTTACTTTTAGAATACTAGAAAATTAAAAAGTACAACGATGTGGAATATCAATTATAATAAAAGTGGGTAATAGGGTTTTAATTCTTACCACCCAATAAATTATTAATTAAACTTCTGCTTCCATTCTTATCATCAAGTCTTTTTAGACTAAAATAATATACACCTTCCTATGTGGCTTAAATTAGTGTATGGTTTCGCCGTGTACGTTGCAGCGCTACAATACACAATACCACAGTAAGTTTGGCAGATGACAGCAAATCAGCTGATTGTGAAATTCAAAAATGTGCTATTTGTAAATAATGATATGACAAAATATTTACTTATCCGGCTTTTTTGAATACTGAACATAAAAACAACTACCATGGCCTCAAAAGAGTGGTACAGCAACAAATTGACCGACTTGATGCAAGAAGATCAAAGAGTGTCCACTTTAAGTGAGTTGAGGGATAATCTTAAATCATTGCCTCATGAGGAGGCCACCAGAATATCCACAGGTTTACAGCTCCCTTTAGTGTTTGATTGCCTCAACGACTCAAATATGTAAGTTATCTACATTTTGCTAGCTACCCCTTATAAAGTTTTGTTCAGTGAACAGGTTGATTTGGCTTGTGAGGTGCTTTCAATATGTCTTGGCAACTTACACCTTGGAGAAAGTACTACCAAGTACAAAACT
This sequence comes from Ips typographus, assembly GCF_016097725.1. Classification (NCBI taxonomy): domain Eukaryota; kingdom Metazoa; phylum Arthropoda; class Insecta; order Coleoptera; family Curculionidae; genus Ips; species Ips typographus. The sequence continues at coordinate 8,291,211 of NC_138430.1, read as the reverse complement.
GACCTAGAAAGAGCGCTCGTTCACCCTTTTTCTAGTGTAAAACTTATGGCTTTAAAGGAAATTGAAAGGTCACTGTGCAATGATGATGCCCTGTTTGCTTTGTGTGAACAAACTTCAATAATAAACAATATAGTTTCTTGTCTTGGAGATGACGATTTAGGGGTTGCCAATAAAGCTTCTGACATTGTGGTAGCTTTAGGAAGCACTGTACCTGGTGCCAATAAAATTATTAGCAATGATGTGCTTATTAAACTTCAGGAAGTGACGAGCATATCTGAAGTAGTCAGACTGAGAGTGTATGAGGTGATGGCTTTACACTTTCTAAACCAATAAGCATTAATTTTATGGGTTTTTAGATGATTGTAAAAATATCAAATCATTCTGCAACAAGTTTCAATAAATTTAAGGAAGTTGGTTTGATATCAAAAATTATTGATGAAATTGGTAGTAATGATGTATTGCTTAAAATGAACATAATAGAAATTTTGTCTCAACTTGGCCAGTGTGACCATGGATATGTTTTCATGGATGAAAATGGTATATTAGATAGGATTTTCTCTCTTATTAATGAAGATGAATTAATAACCCAATTATGTCAACCAGGTAAGTATTTGCTATAATAATAAAATATTAGACATGATTTTTATACAGTAAATTGAATCTGTGAGTAATCTATTTTCACACATAAATAAGGTGCTATCTGTACAAATTAATACTTTTAAATGAAATTGAGTGTTGATTCAAATTGGCAGGAAAAAAACTCTCAGTTATGACATAAAGATAACATTCATTACAGGTATTTTAAAGTTTTTCGGACATATCGGACAAAAAAAACCTAGAGAGTTAGTAGCCAAATACCCTACTCTATTTGATCATTTGTTCTCCAACATTGAAAGTAGCGATCTTACCATTATAGCGGTAACTTTAGACGTTCTAGGCTATATAGGGCAAACATCACAAGGAAAAATTGCCTTAGGCTCAACAGGTAATGTTGTCGACAATTTTAGTTAAGTTAATATATCACCCACAGTGTGTATAGGGCTTAAAATGGAAGGATTTGTAAAAACTCTCGCCAAACTTCTACCTTCCCTACCTACTGAAGTCAGAATAAGGGCGCTTAACTGTATTGAGAATCTATTGAGGGATGTCCGTGTTGATACAATACAACTTACGGAAAAATGGTACCACCTATTAGGTCCTGAACCAATGGATGTGATTTCAAAGTATGCTAAAAACCCTTTTGTTGAACTCCGTCTAGCTGGGTTGGGCGTTGTAAACGCTATAGCATGTCAACCGTGGGGCCAAGAAGCTATTAAAAACACTCCAGGTGCTATACAGACATCACAACCATTATTATGTTGTCTGACATGTTACTTTACAGGGCTAATAGAGTTTTTGCTGGACCGAAGTATCGAAACAGACAAAGAATGTAAGGAAGCAAAGTATGATATAATAAAGTTACTGTCGCAAAGTACCGTATTTGATCATGGTCAGCAAGAAAAGTTGCAAGTATTTGTACGTGAAGGTCCCTTTTATGTGCAGGCAGTCACTGAAGTAGCCATAGAAGGTGATTAGTCGTTCTATTTAGTGTTAAACACACTCATGTAAGGATAATTTAAACTTTTGGTTTGTAAACGTTCAGTTAGAAATATATTTTATTGAATCATCTAAAGAACTTTTATGTCACGCAAAATTTGCAACAACCGCTCGTCCACATCTTGATTTTGTATTTTCCTAACTAAAAGTTCAAAATCCGCAGTCTCAATTTCATGGCAAGGATCTGTTTTGCGATCCGGCAGTCTGTTGCAATATGACGGCGCCATAATTCTCTCACAAAGCGCGGCAATTCCGCTAAAAGTCCTAAAATCAAATGTGTCCTCTTTCCGCCATCCAACCAAACTCCGGAACCGTAAAGCTTCTTCAGTGTTCATCGGTCTACCCATCAATACATCCAAGGCTTCTTGTAACGCTTGACCGGAAATGTGTTTATCCCCCGAGATTCTCGGATCATTATCCAGTTTGAACTTGTTGAAAATACAGTTAAACAACAATTTTCTTTCTGAAGAAATGCTGACGTGGTCGCGTACATAATCTAAAGGAGTCATTTGCGACAGAGAAGAACTGTTCATTGGTAATTCAAATCTGGCACTTGACCTGGAAAACATTCTGGGGAGTAAAATCCAAAAGTCTGAGTTCAGTTTTGGTATAGCTAGTTCATGTTGCAGCTTGAGCAACTCGTCGCAATCAGTTTTATCTTTAGGGATAGTTTTTAAAGCTTCTTTTAAGGCAGCTTTTCGTTTCAAGTTTAGCTCGCTATCCACCATATCTTCGTTCAGTTCTCGTCTTAGCTCCTTTAAAATTTCGGCGCTTAAGTAGGAGTCTACACTTTTGTGTGGACGTGATTTTAACTTTCTGCTTGAAGCTAGTTTTTCTCTGGTTGTGGGTTCTTCGTTCTTGTCTACAGGTATTAAAGATGCTCTAGCACTCTGATTCACTGAACCACTACCTAGGGTAGCCACCTGGGTTTCCGGGTCGGTGGGAGGATGAAAAGGTGGTTCTTTGGGTTTTTTTTTTCTTTTTCTTTCCTCGTCGTTTTATGTACTCATCCTCCTCATTTTTACTGTCAGCTTGGTGGTTTTCTAGGTCAATAACAGCAAAATTTATTTTAGCGCGATCAGTAGCGGTTTTAGCTTTTCTCGGTGATTGTGTAAGATCAGACGTAACACTTTGACGATTTCGAGGTATTTCTTCCAGACTTGCTGTTCTAGTAATAACGGTCTGGTTTAAACCACCTTGAAATGAGACACTGTAAGATATGGTATCTTGACTGTGAGTCCTTCTTAAATCGAGAACCAAACGAGCTTTAGGGTGAGCTTCTGGAGTTAAACATCTTCTGGAACCAGACGCCCGAGTTGCCGCACTTGCTAAAGTTGGTGCTGGGGTTAATGGTCGAGAATCTGTATCTGTGTACCTTCTAAACAATTCTTCTGGAACACATTCGACTTGGGAGAATAAATGTCGCTCACCGCAACTAAACTGGCTGAGAGTTGTTTTAATAACGTCGATTTCTTCGGCAAGCAAGTGATTCCGTCTTTCGTCGTTGGCCCAATTTTCTTTGGCTTTTCGAAACAATTCTTTGGTTTGCTTGTCCATGGGATGGTTGCAAAGCAGTGAACAACCATTCGAGTAAGGGTTGTAGAGTCCGGAGTAAGGTTTTAGCACAAAAGGGGCAGGCTTTGCTATCGCTTTTAGTTGCACATTTTGTGTCTTTACGTATTTGGGGACAGTTTTTGTAGGGCTGGAAGATAAACCTGTTTTGCTTGTTTGATTCATAGTTAAATTATTATTATGTAGTAGGATAATTAGAACCAATATGTTTTAATTAACAAGGGGACTGATATATTGATCAAACATTTTTCGACAGTTTTGACGCAATGGTGAAATTGTGAGCGATTACATGCGAGTAATATATCATACTTTTTCAAGTACTCTATGGTAATAGCAAAACTAGTGAATAATAAGCATATTATTAAACAGTCGTAGAAACATTTTATTACAACCAACAACTAATCAAACTGTGATCAGAACATTTTTCACGCGTTTTCACTTGTAATATGGATAGAAGTAAACTGGTTTTGCCAACAATGATTTGGCTGTCCCTTGTCCGTTTACAACGGTCTTTCATTTCAATATCATTGTCACCTTTTATCTTAGAACTTTTGCCTATTTTGAAGCTCACTCCTCCTGGTAATTCGGTCCTCGTTTGTACGACCTCATTGGAATTTTCCAGAGAATGATTGATATCACAGTCAAAAACTTCCTGGATATTAAATGGCTCACTCCGGTTTGTGCGACTGCGAGGATCCACTTTCCTTCTAGTTTTTATTAATTTCTTCTTCATTGCTACTGTGTCAATTAATTTCTGTTCCAATTGAGGGGCTGAAAAGCGTTTCAATCAATGACAATACAAAAACAGCATTACCTACAAAATACCAGGTTTTAATCGGTTTTTGGGTCGAAAATATGGGACCAAACATTCGCCAAATACATTCCTGTAGGTTTGGTACAGCATACCTGTATTAAGGTTTGCTTTGCACAAAATCCCATATATTGCCTAAAACATAAAGCATTGTAAATTTGTATGTTCTTTTGTATTTATATTGTAGTAGTATTAGTAAATACACAGCTCACCAAAATAATCTCCCTTAAATCAGGATCGTCTTCCTGTTCCAAAGTGGCTAAAAACACATGATAATAAGGCAAAAACAATTTCGTGACCGCATCAATCCCCAGAAAATAAATAATATTCAATAGAGGAACAGCTATATCCTGAGTCATTGTCAGCATTTTATCCTCCAGCTTACTAATTGCAAACTTCCTCAATGTTGGCCTCAAGCAAAACAAAGACAAAACATAACACATATATTTCACTGTGTCCTTACTAACTGAGTAACTTCTTAATCTTTGCATTAACAGTCTAACCACTAATTTCAGTTGTTTTGGATAGATGTGGATACTTGGTAAAGGGCTGTTTTCTAGTACTTCAAGTAATTGAAGCGCCCTCATTGTCAGACAGTCATAAGTGACGTCCTTAGTAAGTAACAAGTACCCAAAGTGGTAAAACCAGTTGGTTATTGTGCCTATTGAGGCATTGGTGCTTATGTCCTTTAATGCCATATGTCTTACTTCCTCATTGTCACTTATAACAGACTCACACATAGTTTCAAAGTATTCTGTTAATGTTTCTTTGTATTCTTCCATGTCATCTTCAGAATCATTTTCACTTTGTAGCCATGAGCATTCTAGGAAAGGTTCCCCCTCTTGGCATAAGTTTATGTCCTGCTCAGCTATTTCTACTAAATTTATTTGTTGGTCCTAGGAATTAAATTAATCAAAATGACATTAAAAATCAGTCAAATGCCTACATCCAGATAGTGAAGAGTGATTTCCTGTTTATCAGCAAAAGGTACAAAATTAGGTGAAGATGGTGCACCATACACTTTATCAATGTTCAGATCAGAAAATGTTTCCTCAACATCTTCAGAAATTATAGATTCACGGCCTTGTAGTTTACTTTTAACAATACATTCCTAATATAAACACATTATCAGTGCTACTAAATAATCAAAAATTACACTAAAACATACATGTAAAATATGCCTTAACTTGTAATTTATATCTTGAGTTAACATGTTAGTGGCATCTTCAGTTAACTGATCATAGCTTTCTTGTTCTGAGTAAATCCTCACTGAATCTGCACCTATGCCAGCAAAGTCCTGAAATTCCTAGAATAGGTTAAAAACAAAGTATAAACCAAAACTAATTGCCCAGTGTTAAGAGAAGCTACATGCTCTTAAGGTTTCTTAAAAGTACTACTAAAGCTATTACTATGAATGTTTAAGTATGAAAGTAAAAACTACTTAAAATACCCCATGTACATGCATTTTTGTCTTAAAATTCAAATTGAAATTGTCATCTACACCAAAATATGTAAATTAAAGCTCAGAAAGAACTCTACAACCTAGCATGTAATTAAAATCGAAGCTACTGTACTACTTTTGGAAATATCAGTATGTAATAGCCTGGAAAGTTAGTGGAAATAGCACTTCACTGGTCCTATTTTATAATATGAACTACCACCTCATTTTTTGCTAAACAAATCATACTTTTACAGGGGAAGTTTTGTCCTTGTCGGTCGGGGAGTTTTCGTTTTGATTTGAACTAGAATTTTGGTTGATCCTAGAGGGGCCAGGTTGTTGAGCCTTATTAACTTTAGATTTTAATTGTTTTTTTGATTTGGCACCGGTTAATAAAGTTGGCCTTACTGGATTCATATTGCAGTTGACCGCCTTGTTCACGGGTTCACCATTAATGAAGATATACACTTAACAAATACAGCTTTTTTGCCAAAACAATCCCAACTATTTACATTCAAAAATTCAACACTAACATAACCTAGAAAATTTAGATTGACAATTACTAGTGTGTGTATACTGGAAAAGAAGAAATATGTCCATAACCTAAATAGCTTTGAATTTATCCTAACCTCAAACTGTCAAAAAAATAAATAATAATAATTAAAAAAAGGTTTTACTACTTGTTATTGTTAAACAAATTAAAAAAAAGTACTCACAAAATGATAACAGACACAACAAATCGTGCCTAAATCTATTAAGATGCTCGCGTAACGTAAACACTAGTCATATGACTGATCGTTTTGATTAGTCGTAATTTAACTCAGCTTACCAGGTACATACTTTTAATTTTCAAAATTTTCAGGTATTATATTGAATTTTTAATTGCCTGCGCTAGGGTAGCCAGATGGTTTAGTGGCACTTATATCCCGCTGTCAATCGTCGCACTGCTAAAATGGGGACTAAAAATGATACCATAACATTGGGAATTGAGGGTACCCGACTGGAATGCAACAGAAACCAGCTTATTACCAACAGTGATTACTTTGCTGCTATGTTAACAGGTGGTTTTAAGGAGAGTTCCTTAGATTACATTGAAATACAGGTAAGACTAGTTTGGTTGCATTAGGTATTGTGTGTTATAAGTATAATTTTAGGGTATAGACTTAAAAACATTTAACTCAATTCTTTTAATGTTATGGGACCATTCATATGTAATGGAAGACCAAGAACTTCACACTATCCTTGAAGGAGCCTGCATGTTACAATTTCAATCTGTTAGAAAGATGTGTGAGGACAGAATAACAGCAGTTCTGAAGCCATCCATTTGTTTAAAAATTTGGCAAACTGCTGAAATGCTTCAATTAAGTCCATTATGGTTGAAAGCCAAATCTATGGCATTGGAAGAGTTTTCAAACATATGTCAATTAAAACACATATTTGAATTTGATCTTGATGAGATTTGTGGGTACCTGGGAAACATTTACTTAAACACACAAAATGAAATGCTGGTATTTCAAACTGCCATGAACTGGTGGTATGAAAACCAGCAAGTTTACTCTGGAGAAGATGCCAGTAATGTGATATTAAGACTGTTAAATTGTATAGATTTTAGTACTGTAGTTGATATCAGAGAAATGCAAACCTTTCCTGATATAAGTGAAAATCAATTTATTCAATCGGTATTAAACTGTGTGATTGATTTAAAAACTAATGGGATAAATGTAGGGGAATTTCCAGTTAGAAGTCTGGTGTATGCTATACATTTGTGCAATTCAAAAAGGAGAAGAAACCCTGAATTACCTAGTATGTTGGTACAAAAATGCACAGAACCTGTATTGAATAAGAAGTGTAAGGCAGATAGTGCAAAAGATCTTATAAGGGGTAAGTTTTTGGTGTGTTATATACATTTCATTATTTTGTGAATTACCTATGAAATATTTTTTATTATTATTTAATATGTATAAAGTAAGGTTGTAGTGTTGTTAGGTATTTGGTAATCTAATCAAAATTACAATCATTTAATTGATTTAAGTAACTAATTGTGTACAAAGTCTAGTTATTGCTTTATTCACATTCATACTTATTGTTTAGTCAAATATATTTCAGAAACTCTACTCTCTTCAAATCTTTTTCTTCCCTTCAAATTAATAAAAATATGAAACAAATTTTTCAACAAAGTGTGAGGTTGACAAAGCAGAATCTATTGAGATATTTGAAATTAGTTAATTGTGTTAAATGTTTGGGTAATTAGAGTTTGATTTTCAGATAGATATCATCGCAAAAGACACTGTTTAAAAATCACAGGAAACTTTTCAATGTCTACAAATAAGAATTCCACAGCATTATGCTATGGTGAGTAGATATTTTAAACTTTTCAGTAAGGTAACGTAAATTTGGTGATTCTAGACCCAGAAAAAGACAGATTCTTAACATATTCCTTAGTGATTGAAGCAAAAAAAATCAAAGATCTGGTGGGTTTTAAAATCCTGTCCAACAAGGAGTTTGTATACTTTTTCGGGGGCGAGATGATAATCGGTTCTAGGAATTTTAATTGTAACGTGTGGAGATATGACAGTTTTAAAGAGAAATGGGAAAGGATAGCTGCGTAAGAGTACCGCATTTGTTTTGGCATTAAACATGGTTTCTTGATATTAAAGGATGCCCTATGATCGCCGAAATTTTGAGTCGGTCTTAGTGGACAATTGCCTCTTTATAGTCGGCGGTGTTGCCATTTATAGGGTTCTTCAAGGAAACATGTTTTGGTATGATGGGAATAAGCGTAAGTATAAATTTCTCAGTGAACTATACTTCTAAAAATATGCTTTCATATGTTGTCAGTGTACTGTATTGGATAGTGAATATTCTAACTAACTAAGATACTTGATACATCAGTAACCTTGTTAGTAATGCTTGAATAATTAAATTTGGCAAAATTATGGTCAAATATTTTGGGATAATCCCTAAATTTAGTTGAAAGTTGTAATCCTAGATGGTAAAACACATAAAATTCAGAATTAAGAGTAGTAACAGGAATGTTGTAGTTTGCAATTATAATTATTATTAAGGGTATTAACCGCGATATTTCGTAAAATCTGCAGGAAAATAACAGGTTTAATTTATTAACATGGTTTTTCCATTAACTATAGTTGTGGCATCGTTAAACATGCAAAATTTTACTCATTGGTGTCAACTGGTTTATGTAGATTGAATAATTTGACAATAAATTCACATTAGCTGTATGTAATATCAAATTATTAGATTTGGTTGCTAATTTGAATATTGCTTTTAAGCTTGAGTTACAATAGTTACTGATCTAACAAAGCTATTTTGTTTTCTAGGGAAATGGAGCACTCTTGTCCCCTTACCAAATCAAGATAGATTTTTCAAATGTTGCTCCTTTCTCGGTCAGCTCTGTATAGTTTATTTAATAGGAAAATGTGTTTATCTATTTGAAAAATCGCAAAACGTTTGGACACCTATTAAAATGTTTATTGACGACCATGTTGTTGCTGAAATGAGACATTTTTCAGTGTGCTCTGTGGGAAATAAACTTTATATCAAAGGTAAGTTGTTGGGTATTGACTATTTATAATTTCCATTCTAATGAAATCAGTTAATTTTTTTGGAGTATACAGTTCATTCACAATTCGACTTTGTTTATTTCCAGGCAAATATTTATTAATACTGCAATTTACCGGCAATTCATTGATACTCCTTAAACAAATGGAGATGCACGAAGTTGACTACGAAGAAATGGAGTCGACGTTGTACAACCACACCATTTACACACTGTACAAACGTCGGGACGACAATTACGACGTGGTATTCAGTCTAGAATCTTTAGACTTAAACACTAACCAGGTTAAATACGTTTTTAAAAATAAAGTGGAAGGCAAAGCGGCCGTGGAAGCTGATGATGGACAGTATTACCGTTTTAGTGAATATACTAAATTGTTGTCCATCAACCATTATAGTTTGGTGAAGGAAAATGTGTTTATTAATGATACTATAGACATATAAAGTAACACTTGTTTGTTTTGGTATAGTAAGTCTGCAGTATTCAAAAGTATGATGCTGGAGCAAGAGGGTTTTTGGAGAAAGTTGTTTTTTGTATATACAAGTGTAGAGATTTCTGTCACTTTTACACCAAAACTTGAAATATCCAATAAACTTACTCACAACTTGGATTTGTACTTGTTTCATCATTTAAAAACTATAACAAATGTCTAATTAAGCTGTTTTGTGCTCTACAATTTCAAATCAAAATCCATAACTCAAACAATAATGCAAAGATTCTTCAAATAGTTAACCAAGAAAATGTTGCTTTAGGCTTACTATCTGGTTTGAAATATAATGTCCTCTAACCCAAAACTACGTAACCATATGAGTTATTAACACATTTTTGTTGTTATTCCGTCAGTACCTAATTAAGTTTCATCCATTGTAGAGCGACGCAACCGTAAAATAACCTTATGGTATAAACATTGCCAAAGCGAAAATTCTCATGCAATTAGACTAATGTTACATTTTACATGGGTGGGATATAGCGTCTATGTGCCTGCAAAGGTTTTTTCACATCATTACTTAATCTCATATGTAGAGTTTGAATAGGTTTTCTATTGGGCAATTACTATACCGTTTTATATTAACCAAACGTGCACAAATCGCATTAAGGTACTCATTAATAAGAAGTTATTCTTCACTTTCAAGCATGAAGTGGAACAAGGACACGAGCCAGTGGACTTACAATTATTATTATTATTGTCATTAGATTTTGTTTGGTTTCAATTGAAATCTAAATTTAGTGCGTGGGTGGAAAAATATTCTAAATAGTGGGTGGCAGTTCGAGACGACTCTTAATGATTTATGAAGGAATTACTATTAACATTTTTATGTTCCCATGTATGAAACTTAAATCAAATTAATCAACTCTTTTAGAAAATATTTGAAAGTGAGTTGAGCTAGACGTGGTTATTTATCTTTTTTCCAGTCTGTTATAATAGCTAATGCCTTCTCTTTTATAATGCAATTTCGAATGAAATTCCGTCCCGAATGGAATAAGTAAAAATTTAGCAGGATGATAACTCGGAAAGTGACTTTTGACCTTCTCGTTGCTAATAATCTTCAAACATTCACTTTACTTTCTACTGCATCTGCCAAAGTACGAAGTCATAACTCTTACTAGGTTCAGCATGTTTTATTGAAATAGGAGTCGATTTCGGATTTTTAAAACATGAATATCGATTACACGCGACATGTAGCAAAAATTAAATCGTAAATGTTACAGCGAATATAGCTTCCAACATTTGAAAGTGGGTTTTTCAAATCTTAAGCTGCATATTAACACTTAAGAACATATACACCTTTTGTGAATCCGTATGGTCTTGTTAAAAGCGAAATGTTTTAATATTTGTTTTGTTATATTTAAATGTTTGTTTAATACTTAATATGGTTATAGCCTAGACAAATATTTTTTTACATGTTAACTGGTGTCGATTTTCTTTAGAACAGATTTGTTTGTTTAGACGGGGGCTAAGTGATGTTTTTAACGGATTGCTTTGGTTTGGTAGTTCCTTTCTACTTTATTAGGATAAAGTTGCCAATTTGGTTTTGGTATATGTTAAACAGGATTAGCTGTAGAATTATATATTTCAGGATTCTGCATGGTAATCTAGATAATGATATCTGTTCTGTGTTTCTGACAAGATGTCTGATAAATCATTCATAAAAAGCATCAGAAATGGACCGATGAAGCAGATTGCGACACTTAGATGTATTTAATTGCAAATTATATAAAATCCAATTACTTGTCTGCTTGTAATTAATCATTTTTCACATCGGATGTTGGATAATAAGGCAATAAACATGGCGATGGTGTATACTTCACCAGGAGGATTTATAACAAGACCATCACTGGCGATATACAGTGTGTTCCATATTTTGGTGTGCATAGATGGGCATAATTGTTTTGCCAGCATGATTGATGAGTCAATGTTCCTTTTGTTAGTGTTGATTATAACTTACTTTCAATCATATAGTAATTATTATTTAAGATCCTTTGATACAGACTTAAATAGAGGTCAAATGTGGGAACTTTCACACCTTGTTTAACTTTAGGAGATGTGAGAGCTACCTTTCGTTTGTTTATTTAAGACTATTGAGAACAAGATCAATTGTTTTTTTTGGGTATCACAGGAAATTCTCACGGATCAGCTTTAAATCGATTTAAGACAAATTAAGACAGTCAAAACTACTCTTGAGTGAGTTTATGATAAATTGTGACATTCTAGTGTGGATGTTTTGTTTTATAACATTTCCACTTCCTGTATTTATAGAGAACATTATTACTTTTAACTAATAACGCATTTTTGTGCTCATCTTACAATACGAATTGGTGTTGCTCAATTAAAAGTAACAACATATTTTTTCTTACATTCACTTTTCTTAAATACAGCTAAGGTCAGTCATCGTTTACAGTTGCAACACCATTCCGTTAAATTACTATTTAGACAGACTTGGCGCTAGATTGTTAATGACATTTTCCGAAAATGCAACTGTGTGGTTATTTTAAGGTTTGAAGGACATCCATTTGGATCAATTAACACATCTTAAATGTGGCTTTTTAGGAATGAATCATCAAAGTGAAATTCAACATATTGTCTAATGTGAAAAGGCTGATAATACGGAAGCGATCATTGCAAATATGCACTTAGTAGTTGCATAACATAACAGTGATTACGGAGTAATTTGTTTAAACCTACGATATACCAAAGTGTCTACTGACATTACAATAGTGTTATCTTTTAAAGTTAACAAAGTTGTATGGTTATGTCATCTTAAACCCCTGGAAGAAAAGACTTGTCAATTTACTTTTGTAGATCTTCAACAATAAATTACCACAGGAAACAGTTGGAACAATGCAATAGAATACCGAATAATTCATTAAGATTGATGGCGGAAAGTTGTACAAACAAGAGGCCGCAGTTTCACCTTTTAAGATCACAACGACGGCATTAAGTGCAAGTTCAAAGAAAGTTTTTACGCATAAAAGCAGGTTTCAACTGGGTCAAAAGGTTCGATCAGATTTTTTCAACATTGTGATGGAGGTTTAACGAGATTTCTTACTTTTCTACTGGGTAATTTGTACCTATTACTTCTACACATAACGACGGCTTTATTACTGAAGATTTGCCACAGGTCATAAGGTGATGTTTATGGGATTTTTGAGCGATCATTATGGGTTCATATATCTTGACAGTCATCCTATTGACCTTTAACTGAAGCGTCAAGTGGATTCTTCGACTGTTGAGTAATGAAACATTAAAATCTCAGGTGCTCCTTGACATAAAGTTTTTATGACACCAGTAGTTAGATGATTTCAAGTGGTTGAATGTAATAGAAGACCAAATTTGGTCAGCTAAATGAATGATGGATGGTAAATTAGTATGTGTACTTTTATTGGTATGTAAATTTAAAACTAAAAGCACTGCAATGTTTTGAAGAAAAATTTATTTCACACACTTTAATCATCAAACACAATTTATTAGTACCAAACATTAAATAGGATTAATTGAAAAATTAATGATGATCTTTAATACTGTAATGAAAATTTTGATAGGAGAAAGTTTAAATTTTGATTGACAGTCCCTCTGTAGTCTTTGCTATAATAAGTACATTATTTATGAATTAACTAGGAATTATTCATAAATGTTATAAGAAGTATAGAAGGAGTGCCATAAAACCATAAAAAAGACCACCAGTGGAATTGTAATCAGATTCCTGAATTTCAAATCGATGTATAGTATTTAGATATGAAGTGTTTGATAAAAAATTGTAGAAACATAATATTTAATAGAATCTATGGCCAGAGAACCATATTCTAGCATTCATTGATTTGCGACATGCCAATATCGAATAATTTACTATTTGAAAACAATAGAATGATTGAACTAGTTTATTTGAAGTGTGAAATCAAATCTACTGCTTATCCCACGTCAGTAAGAACTCATCAACATAAAATTGAATAAGCAATTTTATACTGTACATTTAACGTTTTTCTGATAATGTACATTTTCTGCTAATAACATCGTGATATGAATCCACCAACGAACGCTCCTCTGTTTACAAAAGGCAAGCATTTTTCTATTAAACAATCCGGTTGAGACAAAGCTTGGCAAGTAATGGCTTATATCTAATTTATAATTAACCATGTCAACATTATACAGTAGTGGAAAATCCAAAACCGACCCTAGGAAAACCGTGTAACAGACAGAGACACATAGATGATGGCATGCGCGTGACAAAGACAGAACACCACCAAAAATTTTAAGTAGGCCATAATTTTGTATCAGTGTTGTCAAACAGACTTAACTTTGTTATTAGAACATTCCTAAATATTTCCATTAACTTTTATAAAATATTTAGTTCGGTTTTTGTGTAATTTGTTTTAAAACTTGAATAATAATAATTGTTTTTTGTTTACTAATCGAATTCAGGAACACCTCTGTAGTGTGTCAAACTGCAACTGTCAAATACAATTACAATCTAACCTTGAAATGAATCTGCTTGTTTAGTCCTAGGATTATCCTACTAAACGTTAAAAAACAATAACACAGAGCAGTAAGAGTGATAATCATAATAATAAGCAAGTATTATACCTCAATGTCCTCAATATTGTAAGATTTGGGCAAAACAACAAAGAATAACCCTTTTTACGCCATAATAGAGCCAAATCTAACATGTAGAGAGTTCACATCACATCCACATTGAGAGATGCTGAGATACAGTTAAACTGAATGGAAAGGTATGAAGTAAGGTAATTAATAAAGTATTAAATAATTAGTAAGGTATTTTTGTAAGTAATATCCTTTTAAAGGCAAACAATACCATAACTTATTGTGTCCAGGAACGGAAGTAAGATTTAACAAACTAATAAAGGACTGCATTGATGATAATAAGGTTGGTACTTAGATGAATGTTTGAATAACAAGATATGATATACCAATGCTTGTGCGTTTGTTTGCCAAAATCTTACAACATAGGAGTATATTTTTGTATTAATATGCCTGTCACTGTCACTGTAATTGTTTTTGTTTACTTTCAATTTGAAAATTGAGGTTAGATTTTAATCGCAGATGACAGATGGTATTTGAGTGATACTTGGCGTTTGGCAACAGCGCGCTGAAAATATGGCCTACTTGATATTTTTTTCGTTCTCTGTCTTTGTCCCGCGCATGCAATAATGTACGTTTCTCTGTCCGTTACACGGTTTTCCTATGGTCGGTTTTGGATTTACCACACCTGTATTTAGTGCTTGTGCATAACACAACAAACCATTTTAGTGTATAAATATTCAATTCACGATACACACGACACTGTAAGCCGCAATTATTGTTCAATATGTATAAGGCAATTTGAAAACCCCAATTGGCTGTGGAACAAAAGATGACCTAATGGAAAACGTTGAGTAGAAGGACACAGGAAATTCTTGACAAGTTTGTCTAATTTTTAGCTAAAAATTGATAGATTATTGTAATACTGTAGGTATATGCAAATGTTTGTACAACTATTGGAATATGTCTTAAAAACACATAAAAGAATTCATTGAACATAAAACTCCAAATATAGCACTAAACGCATATATGAATAAAACAACAACCGACAGGTATGTTGCGAGATAAGAAATCTCAAAACACACGTAAAACAGATAGGTACGTATAATTTAGATGCAATCAGGTAATCATTTTACGCTTTTTACACGACTACATGGAAAAAACTACCTAATAAGCCCATCGTTGACCTCGTGGACCAATTTTTGGGAAGGAACCGCCTGGACGAGTTTTAACGTGACCCGCAGCGGGTACGTATGCGTGAAAGTACCTACATAGGCATCATCATCTCTTGCGAAGAAGCGTCTGTGATTCCCACCCTCTTTTGATTCTTTTTCTGTGTATAAAACTTGGGTATGGGCCGATCATCCTCACAGTCGCCACTAGACCCCGACATCACTCAGGCATCATGAACTCATTTGGCGTGGTAAGTGTTTTTCACCCCAAAGAGGATTTTCTGTGCTGCAGTGTCAAGTGAATTTTGTTGTGAATATGTGCGAGTTTTGAAAGGGTGATGGTTCAATTTTTGTGGATTACTGTATTGTTTGTTCAAACCCTTAAATTCACTGAAAGTAACCACGAAAATTCTATCATCAGTGATTGATTGCAGTTGGTGAGTTCATTAGTGATCATCTAATTATTTGGAAATTTTATTTAAATTTATGTGTGATCACTACTGAACTACTAGCCGATGGTGTTTTTAAGTTGCAAATTACTTATAATTGATTGCCTCCGATATGTAAAAAATATTCAACAAATTTGGTTTGGTTGGTTGCTGCAGGCTTTAAATCTGCATACTTCTATCCCAATTGAATTGTTTTTTTTATTTTACAATTTGGAGAACATTACCAAAAATCAATATTGGGATAAGACAAACTGCAGTTTTTAAAGTATAAGTACCATCACTATTTTTTTATATTTCATTATTTTATCCTTAATTCTAGATCAGATATTTTGACTGATAACTTAGCTAATAAAAAAAGCTATTCCAAATTAAAATACCTCTAAGAACTGGGTAGAAGATTTTAGATCACACTGAACTTATATTACATTTTCTGGATTTGTTACAGTTACAAAACCTATACAGACAAGACATTAACATTTCCTTGATTTTACATATTTCTGAAAAAAAAATGAAACACATATGTGGAGCAAAATCACCCTGTAATTTTGATAAATAAGTAAAATGTTAAGTAAATTTACAATAAGGGTCCTGATTCAACCATCATAGCATGTTTTGTGCTAAATAATATTTCTATAATCTGTAAATTTCTTAAATAATTTGCAAAAAAATCACTTGGAAACTCAATATAATAAGAACTGTTCTAGATTGAAAAAAGTACAGGATGCAATTTGTAAAAATTGGTACTCTCAAAACAAGCACGCACTATATCTATCTATTTATACATAATTTAGTCCTTAACTAGCGATAATTGGAGAAAGCTTTTAAAGGTTTTCAAACAAAGAAGATGCTGGAAACCATAAATAGCTAGTTTTACTTTTTAAGTTGTGCTTTACCGCATTTACCTGCCTTCTGGCCATTTAAAATGCTAAACAAATAGGTTTTTAGACATGTATACCATAAATATGTGGGTAATTGAATATGTATGAATGTGGATAATCAAAAAGCCATAAGGTTAGGAAGCTTTCAACTTAAATATTAGTCTGTGTATCTAATCTGAATTAATTAACATCATTTTGGACAAACTAAAAAATTCAGTCACTTAATGACAAAAACAGTTTTCCTCTCAAGCTTCCTAGTTGATGTCATGGGAAAGTTTTGCAATGCTGTTATTAGAAAGTCCATTACAGCTTTGCGCATATATGGTTCTAGTTCCCATAATTATTCAATTTATTATTATTGCGAATCATTCTTCACGTCTTTGTTCAGATTAAGAGTCAGCAGGCAATTAAAAATTGCCTAATGGTGTGTGTATTGCGTTATAATTACAGATGATTTTTTAACTTCTAGGGTATATTTAGTTTATATTCGTTTTTAATGTTCACCTAACGTTATTCAAATATTGTTGCTTTTTTACTAAATGAGTTGTTTGTGAATGATTTACAGGTATTCGCCTTTGCCCTGGCCACGGTGGCTATTGCTGAACCCCCATCAGGCTACAGCTACAGCAGGCCGAGCGGCGGAGGCGGCAGTTACGTAGGCGGAGGTGGACTTGGCGGTGGCGGCGGTGGTTACACGGCTGTATCTTCAGGTTACCAAACCTCAGAAGGAGCTTCCGTGGACTCTGCCCTGCTTGAACAGGTCCGCCAAATCTTGCTCAAAGAAGAACAGAACTCCGCGTCCAGCTCAGGAGGCGGAATCAGCGGCTCGTACGGAGCCCCGTCTGCGCAATACGGCGCCCCATCTCCCCAATACGGAGTGCCCAGCTACCAAACCAGAGTGGTTGGAATCGATCTGGAAGGAATCAAACAGGCCATCCAAGTAGCTCAATATGAGCAGGTGTCCCAGCAAGCTGGTTTCTCCGGCTACCCAAGCGGACCCAGCACTAACTACGGCGCTCCTAGAGTACCAACCGGTTCCTACGGGGCTCCTTACTAAGCTCCCGGAGCGAAAAAGAACTGATTAAAGTGTACCTAACATCGCATACCATCTCAACACGGGTCATGATGCATCTCAACGACTGTCAGCCACAACATCAACAACATCGAGTGATCGTAACATCATCAAATTTAATTGTTTTTAAAGTCTATGTTTTTTAAAAAAATATATTTGTCACCGTATCATATTGTTTTATTCTCATTCACCTACTCATACAGAATACCCTCGAATTTAGATATTTTGACCTCAAAGCTGACATTTTTACCTCTGAAAACATGATGACTACTGACGATGAGATCTACGACTGTAAACCAGCAAAATTACTAGATTAGCTTAGAAATTGGAATGTTGACAAGTATGTCTTGTTTATACAGAAAAAGAAAATACTTTCAGGCATTTCTAACAACTACTTACTAAGTATACATATAACTAACATCATTATCTTAATTCTCAATCATCATCCATTGCAATGCTTTGGGTTCTTGGCAAAAAGGCTCTGTAACACTTGAAACAGTTTTTGGGTTAAACAAAATTTGTTTTTTGTGTTATTTCAATCGGATTGGTTTTTCTGTATGCCTTTTCATCAGACTTGAGGTTCCAGAGCCCATACAACAAGCATGAGCTTTATAAAGTGAATGTTCTGCAGTATCTATAGTAAGTTTAATGATTTTAATCAAGCTGAAGTCATCATCAAGAAAAAGTTTTATAACAGACAATGGATGGGTTGCAAAAGATTTGTAAAACAAATTTAACTTTGAAAATTAAATATCAAACTGATGTCAATCAATGCTAAATTAGATTATTTCCTGCTCAACTTTGATTGGACCAAAACAACTCTTGTCACCCCAATGGCCTGATTGAGCTTAAAATAAAAATAACTTATTACATTCTCTTCGTATATGTTTAATCATAGTTCAAGCACTTCAGGCAGAAATTGTAAAACTACGAATCAAATAAGCAACATTGCACTTTCAGCTAAAATTGTTTAACAATCCATCATTTTCCTGACATTTAAATGTTTAGATAGACCTTCACACAAAATGCATACCTACAAAGCATCATTTTATTTTCACTCTCAGGTTGTAGTAATCTTTACTTAAATTAATCTTCCACCATTTAACTCGTCTTTGATTGGCAATGGTTCGAAAATAATTGAAATGCTACATGATCAAGCCCCTGTGGATATGAACGTAAATCAAAAGGTCTTGTACGTGACAGCTCAAGAAAACAAGTGTTTTTCTGATAAAACAACGATAAATCTTCACTTTCCTGCTAAAATTCTCTATGGCTTATCTCAGTTTAGTTAACAAAATGATTTAATCTTGTTAGACACTCTTTATTTCTTCATTTACACATTAACGCAACGCCTTTCACTTGAAGATGTAGATAATGTAATTGAACTGCTGATGTCATCTTCTGGCTTCTTACAGCAATTTGAGAAGTATAGAAATAATGTTTAGAAACAGGAGTACATCTAAAAAGTAGCATTTTTAAAGCACACTTTAATCATCAAGTCAATTAGGTTAGCCTAAGCACTCACATTTTGAAGCATTCCACACACTGGACAACACATCAAATATTTTCTTTCGAAAGTCTTCTTCTTCATCATAATAGCTCCCTAAATATGCTTCACTGCTAATGAGGTGATTTTGTGGAATGTCTTGAGGCCCCCCCCTCGTCTGATAGGTTCCTAGGGTAATTTCGATTAGATACATGAAAAATGTGTGCCTGTGGTGTGAATTACCTGCTTTGAGTAGGTGATCACCAAAGAGTGAATAGAGCTGCGTGCATAACATGGTTGTTTCAAAAACGTTCCAGAATAGTGCCATTTTAATTAGAGAGGTGCTGATCTATAAGAGTCAATTGCTGCAGAAGTATCATTTACGAATTTATGAACAAAGTATGATTTAAAATGCAATGGAAAAGCATGACACTTTTTGCAATGATAGGTTTTGTCAGTGTCGTTGATGTAGGTTGTACATTCAGGTGTTGATGTGAAGGTGAAGGTATTAATATTAGCATGACAGACAATTTTTTATAATCTCATCAACAAAACATTCATACAACTTAATTAGATGGGATGTGCTATTCCAAAAGATGGTCTTCTGCTAACTCGTTTTGATGAATCAGGAAGACGTAGAGGAAATGAAAGACGTTGATCTAAGATAATGATTAGTAACAGTAGCAGTTGAACTGTTTATTTACTTTTTACGGTGTCGTCATCGTGAGCTTTGACTGGCTGCCGCCAATTTAGTCGATTTCTATTTTATCGGTCAGCGCGCAATTGCATGAATACAAGAAGAGAAAGGATTACCCGATGTGGGTCAACACGATCTCAAGAAGATGCTTCCGGACTTGACGTTGTGTATTTCTTCGACCACTTGGAATTTATTGGGAAGTTGGACCACTTTCACCACCGGAGACTTTTAATGGGATCGACGCAACTTGTCTGCAGATGGACAACGACGTTGTTACGTGGGTTACAACTTGTTTTCTTGCAGTAATGCCTGTTTTTTCTACGTCTTGCACAATGTGATCAACGGCATGAAATCTTCGAATCATGTTTTAACCTCAATGGGCATATTGTAGAAAAAAGCCTTTGGGTGTATAATTTCAATTGAAAAAAGTAAATTACTTAAACACGTACTACAAAAATAATCGAATTTACTCAATCACACTTTTTTTACAAAAAATTACTTATAATGGTTTGTTCTTTGATGCACCCTAAACCTTTTATGACATATCTCAGTTTGGAATTAGACTGAGTAGATGAGGCAAAATTGACAAAAAGTAGACTTTACATCAACCAGATGGTTATTTGCAATAAGATCATAATAACTTCTTTGAAGGTGTGGGTAAAAGGGTGTTTTTACCTTAATAACTTAATTTTCGATGAATTTTTAAATGTCAGTTTCTTTCCAGAAGAGTTAACATCAAAGCATCCTCCAACAACAAGCTTTTCTGTAGGTCGGTTTATGCTTTAATAATTATTTTCACACAATGTGTCAAGTCAAATACAATATTGATATCGACAAACTCATAATTTTCAATGTTTCTTAAGAAAAACTGATAAATGTAAGTTCTCCAGACTGTTTAGAACAGTAATGGCACTTTGTTTAGATAACTGATATCACAGACAAACTAATATATATATTAGTTTGTCTGTGCTGATATACAAGAAATAAATACATATAAGCAGTTCACCTAAACGTCAGAAGCATCTATCTTTTTAATCAAAGAAGTTTGAATTATAGTGGATTTGGTCGATTAAAGTTTGGAAAAACCATAAGTCATACATTACCACCGTTTTGGTAACTTTGTTACCAGCCTCAGGGCTCAGAGCTGCCTTAACAACCCAATTTGACATTCTCTATGAACTATAATTATACCATATTTTATGACTAAGGGTTTAGTTGAATTTTTCGCTTTTTTTCCCATTCCAGCCTAGGCTAGGCCATGTTCCTGAAAGTGTCCTCAATAATTCATTGCAAAAACGTTTCGGTTCCTGAGATATGGACTTTTTTTGCTAGGTTGCCTTTTTCTACCTAAATTTCACTTTTTTCCAGTTCTGTGAAGGAAGACTTGACGTAAACTGTGATTTTTTCATATATTTTTATTCAATTATCATATACTGGCAAGTAGTTGTAGGATTTAGGATTAACTCCCTGTATAGCAGATAGTACATTTCCAGAAATTGGCTAACTTAGGTTATTCCATCTTTCCAATCATTGTGTTTTATAACTAAAATAGTGAAACAAATTTACTTTCAAGCTATAACAAGACCTGGTACTAAACTGACTTATTTATAATAAATATATTAAATTCAGGGACCCTTAAGCTATAAAAAATCATTTTGCGGGAATGAAAACGACTAAAAGGCAAAACGTCAAGGAATAAAACTTAATTAAGTCTCTTTATGAGCTACATAAACTATAAAATTTATGGTAATCACAATTCTGTAGAAAATGAAAAATAGTTTAGCAAAATATAGAACTAGAAAACTTTGTTCCATTTTCTTCTTAATCTGTACTACCTTCATATATTATCAATAATTTAGTTTACCTATTAGGAGCTCATTGTTTCAAAAAGATTATAAAATAATCATCAGGGGGCAATTAGTTATGATTTGCAAAGATAAGTCACTTACAAATAATTAAAGTCACCTCTAATACAATTTTGTTTGCTCAGGATTTAAGATAGGTAATCTTTGATGCAAAATAGTGTATTTTCTGTCAAAATGATTTGCAGAGATAAATCTGATAGAACTATCATGAATTCACCATACCTACAAGATTTCTCGACACATTTGTTTATAAATTTTAGATTTTTTCCCCACATATTATAATCAGTGACATATCCTAAACGTGTAACCAGCTAATTTTAAACCATCTTTACAGTGAAAAAATAGTTTAGACTTTATTTTAGTCTTCTGGTCTAAAAATAATTTGTAAGTCACAAGAACAAAAATTGGTTCTATAGTTAAACCTTTACTATTCCTGTACTTCTATATTTATAGGCTAATAGGTTGCTAGGTGGGATATAAACTACTTATCCATAACGTTGTTTATTATCGATGCAATCGTATGGCAAACACACTTCTGGTTCTTTTCATTAATTAGTCTAAACTTAACCGTTTTGCCAAACAGTACAACATAAAATACAGGTAAACTAAACAGGCATTAAAATGACACACCCTTATTAAAGTTATTATTGCTGTAATATTTCAAGTTCAATATGTCACTTGATTTTGATTTCTATCAGACCAAATTTTGCATCTCGTTCATATTGATTTTATTTTAATCAATTTGGGAAATGATTCATCAATGTTCAACCCTCGTTTGTGTATGTATTAGAAACAGATGGTAATGCTTGCATTGGCGTAACATATGCGGCTTTATTAAATTTCATGTTTTATGGTTGATCAGAATAGAAAACCAATGACTGTTGAACAAAATCCTTGAAGAAACAACCCACAAAGGAATTATTGATTGTACATGGTTATCGGTTTGGTAAGGCAGATCTAGTATTATAAAATATGCAAATAAGTTCTTTTTGTGTCTGAACTGTGATATGAACGACCCTATGTACTTTCGGTCCCCATTCCCGGCAAAAGCCGCAGGCGCCGGCTTTGGATTTCACATAACTTCTTGCCTGTGCCCGTTACACAAAACTGTAATTCAAGTTTAACGTGACGATATCAAACTAGTTGTACAATGTTAAGTTTGCAAGGTTTTTATCAACGTCGAAATTCATCGGTTAATTCAGTTTCAGTATTCACTATCGCCGCGGTCTAGTTCGGTACCTAAACAACGTGTAAACCGGCTTGCTGTTGAATTGTATTTTGTTTGTAAACTGTGTCCAGGTAAGACAAAAGTAGACTTGGGATTTTAAATGACAGGAGTTTAATTAACTAAGCAAAGTAATTTAATTTCCCAGCAACAGATTTTGTATTAATTT
This sequence comes from Ips typographus, assembly GCF_016097725.1. Lineage (NCBI taxonomy): Eukaryota > Metazoa > Arthropoda > Insecta > Coleoptera > Curculionidae > Ips > Ips typographus. The sequence goes on along the minus strand of NC_138430.1, from coordinate 8,268,169 downwards.
GTTTAGCCCAAAGAATTGTTAGGAAAAATGTTATACCCTTAACCGTCTCTTCAATTTGGTGACCGTAAATAACTTAGGCAAACTAATCTCAATGTATTATGTGGTCACCTGTATTTTGTTTGAATTAAGTCTTGTAACTAGAATTGGCAATTTTATTGAGTTTAGCTTTGCACTTTTAATTAATAACAAATGCATAATCAGCTTGAAAATTAACATAATAAATGTACTTATAATTAGGTGTACCTACGCAAATTTACAAAGTGGTTAAAGTGTATCACATAATTCATATTAGCATCAGTAATGATAATGAACACAATTTCTGTTAGTAAGCAATCAATACTACAAATTCTGCAAATCACATTCGTGTGCAAAAAAATTCATGTTCCCATATTAATTACTATTCTTCGATAAACTATTGACACCGCAAATGTTAGAATTTTACACAAATGTATTTGACCTAGCTTATTAAACTTTCCATGTTTGACCAGACAGTTTATACGTAAGGGTATTACTGGAACGTTTATAATAAGCGATGGAAATGTTTGTTATATGAGTTTTGGTTAGGTCGGGGTATATCGATTCCTAACGAGGCAATTAAATGCGAAACGTCTATATCTAGCCAAAACAATATGAGTTTGTTATATTAGTTGCAAAATTGCCTCCTGAGTCCTGAAAGTTTCTTATAATATTTTCATTAATTTTGCTATAAGCTATAAGTCTTTTTAAAATTTGTATGCAAAACGTTTTCTCTTGAATTTGACCCTCTCAGCTGTTTGTACTTATATAAACGTGATTCGTTTTAAAATACCACAATAAATACGTTCATTTTGTTCACTTTAAATCATGTGCCAATTATAAAGTCAAAATTTGCAAGTGGTAGCCGTGAACCAAATTAATTTTGTCAAAATTAGTATTCTGAACATTAACCAAGAACTGATAAGTCTACATGTGCAGTATTTGCGTAAATCTCTTGACAAATCACAAACTAAGAACAACTGTTCTGATTTACGCAAGGATTCTGCTAATTTTGTTCATCTTGAAACTTTGTACACTAATAATCGTAATTTTCAGAACAATGTCATCAAAACAGGAAAAGCCAGTCCCAAATGGAATAACGTACGACGATCCTCAAGTCGAAATGGACTTTATCAGACATTCGCCAGAGAAAAGAACCAGGTTCCAAGTAAACAGGGTGAGAACCGAAAGTGCCAACAAATACGAAAATGACGTTATCAGCAAGAAATCTGAAGAAAGCCAGAGCGAAGAAGACGATTTACTCTCTGCAACAGATAGGACGAGGTTGAGCAGTAGCGATTACGCTCAAAAAAGCTTAAGGTGCCTCTATTTTTAAAACTGTTACTTTAGTACAAGAAAAACGTTACTAAAACAATCAAATGATCAAAATTCAGTGGTTTGGTCTTTCAGGCATTTCACACGAGAGGCTTTACCTAGACTAGACAACTACAGAAACATCATGTCGATTCAGGCTGCTAACAGACCGACATTAGATGAATTACACAATGCCACTTTACCCAAGGTAATTATTTTTAAATTTCTAGTTAATTAAGAAATTAATGGTGACTCACTTATTAATGTCACTTAGGAAGTTAAAACAATTTATCAGAGGTCGATAGGTGACCGGTGAGATTAATTACTCTCTATTGTTTTTAACGAGGTTTTGCCTGTAATAACAATAAATATTAGGAAAACGTAGATTGTTAGAATTGGTAAGCAGATAATCTGTGATTAAAACTCTCGGTAATAGTAGATTTAATCATTTAAAAAATGTTCTCATGTAATTCACATTATTAGTTTGTAACCAAAACATATTTGAATAAGGACCGTTTAGAATTCAAAGAAGTGTGACTATAGTATGTCTGGTACACACAAACATAAATTTTTATGATACTAGTGACTTCAAAAGGGTAAAATATACCGACATGACTTACAATTGTTAGCACATGCTTGCTATATCATAATCAATATCAGAAGATTTACTAAAGCTTCATAAATCACCTTGTGAAATTCAAGGAAAGTCAGGGTAAATACACTCTGTGTTCAAAGATTGTTTTCTATGTTGACAATATTTAAAACAACACAGACGGTTGCATAATTTGTAATAAATGTGGTACCTACAGTAAATTAGTTATAATCAGATGATATGGGATCAACAAGACAGGGCTCTTCCCCATGTTATTCACTAGCCACCAAGATATCCAGATTTGCCTCTGTTAGAATAGTTTTCAATAAGATCACTCAGAGGGAGAGAGATCATGGTAGAAATTTAGTGTAGAATTTAGAAATGTTTGTCCAGCTAAGAGCCTTATAAAGTATTGTACATTTATTACCAAAGTTTTATTGTTCTTTTGTAGAATGTTACCAATCCAACACTTTATTGAGTCTATTTAGATACTAAATAAAACCATCATTGGTCATATGTTGCTACTACAATAAAATAACTGTTTATTAATTGCTTTTTTTGAAGACAAAAGGCAGTACTCATGGCAGAAAGGACTGATTGTTGCAATTTTAGGCCAACAAGTGATTTTTGGACTTTTTTCTACTAAAATGTTGAACAACTTTGTCTAGCTTATAATTAGCATTTGTTAGATTTTTATCATACGTTTTATCTTTTCTCATAACATTTTCTGATTTTTTTCAATTAGCAAAAATTGGAAATCACAATAGTATAGTATCCACTATAGTTTAAGTAGCCTTTACATCAACCATATGGTTATTTCCAATAAGATCATAATAACTTCTTTGAAGGTGTGGATAAAAGGGTGTTTTTACCTTAAGAACTTAATTTTCGATGAATTTTTAAATGGCAGTCTCTTTCCAGGAGAGTTAACTCAATAGCTATAAAAAAACAACATCAAAGCATCCTCCAACTTTCAGTTTCTGCGAAACAAGCTTTTCTGTAGGTCGGTTTATGCTTTTATAATTATTTCCACACAATGTGTCAAGTCAAATACAATATTGATATCGACAAACTCATCATTTTCAATGTTTCTTAAGAAAAACAGATAAATATGTAAGTTCTCCAGACTGTTTAGAACAGTAATGGCACTTTGTTTAGGTAACTGATATACAAGAAATAAATACATATAAGCAGTTCACCTAAGTGTCAGAAGCATCTATCTTTTTAATCAAAGAAGTTTGAATTATAGTGGATTTGGTCGATTAAAGTTTGGAAAAACCACAAGTCATACATTGCCAACGTTTTGGTACCTACGTTACCAGCTTCAGGGCTGAGAGGCAGCTGTCTTAACAACCCAATTTGACATTCTCTATGAACTATAATTATACGATATTTTATGACTAACTAGTCCTTAATAATTCTTAATAAACATTTTCTGATTTTTCCAGTATGAACAGACAGAACAGCAAAACGGTAAACCGATAAACACAGAAGGAAATCTGAAGTTCGGTTGGATTCAAGGAGTATTGGTAAGATGTCTACTGAATATTTGGGGTGTTATGCTATTCCTTCGGCTATCTTGGGTTGTAGGACAAGCCGGACTAGGTATATGTGATTTTTGCGTTTTCCCAAACACACATCAGTTTTAATCATACATTTTTACAGCACAGTCAATCCTTTTAATATTAGTCACCACTGCCGTAACTTCCATAACTGCACTGTCCATGTCTGCTATCAGCACTAATGGAGTTATAAAAGGAGGTCAGTTGTATAAAAAAAAAAAACAATTCATAAGTCAAACAACTGTGTTTAAATTACAGGAGGGACTTATTACATGATATCAAGAAATCTCGGGCCAGAATTTGGAGGTTCTATAGGATTGATATTCTCCTTAGCGAATGCGGTGGCTTGTGCAATGTACGTAGTGGGATTCTGTGAATCCTTACAAGATCTTTTGGCGTCCCATGGATTGTCCATTGTGGATGGGGGCGTTAATGATGTCCGAATCATCGGGAGCATTACTATTGTTCTTCTTACTGTGGTTGTTGTAGTGGGAATGGAATGGGAAGCCAAGGTAAAGACTGTCATCAAATCGTAATTTGTGCTAATCAGAATTGTGTTGCAGGCCCAAGTGGTTTTATTGGTGATTCTGGTTGTAGCAATTTTTGATTTCATAATCGGCTGCTTGGTTGGTCCACAAAGTGACGAAGTTAAAGCTAAAGGTTTTATGGGTTTTGACGGTAATAACTCTCGTTTAGTCTATCAGGCAAATTTACTAAAACATTGTTTCAGTCAATGTAACGTGGGAAAATATGTTCCCAGACTATCGTCAATCTGGTGGAGTTGACTATGATTTTTTCAAAGTATTTGCAGTGTTTTTCCCTGCCGCTACTGGTATTTTAGCTGGTGCTAATATATCCGGGGATCTGAAGGTATACAGTTGTGGTAAATCCAAAACCGACCATAGGAAAACCGTGTAACGGACAGAGAAACGTACATTATTGCATGCGCGGGACTAAGACAAAAAAAAAAAAAATCAAGTAGGCCATATTTTCAGCGCGCTGTTGCCAAACGCCAAGTATTCAATACCGTCGACAAAATTAATTTTGTGGTTGGATTATTTCTAATTTATTTCCATTCCGATTTCTGTCTACTTGTTGAGTCCCTATTGTAGTAATATTTCATCTGTCATCTGCGATTAAAATCTAAACTCAATTCTCAAATTCAAAGTAAACAAAAACAATTACACTGACAGTGACAGGCTTGGCGTTTGGCAACAGCGCGCTGAAAATATGGCCTACTTGATATTTTTTTCGTTTTCTGTCTTAGTCCCGCGCATGCAATAATGTACGTTTCTCCGTCCGTTACACGGTTTTCCTATGGTCGGTTTTGGATTTACCACACCTGTATAGCAACACAATAATGTAATTTCCCACTTAAAAATATACTGTGTTACAGGATCCCCAAAAATCAATTCCCAAAGGAACTCTACTTGCCATATTAATTACTACACTATCATATATTTTGATGGCAGTATTCGCAGGCTGTACAGTATTAAGGGATGCCAGTGGAAAAATAACCGACTTATTTAATGGAACGCTTTCAGATTGCAAACCCAACTGTTCCTACGGATTGCAAAACAATTTCCAGGTGCCCATACTCTGATTACCCGTTGATGTTTATACGTTAATTTTTTTCTTCACAGATAATTGAACTAGCTTCAATAGAAGGTTCTTTAATTTACGCGGGGTGTTTTGCTGCCACCTTGTCTTCAGCTTTAGCCTCGCTAGTGTCAGCACCAAAAGTCTTCCAAGCATTGTGTAAAGATAAGCTTTATCCACGGATTGAATGGTTTGGCAAAGGGTTCGGGTCTAATAATGAACCCCTAAGAGGATATGTGTTGACTTTTGTTATTGCCGTTGGATTTATTTTAATTGGTAGGTATGTCAGCCAGTAAATATTCTTATTAATTTATCTGGCATGATTTTAAGGTGAGCTGAACCTGATAGCGCCTTTGATATCCAACTTCTTTTTGGCTGCTTACATGTTGATTAATTTTTCTACATTCCATGCCTCACTTGCCAAACCTGTAGGTTGGAGGCCTACTTTCAAAGTAAGTTGTTTGTTAGGAACAATTTTATTTATTCAATCTCTGTCTTTTTCTATAGTATTACAACATGTGGCTCAGTTTGGTCGGAGCCATTCTGTGCGTTTTTGTAATGTTTCTCACCTCCTGGTGGACTGCTTTATTAACGTTTGTCGTCATCCTCTTCTTGTACTTAATAGTTTCATACAGGAAACCAAGTAAGTTTCATTTCATTAACAATATAAATGAGGCAAAATTGTTTGGTTTAGACGTAAATTGGGGATCGACCACCCAAGCCCAAATATACAAAAACGCCCTAAACGCCACGCAGCAATTAAACAACGTCGAGGAGCATGTCAAAAATTATAGGCCCCAAATTCTAGTCTTTTCGGGAATGCCCAGTGCCCGGCCAGTTTTGATTGAATTCGCCCATTACTTCACTAAAAACCTGTCAATGCTGCTTTGCGGACATATTATTACGGTACTATCCTCAACTTTTAAAGCAGATTTCATATGTACCTTCAATTTTGCAGGGTGCAATACCGCAAAGGACAAGAGAAGTTCTTCACTTTAAGGCAAACAGTTGGCTGAAAACCCACAAAATTAAAGCGTTTTACCAGCAAGTGGATGTGGATTCTTTCGAGGAAGGTGCTAGGGCTCTTTTGAAAGTATCTGGTATTGGTAAATTGAAACCGAACATTTTGATGTTGGGGTACAAATCCGATTGGCAAACGTGTCCAAGAGGGGAGATGCAAAATTATTTTGAAATATTACAGTAATGAAGAGTTTTATGGAAAAACTGCTATTTTGACTTGTTTGTTTTAGTACTGCATTTGACTTACATTTAGGCATTGTAATCTTGAGACTTCAAGGAGGTTTGGATACCAGCCCCACAATCGAGATAAATCAAAAAAGCAGCCCAAATGCAACTATGAAACGAAATCCGTCCTATAGCCAAATTTCACAAGGTACCTTATTTCAACCCTAAAACTTTATAAAACCACTTTTGTGTATTTTAGGTAGTAGTGGTAGTGAACAGTCATACGCTGTTCAAGAAAAAGAACGGGTAAACACTCAACCTGATGACATCAATGAATCAAAAGTTAAATCGTCAATAGGAGACCTGACATCTGAAGGAGTAACGGAAAACGATCCAAACATGTCCAAACCAATTTTTGCGCAAAAAGTACCGAAACGAAAAGGCACAATTGACGTGTGGTGGTTATACGATGATGGAGGTAATCTCTAACACCTTCCCTCTAACTCAAAAATCATTTCTATTTTTCAGGACTAACCTTGCTGTTACCCTATTTGATCAGCACAAGAACTGACTGGCGTAACTGCAAGTTGCGCGTTTTTGCTCTGGCAAATAACAGAGAAGGTTTGGAACTAGAGCAGAGGAATATGGCTAGTTTATTGGCAAAGTTCAGAATCGAGTATTCGGATCTGCAGATAATGCCTGACATCACTAAACCTGCCAGCGAAAAAACGAAAGCACTGTTCGAATCTCTAATTGCGGATTTCCGAAGCCAGAATTCGGAGGCAGCTGCAACTAAAAAAGACACAAGTGAGCCATATTATTATAGTTAAGGCAATCACAGTATGCGTACATTTTCAGTAACAATTACGGACTCGGAGCTGATGGCAATAAAAGAAAAAAGCAACAGACAAATGCGGCTTCGCGAACTGCTCCTAGAGCACTCGCACGACGCCGAATTAGTGGTGGTGACGCTGCCTATACCCAGGAAAAACGTTATATCAGCAGGAACTTATCTGGCATGGTTAGAATTGTTAACGAGAGACATGCCCCCAGTTCTGCTCGTCCGAGGCAACCAAACTTCAGTATTAACATTTTATTCTTGAGTATTAAAAATACCGTGTATTTATTTGCACCGAATGTTATTAATTTATTGCGGTGTAGACGCAACGATGCACTGATTTTTTTGTATATGAAATTTTAGTTTTAGAATATTTATTCATCTCGAATATTAATAACCATCACAATTGACTTTTTTATACAGTGTACTAAGTGTATTAATTAATTTACTAATCTATTTTGTTTTAAATGGAATAAATTAGAGTTTTTGTACCGTTCTTTACTTTAAACCATATAGCATAGTCTACGCATTCACCAAATAAACTGCAAAAAAGGAAATGAAACAGGATTTACAGTACTTGCTTCCAAGCTTAAGCTTTTTGTTTATAGAGGGCGCCCGAATTTTTAATTAAGGAGCGGTCAAATATCAATTTTCATCAACAAATAAAACTCAAAGTGAGGTTATTGTTCCATTGTTTGTAATAATTATTAAAAAATTATATTTATTAATGTTTTTAAACTGATTTATTGATTTGCTAATTGAAAAATTTATGTTTTTTTTAGTTTAATCAGTAAGTTAAAGTTTCGTAATATACATAAGCTAGAAAATTAACTTAACCTAGTTGGAATACAACTTTTAAAGATAAAAAGTTATCTGTTATAGGTTTAATTAACTTGTTTTTTTTTTTGATGAGGCAATGTCCACTCTAAGTCCTTTTGTCTACTGGGCCCAGAACGAGGACTGTCTGTTTTTAAAAATTGATTTAAAAGATGTTAAGGTAAGCAGTGTTTTATAACAACTTTTAACCTGAAATTCACTTGTATATTTCTTTATCATCACAGAATCCTGATATAAATATAGAAACACAAGCGATTAGATTTAATGGTTTGGGTAGAGGGGCCCAAGGCTCTGAAAACTACTCCTTTCAGTTGCAGTTCTTTGAAGCTGTGAACACTAAAGTAAGTAAGTTAACTAAATGGTAATTTCTATAAATATGAAGATAATACTGTAATTGTCCTGAATGATTTTAAATAATTATCTCTAGAACTACACCTTTTCTGGTAACTTTGTAGGAAAAACAAATTAAAATCACAGATAGTTGCATTAGCATTACATTGATTAAAGAAAAAGGTGGTTGGTGGCCTAGATTGATATCAACCCCTCAAAAACCAACATGGTTAAAAATTGATTTTGATAAATGGCAAACTGAGGATGATTTGATTGATGAAAAAGTTAATGACATTGCTACAGATTATCCAGATGTCTACAAACATTTAATGAAAAATGAATTAGGATATGTGAAAGGTAACTTTAAGTAAAACAGCTCTATAGGTGAATGACTGTGGTGATATAATTTGTAGAAGAGTTCAAAGCAGTTTATATGCTTTTCTACAATCTGGGAATGTTGAGTGCCTTTTTATATCTTGCTGTACTGTTAGCAATAACTCTATCAAAGCATGGCTTTGATGAGTCTGCTTATGTTAAAGTGTACCCCAGCATTGGGAGAATAGTGTGCTGTGTAAATCTACTTCAAGCCCTTGAAATAATGCATCCAATATTTGGATATGTGCAAGGAAATCCTTTAATGCCGTTCATACAAGTTTTTGGAAAGTTATTTATACTTTTTGGAAACTTGGAGTTTGAGCCCAGATTACAGAAAATGCCTGTGACAACCTGGTTATTTTTAGCCTGGATTTACAGTGATGTTATAAGGTAAAATGATTGTAGTAAAAAAAATAATTCTAGAAACACTACTTTCAGATATATTTACTACATTTTTCACACTGCAGACTCATCCAACAACATCAGAAAAATAGTTTATCCATTCTTCAGATGGTTAAGGTACTCTGCATGGATAGTTTTGTATCCAATAGGATTTTTGTGTGAGTCAGTGATTGTGTTTAGGAATATTCTGTATTTACACAACAATCCGCGTTTCTACCTGCAATTACCTAATCCCTATAATGTCACATTTGATTATCTCACTTTCTTAAGAATTTACATGCTTTTTGTAATGTTTCCTGGTATGTACACTTTGCTGAAATACATGTACAAAGCCAGAGTTAAAAACTTAGGCGGACGAGAACCTTTGGTTAAAATTAATTTCATTAGGAGTAAATCAGATTAGAGAGTAATTAAAAAATTAGGTCGGTAAAATGCTATGTGATTTAGTAGAGTAGAAACTCTAGTCTTGATTTTATTGGGCACTTTATACATCAATAATTACAATATATTCCTATACACTAATTTAATTAAATGTTTTTAATAAATGCACTTTTGTTTGAAATGCAGTTTTTGTCTTAACATAACCCAAACTTTTTTTGGAAACTGGAAGTACACAGAAAAATATTTGACACCTATTTTTTCCTTTTTCAAAAGCCCAACGTTTTACTCAGGAAAAAATGTAGGTGAAAACCATACATTTAGTACACATCTGTGACCTAAAAAGGGACGCCTTATCTCTCTTCTGATCATAGTAAATTGAGTGAGACAATTTTAACCAACCCTTGTGCAAGACAGAAATTGAGTAAAAGTTAAACATTTTTTTAAGCTTTTTAATGCATACATTTTAAAAAGTTTATAACTAAAACCCTAAACTCCACTATGGTTTATGACCCCATCATTACTTACTGCTTTGCACAGGACTAATCAACTAATATTACTTCTCCTTCAATTCTAGATTTTTTCTTTTTCTTCACAATTCTTTTCATGACACTCTCATTGGGTACCGCATTTTTAAAATTGATCCGTTCAAGTCTATATGGAGTGCCATTTAAAGCTTGCATAAAATCGGGCTCTTGTACCCATTTCACGTCCAAATTATGCTTTAACAACACATGTTTTCTAATATTCCGCAAACCGTAACAGGTAAACGCGCATAACTGGCAGCATACATCCTTTTTCTTTCCGCAGTGGGTCTTGTGGCGTTCCAAAATTGGCTTCCTAGTGACTTTTACGCCGCAAGTGTCGCACGTAAATTTTGCTTTACTTTTCCGCGCACCTAATTTAGTGACTTTACATTGCTTAGCTAAATGCTGATTAAGCAAAAATTGGTTCTTAAACAGTTTTCTACATTTTGGACAATCGAATTGGGGTGGTTCCTCAGTAAATTTACTAGTTAAACCGTAACAGTCTTCATGATCGCCGTATCCCTCTGTTTCTAGCCTTTGGCCATGAAAAAACATTAAATGCTTCTGAAATAAGTTTTTCCAAGTGGTTTCATAACCACATAATTTGCATTTGGCTCTAAAGTCAAATTTCCCAGGATTTTTTTTATTCTTTGAAAGTTTTCCACTTTTATCCATCCTGAAATGAAACATTACATTATAGGTATGTGCAAAATGGGAATTTTCACAAAACACACATGCTAAATAACACAATTATATTAATTCTCATACACCTTCATCATTAAATTTTATTACAAAGAAGAACAATTTAAACTGCCTATGTTACAGTCTGTATACCATATTTATTGTCATTATTATAAGAATAATTTTCTAAACGTTCTAATGTGTAGGGTGACCTCTTCAATACCTGATCAAAATCAGGCTCTTCAACACGCGTACATTTGAGATGGTGTTTATCTAAATAGTGCTTACAAATTTCATCGAAAGTTTCACAGTTGTAAAAACACATCAAACACCAAATAGCATTTCCCACAAAGGGAAAATGGGGAAATTTCCCATTTTCATCTAAAATGGGTTTTTGATTTGTTTTTGGCTTACACCTCCTAAAATGTTTCAGTCCTAACTTAGAAAATTCTATGTTACAATTCATACAGTTTTTAAGTTGATGGTAAGTAACATAGTGCCTTTGCAGCTCTCTATTTGAGCTTTGTTTGGAATGGCAAATAATGCATTTTAGGTGATTCATTGCATCAGTCCTCCTTGACTTTTCAATTTTTTTTAACAAAGGTAACATCTAAAATACAATAAATGTGGTCTTATAGGATATAATTGGTCATTTCCAGTAATCCCTTAATAGTTAATTAGTTTAATCAAGTGATTTTGCATTTCAACCAGCAAACTACCACTGTTTCAATATTTACCCACCTTTACAATGTCTTAAATCTCTTATTTTATCAGAATTTTACGGCTTTCACCCGTTATCAACTTAGAGAATACTTTTTAGAAGTTATTTAATTTTTTATTTACAAAGTAAACAAAACATACTTTTTAATGTCACTTGTCACTGTCATTTGCCGGCTGCCGAGTCCATTCTTCTAAAGCTGGGCAACTATCGATAGTATAATAAAAACTTGTAACTCGTAATAAATCTGGTGACTTATTATTATAATAAAATGTTGGACAATCAGACGAGAATACGTAATCAGGCAAGTACTATGCAATGTCGTGGTTTAAAAATCACTTGATCAAACTAACGGCCAAAAGATTAAAGGAAACCAATCGAGCAAAATCAATAGACAGCAACCAGCAACACATCCCTACCTGGTTCTAGTGCGTATGCTCAAGAAATGTGGTTATGTGTTCAAAACATTTATGAGAGTTGTTTTATTATTTATTTTTGTTTAATTTTATGTTTGTTTTTGCATTTCAAACATCAACTGTACAAAAAACATCTCTAATTTAACCTATCCTTGGAAATTGTATCAAATGTAAGTATTTTTAATATCTTGTGATTGATTGTTATCAAATTAAAATGTTATTAACAAATTGTGATCCAAACTTTAATCATCATATTCATTACTGTCTATCTTGTCCAACTTGCGACTCAAATGTAAAATAACCAGCAAACTAGCTCAATCAAAACTTGTTGTGACAGGTTCAACCATGGAAATTGAGAAGAAACTGAAGGAATATGAGCAGTTCATTGAAGATAAACTGAAACCAGACCTGAGAGATATTGAGGCATGTCTACTTCAAAAATCTGACCAGGCTAAAGAGTGGACTGACTTGAAAAATGTGTTGACTGTAGTTAAAGAGTTTAAAGAGAAGGACAGGGACATGCAAGTACAAATTGATTTAGGAAACAATGTGTCTGCATTTGCCACCGTAAGGGACTATGATAGTACTTATGTTGATATTGGTTTAGGGTATTTATTAGAAATGAATTGTGAGGAAGCTGATAAGTATGCAGGTATTAGACTTAAGTTAGTACAGAAGGATATTAGTCATTTAAGACAGTTGGCAGTTAATGTTAAAGTTCATATTAAAATGGTGTTACTTGCTATAGGTGAGTTACAAAAAACACTAATAAAAAATGGGTAAGCAAGCTTAAAAATGATATATTATTTTTTTCCTGGAACAGTTTAACTTAACCCTATTTTTCCTGCAACCCCTTTGTGATAATTTAGGTGTTTGTTTAAGTAATAATAATTATAGTCATGCCAGATATTTGAAAAAAAACAACTATTTATTTCTTATCTTAATACAGAAAATCAACCATACAAACATCTAAATTACATAGTAGAAGTAGACAAACTTTTACTAATTGGTTATGCAGCTCTTCACTAACAGATTTAATGTAAAAAAAATGTGATTAAAATGATTTTGAAACATTTGTAAATATAGTGAAATCACAGTAGCAAAATCAACCTTATACCCCTGTCATACTTAACACTACTTGGATTAACTGAATAAAAAACGAAAACATTACATTTGTGGAAGTTGGTCAATTGGTGTAGCAAACTTAAAGTCTGCAGGAAACAATTTTGCTGCTGCAGGATACATGAGTTTATAAGATTGTCTAATGGTGACATCGGCAACACCAGCAATATCACCAATTTCCTTTTGGCTTCTTTTGTCCTCTGAAGCTTGTGAAGCCATATAAATTGCAGCAGCTGCCACTGATATAGGAGAACGGCCAGGCACAATATCCATTTCTATAGCTTTCCTTGCAATGTGAGTAGCTGCCCTCTGAACCATATTTGGAAGTCCCAGATTGGAGCAGAATCTTGACATGAAATCTCCAGTGGTAATCAAATCCACAGATGTTTCTAGCGCCTTTAGAATTAATTTAAAACACCTTCCAATGTCTCTTTTGCTTATTTTGCTGACTGCACAGATTTCTTTAAAAGTACGGGGCACTCCTTCTTGCCGGCAAGCTATGTACAAGCATGCAGATGCTATTGCATCATTGGACCTGCCTTTCAAGCTACCACCGTCATGAACTTGTTTGAACAAATTGTTGGCTCTGTCTACTATTGTTCTTGGCAAATTGATGCGGTCTGCCATTGCATTAATTTCCTTGAAGGCATTGATTAAGGCTTTGTCAGAACTGTTCATGGTGCGACGATTCTGATATCGAGCCGCGCCAAACGTATCGTAACTGGCATCACCACGACCCGGACCAATCATTGTAGTCAAATCTGACCCTCCTAACAAAGGATTCTCTGGACCACCAACACGGGATGGGTCCACTCCACTTTTTTCATTGCTGAATGTTCTCCATTCTGAACCAACGTCTATTACTCTGTCACCCACTACCAGTCCACATTCTGAGCAAATTTGATCACCTGCCCTGTAGTCTTCAATGAGGGGAGCATCTGGGTGAGATGAACAACATACTTTGTTTGCATCATATCTGGATGTACTTGCCATATTGAATAACTGTATTCTTTCACTTGTTCACCACTTTTTAATGCGTTTAAGTGTTATTAAAAAGGAAATGGAATAATCAAAAAGAATAACCAAAATGAAATAAAAAGACACTAGGGAAACGGAAAACATATAAATATACTGAGAAGTGACAAGTGTTTGTTTGACGTATTTGACATTTAGTATATGACAACTGACAACAAATACAGGTAGAGCTGTGTTTACTGCTTAGAGCTGTGCAAACTGCAGATACAGGATGCCTTCTACAATCTAAAAAACACGGAAATTCATTTTTTGAAAAAAATTACTGGAATCTGTTTATTTTGATATTTAAAGAAAAATGAGGTAATGAAAACACTTAGACAATACTTTTTTGCATTCACCACAATTCCAAATGTATCATTTATTTACCAAATATTCATTGAGGAAACATATTGTGTCCTTGTACTTCAATACCACACTTAACCTATTATAATATCACATCTTAGAATAACAAAACTGATATTTTAGGCAAATTATCAAAACGCTACAACATAAATAAATCTAAAATTAAATGAGACACACTATACTACTTTTACTAATTAATTAAATAAGCGTTCTTTTTACAATTGTACAGGGTGCTGCATTTTCGATGGTTTTACGGGGTACAGAGAAAACGGTAATAGATAGAAAAAAAGTAGCATACGTGTTCTGATCTCTTTTTCTGAGCTGAGATGACTGGCGAAAAGTGGGCGGCGCAATCTTCTTTTGCTTCAAAGATACGGGGGGTTTTCGAAAATTGGTAATTTTTGAACCTCTTCTGTATTTCAGTTGCTCTTAAAGTTATCAAAAAAGGAAGAACGGTTCCCGGTAGTAGTTTTCATGTAGAATCCAATGGCGTAGTCAGTTTTTTTCTATTCCGTTTAGTTTCTGACATATGACAGTAAGTTACATTTTTTTAAATAGAACATCCTATATATTTTTACGTCATTTAATTCTGTTGATTTTTACCTTTTCAACGGTGTATTACAACATATAAGTTTGTAGAGGTTAATCCTGTTATTTAAAAAAAAAGACCTTTGCTAAGCTAAAAAAAGGCCAATATCTAAAATACCAAACAAAGTTGGAAATAATATAAACTAACACATCAGAAAATTAAATATTTTTAATAAATCTTATTAAAAATCTAAGACAAACAGTTCTACCGTCACTTTAATAAGAAAAGTGGCCATTTCTATTTTCTACTATTTTTAAGGTAGAAGTTGAAAAAACTGTTTACAAACGACATGTAACATGTTAATAAGAACATAGCCAAATTTTGTTTCGACTGTGGGTATTTTTATACATATTATTTAGCACTTTTTTGTTAAGGAAACGCTTTTTTTCTAATCACCAAGATTAACTTTTACAAACTTATATGTTTTATTACACCGTTGAAAAAGTAAAAATCATCAGAATTAAATCAACTAAAAATATATAGTGTGTTCCATTTAAAAAAATATAACTTACTGTCATATGTCAGAAATTAAACGTAATAGAAAAAAACTGACTGCGCCATTGGATTCTACGTCAAAACTTCTACCGGAAACCGTTTTTCCTTTTTTGATAACTTTAATAGCAAATGTAATACAGAGGGGGTTCCAAAATGACCAATTTTCAAAAGCCCCCCGTATCTTTGAAACAAAAGAAGTTTGCGCTGCCCACTTTTCGCCAGTCATCTCAGCTCAGAAAAAGAGATCAGAACACGTATGCTACTTTTTTTCTATCTATTACCGTTTTCTCTGTATCCCGTAAAACCATCGAAAATGCAGCACCCTGTACAGTATTTAGCACGCAACAAGTTAACACCTCCAAAATGTAATGTGCCCTCAAACTGCCCTATCTGTCACTCGTTTCTTGTGCGTTACCACTTTGCTGATTATTCTTAACATTGAAACGACAGGAGCTTCAAATGCTAGCGACAGAACAAACGATAACGCATAGGAAGCCACTGCTTGGCCTAGATAAATGATGATGGTGGGTAAACGTCCTAGATGTAACGGACTGTCGGTGCCCATTACCATTACTCTGATCAGTAGAGGATGGACTAGGTAGGCGCAGTAAGTCACTCTGCTGAACGGGTACAAAATCGGGAGCGATAAAATTTTGTTTACAATCCCTGAAATTTAGATGTTTGGTAATTTTGTTCGTAATTTTTGTCCGGACTTACCTCCATAGCCAGTAACGCAAGCAATAACGATCCAAGCTAGCGCAAGTGCCCATGCTGAGTGAGATAACGAACTGTAAGTGGCTCCTACAATTGGAGATAATTGTACGTCATACAATCCGTATACTAGAGCTAAAAGTAGTCCCAAGGAAGATATCCAGCCGATGCTAATTGTTACCTATAAGTACAAAATATACGTCTTGTTTATCCTTGAGACATCTCAGGTAAGTTCTTCCGCATTTTTTATCTTAAATTAACAGCACACGTACCTTTGACATTGGTAGTCTGCAATCCTTCTTGAACAAAAACCAGCCGACGCACATACCAATCATGTAGGGACCGAGTCTCGTCCAAGGTTTGTCGTAAATCTTATCAAACAAGGCTAAGGGATCGTCAGTACCGGGCATATGACTGTTGCTATACGCAATATACCCGGTGGTTAGCCATGAACTGATCGAAAATAGGGCCAGAAGACTTGCTGCTGTTTTAAAATGCCTGCAAAAGATTATATCATCAAAAGTGTTAATTAGAGTATCACAACAGTGACACAGGAAATATTAGGACGAAATATTAACAGAAGAACACCGGATGGCTCCAGAGAAAACTTACCTTGTTGCTAAGATTAGTATAATAGCACCAATTGCATAAAACTGGGTGTCATCAGATAAATACCAACTCCACAGCATACACTGCATTTGAAACACAAAAAAATCCGATTAATTTGTTATAATATTATTAATTTGGCGACTGTACCATTTCATTTACTGGAAATAACGTATTAATATAAAGGATATTCCTCCACCAATAGTTTGGGCAGTTAACGTGATCCATTGTGGGTGATTCAAAGACGGAATTGTAGTAAAACCATTTCATCGCAACTTCAGTGAGTCCCAAAGAAAACAAGTAGGGAACAGTCAGTCTTTAAATGCAAACTGAAGTGTTGTTGTTATGAATTAATATTCTCAATTTACCGAGCAAATCGATAGAACATCAATCCTAAAAAGTGCAACATCCCGGACATGAAGCAGCTTTTTCCGGTCGAAAGTGGGTCAAGTTTTCCTTTGGCACTGCTCCTGAAGTATAAAAACGACACTAGGAGACCACTAACAAAAAAGAAAGTGTCTACACTGAATGCTCCATTGGCTATTGTTTGGAACCAAAGTTCTTTTTGCACCACTTTCCTGTACTCCATATTATCTAAATTAAAGCCAAAATTCAGTTTGCTTTGATTAGGTAAAATCTCTGGGTTTTACCTGAGTATTTGAAAGCAACTATACAAGTGTGACCCAGTATCACCCAGCCCATACTGATGGCTTTGAGCCCGTGCAAAACTGGAATAGTGTCGCTACCAACTGTTTGATCACAAATGGTTTTTAAGTTAGATCTTACGGAGAACGATAAGATCAATTCTCTAAAAATTAATCCTGAAAAAGCAAACTAAAATGAAAAGAATATAATACACCACATTGATTGATTAGTTAATGATTTCATATTACCAAATAAAACGTTTTTTTAAAATGTATACTTGGGGCTTTTGCCTATTCGGTTCTTACGATGATGTGGATTAGTATGGAAACGTTACGTGGATGATATAATAATCATCCTGTAAGCTACAATGTTCCTTTCATTGCAGTACAGCTTGGACCAAACTTGTATTATGATAAAACTTCACCTAGATAGGTAAGGCAAAACGAACACATTGAATTTGAGACTTGATTGAATTTTTTTAATATGCAGAGTCAGTATTCTTCATTTTAGGATGTTAAAAATAGGAGTGCATTTCCTATTAAAAATGAAGAACTTACCAAAACGTTGACCCAATCAATTTACCCATATGTTAGGTAGAATTCCCTTTGTTAAAATAACACAAAAATCCTTAAACCAATGATTATTAATGTTAAACAAAGATGATCCAGCACCGAATAGCTTTTTCGGTAAGTACATACTTGTGACCGATTCACGTTGAGTTGAAGAAGTGGAATTGACCACATCAATAGCATTTGCGTCCCCGTTATTGTTTCCATCACTGGTATTTACCACATAAATCCCAGATTTTCCTATAATTGCGTTAATAATTATTGAAAATGAGATCCTCATTAACTCATCAGGTAAACTGCTGACAAAGATTGGTAAGAAAAAAAAACCGTGACGCTTTACGCTTCTACCCAAATAATTGGCAATTTTCTTAAATAATTCGAAATCGACTTAAAAGGTTGAATAACCAATATTTGTTCTGATTGCGGTCGTGGCAGGTTTTACTTATGGAAACAAAAAAATCGTGAAGCAATTAAACCGAAATTTAACACATCGCTCATTATTATTTTGTTCAACAACATCTAATAATCTACTTTAGCTTACCATTAGCGGATTTCAAACTGGGCACCGAAAATCTTTGTGTAATAGTCGCCACTTGTTTATTCTTTTGGTGTTCCAAGTAGTAATCGAATAAGGTGCCGATTAGCAAACAGCAACCTACACCAGCTGATACTAAACTGTAAAAAAGTTTTACAAAAGACAACCTAAACGTCCAATTTAGTGTTTACCATAAAATCAGAAAAGTCCTGTCCAAAAACACGTTGAAGTAGTCATAATGTGACTTAATTCCAATTACTTCGATTGCAACTTTGTCTGAGGCTGATGCGGTTTTCTCCATGATGGTTTTGACATCTTCCTCTAAACACACGTAGGGAAGACATAATCCTACTGATAATACTCGTTCCTAAAATAATATAAAAATACTTATTTGTAGAATTGTCATTGAATCTGTAAATGTTGTTATGTCTATACAAGGACTGACATTTTTGTTGAATATTTGTTAGAAAAATTATAAAGTATACGTTACTACATGCATTATTAATCTAACCTTTATTTTTCCATTTTTTCCATATAAGGAGCTGTGTATCTTGTTAGGTAAAAATTCTAATTTTAGCATTTCTTTATTTAGACAAAAAAATGTCCATGTGCTCAAATGACCGACCTTAACCGAAACCACTAAATTCCTCTCAAACAAAACCGGCTGATTAACATTTCTTTCAGTCCCATATTGCCAAAAAGTTGCCCACACCTGGTTCAGCTCATTAAAAATTTACAAAATATGCAAATCAGTGTCTGGACTCATCAATTCGATTTTTAAGTTTACCAACGTTCAGAACTTTATACACAGAGTGTATCTTAAACTGATCACATGACGGAAATTAAATTTAATCACCTGGAGTATTGAACTTAACGGAACTAATCATACTTAAAATCTTTTACAAGCTATTTAGTCACCCTGTATGATTTGCAATTTTTTACAACAAAAAAACCTGTTAGATAATTTGTACAAATTGACTCTAAAACTACTATTGGACCAGCCAAAACTGTACTTACTTCTGAAGTAAAACTAGAATTCAAATCGATCCTGAGTACAAAAAACGAAACTGAAAATGGCGGTAGTGATGTGTGTATCAAAGGTCCTTTCTGGTACCCCACAGCTTGACTGGGACTGTCAGGTTCGTATTTTTTAACGGCTCTCTTGATTACCCTTGTGCGATTCTACAACAGAAAAACAAGTTGATGATCTCCTGTACGGTTCCTGCTGGCCCTGTATACTGTTAAGTTCAAGCAGAACAGGACAGGTAAGAGAACCTCAAGGTTCCCCCTAAAATGGTGGTTAAAACGTTTACCTTGACCGTGAACGCATTTGGATTGGGTTCAATGTTGTCACAGAGATTTTTCGAACCCAACCAATAGTGGTTGCCCCAAAACCATCCAGTAGAGTATCGTCCACTAGCATCGTCCACTGAAAATTGTTCAACAAATCAAGCATAAATTTTTAAATTAAGGTTAAAATCAATAAATAATATGACAGTTAATTATAATTAATCCTGTTGGTTGGATAATTGGTTATTGATGTTAATTAATTATTATGAAAATATAACAATAAGCAAATTATTAGTGAATACCGTATAATGTAATACAGGTGTGGTAAATCCAAAACCGACCATAGGAAAACCGTGTAACTGACAGAGAAACGTAGATAATTGCATGCGTGGGACAAAGACAGAAAACGAAAAAAATACCAAGTAGGCCATATTTTCAGTACGCTGTTGCCAAAATCCAATCCAATACATTTTGTCGACGGTATTGGATTTTGGCAACAGCGTACTGAAAATATGGCCTACTTGGTATTTTTTTCGTTTTCTGTCTTTGTCCCACGCATGCAGTTATCTACGTTTCTCTGTCAGTTACACGGTTTTCCTATGGTCGGTTTCGGATTTACCACACCTGTATAAAGGATGCAGTCGACCAGGTAATTATATTTCGGGATCTACATATAAAATTCCAATTTAAAAAATGTAAATTAATACATTAAATGACATTTCTAATAATGTAGCATTGACCAACATTTTTGTAGTCATTCTACCGCACTAAACGTTCTGACATTTAATATAAAGGAAAGATTACTTTCTGAAAAAGGCAAATACACATCAGTAAATTAACCCCTGAGTGATTATTAATTAACTGAATCATTGCAATGACTGTATAAGTACAGTTTTTACAATGCTGTATACAAGGTGTTGCAAATCTAATAGTATATTGATGAAGCAGACTATGTATGACTTATTTAGTGTAAAACTACATTGAATGGGTTTTAAATAATTTATTAGTCAAACTTGCCACGTTAGGAAATAGTTATTGTAGAACTGACACATTTGCACATTATATTAAAAAACATGTAGGAGTTTTTACCGTTTTTTTTTTAACTTAATATGCAACAATTACCAAGCAATAAACAGAAAAAAAAACAAATAGGTGAATGGCTCTGACTATAAAAAAAGCTCGATTTGTAAATGTTACCTTTCAACATTCCGTATGCGTTTAATGGCTTAATGCTAAGTGCTACTAATGCAATTATTTATTTTTGTGTCCAAAACTTTTTGAAGCAATTCTAAAAACTAATTTTTAACTAACTTTTCATAATTGTTATAACAATAAAATAGCGTTATTTTGCATTCTTATTAAATATTCTACAGTTGTCCCTCTGGTCGCCTATTCAAGTTGCAAACAATTCTTATTACAAAATTTCTATTTTATTGTGTCATAATCCTATTTTAATTTGTGTGAAGGACTTGTAAATTTAATCAGGTTTGTAAAATTTCTAATTGCCTCATTAAAATGGTTAATATTACTGTAACAAAAAACTTTACTAATAATAATAATTTATTCAAAGACAAAAAACCGATTCCGTTACTGATTTTATGTAGGTTAATGAAAACTACTGTAAAACTGCTTATAAGGAAAAAATCAAACTTTTGGGTTGTTTTACGAGACGTAACAGCAAACATCCATGTGTAAAGTAAAATAACAATGTAGGTCATCAGGACAGATCACTCTTACTTAACAAAATTTCGCTTTCTTCTTTGACGTAGGTATCTCGAATACGTGAGAGATTAATTATTACATAATTAATGCAGCTTTAAGTTGTTGTATATTTAAATCCTGAAGTTTGAAACAACGCAAAAACATATCTGAACTGAAGCATTAAACCAGTAAATTTTCCGGCCACGTGAATGGTATGATAACTTCCTGCAAAAACACTTCCTACAAAACGGAACCCATCACTTATCTTAAGGTATTGTTACAATGTTTACAACATGATCGAGTTAATTCATGCTTTCTCTAAAACATCACAATCGCGTGATATAAGACCTTTTTATACTTTTTAGAAAGCATCAAATTCTAATGCTTTTGTAATGGTGCATTAATAATAAAACAGACCCATATTTTGTGGGTGCACACGCAATTTGCGTTCCAAAAATGGTTCCGTGATATGTCAGTCATTACCCAGCTTTTTTTGGGTTTGAACATTTGCGAAATAGACAATTAGGTGGGTAATTTTCGTGTTGGGTAATGTGGATGAATCATTTGATTACCGATATATTGCGGATGACTTCGGTGAATACCAGGTTAACCAAAATATTGTATAAGTAAAAATGGTACGTAAGCAATGTAAATATGGTGTAGTTACGTTGGGTAACATCGCAAAATACGAGTGAAAGTTGCAACTTATGAAATCAATGAACACAACATTACCGGGTATTTAAATATGGACCTAAAGTTTAAAGAATCCCAAAATGCCTTTACCATTCCAGTACCATACACAACCTTCATACTCTAAATTCCCTTCCTTGACGAATACCTCTCATACCAATTGACCTTAAACACAACCTTGCCTACCAATTAAGATTAATATTTGGAAATTGGATATCAGAAGGAAAACTCAATCGGAATCACATAATACGTACATAAGACAATTTATTTTTTCACAATTTCATTGAATATTGAATTACATCACATAACCTGCTTTACAAAAGCATTAAATCGCTTCCACGACCTACAAAATGACTTAACCAAGACGATGGTAGTATAGTGCATAATGCTCGCACGGTTTTTTCGACTGGCCTCAAGCATCCATAAAATTCAATGCTATTTAATTATTGGTTTTTGGTTGCTCCTATCTAATAATAGTAAACTTGAATATTTTGCATATCTGTAGTACCAACTTTGGTTTATAAATTAAGTTATTCTATTACGTAATTCTTTGCTTGAACCTTCAAATAAGTTCTGCGCATTACAACGTTTGCATATTGCTCGTTCTAAGTTGCCTAATTAGGACTGGCCTTAAGTTCTTCTCGAGTAAACCATATTAAAAAACAGTCAAACAACACACCAAAAGACATGATAACCAACTATCCTAACTGGAGAAGTTATATAATTAAACAAAACCAGGGAAGTGAAAAAAGTGAATGCATATTATTAATATGAGATTATTAAGCAAGAAGAAATTATCATAAAAAACTAGAACTACCGGATATTTGTGACGCAATATTGCTCTCCAAATGGTGAATATACAAATACTATAATCAAAATATTTCAGATTAACTCACACTGAAACCCACTGAGACTTTTAGGAAAGCCGCCAATTAGATTGCAACACCAGATTACATAAAACTAAAGAAAATTTTAAATTGAAATTCCATTTGATACCAAACGTTTTAAACACAATTGTGGGTTTAATGGTAATCTGTACCGTTAGATTCCTATACTATTCATATTTTATTATTCGCAAAGTGTTAATTAGGCAGTTATTAATTTGCCACTTAAATTAGCTGTTTTTAGTCCCAACAAGAAATCACATTAAAAATATTAACATAGGGCAATGAAATTTACATTTTAAATTATGTAATTCTCACTAAATCATTCATGGACATTAACAAGCTTAATTCATCCTATTTAGATGAATGTGTAGTTCTCAAAAATATTTACCCTATAGAAAGTCACGTGGTAAAATTTCAAGTAGTTTATTTAGCACTGAAAGAGGTTGAACACACAAAACATGCTAAACTGGGTTTAGTTGACTGAGCGTTTAGTGCTACAAACCAAATAGTAAAATGGTCCAGTGGTACTTTCTCAAATTATACCTATTAAATTAGTTTTTAAACAACATGCATATTCAAATAAAGAGGGCATACAATGCTGGTATGATGATAAGGTAATACAACAAAAACCAATTAGCTTCCTTGGTATTAAAGGAAAATAGTAATTGTGATTTTAGTGTGTCAACATGATTTCCCAGCAGAATCATAAAACTTTCTGAAACGACCACATAGAAATCACAAAAGTCGTGGATTAGGGTGGCTTATTACCAAAAAGATGTAAATAGTGAAACAATTGTAACTTTACAATCCTTAGTAGCAATGAAAATAAACGGTTAATCTTAACGTCAATTACTATTATGCATATTCAATTATTGTATTACAACACACTCATATAAGGATGTAACAATCTGAAACTGTAGAACCAAACTTTGTTCATTAGAATAAACGAAACTATTGCCTAGTCATATTGAGCTATGTACAATTTCCCACAAAAAAATCAAATATGTGTGTGTGTTATGTAGCAATTTAAAAATTGTAAAAATGTCAAGTCATTTAAATACTAAAAAAGTCCTTTCACTTTAACATAAAAAGAAAATTGCACAATTTAATCATATTCCCTACCAATAAGAGAAAATGTAATGTCTCATATTTCATACCTTGAAAATTCATTAGGATATCATAATAATAATTGTATACTGATATGTACCATAATACCTACATTTAAAATAATATAAAATTGACTTACTTTTTAATGCCCAATTGTCAGCTTTTCTCAATCCATCCAAATAAGCTTCCATATCCTTGCGACAATCCCTTGACACTTCATCCTTAAATTTAGGCCATCTACTGCTCAAAAGTTCCGTATTGTAAAAATTCAGCACATCTTCCAAAGACACTTGAACATCATTGGAGTTAACACTTTGGACACTATCAGCTGGTTCTTCACTGAGCGCTCCTTTAGTTCCATCCCTTATATCCGTATTATTTGTTTGAACAAAACTCGCGAGAATCGCAAAAATTAAAAAAATCAAAGCTTGCATCTCAGTGCATTTAGATCAACAGAGAATATTATTTAATGGGTACCAAAAAAAAATGGTCTACTTCTCCACCTGGTCCGTATAACTCGCCGCCGCGATTGTAAGAAGTGGACACCAACACTTAATTCCGCTTATAACTTTCTCTCTCGTTTGCAAAGATAAGCTAACATTTCTTTGATATTGGTGCGAACCCCTTCTACCTTACCGATCATGTAACCTCCAGGAAGCTTTGTATTGGTGTATTATTCTTATTTCATGCCTTTATTATTTCGACAGGACAGATGTACGTTGTTAAATAACGCAAGTTTGCTAATATAACTTTAATATGTTTTAGATCTAATAAAGGAACAAAAATTATCCAATAAAATGTTGATTTTTTTAGGTGCGTCTCTAAACATGCACATTGCCCAAGATTGTATTAATTAAATTACACTTTCCATCCAGTAATTTGTTAAGTTTTGTTAAATTAACAACACATATCCATTACTAAAGTAAGTAAAAATACTGTTAGTTAAGTGGGCCATTGCTTACAGTAAAAACTTCAACAAATACAGAATACTTCGTTTTTTATACAGTATTCAATAAAAAAATTAATCTAAATGCATTTGGACTACAATGATCAACAATATTAATTACTAAAGGCAGTAAATTGGTAAAGAGTAAGCTATTTTATTTTCTTTTTTATTACTTCAAGTAGACTAGTCTTACAAAACAATTATAAAAACCTTAAGTTGTTACAGTTGCTAAGTAAATTTAATATCAACAAACAAATATTAATAATTTACTTCAAAATTTAACAAGCACATTTTCTTAAACCTAAGTATAGCTACGATCATCCAAGTATTAGTTTTACAACTATTACTAGAACATTGAGTGGTATAAGAGGAACTGAAAATGAAAAAAACATTCAAATCAATATATGAGCTGCTTATTTAATATTTATTGTGTGTTTTTGGTTGACGTAGAATGAGCAAATATTTCTACACGAGTAAACTTTATAAATCCATTATAATAACACATGTGTATGGTGTTTAAACATTTGCTTACCTTTAGCAACAGTGCGGATTGAATGCATTAAATTAATTATTTGGTCTCTTGTTGATGATCCTTCATCAAATCCTTGTGCTTTCCTGTTCCTATAACCCCATCCAACTGAAAGAAAATGGTTTTATTCTCCCACAAGACCCACAATTTAGATTTTATATTCAAAACTCAGTTGTTATACCACATACATAATGAGAATGTTTGTAGGAAGATGTGGATGGTGGGGATTCAAATGTTACAGTTTTTGTTTGCTAATACAGTAGTTAGGAACAATATAATTCTGAAACTACCATTCAATGTGTATATAATTTGTCCTTACTGGTGTCCTTACAGCAAATTACTACCTTACTATATTATTTTTTTATTATTTATTTTAAACATTGCAGAACTTACATTTTGTTAGGAACCTCTCCTCGTTTAATATGCAAATTGCATTAAGGCATAGAATAGTGGCTTCAAACAAATTCCATAAAGTGAATGCCATCTTTTCTGCTTGGATACTTGAAAACTTTTCACTGAAAAGTTAAAAAACAAGTTTCTTTCAGTTTTCTAAATATGTAAATATTTCAAAGCCCTAAACTAACTAAGGTTATGTTAACAAAATCGGTTGACGTTGTGGCGACACTGTCAGCAGTGTCAGCCGGCAAGAAGCAAAAAGAAGAATAGGACGCAAGGACCTGACTTCAGGGCGATGACGAGACACTTTAACTCAGGATTACAACACAAGATGGACGATTCTTGCTCAATGCTTACGTTTTTCGATCTCAATCATTTTCTAGTTAGTTCCTACAAAAATCTGTTATATTTGATTCTACATTGAATTCGAAGGGATTCAATAAAGTGGAGTGTTAAGTTGGTGAAGATTATTATTTTCCTTCTCCTTCTATGACACCCTTCATTGGTGACCCCGACACAAAAGAATCTACAAGCCAGAGTCAGACTTACTTTTTGGACGTTCTAGAACGCTGAACCATTCGAAAACTCACAACTCTCGCACCACAATGGCTACGGAACAACAAGGTACTTCATCATCTCTATCACCTTCAGTTGCAGCACCAGCTCCTACCCACATGGTAGAGAGAGTATCCTTAAAAGTACCACCTTTTTGGCCAAACGAACCGGCACTATGGTTTGCTCAGTTAGACAGTCAGTTTGCTATTAGTGGTATTGTGAATGACAACACCAAATATAATATTGTTGTGGCTAACCTAGACTTTAACCAAGTCCAACTCGTGCGTGACTTAATAGCACAACCTCCTACTGCCAATCAATATGGAACTATTAAGCAGGAACTCATACAGAGACTATCCGCTTCTCAACACCAAAAAATCCACCAGCTTCTTCAACAGGAAGAAATGGGTGATCGAAAGCCATCCGAGTACCTCAGGAAGCTGCAGAGTTTAGCACCAACTTCCCTTCCAGAGGACTTTCTCAGAACATTATGGACTGGAAGACTTCCCCAGCAGATTCAGACAATTCTAACCACTCAGGAAGGTATGTCACTAGACAACTTAGCCAAATTAGCTGACAAAATTCATGAGGTATGTACACCATCTTTAGCTTGTACAGTTTCTAGTGTAGATTCTGATATACACAAACAATTGGCTGAAATTGTTAAGCGTCTGGACAGATTGGAGACCAAAAGTTGTTGTCATAGACAACCACGCTCCAGATCTAGGACATCAGAGAGAACGACAACCAACAGGGCCTCGAACCAAAGTACTCTTTGCTATTATCATTCCAGATTCGGTGATAAAGCAAAAAAATGTAATAGCCCATGTTCTTTCACTATCTCGGAAAACTCAAGGGGGGAGAACCAGTAGCGGCGGGTTTTCTACCCTCCTCAAACCCGCGCCGCTTATTTGTGACTGACAATTCATCAAAAATTCGTTTTTTAGTGGACACCGGCGCCGAGGTTTCCATTTTTCCATACACTTTGCTTAAAGAAAGGCGTCCTCGCTCCAATTACCAGCTTTTGGCAGCCAACAACTCAGAAATTTCGACCTACGGACAGCGTACTTTCACCTTGGACTTTGGACTTCGCAGAAGCTTTCGTTGGACATTTCTTGTGGCCGATGTTTCACATCCAATTTTGGGAATCGACTTTTTATCTTTTTACAACATTATTGTAGATAGCAGAAAGCTCGCAATCTTTGACAGGACAACTGGCCTATCAACCATTGGAAATAATGCCAATTCTTACGGTCCTTTCATTCAAACTATGATTGTCCTTACAGAGTACCACAAACTTCTCAAAAATTTTCCATCACTTACCCAGCCACGCAACCAACACTCCAAAGCCAAACACAACACTGTTCATACCATTATAACTACCCCTGGCCCACCTGCATCAGCTCGCCCTAGACGTTTGGCACCTGACAGACTTGTCATCGCCAAAGAGGAGTTTCAATCCATGTTGGAACAAGGAATCATCCGCCCATCAAAAAGTAGCTGGTCCTCACCTTTGCATCTTGTTCCCAAAAAGGACACTTCTTGGAGACCGTGTGGAGACTATCGAGCTCTTAATGCTCGTACCGTTCACGATTCTTATCCGATCCCCAACATCAAGGACTTTACTCATGGATTGGCCAACAAGAAACTATTTTCCACCCTGGATTTGGTTCGCGCTTACAATCAAATACCGATTGCTGCTGATGATATACATAAGACTGCAGTGACAACACCGTTTGGTCTGTACGAATTTGTGTACATGTCCTTCGGGCTCAGAAACGCTGCTCAAACATTTCAGAGGTTTATGGATGAAATTTTCCGTGACTTGGATTTCTGTTTTGTCTACATTGACGACATCCTTGTTGCCTCTGAGTCAGCCGATCAACATTTAGAACATTTACGTATGGTATTCGAACGTTTATGCCAATATGGAATTTTAATAAATTCGTTAAAATGTGTTTTTGGCCAAAATAAAGTTCTTTTCTTAGGTCATGAAGTTTCGGCAGAGGGCATCAAACCAACAGACGAGAAGTTTTCTGCTATACGGAATTTTACCAAGCCCAACAACACTCAGCAACTTCGACGGTTTCTTGGGATGTTAAATTTCTACCGTTCATTCATTCCCAAGGCTGCTGAGCTTCAAGCACCATTACATGACTTACTTAAAGGTAAGCAGAAAAAACAGCAACCAATAACTTGGACTGATGTTGCAGTGAAGGCATTTGAGAGCTGTAAGGAAATCCTCGCTGAAGCCACCTTTTTGTCACATCCCTTACCTTCTGCTCAACTCATTCTGTCTACAGATGCGTCGGATTTTGCTGTAAGAGCCTCCTTACAACAAAAGAACAATGATCAACTTCAACCATTGGCTTTTTTCTCTCAGAAGTTAAATACTGCTCAGGCTAAGTATAGTGCTTATGACAGAGAACTGTTCGCCATTTATGCTGCTATTAAACACTTTCGATTCATGTTAGAAGGCCGCAGATTTACTGTTTTTACTGACCACAAACCAATCACTTTTGCTTTCTATCAAAAAAGTGACAAGTGCACTCCTAGACAGTTTCGATATTTAGATTTCATTGCACAATTTACCACTGACATTCGCCATGTTCAAGGTTCAGACAACATAGTAGCAGACTACCTTTCCAGACCTGAAATCTCGAGTATTGAAGATATTCAGATTAATTACCAAGCAATAGCTGCAGATCAGACTGACGACGCAGAACTAAACCAGCTGCTTACTGACTCCAGTTTAAATCTTCAACAGATTCAAATCCCAGGCACTGATGTTCAACTTTACTGTGATGTTTTTGAAAATAAATTTCGTCCTTATATCCCAGAAAAACATCGACTTAGTATTTTCAGAAAGCTTCATGGAATTTCTCACCCCGGTGTTAAGGCAACCATCAAGCTTCTGACCAGTCGTTTCGTATGGAGAAACATCAAGAAAGAAGTAGCCCTTTGGAGTAGGCAATGCCTCAACTGTCAACGCTCCAAAATCAACCGACATACTAAGACAGCTCACCAGAAAATTTCTATGCCTGACTACAGATTTGACCATGTCCACATCGACATAGTTGGACCATTGCCATCGTCCAGTGATTTTCGTTATGTGTTAACAATGATGGATCGTTTCACTAGATGGCCCGAAGCAGTTCCAATTAAAGACATGTCAGCAACCACCATTGCATCCACCTTTATTTCTACTTGGATATCGCGTTTTGGTGTACCCAGCAAGATTACTTCGGATAGAGGGAGACAATTTGAATCAAGCTTGTTCAAAGAACTTTCCAGATTCTTGGGTATTCTGCACATCAAAACAACATCATATCATCCTCAAGCAAATGGTTTTATTGAACGTTTTCATAGGACCCTTAAAGCAAGCCTCATTGCAGCCAAGTCGGATCGTTGGACTGAAGTTTTACCAATAACCTTATTGGGTCTTCGAAACATTTTCAAAGAGGACATTGATTGTTCACCAGCTGAGCTTGTTTATGGAACCACTCTTAAACTACCAGGAGAATTTCTAAATTCATCCACTGAACCAGCCAACGAAAATGAGTTGGTCAGCAAACTCAGAGCAACAATGTTAGAACTTCAACCTAGACCAGCATCTGATCATAGCAAGATTAAAACTTTTATCTCCAAGGACCTTTCAAGTTGTTCCCATGTTTTTGTGCGAAATAATGCAGTAAAACCACCTTTGACAGCGCCTTACTCTGGACCCCATCGTGTTATCTCCAGAAGTGACAAGTTCTTCAAGATTGACCTTGGCAATCGTAGTGACAACATCACAATAGACCGCCTAAAGCCCGCCTATCTGCCAGATGATTTCCAGATCCAGTCCGAACATTCGTATGCGCGCCTTGAAGAAGTTCGAAAATCTCCCGCAACGTTGCCAGCTAAGACAAGGAAAACAGTTCGTTTCGCGACTTTGTCGCTGGACGGGGGGTACTGTGGCGACACTGTCAGCAGTGTCAGCCGGCAAGAAGCAAAAAGAAGAATAGGACGCAAGGACCTGACTTCAGGGCGATGACGAGACACTTTAACTCAGGATTACAACACAAGATGGACGATTCTTGCTCAATGCTTACGTTTTTCGATCTCAATCATTTTCTAGTTAGTTCCTACAAAAATCTGTTATATTTGATTCTACATTGAATTCGAAGGGATTCAATAAAGTGGAGTGTTAAGTTGGTGAAGATTATTATTTTCCTTCTCCTTCTATGACACCCTTCAACGTTTACAGAAATGACGTGTACCAGTTTGGTAAAACAATTCATGAAACTAATATCACGTGTCCGTAAGGGGTATCTCGCTTAGTCAAGTCACGTGATACTAGGTCTATTGGATCACCTCATTTTATCGTAAAACTTACAAGAATGACACAGTGACAAGTGACAACACTGACAACGTGACAACAATTCACTTCACATTTGTTTTTTTTATTGATGAGGTTCATGCTTTTGATGTTGGTCCTTTGATCCAATTAGATCGATTATTTTATATATTTTCAATGCTTTTATTGTTTTGGTAGTTCGGCATTCAGTGAATATTCTAAAAAGCGATATTCCAAACTTACTTGACTGTACTTTTTGTCACAAAGGACAAGATCAGTCCTCAACTAATGTATATCTTATTTTGATGGCGTTTCCCCAATCTAACGTCCAAAGAGGTAAGTTTTCCTTGTTTATACTTACAATCCAACCGAGTTCAAATACAATATAAGCTAGTTATGTTTCAGAATTAGCCAGAAGTAAAATTTTAGAAGAACTTCAAAACCAAAAGAAACAACTATTAAAACAAGGTGCTGCTCCTCAACTCAATTCTGCCCCCTTAACTGTCCCTGTTGGTGTTCAAAACTCTGATGGACATCCAATGAACTTTCATCAACAGAGAGCAGCTTTGCAAACTGCCCATGCCCAGTCTATGGGATCATTTATTTCACAGGACTCTTTGTTTGGAAATTTGATTCTACCTGTGTTACCTCGTTTTGATCAAAAGTAATGTTTCCATGTTTAAAATTACGCAAAATTGAGGAGCGGTTACAGTGTATTGATGAGTTTAGAAGTCCTAAAGTTAAATTGGAACAATATGTTACACCCTCACATTTAGCAACTCACATGTTATATACTATTCAGGTAATCAAAGTGATGGGTTTAAGTTAAGAATTATTGAGAGGATAGTAATTTCTCACTGATTTGATTTGTTTCAGTCCCAGTATGGTGACTTGGATGGTAAGTTAGTGGCCGATCTTGGATGCGGTTGTGGTGCACTATCAATTGGAGCAGCAGTTTTGAATGCTTGTTTAGTTATTGGTTTTGAGATTGATGAAGATGCTTTAGATGTTTTTAAAGAAAATGTTGAGGACCATGAGTTATCCAATGTTGATGCCATTCTAAGTGACATTCAGAATATTCCAGAAAGGTGTTTATTTTTTTGTGTATGAAGCTCTAAATACTTTAATTATAACAAATTGTAAAAACTTATTTTTAAAAATATTGTGTACTCAATTTATTAATTTACACATTATAGGTTAGAGGGTAGGTGTTTCTACTCTAATATAATCTGAAATAAAATATCAAATCAATAAATAATCACAAATCACAGATAGTAAAAAAGTCAAACATGCTTTAAATTATTCTAAATAGTCAAGATTAATATTTTACCTGTTACATGTATATCTTTGCTTTCTTGTTATTAGCATGTGTCTGAGAACAGACATTCAGAGAAAAAACTGTACACAAAATGAGATTTAAATTTTTTTTAGATTCCATAAAAAATTTGACACTGTTCTTATGAATCCCCCATTTGGTACTAAAAACAATGACGGTATTGACATGAAATTCTTGGAAACTGCACTGAAACTTTCTAATAATGCTGTCTATTCACTGCATAAAACTAGTACTAGGTGTGTTTTTGCTTTTTGTAATATTACAGTGAGAGTATTTGGGTGTTATTTATTTTACAGAAACCACGTGTTGAAATACGCAGAATCTCTTGGAGCAACAGGAGAAGTCCTGGCAGAACTACGTTACAACTTACCAGCAACATACAAGTTTCATAAAAAGAGTACTGTAGATGTGGAAGTGGACTTTTATAGATTTGTGGTGTAGGTAATTATAAGTAGTATTATTAGCACTAGTAATTGTTCAATAACTTTTGAAAATGAGTCGAGAATTTACGCGCGATCATTGCAAAATAGCTTTAGCTAAAATCCTGCAGACAATTGGGTGGCACTCTGTTAACACCACACCTTTGGAAGTTTTAACTGACATATTGTCTAGTTACATTTCGCAAATTGCTAAACTTACTAATGACTATGCTAATGAGTTTGGGCAAACTGAGCCCAACTTGGACCACTTGGGCCTGGCTTTTCAGGAGTTGGGTGTTAATTTGGGGGAACTGGAAGAGTACGTTACGTACGTCAATTTTGTTCCTCCAGCACAGCCTGTACCCAAATACCCTCTTCAGAAGGAAAGCAACTTAAATTTTCTTAAACCGGGGAGTAAAGAGGTGGTCACTAGACCGGTGCACATCAATGAACATTTACCACCAATGTATCCGTTGCTGGAAGAGCAAAATGACCAACCGGCTGATGTTGCTTCTTCAATTAAAGAAGAACCAGAACCTAAATTAGATTCCCATCAATTTAAAAAACCCGCAGACGTGAGTCCGGACTTTAAAAGACTGAAACGGGAAGATGAAGGTGGACGGCCAACTCGTGAAATTAGCAGTGTTATGATGACTACTTCTGGGTTTTTATCGCCGGCTCGTGAAGGTAAACTCCCAGAAGCTAAAGCTCCAGCCCCTCCTCCAGAACCTCCAAGACCACCATCTCCCAATCCACCAGTGCCTGAATTAGTCCCTGTCAGCAAGAAAAAACCAGAAAAGAAAAAGGAGAAATTAGCTAAAGAACAGCAGAAGTCATTCTCGGATGAAAAACCTCCTAAAAAGATCAACAACATGAAAGACATTCTTAGAATAAAACGAGCGTCAGCTGTGGCGGCTAATGCAGCGGCAGCCGCTGCCGCCGCCAGTAGCATACCAGGAATGCTACCACATGGTCTAAGAATGCAGCCAGTACATCCTAAACAAAGTTTCATGCCCCCATTTCCTGCACCTGACATGAAAATGCCTCCTTTGATTGCGCATTCCCCTAAACCTCAAGTGGTTAGACCTAGCAATTTCAATAGAGCCCTGGCAGCCGCAAAAGCGAAAACTGAGAAACTTAACACCACCATTACTCCAATTCCCATAAAATCTGAACCAAAATTTCAACCTACTCACCATCAAGTGGACAAGCTTGTGGCTGAACCGGATAGGAAGAAAATTAACATTCTGAAGAAGATTTCTAATGTTAAAGATAAACACGAGAAGGCTAAATCTAACGCTAATGCTCAGTTAATGCAGCAAACACATGACATAGTAAACAAAATTAATTTGTCCAGTGATATTACGATTGAACCCATTCACCCTTCTGTTCATCATAATACGGGACCTAAAAGAGAACCGTACTTTGATGACGGATCTCCACCTGGAACGCCCCCAACGCCCAGAACTCCAGAGATTGTTACGCACAGTCCTCCGTTTGCGACGAAGGAAAAAAGAAAGCGCAAAGAAAAGCCTGACAAACCACCCAAACCTAAAAAACCCCGCAAGCAGCAGCACTTCCCCCATCCCCACTTTTTAGAACCAGACATGCTTGATATGGCAATGGGTCGTCCTAAAACACCCGATGCTCATCTGTTTAGAAAGAATCCGGCGTTTCAACCATTACACGTCCCACCTACTCCAGCAATGCCTCCCTTCCCTTTCTCCATCGCAAGTTTTGGAGGACCTGGTTTAATCCCTTCATTGCCTTTTCCTTTTGCTCCTCCTATTCCCGACTTTGCCGGATTTCAAGCTATCCCACCTAAACCCGAACCCATAGTGCCAAAAGTATCTCCCAAACCTAAGGAAGTTGTTAAACCCGAGCCTGCTGAAGTTGTGACTTTACCTTCAACCCCTACATCTTCACGGCATGTGTCTCCACCACCTTCAGAACCACCGGTTGTCAAAAATGAAAAAGAAGATCAATTTTCCCTCTCTGATGAAGCTCCCAAGAAATCCAAGGAGCATAAAAAAGACAAAAAAGAGAAAGATAAGACTAAAAAGAAGAATAAAAAGGACAAAGCTGAAAAGAAAAAACTGAAAGAAGCTAAAAAGGAGAAACTCAAAATGAAAAAGGAGAAAAAGAAAAAGATACCAAAAACCGAGGAGGCTGTCCCAATGACAGAAGCTGCACCAGCTATTCCTAAAATATTGCTCAAAGTCAACTCTCCATCTCCTCGACCAGAAACTCCAGACTCAGCCAAAAAACTAAACATCAAACCAGTAGTCAGAAGAGAATCTCCTTCTCCGGAACGGAAACCGCGCGAACCATCCCCTGGTCTGGCCCAGATATCCGCTTTAGTGATTGGCCCGCCAAAACACAAAAACACCACAGCGCCCTCTTCACCAGCTTCAGAAAAACTTTCACCGGCTGCCGAGTCTACTCCCACAACTCCTACCACACCTAGACCTCCTGGTCGACCTAGAATTCATCCAGTCAAACCGAAACCCGTCTCCAAACCGAAAAAACTCGAGCAACCATTCAAAAAAGTCGATTCGGAGGGTAACGAGGTGTGGATTTGTCCGGCTTGTGGGCAGCAGGACGACGGCCGGCCCATGATTGGTTGTGATGGGTGCGACGCTTGGTATCATTGGGTGTGCGTTGGTATTCAGGTGCCACCCGATGAAAACGAAAATTGGTATTGTAAACCTTGTTTAGCGAAGAAGAACGAAGATTTACAAGATAAGAAAAAGAAACGAAAAAAGAAGGAAAAGGTCCATTAAGTTTGTTAATATTTCAGTTTGTTTTTATATTAAGGTGGTTTAAATCTGTAGTGTGATTTCAAGATGTAAATATTTTTTAGTTTATCTAGTATATTGTACATATGTGACCAGTTGATTTAACTCCATTTCAAAAAATGTAATTAATGGTTAAGGCAGTGACAGTTAAATATTTTAGGCTTTGAAAAATTATAATACATAAAGAATAATAATTATTTTTCTGTTAAAAAGGACTAGTCTGTCAATTTTTTAAACTTTTGCCCTGATATTCATTGATTACTTTGACTGATCATGTAAAACATGTTGCATCATACAATATATTTACTTACTTAAATTAATTCGTCGAAAGTTCCATAATTTCAGATATGTATTCTGACTACTATATTTATAAAGTTGTAGATTTAAACAATAATTATAATGAAACATGTACATATTTAATAGCGTGTCAATTCTAAATAGGATTAGTACATTATTACGATGACTTTCGGCGTCGAAATAAACTTGTAAATATCCATTGTGTATATACAGAGAGTTATCTAATGTTAAGAGGTGTTTCTATTGTATAAGTTGCGCAACTTTTTGATTTATTCATAAATAAACTTATTCTCTATATTATCCTCTCCAACAGGGACTGTTTTACACATTATTAATTATTGTTATATATTTATTAGTATTTTAATATTGTGGAATAAATAATAACGTGTGTATTAAAAAATCTGGTTTATTCGAATTTAATTCCCTGTGCCAACGGCAACTCTTTAGAGTAATTTATGGTGATTGTAGATCTGCGCATGTACTGCTTCCATGAATCACTTCCCGACTCCCGTCCTCCTCCAGTATGTTTTTCACCACCAAATGCTCCTCCAATTTCCGCTCCGGATGTTGGAATGTTCACGTTTACTATACCGCAATCGGAACCTTTTGGACCAATCCACTACATTGGTAAGTAATATTTCAGTATTTGTTTTTTTTTATTTCAGTTTATAAACTTACGTTAAATATGTTGGCAATGTTTTGAGTAAAAATACTGGACGACAGGCCTTGAGGCACTTCGTTGTTCCAGGAAATTGCTTCTTCTACACTAGAAGCTTTTAGAACATATAAAATAGGCGCAAAACATTCGTTATGGACTAATTCGCTTTTATGACTGATACCAGTTATGATTGTGGGTTCTACAAAGTAGCCTGCTCGGTCAATTACCTAAAAAAATATTAGTTTTACTTGCATTCAATGAAATACTTCCTAGAATAAAACCTTTCCTCCTAATTCGATAGTACCTCCTTCTTCCCTAATGAGATCTATAGTCTTTTTGTAATTGTCTACTGAAGTTTGGCTGTGCAGAGGTCCAATAAGAACATTATCTTCCAAAGCGTCTCCAATACGATTGATCACTTGTTTATAAGCAGTTTTCAGCTTTTCCAAAACCTCATCGTACACCTTATTAATGTTTTTTTAGTCGTTTGAAGCATTTTAAAACTTTCTGACAAAAACCTTTTCGTGTATTATCAGTCTTCTGGTTGTAGTGCATCTCTGTCCTGAAGTGCCTATACAAGCAAACAATGTGGCAGGAATGACCATTTTCAAATCCGCATCTTCAGCCACAATAAGAGCGTTATTACCTCCTAACTCCAATAGAGATTTGCCAAATCTTTTCTGAACCTCCAAGCTCACCTGGAAATTTTATAAATTACTTCCAGAAAATTGGTAATGTAATTATACAGTCTTACTAGCTTTCCTACTTGACAGCTTCCGGTAAAAGACAGTAACTTAATTCTCTCATCAGCTGCTAAAGCTTTTCCAATATCAGCCCCACCGCAGCATAACGCCGCCACTGCTCCTGGCAGATTGTTTTTCTCAAGGACTGCAGCCAATATTTTGGTTGTTGCTATGGAGATCAGTGGCGTAGTTTCTGAACCTTTCCATAGTACTGTGTCA
The DNA here is from genome assembly GCF_016097725.1 of Ips typographus. Lineage (NCBI taxonomy): Eukaryota > Metazoa > Arthropoda > Insecta > Coleoptera > Curculionidae > Ips > Ips typographus. The sequence goes on along the minus strand of NC_138430.1, from coordinate 8,230,841 downwards.
CCGCACACCTATACTTTGCATTATATTAATCCTTAATAGAAATACTTTTGTCAGTTATTTATTACCATAGCAATTGCACTGTTCCAGCCATAAACTGCAACTGGAAAATTGAAGGCTGAAATTACCCCGATTGTCCCCAAAGGGTTCCAGTTTTCTAGTAAGACATGCCCTGGTCTTTCTGAAGGCAAAATTGAGCCCGCAAGCATCCTGGATAGTCCTACAGCATAATCGCAAATGTCAACATATTCCTGCACTTCCCCTTTACCTTCCGGTAAAATTTTTCCTACAAAACAGGCATTAAAAAAATCACTAAAAATTAGAGTTATTTTATTACCCATTTCTAGGGAAACCAACTGAGCAAGGGGTACCAGTTTAGCTCTCAAAGCGTCCCCAATCTGTCTAACAATTTCCCCACGTTTAGGCGCAGGAACATCAGCCCATATTTCCCAAGCTTTTTCCGTAGCTTGAACGCAAGCCTCGTAGTCTGCTATAGAGCCTTCTTTGACTTCCGCAATGACTTGTCCATTGCTCGGACATATTGACTGAATGACCTGAAAATTGTGTGTTAACACCCTGAAAATAATAACAAAGTTTGAGTGTACCTTGCCTGAACCTTTCCAAGCACCGTCGTAAGCTCCATAATTACTTTCTGTTATCCCCAACTCGGTTAGAAAGGAATATTTTTGCTGGTTAACCAAATAATCGGCTTTAGACGACATAGCGCGTACAGTTATTATCAGTTTCTGTTTACCTGAACCCAGTAAAAGATTTCTTATCACAGACATTTGTTTTTGTATAAATGTAGCAGCGCTTGCTATAGCAGACTTATTTAATAATGTGATATTTCGATGGATTTATTGCAGATGATCATATTATTTATTTGTTCCACTGGAAGAAAAACAGATTTATCAGCTAGAGATAAGCTTCGCATTATACTGGGTGGCTTTCACAACAAAAGACATTTTTATTATTAATTGATTTTAGACTGACGTAAAATACTTATTTACATGTTTAGTGTGGAAAGTGGTTCTTTTTTGCATGATAGATGGGAAGATTTTTCCCATCTGTGTAAATTACCGGTAAAATAAATATTTTGCTTTACCAGCAAAACTTGACCGGTAAATGACAAGTACTGGGTTTGGGGTATGTTATTGGATAGAAAATTAAAATTTAATGGAGACTTCAAAAATGTGCTTAAAACAGTCATTTTCTTATACCAAGTGGGTTTTGCAGGTGATTTTGTCCCTGACTGTCCTTTTAAACTGTGTTTCTGGCAGATCAAACTTTAACAGCGCTTTTCTTAGTAACAACAAAATTTTGTAGTGATTTTTCAAGGTTACTGCAAAGGAAATTTAATGAAGATTCCAAAAATGTCCTTAAAACAGTCTTTTTCTTACTCCAAGTAGATTTTACAGGCGATTATGTCCCTGACTGCCCTTTCAAACTGTGTTTCTGTTAGTTCAAATTTTCACACCACTTTTCTCCCTGACTGTACCCAATTTTTAGTATTTTTTCATGTCATTGGATAGGAAATTTAATGAGGATTCCAAAAATGTGCTTAAAGCCACCATTTCCTTACTCGAAGTAGGTTTTACAGGCGATTTTGTCCTTTCAAACTGTGTTTCTGTTAGTTCAAACTTTGAGACCGCTTTTCTCCCTGACTGTACCCAATTTTCAGTATTTTTTCATGTCATTGGATAGGAAATTTAATGAGGATTCCAAAAATGTGCTCATAACCGTAATTTTCTTACTCCAAGTAGGTTTTACAGGTGATTATGTCCCTGACTGTCCTTTTAAACTGTGTTTCTGGCAGATCAAACTTTAACAGCGCTTTTCTTAGTAACAACAAAATTTTGTAGTGATTTTTCAAGGTTACTGCAAAGGAAATTTAATGAAGATTCCAAAAACGTCCTTAAAACAGTCTTTTTCTTACTCCAAGTAGATTTTACAGGCGATTATGTCCCTGACTGCCCTTTCAAACTGTGTTTCTGTTAGTTAAAATTTTCACACCGCTTTTCTCCCTGACTGTACCCAATTTTCAGTATTTTTTCATGTCATTGGATAGGAAATTTAATGAGGATTCCAAAAATGTGCTTAAAGCCGTCATTTTCTTACTCGAAGTAGGTTTTACAGGCGATTTTGTCCTTGACTGTCCTTTCAAACTGTGTTTCTGTTAGTTCAAATTTTCACACCGCTTTTCTCCCTGACTGTACCCAATTTTTAGTATTTTTTCATGTCATTGGATAGGAAATTTAATGAGGATTCCAAAAATGTGCTTAAAACCGTCATTTTCTTACTCGAAGTAGGTTTTACAGGCGATTTTGTCCTTGACTGTCCTTTCAAACTGTGTTTCTGTTAGTTCAAACTTTGAGACCGCTTTTCTCCCTGACTGTACCCATTTTTTAGTATTTTTTCATGTCATTGGATAGGAAATTTAATGAGGATTCCAAAAATGTGCTTAAAACCGTCATTTTCTTACTCGAAGTAGGTTTTACAGGCGATTTTGTCCTTGACTGTCCTTTCAAACTGTGTTTCTGTTAGTTCAAACTTTGAGACCGCTTTTCTCCCTGACTGTACCCAATTTTGTAGTATTTTTTTATGTCATTGGATAGAAAATTTAATGGGGATTCCAAAAATGTGCTTAAAACCGTCATTTTCTTACTCGAAGCAGGTTTTACAAGCGATTTTGTCCTTGACTGTCCTTTCAAACTGTGTTTCTGTTAGTTCAAACTTTGAGACCGCTTTTCTCCCTGACTGTACCCAATTTTGTAGTATTTTTTTATGTCATTGGATAGAAAATTTAATGGGGATTCCAAAAATGTGCTTAAAACCGTAATTTTCTTACTCCAAGTAGGTTTTACAGGCGATTATGTCCCTGACTGTCCTTTCAAACTGTGTTTCTGATAGTTCAAAATGTTGAAACAATTGTCAATAAAATTCAATTCTTGTGTATTGAAAACAGTGTTTTTTAGTGAGTGAGTCGTAAATATTTAGTAGGTTTATTGATTCAAATAAAAAACTACAAAACACTTCAGTACTGCATTCTATATAAAAAAAAACACGTAAAATAAACTTAAAAAAAAACTAAATCTAAATTCAAACATTAAGAGATTCCACGTTTCTACCCAACTCTACCAATAATAATCACAATAAGGGTTTGTTCTTAAAATAGAGAGCTGCAACTGATAACATTGAACTAACACACTTAAACTAAAGGATAACTGGCTTGAGTGGCAACGCCACACTGGTTTTCCTGATTCCTGGCCATTTTAATGTAACCTTCCATTCCCCAGCTGGGTCCCCACGAATTTTTGACTAACCAGTAATCTTGACCGGTCTGTTCGTCGGTACCGTAACCGACCACCAAAACGCCATGGTCCAATTCTTTTGAGCTACATTCAGGGTCGGAGTAAACTCCGCTTGAATAGAGCTGGAACGATTCGTGACTAGCGTCGATGGCGACGGAAACCGGTCCTACAGTGGCTACGGCAGCCTTTAATTGATCTTCATTTTCAGATTCGATATCAACAAAGCCTTTGTCGGTAGCTCCGATGGCTTTACGGGCGAAATGGCACTTTTCATCTTCAGCTTTGTAAGGGTAAGCTTGTTCCGTGTCAATGCCACCGTTGGCTTTGATGTAACGGAAAGCGTTGTCCATCAATCCACCATTGCACCCGTTGTTGCCGTATTTCGTCGAGCAGTCTACAAGGTTTTGTTCGCTGAGAGATACTAGTTTTTTGGTTTTGCGGAAGTGTTGTCCTTCTAAAGCTCCAGTCTGTAAAAAAAATGTTTTTATTGTCTAATATTTTCCATTTAGATAACCACTTACAGCACTGAAGCTCCAGCAAGATCCACAGTGTCCCTGATCTTTGACGGGCGTAACGGCTCCTAATTTTCTCCAATCGACAGAGTCAGGCAATTGTACGTTTGCGGGCGGAACGAAACTCACGGCGTCACTGGATTCTCCACTTCCCAAACCGTTCTTCGACTTGTTGAATCCGTTAAGCTGAGAAACGAATTCGTGGTGCAACAAGTCGGCGTACTTGTTCAGACCAAGCTTGTAGGTGACCAGACCTTGTTCATACAGTTTGTTGTGTTTGGCCACTTTGTGGGAGTTGTCCATGAAGATTTTCATTCGAAAACGTTCCTCCGTTTCGCTTTCATATTTTTTCTTGTGCTGAGTCTAAATTGAGAAAGTTGTGTTGATTAGTCTATGAGAGAACAGTACTAGTAACTTAAATATGTTTTCAATTTAACAACTTATATTGTGGGTCTTGCAAAATCACATATACAAAACACAGCACAGAAGCCAAGATAACAATAATCATAGCAAATGATCATCAACCGACACAAAAACCTTTGACCTTTTGATAAAGCAAACACGGGACTTAATTTGATATGAATATTTCAACTCAATAGTAACTGGCATTAAAATAATAACAATGAAATCAAAATTACCTTAAATGCTCCCCATTGTTCACTGACTAGCTCGAAAAAGGACACAGCTTGGCAGCTAATAACTACAGTTGCTAAAATAAGTAGCAGTCTCATTGTGGATTATATCTGTAACAAAAAAACAAATGTGACTGTTCTAGGAAGTAGTTTCAATTACTGTATGAATAATCTCCAGTCCAGTAATGCAAGTATACCCAAAGGACTGAATAAACTATGGTGATTAACTCCTATTTATCACAGTTCTCTGATATAAGGGCAGCTGTGGTATGGATTTCAATTTAGATAAGGGTACTGTAGGATAATGCAGTAGACACAACAACAGTTGACTTGTATAATGTATATATTTTTGTAAGTAGAAACATTGGTATATATTAAAGGTAATAATTTAAAAGTGACCTAGTTTGATAAATTAGTTAGGTAAACACCTTGTGAAACACAAAACATTGCATATTAAAGTCTTATTTGATTTAGGGCTGGTACTTTGGTTGGTCAGTTTTTGTCTTTTTTATAGAAATTATCCTAAGAATAAAATTATCTGGAGGTGAAAGAACAAGTTCTTAATGGAAAGGTGTTATATTAGGTGGAAAAAGCCTTTTATAACATCTGAAGAAAATAGCATGATGCAATATAAAGAAAACTAATTTTTGATCTCTAAATACTAAAGTTAAATCCCAAGTAATGTTCTATAAATTATGAAGATCATAAACAAGTCTTTAATACAATTTAAAAAACTAAAAATTGTCTTACCTCTTTGGGATGGTTGCAGCTACCACTACCAGTACCACTTAGCAAATGGTCACAGAACTCAAATGCTGCGCAAATAAAGCAATTGCTAGACTGTTGATAAACGCACAAAATTGATAAACAACAAAGAGTATGTTTGCCTTGGCCTTGTTGTGGCCTTTTTCAAAATCAAAACAAAGAAATCCTTTGTGTTTATAGAATCACATGACCCCCAGCAATGTTGCCACATGCTTTAAATGTCAGGCGCCTTAGTTCGATTAAAACAGTGTTGCCGCAGTCAAGTTTTTAATGATATTCTGATTATGATCCAGTGTGGATCCAGTAATAAATGATAATTCAATTACTAGTATAAAGGAGAAGAATCAAGTATTGCGATAAAATAAATTAAATCTACAACCAGAGAGACTACAGCAACAAAAAGTAAAATAGTATTTAATATCGATTATCAAACGTCTCTGCTTCTGTCAAAACTTGACATGTGACGCCCGAAAAACTAACCTTAACCTAACAATTCTCCAGAGTAGTAATGACATAATCACAACATCAAATTACAAAACATTTTAATTTCAATTTTCGTCCTTTATCCAACTGCAAATTTGTGATACCAAATGGCCGATAAACAAATAGACGTCAGTCCTGAAACCCAAAGGATTTACGCTGAAAAATTGAAGCGTAAATTGGAGTTACGTAATGAATTCCTAAAGCTAAAGACTGACCCCTTTCGGCATGCATTAAATGAAGGGGGTGCTGTGGTAAGATCCTCTTCTATATTTACTAGTATTTGCTCTTACATAGATAGTTGTATTATGGTCAAAAACACCTTCTTAAATTAACCACCAATCAATACAGATGAGCACCATTTATAGCAATCAAAACACTAACTGGTAATTTTTCCTGTTTCAGTTTGATCCTGGTTACTTAAGATTTCAATCTCTAAACATAAACCTTTATAATTTCTTCAAACCATCCCCAAAAAGTATTTTTCAAGGACTTGCATTCTTTGTTATTCCTTCCTCTCTGTACTTCTATTGGATGTATACTAGCCGCAGAGACAGGGAAGCGTCTTTCAGAAGAGGTGAAGTTGCTTATGCTGATCGCACACACAAACTGGCAAGTTAAAAGGACTTAAATGATACTATAATTGCTGCTTGTAGAAAGTACTAGTTATTATAAATAAAACAATAGTAAATTAAATAAATTTTGTATGTTACTAGTTTGTTTAAGTCACAGCATGTTCTAATATAAAATACCTTTCTATTTATCTAACTACATATAAAAATTTAAATATTTTAGATTAGTTAAAGGTTGCATTACAAAATAGGATACATGCCATAACTAGCAATATTGCACTGATTTCCTCTATTACGTGCCAACTTAAAATAACCACTTTCGCCCCAAGAAGCTCCCCAGGAATTTTTAATCAACCAATATTCTCTTCCGCTTTCAATTCCATAACCCACAACCACAACTCCGTGATTCACACGACCTACTACGAATTCGTCATCTCGAAAAACACCTCCAGCGTAAAATTGCAGATTGGTTGCGTCCATCGCTACAGAAATGGGTCCTATAGTCGCTACCGCATGTAGTAAGGACATTTCGTCCGCTTGAACGGCTTGGAAGCCTATGACGATCAAGTTGTAGAGTAAATATGGTGAATTAGTGTTTGTAATAATACCTGACATGGATATTTGTATACTTCGACTGGTTTCAACATGGCAGGTTTGTTGTACTCCAACATAAGGGTAATCACTCATTGTCATGATAGGGTGACCCATAAGATATTGGAAGGCATTGGCCATCCAACCTCCACCGCATCCATTGTTAATTACATCGATTGAACAATCAATTAAATTTTGTTCACTAAAAGTGACGAGTTGTCCACGTTTGAGAAAGTACTGTCCTTCTAGGGACGCTATCTAAAATTTTGTTAATAAAAACTTTCTTTAAGCTAAATTTGGTATAAACTGAATTATTTACCGCACTAAAAGCCCAACAAGAAGCGCATCCTCCTTGATGCTTGACTTGCGTGACAGCGCCGTGCATTCTCCAGTCCATAAACTCAGGAACGTGTCTTGTTGTCCTGTTACTTCTAGGCAAATCCCTCCTTATCCTGCCTTGCGGCATTTTGAGTTTCAAGTGATTGTTAATGAACTCTTCTCTGGTCAAATCGGAAAATTCTGTAATGCCCACTCTGAAGTCAATCAAACCGGTTTCGAATTTATTCTGGAATTCTTCAATTATTTTCAAGTTTTCTTTGAAAATATTGAATCTGAGTAGGTCTTCTTGAGGGTTGAATTGCTTCATGTGATCTCTCTAGAAATTGTCTTAGTAAATTAAGATCTAGTGTGTGCTTTATCTACCTTAAATTTGATCCAATGATCCATGGCGTCTTGCAAATAATTATTATGATGATGGTGTCCATGGTTAGGTTGCGATTGCACTAATGATAGAATATGAACAAAAATCACTGCAGATTGAAAGTAAATCATTATGGTTGATCGATGGAGAACTGCCAGTATAGTTTTAGGTACTTTATATATTAATATGATTACGGAACAACTGCCAGGGTCTAGGCGCTAACCGTGAAATTGTTGTCCGAATTAAATTTAGCGGAACTGTATCATCATATCACATTTTTTTCTGTGAAGGCTTTCATGTTAGTGATGGGAATATTTTTGAATTAAATGAAGCTTTGAGTGTGAATTAGTTATTGGCAGTATGTAGGATGAGGCGGAAGTGTATTGACTTTGCTAGGCTAGGCTAGGAACCGGGTTAGCAGTTTAGTAGAGTTTGAGAGAAGAAAAGACAACACTTAAAAAAATTATCATCAAATATATTTCTCCTGTTCTTAAAATAGTGGCAGTAATAAGTCAATTGATTTGCCTACTCTCAATCAACAGTACATTATTTACACATATTTAAGTTTTAAATGCAATTATTAATATAGGCAAGAACTTAATTTGTTAACTTTAGTACTTCAAGCGAGGTTTTACACGTATTGCAACTATGTTAATACAAATTCAAGTGGCACTTGAACAGAAAAGTTTGAAGTGTTCATTAAACACGTTTTTTGACCACTCACGTATTAATTAATAAGCGTTTCCTTGTTATAATCTAAACCAAAGGATAACTGGCTTGGTTAGCGATTCCGCAATGGTTGTTGGCATCTTTGGCCATTTTTACGTAACCTCCCACGCCCCATTGTTGACCGTATGAGTTTTTGACCAGCCAGTATTTTTGACCGTTTGGTTCCTGACCGTAACCGACTATTAAAACGGCGTGGTTCATTTCGTCTTGGGTTCTGCCACAGTCTGGATCGTAGTAGACTCCATCAGAGTAAAACTGGAATCCGTCTTTGCTAGCGTCAATTGCTGCCGCTACTGGTCCTAGTGTAGCTAAAGCTATTTCGATACCTCGTTCATCTCCTTCTGCTATATCCACATAACCTAGAATTTAGATAATGACTGTTAAACCTTTGTATATACAGGTGTGGTAAATCCAAAAGCGACCATAGACCATAGGAAAACCGTGTAACGGACAGAGAAACGTAGGTAATTGCATGCGCGGGAGAAAGACGGAAAACGAAAAAAATATCAAGTAGGCCATATTTTTAGCGTGCTGTTGCCAAACGCCGTAAGTAAGTTTGTCGAGGGTATTGAATACTTACGGCGTTTGGCAACAGCGCGCTTATAATATGGCCTACTTGATATTTTTTTCGTTTTCCGTCTTTCTCCCGCGCATGCAATTACCTACGTTTCTGTCCGTTACACGGTTTTCCTATGGTCGCTTTTAGATTGTATGACATTATTCAATACTCAAATGAACTGAAATCCTTTAAATACAATTGCACAAATAAAATCAATGTGCAGGTAATATACAATGAAGATAATTAATGAGTAATTTAATGTACAAAATACATCAACGGAATGTCACGGTTCTGTTTTAGTTCATACATTTATGTTCACCTCGGGATATAGCTGACTTATGTAATAATAATAGCTTATTCAGAAACGTTGCATATAATAATAATAAATTTATACTTAATGAGAGAATCCATCTACTTAATAAGGTCAGTGTTAACACTGATTTTTCAGGGTTAGTTATTATTTTTAAATGTATTTTTGGGTGAGTTATTTGTTTACTATGTTAATTAGATTATAGTTTAGCGGACGGAATGATTAATTCTGAAATTATACACTGCATTCTTTGTTATTTTATTAAATTGTTTAATAGGAATTTACACAAATCACGAGATATTTGCATATTATGCGACAGAAATTTTACTGTATAGTCAACCAGGATTTGCTTTTTTTTTGTAACACCTCAAAATTACGTTGAATGGTGGAAAGCATAAAATTTGTTATTTCCTAGGTTTAACTGAGAATTTATTCAAATCAGGGTTTTACCAATTGGCGCTGATGACCTCATTTACATTATTATTTAAATTATTTATGACAATATACCGTACTTTCAAAATGCTTGAATCAAGTTGAATAGTCACGACCTTACAAACAATGCGTCGTTAATTTGGGAATTAATCTGAACTAATTTTGAAAAAAAATTCTCTGGTTTAGTTCCTTGAACTAATTTTAATTAACAATCTGATCCTACCTGTGCATTGTACAGCAACATTTTCAGGTCCAAACCGGCATTGCTGGTCGTCCTTCCCTTCGTAAGGGTAAATCTCTTCAGCGTCCACACCACCATTCGCTCTGACGTATTGGAAAGCTGGATCTACCAAACCACCCATGCAACCGTCATTACCATACGATTTAGTGCAGTCAATCAAGTTTTGTTCACTAACGTCCACTAGTTGTCCATTTTTTCGGAACCAGTGTCCTTCCAAGGCTCCCGCCTGCAAAAATATCAGTTTTGGTTTTGGTCCACCGATTTCAATGAAAATGTTTTCTTCTTTTATGAAGGGAATTGTGTCACGACTTTTCCGAGAGAAAATTTTAATTCTGCCACCGTATAACAAATCTTTGTTTTCCGCTAGAGAACACAAATCTAAAGATGTTTTGTAATTACATAAATTCTTATTGTTCGGGAATCCTGTTTAAAAGAAAGGTAACGCTTATCTTTAACAATTCTTTGTCGTTTCCTTTTTATTGTTGTCGGTATTTTGGTGTTTTTTTCCGATTGTTAACTATTTAAATATCACGGTCGACTGACAATACTTGTTTTTATGAACTGTTCATCCAAATTTGAAGCTTGTCATATTAATTAAAATAAGAAAATTAATATGTATACTAATTAGAATTTTTTATTAGTTTTATTTAATCAATAGCAAAAAACTGCTTTTGAAATCACTGTCTGACACACGTTTGTTTAATTTATTCAAAATTATTAAGTCGTCTAGAAGAAGTCAATTAAGAAGTAATATAATGTGTTTGAAAGAAAAACAATAGGGTGTTTCAAATGCTCTTGAACACTTTAATGACTCAATTAGTAGCTTTGCTACAAGAAACGTGTATATAAATCAATTTTCCAGTGTTTTTTCCTTTTACGTTTAAAGTATACTTACTGCAGCAAAAGCCCAACAGCTAGCACAAGTACCCTGTGAGGCAACTGGGGTAACAGCCCCAACTTGTCTCCAGTCAACGCTAGTGGGAAGAACAACGTTGGCACTTGGAATGAAAGTGGTAGGGGTTGGTATTCCAGTTTTTGGCAGCGAACTACGATTAAAACCGTTTAAAAGTTGAGTAAATTCGTGATGGAGCAAATCTCCGTAAGGATTGAGCTGCTGTACGTAGTTTCTTTTTCCCTGGCTGTACTCTTGATTGAATCGAGCAATTTTAGCCCGATTTTCGATGAACACTTCTCGTCTAAAACTCTCCACATCATCAGACGGGTAGACTTTATTGTAGGTCATCTGTAATTTAACATTTTTTATGGCTGATTCAACGTCCGAAGAATGTGTCAGTTATGGTGTGAACATTTCAAACTTCAAGGTTTAACAAACCGGATTTTTTTATATTCTATTATTTAATAAGTTGATAGAAGGAATTCGAGGCCAAAAAAAATTGCGGTACCTTAAAAGTTTTCCATTCTTCTTCAATGAGATTCTCCGCAGAAATTGGCGTTAGCTTCTTGATTTCGTTCTCGATATATTTGGGGTCGTCTAAAGACTGGAAAAACTTGTGGCCGTGACCACCCAAATCGAAACCACCCGCTATATGAGCGTGAGTACCGAAAGCGATATTGCCACCCTGTAGATGGTGTGACAAAGCCAAGTGACTACCTGCACCCGCAAAGTTTTGGTGGGTGTTAAGGGCGTCTTGGGTGCTTCCCACTAACACAAAAGTGCAGACTATGTAGAATAAGGTTTTCTCCATTTTTAACTGAAATAAAAAACGTTTATTACCATGAGACACGATTGTATGTGTTACTTGATGCACTTTTACCTTATTACAATACGTAATTAGTTATTGTTATTACACTTATTGTCTTGGTTATACAGGGTGGTCTAGATTTATTTCTATAGTCGCTGTAGTTGTGGCTTCACCAAGATATCTAGATAAATAATTTGTAAAATCACTTTTTTATATGTTACTTAATAACGACATAAAAAACTACAAGGATCTAAACTATTTCCAGTGTGACTAAATATGCAAATAAGTTATCATCAATTTAATAGGAATTTAACATAATTTATGCTTATCTGATTATACAGATTTGAAGTATTAGTCTGCATATGTGTTATTGAAATTTTTTGCAAAATGACTGATGGAAATCACCTTTGAATAAGTCGTTTTGTTTTATTATAAGATTTAATATCCTAACCTATACTGCTTAATGTTTTATGCCATAGACTTGTATAAGGGTGTAGCGGATACTAACCAAGAACTTGAACTTTTAAAAACGCATTTTCTTGGTAACTAAAACCACTTTAGTACCGCAAAAACGTCAAGCTTGAATGGTTTGTTTCTATTGTTCAGGTCACCGATACGGATATCGAACACTGCAAAATGACTAACATGTAATGTTTTAGGTTTTGTATGATTTAGTTTCAATCATATTTAAATTTTGAACAAAATCCTGAGTTAATGCATATGCAAGAGACTTTTATGTAAAACTTAATATATCAGAGGCTTATGTTTTTTTTTAACTTAATAGCTTTTTGGATGATTTACGATGTACCATTTTATTAGTCAATAACAACATAAATTTACATAGTTGCATAATAATATGGTACTCAACGTGATTCAGGTAGCAAAATTTGGTAAAGTGGTAGTAAAAGTTTCACCAAAAAGTCAATAATAAAATTTACTTTCAAAACCTTTAGGCTTCCTACACAACATTTGGGTAAATGTCATTGCTTTCCAGTTTTATGCAAACTATAGAAAATGATCTGAACTTTAAACTTGCCTTGAAGTTTTTCTGATTTTTTTCACATTTGCTCAATAAAACTGATGCAATCAGTTCTAGATATAAAGGCAAAATGAAATATGCGATTTAAATTGTGTCCATTAGCAGTGTATAATTTAATAAAGTGTTTGCATATTAGAATGACAGATTCAATCTACACAAATAAGCAGTGAATGGTTTGATAAGACATCATTAATTATAACTATTAACCGGATATATTCAATGCTACTGTTGTCTAAATCAAGTTAAGCTCTTTTATAAAAAGGTGTCCACTGGTTTTAGGCACAAATTTGCTTGATATGTAAATTAACAATAATTTGAATTCCATGTTGTACAGCTCATATAGGTTGATTAATAAGGAAAAAAATATAACAATAAAACATATGCAAATATTTCCGGCCTTGTATCGACACTTAGATTCCTCACTTTTGCTATATGTAAGAGGTGAAAAAAAAACTAGTCCTCCATGGCGGATTTCCACTAATTTGAATAATTGCCACCAATCAATAAGCAATAATTAAATGCAGTTACAAGCGTTTTATATCGAGTTTGGAAGTCACCAATGGTTCAAGGAAAAATGATTGTGATTCAAATGTAGATAACAGAAATAACAATACATCACTGTAGAGGGTTGGGGGAATTCAATGTGACACATGAAAGTGATTTAAATTCTTTTTCAAAGGTCACTTGGCTAACATTGATAATAATTATTGAGTTTATTAAAAAATGAAAGCGACAGTAACCTGGTTCCTTGTGACGCAATACCCACCTAGTTAAAACGACATGCGATTTGATGGAATCAGAGACATATATGTCAAAAGGGTCCCATATATTAAAGATCAAACCAGGAAGTTGTCAATTATTTTAGATCACATCATTAATCATTTTTTAGTTTTTGTCTTGTGCAATATTGATTACACACACGTACAACATTGTATCGGATTAAAGTGTAATAATCAACAATGTTTATGCACATTCTCTATAGGATTGCCCCATCGTTAGCAAGATGTGTACAAACGAAAGATTATAATTATTTGGGACAAAAAACCATCTAAATGTTATTACTCATTTATACCAGCTCTGACAAGAGAAAGCAGCCTGCAATTAACTCAATCATGCAGGAAACAGATAACGACCTTTACATCTAAATTTTTAAGTTCATTGTCAAAAAAATGTCCCAAAAACGATACTTATTTGTTTTTAAATGCTTTATAAAACTTTGATCATAATATTGTGGAAGTATAGTAAAAAAATTTAGTTTTAAAAGCGTTATGCTGAGCCTACTTAAAAAAGTTTTCGTTTTTAATGTTAAATAATAAATTAATTTAAAAACTAACTTAATTTACTTACTTTTAACTAGAAAACCGCCTTAATTAACAGGGTGGTCATCAAAGCTACGAAAATCACTAATGAGTACTACGATGGTACCGCGGTTACTTGAGGTATCACGCCGACGAAGGAAACCGATCTTCTCCCCAAGATTTACCCAACGAATTTGAACTAAACATAAACTAAACAGTCATCTACACTTCTTTTACGATTTGTGACCATGACGCAGAGAATTTGTAGACACCTTGCACTCTTTTTTTTTCCTGATTGGAATGGGGTTTTGCTACTCAGTACGGGGACTAATTAGAGAAAAATCTGATTGCGGTGATTGTCACTGTAAATGATTGCGTTGCTAGTATGCAAATCATACTAATTCTTGGTATTTTGATGCTGTCAGGTTTTTCTGTTTAATAGATTGATAACAGAAAAGTCTGATATACAATCTATCAATGTAGAAAGTGAAATATAGTGAAAACCCGGTAAGTTTCCAGAAGAAGACATTTTTATGGAATTAACTAGACAATTCCACTCACTTTAAGCATCTAAAGTGTTGTGCTTCATACATAATATCCGGATTGGTGGAAGGAAATCAGTCACAAATTTTAGGCAAATTATTTTAACATGCTATAATTAAAATCCCGTAAGCTTATAGTTGATTGATTAGCGGTTTTAAGCAGTTTATGGGAAAACGGTACTTATTGTGATAGGTAAGTAGTTTCCATTGATTTTTTTCTAAATTTCATGCTGTGTGCGAAAATGATGTTTTACATAATCCCTGTGTTAATTAATCAATCCAATGTAAATACAAATTAAACGCACGCTAGATTTTAAAGAGATAGTCGTAATGTTAGTTTATAAGGAAGTCTTTTACTGTATGATAAGCTATCTTTTGTGTTTAAACAAATTTGTATAATAGGCCAAAAGTTTAGAGTTCAATTTCTGCGTCTAATTATTGTGTAGATCACTTTCTAATTAATGAGTGTAGTGTTAGGACTAGCCGGACTGTCCTTATGACTACAAGATAACTATTCAAAGACTATTCAGGTTGTTTATCCCAAAAAAAAAAAATTTTGTTCTATAGTTCGATAATCAAACTGCTTTTCATGAATCATCGATTTGTTTCCCCAGCTCTACTAATGTGCGTGTTTCTCTTTGACTTTGACAGATGGTTTCCCACGTTGCCAGAAGGTTTCAATTTTCACTTCTTGAAGACTGGTCTAGCTGGTATTTTTTTACTTACAAGAAATGTTAATAAGCATATTTGAATAAACAATGTTAACCGTAAATTAAATATCACATTAAAATTGTTGTAAAAACCAAACAATAAAAATTAATAACATTTGGCAACGCTGGCTTTCCATCCCGATCATAGTGACACTTGACAACAACAAAAACAAATAAATATTAATTTAAAAAAAACTAAAATTATAAATCAATTACATTTTTCCCTGTAATCAGCATAATGAGTTTAGGGGGAAGAGGTCGTGCCAGTATATTGGACAAACCATTGAGCAGAGGTAAAGGGGAGGTTTCACTGAGCTGTTTTGCTCTGCTTTTCTCCGAAGTGGTCCAGTATTGCCAGAACAAGTCCCAAACTCTCCCAGATTTGCAAAACAGGTGAGTTGTTAATGCGGTAGGATATGTAAGGCAACAAACTTTTAATATTAATAATGTGGTCTTATTAATTACTAGTGTACAAGTCAGGGATGTCTGTTCATGTAGTTACTTAGGACATTATAAAGTACAAAGCTTTATTTACCAACTATCTTAGAACCTTAGACTAGTTGAAAAGCTTTTGACAGCTTCTAAGATGTTTCAGGAGCATTTGGAAACTTCTAGATACTGCTTTGGAAACCTCTAAAGTTTCTTTAGGGTTTTGGAATTTTCTGAAATCTCTCAGGACTGCTTTAGAGGTATTAGGAAATCTTGGAAGTTTCTAGAAATTGTTGGAAGCTTTTAAACTACTCTAGAATAATACAGAAGCTTTTAGACTGTTTTGAAAGCATCTAGACTAGTAGAAGAGCATTTGGAAGGTTTTAGGCAGAATAGAAGAATAGAAATGTTTTAGAAGCTTCTAGATACTGTTTTGGAAGCTAGCAATTGTTGAAAGCTTTAAAACTGCTCTAGAAGTACACAGAAGCTTTTAGACTGTTTCAAAGACAATTAAAAAATCAATTTATTGTTAGTTATTTATACAAATAACTAGAGAAAACACAAACTTAAGGTAGTTAAAAACCATTGTTGTGACTTAACTAGTAAATTTTAAGTCAGCTAAACATTCAAATTTGTAGTTCACTATAAAAACATTTTTTTAGGTTACACGAATTAGGCAGAAGAGTGGGAGTAAAACTAATTGACCTGTACTTTGTAAGGGAGCGTAACGGAAAACGCGAAACGAAATTGTTAAGCATTTTGCTGTATGTTAAGTCAACCTTTTGGAAGGTAGGCTTGTTGTTATATTATGCGATTTTGGCGTTAAATTGCGCTACTTTTGTAGGCTTTATTTGGAAAAGAAGCTGATAAATTAGAGCACTCAAACGACGATGAAAACACCTATTACTTAATGGAAAAAGAGCCTATAGTTAACAGGTTCATTTCTGTGCCAAGGGACAAAAGTAGCCTTAACTGTGCCGTTTTCATTGCTGGAATAATAGAAGCTGTGTTAACAGGAACTGGTTTTGTAAGTATTTTTGTAGATAATTAGAAGGTAATACACTGGTGCGGTTGTTTTAGCCTGCAAAAGTGACTGCTCACTGGCATAAAGGAACCACTTATATGATCAAATTTGATGAGTCTGTTGTAGGTAGAGATAGCCAGTTAGAGGAAAGATAACCTGTTTAAATTTCTTTAAGCATTAAATTTATTTATTTTGAGTTGAACCAAACAAGTGTCATAATTTCAACAGTAAAATGAAACCCATCTTATCAATCAATTGTGTGGTTTAATGAGTTTTACAGTGGTTTTTGCAATTCTATTAGTTTTCACATAAGTTGGTTGGTTTAACATTGTATATCCGCTCTTTCTGGGGAATGTTAATGATTTGGAATGAAACCTTGTTTGATCCATTTTATTCTCCTTTGAACTAGGCTGCTTGCACGATTCAGAATTTCTACATTAAACTTACTGTTAATAGGCAAAAAGGCCCGGTAATAAACAAACCTGGATGACTTTAAAATTAAGTCCACACTGCGTTTAATTGTGGTCTTCCTGGGTATTCGGCAGCTTTTATTAGAATCGGATGTTGTTACCGTACTACTGTAGTTGGAAATTTTGAAATTAACCAAAGGTAGGGCAGTGTCTTTATCGGAGTTAGTAGAACGTCCTGGAGTGTAGTATGGGATTTCAATACTTGGCGTACTGACTTTATTAATTTCACTGTTAGCACTGTTGCGTTGACTTCTACGCCTCGCACTTTCTTCAGACAAACGGTCTCTTTCGCGTTTAATTTGCTTCGGTTTTACCTAAATTATCCAACTTAACTATATGAGCGACTGAATAAGATAAACATACCGCAGTAATGTCACCAGAACTGCGTTTTCCATACTCGGCACTCTTGTAAGATGAGTAAGATTTAGCGTTTTGGTGGCCTTCCATTGTTGGCTCGAATTTATGTCTGGTTCCCAAACGAATCAATTTTATAAGCTTGTCAGGTTTGTGGAACTTACCTCACATCGTCGAAATAAGCATTTTTCAACATTCGCCTTACATTTACACGTTTGTCCGGATCGTAGTCGATCATCAGCTCTAAAACGGCTTTAGTTTGTCGGGTAGCGTGTGGTAATAAGGCATCAACACCAGTCCCACGTGTTTTAGGAAAAACCACACAATTTCGAGACCTTTTCAGAACTATGTGCAGTTTTTTCCTACTCTCAACTGAAATTGTTCTTACCGAGATTTCAATTTACTCAGAAACTGCATAGTGGGCGATCCTATTACGTGATGAATTTTATAAAGTTGATCAATCTCGTTACTACCAGGAAACAATGGGAGCAAACTAAAAATTCAATAATGATCCTAATATGAAAAACTCTTTAACCATTTAATTACGTTAACATTTCATAAAACACACATCCGGTAGCCCAAACATCCATTTTCGGACCGTAATTTCCATTAGACAATAGACACTCAGGAGAGCGGTACCATCGAGTTGAAATATATTCAGTGTAAGGAGGGACACTGTAAATCCCCCTTACTGAACCCAGGTCAGCCAGTTTGATTACCTCAAACTAAAAATTAACTAACTGTGTTAACTAAATTTGTGGTTGCCAACCCTTTTTAATCTCTGTAACCGTCCAGAGTCTATAGAAGGGTATTTTATGAGGATATTTTCGGGCTTGACGTCTCTGTGAAACAACCCGTTTCTGTGTAAGTGTTCCAGACCTCGCAGTAGCTGATACAGGTATTCTTTAGCTTTCTGTTCTGATAGTCCTCTACAATTGACTTATTAGTTATTTTAGAACACATGTTTAAAATTGATTTTACCTGGGTTTTGAATGATCGTTGTTCCGAGCCTTAAGATGATCGTACAGACTCATATCCATCAGTTCAAAAATAAAAGTAACCTGCCCTGAAAATGAGTCGCTGTATGTTTGATTGAGGACAAGCACTTGAGTAAATGCTTACTAGTGATATTCAAACAGGTTGAGGATGTTGGTATGGAAAGGGACTTTTTGGGCTGCTACCACTTCCGCGCATGTTGATATTGACGTTTCTCTGTATTAGAAATAAAAATAATATTCTGTGATAATTTCAATGACTATTCTTACGATTTGTAGTACTTCTTTAAACGTTTAGCCGCGTACAAAGCTCCGGTGGACTTGTTCACGCATTTTAGTACCTCAGAAAACGAGCCCTCGCCGATTTTTTCCACCACCTTATACTCTATAAAATATTACTGGTGAACTAAAAGCGTAGGGAAATGTTTGGAGGGGGAATGTACTTGCATGGAATGTATCAGCCTTGTCGCTACACATTTTTTCCATATTACTCCAGGTCGCTTTTTAAAATGCAAATTTGGTTTACAAAAAAAAAATTGAGATTCCAAGTCACTGCCAAAGTCACACTTTTGCTGTCCAAAAAAGTTTTTAGGTTGTAATTATTAGAACCAGTACTTTCACTTCAGAATAATTAGTGTCGGAGTCAGCAAATTATTGTTTAAATAGAATAGATCGTTGTTTGTGGCAGCTATCGGTTCATTTTTCATACGGTAGGCGGCGCGTCGATTAGTTGACGGCGTGTGTATCGCGTGCAAAAGGTGGGAGTGAGGTTAAGAAAAGATGGGGAATGTAAGTAACACTTTTTGTGGTTTTCCCAGTATTTTTAAGAACTCTTGTTATTACAGTATTACACCAATGTTCTTTTTGAAACGGGTTGTTTTATTGTGCCCACTCATCAAAGACCTGGACAGTGATTACCAGGATGACCTTACGTACCTTCAGGAAGCGGTGTTTTCTTGAGATGGCGCAACAATTAGATTCCAAATATAATTTCCATATAAATTACACTCTACTATTGGTGGATTCTGTGATTTTTATAGAAATCTACAGGATACAGGTTAAATAAACTCAATGTATTTCATGTATCAGTTTATTGTGCCTTCTAGCTACTAAAATTACATTAAAAACATCTTATATACCCTAACCCATAAAACATGTTGTGTGTAATTAAAAAATGACAGTGAAGCCATTTTTTATTGTTTTATACACCCTGTTTCCTATATGAATATTTAGGAAAAACTGATAAAAAACAATACCTTATAAAAAGAAGGAATAAAGAAAATCATATAATACCTTAATTGGGTTCAAGGTAAAAGTAAGAATACTTAAAAATATTGTCACGTTTACTTCTCAGTCCCCCTTGAGATATGCTACACAGTGTCAAATACAATAAAACACTAATCACCTACATTTAAACCTAATAAGTATAACAATAAACAGTGTGATCTATAACATGAATTGTAGGATTTTCAGGCTGGAAGTTTCCACAAGAAACCTAAACTAACTAATTGGTCTCTACACGCCCGTCCCATATATTATCAAAAACTTACAACTGAAATAATAACAATAATATTACACACAGCCATATAAGCTTAACCAATTATTGTTAAATAGAAGTGTGCGTAGGTTTATTTCGTTGCCAAAATTAAACTGGAAAAACGTGGATTAGGTAATAAGAAAAATGTGTTGCCGGTAAGTGTCAATAATGAGAGTAGAAAATTGTAAAAGATTGCGTTAAAATTACTATACTACTGATTAACTTAATCATCAAAAGTTGGATGGATTTATTATGTGTTAATTCAACATTTTTGTTGAGTTTTGTACTAATCGGATTTATATCTCTCCGGACTTTTGTAACTTGTTATTGTACTACCAATTCCATTGTTGTGTCTTTTCTAGAAAAAAAAATTAAAAGTATATTTAAAGGAATTAAAATGTACTTAGTGTTGTTTCATTGTTTGACTTATTTAATCACGCTAGAAGAGTGGCAAAATTGAGCATAAAAAATCACTTGTAATACTTACATTTGCTATAATTCGTTAGTCACTTTCAAGCACTTTGTAATCTTAATCTTGAGCAACCCTGGATTCTGATGATTGTAGCTGTAAATAGTGATTTAAAAAAAATATACTAACTTATAAAATAAATATACCCAATTTTTCTTTCCTTTAATCGTGAAATAACAGCAGGTCGAATCTTGGCGATACCATTAGAGCTGTTTTTCCCTCTTCCCGTTATTATCTGAAGATACTCGACACTTTTGGTGGAACTCGCCCTCAGCAAATTAATATTCCGATCTAGAAATATATCTAGATGCGGTATGGCCTCTTTCACGTACAAAAAGTGCAAATCTAGGGTGTTAAAGTCTTCTAGACGTTTGGAGTGTTCGTCTAGAAAAGTGGTGGCAGCCAAACTGTTAAACAGTTCGTACTGTTTGGTTTGTTTCGCCGCCAAACCGCAATAATATTGAGCAACTTCTCGCATTCCCCGTTGATAGTATTCTTGAGATTTTTCGTACAATTTGGTGCGTTTCTCTAGTTGACGATTAGCTTCTTGCCTGTATTCGGCTGCCGAACGTGGTTCTCCTGATTGTGCCTGCAATAAGAGTTTTTATTAGTAAAATGCAATTAGGTCAGTAAAATTATTGGAATCTTACTTCAACTACTGGTCTGCAGCTATTGTGAGCGTCCCACAACTCCTGTACTACTTCTTCGTTCAAAGGAGGATTCTTAATAAACTCAAGATCGCCTTGGACGTGACCTTTAGTTGTACTGGCAAGTAACGTATCCACTGTGTCCTTATAAATGTTACCATGAGCGTGCAGTATTTCCACCAAAGTATCTTTATCCACCGAAGGAAAGGCTTTGAACAATTTGTCGTTAGTTAGACGAGCAGCCAAAGTGTCTGGTGTGTCTTCCTTCCATTTATCCGCTTCTTTTTGCCGCTTACTCAACTCCCTTTGTTCCTTCATTATATCAGGAATTTCTGTAGGTTCTGAACGTGTTTGGTCCGGGATCCGAGCTTGGCTACTACCATTTGCAACTTCATCAACTTTCTCTTCGCTTTCTTGCAACTTTCTGGCAAAGTCTTCATCTTCCTTAACCAAATCTTCCATTACAGCTTTCTGGGCGTCCATTTGTTGATATACTGACTCAATGTAGAAAGTGTAGAGCTGCCGGGCTAAAGTTTCAGGAATTTGTATGACCGGCTGGAATCCTTTAGGGTAGGTCAAGTTGGGGTCGCCAAAACGATCTTCTAGTTGTTTGACAAAGTGATCGCCTATATTCATCTCAATAGTATCGGCTTGTTCCACAGGTTCTACAGGATTCTTGCTGCATGATGGTGCTGATGTTGTAACAAATTCCCATTCTAGATCATCTGAATCGGTTTTATCGTCGGTGTCAATGTCCGGTTGATCCACTAAAATTGGTTCTTTCGGAGTTGATGGTCCATATTTACACTGCTTTATCTTGAGTAGATGTTCAGAGTAATGGTCGCTACTGATTGTGATTTTACTTTCAATATGCTTCTTCAAGTGTTGACACTCGTCAGATGATGCACCATTATTTTTGCGTTTGTTTTTCAAACGTGGTGTTGGAGGAGGTTCGTTACTGTCAGATGAATCGTCTTCGCTTTCTTCGGGCGTTGACGATTTGGCAGAAGCGACCGGCGGATCATTTTCTTCATTCATGATGTTGATAATTTCATCATTTTCATTTAGAAGAAACTCCATAGTGCAATCAAAATCACGATTGCATTTTTCGTACCAGAAATTAATAGTTCCAGGAGTAATGTTAGGAAATACGCCAGTTAGGTTATCCAGGTGCATTTGATGATCATCTAAGTAATCAACAGTAAGACAACTTTTATGAATCATTGTCTTTTTTGGAATTGAATGCTGATTTCTCACTGGAAGTCCTTTGTTAATATCTCTGTTATATGCAAGTAAAACCTTATAGGCAGGTAATGGACCTGAAATAGTTGGTAGATTTCTCAACACGTAAAAATCTTCATTATCAGTGGAAGTTGACATTTCCCGAGTCTCGACAAGTTCTTCATCGCTATCATCAATGATTATTGGAGACGATTTCTTATCCTCTTCTAGTTCTATAGGAGTCACCAAGTTCCACGATCGCAGAGCCTTTTCATCAATACCCCAAGCATTTATATTATCAAACAAACTGGTGCTTTGCTTCATTTTAGCTGTTTGGTTCATGGGTGTCAAAACGGGGGCTTTCAACATTGAAGATTCATCAGTACGCATCAAAATGTCATCCACAGACGTACTGGGTGTTGGTTTGTTCAACACCGTGAAAGAAGGTTGAGGTTTGGATGAATCAGTTACCTCCATGGAAGCAGCCTTGTTTTTGTTTAGCTTACTGTTCGAAGAAGGGGGAAATTGCACGTTATTCATTCTTCCAATTGGTTCAATTGGAGGTTGCAATCTATATTGCGGAGGTTTTTGTAACTTATACTGGAATCCATAAGCGGTAAGAAGCTTTAATGGGGTGACATTCTTCTCGTACCTATCCAACATATTTTGAATAGTATTTTTTGGTACACCGTGTGTGTTTCGTTTTTCCAATTCTCTTTCGTTGTAACACCAATGCGTATCTGGTTCTAGTATCTCCAAAATGTAACCGAAATCAGTGGCCATAGATGCGTAAGGCTTCATTTCCCACATCTGAGTGTTGGTGTTATCAATAATAACTGGACTGCATCCTTTCGACATGACGTTAAAAGCACGTTGGTGGTTCCAACCGTGAGCTTCGCTGATTTTTTGGGGCTGGTAATCGTAAACGCCATTTCGGACAAAAAAGTCATCGGTGGACAAAATGTGCTTTCGGACCGTTTCAGGATTGTAGCCAATAGTTCGTTCTAGAATCGATTTGGCCAGTGTCGACTTCCCCGAACCTGGCAATCCACGTAGCAAAACTATAACTTTGTATCCAGGAATAATTTCGCTAATAACTCTATCGATTTCCTCGGTTTTACGCGATTTCTTGTTGTTGTTATGACCTGGACTGGCAGGCGTTTTGTTCATGTAGTATACGGGCTGTGGCATTTCTTCCCTTGAATACTCATCCCCTTCATTTGACTGTGCCGCTGTGAAAAAATAGTTGAATCAATTTCAAGTATTATGATTAATTAGATAATAATTTATTGAACAAAGGTTCAATGTAATCTAATCTATTAAAACAATTAAGCATTTTCTTAGCAATCTCCTGTTACCCAGCTTTATTCAGTTGGACTGAGTGTATAAAAGATAAGATAAGGCTGTAATGACACTTATTTTTGTATAGTCAGCAATTTGCCAGATGGATTAGTGCCAACTAATAATTATTGTTGAATGAGGATTATTTTTTAACTTACTTAACAAGACTTATGCTTTTCACAAATTGAATTACAGAACGAAAAATACATACAGGGTGGTCAAAAAATTATAAATTAATCACTTTAGATAAAACAAAATGTCCTATTTTAAGAGAGCAAAAGATATTTTTTTAACTGTTTTCTAAGCAAATTTTCTGAAAACAGATTTGTTACTCCAATAATAACCGATTAAAAAATAACTTAAAATAAAACAAAAAAAGTGAACTGTAATCACTAGATTTACAAAGAAAAATTAAGTAACATAAAAACCACGTGTCACTGTTGTTATTAAAGAATACTTGCATACAGGGTGGCCAAAAAAAAAAATTGTTTTTTAACAGCAAAACTGTTTTCTAAGCAAATTTTCTGTTCACTAGATTTACAAATTACGAACTGACGTCAAATTAGGTATTACTTTAAAGCAGAACGTGTTGATAAAAAAAATAGTTATTTTTCTTAAAATCTTAATATTCATTAGAGAAACAAATTTTTAAAAACATTAATTAAACATTTTGCATCAGAATGCAAAACATTTAAAACAATTTAATAAAAAGGTAAATGCACATACCTAGCCGACACTGTATGAAATCCATTAATCTGGAAGTCATGTTGAAAAAATCACAAGTTACTTCAGATGATACTTGGAGGAACACTCAGACTAAACTGGTAGAGAGCCGATTTCGGTTTGTTTAAACTCAACTGGAAATTGACTAGTTCCTACCTGCCTTTACCCTCAAACAAGCATAACTTTATAGAGCAAGAACATTCCAGTTCTTTAAATTTGGCACCACCTTGTCTGTGTTTCTTATCTACTTACCATTATTTGGATCTTCAATAAACTGTGTTTACCTGAACTATTCTTTTCTTTGAATGTGAGAGTAACTGTCTGGAACTTAATTAACCTTAGATTTAATGCAATGAATAAACTTTAGTAAATCAACTATTTAAATTAATTTAATATTCCTCCTGGTATATGACATTTTAATAAGGTAATTTAAGGGTTGAACAAATTATGGTTTTGTCCAATTAGGTCATTCTGGCGACACATGCTCTGCTTAAAAGGAAGGGAAATGGGATCATAAACCACTTAGGGTAACAACAGCCCCTCATAAAAGTAAAAATGATGTAACAAGAACCCCAAACAATAAAAAGTAAAAATTCTAGAAATTTATGTTTTTAAATTTTTAAGGGACAGTTATTTTGTCGACGGTATTTGTGTGATACTTGGCGTTTGGCAACAGCGCGCTGAAAATATGGCCTACTTGATATTTTTTTTGTTTTCTATCTTAGTCCCGCTCATGCAATAATGTACGTTTCTCTGTCCGTTACGCGGTTTTCCTATGGTCGGTTTTGGATTTACCACACCTGTATACAATTGACACTTCAATCAGGTGTCAAATTACCTATAGATAATTTTGAATTTTACATGCCTGCATATATGCAAAAACGCCCTACACAATAAATGTATGACTGCAATGCTTCAGTTGAAAAGATTTAAAAAAAAAATAGATAAAACATGGGGGGTTTCCAAGAAACATAACCTCACTTAAAACAAAAGCTAGATACCACTTTGGCTGTTATCAGTTCAGTAGATGGTTAGTTTTTTCCTGCTTTTTTTTCATTGAGATAATTTGTTGTAAAATTAGCCACCCTAATAATTACAACCAACTACCCCCAAATATATTAACTTACCTCTGGAACCTGCCACTTTTCTGTAGTTCAGGTCCAACTTTCTGCCAAATATTTCATTCAAACTATGTACAGCCATTTGATCGCCAATCTTGTGATATCCCGACCCTGCCATTGTGTAGTATCAACAACCACTTTTTATTTCTAAACAGGGTTTTCTTTGTTTTGTCTGCTCTTATATAAACAGAAGGGATAAACAAAACAAAACGTGTTTGGAACCAAAAAAGCACACAAAACCTACCCCAATCAATAAACTGAGTCGGTAATATCAAATTAATATTTCAGAAAGAACAGATTAAAGAACGCAATAACACTGGCAAATTTCAGGGGAAACAACAACAATCACTTTAACAACATTCCAATCCAACCTCAATATCAATTCAAATCAAGGCCAATTCCTCAGATCAGGTGTCAGACAGCTTTGATAGATAATAGGATAAGGAGGTCAGATGTTAGGTGATTTGCATCATGACGTTATTTGATAGTTGGTCACGTTAGCTTTAATTAGTAAATATTAACAATGCCACGTGACCGGCACTCCAAGTGCGTCAAAAAGATTCTTGATATGTGTCATTAACGATTTACGTCAATTTCACTGTCAGTGTCAGTTTGTTGCCATTTTCTCAGGTCCGTCAATTATTCTATATTCTATGTAATTTTTGGATATTGGAATTTGCAAAAGGACTTTTTTACCTCAAAAATTAAATTGAGTGGATTTGTTATTGTTTTCGAAATAATTGTCCTTACTGTTGTACTTGTACTGATTCTATTCAACTTATAAAGATGTTGAGGAAATGTTTGTTTATAATGGACAGCTAGTTCAGTGTTTCTGTTGAGTTCTGTGAAAATCCCAAAACAGTCCCTACAGTCAATAACATTGTTAATAATACAGTTTGCTGGTGAATAGTAAATTTGCTAACCAGCTTGGAAGATGTAACTTTTGTATGGATATTAGGTAGGAAATATCTACAACACCAACAGGTGAGCGCCATCCAGTTTATGAGTTTACTAGTTTTGCTACATTGTCAACCTATTTTAGCAGAGCAATATGCAAAGCAAAGAAGTGATTTGTCCACAGTGCCATAAGGCAACATTGAGTCCTTCAAACAGGCTAGTCCAAGATAATTGTGGACATGTAAAGTGCCGTGCATGCCTTCTTACTGACACTGAATTTTGCAAACAGTGCCTGAAGTCATCCAATAACTTGCAAGGAAGTAATGGGTTACCTGTTCAAGAAACGACAGATAATCATACTGCTGTAATTTGCAATGGACGAAACCAGAGTGAGACATTGAATGAAATTCATTCAGATGTGTCAGACAGTGTGTGTGATGATGCTGCTCAGTTGACAGAATTATTACCAAATGGGTCTGTTGAAAATGAGAATGCTACAGCAGAAGAGAAAAATTCTACTTCTAAGAAAGTTATACTGATTCCAGCCCATATAGTAACAAAAACAGATCCTGTTTGTTATTTCTGTACTTTATGCAAGAAGTCATTTACCACTAAAGGGCATATTAAGTATCATACCTATTGCAATGGAGGTGGGTTTTATTAATATATTTAATGACGCAAGTGAAAGACCAATTTTCCATTTCAGACAAAAAACCATTCAAATGTGAAAAATGTGGCAAAGATTTTATACTCAAAATGCAGCTACAAACCCACATGTGGAGACATGATGGTATAAAACCATACAAGTGCAACACTTGTTCAAAAGTATTTTCTGAAAGGAGCAAGCTGATGAGACACACAGCTTTGCATTCTGCCAAAAAGTGTTTCACATGTACACATTGTGGGAAGTCTTTCAAGGTTAAAGACTCTTTAAGAGTGCATAGTCTTATTCATAAAAGTGAAAAGCCGTATGGGTGCACAATTTGTACAGCCAGGTTCAGTAATTCATCCAATTTGAAGAAACACCTAGTCTCTCATTCTGGTAAGTTATTTTTGTAATAAAAAGGAAAAGTTGTTTGATCTTTAAATGTGACTCAATCTGACAGATGATTCAGTTAAGAGACTTGTTTAATGTTACTTATCACATTGCTGTCACTTGCAATGGGTTGATGTCATGCATAAGCATAAATCTGATCTTCTACACATCATTTCTGTACATTTTTTAGATGAAAAAGTGCATATGTGCGATCAGTGCGGCAGACGATTTAAATTAAAGTCGGCATTGTCTGTACATCGCAAATCCCATCTAAACATCAGGCCACATGTTTGTCAAGTTTGCCAAAAGAGTTTTGTCAACCATAAGGATCTTCAAAGGCATGATCTAATTCATTCAGGTAATAAATTCGCATTTAAACTAAAATTGTAATAGTTGTAATAATGTGTTCATTGTGGTATCTATTTTTGTCTTTTGAAGTAATTTGGGTTTTTCTATTTGGCAGAAGTGAAACAATTTACGTGCAGCATTTGCATGACGACTTTCCGACGTAAAGACATGTTAGGGCGCCACATGAAAAACACGCACCCAGGTAAGAAGGGCGAGATAATACGAAACCCGCTGCCCGTTTCAGATCTGCCGAAAAAATCGGTAGTGATTGATAATCCGAACGCGGTAAACGTGATAACCGCTTCGCCGGCTCTAACGAAATGTAGAGCCGATCCGACGGCGGTTCCGGTGCAACCACCACCAACTATATCTACTGATTCTAGGCCGACTGGCTCCGTCATCAACGCCCCCATCAAGCTCGCGTTTAAGACGCCAGCTTTCAAGAGCAATTACAATATTACGGGGTAAGTCAAGTTTTTTTTAAATCATCGCTTGATTGTTGGATATTGTTGTGTTTTTGGATTTGCATGTTTTGGATTTACGAACTCATTTAACCCGGTATTTATTTTATTTGATTTTTTTTTGGGGGATGAGCAAAAGTGGGCATTTTCCATTAAAGGTATAGGTACTTTTTATTATATTATTTCTATTTTGTTAATCATAATAATCTAACATCTTTGCAAATAAAGTGGAATTTTTAAATCACTTTTTACAATTAAAAACTAAAACCAAATTCAACTTTTGACTACTACTAGCAAAGTGAGAATTTGTGGTATATTTTGCTCAGCGACTTTTGACTGTTGTCTCACAATCACCAGCAAAAAACGTATGTCGGTGCTGAAATTGATTGATTGTCAAAATGTTTATAGTTTTTATAACACTACAATAAATTATATAGTATATGACCAACTAATTATTGTTAACTAATTATTAAACAATTCTTAGAAAGTGTAGAACACTTGTAGAGGCTTATGTCAGGTGTATTTCATTAGGTTTCTCAAATGTACCTTGTTTTGTTGAAAAAATAATCACACTTGTTTTTTCTTTATTTAAAGCTAATTTATTTTTTTAAACCACTCAGAGGTCCTAATAAACAGATCTTTTCCAGACTGAATTAAAGTGCTGATTTCCTCTTGGCCTACAAGTAAATTTGTGTCA
The DNA here is from genome assembly GCF_016097725.1 of Ips typographus. Taxonomy (NCBI): domain Eukaryota; kingdom Metazoa; phylum Arthropoda; class Insecta; order Coleoptera; family Curculionidae; genus Ips; species Ips typographus. The sequence goes on along the minus strand of NC_138430.1, from coordinate 8,201,948 downwards.
TCTGCAAAGTTGACGATTTTTTCATTTTCTTTTGCTATAGAATTCAGATCGTTCATGTAAATTACAAAGAGTAGTGGCCCCAGAATACTGCCCTGGGCTATTCCATGTTGATTTTCTTTTATATTTGATGTGTATGGCTTGCTGTCCCTAAATACTTTAACCTGTTGTTTCCTATGAGATAAGTAAGAATCAAACAATCTTAGGGCCTTACTTCTAACTCCATAGAGTTCTAATTTTTTTAACAATAGTTCTTTATCTACACAATCATAAGCCTTAGATAAGTCTAAAAATATGCCTATTCCTAGTTTATGGTTTTCTATGTGTTCAAGGATATGACTTGTAAACTGGAAAATTGCTGTTTGTACTGATCTTCCGGCAATGTAGCCATGTTGATGACCACTGAAGAGGTCGCACATTATAAAAAAAACTGTTAGCTGTGTGTATAAAACCAATTCAAAAGCTTTGAAAAGGCTGGAAGGATGCTTATTGATCTGTAATTTCCTATTTCATTTTTATCACCTTTCTTATAAATTGGTTTAACTTGAGCAATTTTCAACTGATCTGGAAAGCATCCTTTCATATTCCTTTTTTACAGTGATATACTGAGGTTTAAATCTTATATCATGTCTTGACAGCTGAAGTAGCAAATCTAGTTTTTTCTTGCACTCATTTAATTCATCCGATTTGTATAATGTTTTGCACTTATTTCTGCCTTTATTTGTTACTAATTTCTGAGGAAAACATTGATTAAACAGGATTGTAAATTCCGACAAAAATAAGTTATAATTCACCAAATGTCAAGAATTTCACTCTTTTGAGAACGTTTACTCAGTTTCGCGATTATTAAAAAAAAACTCTAAAAATTGCATTTTTTTTCAGATTTTCTCTCTTATTTGACAAGTTACGTCAAAATGTCGTAGAAAACAAAAGATTTCAAAGAGCAGATTTCAAGCTTTCATAAAGAGTAATACTTATAACGAATTACAATTCACCAAATGTCAAGAATTTGACCCTTTTGATTCACAAAAAAAAAAACTGTTTTGGTAGGAAATCTTTACAAATGTTGTCTTTTGATATAACTATAAATGTAGTCACGTGTTTTTATAACGTCATTGAAACGCTTCCGCTCCATTTAGAGGCCACTGACGATTTCTTAAATAATCTAGAATCTTTTGACGATTTAAAACAATTGAAGACACTTTTACTAGCCTCTGGCAGTTTCTAGAAGGTTTGCAGTATTATTTAGAGAGCTCCGTCACTTCCAAAATTGATCTAGAGGCATCTGACAATTTAAAACAATTCTTGGAAGTTTTGGGGCACTTGTAGAGGCCTAGCAGCCAGCATTTAAAGGTTTCTGGAACTGGACTTTGTAGGTTAGATGATTTCGAATTAAAGCATCTGAAACCCTCTTTAAAATGTGACATCAGTAACTGAAAACAGCCATTTTATTCGATCTTTGTCTAATGAAATGAAATAAGGGATGTGACACAACAGTCAAAAGTCACTTTTACTATTTCTAGTATAATACATACTACACTGCATTGTATGGGACTTTAGTACTTGTGCTCTATTATTTATATGTATATTGATTGGGTGATTATTTTTTTTTGCGGAAAATACAATATGTTGCATATAGTAGCGAGAGTGGTTAAGCACGTGTGTTTGTGGATTATTTTACACCATATACTAATAATAAGTGACACTAAAGTCGCAGTTTCATTTTTTTTTGTTAATTGTTTTAGTACTGTATTGTGGTTGTTGGTGTTGTGTACATACAATGTGATCAGTTCTAACAGTAACTAACAGCTTTGCCACCTACTCCAGCGAAAAAGTCGAGAGTAAAATACCTCGATGTTAAAAAGGGGTGTTTTTCAGAGGGCGCACGAACTTACCATCTTCTCAGCTTACGACGAATATCCCTCTAGACTTACCAGATTCAAGCAGATTTTATTCGAACCACAGCAAAATCGGAGAAGGACCAATATCACAAAAAGTCGTTCCTGTTCTATCTACACCTGCTCCTCTGCCGTTGATTTCATCCTCGCATCAAGATTTAACATATTCCAGCGTGCTGCATTACGAAACGTCATTCCAGAGCGGGAAACACGGCATGATTAAAAATATCAAGTTTAAAGTTCCGGCTTGCTATACGAACTCGTTTAAAACCAGCACAGTGTCAAGTGATAATAACAATAGCGACAGTAAAATTGGAAATGCCAGTGTTATTGTTAACAATAGTGCGGTCGTTTCCAGTGATATCCATTGGCGCAGAAGGACTTCCCAAAATCTTGTGCTAAAAAATTAGACTGCCAATTTCAGAAGACTGTTAATTTTATGTTACGTTTAGTTATTTGTTCTGTTTTTGTTTTATTTAAATAATGTTAATTTGAATATCTTATTTTATAATAATTTTGTAACTAGCGTGAGCAGTGATTAACTTGACGGTTAATTAAAAAATCTTATTAATGTTATGTCTTTTATGTACACCCAGTGAGTTTTTTTGTTATTTAACGTTCTGAATTTAATGAACAAAAAGGGTTTTAAAAAATTGGTTTATGGCGGTAATGGCTTTAAGATACAAGGTAAAAATTATTAAAATCTTCAGCTATAATTATTGCATCATTATCAATTTGTTTTATAAATAGTTCTAAATGGGAGAATCACCCCTTGCCCATTAGTATTTGGCGTCAAACGATGAACGTGACTGATAGCGATTGGGTGAAACTGGGATTTCCCAAATAGGGACACCTGTTGCCCTTTTATTGCGTGTTTATCTGCAAGATGGGTTGAGTTTGATAACAGTTCTGAAATCAGTCAAAGAACAACTTTCTTAACGCGTTTCTAGTTTAGTTCAATATTACAGGTGATGCTATACGGTTATTGTGAAAGAAAATATGTGTATGTGCCATTTAAGTGACTGGATTTGCGTAAGTTAAGTTTGGTTTCCATTCAAGTCTTGCAATGTGTTTAAACATGGCCTATCAGCCGATTAACTACGTTGATTTGATTAACTGCAGACAACGCTGCAATTTCCTCAACGTTGTTGTTGGGTTACTTTTATAATACGATTTTCTGTGTTGGTACATTTACATTATGTCACGCCAGTTTAATTGTATCAATAAGTGATGTTCAGTTTAACAATTGACAATAAGAACATCCTTCCTAAAAAGACACACTTATAGGTACCTAGTATCTACACAGTTTTCTGTAGAGAATAGTACAATTTGTTAATTTTCAATTTATACAAATATGGCAATAGCTAATTTTCTGTTGTGGCTATGTTTTTAAGAACCTTTTTTACAAAATCGTAAAAACATGCAAACTATAATAACCTTTTACACATTTAGAAGCAGTGTACAGGGTGTCTAAAAAAAGTTTGGTCAAAAAGAATCACTTACAAACATGAGAGGTTGAAATTTTTACTGTGGAAATAAACAATAGTCAATAGATTTTCAGAAAAAAAGATTAGATATTTTATTAAGTGAATTTAGGTGCTTTTTAATTCTTGTCCCAGATTTGGCTTTTGAATTGGTCAAGTGGAATAAACATAAAGTAAATATTTTCAAATTTTTAAGTTTTGTTTTTGGATATACCGGGTGCCCCTGAAAAGTCTTTACAACGTTCTGCCGCAGTTAGCTGAGGTCGATTTAGCCATATTTGCCTTAATCCAAAAGTAGATAATTACAGGGTGGGAAAGTTGAAATTTTAAAAATCAAATTTTATACGTAATTTTTATACCCAACCATTTAAAATTATGAAATTAGGTATCAGGGGGTTGTCCGAGATGCTGTTATTTCTGCTTAGAAAAGGTATACTTTAGTCATGTATGACTACATGAACTACTTAAATGTACGTTAATCTTAGTTTAAAACAGTCTCCAAAATAATATAAATTATCAATTTTTGGACAAATATGGCTAAATCGCTTTATTTTGACCCCAGCTAACTGCAGGAAGAGCGTTGTAAAGACCTTTCAGGGACGCCCTGTATATTGTTTTAGGGTTATTCAAAGTTGGTTCCATAATGAAATTTAAAAATCTGTCACTAATGTAATCACGTTCTTCTGAAAAGGGCTGAAATCTGTAGGAAATGTAATAAATATCTTGGGTGATTGATCTTATTGTGGATATTTTTGAATCTTTTTATTAAAAAAAAAAAACTCAAAAATGATATGAGTTTGACGTAATACAGGATGTACAGGTTGTTAGAGGTTCAAAATACAGTAACCTCCATATAGGAATTTAATAAGTTTTATCAAGTATTAGAAGATGATATTTTATGTAAAATTATAGTTTTAGTAATACTTCTAAAAGATTCACCAAGACGTCCAAGGCATGATCATATTGTAGAACGTAGTAGATTTTGCTACCGCCAGTGGGAGCTACCGTGCATTTTTAACCCTTTTTTATACAATTATTTTAATGGCTTGAAATTTAAAATTTAAATCTGTATCGCTTCTCGGCCTTTTGGCTAAGATCAAAGTGTAGTATCTGTTCTTATCAGCTTAATATCTGATACGTCCCGCATGCGGGACCAGTATATTAAACTGATTTTTGGAAATTGACGGAGGTTAGGGGCTTGCTCCACCTCTGTCGCGGGTTGGCCCGGTATTGCAGTACCGCCGGGATCGGCCCATTTCAACTAATCCAAAGTAAAATTTCTATTTGTAGTCGATTATTTAGTGAGTAAAGAGTTCCTTCTACTAGTGTACTCAAAATCAATCCAACTTGATATTCTTATTTATTAACAGTATTCACACTATCCAGGTTTTCTTACGCAGTTTCTACAGGACCGTAATAAAACTGTATTTACGCAATTAAGCAAAAACAGAAAGTAATAACAAAATATTATCGTACCCTTTATTTTGAGTTATAAGTCTTTTATTGTAAAATAAGCAGAATCGTCTTAAAGGTATTACATCAGATCAGTCAGTAATCAAGACCACAAAGAATGTTGAGGGAATACATTGGATGGATATCAGTGAGAGCCATTTTGACTTTTTCATCTGATTGATGTTACAATCACAACCTAGAACATGTTCTAAATCTATTTTTGGAAATATTGTAGTAAAATAAATGTAGATAAATTAATCATCTCAGTCACCAATGTGTCATGACTCAGTTAACTTCACTTTACAAAAATAGATGGCTCTGCTCTTAATATCACACTTTTCTAGATAGTGGAAGTAGAGAGAGGAGCAGGATTTTACGTTTGAATCGTTACCCTGGACTCTCTTCAAAGCGAATAAATCTTTCGCCTTTTACTAAAGATTTCCGTGGAGAGGGTCAATATAAATGGGTCTTATTGAATTTTTTCCATGCCCGGTTTCGGCTGGGCGCTTTAACGAATTAAAAGAAAAATTGCAGTCTTAACAAAACGTGATCTGAACGTTTTATAAAGGGCCATAATACTTTTACTTTACATCACACGTGTTCAACGATTTTCAGGTAAACCTGTTTCTCTATAGGACTCGTAGAATAGGGAGAGAAGTTTTCATTGATTTACTTGGTAGTTTAAAGTGCGTACGCGCTGTCCCGGATTAAATAACTCGAAAGAAAATTATTAGTAAATCTTTGAGACTTATTGTGACTAGCTAATCAAAGTTCACATTTATCTATTTTTGCTATATTTTGAATAAATGGTTAATGTTGTAATATTTGAGCTTAAACTACTATGGTGCTTTAATAAATTATCTAGAAGCTATTATTTGCATATAAGTATACTTGGTATTATATCAGGTCTGGTCAGATTACTCACATAAATATAAGGAAATATAAAATACTAAATAAAAGTAAAGATTGAACATTTTTAAAGTCATAATTATCACGTTACTTACAAATTTACATTCAAAGTAAGGCTACTTATTTTGAACTTAAATATCCACAAGTTGGTGAACGTTGAAAACGTGTATTTACGTTCTAATTGTGAACAACAGATCGAGCCACCTACAAAAGCTCTTCCTTGTAGACGGACAAAGGTAGTTCATAAAGCATTTTTTGCAGAACGTTTATTAAGATCATACTTCACAGGATCATTTCTGTAGTATATCTTCGCATACTCTCTACTCACAAGTAGAGTTATCGCAACCATGAGGATGAGACGAAGTCTCGTTTCTTGAGCGTGAGATATGTCTCTGAACCACCTTCATGGTGGATCAGTGGGCGCCGATGATCGTTCAACCATCGCTTTTTTGCGATTGGGGATGGAAACGAGGCAGTCTGAGTGGTTGCATTTTAGTGAATTTAATAGAAATGTTTGCTGTATTGTTGCTTATCTTTGATACGTGACAGAATCCAGGGATTACCTGTTTTAGTTTTATGGCTAGAGTATTTATTATTTTCCAGTCAGGTGTGTTTTATGACAGTAAGGTTATCTTCATTGGGCATGCAATTTTTGCCTTTTAGACACGTAGTAGAGATAAGGATTAAAAGTAACTTATGTCAGGTATGCCAGTCTCTTCAAATCAACCAAATTTCAGCCAGTATGGTAAGGTTTACTTCTCAAAATACAGTGAAATGAAGGTTTATTACATAAAATGTATATTTTGCACAGTTCTCTTTATAATTTTTACGTTCTTAAGGAGCAGATAGTACAGAAGTATAGAGGAGCTAAGGTATTAAGATAGAGATTAGTAAAAACTTTTATTAGAAGAGTGCAACAAATACAATCTAGAGAAAAAAAATCAAATAAAAACCGATTTCCTCACAGCAATCTCACTTATTTCTAAATGAAGAACTTTAATCGAAATTATTATCTTATGACTAACAGGTAAAATTTTAAACGCCATATCGTCAAGAGAATCTTATGTCAGATCATAGCTTAACGCATTTTATTACCGCCAGGGGGAGCCACCATGCTTTTATAACTCTTTCTCTTGATATCATTTTATTGGCTTGAAATTTAAAATTGAAATCTGTATCGCTTCTCGGCCTTTTGGCTAAGATCAAAGTGTAGTATCTGTTCTTATCAGCTTAATATCTGATACGTCCCGCATGCGGGACCAGTATATTAAACTGATTTTTGGAAATTGACGGAGGTTAGGGGCTTGCTCCACCTCTGTCGCGGGTTGGCCCGGTATTGCAGTACCGCCGGGATCGGCCCATTTTAATTAATTCAAAGTAAAACTTCTAGAAAATTATTTAGTGAGTAAAGTCTTCATTCTTACTCTGCTAGTGTACTCAAAATCCATCAAACTTGGTATTCTTATTCAGTCTTCACGAATTTCGTAACAGATCAGTTATCACACTATCCAGGTTTTCTGTGACACTTATCTGAGATCTATCACAATCAGTGACAGATCACAAAAACAGTTATTGATCATATTCCAAGCCTCACTATAAAATTATAATGCATCTCAGAGACATGGCTAAGGATATTACAAAATATTCTGATATCCTAAAGATCATTAGATCAGCAATATTGAAGGAATATACGAGTATTCGATATGAGTGAGACGTATTTTGACGTTGATCCAACATGTTCTAAATCTAATGTTGTAGATATCGGAATAAAAGAAATGTAGAGATATCAATCTGTCACCAATGTGTCATGACACAGACTGGGTTAACTTCACTGTACAAAAATAGATGGCTCTGCTCTTAAAATCACACTTTTGTAGATAGTGGAAGTAGAAAGAGGAGCAGGATTTTACGTTTGGATCGTTACCCTGGACTCTCTTCAAAGCGAATAAATCTTTCGCCTTTTACTAAAGATTTCCGTGGAGAGGGTCAATATAAATGGGTCTTGATGAATTTTTTCCATGCCCGGCTTCGGCTGGGCGCTTTAATGAATTGAAAGAAAAATTGCAGATTGCAGATCAATCATCATACTTTTGCAAAACATGTTGAATTAGCTGAATAGCAGAATACCTATTTAAAACTCAGTTAAACAAAATATCTAATTATTATTTCCGTCGACCCTGTATTAACAGCCTTTTTTAATGGACGATAACGAATGTCCCATTAATGCATGATATTTCAATTGTTTTACTTTAATGCACGATTTTATCATAGGCAACCAATTCCTCTCAGTATATTCTATTCTTCTTTATTTGTATTAAACAGAGAGAAATAGACTCACATTATTTAGTTGTAAAGAATGTCCCGAATTATATAATTAAAAATTATTTGTCCACTGTCTTTTCTGTAGTTTACATTAATCGTTAAATACAGCCATAAACCACTACACCACTGAAACATGAAAAGTGTAGACAGTAACTAAACAGTGTTTGCAAAATTCAAATTACATTGTGGAAACGGTGCAATTCAATAACTATTTCCGTTCTTCTAAAATACGTTTATTGTAATAAATAGTCAAAATATAACTCTAAACTCTTAAAATACAAAAATAGATATTAAAAGGCAAAACTTTCTGGCGAAACGATCACAAATTTACAGTCAGTAGAACACCTTGAATCTTGGCAACGACCAAAATATTTTGGACACATTATTGTAAATGGAAGATTGTATTACATTTGAGACTCACATTTTATTGTACATTGTAATCAACTTGTGTAGAAGGAATGTGGGATATGCTATAATTGGCTTAAATCTATACATTACTAATTTACCACAAACTTATATCAACAAACAGTTTAGTCGGAGTGTCTGATTGAAATATCATCTTACAATTAATTTTTTTATCAACATTGTGTCAAGTACTCTGTAATTAACCGGTTGTAGACATATTAAATTAATTAGTGCAAATTATCGAATTAATCATGATTACTGTTAAACATAACAATATTTACGAGCTGTTTTTACTGTGCTGGTGCTTTGCTATTCTTTCCTCGTAACGTCGAATTGGGCAAATCAGTGTCATGCTAATTATCGTAATTACAATTGCAAAACCGCAAATTGTTTATGCTAATAAACGATGAACTAAAATCACAATGAACCTTCAAATCTACTAGTCTACTGTAACGTAAACCAAAACAATTTTTAAAGCCAACCAAAATCAGTATTGGTGGCTTCTAGTCGGTTCAATTTTCTTCGCCAATTCCCCAATAATTTCCCTGTAAATGATCGGATCCATGTTTGTACCCAACATTAATAAAATCCACCAGTCTCCCATATCCACTTTTCTACACAGCGCCTCGCAAGCCTCGATTGGAATGCTACGATGTTTGGCGTGGAGGATTTTTGGTCTGATTTTCGGCACTGCAATTATTACTATCCTGTATATGACCAAAACGGTCAGCATGCTCACTAAGATCATAAACCAGAACCAGATGAAAATGTACGTTTTTTCATTGACAATGTTTAGAGGTAGAATGCAGATGCTGTCGTGTTTCTGGATGCTTCCAGAAGGACCTGTGTAACGAAATTTAGTTGATTGAACAGGTTTATTGTTACGTTATTACCGTATTTGTGGAAGATACACTTAGTGACCCTGGGGAAAACGTACACCATTGGGTCCACCCGGTCTTCTTGAGCTTGTTCAGAGTAATTCATGACTCTCAGTCCATAGTTGAGGAATTCACCGTCGAAAAACTTGTTCATGCAGTACATTTGTACTATGATGTTAATCAGACATAGGCACTCACATCCCCAATATCTTAGAGCGTAAAGGTTATGTCTCTGAAAAACAAACCAAAAGTAATTTGAGTGGTAAAAACCTATCGTTTTGTCACGTAGTGACTTGCCAAACCGTTCATTACGAAATACAACTTTTTGCACCGATTGGACAAGAACCAGTCAAGTTTTTTTAGAAAGTGCAATAACCTAAATTTCTCTTGCAGAATCACGTTACGAAGAACTTGTATTGCAGATTTTATACGATAAAATGTAGTCTGGACGTGACTGCTGATTAAACCGATATCGGTTTTTTATTCTTCGAGGTTGGTATTTCTTTTCGATTGTTACCAAGACGGGAAATAACAATTGCGCTTTTTAACTTGAAATCGCCTACCTTGACGTGTTTCATCAGATAATCTAAGATCACTTCCTTTTTGGCGTTTTTCTCCTTGTCAGGACACACTCCAATGTTCAAACCCATCACCAGCATTCTCATTAAGCCGCTTTCGAAAGAGTCCCATATAACTTTTGGAGTGTAACATGCGATTGCCTACAGAAAAACGATGATCAAGCTCGAGTTTCCACTCGTTTTAATCTACTTACCTGAAAAAACAGGACAAAACACACCCATTGGTAGTAAGTGTAGAATTTTTGAGCATCTGTGTCACTGAAGTCGTTTGCTAGACCTGGATGGGCTACTTCTTTACCAACCTTAAAGGAAAACAAAGAGTCAAGTGTAATTTTGAATAGTTAAGTTCAGATAATGTCAAGAGTAATTCAGAATAGACAACTGTAATTCAGAAATCGTTAATTGCTATTCAGAGAGAAGTATGGTCCATTTATTTTCCCGTGGCGGTTACGTCATCATTTGCCTTTCTTGTCTATTACATGCGTTCCGAGCGCGATAGAATTTTGACGTCAAGTCGGCAATGAATCAGGACGACAAGGCTGGGAAAATCGGCCGCCATTGTTGACGAAAAGTAAACAAAAAGACATTTTTTATTTTTGATGTAAATTTTACAATATTTTAAGGAGTATTTTCCTTTAACTTGTTTTTAACTGCGATACTACGTGTGAGACTAGATAATGTGTGTGTGTTTCGGTAGTCAGTTTTGAAAATGCCACCTTCTTAATACACTTTACAACTATTAAGGGGCCCAGTGAAACATTCTGAAGGAACTAGAGTTTGTGGAACAGAAAAGGATGCCTTTTCTAATAGAAAACACTGGCACAATGAAACAGCCTATATATTTACTTACTCCCAAGAAGAGTTTTTACTAGAACACTACAAAAACCAAGTTTATTCAAGCCAGTGGTTCTCGAAGAAACATGGATATAGAGTAAAGGTCTTGTCAGCAGAAGCTGACAAGGTGATTTACCTAATATTATAAAAAGGACTCTGGTAGAGGTTAATTAATAAGCTGCTAATACTAAATAGCTTATGTTTCAGGTACTTTTATTTGCCTAATCTGGAGTTTGCTTATCATGCTTTGAAAGGGTCCAAATTTAAAAAGTCCCACTATCAATTGCTCTAAAAGACTGAACAAAAGGTGTGAAGCTATGGTTATAATGGTGTTGTCAAAATCCATATGCAGAGTGCTGAAAAAACAAATTTCTAATAAGTTTCAGGTAATATTAGAAAGATACAAGTTACTTAATACACAAGTTTGATCAAATGCCATTATTTTGCAGAATTAGCCCTTATAAATTTTGCCGTAGTTCTCTGACTATAAGGCTAGAAACAGATGGTGCTACTGTTAAATACTTTTCCATCAGATAGTAGGTTAAATTACTACTTTAATTGTATTATTTACACATTATAAAATATACAAATAAAATCTTTAAAAAGTACTTAATTTCTTTAACCTACCTGCTCTTACAATAAATTGAACTAAAATTGAAAAAACATGTTAAATCACACAACAAAACCAAATTGATATGTATTTAATGCTGGGTAAATTTACAAAAGGAAATAAATAAGCAATCTATATCACAAAACCAAGAAGCAAGTTCTTAAAACACCAGCAATTCTGTTGTAAGTTAAAACACTGCTTTAGGATTTAATAGTCCACAGGATACATGCCTTTCCTTTCTTGCAAATTTTATGGAATAATTCTTGAAACGTTGGTATTGGGCTGTTAATGACTCGTTTGAATGCACCTATCTGTGATGTTTTTTCCAGATAATTTAAATTGAATGTGGTTGTTGTTCCCAAGCCAAAGTTTGATTGGAACTTTCCGCCTTTGTTTACCACCGAATGTTGCAAGTTTTCCAGTTTGGTGAAGAAAAATCTTAAATTCTACGAAGGTCTCGCAATAACAACACTAATTAATAAACTTAAACTACCCTAAATTAAGTTTTTATTTCTTCTGTTTGTCGTTTTTGGTGTTTTTCAACTTTTTAAAATTCCTAACCTCAAAATGTTTAGCCGACTGTCAGTTGGGACTATGCGCTATGTTGCCACATCTTCCACGAGCAGATGTGAACCTGGTGTATTGTTGGTTGCAGTAATAAACGGACCGATAAATTATACAGATTTCGAAAAAAAAAAGCATTTATTGCATGCAAAACATGTGAGATGAAATGAACCATATTCTAAATGTAATTCAGTTATCCACAGATAATGTATTTTATGGAAATGAAGCTTCTTCAACAAAAATCAAAGAGTGATTTGCAAACTAAAGAGTGATTCCCTTTCTAGACAATTTTCAGAAACACTCACCTTTTAGTAAAAAATATGTAAAACAAACAAATAATCAATTCCAGACCTGACGGCGATCATTTTTATTTTTAACTGTTGTTATCACAACCTACAACAATATACGCTTACAATACGAATATTGTTTGTTAATTGTTACACGATACCTGACTGGAGTACCAATCTCACAGTTATCAATTTGCAGTGTTTGTCTAAGCATTATAATACGAAGTAATAACAAATATTCTGTATCGGTTGCAGTTTTTAAGTGACATTTCAGCGTCTTTATGTCTTTTAAGTGCATGGGATTTATGCCAATCTGTATGGTGATAACGTTCACCATCTTGACTGTAACACAAGATGTTTGCTGGTTTGTCTGGAAATGTGATTCCTGAAGAGTGACGGGGTACAAGGGGTCAATGCTTCTAAATTAACCCATTACTTTAGCTGTCCTAGTATAGTTAATTTAATATAAGACTGTTTTAAATTGGTAGCTTTATTGAATTAATTTATTTTCTGGTAGGTTGAGTGGGAAATCAGACTAATCTTAGTCACTTAGGGAATATCCCTGTAACAATTTGGTAATAATGGAATTATTTCTGCAAATTATAACCGGGTTGTACGTTTACTATGGAAATTGATGTCACACTATGAATTAGTCAGCAAATTTCATTTCACTTTAGGAGAGAAAAGTTCTCATTCAATAAACATTTGAAATACAGAAGCAGGACGTATTTATTACATCATACAGCCTTGATGTGAGTGAACATGTAGCAAATTGGTTGCCTGACTTTTGGTTGAAACAGATTTTACAATAATAATAATCAAATTACTGTTATTAAACCATCGTCGCTCTTTCTGCTAACATTTGATCAGTGGTTTATTGATTTTTATTAAGTAATTATAGGAAGCATCTGCTTGTATTAAACGGTTTAATGAGGTTCACATGTTGATGTTTCTTTTTGGTACAAGAATACAGGGTCACACTGTTTTACTGAACTGCTGGAATTATACAGGGTGGTCCAGTTTTAAACGTCAATAATTCACTAATCCGTAGCCAATTAAAAAATAAGTTGACATTTTCCTGAAAAGTGCTTCCTAAGGAAAATACAGTCCTTCAAATTTCTGTTTAAAAAAACGTTTTTTTTTTGTCATAACTGTCAGACCGTTGGAGCAATATTGATCAAATTTGGAACAAGCACTTTATTACACGTTATTACGGTCAAAGACCCAAAACTAACCTAACCCAACTTAAAAATTGTCTTGGAAACGGAAAATTCACTTAAGAAGTTTAAAAAATATTATTGTAGCCAGTTTTCGTAGTTTCCAGACAAACTAAAAGACTTTAGTTTTGAAAATTGAATTAGAAAAGATAAAAATTTCAGAAGCTTAAAAATTGTGTTTGTAACCAGTTTTCATGCAAATCGAGAGACTTTAATACTAAAAATTGACTTGTAGACATAAAAACTACTTTTTCAAGAATTTGTGACTACAAATTCATACATTTAAACCTTAAAAATTGACTTGAACCCCAAAATGTGACTAAACTAATGAAAAATGACATCAGAAGCTTAAAATTTGCATTTGAAGTAATTTTTCATAATTTGAAGACAAATTTCCATATATTAGTCCTGAAAATAGTCTTAGATGCAGGACATTAACATTAGATTCATGAAAATTGTTTTGAAAACGAACTTTTCGTGCTTTTTACTTTGCTTTTCATTTCCTTCGAATTCTGGACTATTTTTAGTGCTTCAAAACTGCTTTCGGCTTGGAAAATCGAGTTTCAAGACTATCTTCACCAAGTTATTGACATAGCAAACTTAAAAAACAATTTTTACATTCTTCATAGACTTAAAATAGCATTCCAAGCTTTGTCACTATTAAATCGACTTCTAGACACCTCAGTGCTAAAAATTCGGGTATTTCTTAATAAACTAGACTGTTTTTAGTGTTTTAAGGCTGTTTTCAATGCCTCAAATCGAGTTTCAAGACTATCTTTACAAAGTTTTTGACTTATCAGGCCTAAAAGCCAGTTTGTCCACTGACCATAATCTTGAAAATGTTATTTCAAGCTTCTTCACTATTAAATTGACTTCTACACTCATAGGTGCAATAAATTGTAGCATCTCTAAGAAATTTTGACCTAAAAATATACAGGATGTCTCATTTGACATTCTGCTTAGATGAATTATTTGCTATAGATACCTAAACTAGATAACCCTTCAATCAGGATGGTATAGATCATCATAGATATTCAGTCAATCAATATGGTCTATCTGTTAACCAATGAATGGAAAGAATGTAAACATAGATAGTTTGTCTTTTCAATCAATGCTGTCAATAATTTCTCTAAAAAAACTTTTTGATCCAAAGACAAACTAAATAAAATCTTAGAAATACTTTACAAATAATCATATGCAAAACATTATAGCAGATTGTGAAAATAATGGACTAATTCTGTACTCAGTCACATCCGGTGTTGCCAATGTTATGGTGAATTGTGATTTGAATAAACTGACGTCAAAAAATACCAAGTATCATTAATAGTTTCTTTTAACCAGAAACAAGTTCAAGGAAATTCACAATTATACAGAAGCAATAATAATTGTCTTATCATCTGTTTTGGTTGCGCATCACTGTTGCCACATGTGTTATTCTATTTTTTGATTACAGAAAAATAATAACAATAAAAAGTTAATACATATACAACTTTCATGTTATACCGGCTATGTGAAAGGCATCATGGTCCTTCGAGCTATGTTGCCGTTATAGAAGACAATGGAGGATGTATACACTTAATAATAATTACAAAATGAAAGGGGTTTTGTTTACCTGTCTTTTGAAAGCATCCGGCATGGTAAAAGTGGATGAAATCCAACAGTACGTGTTGACCACATGGGTCGGCACACCATCGACGATACATTGTATGGGATTACCCACGAATTGGTTGGCCGTGATGATCAAACTGCATGCCATCAACAACGCAGTGGTGAACAAATTGTGCATACGAAATACCACACAATCAGTGATAATGTCCTGATATTTCAAGTAATTAGCAAGTCCTCCTAGTAGCTTATACATGTTGTCGTGTAGCTTGTCACTTTTTAAGAGTAAAGAGCGCCGATGCGAGAGAGTGTAGCGCCAAAACGCGCTTCTATTTCATCGTCACCAAAAATTCACTATTCACTCGCTCGATAACGTCACGTTCACCATGTTAATGACCCAAATAAGGTGATATATTTTCTTTGTTGACGGCTGATTGTTGATTCTCTCTGTATAGTTTAGTTGCTACTGAGTGCGGTCCCCTCGATTTGTGGCTCCCCCACTTCGGCAAAGAGAAGCAGTCGTCCAACTGCGTTTTAAACGCTGCACTTCGTGCTTGGCGTTCTCTTTTCTTTTAAAACACCACATGGGCACCCTTTTTTTTTTGTTTTTGTCCACCCCAGAAAGTGGCCGCATCACCGCCCTCTATACTAGAAAGCCTAAAATGTCACTTACACTTACACAAACGTATGCAGATATATTCCACTTCAAAGTGTTCAACCACTGTTGAGTTAGATCCGGTTTTTTGTAAAGTAAAAAACTGACACGGTTGGGCATTTTCCTGAATTGCTGTTATAATGTGGCTTGAAAAACTTATGAACGGCAGCAAACAAAAATAACTTACGCAAATAACCTCAAGTTTTGATTTTTAACCGTAAAAATTCATCTAATCCTCAAAAAACTCAATTTCCACAATACTAACTGTCACCACTATTCCCGCCATATTGGAATTTTTGACAAGCACCTTCTAGGCTTTCTAGTATAGTAGGCGGTGGCCGCATTCGTTTTCAAGCTCCGAGGAGCGAGCAGATCGTTTTTGACGTCACAATGACGTAATTTGACAGTTGGTTAAATTATGCTTTGCTAAATTACGTCATCGTGACGTCAAAAACTCGCTCCATGAAGCTTGAAAACGAATGAGGCCATTGAAAAAACCCCCACCTATTTTCCAGCTTTTAGACAATCATGTTAACCATAATTATTTTTTTATTAAAATTGGTGATAACTACTGAAGCAACAATTAATAAAACCTTGAAGGTAATTGCTCAATAATGCATTTTTCGTGAACAAACCCAAGTACCAGCCACGTGGTTATGGCGGATTGTGGTACCATTTTATACATCATGCACGTGTGTAAAAAAGTCTAAATCTCGGTTTTACTGTTCGCAGACCCATTTAAGAGCATTTCCTGAAAAATGTGTTTCAGCTCAACTTATGACACGAGATAAGATTGTTTGAGTTTGGTCCCTAAGCAAAGCTCTTCCACGTTTATGGGTAGAACGTCAAACGGCCGTTGTAGGACAGGGTGGTACTCTGGCATTTTAACTCTCACTGTTTCTGGTGAAAATTTTGTCAAATTAATTATTAGTGATGGATAAATTACCGGGAAAGTAAATACTTACTTGCTTTATTGATGAAAATTCGGTAAACTACAAAATACTGTATTTTTGGCAGGTCAAATTTTGACAGGATTTTTTTCCCTGACTGTACAAAATTTCGTCCTGTTTCTACAGACTATTGAATAGGAAATTTAATGAGGATTCCAAAAACGTGCTTAAAACAGTTATTTTCTTACTCCCAAGTGAGTTTTACAGGCAATTTTGTCCCTGACTGTTCTTCCAAACTGTGTTTCTGGCAGTTCGAATTTTTACAGGGTTTTTTTTCCCTGACTGTACAAAATTTTGTAGTGTTTCTACAGACTATTGGATAGTAAATTTAATGGGGATTCCAAAAATGTGCTTAAAAACGTCATTATCTTACTTCAAGTGAGTTTTACAGGCAATTTTGTCCCTGACTGTCCTTAAAAATTGTGTTTGTGTCAGTTCAAACTTTGACACCGCTTTTCTCCCTGACTGTACCAAATTTTGTAGTTTTTTTACAGGCTATTAGATAGGAAGTTTAATGAGGATTCCAAAAACGTCATTTTCTTACTTTAAGTGAGTTTTACAAGCATTTTTGTCCCTGACTGTCCTTCCAAACTGTGTTTCTGGCAATTCAAACTTTGACAGGATTTTTTTCCCTTACTGTACCAAATTTTCTAGTGTTTTTACAGGCTATTGGATAGGAAATTTAATGAGGATTCCAAAAACGTCCTTAAAAACGTCATTTTCTTACTTGAAGTGGGTTTTATCGGCCATTTTATCCTTGACTGTCCTCTCAAACTGTGTTTCTGACAGTTCAAACTTTGACACCGCCTCTCCCTGACTGTATCAAATTTTCTAGTGTTTTTACATGCTGTTGGATAGGAAATTTAATAAGAATTCCAAAAACGTCCTTAAAAACGTCATTTTCTTATTTGAAATGGGTTTTATTGGCCATTTTTTCCTTGACTGGCCTTTCAAACTGTGTTTCTGACAGTTCAAACTTTGACACCGCTTTTCTCCCTGACTGTACCAAATTTTCTAGTGTTTTTACATGCTATTGGATAGGAAATTTAATGAGGATTCCAAAAACGTCCTTAAAAACGTCATTTTCTTACTTGAAGTGGGTTTTACAAGCATTTTTGTCCCTGACTGTCCTTCTAAACTGTGTTTCTGGCAATTCAAACTTTGACAGGATTTTTTCCCTGACTGTACAAAATTTCGTCCTGTTTCTACAGACTATTGGATAGGAAATTTAATGGGGATTCCAAAAATGTGCTTAAAAACGTCATTATCTTACTTCAAGTGAGTTTTACAGGCAATTTTGTCCCTGACTGTCCTTTCAAATTGGGTTTCTGTCAGTTCAAACTTTGACACCGCTTTTCTCCATGACTGTACCAAATATTGCAGTGTTTTTACAGGCTATTGGATAGGCAATTTAATGAGGATTCCAAAAATGTACTTAAAACAGTTATTTTCTTACTCCAAATGAGTTTTACAGGCGATTTTGTCCCTGACTGTCCTTAAAAATTGTGTTTGTGTCAGTTCAAACTTTGACACCGCTTTTCTCCCTGACTGTACCAAATTTTGTAGTTTTTTTACAGGCTATTAGATAGGAAATTTAATGAGGATTCCAAAAACGTCTTTAAAAACGTCATTTTCTTACTTGAAGTGGGTTTTACAAGCATTTTTGTCCCTGACTGTCCTTCTAAACTGTGTTTCTGGCAATTCAAACTTTGACAGGATTTTTTCCCTGACTGTACAAAATTTCGTCCTGTTTCTACAGACTATTGGATAGGAAATTTAATGGGGATTCCAAAAATGTGCTTAAAAACGTCATTATCTTACTTCAAGTGAGTTTTACAGGCAATTTTGTCCCTGACTGTCCTTTCAAATTGGGTTTCTGTCAGTTCAAACTTTGACACCGCTTTTCTCCATGACTGTACCAAATATTGCAGTGTTTTTACAGGCTATTAGATAGGAAATTTAATGAGGATTCCAAAAACGTCTTTAAAAACGTCATTTTCTTACTTTAAGTGAGTTTTACAAGCATTTTTGTCCCTGACTGTCCTTCTAAACTGTGTTTCTGGCAATTCAAACTTTGACAGGATTTTTTTCCCTGACTGTACCAAATTTTCTAGTGTTTTTACATGCTATTGGATAGGAAATTTAATAAGAATTCCAAAAACGTCCTTAAAAACGTCATTTTCTTATTTGAAATGGGTTTTATCGGCCATTTTTTCCTTGACTGGCCTTTCAAACTGTGTTTCTGACAGTTCAAACTTTGACACCGCTTTTCTCCCTGACTGTACCAAATTTTCTAGTGTTTTTACATGCTATTGGATAGGAAATTTAATGAGGATTCCAAAAACGTCCTTAAAAACGTCATTTTCTTACTTGAAGTGGGTTTTACAAGCATTTTTGTCCCTGACTGTCCTTCTAAACTGTGTTTCTGGCAATTCAAACTTTGACAGGATTTTTTCCCTGACTGTACCAAATTTTCTAGTGTTTTTACAGGCTATTGGATAGGAAATTTAATGAGGATTCCAAAAACGTCCTTAAAAACGTCATTTTCTTACTTGAAATGGGTTTTATCGGCTATTTTATCCTTGACTGTCCTTTCAAACTGTGTTTCTGGCAGTTCAATGTTTGACACCGCTTTTCTCCCTGACTGTACCAAATTTTGTAGTGTTATACATGCTATTGGATAGGAAATTTAATGAGGATTCCAAAAACGTCCTTAAAAACGTCATTTTCTTACTTGAAGTGGGTTTTACAAGCATTTTTGTCCCTGACTGTCCTTCTAAACTGTGTTTCTGGCAATTCAAACTTTGACAGGATTTTTTCCCTGACTGTACCAAATTTTCTAGTGTTTTTACAGGCTATTGGATAGGAAATTTAATGAGGATTCCAAAAACGTCCTTAAAAACGTCATTTTCTTACTTGAAGTGGGTTTTATCGGCCATTTTATCCTTGATTGTCCTTTCAAACTGTGTTTCTGACAGTTCAAACTTTGACACCGCCTCTCCCTGACTACCAAATTTTCTAGTGTTTTTACAGGCTATTAGATAGGAAATTTAATAAAGATTCCAAAAACTTAATTTTCTTACTCCAAGTGATTTTATAGGCGAAAGTTGCAAAAATCAGGGTTTAGAAAAGTTTTCTTGCAGCTATTGATACAAAACGTGTTTCTGAGATTTATGACAGTTATTTTGACACTGGTCACGTGACTGCCTTGCTAAATTATTCACCAAAACTAATAGATAAAACGATTCGATAAAACGAATAGACTAATGTCAAAACTGCCAACATTTTTCTAGAATTTGCCAGAATTACAGTTTTCAAAACAAGACGTGTTTCTGCTATTTAGGACAGTAATTTACAAATTCTTTTAAATCAAATTTGTGGATTTTCAAATAAAAAACACGTTTTTGATTAGTTATGCGTAAAGTACGACCCTGTTCCCTGCTAGAATGGTAGCACCACACCGTCACCTGGCAAACAACTGGCCTTTTTCGGTTTAGGTACTTTTTCAAAGATGAATTTCTTAGGCTAAACAGTCACGTAGGCGACCAGAAATATTTCTTTCAACTTATCTTTTCAAAAGCTATTTGAAACGACTAGTTTGTTAAGGTCAATGACAGCGTATCGCTGTTATGTCCTATTTTGTGTCAGTTAATTTATTTTTAGAACACCAGAACTGATGGATAACAAAAGATTCTTGTACCTTAACTTTAGTCACAAAATACTGCGAAATTGGGTTTTCTCACCTTTTACGCTAGTTAAAGTGAACTTTCTTTTCGACCTGATTATTGTACTAGAGCAAATAATAATTGAACGTGGTACTAAAAGCAGACAAATTTTCCTTACTGATTTACTAGAATTACAGAGAGTAGAAAGTGACAAAATCAACATTTGCCATCTAAATAACAAAACTTTTACTTTACTGGAGATTATATGTCAGTTCAAATTCCTGATTATTATTCAAAAAATTATTAAATATAAGGTCAAGGCAGCATTTACTACCAGTTAGCATCCGCTAAATGTAAAAGCAATCAAGTGCTAATATGCTTGATGATTGCTCATCTGCACGTATTTACATGGGATCATCTTTGTTTTGTCACGAAACCCAAATTCAAATATTTAAATTTGCTAATTTTTGTTTGTGTTTATTAATTAACGGAACCTTAATGGTGTCAGTAGAAAAAATTTGGCAAATTTTGCTCTACGGCTGTGAATTTTATTAAATGTTTGATTGTTTGAACACCTGCTCAAAACAATGAAATAGGTAAAAGTTACCTATGATTATTACTGTGTAGACGATAAGTGAAAACAAAAGAAATTGTTCTGAATTTGCGTAGTTTGTGACTACTAAACACCAAAACAACAAATAGTTTTGGTCTGTGTTGGCTTTTTAAATGCAAAATTGATATTCGCGTTTCTAGCATTAAAAGTGTAATCTAATATATTTTGAATCCACTGATTAACTTTGTTGATAAGTAAAGGAGTTATTAAATGTATTTACAAAGTGCAATACCGGGGTTTTATTTAAAAAGAACATTTCTGCCAATAGTATGAATCAAAATGCAGATGCTTCTGCAGCAGCTGCTTTCAAAATGTTATGGGGTAAACTATTATTGCAGAGGGTAGGCAGACGTTCTATCTGAAAAGGCTTTGTTAGGAACGTGTCTGCTTTGGTAAAAAGGGAATACGCATTTATTAAAGCAGTTAATTATAATTTAAAATTATGTAGTAACCTTTCAAAGGAAATTGCCAGCTTCAGCAGTTTGCAACTATCCTGTGTACCTAACCATATTATATACTGAACCTTGTTCTAGTATTGAGCAATTTTTGCCATTCCACGAATAACCGGTATTGAAAACATTTACCATTTTGATTGACAGGTAAATGGAATATTGCCCTAAAGCGTACACTCTCACTTTTAACCTACTTTGTGATATACCTACAAGCTCGTTTGCAGGTCCGATGATTATACATTTTTGAAACCATGTAAAAAATTAAATATGTAGACAATATGTGTGGATGTATTAGCCGTTAATTATTACTAAACTTGTCCTGTAAGTAATTATGCAAAGCTATAACACTTATTTCAAAGGTTAAACGTTTGCATTTACCACAAAAGTGACTTTCAATATTTTTCTTCATAGATCAGGGGAAGTACTTTATTGTAATGGGAAAATACATTCACTTAAGCCAACAACCTCATTATAAATAATTAGTTGAAAAACCAGTTAACAAAATGCCTTAAAGTGTTAGTAGATATGGGTCTGTCATTTGTAGAGTCCGGATTTCTAGAAATTTTGACTTCTAATGTGAATGATTTTTGGAAAAACACGCCATTTGCTTTTTTCTTCTTTTTGTGCTTATTTGTTGCCATTTTTAAAAAAAAAATTCATATAAATTAGAATTTTAGTTTATTAATATTAAGGTCAAGTGGGGTAATTGTGGGGCAACGCGGTTATATGTGTAAGACAACCCTTTTGACAAAAATATGCAAGAGATTTAACGTAATCTTATTGATTCTGTAACGTCACACAATGGGTTATTCCAGGCCCTAAAAGTGGTAATAATGGCTTTTTGCTGTATTGAGATATTGAAGGCTTCTGAGAGACAAAAACCAATTATCTGCTGCTAAAGTATCAATTTACAAATTTAAACTGATCAAAAGATTTCTAAATGCTCCTGAACTAGTCTTAAAAAAATTTAAAAACATTCCAAAACACTATAGAAGCTTTAAAATGCTTTGCAAAAGCTTACAAAACAGAATAGAAGCTTCCAAATGCTTTTAGAACAGTCTAAAATGCTTTCCAACTGGTCTAGAAGCTCCCAAAAGATTTCAAGACAGTCTAGAAGCTTCCGTATGCTTCTAGAGCAGTTTAACAGCTTCCAAAAGTTTCTAGAACTGTCTACTAGGTTTCAAATTCTTTAAAAGCAGTCCAATATCTTCAAGGCTCTGTAAAGTGTCCAAACACTTTCAAAATCTTCCTCAAATAGTATAAAAAGGTTTTTAAAAAACTACAGAAACTCAAAAATGCTTCTAAAACAGTCTAGAAGCTTCCAAATGCTTTTCAACTTATCTAGAAGCTTTCAAAACATTTCCAGACAGTCTAGAAGCTTCCGTACGATTCTAGAG
Source organism: Ips typographus (assembly GCF_016097725.1). NCBI lineage: Eukaryota > Metazoa > Arthropoda > Insecta > Coleoptera > Curculionidae > Ips > Ips typographus. The sequence continues at coordinate 8,179,176 of NC_138430.1, read as the reverse complement.
CAGTTTAACAGCTTCCAAAAGTTTCTAGAACTATCTACAAGCTTTCAAATTCCTTAAAAGCAGTCCAGTATCTTCAAGGCTCTGTAAAGTGTCCAAACACTTTCCAAATCCTCCTCAAGTAGTCTAAAAAGGTTTTACAAAAACTACAGAAACTCAAAAATGCTTCTAAAACAGTCTAGAAGCTTCCAAATGCTTCCCAACTTATCTAGGAGCTCTCAAAAGATTTCAAGACAGTCTAGAAGCTTCCGTATGCTTCTAGAGCAGTTTAACAGTTTCCAACAGTTTCTAGAATTATCTACAAGGTTTCCAATTCCTTAAAAGCAGTCCAGTATCTTCAAGGCTCTGTAAAGTGTCCAAACACTTTCCAAATCTTCCTCAAGTAGTCTAAAAAAGTTTTAAAACACTACAGAAACTCCAAAATGCTTCTAAAACAGTCTAGAAGCTTCCAAATGCTTTTCAACTTATCTAGAAGCTTTAAAAAAATTTCCAGACAGTCTAGAAGCTTCCGTATGCTTCTAGAGCAGTTTAACAGCTTCCAAAAGTTTCTAGAACTGTCTACTAGGTTTCAAATACCTTAAAAGCAGTCCAGTATCTTCAAAGCTCTGTAAAGTGTCCAAACACTTTCCAAATCTTCCTCAAGTAGTCTAAAAAGGTTTTAAAACACTACAGAAACTCCATAATGCTTCTAAAGCAGTCGGAAGCCTTTCAAAACAGTCTAGAAGCTTCCAAATGCTTTCTAACTTATCTAGAAGCTTTCAAAAACTTTCAAGACAGTCTAGAAGCTTCCGTATGCTTCTAGAGCAGTTTAACAGCTTCCAAAAATTTCTAGAACTGTCTAGTAGGTTTCAAATGCCTTAAAAGCAGCCCAGTATTTTCAAGGCTCTGTTAAGTGTCCAAACACATTCCAAATCTTCCTCAAGTAGTCTAAAAAGGTTTTAAAAAAACTACAGAAACTCAAAAATGCTGCTAAAACAGTCTAGAAGCTTCCAAATGCTTTTCAACTTATCTAGAAGCTTTCAAAAAAATTCCAGACAGTCTAGAAGCTTCCGTATGCTTCTAGAGCAGTTTAACAGCTTCCAAAAGTTTCTAGAACTGTCTACAATGTTTCAAATGCTTGTAAAGCAGTCGGAAGTTTTTTAAAACAGTCTAGAAGATTCCAAATGCTTTCCAACTTATCTAGAAGCTTTCAAAAAATTTCAAGACAGTCTAAAAGCTTCCAAATGATCTTCACCTAGTCTAGAAGCTCTCAAGACAGTCTAGAAGCTTCCGTATGCTTCTAAAGCAGTTTAAAAGCTTCTATAAGTTACTAGAACCGTCCATAAGTTTTCAAAAGCAGTCCAAAACCTTCATTGCTTTTTAAACTCTCCAGAATCCTTGCAAATGCTCCTAAAGTAGTCTAAAAATACTTCAAAATGCGTCTAGAGCAGTCGAAAGCCTTCCAAAAGCTTTCAAAACAGTCTACAAGCTCTAAAATATTTCAAGACAGTCCTAAATGCTTTTAGAGCAGTTTAAAAACTTCCAAAAGTTTCTAGAACCGTCTACAAGGTTCCAAATGTCTTAAAAGCAGTCCAGAACCTTCAATGAACAGTCTAAAATGGTCTAAAAAGATTTCAAAACATTATAGAAACTCCAAAATGCTTTTAGAACAGTCTAAAAGCTTCCAAAAAATTCTAAAACCGTCTAAGAATTTCCAAATACCTCTAAAGCATTCCAGAACCTTCAATATGCTCTTTAAATTGTCCAAAAACCTTTCAATTGCTTTTCAAGTAGTTCAAAAGAATGTCGATACTTTTCAAAATAGTCTAAAAACAGTTTAAAAGCTTCAAAAAATGTCTAGAACATCTCTGAAAGAGTTTTATGCTTTTTTCACGATTTTAGTACTTTTTAATCCAGACTCCACTCATTACATTTCCATACAAGAATAGCTGAGCTTGTGCATTCAAAAAAAAGCGGAAACCAACACTGAATTACGACTTGGTGCACACACATGCAAACCTCTACAGGGTATTATTAGAAGTTCGTTTTATAGGTTGGTAGCCTAAACGAAAATAAATCATTTCCAGCCTATTTAAATCCTAATAAAGCAGTAAACGGTCGCTGAGGCCGTAATTTTTCTAATTATCAGTTAAAAGGCTAAGTGGCTGAATACGGGCTGGTTCAACAATTCTCATCTTCATGAAATTCTTCGTTTCTTTGTGTTCTCTGTATACCTGCTTCGCGCGACGTTGCCGATTATATGAAGATGACTTTGCATTAATAAGCTTCATCTAATTCCAAAAGTCTTTTATTAGTTTCAACCCAACTGTCTCAGTCTTGGGTGGCCCTTAATGTCAGTTAGTGTAATGAATTATGATTTAAAAGGGATGAAGGACCACAATTTTCATTCTTCTGTGGTCATTCAAGTCAAAAATAGATCACTCTGTACATTACATTCAATGTAATTTATATGGGTACCGCTAACGCGGGAAGTTGTGTTGGTAATACTTAATGATAAATGCATTCAAATGGCATTGAAATGCAATTTTTGACTTTATAACCCTCCAGCAAGTTTATCAATCAAGATACATATTTGGTGTAGTAATCGGTTACTTTCTCTAAACACACAAATGTTATGATATAAATATTATCGATTATTTGCTGCTTGGTACACCGTGTATCACTGTTATTGTCAATATGAGTTTCGTAACGATTTCTATTATTAGTAAATAATCACAAAACTATATGAACGGAAGTTGTATATCCGTGATTGTATGTGGTTAGTAAAGGATTTTTTTTAGAATGCACAATCAAAAAAACATTCGATACTTTCTTCCTATGATCTAGGTGATTACCTGGGCAGTTAAAAACGTAAATTATGGCCATTAAATTCGAATTGAAATTGTATAAAGTTGTCTCTAAGCCTGCCCACGTTAACTAGTCTCACGTAGGACCAGTTCTGGTCAGGGGCATTGGCAACAGTGCCTTTACGCTCAGTTTCAGGTTCTTGAAGTCTACCTACTGTATTTCTGCGAACTGTTATAAAATTTATTTGAATTCCTTTTATGCACTACACCACAGTGTACCCCAGAGTTCGAGTCGCCTGTTGAAGATTGTCCTTATTACAAAGGCATGCGTTTCTAGTCTCGATGCGAGGCTCGGTCCTCCGAGCCGGAAAGTAGTATTGATAGCGAGCTTTTGTCTCTGCGTGAGCCCAAGCCAACAACCTGTTAGGAAACACGTTTTTTTTTCTGGTCGCCACCGCAAAATCTGCCGTTTTAATTGAAATTATTGGTTTCAACTTATCTTGTCGAAATGTATACGGTCTCTGATTTTTGGTTCTTTCGATTGATTTTTTTTTTCGGCATTTAATTACTTAATTTCTTCTTTGCTACGTTTTTCCGTATTTTGTTGTTAGAACTATCAAATTTATCACCAAGAAGCTTTAAAACCAATTTTAATTGGTTCAGTTACACTTTGACTAAGTTTTGACGTTTGACAGTTTTGACAACTGGTCGGAGTCAAAACCACGAACTAAACAGCCTAGCTAATGTCAAAACTGTAAAAATTACCATCATAGTATTTTTTGTTTTTACGGAAATTTTAACGAGTATTTAGGTACTCAAAAATTGCATTTTACAGATCAATCGATCAATATATGACGGTTGTGAAAGCTGTTTAGTCACTTAGCCTTTTAATTTGACAGTTAAACGTCAAAATTGTCAAATTTATCCCTAAGAATCGTCGCATCTTTAAATTGTTCCTGACATTTGTCTGTAATTTTTGAAGTTTTGTAATATAAAGTATGATTCACACTAAACCATTATTAAATAATCCTGTAACCTTTAAGTTCGAATTGAACCAGAATATTGTAGGAAAATAGGGAACTAAAATGTAACTATTGGCAACACCGAAGAGAAATTTTGTTTTGACATATTACTTCTACAACCTTATTTTAAGTACTTACAGTACCTTATTTTACTTAACCGGTCAGAAACAGAGCTAATCCAGTTGGTGGAGCCAAAAAAAACCTTATTTTATAAAATTGGCATTTTATTGGTGGGCACGTAGCACGTGATGCACGGCACACTAGAATCAGACTTAAACCGTGTAACGGACAGAGACGCATAGATGATGGCACGCGCGTGACAAAGACACAACACCTCCAAAAATTTTAAGTAGGCCATAATCTTTCGGATTGTGATTTCAGATCCAAGAGTGTCATGATCCAAAAGTCACGTGCTCTCCGTGTGGTTTTTGTAATTATGGTGCCATGTGATTTTTAGATTATAACGCTCTTGAATCCGAAATCATAAGCGCCTTAAATTTAGGTAACTTTGTTATTAGAACATTCCTAAACATTCCCATTTACTTTTGAAACATATTTAGTTCGGTTTCTCTTGTTTCAAAAGTTGAATAATAATAATTGTTTTTCGTTTACTATTCGAACTCAGGAACTGCTATTGCGTTGCAACTTGCAACACCTCCCTATTTTGGTAAATTTCAACTGTCAAAAAACAATCTAACCTCAAAATAAATCTGCTTGTTTTTTAGTCCGTGTTTAGTCCTACTATCCTATTAAACGTTAAAAAAACAATAACACCGAGCAGTAACAGTGATAATCATAATAATAACCATACAATACCCTTGTATTGTAAGAGTTTGGCAAAACAACAAAGAATTACTCTTTTTAAACCATAATAAAGTGACTGAAAGAAGTGACCTAACATGTAGGAGCTCACATCACATCCACATTGAAAATGGAAAGGCCAAAAGTATGATTATAATATTGTAATATTGTTTAAGTTACTTAATTGTAATATTGTTTTAAAGGCAAAGAACAACATAATTCGTGTTCGTGAACCAAAGTGAGATTTAACAAACCAATAGACTGCATTTTGATGTTAATAAGGTTGGTACTTAGTTGAATCTTTGAATAGCAAGGTAGGTATGATAAACCAATGCTTGTTTGCCTATGTTTTAGCAAAATCTTACAACGTAGGAGTGTATTTTTGTATTAATATGAATGTGCATGGCACTGTAGTTGTTTTTGTTTACTTTCAATTTGAGGTTAGATTTTAATCGCAGGTGACTGATGAAATATTACTACAATAGGGTCTCCTAACGCTATAGCAAGTAATTTCATTCAAATCGTTAAACAAATTGACAGAAATCGGACTAAATACCACTCGCAGAAATGGAAATAAGTTAGGAATATCCTAATAATTGGATGCTTGGCGTTTGGCAACAGCGCACTGAAAATATGGCCTACTTGATATTTTTTCAGTTTTGTGTCTTCGTCCCGCGCATGTTATTATCTATGTTTCTCTGTTTGTTACACGATTTTTCTATCTCCCAAGAATACGCTTTATAGAACCAAGTTTGACAGTTGTGACAGCTGTTTGTAAACAAAACCACGACGTAAATCGTCTAGCTATTGGCGTTTCAAGTTAAGATCGCTAAAATCGGGCAATCCATTTCTAACCTAACATAAATAATATAACACTGTCACTTCATATTTATGAAACTGACGTGCTAAATTCCTAACCAAAATATGCCAAAATGAAGGTAAACAAACGGAGAAATGACAGCTGAAATGCCCGAAACATGTTTTCAAAACTGATCACCAGAGGGAGTATCTCTTATCTTGAAAGGCCAATTGTCACAACTGTCAACATTTGACTTTTCTAAAAGAATTTTCAATACTTGGTAAACAACAGTAAAATTTCCCACGTATGGTGCTACTTGATAAGAAAAGTCTGTAGACTGAATAACAATCAAGAAGAAATTCTCATTGAATATTGATCGAGTGAATACAAACCCAAATCTGCCCACTTTGCAATTCAGCACAGTATTAACCAAAAGACTGGTCGCGGTAGTTCCATGAAATTACAGAACGTCTGTTTGATATTCATACATTAGGGCTCAGTAACGCATTTCCATATCAGTATTCAGTGCTCAGCATGTTAGAAGGCTATAACTATGTGAATATAATGTACCAGCCTTAAAATGTAACTTGACAACGAAGAGTTCATTGATCGCGAATGACCGAGCCTTCTGCGGAGTCGTAAGACGGTGATTTAATACAATGTCACATGTAACTTATGAACGATTCATTAGGTGTTCAGTTAAGGCTTTAAAACTGTTTTGAAGAATGTTTTCGATCACTTTACTCTTAAGAACATATGGTATTCCTTGGGAAGCTCAAAGTCTTAAAGCTATTAGAGATGACCTTTCTTCATTCACTGTAATCATAAATTTCACTCTGTTTTCTGTTTATAAAACATTTGCAGAATGGCGATTGTTTGATACCAGCAATAAATCAGCTTAATGATTCGGTTATGCAATCTGCCCGAAGAATGATAAGAAGCTTGTTTTCTATTTGTTTTGTCGTTGTAGGGGCATGTGAAGGTGATTATTTCGATTCGACAGAGGCGTACTGTTAAAAAGAATACATTGATGAAGAAACAAATCCTTTATTAAATAAAAGGTCAAAAAAAAGTACTTAAAATATAAATATATCACAATAATAATCTACTTAAAACAGCCTTTTACTTATTAAATAGTCACTCCATTTTAAAGTCATCATTTTCTACCGTGGATGTTTCGCTAGCTAGCAGCTTCTTCGATCCTTCAACGTTGTTTTGATCTTCCAGCTCTTCAGCCAGCCCTATAATAATCTCTCTGAAAACTAACCCATCCATGTTCTTGGCTAAATATTTGAGGAAAAGCCAATCGGTATAATTGCAATATCTGGAAACAGTCAGTACGTCCCAAGGGTTGATTTTGCCAGGACATGTGTTGGCAAACACCATTTTATTGAAGGCTTTGCTTTTGGCGTGCAAAAGCACCGTGACTAATCTGTTAAGATTTTGTTTGTAATTTTTTTTTTAAATTAATTTAACCGGTTACCTCCAGATTAAACCCAGACCACTGGTAACAAAAAGGAAGATAAACCAAAACCAGAGGAACGTGTAGACTTTGTCGTTGATCACGTTTAGGGCCATAACGCACATTGCGTCGTGCCATTGTATCGATCCCGAAGGACCATATTTGTGAAACGTACATTTTGTTACCTAAAATCGATTGATTTTGATTTAACACCACACAACGTAAAATAATGTTTCTGAAAATATGGAACTTTTTATTTTTTGCTATAGAACTCTAAATTTAACTGCAAAAAACTTTAGTAAAAACCACACTTATTTGGCACACCAAATACTCCAACAGAACATACTCAAATTAACAAAAATTCATTGATCAATAGGTCTGTTCGCAGAAGCAATTTCTGACTGGTTTTCTTCTACTCAGAAAAAAGTTTCATTGGTTGAATGCTCACGTGACTATGACGGTTTCTGACTTGTGACCAATGAATTTTTCTGATGACTAGTGGGAAATTTCTGCGAACAGACCTATTATTAGGAAAATGTTAATAACTTGAGCAAAAATGCATTGGTTACAAAGAATGAACATTTTGCCTCCCGACTATAGCTAACGTTACGGAATTGAAGAGTCTCTAATTACGTCACGGAGGATCGTGCCAGGCTCGTTCTAACATTTTATTTAAGCCATTACGTTCATAGTTTACAGTCATTTGGAAATGACAGAAATATGTAGAAAACAAAAATCAATTGATTTTGATTTAACACCACTAACTATACATTTATTATTCTTTACAACGTAAAATAATGTTTTAGGTTTAGCATATCACTTATCAGTCCATTTTTTGCAAACATATACGAAAAGGGAAAATATGGGACTTTTTATTTTTTGCTATAGAACTCTAAATTTAACTGCAAAAAACGTTAGTAAAAACCACACTTATTTGGCACACCATATACGAAAAAATCCCATGTGACGTAGAAAACGCCAATTGCCCCGTCTCTTTTCTGCTTATAGCGAACTGAGCGAAACAAAATATGTATGGATCTTATATGAATTTTCCTGCTTCTTACTTTTTAGATCTGCAATCGTTCGTACTCCAACAGAACATACCCAAATTAACAAAAATTAATTGATCAATAGGTTTGTTCGCAGAAGCAATTTCTGACTGGTTTTCTTCTACTCAGAAAAAACGTCAAGTTTCATTGGTTGAATGCTCACGTGACTATGACGGTTTCTGACTTGTGAAGAATTTTTCTGTTGACTAGGAAATTTCTGCGAACAGACCTATTATTAGGAAAATGTTAATAACTTGAGCAAAAATGCATTGGTTACAAAGAAAGAACATTTTGCCTCCCGAATCTAAGAGTCTCTAATTACGTCACGGAGGATCGTGCCAGGCTCGTTCACACATTTTATTTAAGCCATTGTATGAGATAACCTGTATTACGTTCATAGTTTACTATACAGTCAATTGGAAATGACAGAAATATAAAGAAAACAAAATGTTTACTAAAAATTCAAGTATCATATCACATGTTTTGTTGTCAAGAGTAACATTGAAGCAGGTAATCCCAACTTGAACTTTTGTATTAAATTTCGTCATGTTAAGTACATTAATAATTCTAATGAAGGTTTATCATTGTTATTTCTGTACAAAACAAAGATTGGTACACAATTAGACGTGATTTTTCTCACTTCAGTGAAACAAAATCTTATTGAACATATCAATCACAACTTACCATGGATTAACGAACATCAAGATAACATTGTACATATTTTTTTGTCAGTTATTGAAATGTTATTTATAATTTACCTTAGGAAAAACCTCGTCCAAAGGATCAACGCTGGATTCCAAACCTTCTTTCCATACGTCAGCGCCCAGGCTCATAAATTGCCCACTCAAAAACTTGTCCGTTATGTAGATTTGTAAAATGACATTGACAAAGTTGAGGCTTTCGCACAAAACCAAATTTAATGACCATGATCTACTTATATACAGTCTGTCTATGAACGCTCTTCTAATTATTTTAATTTTGTCTTCCCTAGAACAAGCAAATTCAGCATGAGAGAGAGTAACATTTTTTTGGGTTACCACACTCACTTTTCTGCTATAGTAGGAATGGTTTTACTGGATATTGTCAGATTTTTGTCTTGCAGGGAAAAGGCTGCCAGCTCTAGTCCGTCCACCAAATATTTGATTCTACCACCTTTAAAAACACAGTTTTAAGTACAGTATTTTTGATGTAGTGGTGCCTGGTACCTTCCAGCTTCTTCCATAGTAGATGAGTAAGGTAAAACATTATTCCCTGTCCAAAAAGTACAAAAGGAACCCATTGGTAATAGCCGTGGCGCTTTATTTCGTCAGTTGAGTTAATTCCGTAAGAACCCACCCCTGGATGAGGAAGGTTTCCCAGGTCAACAAGTTTTGCATCTAAATCTTTAATCTATAGAAATGCAATATGTAATTTTGTCACATTATAAATAACAGTACATTAATATCTCTCTATCTTATTCAAGGTTGTTTTAATAAGTGTACGAGACGCTAATTTAGAAATTAAAATACCCGAAATGAAGGCAATTGCACCTTTTAAGACTAATAGGGAATTAATCACTTGAGACACCTCTCAAGTGGACTCACCAGCGTAAAAGTGGAAGTAAAAAAGCAATAGGTGTTTATGACATGTCCGGGAACTCCACCATCTGCTATACAATGTATGTGCTCTCCGATATATTGCCTCGAACAGACTAGAATGGTGGCGACCATAAGAATTGTAGCTGTTACTCTGTAGTGCAGTTTAAATATCCAATTGTCAACAGACCGAGTCTGGGTTGTCAACCTTTTGACGAAGGGCACCACCCCTTCGAAAGTCTTCAGCATGTTTGGATCTGGTGGCTGTAACAAATTACATTTTATAATAACACAGTTAAAACGACACGACAAGTTATTTTTCCGTCTTCATGGTGTCAATCTGCCTGTCCCACAATTTTTTTTTATTTCATAACTACAAAGACGGATTGAAAATATTATACACGTATTTTTTTGTTTTCAAAAATATTAAGTCTAAATAGAAAAAAAATGATGATAAAAACTACATTAATCTCATGTTTAAAACGCCCGACGCCGGTGACGTACCACACTATCAACCAATCAGCGACAAGAAGTGAAACAGTTGGCGTGCAACAGCCAATAAAATCGCCCAGAATTACGTACGTCACATGCGCGCCAAAACAGATCATTTAAATTTAATGGACAAATTCAAACTAATGTAGGAACATTTACGACCATAATTTTTTCTTCAAGAATATGAAAAATTAGTTTTTTGATTCTATTCTTTCGATTCCAGTCATTAAAACAAAAATTTATGATATGTGGGATAGGCCCATTTGCTGACAACAGTTTAACAACTTTACTAGTTTATTGTCTACTTCCTTATTTTAACTTCTATGGTTTTACGCTTTTAGCAGTAAATTACCAACTTTATCATGTACTTCATGTAAATGACGTTTTTTTTGTCTGTCTAGTGTTGTTCTAGTTTTGACAGGCATAATCAATCTATTATTACTTATACAGGGTGGTCCAGTTTTAAATTTTACCAATCCATAGCCAATTCAAAAATAAGTTGACATTCATTATGTCATTTTCCTGAAAAGTGCTTCTTAAGGAAAATACAGTCCTTCAAATTTCTGTTTTAAAAATCGTTTTTTTTTTGTCATGACTGTCACACCGTTGGAGCAATATTGATCAAATTTGGAACAAGCACTTTATTACGGTCAAAGACCCAAAACTAACCCAACCCAACTTAAAAATTGTCTTGGAAACGGAAAATTCACTTAAGAAGTTTAAAAAATATTATTGTAGCCAGTTTTCATAGTTTCCAGACAAACTAAAAGACTTTAGTTTTGAAAATTGAATTAGAAAAGATAAAAGTTTCAGAAGCTTAAAAATTGTGTTTGTAACCAGTTTTCATGCAAATCGAGAGACTTTAATACTAAAAATTGACTTGTAGACATAAAAACTACTTTTTCAAGAATTTGTTACTAGAAATTCATACATTTAAACCTTAAAAATTGACTTGAACCCCAAAATGTGACTGAACTAATGAAAAGTGACATCAGAAGCTTAAAATTTGCATTTGAAGTAAGTTTTCATAATTTGAAGACAAATTTCAATATTTTAGTCTTGAAAATAGTCTTAGATGCAGGACATTGACATTAGATTCATGAAAATTGTCTTGAAAACTAACTTTTCGTGCTTTTTACTTTGCTTTTCATTTTCTTCGAATTCTGGACTATTTTTAGTGCTTCAAAACTGCTTTCAGCTTGGAAAATCCAGTTTCAAGACTATCTTCACCAAGTTATTGACATAGCAAACTTAAAAAACAATTTTTACATTCTTCATAGACTTAAAATAGCATTTCAAGCTTTGTCACTATTAAATCGACTTCTAGACACCTCAGTGCTAAAAATTCGGGTATTTCTTAATAAACTAGACTGTTTTTAGTGTTTTAAGGCTGTTTTCAGTGCCTCAAATCGAGTTTCAAGACTATATTTACAAAGTTTTTGACTTATCAGGCCTAAAAACCAGTGTGTCCACTGACCATAGTATTGAAAATGTTATTTCAAGCTTCTTCACTATTAAATTAACTTCTACACTCATAGGTGCAATAAATTGTAGCATCTCTAAGAAATTCAGACTGTTTTTAGTGCTTTTTAAGACTGAAAAATCGAGTTTAAGACTATTTCCAAAAATCAAGCTTCTTCAGTAATTAAAGTAACAAATTTTGGTACCAAATGCTACAATAATAGTCTTGAGAACTAATTTTTAGAAATAAAATAGTCTGAAAATTTAATTTACTTCTAGTTTTGCTGTCCAGTCCAGAAAATTCAGTTGTACACCAATTAAAGTCTTGAAAATATACTTTTGGACTCTCTTTAGTCCTAGTAAAGTCAGTTCTAGCATTAAAAGTCAACTTTTATATTATTTTTAGTAGTAAAAAATGAGTTTCATGCACAATACAATCTTTATCTTGATTTCCGGACTTTTTTTAGTTCTTGAATGCCAGTTTCAGACACTCAACCAGGATGGCAGTCTGAGAAAGCGAATCATAAGACCATTCCTAGTAGTAAAAAAGTTTTTAGACTATTTAGTACAAATTTGGACTTTCACAAGTCTTGGATGTTCAGTTTTAAACTATAAAACGATTTTTTAAATTGAAATTTGGAGGACTGTATCTTCCTTAGGAAACGTTTTTCAGAAAAATGTCAACTTATTTTTTGATCAGCTATCAAATGGTGAATTATTGACACATAAAACTGGACCACCCTGTATATCAATTACTATGTCGTTTTTGGTGTAAAAAAAATAATATTTTAATTGTTAGCCTTTGTAACATTTTTGTTCTCCAAATCACCAGAACCAACTGGTTTTTTTAAACAAAATTGAATTTCCATGCGTATAGCAATCTGCGTAAACAATAGATTCTCTAATTTGTGCTTTTAAACTAGAGGTATAAATTAATAAACGTGACGTCGGAACAATGGTACTTATGTAATCCGGCAGGAAGTAGCTTGGTTCACTAAACTATAGCCAGATGAAAACCGAACGTTTTCATTGTGTGCTATTGCACAATTTAATCTTACCTGATTGACGTGCAATTTTTTTTGCTTTTGCTTAGCGTATAATTTCTGGTGGTACTGATAGTATTCGCGGGTACATACGCCAACCACTGAATCTGCCATTTAAGGTAAAACTGCTTCAATATTTCAGCAAAGTTGTGAGAATTTTTGCAACTCATACATACTTAAAGGACTCGTTTCCGTTGTTTTGTGATAATGATTCTTTTCTAGTCACTATGTCAATCATGATCTACAGGACTAGGAATTTTTGGTGAGGTGGCTCTTCAAAACAATCCATCACGTAAATTGTAATCAGCAATTTGATTTTTCTTGTAAATGCAATAATACACAAAGACATTAGTGTTTTAGGTTGTTAAAGATAATGAGCTAATCGGATTTTTTAAAACTGTTTTTCTAGGACAAGCGTTTCAAGATTACACTTTACTGATATTCTCTAGAAAAAATTTCATTTTTTATATATTATCTTTTATAACATTTTAACACGTCATAAAGTAATTAGGTGATCATTTTTGAGAGAAAAACTGTATAGTGCTTTTTTTGTACTTATTTCACCTAATTTATGGTTCTTTGGTATGAACCCTCCTGAAGCAAAATAAAAAATTGCCAAAATTACCGAGATATCGAATTTCAAAAAGTACTTACGTACAAAGTACACTGTTCTGGGATTTATGCAAATCTTGTACATGATGGACTGTTGTTTCATCTTTCTGCACAACATGACTTGTATTTTTCTGCATATTTGCTATATCAGCGTTTTGTTGCTAACCTATTGAAAGTAGATCCTTTTATCAGTTGAGTGTCAAAATACTTGTCAGAATTTTTCAAAAATGGAATTCTGTTCTCAACCTTGTATACCAATAAGAACACTCACGTGTTTGGAAAATACCTCGTGTAATATCATCAATATTTTTCTCTTTTCCTTAATAGTGATAAACAATGGCGTATACGTGTTGCAGTTAATCATTATATAAGTTCCTAAGGAAGATACAGTCCTCCAAATATCCATTTAAAAAATCGTTTTATAGTTTAAAACTGATCATCCAAGACTTGTGAAAGTCCAAATTTGTACTGAATAGTCTAAAAACTTTTTTACTACTAGGAATGGTCTTATAATTTGCTTTCTCAGACTGCCATCCTGGTTGAGTGTCTGAAACTGGCATTCAAGAACTAAAAAAAGTCCGGAAATCAAGACAAAGATTGTATTGTGCATGAAACTCATTTTTTACTACTAAAAATAATATAAAAGTTGACTTCTAATGCTAGAACTGACTTTACTAGGACTAAAAAGAGTCCAAAAGTATATTTTCAAGACTTTAATTGGTGTATAACTCAATTTTCTGGACTGGACAACAAGTCTAGAAGTAAATTAAATTTTCGGACTATTTTATTTCTAAAAATTAGTTCTCAAGACTATTATTGTAGCATTTGGTACCAAAATTTTTTACTTTTATTACTGAAGAAACTTGATTTTTGGAAATAGTCTTAAACTCGATTTTTCAGTCTTAAAAAGCACTAAAAACAGTCTGAATTTCTTAGAGATGCTACAATTTATTGCACCTATGAGTGTAGAAGTCAATTTAATAGTGAAGAAGCTTGAAATAACATTTTCAAGACTATGGTCAGTGGACACACTGGTTTTTAGGCCTGATAAGTCAAAAAATTTGTAAAGATAGTCTTGAAACTCGATTTGAGGCACTGAAAACAGCCTTAAAACACTAAAAACAGTCTAGTTTGTTAAGAAATACCCGAATTTTTAGCACTGAGGTGTCTAGAAGTCGATTTAATAGTGACAAAGCTTGGAATGCTATTTTAAGTCTATGAAGAATGTAAAAATTGTTTTTTAAGTTTGCTATGTCAATAACTTGGTGAAGATAGTCTTGAAATTCGATTTTCCAAGCTGAAAGCAGTTTTGAAGCACTAAAAATAGTCCAGAATGCGAAGAAAATGAAAAGCAAAGTAAAAAGCACGAACAGTTCGTTTTCAAGACAATTTTCATGAATCTAATGTTAATGTCCTGCATCTAAGACTATTTTCAAGACTAAAATATTGAAATTTGTCTTCAAATTATGAAAACTTACTTCAAATGCAAATTTTAAGCTTCTGATGTCACTTTTCATTAGTTCAGTCACATTTTGGGGTTCAAGTCAATTTTTAAGGTTTAAATGTATGAATTTGTAGTAACAAATTCTTGAAAAAGTAGTTTTTATGTCTACAAGTCAAATTTTAGTATTAAAGTCTCTCGATTTGCATGAAAACTGGTTACAAACACAATTTTTAAGCTTCTGAAATTTTTATCTTTTCTAATTCAATTTTCAAAACTAAAGTCTTTTAGTTTGTCTGGAAACTATGAAAACTGGCTATAATAATATTTTTTAAACTTATATATATATATTATATATATATATATTGCTCCAACGGTCTGACAGTTATGACAAAAAAAAAACGATTTTTTTAACAGAAATTTGAAGGACTGTATTTTGCTTAGGAAGCACTTTTCAGGAAAATGACATAATGAATGTCAACTTATTTTTTAATTGGCTATGGATTGGTGAATTATTGACATTTAAAACTGAACCACCCTGTATATGCAAACCATAAGGTTCTTTCACTTTTTTCAAACACAGAAAACAGTTTTTTGTACTTCCTTCATAACTTAAAGTTGGATCACACTTTTCTAAACTAATAACATTTTGTTGTTTTGATATGACAACTTCCTGATAACTTCCCCTACCTCCTTCATGCAATTGCAACATTGTATTCAGACTTTAACACGGTTTCGATGTATGTAAAATCAATATTAAAACTCACCGGTTAAACACAAGCTAAAACCACATCAAACCTTACACGATGCAGCATTCACTGAAAAATATCGTACCGTTTAATTTGCGTAATCAATTAATTAAATGAACCGGATGAACTCCTGGATTGTCATTAATTTAAGCTGAAATTGAACTGACATACGACCGGTGAACCTTTACGTGCACTACACGAATAAGATGTTTGGAAAATTATTGTGATCACGAGTATTACAAGCCGAGAACTGATAACACACATTGTCAGTTGTACTTGATTTACCCATACAATAAGGTCGAAGACTCATTATCTTATGTTAGTTCTAGTTATTGTTAAATAATTGAAAAACAAATTGATAGCCTGGAATGTATATTTGACTTACATACAGATGTGGTAAATCCAAAACCGACCATAGGAAAACCGCGTAACGGACAGAGAAACGTACATTAATGCATGCGCGGGACAAAGACAGAAAACGAAAAAAATATCAAGTAGGCCGTATTTTCAGCGCGCTGTTGCCAAACGCCAAGTGTCACTCAATTACCGTCGACAAAATAACTTGGCGTTTGGCAACAGCGCGCTGAAAATATGGCCTACTTGATATTTTTTTCGTTTTTTGTCTTAGTCCCGCGCATGCAATTATCTACGTTTCTCTGTCAGTTACACGGTTTTCCTATGGTCGGTTTTGGATTTACCACACCTGTATAATGAAAGAAGAATGTTTTGTTCACATGTTGGTGTGTATGTAAACAATTTTCAAATCCAACCCAAACATGTTGTATTACATTTTTAAATCAGTTTCTTACTAATTCAAGTTTAGAATTAAAATGTTTTTGCAAACTTTCGTCAATTTTACAAAATTTCTGTTGTTTTGCAATAATATCGATGATATTAATCAGCAGTTTTTGCAAATCTTTATGGGATGTACTTGATAAAAATCAGTGATTGTTCATCAATGCAATTGATCATTAATTAATATAAAAAAAATTAAATAAACTAATTTTCAGCTTAATAACCATATATTGACAGGAAACCTGTTAAAAAGTTAACTTTGAATGTAAAGCAAAGCAGTGTAGATTAAATCCGGATTAAGTGTGTTAATAAACTTTAAAGCAGAATTATGATACCGATTAAAAATCAACAAATAATTGTTGTTAAAGGGATTAAGTGATTAGTGAGTGATAGTACGAATATCAGGTTCAATTATATCGGAAGTCAGTTTCCGGTCAATATACTGCCGATTATTATATTTTATTTCACTATTATTTTGTCGTTTCCTTAAGCTTAATAATAGATTTGTAACACAGAATAAAGAGGAATCTTACAACGTTATTTCCATTGAAGGGTAACGCCCGATTAGGATATGGATTTACTAACTTAATGTAAACTTAATGCTGTGACCTCAATTCAAATCCCTTGAAAGCTAAGTGCAGTTTAAGCTCGTCACGTGTCCGTACAGTATTAAATACAACAGGTTATAAATCGTTAGATTAAGGTGTAGAAATAAAAATTAAATTAATAAATTATAAAAGGTAATAACTGGATTATTTTGGCCACCATCCATTAAGTTGATAGAATAGTTGACATTTATCAAATCTACACCATTTATGCCTGCTTTATACCTCTCAATTAACAATTAAACTAAACTTTCATTTAAACTAAAATTAATTTATCAACTTACAAGCGAGTCCATTTATACTTTCAATTTACACTAAACTAAAATTAATTTTAAATTAAAGTTAAACCAACTTTATTAAAGTTCGGCTTAATTCGTTTAAATTCGTTGACTTTCGGAACTATCACTGTCATACTTGTCATCACTCATGATGTAAATTGCTGTCTTCTATTGCGAGGATTTTTTACCGAAAAAGTGGTTTAAGAACAAATTTTTTAAATTATTTAAAAAAAAAAGTTCTTTATCCACAAAACACGCGTAATGACGATGACAATAGAAACGTCAACGTCAAACATCAACGTCGAACGTCCAGTAAGTCAAAACAGTCATTTATTTTTCTAATTATTAATTTGTAGTATAAACCTAAACAAGATTTCTTAGTTTAAATATTAATTTTAGTGGAAATTTAAATTTAATTTAATTCTTAAATGGGAGGTATAAAGCAGGCATTACACATGTAGTTTAGAAAATATCACTTGGATTTTAAAAATATAAGTTGGATTTCAGAATCTATAACTTGTATTTCAGAAAAGATCACTTGTATTTTAGAACGATTTTTTTGTGTTTCTATGTGGTTATTAGTTCATTGTTTTTTTTTAATATCACTTTAAGCAAAAAAACCCGTCCATCGGGAGTATTAATTTATCTAAAATATACAGGGTGTCCCATAACTATATGACAATCTCTCGGAGGCATACAGGGGAGGTCAAAATAATACGATTTGTTCATATAATTAATTTTTTTTAAAGTCACTCCTAAGGGAAATATCGAGCCCCAAGGAATTGCCTTCCAATTAACGTTTTTGGCCGTAACTTTTGAAACACACACTGTATATTGTAATGATTATTGGGTTTAATGTTTTATCGAAAGAGACCTTCTATTTGACATGAAAACCAGGTATCTCGTCTTCGAAAGGCTGGAACTAACTGGACCTAAGACACAATTTGCTTAAACTTTGACAGCTGTCATTATTTTCAGCTGCAAACGCCATTAATGGATACTCTTAACATTTTTATCGAAAAATTGTACTCTTCTTTTATTTCGATAAAATAAACGGTTTTCGAAATAAATCGATTTTTCATTGAACTGCTTAAACAACAATGTTATTAAAAATATTCGTTAAACTATTTACTTTTTTTGCTCAACTTTAATTTTCCAAATTACAAATGACCATGTCTAAAATCCAACTGCTCTTTTCTATACTACAAGTGACTAATCTGAAATACAAATTGCAATTTCGAAAATCAAAGTTATATTATTCTAAAATTGAAAGTACCTTTTCTGAAAGACAAATGATATTTTTCAAATCCATCTTATGATTTCTAAAATTCAACTGACGCTTTCTAAACAACATGCGTAAATGGTGTAGTACTTTGATGTACATTAAGGTCCAGGTACAATTTGGTTCAGAAACTTCAATTTGACAGCAATGCAGTTTATTTGGCAAAATTTGGCAAACTCTGTATAACCTTCCTAGTTGGTCAATAGACAAATTTGAATCTTTTAATTTAATTATGTGGAATGAGCCCATTTTATAAAGAGTTCTTTTCGTAATAAGATCATTGATGTTCCATGCTGTATATTGCCAAAAATAGACACTGACTGAATCTTCGTAATTATTAACACGAATCGTTTAACAGATTCTTTGTCACATTATGATATAAATTAAAAGTACACCGCAACTCCAATATTCCTATCTAATCGAAGATGATTTTGTGAGAAAAACTGTCACTCTTGCACGTAATTACATTTGTTGAATGAATGAAACATGGACGTTGTTTGGGTTGGGTTCATGATGATAACATATTTCCAGAATCGATTGATTCTTCTATTTCGACACTGTTTACTCTTATTGTCACTATTACTTTGATAAGACACAAATAAATCGCAATTATCTTCTATTCAAAGCCTTTGAGTGTTGGACACATATCCATAATACATTACTTTTAAACTTGTTCACCACGATTACGATTGGAAATATGTTTTTCTTACTTTTGGTGCCATTGCTGCTCCTTTTGCTGCCATTTTTTCACACACAAAAAAATACAACCCCAGAATAATACAAATTTGGGTGTGATCCCACGAAAAGACTAGTGGCAATACTTATCAGATTTACGATAAGTAGTTATCTTTAACTGTGCATTTAGTTTTCATATATTTGCCAAAATTATCTAGAACGCATCTTCAAAACTAAAGTACCTACAATGTGTCACACTCCTGAAAATCATATTAAATTTGCCATTTCTGTTTTTAATTTAAAAAATCTGGACGTGACTTTAACCATATAATTCAAGCTTGTGATTAAAACTATAATAATAATAAATACAGCAAAATTAATTTATTTAATTTGTGCAGTTGATGATTTTTGACCACAAGACAATATTGAATTTGATGGTACCTAAATTAGTAATTTTTACGATTGATTTTTTAATTATTACAGTGATTGATATTTCCATTGTTGTGTGACGTTCAAGGTACTGATTGTGATTGCAGATTTTAAAAAGTGTTAAAGTTACAAGTTACAAAATCAAAAAATTTACACTAGTTTGTGAGACTGTGTGAAAGTACTTTGAATGTTTTACGTCCTTGAAGTATTATTAGTTAATTAGGTAGTAATTTCACACTTTCACTCACCTTAACTGTAAATTATCAGATTTCGAATCTGTTTTCTTTACTCAAGACTTTAGTTTTGAAAATTGAACTTGTAGACATAAAAAAAAACTACTTTTTCAAGAATTTGTTACTACAAATTCATACATTTAAAGCTTAAAAATTGACTTGAACCCCAAAATGTGACTGAACTAATGAAAAGTGACATCAGAAGCTTAAAATTTGCATTTGAAGTAAGTTTTCATAATTTGAAGACAAATTTCAATATTTTAGTCTTGAAAATAGTCTTAGATGCAGGACATTAACATTAGATTCATGAAAATTGTCTTGAAAACGAACTGTTCGTGCTTTTTACTTTGATTTTCATTTTCTTCGAATTCTGGACTATTTTTAGTGCTTCAAAACTGCTTTCAGCTTGGAAAATCGAGTTTCAAGACTATATTCACCAAGTTATTGACATAGCAAACTTAAAAAACATTTTTTTCATTCTTCATAGACTTAAAATGGCATTCCAAGCTTTGTCACTATTAAATCGACTTCTAGACACCTCAGTGCTAAAAATTCGGGTATTTCTTAATAAACTAGACCGTTTTTTAGTGTTTTAAGGCTGTTTTCAATGCCACAAATCGAGTTTCAAGACTATCTTTACAAAGTTTTTGACTTATCAGGCCTAAAAGTCAGTTTGTCCACTGACCATAGTCTTGAAAATGTTATTTCAAGCTTCTTCACTATTAAATTGACTTTTACACTCATAGGTGCAATAAATTGTAGCATCTCTAAGAAATTCAGACTGTTTTTAGTGCTTTTTAAGACTGAAAAATCGAGTTTAAGACTATTTCCAAAAGTCAAGTTTCTTCAAAAATAAAAGTAAAAAATTTTGGTACCAAATGCTACAATAATAGTCTTGAGAACTAATTTTTAGAAATAAAATTCCTAATTCTTTATCTAGAAATTCAGTCCTAATTTCAGACCGTTCATCAGTGAAATTCTTCTTCAACATTTTCAAATTGATGAAACAATCAATGAACACTAATGGCAGACAGATTTTGAGTTATTACTGGTTGCACAGAACATCATATGCACAACCCATCAGTGCAAGACATTTATTAACAAAAAAAAAACCCAAAAAGTGTTGAAGGCAGCAAATAATAACCTAAAATAGTTGTTTTGATATTCCAAATATAAAAACAACTAAATTGTGGGAACTGTTTTTTCATAAAATGATTTTTAGCGCCATCTGTTGTTTGTCTAAAATTAATAATATCACAATATTGTTTATTACATTTTTTTGATTGTAATCACCTTTTCAGCAATCTAATGTTAAAAGATTCTGGTACAGTATTTCATCCACGATAATACCAATTCAAATTAACAATTTTGGCATTTTTGAGCTATTAGTAAACAATTACAAAATGTAGATTTTAACCATTTTAAAGAGCTTGCAGGATTTAAAAAACTTTTACTTATTTGAGAATGTTATTTGAAAAGACGAATAGAAATTGAAACAAGTTCTTTATGGCCTAACATAAAAAATATTAATTGTTTTACCCTGGGTAACATTTGACAGTTGCAAATTTAATTTTGTTAGGGTCACGTGACTGTTTTATGTAATTTGTATTTTGGAGTTTTAATAATTTAAAAATTAATTTTTTTTCCGTCCCTGACCATTTTCAAGTTCAAAACTGTATTTATTAGAGTCACGTAACTGTTTTGACTATTTTTTAAACATCAATTTGTTTATCCTGTTAACATTTGAACTGTGACAGTTTTAAATTTAATTTTTTCCAGGTGAACTGACTGTTTTATTGAATTTCATCAATTTGAACTTTTACAGATAAAATTTGACGTCTGAGATAATTCAAAATCGTCGTGACACGAAACCAACATAGCAAGGATTTCCACATCATTTAAATCAAAAATGTTTCAGGCCACCGGACTCAAAACAAAAAATCGCAACTTTCGAACCAAACCACAAGCATTAGTTCTGTTCTAATTCGAAATAATAAAAATGCAACAAACCATAAACGTCTTGCCTCACAGATCTAATAAATGTCCCCAATCTGAATCGTGTCGTTCAAATATTTATTCACAAGATTGGTTGTTTTACCTTTACAACCTAATTTTGAATTATTACCCCAAAGAAGATAAGTCTCAAGTGCATGTTTGTAAAAATTATTGCTGCATTGAATTTCACTGTACTGATGTTTATGCAACCATTAATCTAAATAAGTTTTAGCAATAATTGACTTGCAAATTAATAAGTGGTAAAAATATTAATATTATTACTGCGTGTTGTTAGTTTTATGTGATCCTGGAGAGGTGTATGATATTGACATTCTAATTTTGCGATGCATTGTTACTAGGACGATAATTGATTTTTGTTTGTCACAGAAATTATAGTAACACTGATAACCAGATTAATTCAGGTCAATATTACGTTACTGTTTGAAGAGTTTGACGAAAATTTGTCAGAGCTTTTTGTTGTTAAAAAAGTCAATATTTGATAGCCGGAAACAATAACCCTCTACCAAACTAGGTTAGATATATTTACGAAACTATTCAATAAAGGTTTTATTGATGGTTGTCATCATCAGGTCAATTAAATTGTTTCAGTCTTTTGTGTGTCAGAAAATAAACAATTTCATCATACTATCCATTTTCTCTAGATTCTACAACAATGTGTGGAGAAAGAATGATTTATTGATGCGTCAACTCGCATAAAGCAAATCATGGACGTGCAAATAGTTTAAACAAATCGGATTTTACCGCAAACTGTATGTGATTATTAATTTAAATTTTAGTCAAAAGGTGATATTGGAAAATTTACAGAATCATCAAGTGTAGGTATTTCTAGGAATAAAACAGCTAAATTTAGAAACTAATCACTTCAGCAGCTTCTTTGTTATGATATCAAGTTGTCTGTCATCTGTACGTGTCATTTTTCTGCGGTTGCAGTTTTTTTTTAATTGCTAGCTTAGTAAATGGATTAAAAGCGTTGTAAGCTATCCGAGGTTGGCGAGGTGTAACGTAAATCAAATAGGATTCGCCGACAGAGATCTTTGGCCCTCAAACAAAGAAAAAGGCAAGTTGTCGCCATGCAGAGGGTCAAAGCCGGAGAGAAGGGTCAAGTTGACCGGCAAACGTGACATTCCAAGCAACTTCCACTCTGAACCTGAACCGCTATTAAGTCGGCATCTTTAAGGTCTTTTAGGACCACTGGTTTTTGAAATGTTGTGTATTTTATTGCCTACCATTCTGCATAATTAACATGCTGTGCCGTAGAAAAGAATGCCCATAATTTTTAATTTGATTGCATTTTATAATACAGAAGATTATAATTGCAAATATTTTAAATTTTTTTGTGAACGGTTTCAATGAAAAAATGAGAGAAACTACAAATACTTAATATAAAATAATGGAAATATGGCAACGTCGGATAATTCCCAAAAATGACACCTCTGTAGGAATACTATTCTTAAAATCAATCGAATTTAATACACCAGCATATGTCTGCTTCATCGATTTGACCAAGAAATTTGATAGGGTTAATCTAATGATAAGGGAAATAGCTGTTATCTGCCCTGAAAAAATCTACTAAAATTGTTGAATTTGAATAAAGAGATATAAAAAGAAACTAAAAATATCGTTCACCGAACATGCCAAGATTTATGATAAAAATTGAAAACTCCTTGTTTCTAAACTCCGCTACGCGTCGTTCGGCCAACTGCAATCGCGTGCGGAAAGGATACTATCCACGAGTGTTAAAAAAAAACTATTTTCTACTTGCGTGCAGGATTTGATACTTTTTTGCACGAATATGAGTGCAGAAAGTTAGTCTAATTATAATTCTATTAACATTCAAAGTAAACTAATGCTAGTTGCAGTCGAGGGTAGAAAAGATGCTTTCCCTCAATACCTATCTCAAACAGTCAACTGTCTAAAACAGTTAGCTTGTAATAGCTGGCTAAATCTAATGTGCAGTTAAAAGGCGGGAAAGACGCTTTCCGCATGTGTTAGGTACCAAACTTTTCCTACGAGTATTATACAGGGTGGTCCAGTTTTAAATGTCAATAATTCACCAATCCCTAGTCAATTAAAAAATAAGTTGACATTCATTATGTCATTTTCCTGAAAAGTGCTTCCTAAGGAAAATACAGTCCTTAAAATTTCTGTTTAAAAAATCGTACATAACTGTCAAACCGTTGGAACAATATTGATCAAATTTGGAACAAGCACTTTACTACACGTTATTACGGTCAAAGACCCAAAACTAACCCAACCCAACTTAAAAATCGTCTTGGAAACCGAAAATTCACTTAAGAAGTTTAAAAAATATTATTGTAGCCAGTTTTCATAGTTTCCAGACAAACTAAAAGACTTTAGTTTTGAAAGTTGAATTAGAAAAGATAAAAATTCCAGAAGCTTAAAAATTGTGTTTGTAACCAGTTTTCATGCAAATCGAGAGACTTTAATACTAAAAATTGACTTGTAGACATAAAAACTACTTTTTCAAAAATTTGTTACTACAAATTCATACATTTAAAGCTTAAAAATTGACTTGAACCCCAAAATGTGACTGAACTAATGAAAAGTGACATCAGAAGGTTAAAATTTGCATTTGAAGTAATTTTTCATAATTTGAAGACAAATTTCAATATTTTAGTCTTGAAAATGGTCTTAGATGCATTACATTGACATTAGATTCATGAAATTTGTCTTGAAAACGAACTTTTCGTGCTTTTTACTTTGCTTTTCATTTTCTTCGAATTCTGGACTATTTTTAGTGCTTCAAAACTGCTTTCAGCTTGGAAAATCGAGTTTCAAGACTATCTTCACCAAGTTATTGACATCCAAATTTTTACATTCTTCATAGACTTAAAATAGCATTTCAAGCTTTGTCACTATTAAATCGACTTCTAGACACCTCAGTGCTAAAAAATTCGGGTATTTCTTAATAAACTAGACTGTTTTTAGTGTTTTAAGGCTGTTTTCAGTGCCTCAAATCGAGTTTCAAGACTATCTTTACAAAGTTTTTGACTTATCAGGCCTAAACGCCAGTTTGCCCACTGACCATAGTCTTGAAAATGTTATTTCAAGCTTCTTCACTATTAAATTGACTTCTACACTCATAAAGTGTAATAAATTGTAGCATCTCTAAGAAATTCAGACGGTTTTTAGTGCTTTTTAAGACTGAAAAATCGAGTTTAAGACTATTTCCAAAAGTCAAGTTTCTTCAGTAATAAAAGTAAAAAATTTTGGTACCAAATGCTACAATAATAGTCTTGAGAACTAATTTTTAGAAATAAAATAGTCCGAAAATTTAATTTACTTCTAGACTTGTTGTCCAGTCCAGAAAATTGAGTTGTACACCAATTAAAGTCTTGAAAATATACTTTTGGACTCTCTTTAGTCCTAATAAAGTCAGTTCTAGCATTAAAAGTCAACTTTTATACTATTTTTAGTAGTAAAAAATAGAGTTTTATGCACAATACAATCTTTGTCTTGATTTCCGGAATTTTTTTAGTTCTTGAATGCCAGTTTCAAACACTCAACCAGGATGGCAGTCTGAGAAAGCGAATCATAAGACCATTCTTAGTAGTAAAAAAGTTTTTAGACTATTCAGTACAAATTTGGACTTTCACAAGTCTTGAATGTTCAGTTTTAAACTATAAAACGATTTTTTGATAGGCTATCTATCAAATGGTGAATTATTGACACTTAAAACTGGACCACCCTGTATGTTTCATTAAATTGAACAAAAATGGATAGTAAAATTACTAAAATGAAAACCTCTGTTTGCAAAGATTATTAAAAGTGTATTCTTAATTGAGAAATCAAATATACATCGTTTTTTGATTTAAATGTTTTTTTTTGAAAAATAAAATGAGGCAAGTTTTACTTTTCTTCGTTTATAGAGGTTAGATTATTTAGGTTATCAGAAAGAGGAAGAAAATAACTCAAAAAAATCAATTTAAAGAAACAGTCGCTCAAAAATGACCAAAAATTTTGCTGTCCCATTCGTTTTGACAGCAGTTTAGACTCTCCAGTTTATATTTTCTAAAATCCAAGCGTTACTTTCTAAACTACATGTATAGGTGTAGTTGAAGATAGCCTCTAAAGGAAAAGACAAAGCCAACTTTTAGGCTTAAATACTCGAAATACCTGAGCGAGCTAACAAAGAGCGGCTCTAAAGGGGTTTAGTCCCTTCGAAACTTATTTCCAATTTTTCTTTTGGGATTGTGAGAAGTTGAAACCTTGTTCGAGACTAGATGCGTAGTGGGGGTCGCAATGTCCAATCCGACGAAGGTTTCCCCTTCTTCCCCGCTTATCCGATGGCTCGTTCACCGCTCTCGCTCGAGCAAGCGTTTCGTTGATACAGTTGCTCGGAGCGCAGTACGCTTAAATACACAGTAGGTAAAATTAGTGCTGCTGTTGAGCGCACAATAATAATTAATTGACCCCTTTAATTAGTGACTGTAGTGATAGTGTCGCGATGTTTGACGTGTTCGGCTCCGTCAAGGGGCTGCTAAAAATCGATGCGGTATGCATCGATAACAATATTTTTCGATTGCATTACAAAGCCACTGTGATTATCTTGGTGGCTTTCTCTTTGCTGGTAACCAGTAGACAATACATAGGGGACCCTATCGACTGTATTGTTGATGACATCCCGCTAAATGTGATGGACACTTATTGTTGGATTTACTCGACCTTCACTATTCCTAATAGACTGACAGGGAGAGTAGGACAGGATATTGTGCAGCCGGGGGTGGCTAGTCACGTGGATGGCAAAGATGAAGTTAAGTATCACAAGTACTACCAATGGGTGTGCTTTGTATTGTTCTTCCAAGCCATGTTATTCTACGTGCCAAGATATTTGTGGAAAACTTGGGAAGGCGGTAGAATTAAAATGTTGGTTTTGGACTTGAACTGCCCTATTGTGAACGAAGATTGCAAGGCTGATAGGAAGAAGTTGTTGGTAGATTACTTCAGCACCAACTTGCACATGCAAAACTTTTACGCTTTCCGATTCTTCATTTGTGAAGTACTGAACTTTGCTAATGTGGTGGGACAAATTTTCTTTATGGACTTTTTCTTGGATGGCGAATTCAGCACCTACGGTAGTGACGTGTTACGCTTCACCGAATTGGAACCTGAAGAACGTGAAGACCCGATGGCTAGAGTATTTCCTAAGGTAACTAAATGTACCTTCCACAAATACGGTCCGTCTGGGTCGGTGCAGAAATTCGATGGTCTCTGCGTTCTTCCTTTAAACATTGTCAACGAAAAAATCTACGTTTTCTTATGGTTCTGGTTTATCATCTTAAGTGTTCTATCCGGAATTTCTCTGTTGTATCGCATCTGCGTGATTATGGGCCCCAAATTGCGTCTTTACCTCTTGAGAGCTAGATGTCGCATTGCTGGCCACGAACAAATCGAAACGATAGCCGAAAAATGCGAAATTGGCGATTGGTTTGTACTGTATCAGTTGGGTAAGAACATTGACCCTTTAATTTTTAAAGAGGTAATCTCCGACTTGGCCAAGAAACTTGAAGGCAAAGAGACAGTTTAACAGTTTAAACGATTTCTAAATGGAAATACAAGTGTTTTAATACATTGTGACAAAACACGGACAACATAATGAAGGGGACCAATTGAAAAGTTCTGTGATGGCAGAAAAGACTGTTCTTACGATACAAATTTGAGAGACTTTTTTTAGTTATACAATGAATTATTCCTTTTTTTTTATTTATTGCATAACTTGCGTATTCTTTTTTAGCTCAAGCGGTCATTCCTGAGATATTTGTGTAAAATTTATTTACTGCCAGACATTCTTCGCTATTGATTTAGATAATGAATGTACATTGTATTAGTTTTTATTTGGTTTTAAATAAAATAAGCAATAGAGAGACGGTTTTCGCTTCGTTTTTTTAGGTTTAGTCAACGACAAAAGACACCTTTTTTACATATGATTTTACATGTAGAATTGTTATGGTAAGATTGGTAGGTATGGAGTAACTGGGCGAAATCGAATTCTCTGTGATAGATCTGGAATCATACCGTTCTAGCATTAATAGTGTAATCGTAAATTTATGAATAATTGTGATTGTTAGATTAGGGCTACTATATGATTTCCATACTAGTTTTACATAAGATGCTATTTATATTATCCAATCATACTGTACTTGTGTGTTCAAAGTGTACTGTACTATGGATAAACCAATAGTGCCTTCCAATTTGCATGAAATAAAATATTTTTAAAATAAAACTTTATTAGAAACACTTATTTTATTTGAATTCCTTACATTCCTATACACAGCCTACCAGACAACCTATCAATTATTATTAAATACCAACTTTATATAATGCATCAGCTGTTCTTTTTGTTTTATCTTATCTCAACTATACCATTATACTAGTTGATAATGAAATTTTAAGAGGTTGATAATGACTTTATATTCCATTACATTACAATGTGGAAGGCTTATAGCGAACATATGCGTTGACGTCATTTTAAAATTGTAATATAATAGATTGCAGAACTGGTAATTGTTTATATTTGACGCAATGAATTTTTGGAATAACAATATTTTTTGCAGGCAGCTAAGACGATAATTTTGCAGTGTAAGTCTAATGTATGAATGGTTTATTTTTTGTACTTACATTCTGATTAGATTTAATTGTTTTTGTACAATATAGAATTTTACAAAAATACATTTCACGCACCACATATGGTTTAGTATTAAAAGAAAGTTTTCTCAAAAAAATACAGCAAAACTCACAACCTATTCACTCTAAAACTTTTTAGTCTTTTCAGCATTGTTGCCATGTTTGAAACGTTGTCAAGCTGTTACTTGCATTCGAATCAAGTTTTTTTATATGTCGTTGAAAAGAGGATTAAAAATGCTAGAAAATGGCGTTTGAACGAATTTTTTAACTTTTGGTGTTTTTGAGATATTTCAATTAAAAAATTATGACACTTTTGAGCATTTTTGCCAAGTTTGAAGCTCTGTGATGCTGTTCATTTCACTCTAATCTCTACTCCAATCAAGTTTTTTTATATGTCGTTGAAAAGAGGATTAAAAATGCTACAAAATGGCGTTTGAACGAATTTTTTAACTTTTGGTGTTTTTGAGATATTTCAATTAAAAAATTATGACATTTTTGAGCATTGTTGCCAGGTTTAAAACTCTGTGAGGCTGTTCATTTCACTCTAATCTTGTCATTGGAAACAGAAAGTGCTACAAAATAACGTTCAAACCGATTAACTATTTTTTTTAATTTTTTTGAGATACTTTTAATGCAAAAGTTGTGTTTTTTGGGACTTTTCAGCATTGTTGCCATGTTTGAAACGTTGTAACGCTGTTACTTGCACTCCAATTGAGTTTTTTTATATGTCGTTGGAAAGAGGATTAAAAATGCTACAAAATGGCGTTTGAACGAATTTTCTAGCTTTTGGTGTTTTTGAGATATTTCAATTCAAAAATTATGACCCTTTTGAGCATTTTTGCCAGGTTTGAAGCTCTGTGATGCTGTTCATTTCACTCTAATCTCCACTCCAATCAAGTTTTTTTAAATGTCGTTGTAAAGAGGCTTAAAAATGCTAGAAAATGGCGTTTGAACGAATTTTTTAACTTTTGATGTTTTTGAGATATTTCAATTAAAAAATTATGACACTTTTGAGCATTTTTGCCAGGTTTGAAGCTCTGTGAGGCTGTTCATTTCACTCTAATCTTGTCATTGGAAACAGAAAGTGCTACAAAATAACGTTCAAACCGATTAACTATTTTTTTTTAATTTTTTTGAGATACTTTTAATGCAAAAGTTGTTTTTTGAGACTTTTCAGCATTGTTGCCATGTTTGAAACGTTGTAACGCTGTTACTTGCACTCCAATTGAGTTTTTTTATATGTCGTTGGAAAGAGGATTAAAAATGCTACAAAATGGCGTTTGAACGAATTTTCTAGCTTTTGGTGTTTTTGAGATATTTCAATTCAAAAATTATGACCCTTTTGAGCATTTTTGCCAGGTTTGAAGCTCTGTGATGCTGTTCATTTCACTCTAATCTCCACTCCAATCAAGTTTTTTTAAATGTCGTTGTAAAGAGGCTTAAAAATGCTAGAAAATGGCGTTTGAACGAATTTTTTAACTTTTGGTGTTTTTGAGATATTTCAATTAAAAAATTAGGACACTTCTGAGCATTTTTGCTAGGTTTGAAGCTCTGTGATGCTGTTAGTTGCACTCTAATCTTGTCATTGTAAACAGAAAGTGCTACAAAATGACGTTCGAACCTTTTAACAATTTTTTGTGATACTTTTACTGCATAAGTTGTGTTTTTTTGGGACTTTTCAGCTTTGTTGCCATGTTTGAAGCGTTGTAACGCTGTTACTTGCACTCCAATTGAGTTTTTTTATATGTCGTTGGAAAGAGGATTAAAAATGCTACAAAATGGCGTTTGAACGAATTTTCTAGCTTTTGGTGTTTTTGAGATATTTCAATTCAAAAATTATGACCCTTTTGAGCATTTTTGCCAGGTTTGAAGCTCTGTGATGCTGTTCATTTCACTCTAATCTCCACTCCAATCAAGTTTTTTTAAATGTCGTTGTAAAGAGGCTTAAAAATGCTAGAAAATGGCGTTTGAACGAATTTTTTAACTTTTGGTGTTTTTGAGATATTTCAATTAAAAAATTAGGACACTTCTGAGCATTTTTGCTAGGTTTGAAGCTCTGTGATGCTGTTCATTGCACTCTAATCTTGTCATTGTAAACAGAAAGTGCTACAAAATGACGTTCGAACCTTTTAACAATTTTTTGTGATACTTTTACTGCATAAGTTGTGTTTTTTGGGACTTTTCAGCATTGTTGCCATGTTTGAAACGTTGTAACGCTGTTACTTGCACTCCAATTGAGTTTTTTTTATATGTCGTTGAAAAGAGGATTAAAAATGCTACAAAATGGCGTTTGAACGAATTTTTTAACTTTTGGTGTTTTTGAGATATTTCAATTCAAAAATTATGACATTTTTGAGCATTTTTGCCAGGTTTGAAGCTCTGTGAGACTGTTCATTGCACTCTAATCTTGTCATTGGAAACAGAAAGTGCTACAAAATGACGTTCGAACCGATTATCTATTTTTTTTTTTTAGATACTTTTATTACAAAAGTTGTGTTTTTTTGGGACTTTTCAGCTTTGTTGCCATGTTTGAAGCGTTGTAACGCTGTTACTTGCACTCCAATTGAGTTTTTTTATATGTCGTTGCAAAGAGGATTAAAAATGCTACAAAATGGCGTTTGAACGAATTTTCTAGCTTTTGGCGTTATTGAGATATTTTAATTAAAAAAATTTGACACTTTTTGAGAGTTTTCAGCATTGTTGCCAGGTTTGAAGTTATTTAAGACGTGTTTTTCCTTAAAAATCAATTTAGTAATAATTTTACAGTATTGATGATAAAAACATTAAAATCACGGAAAAAACCTTCCAAAAATCCACCAGTATGACGTTAGTATGATAGGTAAACGTGCCAGAGGCCTCTGACAGCCATTTTGTATTGCCAGAGGCCTCTGAAACCTTCTTAAGCTTACTATGAATTGTTTTTAACGTGCCAGAGGCCTCTGAAACCTTCTTAAGCTTACTAAAACTATTTTTAACGTGCCAGAGGCCTCTGGCAACCATTTTGTATTGCCAGAGGCCTCTGAAACCTTCTTAAGCTTACTATGAATTATACCAAAGTCTCTACAAATTACTGAAAACTTCCCAGAGGCCTCTACAAGTGTCTTGAAACCTTCGATTTTTTTTAAACTATCAGGAGCCTCTATTTTGTACTGAAAATCTCCCAGAACTTGCCAGAAGCCTCTAAAAGTATCTTGGACCTTTCAAGATTTTTTTAAAACTACCAGAAGCCTCTATTTAGTACTGAAAACCACCCAGAACTTGCTGAAAGTCTCTAAAAGTGTTTTGAACCTTTAAAAAAATATTTTAAAACTGTCAGAAGCCTCTGGTACTGAAAACTTCTCAGAACTTGTCAGAAGCCTTTAAAAATGTTTGAAAAGACCATTAAAAATGCTTCAAAATGGCGTTTGAACGAATTTTTTTTACTTTTGGAGTTTTTTTGGACTTTTGAGCATTGTTGCCAGGTTTTACACTCTGTGATGCTGTTCATTTCCACTCCAATCAAGTTTTTTTAAAATGTCGTTGAAAAGAGGATTAAAAATGCTACAAAATGGCGTGAGATATTTTAATGTATTTGAGATATTTTAATTAAAAAATGTTGACACTTTTTGAGAGTTTTCAGCATTGTTGCCAGGTTTGAAGCTTTGTGGTGCTATTCACTTTAATCTTGTCATTGGAGACAGAAAGTGTTACAAAACGGTTTAAACTGCGCATTCCATTAACCAGCTTCCTAAAAACAATAATATTCAAACAATATCTCTTCTTAATCGGGTAATAATTTTAAAGTATTGATGATAAGAACATTGGTGTATTCGCCACAATTCCCAAACAAATTAGAAAACCAAATTCTACATAACCTTTTTTAAAACTATAATGGTTCGACTTGTAACCTTTAAACTTTTCTGATAATAATAATTCGAAGCGCAAATACCTGTTTTGTGTAACTGATTATAATTACACGCCAGTTACATCTCCAAGAGTTCAGTTTTCCATTATGTTATTTCTAAATAAGAAATTTCGCAGAACAACAAATAATAGGAAAACCGGTGATCGTGACACTCGTTATTTGAATTGCTAATGTTAAAAGTAACACACTTTGTTAAAATGTCGCTGTTCGTGCACATTATTCAAGAAAATACCGCCAGTTTTATGTAATGTTTGACAATAACCACCACATCATTCTTATCAAGGTTTTTTAATGGTTCATAACAATTTTGTAGGGGCTTTATAATACCTGGTCAGGCTCATCCTTTTAACACTTTCGAGTAAATCCTTTATTACCACACAACCATCCGTTTCCAGGAAGATGCTGTTTGATAAGATTTTTATGGTGTTTGTTAGTAATAAAATGTTGAGATGTTAGTGCAAGTCTCATAAAACAATTGTGACTGAGAACACTAAGATAAATGAAACCGGATAATTTAAACGTGTAAAAATGATTAAATTGTGTGTATAATTAAATGATGTCGACTGAAATGGACAGGTTTTAGAGCATATTTATACATTAAAAGACACAGCTGGTCTTAACGGATAATTCAATTATGAGAAGTGGAGCAACTGGCATTTTATCTTCTTATGCGTGTGTATAGGCAACTGTCAGCAATTTACTTGCAGTGAATCAATTATAAGATTGCATTTAGTCTTTACTACGTAACACTATCCTGGGGGTATATTCCAGCTTATAATCAGCAATAAATGCATTCATTGGAATTACCTGTATATACCGTATAATATGTGTGTCAGTGGCGCACCCATGTCATAAATTTCTGTAAAGGTTAATCTTACAATCACTATTGTTTTTGTGAATCCATAGATAATATTACCAGATTTTCGACTCATATATTGCAAATTTGAGTAATATTTTCAGAAACTAAATCTGATGGTTAACCTTCTTCTTAATTAAGTTGAAAACTTCAATGAAACTCCCTAACAGGAAACCTAAATAAAACTGTGAATATTTCATTCAATCTAACTTAATAAGATTCTTCCGCCCAAGAACCTAAATAAATAACGAAATTAAGTATTAACAAAACAAAGTATGTTACGTGAATATAATTATTGTTAACTTTATCACACCTAAAAGCTTATTTTATTTGCACGGAGGCATTGTCTGTAATTGGTGGGAATTGCTACCGTTTGCTCTTTTAAGGTAATTTAACGTAATATTGTACAAAGTAAATTTTATTACCATATTGTTCAAAACAGTGGTTTAACAAATCGGCACGGTGCACAATATTGTTTATTTTCTTTTAAACAATGCATTTGACATGCACTTTTACTGTTAACTTTTATTACAACTACACTACATAACTGTATTACAACAAACAATTGTGGTCATTTTATTGATTGATAATGAACTCAATTATTCAAGTAATAATGTGGTCTTGTAAATAGAACTCTTTAAAACATGTTTACTAACTATGATAAGACATTTAATAAAGCAATTAAATTAGATTACAAATCTGTAGTTTGCAATTTGCTGCACTTAAAAATCCATAATTGAAATGTATGATTTTAAGAAATTACATTATTTGATCTACACTACTAATTTACAATGTTATCGCTTTAACAATTTAAAAAATGTTAGCTATTATTTAGTCAATGCATTGATTTTAGTTCAAAACAACATTTTGACACACTGTAACAAACATAATAGAATGTTACTAATGACTTGCAAGATAATCCACACTTTGAAATTTCCAAAATCGTTTCATCCACGTTTTCCTCATAAACAGGAAGATTACTCAATTGTTTGTAATAGTCCAAAGTGTGAGATAAAAGGAGATAATTGGAAATATTTTAATCACCCTAATATGCATATTGTTGTCGGATTTCACGATTTGTCAACACTTTCAAGCACTTTTAGCATCAGAAAAATGAGAGCAAAATAAGAATAGTTTATGAAGTACCACTCCGTTTGATTTTGGTTGTTCATAAGTGTCCCACACGTGTTTATCTGAGTTGGGGTCAATAGCACGTGCAGATCAAAGTTTAATAATGAAGATTAATTGTCATTCTACAATTTTTAATGATGTAATTGGGTAATAAAATTGCCTTTAACATGCATTTTACTATACAGGTGTGGTAAATCCAAAAGCGACCGTAGGAAAACCGTGTAACGGACAGAGAAACGTAGGTAATTGCATGCGCGGGAGAAAGACAGAAAGCGAAAAAAATATCAAGTAGGCCATATTTTCAGCGCGCTGTTGCCAAACGCCAAGTATCACTCAAATACCGTCGACAAAATAACTTGGCGTTTGGCAACAGCGCGCTGAAAATATGGCCTACTTGATATTTTTTTCGTTTTCTGTCTTTCTCCCGCGCATGCAATTATCTACGTTTCTCTGTCCGTTACACGGTTTTCCTACGGTCGCTTTTGGATTTACCACACCTGTATGTATTGCTGGTTGTAGGTCTTTCTTCTTTTAGATGTGGGAAAGCTTCAATTTGCAGACTCTAGAAGCTTTCCAAAAACGAGGAAATGACTAGATTAGATTCTAGTGTCCTAAACCTTCCAAAAATGTTTAAAAATTACCAGAGTCCTCTAAAAACTACTGAAAACTTTCCAGAATATGCTAGAAGCCTCTACAAGTCTCTTGAACCTTTCAATAGTTTTTTTTTTAAATTGCCAGAACCTTCTACAAGTGTCTTGAAGCATTCATGAAATTTTTAAAAGGGCCAGAAGCTTTTACAAATTTCCTAAACCCTTCAAAAAATTTTCAAAATTACCAGAGGCCTCTACAAACTACTGAAAACTTCCCAGAAGTTGCCAGAGGCCTCTACAAGTGTCTTCAAACCTTCAAGAATTGTTTGCAACTACCAGAAGCCTCTATTTAATATTGAAAACTTCCCAAAACTTGCTGGAAGCCTCTAAAAGTGTTTTGAACCTTTCAAAAATTATTTAAATTTACCACAAGCTCCTATTTAGTACTGAAAATCTCCCAGAACTTGAAAAAAACGACAAAATTACAGTTTTTCTAATATTTGAAATATTAGACAACTTGGTTCTATTTCTTTATTATCTGAAGAGCTTGACTCTGCAGCACTGGCTGCTCTAGCAGCTGATCATAAAGGAGAGTCATGTACTTTACTGCCAAATAAGGTAACCAATGAGACTATAACGACGTTCAAAGAAACTGGCCGCTTGAAATGCCATCGGAAGGCACCATTACCACATTTTATAATGATAAACACCCAAGCAGAGACGTCTCATCAAAGACTCGTCCATTTCTCACCATTCTCGCTGACTGGACGAGTGGTTTCCACCCACTTGGTTTACCGTGTTACACGTTTATCCCCCTTTACCTCTTCTTATAAACGTGAACGACACCATAGGCGTACCGAAATCTTCTCTGAAGGTGCTATTCAATGGTTCCAAGAAACCTGTATAGACTTGCATGCACCGACTACCTGAACCTGAAAAATTTTAAAATTTTGCAGGTGTCTATAACAGGTTTTTCATTTATTATTGGGACGTTGTTGAACCAATTGTGGGCATTCCGTAGAGATGAAGAATAAGATGCAACTATGCAAAACCTGTGGCAATGGTCGGTTGTACTTTTAATAGTCAATTTTCAAGGGGCACTCCGCCAGTGCAAGGAATCCGAGGGTCATGGGATTGAGAGAAGACCGGCCCGACCAGCTTTCTTTCATGGTCTCTTGTAATCGATAATCTCACTGTATGCGTTATATTTACCAAACTATGCAGGTAGGTAGGTACAAAGGTTTATGCCTACTATACAAACAATCCACGGTTGGAATTTTCAGTTTTCTTGTACAATTTACCTTTGGGTTAGCTCGGTTGGTGTGTACATTAGAAATTGGTATTTACCGAACGAAGAGTCAGAGAGATAAAGATTTCGATAAGCTGTCTAAGATTGATTTACAAGTTTAAATTCTTCAATATTTTGTAAATACCAAAGGTATTCTAGAAACCATCAACAAGAAGATAAAATGTAATAAGTGATGGTAGTAACTAATCGAAAACAATTTTAAAAGAGAAAACCAGCACAAAGATTTTAGTATTTTTTAGACCTGTGTTAATTACAGTTGCAGTACATACAATAATAGATAACACAAAATGTGAAAACTATTTGGTAGCACATAATACATTTTAATCATATGTGATTACTTGAATTGTTGTGCTAATCCTAATTGATACGATAATTCTATGATAAATTAACACACTTTTTTTTAGCTGTGAATGCTATTCCCTATTTACTTATCAGAATAGCATGCATTAATTACATCTGATACAAGGAATAATTCTGTATCCGGTCGTGATTCAAGGTTTCCTTTCGATTACAAATTTTATTAGAATGTGTGACTAATTTTGATTGGGCTTTAATGCCAACCACACGTTTCTTCTTCAGGTTTCACTCATTTTGGATACAAATAAGTTAATAATTTCAGTGTAATGGGTTGCGAGCCACTTGGTTCTGATTAACCCATCGTAAACGAGACTTTGACAGTGCTGCGGTTCACTTTAAAGGCAGGCATGTCGCGGTTCGGCGGCCATGACCCCGTCGATTCTAAATTCTTCAGACAGTTTTACCTGTACATCTGCGCCTCTACCTACCTATTCGGATGTTAGTAGACTAGGTATTAAATCATTTCGACAACGGTAGATTTCTGTGAAGATGCAACCGTGTTTACTTTAACATTAGCCCTAGGTAATATGCCCACTGGTTTTCACATGCTTGTGGTCATTTTTGGTTTTGAGTGGGTGCGGCAAATTCCTAGTGTTCCTACCTAGAATTATGGCTTCTTTTAAATTCATTCCAGTTAGTATTCATCATTAAGAGCTTCAACGTGCAAAGACAACTCTAACAAACCTAAAAGTAAAACTGGAAAATACCAAAAGGAAGCAATGACAGAGTATACTACTTATTTGTTCTGAAAACTACAATTTACAACAATTGTAAAAGTAGTTCTTATCTACAACCAAAAATCAAGACTAAACTAAGTGTATCCTGAAGTGAAAATAATACTTATTTAAGATAATTTAATAGGGAAAATTTGACATGTCACACATAGCTTAAATGTATACTGTACTTGAATGTTTTTAATGAATAATTACGCAACTTGACCTCATCTTAATATTTTTAACCTATTTTTAATTTAGCCCAATAACTTCAATTGAAAGATTGTTTTACATTCCATCTGCTTAAAAGCGCTTATCTTCGACTTTTGAGTGTGTATACTGTCATGTGTACTTTGTTAATACAGTGACTAGGTCAGAAAACACTTTTTACGTGCTACTTGTCATGTAAAGTAAGTGTTCCACGATAAATGAGGTATATTTCAAGCTTTGGTAGTGCAGCAAAAAATAATTCAAGATTGCTATTTGGAATAAAAAATCAGATTATTCAAATACAGATTAAAAATTTCCTAAAATTGTAAAAAGCAGTGGCGTGTACTATTTTCTACTGTTAAAATATCTTGTAAAATGGCTGGTTGAACGCCACTGGTAAAACTGAGCAACAAGTTCAATTTAATTTCGAAAATTACGTGGTTACTTTTAATGACAAAATGGGCATTATTTTTAAGCTCAAGTAATACAAAAATTGAATCCTCAAAGTCACGTGACTGTTGTCAATTATCAAATTTTACATCACGTGACCATTTTTGTCGCATCAAATACAAACATCACTTAGCCAAGTTACAATGGAATTGTGAGAGTGAGAAGACTCTTTTTAATGCCAAACTGGTTTTTAAAATGATAATTTGACGGTCACGTGACTGTTTTATAATACAATATTTTGACGAGAATCGTTTAAGTTACAATTACTTTTCTAAGATCACGGGACCATCTTTATGGTTATGTTCTCCTGAAGAACTGTTTTTAATTTCCAATTACAAAGTTTAGGTTTTATTTTCAACTTAAACACCCTGTAAATCCCTGTAAGTCATAGTAGAACAAACACCAGTTTGGTTATTTTCTGATGCACTATCAAATCCTGAAATATGATTTATTGAGAAACACTATTTTTCAAAAAAATCTTCAACAAGTTATCGTTAATTAACGTACGGGATTGAGACGCAGAATAAATATGCAAACAAGGTGCAAGAAAAAAATAATAAAATATAATAAAGCATGTTAAATACACAAGCTTTGCGAGACTAAAATAATCAAATTTGACTCTATACAAACCACATCCAGTATAGTGGCATGTCAAGTTCAAACACTGATATACTTCCAAACCACAATTATCAATAACATTTTAAAATATATAATCTTAACATAACATATCTGTTTTCTCTTTAAATTGCCCCGTTTCAACACAATTATTGCGTTACATCCGTATTTGGAATCGACCAGCTTTGGTCATGTATTTCACTCCCTTGAACGGCTTGTATTTTTCTCCGTACATGTCCAGTCTGTTCACTTTGAGACCGCTAATCGCCAATTGACTGATCGTAAAATGGACGTTTATAGATGGATTTATTTCTGCAGTA
Source organism: Ips typographus (assembly GCF_016097725.1). Taxonomy (NCBI): domain Eukaryota; kingdom Metazoa; phylum Arthropoda; class Insecta; order Coleoptera; family Curculionidae; genus Ips; species Ips typographus. The sequence goes on along the minus strand of NC_138430.1, from coordinate 8,140,475 downwards.
TTGGTGCCGCTTGCGATCGATACCTAAAAACATGTCCTCGTTAAAAACAAAATGAAAGGAGATAGTTCATTACAATAACGACTTCTTGGGCTCAGTTTAATGGTTAACTTTACGACCTCATTTTTAAGTGCAGTTTTAAACTTGTTAGCTTTCTAATTGATAAATAAATTTGAAACTTATCACTCACCGATCCTCTAATATTTGGCAACTTAGTGATATCAATTTTCCCAACATCCCAATGTAAAATTTTAGACACAGGATCAAAATTGTACTTCCCCTGGTTTGCAGTTAAAACACAATTTAAAATACATTTAGGCATCAACACTTCCAGTTTTACTCCTAAAAATTATCAAAACACTTTTTGATCTGTTAAAATGTTTAACTCACCTTCAACAGTTCTTCCCAAAGTTTGTTTCGGTCCTACCGTTAAATCTAATCGAGCCTGTTCCCCAGTTTTTATTGATAAATTATGCCTCACGTAAACGGGAATAGCTACTGTGCTTTGAGTGTTTATGTGATAGGAAATTAATCGGAAATTACCGTCAGGAGGGATGAAAGACAATACTCGTTCACCCTGAAACCCAACCAATCATACATCGCTTTTTTTATGATGTTAACAAAACTGTACCTCCCATCTTTTAAATCTCACGCAAGGATGAAAGCTAACGTCGTCAAATAGTCTGGGATTCATGAAAGAAAGTGTAAGATCCGGCATTCCGCTCAATTTAATACAACAGTCGATCTTCAAAGTAATTCCTTTTATTTTTCCTTTAAACCAGTCATAAGTAGTATACATACATATCCTTGAATTTCAGCAAAAACGGTAGCACCAGACTTATCAATAATAGCATCAACTTCCTCAATCACATCAAAATATGCTTCATTATTTGTATACTTTACCCCTGATCTCCTCCAAGGTATGTTAGACAGTTGACCACTTGGCAATACTTCACTTACACTGTCATACAGCAAAAAAAGGTAAACATGCATGCATTTAAAAACTAACAAAACAAGCACATACTTAGTTTTTCCAGTTACAGTGTTGGCAATTGTTCTTAAAATATTTGGAGGCTTTATGAGCTCTTTAAGAATATTACTCTCAGTAGCTAGAGGAAAACCATTGTCAAGCATTTCATCCAAAAGCTGAAAAATCAAAACTGTCACAATGCAATTAAGTCTTAATAGTAAAACCTTACTTCATAAACTATGACATAGTTTTCCTTTATTATAGATTCAGTGCAGTCAGAAAAATAATCCTAAAAATAAGTTACTACACTACAACTCATTATTCCTCCTCTCACTTACTTGGAATGTATCAACTATTCTGTGTAAAAATTCAATGACGAATAAAGGAGGTATTTCCTCCATACAAACAGCAACATAACTGACTCCAGATCTTTGAATTGATATCAAATAGTGATGTGGTGTGGTGATTACTGGATTAATGTCTTTGGCATTTGCTCTTTGAGCCTCCAGATAGTAGTCACATACAGATCTGGAGACCACACTTTTCCAGTGTTTTTCTAAGAAAACATCACTGAAATATTAACATATAATAATTAGAAAACAGCAGGTATTGTGTATAAATAATAATATACTCTTGTACTTTTATACCAAGATTTAAGTTATTTGGTCATTTAGTACCATAGAGATTTTTACTACTTTTGGATGATGTTATAGACCTTTACTGGTCAATATTAATTAGGAGATTCTATTACTGTTTCAGTACTATTTAATTGTTAGTAATTTGTTTTACTCACCCTTGCGAATTAATAATGAATAAACTGTGTATCATTATGATGGTAAACAGCAGTAGGTTCCTTCAATAAAGTTTCTAGCTGAATCAATGTGTTTGGTAAATTATTAATTTTTTGAACAATATATTATTTAACAAACTGCAGTGTCTAGTAAGGCAAATTTAGGTTTATAAATACAGAAATAAATTGTTTTCACAAGTTTATATTTTGATTTTGTATAAATGTTTGGTTAGGTTAGGTGTAATGTCAGTGCTTGTTGTCAGTTGTCACTGTCAATGGTCACTTCACTGAAAACTGACAAAACTGGTTTAGTTTTTGTTTCTGTTTTGCCGATGTGTCTTTAAGGTTAGACAAAGATGGAAATATATTCAGTTTTATTGAGTCTCCTCTAATCTCTAATAATTTTAAATATTGAAATTAAATGTATGGTGAAGGCAAGTACACTAAGTACAGCAAAAACATTGTATTTTCAATTTTTTTTGCAATTTTTTTTTAAATCTAACAAATTCTAGTCCCCAGCACCGTCGTCGGCCATTACATCTTCACATCACATCTCTACAGGCTTCCAAACTAAATTATGGACATTTTCACATCGGACTCTTCATCCCACATTCCATCAGAGCCCCCCAAGAATGTCGAAAATGGGGCCCCAAATCGCACTAATGGTATTAAACAAGGAAAGAAGAGAATCATAGATGGTAAGAACGTTTTGCAGTTCTTTGTAATTTGGTGTGTTGCTTTTTTTATGTAAAGATAAGGCTGATTTAAGTGAAATTTTATCAAAAAGATTAGGACTTTGATATTATATGGCAAAGTAGTCACCTATCGGTGAAACACTGCAAATTTATCATGCAGAAACTTTGTGTGAATGTGGTTTTAATTAAACCCATACAGCAAACTTTAAAAGTGCATGCTTGTTACCTACACAAAGAGTAATATGTTTAAATGCATGAGATTGTATTTTACAATATTTATGTAAATAATAGAAATAATGTTTTTTTGATATCCGAGCTAGAAAGAGTAGCACTTGTTTCCTAAGTTTAAATGGGACATACATTTGTCAAATAGCTTGCTTAAGAGTAGGTCAGAGTTTACAAGTACTACCCAAACATCTAATGAATGGATTTGATAGTGTACAAACTTTATAGAGAGATACTGATAGAAGTTTTGTGTGTTTAGTACAAAAATAATATAAATTCTCATTCTCATAAGAGTCGCAATAATTCCATCAGTCTGCAAGGGTCCAGAGTGGTTGCACATGACCATTTTATCAGAAATTCCTGATTGATTTCTTGTGAGCAACTTCCAAAGTCATATCTTTGTCAAGAACACTGGTTTACCTACCTCTTTGTCAACTATTTCATAAGAATAATTTTTCTATAGTTAGTCTACATTCTTAAACTCAAATCAACAAGATAATTGGGGTACATAGTTTTAAGTGTTTTGATACTTTCAGATATACTTTCAACAAGTTTAAATGTCAGGCCTGGATCTATTAGCGAAATTCTAAATGGGAAAAATCCCAATTGCGTCCTGAACGAAATTTTTTCCACTTTAATGTATGAGGTCGAAAGTGTGTCTGGGCCCGCTCATAATCCGTTATTTGTGCTCTCCTTAAAGATAAAAAATTTGAATTCAAAATTTACTGGATCCGGTTCATCTAAAAAGCTCGCTAGAAACAACGCGGCCTTAAACGCTTTGCATTTCCTTTTTAATATTCCAAAAATCACCGAAGACGATGCCGATACAGTTTCAAATGATAGTGGGATTTCCGTGGTGGTTTCCATCCCCCCCATCAAGCTGGAGAGTACTGAAACTGAACAGGAAGGTAAAACTAAAACAAGAAATAGGGGGATTAATAAATGTTTTGTGCAATCTAGGTTAATCAACAACTCGCGTGCGTTTAACTTTGCATAATTATTTGACATTGATTTTTCAAGTCTTAAAGCACACCTAGTGAACTAAAGTTTTACAGTGTTCAGCTTTACCATGCTTTCTAGACGGAGGAAAATTGGTAATGATGTAATTTGCCTTTTGTCTTAATCAATTTATAGTAAGCAGTAAGCACATTTGAAGTATTTTTATGTTTTTAGCACATAAGTTGTTGATTGGCCTAGATACGTGCAATGTTGATCTTCTGCCAGAATTTGAAACTTGTTTTTTAATTTTTATGGGTTTTTGAAACTGATATTTAAGTTTGGTTTGTAGGAGTTACACTACAGAACCACAGTACACCAAATGTATTTTTGAATTTTTCTAAATGTTTATTTTGTTTTTCAAAGCAGACTTTTTGTTTTGTTATACATATAGAAGTATTGTAAATAACTGGGTGTTGGCTGTATTATGCTTTAAAATATGCATGCATTAACATTTTTTGGGGTAATTTGTCAAACATTTTATGGAGACACATCTAGAAAACATCAAGTGACATAATATTTCTATATTTTCTCTGACAGTAGTTGAATGTTTGCTGGTTATGTTCTTAGTAAGCTTGATTTGTTTTCCTGAACTGCAATAAGTGTATTCCTAGATAAGAATTGTGGTTACAAAGGAAAATAAATTAAATGTATGCTAGCATGCTTATGTGTAAAATGTTTGTGTTATGAGAGGTTTTAGAATATTTCATTATGATAGTAAAGTCCTATAAAAATTCTTCGATTTTTCAGTGGACAAAAATTCAGATAAAATAAATTCAGCAAAACGTCGAAAAACAGAGATAAATTTTACCGAAAGAAACCCAGTTTCCGTTTTAAACGAATTGCGTGGCGGACTAAAGTATGAAGTGGAAAGCGTGGCTGGACCACCACATAGTCCAATTTTCACTGTTTTGGTCGAACTTGATGGTCAAAAGTATTACGGCGTGGGTAGTTCCAAGAAAGTGGCTAGAGCCAAAGCGGCTGAAGAAGCACTGAAATCCTTTGTCCAGTTCCCAAGAAATGGAGCTGTAACCACCACCAGTAATTCCAACACAGATTTCACGAGCGACAAGGTTATGGAAGACGTTAAACCCATCACTACCATAGCCCCGAGAGATAAGAACCCTGTAATGGTTTTAAATGAGTTATACCCTAATGCAGTTTATAACATCACCCACAATGAAACAGATGTGGTGAACCGATTCAAAACTACTATTACCATTGATAATGAGTCTTTCTTCGGGACTGGTGGGTGTTAGGAGTAATTGTATTGGTTAACTAATTAGAAATCAATGCTTTTTAGGGTCTAGCAAGAGAAATGCCAAAGCTGCCGCTGCGAAAATTGCTTTAGCCAAACTTATCATGTACACACCACATAAGAATGGACTGAATGATCCTAATTCACTTTCAAACATGTCGCACGAATCCATATTGAAGGCGGATGGAATTGGAAGGTTTGTTCACATTCTGGTATAACACTCTTCTAATATTGAAATGATTTCTAGAATGGTGAATGAAAAATTCATTGAAGTAATGAGCGGAGATATTCAGCATTCGCGTCGAAAAGTCTTGGCTGGTATTGTCATGACTAGAAGCACGTCTTTAGAGGACGCGGAAGTAATTTGCGTGGCAACAGGCACTAAATGCGTGTCAGGCGGTCACATTTGCCTGAACGGGTCCTCTTTAAACGACATGCACGCCGAAATCATAGCCAGGAGGTGCTTGCTAAATTATTTATATGATCAGTTGGAGCTTCTAACCAAAGAGGGTAAAAGAAAACAATTTGTTTGAATAGTGGGCAGCAAAGTTACTTTTTTAGAGTCAAAATCGTTGTCGATCTTTATTCCGAGGTTTGATAACAGAGGTTACAAATTAAAGGAAGGAATCGAATTCCATTTGTACATAAACTCCGCGCCCTGCGGCGATGCTAGAATTTTTAGCCCCAATGAGGATGACTCTGACGTAGATCGGCACCCGAATAGGATCTCCCGAGGGCAATTGCGCACGAAAATAGAGTCGGGCGAAGGAACTATACCGATCAAATGCAGTACCGGAATCCAAACTTGGGATGGAATTCTTCAGGTAAATATTTTCGTCCAGAAGGTCGTTTCACCGTTCACTTTGTGTAATTTTATACAGGTGTGGTAAATCCAAAACCGACCATAGGAAAACCGCGTAACGGACAGAGAAACGTACGTTATTGCATGCGCTGGACTAAGACAGAAAACGAAAAAAAAATCAAGTAGGCCATATTTTAAGCGCGCTGTTGCCAAACGCCAAGTATCACTCAAATACCGTCGACAAAATAACTTGGCGTTTGGCAACAGCGCGCTGAAAATATGGCCTACTTGATTTTTTTTCGTTTTCTGTCTTAGTCCCGCGCATGCAATAATGTACGTTTCTCTGTCCGTTACGCGGTTTTCCTATGGTCGGTTTTGGATTTACCACACCTGTATATTAACTTATTTAAGTGGTTATTAAGGTTATTGGAAGTAACCTAAAAAAATGTGCTTAAAACTGTCTTTAACTCACTCCAAGAGGGTTTTTCAACCGATTTTGTTACACATACGTTTTTTACTGGTAAATGTGACACAACAGTCACTGAACATAATTTGGGTAAACCATAATTTGACCAACTGTCAAATTACGTCATTGTGACGTTAAAAACGATCTGCATCGGTGCATCATAGTGCTGGAAGACGTCGACGCATTAGAACCTTGTATTTGTTCACTTAGTTCTCTATTACATGTCGTTCTAGTATCTTGGACCTCTTTGCTTTGTATCCCTGTGATTGATTGCTTTTCAAAAAGCTCGTTAGTTTGCCATATTTTGAAAGTTTTTTTTCTTCAAAAAAACAGCTTCCTTTCTCTGCAGGGATAACTGACAAATGTCAAAATTTATTTAAAAATTTGCTAACAAACAAACAACCAACTTTGACCAAAATGTGAAAAAGTCACTGCCAAATCATTCTGACATTTGCCTCTTCATGCATCTCAGTAACCACACAGTGATTTGATCAGAAAGTTTATAATAAAAACCCAAGCCACTGTTTTATGAATTTTTATTTGTTATAAATCTTTCTCGCGTGACTTATTTTCAACATAACACTTTAGTACCATAAATAACTATTTTTCTTGTACCTTAGAACTTTGATGTACAATTTCTGATTCTTTCCTAAATTCTGAGCATTCTCTCTGACATAAGTTAACTAATGTCTGTTTTCCCAACATTGTCTAAGTTGAGTTTTAAAGACAGTTATTTGTATTTGATCTGTCACATTCAAATCTCAACTTAAGTTGTATTTAAAATTGACATGGTAGTGTCAGGGAAGCAGGTGTCATAGTTATTATCATCTTGAAGATGAGATTTACTGAAATCTCCCTCACCTCCTAGTTGCATGATAATATCGTCATAACTGGCATCAGATTCACCCTGACCATTCATTCTAATATTCTAGTAAATAAAGAAAATTTAAATAAATAAGCTTGAATAAAAATTCTATTATAGGGATGCTAAGTTATTTTTAAGGTAAATAACTAAAACTATCTAACTTACTTTCTACCTAAAAATCCTGCTTCTAAATATATCATTGAAACTACAAATATCTTTAATACAAAAAATTACAAACTACTTACAACTAATACTCTTCGTCAAATTGTCCAAAATAAACCGTCAGTTGACCAATCTTCTTCTTTTCCGTTGAGGTGGATTTTTAATTGCAAAGGCTGTATCTCGGTAACAGCCGGGAGGCCTCCTCGGTTATCGATTTAACCACTTCTGGAATAGGTCCTCTATCACAATCTGCTCCATGTTATAACGTGGACTAGACGGTACAATTGTTGGTAGCACTCGGTATTACACTCAGTAACTTCCGTTCCGGAAGAAAACAGCTTTCTAAGATCCCCTGATCTTCAATAGTCTGATTTTTGCTCGAATTTTTTAGAAAACTGACTTTCCAGCTCTCATTAAAAGTCTCTCTTGACAATCAACAACCAAAAACAAAAAAAAAAACCTTTTTTCCCACCTTCTACCTCCACGTACCACCTTTTTCACCTCCTTTGAAATTCATCAAATATAATACTGTTAATTTTCTTAATAACTACATACAATCCTACTAAAACTAACTATAATGGTAAACACTTGACATCCCTACAAAAATGTACCTTTTCTATAAATTAAATAAATAAATTTTCTTTATTTTCTTGAAAAAAAAATCCTTATTTTCAAGACACAGTTATTAAATACGTAAATAAACGTAAAATTTACAGGGCGAACGGCTTCTAACGATGTCATGTTCCGATAAAATATGCAAGTGGAATGTTTTGGGTCTCCAAGGAGCACTGTTGACACATTTTATCGAGCCGATCTACCTCAAGAGTATCGTCTTAGGAAGCTTAATGAAGGAATCTCATTTGTACAGGTAATTTTTAAACTTGGACTTGGAAATATGCGTATAGAGTATAATATGTGGCACAGTAGTTGTTTCTTAGGGTTTTTGCAGGTGACACAACGACCAACGTCTTGTACAAATTATTTTTATCATTGTTTTGGGCGAATGGGGTATTAGTGTAATAATTTTAAATTTTACACTGCAAAGTGACGATAAAATATGCAATAAATTAGGTATTTTTGATAATGTTTCCACACCGTTCACGCATGCACCTATTAACCTTCATTATACATACTCACTACCTTTATTATTAGTGTTATTAAAGATACAGAGTTTATTTCAAATTGTACCGTCACTGGGTTAGTGTATGATTATTGAAATTTTCAAAACCACCCACCATAGAGCGTTGTGCGGAAGAATTGAGTCAACCCTTCAAGGTCTGCCGCCGCCGTTTCAGTTAAGCCGTCCTGAAATGTTGAAATCCACATCGGTCGAAGCCAGGCAAGCTGTGAAAGCGCCCAGTTTTGCCGTAATCTGGACGCAGGGCATGGAAACACCCGAGATTGTGTCCACTGAACGGGGTAAACCTGGCTCGGGCATATCCATGGTATGCAAACAGAAGTTTGCGCAAAAGTTTCTTAAATTGGAAGGCCAACTATCCACGATCAGCGATGAGAAAATCCCAAGGTCGTCGTACGCCGACGCTAAGAACTCTGTTCATACTTATGTGGTAAGATTCTTATGTGACACCATTTGACTAACATCAGAGTTATGAATTCTTTTTAGGCCGCTCGAAACGTACTTTACGATGCATTTAAAAAGGCCGAACTAGGAAGTTGGGTAACGAAACCTTTGGAGCAAGACTGGTTCGAGTTTACATCCTAATGGGAAGTTCCTAAATAGTTAACAGGATAACCTCCTCCGGTATATTTCCATACAAAATTCCATGCGTCTGAGTTGCGATATCTCTTGTTTTCTGTTTTTATTAGTATACATTGTAATGTGATCTCTCTAGGTCTAAGTTTTCGTGAACCTGATTAGAAGTAATAATTAGATTATCGGTCGTAGCGGTAGCACCCCACAAGGCAAATTCAAATTTTATTCTTTCGGCCTAGAAATTAGAATACAAATTTGAAATGTCCTTTTTTTACAAAATTTTTGAACTTTATTTATTTTTTTGTGTCATCTTTAAGGTAAAAAATACAATTTTTTGAAACCAGATTTTAAGTTATACTACTATATTTTTACGTTGAAATATTAAATGCGCTATTTATTTTTCACTTGTAAATGTCATTAAATAATGAGTATAAAGTATGCAAGTAGTATTAGTACCACAACAAGGTTCTTCTGTCAATTAAAAAATATTTATTACAAATAATTACAGGTATATACAAGGGTATTGTTTATCTTCAACTTAACGATCTATAAAAGTATTAATACTACAGCTGAAAAGACTAGTTCAAATCCATCATTTCTTTGTCTTTGAAGTAACTAGTTGAAATAACTTAAATAATTTGTACAATCACAGTAAAGCACTCTGGATATAGAATGCGAATTAATTACTCGTTTAATTTCAAATTCGTTTGGTCCCAATTATTTCGGGTTATTGACTAGAGCCGGTTTAATTGGGTCTGGCAGGGTACGGCCTTTCTGGTATTCTAGGCGGAATATTGGGCACTGGACGACTAAAAACAAAAACAAAATTGTCAATTTTGAGCTCAATCATAATCAAAATTGTATAATGGAAAGGTTAAAAACTAGTTGTGATGAATGATGAAGCGTTAGTATATACGACTCACCGTTTAAAACCTTGTGACACACTGTAAAAAAGCAAACACTCACAAATTAGTCTAAAACGTACAACTAGAGCGCAACATTATTAGTAATTAAATCGAGAAAGGTTAGTAAGTAAAATAAAATCAAGAGCTAATTTGTAGATCTATATTTACAGGTAACTACAATATCATGACGTGTGCACATACAAATAAAGCACACTAGTGAGGCACAGAATATCAATATAATTCCGCACCAACACTATTAATAATATCGGATAATTACAATAAACTTTTATCTCAGTAGTAACATTTGAGTATTTACCAACAATACAATATTTAAGCATATTCATAAATGCTAAGAATATTCGAGGCAATGGTATTGTATTCTATAAAAAATACTGGGAGTGGCTATTAGATTGAAATAAGTGATGATACACTGTTGTGACTTGTAGTGGACTTAACTACATCACAATACACATCAATTTCAAAAAACTTGCTCTAGATTAATTAGGTACTTAAATATTGCATAACAAGTTATAATAATTATTTTAATCATAACAAGATTCATTTCAAGAGAAAGTGCCAATGATAATTGACCTTTATTTCACTAGTAAATCTAGTTGGTTTATAGTTCTACATGTAAACTGGATGTTTTAGAATCCAAGTACACTACACATTAGCTCTCTAGGCGTAAGCGCGCGATATACAACGTGAGGTGCAAGACACTTTACCCTAAACACGATTTTCGTAAAGTTGCAGGCCACCTAATTTTTGTACGTTTTCTTTACTCTCTAGTTAAAATAATCTAGCTTGTTCTGTTTTTCTCACATACCTAAATTACTTTTGGTTTAAACTGCATTAAGGTGTCATGGGGTTGTTTCTGTAGTAACACGTAAGCGTAAAGTGTTTTTCAAAAATTAAAGCTAACTAGACCCAATTAAATCTGATATGTAATTATAAAGACTTTAAGTCTGATATCAAACTGATATCCAAACAACGTATTTCTCTAATGCCTGGTTTATACAGGTGTAAACCGACCATAGGAAAACCGTGTAACTGACAGAGAAACGTAGATAATTGCATGCGTGGGACAAAGACAGTAAACGAAAAAAATACTAAGTAGGCCATATTTTCAGTACGCTGTTGCCAAAATATGAAAATACGGCCTACTTGGTATTTTTTTAATTTTGTCGACGGTATTGGATTTTGGCAACAGCGTACTGAAAATATGGCCTACTTGGTATTTTTTTCGTTTACTGTCTTTGTCCCACGCATGCAATTATCTACGTTTCTCTGTCAGTTACACGGTTTTCCTATGGTCGGTTTTGGATTTACCACACCTGTATAGCAAATTAAATTAAATAAGCATTTCAATTTACTGAAATTCCATATGGTATTTATACAGTAAAATAAAACAAAATTCTAATTTTTTACACACAAAGAATTTTTGAAGGTCACGTGACTATTTTAAAGCGTCGAATGGAATCTTGAGGGTCACTTATTGACTCTTCTTAAACCTGCTTTACACCAAAAGTTTTAATTCAAAGAAATTGGAATTTAGTGATTTGATTTTACACTTATCAAACTTTTATGTCAAAGCTGTCAGTGAAAACAGTTTGACCAACCAAACCAAGTGAAGTTAGTGTTTAGGTGGTAATAATAACAGATTATTCCTACTTGTTTTTCTGGTAATTTTGATATTTCTATTTTGAAATTTCATAATCATCCTGAATACTGTGTGTATGTATTGAATTATGCAGCTCTCACTTTTTCGTTTTTGTCTGTTGGCATTAACGGCAAATTTGATCAAATAAGCTGGATGAAAATAGAACCTGTCCTATTCAGTAAAAAAATTGACATAAAATTATGTTTTACATTGAGAAAATTGCATCCTTGAAGCAGCTTGAATTTCTTTGACAAATCGCGGTGTAAAACTTGCTTTAAGGGTTAAAATAGCATCCTTGCAGTTCGGTTACCATATTTAATGTTGTAAAGGTCACGTAACCATTTTTACGATTGAAGGCGTTGTTATTTTAATTTGACAGTATAAATCCTCCAAAAATTTATTTTAATTTCCTGTAAACCAGGCATAATCAGTCTCAGGGAAAGCGTCATTCAGTAATAGAAATGTTTAGAATGTATTTTCTACTTCCATTCCCACGTTTTTACCATAATCACATAGATCTGGATAGCAGTTAGACCGACTTCATCCATTTAAAAATTACGATGTTAAAAATGTCCAATGAACGAATCCATATTACCAACGTGCAACAAACAGAAAAGCCGACAATGAATGAGTTGTTGTTAATATAAGAACACTGCGACTGGTTACACACATTACAAATAGGCAAACTGTAATTAATTTACGGCATATTTACTTAAATTTGAAGGCATTAGTAAGTTCATTGACTGCGGCTTGAGTGACTGCTCGGCCTACGGCCATCTGCACCTGCTGCGGCACCTGGACACCTCCCTGCGCCCGGCTGTCAAATACCAGACAATGACTTAATTATACGAGCCCGGAGACTTTGTTAAGATGAAATGTCAGCTCGATCTATAATCGTGCTAGTAGATCACAGTGACATAACATTTAGGATACATTAAATTGTTGAATCTGTGTGGGCTTAACTTACTTAATGCCCATTAAAAAAAAAAACACCAACAACTACAAACTAGACAGTTTTGCAGAATAATTTGAAGCAACAAGCATTATTGCATACTGTTTGAATAATATCGTCCCTATACACAATTTTTTTACATTTAACTTTTAAAATGACCGTAACTCCTAATATGAAAACGAAAAATGCGTTGCTCCATTTTAACAGTTTAGCGAGCCCACTCCCAAAGGAATGATGGACGCTCTTAACGCCTCCTGCAAAACAAAGTCCAAAGTTTATAATGCCAAATTGGGAGGTGGAGCACGTAAAATTAGTTTGTAATCAATTTTCAATTCACAGAGAAAATAAGAAATGTGCATTAACGCAAAGTTATCATGACAAAGGACTGCTTTCTGTTTAGTCGCACTCGTTTGGGCTAAAAATGCAGTATAACAATTCCACTTACCAACCTACTAATTGTTCCAACATTATTACCTCTACTTGATCATTATTACAAATACTGCATTCAAACTAAACTCTAATAGACTACTTACGTGGGAATAAGTGGAGCTGGAAGGCCCTGGTTTTGAGGGCGTCCCGGAGGCATTGGAGGAGCACCACCGCCCGGCCGATTTGGAATTGCGGGCGCCGGACGCCCAGTACCACCGGCTGGAGGCACCGGCGGTGTTCTGGAACCTAACGAACCTACGAGTAAAATCACATCGATCAACACCAAACCAACTTACTAACAATAACACCAGCAAATAGACAGTACTTACCGCTAGATCCGACGGAACTCATTTGAGGAGTGGGCTTGCGCGGTCCACCAGGACTAGGTGGAGAGAGACGCGGATTGTCTAAACCACTGGCCAGCCAATCGTTTTTCACCGGAGGTGGTACCGGCGTCGATACGGTAGCCATTGAAACGTCTCCAATGATGCGCAGTGCTTCTTTGCACGCGTGATACATTCGCATCATGTCTTCACGTTTTTGAGCTTCTTCAGGAGCTTCTTCCATTAGTTGAGACTGAAATTTGACGTATTGTAAGGTATACTTTAAAACAGTATGCCTGTTAAACACACAAGTTTATTTATTAAGTCCTATTGTGACATTTACAAGCCAATTTTTGAGCAAGAAATAATAGGAAAAATTCATAGACCAAGGAGAAAACAGACTGGGACATTTAGCCTTAAAAATAAAGGCTCTTGAAGTGGTTTTCTACCTAATTTTCACATTATCAATTACTACCCCCCCAACAATGTGCTAAACGTTGAAACAGAGTGTTAAGCGTTGAAAAAGTGAGATTTTTCTTGGATACAACCATTAACCCAATAACATTACAGTTCAGACCAAGTGTTCGTTTTTAGGCCACAACAATGGTTGTTCAAAATTATTTTTTTAAATAAATAGGAAGATCATGACTGCTTTGACTATTAGGCACGCCAATGAAATGTCAAAAACAGCTAATCAAAACTTTTGGTAGGGTAAACACGACCTACTAATTTCTGAGATATGACACGACATTCTTGACTTAGAATACTTGTATGGTTAAGTGACAGCTGTCAAATTTCCAGACACTAGTAGATTAGTTTGACAGCTGTTATTAGTCAAAACTGACATTAGAATCCTTCAGACTGTCCAAATGGATATCAGAAACCTTTTACTTTATTTTCTACGAAAATGATTGAACAAATTGCTTTCCTGTCTTGAAGTTGTCAAGATTGAACGTTGGCAGTCCTAGAATTGTCAAATAATGCCTTAGACCAGTCAAAACTGTCTTTAGATTGTCAAAATTGACGCGGCCACCCTGCTTACCACCTCGAATGGACAAAATCTTGGCAGTGTTGGACACGTGTCAAAATAAGTAGCTCAAAGTGTTATAAATCGTTTTTCTGTTATGAACAGAGTTGTAGGCAAGTGACAGCTGTCAATCTTGGCACGATTGTTGTGATAGATTAGATTGACATCTGTCAAAAGTTTTACCTCAATCCCCCAATACTTTCTGAGATATGACACGACAAAGTTTTGAGATGACAAGTTTTCTTGACTTAGAATACTTGTATGGTTAAGTGACAGCTGTCAAATTTCCAGTAGACACTAGTAGATTAGTTTGACAGCTGTTATTAGTCAAAACTGACAATAGAATCCTTCAGACTGTCAAAATGGATATCAGAAACCTTTTACTTTATTTTCTACGAAAATGATTGAACAAATTGCTTTCCTGTCTTGAAGTTGTCAAGATTGAACGTTGGCAGTCCTAGAATTGTCAAATAATGCCTTAGACCAGTCAAAACTGTCTTCAGATTGTCAAAATTGACGCGGCAACCCTGCTTACCACCTCGAATGGACAAAATCTTGGCAGTGTTGGACACGTGTCAAAATAAGTAGCTCAAAGTGTTATAAATCGTTTTTCTGTTATGAACAGAGTTGTAGGCAAGTGACAGCTGTCAATCTTGGCACAATTGTTGTGATAGATTAGATTGACATCTGTCAAAAGTTTTACCTCAATCCCCCAATACTTTCTGAGATATGACACGACAAAGTTTTGAGATGACAAGTTTTCTTGACTTAGAATACTTGTATGGTTAAGTGACAGCTGTCAAATTTCCAGTAGACACTAGTAGATTAGTTTGACAGCTGTTATTAGTCAAAACTGACAATAGAATCCTTCAGACTGTCAAAATGGATATCAGAAACCTTTTACTTTATTTTCTACGAAAATGATTGAACAAATTGCTTTCCTGTCTTGAAGTTGTCAAGATTGAACGTTGGCAGTCCTAGAATTGTCAAATAATGCCTTAGACCAGTCAAAACTGTCTTCAGATTGTCAAAATTGACGCGGCAACCCTGCTTACCACCTCGAATGGACAAAATCTTGGCAGTGTTGGACACGTGTCAAAATAAGTAGCTCAAAGTGTTATAAATCGTTTTTCTGTTATGAACAGAGTTGTAGGCAAGTGACAGCTGTCAATCTTGGCACAATTGTTGTGATAGATTAGATTGACATCTGTCAAAAGTTTTACCTCAATTCCCCTACTACTTTCTGAGATATGACACGACAAAGTTTTGAGATGACAAGTTTTCTTGACTTAGAATACTTGTGTGGTTAAGTGACAGCTGTCAAATTTCCAGACACTAGTAGATTAGTTTGACAGCTGTTATTAGCCAAAACTGACATTAGAATCCTTCAGACTGTCAAAATGGATATCAGAAACCTTTTACTTTATTTTCTACGAAAATGATTGAACAAATTGCTTTCCTGTCTTGAACTTGTCAAGATTGAACGTTGGCAGTCCTAGAATTTTATGAAATTGCAACTAAAACGACTTTAGAAAATCGCTAAATTTAAGCTAAAACTCTATCAGTATACATAAGAAAGTGTGTGTTTTAATGGCCGTGTTTGTTTTTCCAGAAGTTTTGTTGAACTGTTTTTGGCATTTAATTGGAGTGCCTAATTGCTAGAATGGGCTTTTAATGTAGGAAAACTATGTTAAAAGTTAGGTTAGAACTGGTGACGTGACTGGTTTTTCACAATTTCTGAGTTTTACCTCTAAAATTAATAACTCACGGTTTATAATTTTTCCCCAAACTTTTTTTAAAAAATGCATAGTTTCTTAACTGTCTCACTTCCACTGTCGTATTTTAAACCGAGATTAAGTCGAGTTTGATTTCTTAAAAAGTCACAGTCAATAACCCCTTGATGACAAAGAAGATATCATAATAGTTCATTTTTGGTTGAAACCATTTTTAGTTCTTATGACAAAAGCCACTAAGATAATTGCTTATTTCAAGCAAATATGGACCATACTGGACAGCTTTTTTTAGACCTGAAGAAAAAATGTTTCTTTTTTTCTAACTACTTTCAGTTTTTACGGTTTCAAAAACCCATTATGACAGTGATTTATATCAAAAGTATTATAACCCCAGAAGAAAGAAGCCTTATGGTCAAGTGACATGCATATTTGTAATTTTATTAATAAATTAATTCCTACAATCAATAAATAATCTAAAAGCTTTTTAAGTAAAAAAGATAGTGACCAAACTGAATTTATATGTTTTATTACAATTGAAATCTTACCTGATCACCACTAGCGTAAATATGAGCGAGAAGCTCTCCATTGATAAAATCTTTGCAATCGTTAATGATCATATGCATGATAGTTTTGGGAACTAAATCTCTCGTTGTCTTTGTCACGATGCGCATGTAGCTGTCGACCAGATTTCTGATCGTTTCCACTTGACGTTCCAGTTGTGGATCCATCGAACTCGAAGAACCGCCGGAGTCATTCACGTTCTAATCAGAAAATTACGTCATTATCGTACGCATCAAGACAGAGTGGTCTTATGGTGAGGTTATTATAGAAAACAATGTTAAAAAACTAGTGAAATGTCAAAGTTATCAAGTAGCATTTTAGAAAAAGTCAAAAGATTTTTTATGAAAATAGCTATTCAACCAAAGAATCACCTAAAAATCTCAAGCAGATACTTTTCCAGCTAAAAAACATATTTGATTTGATTAATTGGGTTAAACTTTCAGAAACTTTTACGTGCACCAAAAACCATAAAAGACAAAAACACACAATATTTCAAGAACACGCGCACATTCAAATTCACGCACCCTCTACTAAGACAAAACTGGACTACTCGCCTTTCTCTGAAAAACATCTGAAATAAATGCCGGTCTAATAAAACGCAATAGAAAAAAATGTTCACTCACCTCTTCGCCGTTCAGTGTATCAGTTTGCTTCTCCGGGTAAACGCCGGCTCTCAAAAAGGACGCTTTCCAAGAGTCCACTTCGTCTAAAGTCTCGCAACTCAACTCCAACTGCTTGAAATCCTGTAAACGCAAATTTTCAAAACCACCCTAACAATTTCTAAACCACAAAACGCAAAGTAAAAATTACCTTATAAACGTTCCTGCCGTCAGGATTGAACAACGCGAACATATGTCGTCGCGACATAAAACCCTGTTCGATATCCCTGAGTTTCAAACCGTCCAACGGCAGCATATACTTTTTCTCGCGCTCCTCCTCGTCTTTGAACCAGGAAATGTTCTCGGAGGTCAGAACGAACCAGTAATCGCGCGAACCTCCCTTCATAATACCTAAATTGTGAATGCACATGTAACCCTTACGGATTACTTGGTTGCCGAGGGACCGTGAACCCTTTGCTGCGGCTGCTTCTGATTGATTTTGAGCGCTAAAAGAAAATGTTTACCTTTTATACAACATACACTATTTATTTGTATATATTTTGATTATTTCCTTCATTGTACCAGCAGCCAATCAAATTCCGAGAACCTTTCTAGTTCCACCAATGGAATACGTTTTTTGAAGAAAATTTGATATTAAACGAAACGGGATTTAGACACTTATAAAATTTAAGTTATCTTCTTCAATATTAACAATTAATAAATCACTGTAACGTAGTTTTCATTAAATAATTACGTAAATTAAAATATTTTGACGTATGATTGTCAATTTGAAATGTAAACAAAAATATACATGGCTGAACGAAAATCTGTAGTAGGCCGGGGTGGTCTCCATAGTAACGCCGCTGTTTATAATACAAACATTGAAAACAGTTTGTGAAAAATTCCGCGATTTAAAATGTCACGCTTTGGAAATTCTAATATTGTGGAAATTGATCAAAAAATTGAAAACTGTACTCCCAGGACTACAAAGAGGACCATTTGGAACCAGTTTAGTGCCTTTTATGAAGAAAAAGGGTATGTTTTAAATGAAACAACTTCAGTTGAAAACCTTGCAAACATTTTGAAAGACTATGCGTTTAATATGAAAAAAGTTGATGGAACAGATTATAAAGAAGGAGTTATCAAAACAATGTGGAATATAACGGCCAAGCAGTTACAGCTTTATTTTGACAATTATAACATAGTATTTGATCCCTTTAAAGACGTAATGTTTCGACAAGCAAGAAATGCTCGAGATGCAAAGCGAAAATTATTACAAAAAGATCCTACTAAAAAAAAGCAAAATTCTAAAGCTTTCACCCCAATTGTTTGATGAAGATACCCCGGCTGGTTTACAAAAGAAGTTCTATCAAATTGCTGCTGTAGAACTGGAATGGCGAGGCGGAGAAGCTGTTAAATGCTTAGTTGACTATTTTCAAACTGAATTGGACAACAAAGGCATTGCAACAGGTAAAGAATTTCAATCAATACAATAATAAGCTAACTGTAAAGTATTTTTTGGCTCTTAGGAAGAATTGAATACAATCCAGTTTTTTCGAAAACAAATCAAGGTGGAGCTAAAAAACTGGCCGAAAGTAAATGGTTGGTGCAAAATACTATAAATAAAAACATCTGCCCTGTCAGACTTTTTAATAAACTAATGTTAATAGATTATTTCTAAGTTGCAACCGATTTTGGTACAAAAATAGTCCTTTAGGTAGAAATGAAATTTCAAAGTGGACAAAAAATGCAGCCAAATAAGTTGGTTTAGACACAAAAAGAATAAAAATATCAAATCACTCTAATCGAGCAACTGCAGTAAGCAATCTTTCTTTCCACGGTGTTGAAGAACAAGAATTAATAAAGATAACGGGTCACTCTAACGCAAGTTCTATAAAACCATATTTGCAGCTAAATCCCGACCATCATTTAAATATTATTGAGAAAATGAGAAACATTCATTCTGAACAGATTCTTGCCAGCAGTAGTATTCTAGCTCCCTCAGCCACAACAACTATAACTTCAAATTCAGCAGCTGCAACCACCTTAAGCAATGAAAATCTACCACCACGTGAAGTGAAGCAAGAAAGTAAAGACTCTACATACTCTGTAATTTATCAAAATTGCAATTTCTTTACTAATTGTTCAAACTTTAGGCCTGCTTAAATGTTAATGTAAAAAAATCAACATTTAATATTATTATTACGTTTGTGACGTTTAGTTTAATTAGTAGTTTTGTGTTGTTAAGTACTCGTAGTAGGTGTTCTTTTGTTAATAAAGCAAACGTTGAAAAATGTGTGTTTTCAGGAAATAATCTTGACATATACCCCTCGGCGTTTACGTTTTATCACGTAAAATGTGCAATGGTAGGTTTTTTGCCATTTTCCAAGCAAAATTTTGCAAAAAATCACCTATGCACAGTTTACCCGATAAAACTTGAACGTCTCGGGATATAACCTATGAAAATTACCAATTTTTCAAATAATTTTAGCGCCACTTGAAAAACTTACTTTGCAAATCCGATGAAATCTTCATGATTCGTATTCATATAGGCCAATTCACAATCGTTTAACAGACAAATCTGCTCCTTGCAATACTGTTCCTTTTGACGAATCTGCGTAGCAATAATACGTTCGGCTTCCTCTCGCAGTCTTGGGTATCGCGTCATCTAAAAACATTTTTTTTCCAAATACAGCAACTAACAGAAATTATTAGTACTAACTTTATCAGTGCACATCCGTACAACATTAGACAGTTCAGTCACTACAAGATCAACACACTTTAAAGACGGTTCTTTCAATCTGGATATTTGCTTTTTAACTATTGCTTCAAACGCCATGTCAGGAGTGAAAAGTCCAACCTAAAAAAATTGAATCTTCCAGACTGACTTGTTTGGACCAGTAGAAAAAAACCCACCCTAATACCGTGAATATTTCTAATAGCAAAGGCGATTTCACGTCTGAGCTCTTTTTCATCAAACTCCATTTTAACGATTTCAAAGGGGAACCGTTCGTGAAAGAGTCGGTTAATTTTGGCACCGCCAGACAGCTCGTTGGTGTTGATATGAGCAGATCCGGAACCTTCTATGGTTCGTTCAAAGTCGACTTGCAACTGTTGAATCATCCTGCAAATTCAACATTAAACCTTGTGACAAAGTAATGAAAAAACATACTGTAGCATTGCTTTGGTTTTAATAGCAGGATCGTCAGGTCTAAAATGCTTGAACTGATCCACATCTTTCTCCAAAGTGAGTAGTTGCTTTTGCAGTTTATCGCGCAAACCAGGTAAGGTGTCTCTGATGTGGTTTGTAAGTTGTTGATTGAGCACTCTTTGCAAGTATGGAGTACCCAAACGGTCAGCAATGTGACGATAAGATGGATGACTGGAAAAACCCCAATTTCAATACAGAAAAGAAAATATATTTCCCTCCAACCTTAGAAAAAATTTACGTTCAGCAGCCAAGGCTGCATTAATATCTTTTCGCCCTTCAATATCTCTTTGGGACCTATTAACCACTCCGATATAACCTCGTCTTAAGGGCAGTAACTTATTTTCCAAAATATCACGAGCGTCAGTACCCTCATCCATCAAATCTAGTTTGGTGATCACACCAATAGTACGAATTCCTGTTATCAAAAAATTGATTACTTTGATTGTGTACAAAATGTATTAATCCTACCCTGAGGATCAACTTCTTTAGCCAGCTTCAACGCGTCCGAATTAGCTAAATCGGTATTGGCTGGCGTTACGGCCAAAATTAAACAAGAATCCCGCTTTATAAATTGCATTATCATGTTCCGAATCTGTGCTTCAATGTCTATGGGCTGATCGCCAATCGGCACTTTGGTTAAACCAGGAAGATCGATTAAAGTCAAATTCAAAACTAAAACAATCCTTATTTAGCAAAACTTTTTTTGTAACTAATACACAGACAAACCATTAGGAGAGTACACTCTCAAGTTAATAGGAATATTGGAAATTCCTTTATTACTACCAGTAATACGATCCGTTTCCGCTTCAATCTCTCGACGGATTTCTTCAAAATCCACAAACTTCTTGCCCTTACAGTGCAGAAACTCTCCATATTCTAGAAAAAAGAGTGACAACACTTTACAATACAACAGATAAAAATATGGTTAGTTACGCAACAAAAACGTCACTAGTTGATGACCATAATTCATAATTATCTGTATCAAAAACAGTTTATTTACACATAATGACTACACATAACTTGCAAGCTGGATTTGGTAATGGCACTCTTTACATGGTCTTAAAACAATGACAAAATGAATTAAAAATTTGCGTTAATGTTGCCCTTAAGATTAGCTGAGCTGTCAACATTTTATGTACAACTAATTTAAAGTGACTTCTAAATAGCAATATCTAGTTATATAATTCCAAAATTACATATTGCTTTTACTAACTTTAGCCTTTAGAGTCTGTAAACTGTTTAATATGTAAACATACGAAATATGCTTCTTAACTGTGCTAGTAATTAAAATTTTATTAGGTGAAAGGAAAACAGAGAAAATCATATTTGGCAAGTATTAAATTAGAGTAAGACCTGAAATATTAAATCACTACTACATCTTTTTAGCAATATACTACAGTGAAGCATACTTAAATTACATGGATAGGTCCAAAGGAGCTGAATTTATTCATTCATGAACTTTATTGCTAAATAAAGAGAAAAATCGGATATTGCTTTCTAGGAAGTCATCCAAGCATGCATAAAGACAATGTTGATTCTTTTTCCAATTATGTCACCAGTTGGGTGTCTGTATAAAAACAAGGCAATATGCTCTCCTTGCATAATCAATCATTTGAACAATTTATTTAAAAAGTAAATTAACACTGATAAAAATCTTTAAAATTGATGATAAAAAGTTACAGGTTCAAGGATTGTCATTTTCTTTGCAGGAGAAATTATCCAAAATGAATTTGAAACTCAGATTTAAAATAATAAATTTAGATTAGATAAAGCACATTTATCATTCTAAAAATGAAATTTTCAGCCAGAAAGATTTCAAAATGAATGACCATAACAATGGAAACTAACTAGTTCACTACTCTCTAGACTAGACACTCTCAACTAACTAGAAACAGGATATATTATGGTATAATAGAATGTTGAAACCAGGAAACCACATGTCAGCTCCTTTGTGTCATGAGATATTAAAATGAATGTTTTTAATTTACAAAATCAAACCCATATACTCAAAACAGCTGAATTCATTGGAAGTGAAACCCACTTAATCAATAGACAAAAGAGTCATACATACACAATATTGATTTTTTGCATTTAGCAAATGAAAAACTACTCACCAGCATTGGCATGAATCAGTTGAAGAATTAGAGGTCTCCGGGTTACTATACCAGATCCTCTAGGAAGGAAGTCTCTGAAAGGAGATAAATGTCAATAAACCAGTGACCTTATTCAAGGCAGTTAAAAATCTATACTCCTACATCACTTGTGCATATCAGACAAAGGAACAGAACTAGATTTGGAGGTTTAATTTAAAGTTAATAACTACATATCACTATCCAGGTGAATGATGTTAATGCAATGAAGTCTTATAGTTTGGATGTTAGTTTTTAACATCTTATAATTAGGTCAAAACTACCTGCACTGTCTGAGCTTGATTTAACCTTGCAAGAGGGCATTACACTTAAAAGTATATTGATATAATACTGAGTATAAGTGGAGTAGAACTTACTTTCCAACAAAGTTCTCCAAAACTGAACTTTTCCCTGCAGATTGTCCGCCCACAACAGCAATTTGTGGTAGGTCCAATGTCATATGAACCCCCAATTGTGTGAAGGCATCCTGCAGTTTGTTGACGATGGGAATGAGCTGTTCCATTCCTGTATTCCCCGACATTTTCAGGGAGTCTCTTACAAACTTAGAAAAATTAACAACAGTTTATTAAAATTTAGAGAGTGAACATGGCTGATGTAGAATAACAACAGGATAAACGCGGCGCATGACTCATAGCAAATTTCAATAGGAATACAATGCGCACGTACGCGCATGGACTTAACGAAATCTCGCACAAACGGATCGAAGATTTGGAAAATTTTATTTATCTCATTTTTCTGACTTAAATCTCACAACTGTAACTATTGGTTTACAATTTTATATCCACTTTTAGAAGAAAATAGAGACAAAAATTAAATTAATTTACAAATTCAAAAACTCTGACCGTTGATTATTGTAATTTGACACACATAACTGACAAATGACAGTGCTCGGACTCGATTTTGACAGTAAAACCTGTCATAGCTTAGGCAAAACACCTAACCCAATTTTTTATTTCATTATTTTAAAAATAAAAGAATTTTTAATGAAGCTTGAAATGTTTAATATCTATTTAACAGTTAGTCAAGTGTAGTGCTCAGCAGCTAAACGATTCAAAAACATTTCTGCCATATTATCATGTGTGTAACCGCTAAAAAGGCAACAATTTAAAATAACTGATCAATTTCTTTTCCAGTGGTCATGCTATTAAGAAGAGTAGCCCTACCAACTAAGCTTGTCAGAGTTCTATCACTTAGAGAAGGGCAGTCATTAACACAACCCACAAACCGTCAAATGGTAGTACAAGTTTGTGACCTGTTTAATACAGTCACTTGCAACAAACTAACAACATGGCACTACCAGCAGCATAAGTGGTACTCCACAGTTGTAGAAAGTGAATTGGTAGATTCAAATACTTTTGAAAAGGTGTGTGAAGAAACCCTTAATCAGTTAGCTGAATATTTTGAGGAGTTAGTGGGATCAGATCCCAAGTTGGAGAAAGGTGATGTTGTTTATGGGGTAAGTCTGATGAGGTTTATGCCAAATTGCAAGAAACTCAATGTTGTGTTTTAGGGTGGGGTTTTAACTATTGACTTGGGACAATATGGAACTTATGTGATAAATAGGCAATCTCCAAATAGACAGATTTGGTTAAGCTCTCCAAGCTCAGGCCCTAAAAGATTTGATTATATAGTAAAGGAAGGGGTATGGATGTACAGGCATACTGGTCAAACATTGCATGAGCTTTTAAAGGAAGAATTTGAACACATATTGGGGAGACAGCTAAAAGCTCCAGTTTATAGGTGAAGTGCAACAGTCTGGTTCCTATTATTTATTTTAATTTAGAACACTTAAGACAAATGTAAATAAAGCTTTAACAAAACCATATAATAGCTCTATTGGTATCTAGTGTATTTAATCACAAGGTTCAAATGTGTAATAAACTTTACCATCTTTTGGTAACTGTGGTGGAGTGACTGGTAAAAACATTTTACACTTCAAAGAAAACAGAAAAATTGCATAAAATCCTCCCACCACACCAATAAACTGAGCCCACAGTACCCACATAGGAGCATGAAGTTTCCTGTTTGGATCAGCTCTATCTTCAGTAATCATATCAAAATCAACATGCACCTAAAAATTCAACATTTGGTAATTCATGTTGGTAATGTGTTGTATGAGCCTACAGTTTCCTTAAAGTTTCTTTTTAACTCTGGGAAATCCCAGGGGTAATATGGGTCTCTGTCATCTCCAGACTCCAAGGGTAACTTTGGATAGTCACCATAACTCAGACCATCCTCTGGATAAGGTTCATATTCTTCAATTGGAATACCATACTTTTTAGCTGCAGCAATTCTTTCAGCTTCAGTTTTGGGATAGGGACCAGGCGCAAAATCTTTATTCCAGTCTAAAATGCACTTGTTTATTAGTTGGATGTGTGTTTTCAATAGTTCAGGAATGAAATTACATAATATGTAATGCTACTAGGGTACTTACGGTTTCGAACAGCTGTCATCATTGGTAGGGCGTTGTTCCTCCACAACACCCCCAGTTTAGCAGTCTTTACCAACGAATTCATTGCCTTAGTCCACCCTTTTTGGGAAAACTAGAGGAAAATTAAAGAAATTTCCCTTTTTTTTCGGTCCCCACAAAATGCCAATCTTCGATCTGTCATCAAATGTCGGCAGACAGAGTCAGTGACGTAATTTAACAGTGGGTCACAAGGTTTCATTCAGCTTTTCTAATAAGCCGGCCATGTGACCAAAACACAACGTTTTGTTCGAGCTGTGCTGTAACTGTCAACTTCAAAATAGACTGACAAAACTGCCATAATATAAATAATAATAAAAGGTAAAGGTAAACCAACATAGGAAATAGTCACAATGTCTGATTATGAAAAATACAAACCTGGGAAACTAAAATTAAAAGGTGAAAAAAACAAGTAAGAAGTGTTAAAATGCCTGAAAAATTACAAACTAAAAGTTACCTTCTTCCAGGGCTAAAAAACGCAAACACAAGTCCCCCAAGGATGCACAGAGTACATCTCAAATAGACCATGATTCAATTAAGCACGGTAATTGGTGGAAAGTATCAAAAACTGAAGACATTGTAGGGCCCGTTGCTATTGAGTATGGTTCTCGTGTTTATGTCAAAGCTCTTGACAATGGTCTATTCACCTTAGGAGCTCCACATAATGAGGGTGAAGGTCCTTCCCCAGAAGAAATTCTTACTGGGGTGTTTATTAGTGAAAGGAAAGTTGCTTTTAAATCAGGTTATGATAAATATTTGAGTGTTAACAAGAATGGTGTGGTGGTTGGGAGGTCTGATGCTATAGGGGCTATGGAGCAGTGGGAACCTGTTTTTGAGGTAGGAACTAAACAGTTTATTTCAGTAAATTTCTTAAAGAGTGAATTTCAGGATGGTAAAATGGCTTTACTGGGTTGTAATGAATGTTTCATGTCTGCTGATGATGAAGATTCTATAGTGGCTAAAGTGAAAAAGGCTAACTCTGATAGTTTTGTAACTATCAGGTCACACACATTTAAAGAAGTTAGCAAGTATAAAGATGTGCCAGAGGAGGAGCAGGGAAACCTAAAACAAGTGGAAATCAACTATGTGTTAGTAACTTAAATGTGATAATTAAAATTGTTCTAAAAGGACTGAATTTTTAGGAAGAAATTCCAGAAGTTCCAAGACAAACGTTTGAGGTTATGCACTGAAGATAGGAATGATCTGAAAAAGGCCAAAGATCAAGGAACTTTTCATGAAACTCTATTGGACCGTAGGAGTAAAATGAAGGCTGACAGATATTGTAAATAAAACTAAAACAAAAAAAACTTACAATTTTAATTATATTACTGATAAAATAAAGTTCAAATTTACATGTTTGAAA
The DNA here is from genome assembly GCF_016097725.1 of Ips typographus. Lineage (NCBI taxonomy): Eukaryota > Metazoa > Arthropoda > Insecta > Coleoptera > Curculionidae > Ips > Ips typographus. The sequence continues at coordinate 8,114,155 of NC_138430.1, read as the reverse complement.
CAAGTTTTATTTGTAGTGATTTACATTTATTTATGGAATTTTTACCTAAAGAACTCAAAATAAATTATTTACTAAAAATGGAGAAGTGATTGAACCATAATATTTTAGGAAACTTTATTGACAAAACCAAATACACTCTCATTGTAAATTAATGAATAACCCTTAGTCAGGAGATGCCTATTATCTTTTAAACTGCCCTTAGAATTTTATAAACCCCTTTGGTAATAATTTGTAACTTTCAACAACAAACACAATCAAATTTCACATAAACATGACAAAGAAAATTAATTATATTATGGTTCAATGTCCACAGTAAAACTAACTTTCAGTCTCTCGCAAGAGAAACACCTGGTTTTTTTTTATCCTACTATAGTTTTAGATAAGCTTAAAATAAAAACGGTATAAGGTAGTCACAGCAAATCAATGATGTATTAAGTGCTTCGCTAAAATTATAGTAAGATCATTAAGGTCTGTTAACACAGCTGATCGACAAAATTAATTTTTAGATGAGGCTTGGGAGACGCGTTAACCGGTCCTCAACTGACGTCACTTTTAGACCTCGTTACTTTCAGCCATTCCACAAATTCATCAAGCATTACTGGCCCTGGAAGAATGTACGTCAAAGACGTGTATTATGTGTGTCCCGTGATTCTGTGTTTAATGTGTAATTTTACTATATGAAACGTCAGTCAACTGTATAAAATATGATTTTTTTCCCAATCAGAACTTGAACTAGTCTATAATATTTATTATGTGTATATAAAAATATACCCCAAACATATCTGTAAGGTCCATTAAAAGAATAAGAACTTAAATCAAATCATTATCCTTTTTTAGGGCACACTGTAAAGGATACAACTAATTTCCAAGAAGTAATATCTAGGGCATCTTAATGAGATTTGTGGAAGTTTCAAAAATGGAAAAACTAGCACCAAATAAAATTTACAAGGGTATGTTAAATGTAATTTTCTAAAATAACTTTAAAAACCTTAGAAACTGTACCACACTGAAATTAGATAAATGTAAAAATGACTTACATGCCCCGTCGACGTCGTAATTCGATAGGTCATTGTAAATGGTCCTCGAAAATTCTAAAATATTACACCACTGATCCTTATTGATTACTTTGTACTTCGACTGCTCCAGGAACTGACTGAACTGCGTATACAAGGGCCAATGCTTGCCCAATAATAATTGCAGCATCGCTTTAGCCGTATCTATATCCATGCTACGTTGATCTTTATCCTGTTTGATAATTAATGCTTTTTTTCGTTGGAAGTTGTTAAGAATTGTTGCTCACCCGTGCAAAATCGTAAGCGTATCGATAAATGGCTTTAAAAGTATTTTGATCGTTCAAAAGGCAACGCAGATACTCTAGGCGGTATTGTAACTTCTGTATTGAATCACACTGTAGCTCACTCAATCCTTTCAACCATTCTTCTTTTGTGAAGAAGCCCATTTGGCGGGCTTGCATTTTGAAAGCTAAAACTAACATCACTACGTTCTCGGGTTCCACTCCGATATCTTCGCAGAATTTTTCCATCCCGTCCGGTCCCAAAGTGTCGGGATCGTCGGGACTGGTATATTCCCTAAACCATGCCAGACATCTTTTCTGGCTGAAGGAGGTATCCTCGACGCGCGTACTTCTTCGCCCGCTAAAAATGGCACGAAAAACTTTATTATTGCCTTCAGTAGTGAGATTTGTAACTGTTCAATTCTCTAAACTAAACTAATAACTAGTTAAATTACGTACTCCTCTTCATCCATAAAATGTTAATTTATTTTTTCAACTGAATAGACCAATCGCTAATAACCTATTTGAATAACCTACTGGCAAACAGTTCATGTTCTATTTTTAAATAAACAGGCGTAATGCGAGGATTATCAAAGTGAATCCACTGAGATGATAAAAATATAACTTTTGGGATAATACAGTCCCAGTTTCTGTAATTATTACACCTCTACACTGATAAATTTTTTATGTCCCAGCTACTTTGCTACTTACCCTTTTGGTGATGATTGTTTCTTAAAAATGCACCTTGCTACATAATAACCATTACAGTTCAACAATAAGGAACTTGATACATTAATGCACCCCTTAATCAATCAAAAATTACTTTACTAACATGTAAAATAAAGGTAAATCAAACACTCCATAACCCCTTTATCAATAATTATTTTTATGTAATTTTAAAAGTGATAATGGTGAAAAATAAATACACAGTGAATATGCTAGTATAATTCAGGCAGGTTTGGAAGTATTTTTTTTTTATATACATTATTGATGTCCTACTGTCTGGGTATGTCTATAATTTTGTATTAATATCCTTAAGACATATAACAGTAACTGCATATTGCACAGTTTAACACAAATATTTACCACAATAACCAAAGATAAAACTTAAAAAAGTCTTTATTCACTAAGGCAATATTTAAAATTGTCTCACTTTCTTTTGATTAATTTTTGCTACAGTAAAGTAATTGTAATCAGCTGTTACTAGCATAAAATGGGCTTATGGTATTCTAGCAGGTCAAAACTGCCATTTAAAGAAAAATGCCCTCCTAATATTGCTCTTAGTTACTAATTTGTCTGATGACTAACAAATTTGCAACCAAAACTTACCTTGAGTTACGCAAACGCTTAGAAGAATATCTATCATCGTCAGTTGAACTCATTTCTGTAGCCCTGCGTTTGCTGCGAGGCATCTCAAATTTGCTTTATGCTGTTCAGTAGTCACTTCTTCCTGTAAAAAAAAATAAACTAGTTTAACTCTACCTTATCCAGTAAAAGCACAATTTAGCTAAACAAACAATTAACTCCAGTGAAGCTACTTAATAGTTTCTTTATAAAGCTGAAGGGCGGTCACCAAAAATGACCTACATGTGTCTCATATGGGTTCAAAGGTGCTCAAGTCTCATTCACAATTAAAAAATTTAAATAATACACAACTGGACAGAGTGAATTTTCTCATCCACTTTCCTAACTCTTTATCTTTCAAATTCAATTTTAATACTTCAAAGGATGTTGAGCAAGAACTGGGGTAAAAAAAATGTAAGACAGTCCTAAGAAAACTCCCTAAAATTTTTTTTCTTTTAATTTGCACAAGGCAATTTGCATCCCACTTTATTGATTTGGCCTTACCTAATTTCATTTAAATCAATTAATGTTTCTAACTAGTGGGGTGTATCACTGTCTGGTCTAATAATTTTGATATAATAATTTAACACTAATCCGATATTAATCGTAAAACAGTCAAAACATTGAGGGGGCTCTACTGAGATTTTCAATTTTGCATCTCTAACCTAACCTATCTAGGGCTCTGTGCGAATTTTGACAGTTTGACAGCCTAAATTTGACAACGAGTGACGGACCAGGACCAGAAAAGGTTGCTCCTCATTGGTCTAAAACTAACTTGAATGTATGAGGACATAAATTACATACAACTTATTTTCTCTTTTAACTTAATAAAAACCAGTGGAAAATTACTTTCTGTAACAGTTTCTATTTACATCTTTAACAATTACATAAATTAATTTTGTGCTAAAGAAATGTTGTTGATTTCCTTCACTAAATCCATATAATCAAATCCATCTGGGTTAGATACAAACTCCTCCAAAAGCCTTAACTTTTGTTCATCGTTCTGCACATAATACAATTGCAGTTGATTAGCCAAACATTGAGCCTCTTTTGGATTCAAGACATTCTTATCATATTCCCCCCTCATTAAAACTATACCCTTGTCATCTTTAAACTCTTTGTAGTGAGTTATTGTTAAGCATTCAGGAGCATTTTCCTTATGTACTTGGAAATACAATAAAGGAGTAAAATGCACTGAGTTCAGCTCAAACTGGCACATTATAAACTCATAACCTTGACTTCTGGGCAGTGGAAACAAAAAGGTTTTATATTTTGAAGACCTTTGCTCTAAGATTTCATAGTCTTTAGCAGGAATTACCGCTGCCACGCAATCTTCTTTTTCCAAATGGTACTTTGCCCAAATAGCTTCTATTTCTTCTGCAGATTTGTCTTGGATCAAATCAATTTTTAAAATATCATTCAATTTAGCCTCATTGGTTTGAACTGGTCCTTCAATTTTTTCCTTGGGCTGAAGCAACTGAGAATATTGACGTTCCTTGGAAGGTTCAATCTTTTTTGAGGTTTTGCTGGCCAGAGTTACAACGCGAGTTTTAAATTCCTCGGGTGCCGTTTTCTGAATTTGCGCAATTTTTTCGGCATACTTATCATAGTAAGGATTACCTTTTAAGTCTTCTAGTACTTCTTGCATTTTTCTGGGGGTGGTCATTATGTTTTTTTGGGTTAAACTCTTAGGTAATTTGTAGGATCCTCTGTAAAGCAGCACTTTTCGCATCAATGAAGTTAGGTGCATTTTCAGATTACTTCCACAATTTTACCATAACTGATTAAACGGTTGATTTACTACGGTAAGAACACCGATAAAGTGTAGAGTGTAGAAAATACTGCAATAAACACTTTTTTAATATTTTTGGGCAAGAAAATTGGGAGAGACTAAACACTAGAACCTAAAACACGCGTAATGATCTAAAAATCACATGACACCATAATTATAAAAATTATACAAGGTCACGTGATCCTTTAGTCAGAAACTAGTCTTTGCTAGTATTAATTCATTTTACGTCACCGTAGTCACGTCACGTACGTCATCCCCACTACCAAAAACAGTTTCAAGGAACGGTGATTAATCGCCTTGCATTTTACCGAAATTATTGCGTAGTTTGACGAAAATTTGCAAATAACTTCAAACAATATCAAACTGTAAATTTTGGTTTAATTTGCAGTGGTTCCAGTGCGTTGTAATAGTCCAGTGCTTCAGTGCTTACGATTATAGTTCTCACCTCTAAGAACCCCCCAAGTAACCTTTGTTCATTTGCATGCAGCTACTTACCAAGATCCAAAGCCCCAACGAGAGTTGTATGCTTACTTATGATTCTTTATCTGGTTATGTTGATAACTCGCCCCTTGCAAAAGCGTTTTCCAACTCTCTGGAAGACTGTTTCAGAGGTTTATCGCTAATAGAAACTGATCCAGGTTTTGTGGTAGATCGGCCACTGCTGTACAGAAATGAGCCATTAGGAACGCAAAAATGGCCTCTTTTAAAGCCAGTCCAGTTTCAAGAATGTTATCCCAAAAGGTAAGAAGAAGTCTGGGTAATTTGGGTATAGAACTTTTAGACAAACATTCAGTGTTTACTTTTATGTGGATTTTATTTTGACTCAGTTTATTGTTATATCATAGTAATCAGTTTTTTTATTATTGTAACCATGTTTGTTTCAATCCATGAAATCAGCAGGTTGATAGTCCCAATTTTTGGGGTTGCTTTTTTACTTCTTTTTGTAGCATGTTTTCATTAAGTTTTTAATGAAATTGGCTATCAGGCTTGCCCAGGTGGAGTAAGGGTTCTGTAATGAACTTTTACTAGATCTCTTAATGCATTTGTTGTATTTGTATTGCATAAGATACTTAGATAAGCAAGTAAGGTGTTTGAAATAAAGAAAAAATCTTAATCCTCTCTAGCTAGAAAATATTTAAGATTATGTCTGATAATTTAGGTATTTCCAGAATTGTTGTTGTTGATAAAACCAAGAAATATTAACTAAGGTAAGATTTAGTCACCCAAAGTTCATGAGTCACTATTTGTTGTGTTTGTTTTCCCTGATAAACAAAATGTTTAAAAATAATAATTTTAGAACAATTATTTACCATGTGGACAATTATACTAGGAAACTTTCTAGATATGGCTTTTCTTTTTGGCTTACTGGTAAAAATGAAATGACCAAGCAGGCTGCATTATTTTTTAACACCTTTCACTCAAGTTCATTTGTATTTAACATTGGGGTTTAGCAATCTGCAGTAATTAAAAGTGAAAACAACTCATCATCCAAATATAAAGTAGACTTTCACTCAATAATTTTTGTTTGACACTATTGAAGTTTTAATGGTTCAACTTGTAAGAAATGTGAGAGAATTAAATATAGCAAGCATTGTAATTTAAAAAGAAAATTATTAATAACTATTGGTTATTTACTGGCAAATTTGTATTCAGTGACCCACTTAAACATTATTAAATGAAAGAAATTAAGAAAGTGTTACTTACATGGGTTATTGCATTTATGAATAATTATAATTGTGTAATAGGCAATTGTTACTTAATGAGGGTTGTTGGACTATAATCCTTACAACCAGTACTCCAACTGCTGCTGCTTGGGTTTATTAAAGTTTTTTTACATAAAACTTATTTGCAGTTTAACCCAGAATTGTCACAAAATTGGGGAAGGCCTCTATGGAGAAGTCTTTCTCTACAGAAATCCGTTAGGCGGCACCACTGTTATGAAAGTCATTCCCATCGAAGGTTTACAAATGGTTAACGGCGAACCCCAGAAAAGTTTAAAAGATGCTTTATCAGAAGTCGTAATTGCGACGTAAATTTGCCTGGAAATAATACTTTTCTGTTATAACTATCATTGTCAATTACAGCGAATTGAGTAATTTACGATTCAACCGAAATAATCAAACAAGCTCTTTCATTGAAGTGCAGAACATTAGATGTGTTCAGGGTGAGTATCCTGAAGAACTTCTAGAACTATGGAGACTATACAAAGAGAATAAAGGCTCCATCAATGATTCACCTGACATGTTTAATGAAGATCAACTGTACTTAACTCTGGAGACTAATTATGGAGGAACTGACATGGAATCTTTTCTTTTTGATAACGCCGCTCAGGCTTATTCACTGTTTCTTCAGGTAGAACTTTCATGGCATACAAATCAGTTATTGTTCTAATTTAATTTTCGTTTGTAGATTGCATTTGCTATAGCAATTGCTGAAATAGAACTCCAGTTTGAGCACAGAGACTTACACTGGGGTAACATCTTAATTTCCCGTGTTCCACTTCATGAAAAGATTATTTTCAAACTGGGCGGAAAGGAGGTGAAAATTGGGTCTTATGGTATTAAGGCCACTATTATTGACTACACTATGTCGCGTTTAACTACCAATGGATTGGATATTTATACTGACCTGGCACAGGACTGCGGCATTTTCAATGGTTCTGGCGACTATCAATTTGAAATATATCAATTAATGAAGAACAAAAATGGGTATGTTTTTAGTTTTTTGGTCTTGTTATTAAACAAATTTTTATGTTGTGCAATTTTTTAGGAATGAGTGGAGCCACTTTGAATCGTATTCAAATATTTTATGGCTGAGCTATATGCTCGATAAGACAATAACAACACTGCGTTATGACAATTCTACATCCAAGCTGCACAAAAAGTACATGAACAAACTGAAGGAATTAAACTTGGATATATTAGGCTATGATTCCGCCAAAGAGTTTGTTAGCAACTTGTTCAGCAATAAGTTTTTATAGGCGTTTTACAAATTGTTGATTCAACGAATATTTTAATTATTCTTACAGATTAAGGCTACAATAAAACTGAGCAATATTTTTGTAATAACATTTTAATCTATGTTATTGTTGATGTGTTGTTCTGATATACTAATAAAATTATAGTGTTATACTTTTATATTGTTTTTATTTAAGAAAAACAGAAATATCCACAGACTGTTTGGTTTGCGCAGACCACGAGTCTGTCAAATATCAAAATACCACGTCAACTCTGTCAAATAAAATTTTAAAAGGTCACACCATACGTCAAAACAACTCCATTTTGGTTTTTAGTATTTGCATACATATTTGGAATTTTTTCGTTTGTTATTACTGATATTATCGAATTAAATGCTTTAGTGAAGTTGTATGTAACTAGTACAGAGAAAAGTGAGAAGTTTAATCTCCGTAGAACTTTAATTAATAAGGTAATAAATAATCCTTTTGATTTGATCTACGTTAGCCAGTAGTAAATGTTTAAAGCACCTTTTTTGTAGTGTATAAAAATGTTTTTTACAAACATTTTACAAGGTTTTCTAAACTTTATTTGGGCCTACATTGTAAATAGCCTTCTTGTACTAGATCTTCAATATGTAAATTTCTATTCAGATGCACTATTAAGGCAAAACATAAATATTTTCTTGAAAACAAAGACATTTTGACTATTTACTTGCTTTTTTCTTGATTAATACAAGTAAGAATGCTTTATGTGTGTTTTAAGTTAATTTTTCAGATATAAGACACATAAGGCAGGCTAAATATTCAGTCAAATGTGTTTCTACATTTTGTTGTATTTTTGTGCAGTTTTTAAAAAAAGTTTTACAAATAACCTTGCTCTTTATAAATTGTTGCTCTCTTGAATGTATCCTCATTTTAACCCAAAATGCTGAGATATGAGTTTGAATAGGATTTACAGAGGTTTATGAAACTTTCAAATCAATGTGGAACTTTTAGTTCTGGGAAGACTTTTAAGACACTTGTAGATGATTTTGGCACTTTTTAGAAGGTTCTCAGTAGCATTGAAAGGTCTCTGACACTTTCAGAATTGTTCTAGAGGCCTCTGGCAATTAAAACAATTCCAGGAAGGTTTAGCAGCCTCTGGCACTTTTTGAAAAGTTTTCAATAGCATTTAGATATTTCAGGCATTTTGAAAATAGTTCCAGAGACCTCTGAGAATTTAAAATGGTTACAAGAAGGTTTAAGACACTTGTAGAGGGCTCTGGCACTTTTTAGTAGGTTCTGAGTAGCATTTAAAGGTCTTTAACACTTTCAAAATTGTTCTAGAGGCCTTTGGCAATTAAAGCAATTCTAGGAAGGTTTAGAACACTTGTAGGGGTCTCTGGCACTTTTTGAAAAGTTATCAATAGCATTTACAGGTTTCAGACATTTCTAAATAGTTCCAAATACCTCTAAGAATTTAAAACGTTTACAAGAAGGTTTAAGACACTTGTAGATAGCTCTGGCAATTTTTAGTAGGTTCTCAGGTAGCATTTAAAGGTCTTTAGCACTTTCAAAATTATTCTAGAACCCTCTGGCTATTGAAACAATTCTAGGAAGGTTTACAACCTTGTAGGGGTCTCTGGCACTTTTTAAAAGGTTTTCAATAGCATTTAGAGGTCTATGGGACTTTCAAACTGGTCTTAGGCGGTTTAAATCACTTTTAGAACCCTCTGGCTATTGAAAAAATGTGTCAAGTGGAAGATTGTTAGTGGAACACTAATTAAAGACAAGTTTTTTTGTAATTTTAGGAAGCAATGGCTGAATGTAATGATGACTTCAATGATGAAGATATCAGATATATAATTAATGCTCAAGACGGACTTCCCAACGTCCATCCAAACTTATTTCCTGAACAGGACATTGACGAATCTCAACTAAACGAAGACGACGAACTCGAGGGTCTCCCATCCTCTCTCATAGTGACAAATGTGCAGGATTATGTGTTTAGTTCCCCAGGTTTTATTATACAGTTTCTATTAATGTTAAATCGGCTAAATGCGATTTTGTTGCAGACAAGAAACGCGACTTGGAGAACTTATTTAGGCTCTACGATCCAAACGTCACATTTCAGTGGCTTAAAAGTTTTCGACGGTTGCGCGTTAATTTTACCAGCCCGTTAGCGGCAGCCACTGCGAGAATCGAGCTTCACCAGTATAAATTCCAAGACTCTGTTATCACCTGTTATTTTGCTCAGCCTGTTACACCTGTTAAAAATTCGACTCTACAACCTCCAGCACCATACAAACAGGTACATGTTCTTTTCCTGGTATGGCCTAAAGTCACATAGTGTGTGTGTTCTAGTTTCTCATTTCTCCTCCTGCATCACCTCCTCTGGATTGGGTACCTCATCCTGAAGGAGAACCTATGATTAATCATGATTTGTTGGCAGCTTTGGCCACTTTAGCGCCTGGTGGCACGCACGAATTGCATCCTCCTTCTCCTGGTCAACCTAGTATTGTTGTTCATACCGCATTAGGTAAGTTACATTACACTTCAAAATTGCTGGAGACTGACCTTATTTTGGCCTTTTACTATTTATTCCTATTGCCTACTAACAGTGTTAAATCTATTAATTAACCGTCTTTCTAGGAATTAATAACAGCACAGGCGCCAAGCCAAAAATTCTTCAAACATCCTGCCCGAATCGTTAATTAAAAAGTGGGGATGTAACGATACTTGTAAATACTTTATAAGTAAATAAACTTTGTTACAAAAAATGCAAACAAACGACAACTAATACATTATAAACTGTATTTTTTTAAAGACATATTAGTTGCGTATGTAAATTTACAGGCAAGAAATTATAAACACATTACTGGGTGTATAATAATTGTTTTAGTTGATTTTTCGTATTTTCTGCTTTATTTAGGGGAGCTCAAATGAATTTTTATTTATTTTGTATGTGTACTTTTTTGTTGCGCGCAACTAGAAATCAGTGGGTTGCAAAAGTACCTTTGGGGTATTGATCTGAGGTAGAAGATTCTAGTTTTTTGCTTAAACGTTATAGTTCCTATTAGTTTTATAATTTGGCAGCGCTTCACCGGACTTACCAAACAGCATGAAGCTGTGTTTTGTCAGTTTGAAAATCCAGTTTTTCGTGAAGTAGAATGAACTGGTGTGTTATTATATTACTTTAAACGACTATAGTAACTTTCGTCATGTTTGCATTTTGCTTTTTTACATAAACGCTAATTAAAATAATGTTTCAATTCTGTAGATATTCCATCTTAAAGCAAATTAAGCCAAACTAATGTATTGTGTTGAATTCTGATTCGTTTATTTTGTAATATACATACATTTCGTTAAAATATTTAATTTTTATTACCCTTTGGAAATTATTCCTCTCCTCTCACTTTTTAGCCTTGTAAGTTCTCTTATTTACAAATGTTTGCTTGCCAGTATGAAAGTTAAAAACAGCAGGGGCTCTTTCTCTTCTTACCATAAATTTATGGATAATTCACTCATTTTACATGTAAGTTTGCCTTAGTTACTGTATTTGCCCAACAAAAAAAACTAAAAAGAAATTGTAAAAATCCATATTTATTAACAAGCTCACAAAACATGTGGCTTAAATCCTAAAGCAAATAATCACACATTAAACTTTCATCAGTCTCCCTGTATACACCTCTTATTTCCTAAGTATAAAAAACCTTACATTCCCTTTTAGTTTGAGTTAAGACAATTTAACTGATCTTTCTGGCAGAACCTATCAAGTAAATGCATCGAGACAAAAGATAATCCATACTCATGTTTTTAATGGTTCGAGCTCGCCAGGAGAACCCCGTACTGGTTCCTCTTTTGCTTTTCCACCCCCCAAACAGGTGGTGAAGCAAGTATCGCCTATTCCGAAATTCTCCCCATCTTCGATAGTCTGAGGCATTCCTTTGTTTAGAGTTTCTGGCAAGAACAAACACAGGAAGCCGGATATCAATGAAATTACGGCGAAAATAGTCGAAGGCAGTTTCGGATCGAAAGAATCGAACAAGATAATAAGTGGTGTTAAGGCACCGGACGTTCTCGCGCACATCGAACCTAAACCCATCGCAGAATTTCTGATTACAGTGGGGAATAGCTCGGCTGAGTAGTTGTAAATCACGGCAAACGAGCTGGCTATCAGGAATTTGCCAATGAATACAAACCACGTGGACACTGAACTACCCATAGCTAAATTAGCTGCGATAATACAACACAAACCGCCTAAAATCATGTTGAAAGCTGTTAGAGATCTGCGGCCTAGTCGATCCATGGCATACACAGTTATAACATAACTAGGAATCTCAACCATTCCCATTAAGAATAAAATCAAATATGGATTGCCTTTTAGACTGCCAGTGTTCAATGACAGTCCGTAGTAAACTAAAGAATTGGCAAACCAGGCAAGGCAAACATTAAGAGTCATTTTTCTCAACCTGGGAGTTTTGAACAGATCCAACATTCCGGCTTCTTCACTCTGGGATTGGTTCTCAGTTTGCGGCGCTTTGTCAATATAATTGGACGGATCAATGTTAACGGGACTGTTGTTGAATTTAAGGGCTTTCTGTACGATCGTTACCGATTCCTTCTTTTTGCCGTTGGCCCATAACCATCGGGGTGATTCGTCCATGATCCAGAAATGACCGATTAATACCAAGGCGTGAAGACCGTAGATGATTTGAAGGAGAAATCGGTCTTTGATTAATGCACCCCAACCTGCAACCTATACAATTTTTCCTATAACGTAATATAGGTATTATACAGGTGTGGTAAATTCAAAACCGACCATAGGAAAACCGTGTAACTGACAGAGAAACGTAGATAATTGCATGCGCGGGACAAAGACAGAAAACGAAAAAAATATCAAGTAGGCCATATTTTCAGCGCGCTGTTGCCAAACGCCAAGTTATTTTGTCGACGGTATTTGAGTGATACTTTGAGGCAACAGCGCGCTGAAAATATGGCCTACTTGATATTTTTTTCGTTTTTTGTCTTTGTCCCACGCATGCAATAATGTACGTTTCTCTGTCCGTTACGCCTACCACACCTGTATACAGTGTGTCACTTACCAGCATAAAACCCAGGGCAAAGGCAGCCTGGAAAGATATACCACACATAGATCGTTTGCTAGGTCCGACCAGTTCCATGGTGAGCACAAAACCAGGTATGTAACTACCGGCAGACCCAAATATTCCGTAGAGGTATCTTATGAACAGGAATGAGTAGTAATTGGGTGTAAAGGCAACACCTACACCTAGTATTAATTGCAACAAGGCCGACCAGCAAAATACGGGCTTACGCCCGTACTTATCGGCCATGTTTCCTAGTGTTACTGCTCCGGTAAAGACCCCAAACATGTAGGCTGATTGAGCAACAGCTCCCATCCACCTATTAATTGTTAAGTAAAAGTTTTACAGTAAATTACCATTTGAAACACTGACCTTTGATCACAAACAAAGTTCCACTCAATCGCCCTAGATGACTTGTAGTACGTATCGTCATAGACCCAAGAGTCACATTGGTAGGTCACATTGGTGGTCGAGTTGATCAAATGACAATTATCGAACGTTCCATCTTTTTTTAGAGGGAGGAATCCGAGCAGAGATTCGTTGTGGAAATTTGAGGAGTTTTCTCCAGGAAGACGGCATCTATACGTCAATGAAATGAGATTGATTGAAAATCTACCTGAATTATTATACAGGTGTGGTAAATCCAAAACCGACCATAGGAAAACCGTGTAACCGACAGAGAAACGTAGATAATTGCATGCGCGGGACAAAGACAGAAAACGAAAAAAATATCAAGTAGGCCATATTTTCAGCCCGCTGTTGCCAAAATCCAGCACAAAATTAATTTTGTTCTTAGATTATTCCATGGAAAACATTATAAATCTAGATCTCCATCTTAAATAGGAGGCCATGAAGACACGAAATTTGACATTTGATTAAAAGCTATTTCAAATATCCAAAATAATAATCCAAGAACAAAATTAATTTTGTCGACGGTGCTGGATTTTGGCAACAGCGCGCTGAAAATATGGCCTACTTGATATTTTTTTTCGTTTTCTGTCTTTGTCCCGCGCATGCAATTATCTACGTTTCTCTGTCAGTTACACGGTTTTCATATGGTCGGTTTTGGATTTACCACACCTGTATACCCACCTGTGATCGGGAACTGCAGCCACAGTTACCAAAGATAACATATTCAAGCCTGCTGTAACTGCTGAGAGGATGTGTAAGGTGAATTGCCATGCTTGGTATTTGCCAAAATCACCTAAATAAAAATAAATATTGCTACATCTTGCAGTGACCTTATAATAAAACTTATAAAGTTTCTTTGGAAGCCGTATAAATCAGCAAACAACACATTCTATTCAATCAAAAACGCTAACAAATGTTGGCGTAATAAGCATTTGTGTTTTACGTTGAAAAATCCGAAAAAATCGTAGGTTGATAGACGTAGAAAACCAACCAAAATAGAAAATAAATTAACCGTTAAATTAAGCTGTAAATTAAAATTCCTACGTGTTAGTTACACGTAAAAAGGCCAGTAAAATAAATATAGAATGGCAAAAGTGCATTTTGTTATTTTTGTACCATAAAGCAGAATGAGGAGTTTAACTTTAGAACATAAATGGAAATGGGTCGACTGGAAGATTTAAATGTAGGCATAGTTGCAATAACATTTATCTTATTATAATAATTACAATGTTATCTAACCTTTGTTATTCAAACAAACAAATACTCATCTACATAATATTAAAATAACGCACGATAATTAGTGTATTGTTGTTTTAACACACAAAGTGAAATCTCAATTTTCTGTTCACAAAACAATTTGATGCACAATGTAAATCAATTGTTTCAATATTTGCCTTTGTATTGTTAAAGTAAAATATAGTACCATGAGACAAGAGAAAGTAAAACCATGAACCATCGCAACTTATTGCCTTTCCATTAAATATAGTAAGCGGTTTGATGTCAAAGTTACGACGCACGTTAGGTTTAATAACAATTATTATTTACAATGCAGTAATTATACATATTAATTTTTTGCTTGAAAATACTTTCACAATTTTTGCTTTCAATAATTTACTACTTTTACATGGTAAAATATAGTCACATTTGGGTGGATGTTTTAAATTATTGTATTAATGCTACTGGTCAATTGGATATAGTCTTGTACTTCCAGGATCACCCATATTCTCTAGTAAATAAATCACTTAAAATAACATTTCAGGCATCCTAATTAACTGAGAAGTTCCTATGTAACCAAGCACTTCCGCTTTAATTACCATGTTTCTTAAATACCTAATAATTGTTAAGTAGTTGGAATTCATGTCTAATAAACACTTTATTTGGAAAGTAAACACAAATTTCAATCTGGGCTTAATTAGGATATTGGTTTTATTTGTATCCATATTAGTGGCAACAATTTAATCCTTTTATCTATACTCAAATAAAGGTTTGTTAGTAATCTAGGATTGGCATAAAACTAGTTTTACTAGGTTAAATTATCATTGATTTTTGAGTTATATTGCTCCAAATAGGTTCAGCGAATTACAACCCAATTAATGCTATAATTTTTGAAGCGAAAATGCTACTTTACTGATCTGTTTTATCTAGTATTTCCGGTTGAGGTACCAATTTTTTTTGATCTGATATAATTCGGCGCCGGTTCTCTTTACATAGTTACAGCATGCTTTGGCAATTATCGATAATTCCTCATTTCATGACTTGTTGACAACAAATTACAGATATCCGAATATACTTGGCGACTATTTTAAAAATCTCTTTTCATCTGTATGCTTCAATAAAGCTTCAAAGTGTTCAGTAACTAAGCATCTTTGAATGAATTCTTGCTTCCTGTCTGTATAAAGCTGTTGAAGTAACGGGAACTTCATGTTTGCATGATTAAAAACCAACTACTAGTAAAGTAGGTACTTTGTTTTTCAATGTTTAATGCATAAATTTCCATCAAAATGGTTGGATTACACCGTTTTACTTTATTGTGAAACTAATTTCTTCCTACTTAAAATACAGAGTGGCACATGATGGACTTTGGCAGTACTGACCAAAATATCTTTAAAAATCATTTTATGAAGTATTACAAGGAAATCAACTTTTGTGGTTTATTCGCTAAACATCAAGTTATCTGAATCAGTTAAACAATATTTGCATTTGTTTAATATGCACTGGTGGATATACATTTTTCATGTGAGTGTCTGTAATAACTTAACAGTATTGATTATCGTCTTGAACTTGTGAAATAAGTCTTCAAATTGCATTTTTGTTAAAAAACCTAAACTATGTTTTTACGATTAGTATTACAAAAATACTAACCCATGTACCCCATGAGGGTGTCCAAATCCTGCGGCCCGTCCATAATTTTAAACAATATTTAATTACAATATTCACTGCACCATTTGCTATTAAAAAACACGCATTCAAACCAAAAACGACACCGTCGATCAGTTTACAGGAACTCGATACTCGTTTACGTATCCACTGAAAGTATATTTTACTTTCTGGGCTTCTGCTTCGCGGTAACCGCAAATCTGCGCCGTCGCGTATAAAAGTAACTTAAATCAAATGGAAAAAGTACTTAATTTAAGTAAAAAAGCGACCAAATCGATTGCTTGACATTGCTCCAGTTTTACTTTCACTTTTTTTACAAGTTTATTGACCGCGCCAAAAACCTTCTGGTTTTCGACCAGGAAAATTTATAAATAACCAAAATGTGTGTATAGCTTAGAATTTGGGTCGGCTGGATATGAATTTGTAAGCAATTAGGTTTATTTGATAAGACCTCTAGAGATGCGCATGAATGTGATAAGGGAAATAATGTGGATTCTGATAATTCTATTTGGATTTACTTATAAAGCTTCAAGTTTTGATAAATTCTAGTGTAGCTTAGGTTATTAATTTGATTTGATTTTTTAATTCTAAAATAAAGTATTAAGAAGTCAAATATAGGAAACACTTATAAGAAAGAATCCTTAAGTGTGATTAGGGATAGCACTGGACATATACCGTGTGTTCCAATTGCAGTTAACACAAGCCATCTTGAACAATTTGAACTTTTACAATAATAATTTCCTTATTGATATTTTGTGTGATGCAGAGTTAGAGCATCTTCATAAACCATCTCCTATTACTAAGGTCATAAGAATAGTAAAAGAGTTGCCTTTTATGCCTTAAATAGTAACCAAATTAGTTAACATCAGCAGCAATTTTGGTTCTCAACTCTAATGGTATTAACCGAGTTTAACTAAATAGTAAACGTGACACCATTCATCAAACTCTATAATATTTTTGTCACATTCGTTCGCATTTCTTTTAAAGGAACCTTATTGAATTACAATACAGAGTTGTTCAGTTTACAGGGTTTGATCAGTAACAGTAAATTTGAACAAGCATGTTAAACCTAATATTTTAAGTAAATGTGTTCATTTAAGGCAAAGCAAAAAATAAAAAACTTTTTAGCTTGTTGAGTTTAGTATTTAAATAAATCAGCAATTTGAAGTGAACTGAAGCAGTGGTACTAATAAAACTGCACCTCGTATATTTTATCTGGACTTACCCGGAATATTAAACAGGAAAGAAAGCGAAGCCTGATTCACCCATTAACCTGCCCAATTTTTGTCTTCAGTTTTTCTTGGTACGTCTTAAAGAGCCAACATGAGGATTTGTAGCGTCCTACTTTTATCCCTAACGTCTTATAGCGTCGCGGAAGAAGTGTTAAAAATTGCCGCTAGAGACTCTTACCTGGACGCTTACCAGGAAACTAAAAGTGCCGGCCAATTGCAGAAAGCGGAAAAAAAGAGTGACCGTTTGTTTCCGGTTTATCCAGGACCTGTGGATAATTACGGAAATACACAGTACGGGCCTCCGGCACCTCAATATGGACCACCAACACCGCAATATGGTCCTCCAGCACCTCAGTACGGACCTCCAGCACCTCAGTATGGGCCACCACCAACTTATGGTAGTTTTGCTGAACCAACACCTCAGTAAGATTTGCTTATACAGTCAATTATTTGTACTTACCCTATTTTGATTAACACGTAGATTAGGTCCTTATCCAGCATACGGACCACCATCACAAAATCTTCAAGTATTTTACGGTGTACCCCATGCTATGATCAGCATATGGGACAAAGTATGGGAAAAGATCAAGTGGAAACTGGACTTAATCACTTTAGGAAAAATTCTGTTAAAGCTAGTGATTTTCAAGAAAATCGTCAGTTTTATAGCCATCATATTTTTGCTGCTTTTCATACCAGCTCTAAAGCATAAAAAGGGATTTTTTGCTGAAGAAAACAGCAGACAAGATCGCGGTTTAACGTATAATATGCAAGGTAATGAGAAATATTATCTAAAAAGTTTATGGTACAAATCTACAATTTTGCAGTTGATGATCGGCTAAACGAGCTTGCAGCTTTTGTTACTGAAGCCATCCAAGACTATAAAAAAACAAACGAAAATAGTCATTTGGCTTGTGATACCAAGTATTGCAAAACGAAGAAAATATTGGACCAGATTGACAAAAAACTACAATACAACAAGTAATATATCTTCTCTCTGAGATTTTTTAATTGTTTTAACTTTTTTGTAGGTTAATCCAGGCTTACAGCCAAGAAACGAGCCACCAATAACATTCTTAAAGCTGTCTCAACATGTGTGCCAATTGAACTAAATAATTTATTTATTTCGTATTAGTTTGTAGGTATTTATTGACAAAATATTTGCTGTACCAATTGTTTTTTTAACGACACACTTGACATTAAAAAAATAAATATATTACAAACTGACATAACACATTTGTAACTATAGAAAGTTCTTAAAAACGTAATTTAAACTTACATCTCTATACAACAATTAAAATTACAAATCCTGATTAAAACGTCCGGTAACAAAACTTACAAAAGAACAAAAACTTAGGATTTTTCACTGGGACCGTGTAGCATTGTGAGTACATTTTTAATGTGCGAATCTTCGAATTTGGGATGTAGATGTATTTTGAGTTTTTTTGACGAACTCGAGCTGCAACTATCTGATCTGTGCTTCCGCTTTTTTGAGCTGAAAGATGACATTTTTGCTTATCTTATGAATCTCAAAGTTTTGTTGTTCAGTGACTTTTGGCTGTTACGGTACATTCCTTAGTTATTGTTAGTTTGATGTTTTAATAAATTCCAAGATCGCAGCGCCATTTGAACTAAAATCGGGCTAGAGTGCTAAATTCCTAACCAAAATCAACGTAAACAAACGAAGAAATGACAGCTGGAATGCCCGAACCTTTTTGCAAAACTGATCACCAGAGGGAGTATCTGTTATCTTGAATCGCCAATAGTAAAAACAATCTCGTATATCAAAACTTTATAGACTCTTTTCAAAAGTAAAAACTGGCTTGAAAAACTTCTCCAAATTGCCAGAATCCTCTAGGGTGTTTGAAAGTGCCAGAGACTTCTAAATGCTACTAAGCACCTTCTTAAAAGTACCAGAAGGTTCTACAAGTGTTTTAAACCTTCCTAGAATTGTTTAAAATTGCCAGATACATCTAGAACCATTTTTAAAGTGTCAGAGACCTCTAAATGCTGCTGAGCACCTTCTTTAAAGTGCCAGAAGGTTTTACAAGTGTTTTAAACCTTCCTAGAATTGTTTAAAATTGCCAGATACATCTAGAACCATTTTTAAAGTGTCAGAGACCTCTAAATGCTGCTGAGAACCTTCTTAAAAGTGACAGAGGGTTTTACAAGTGTTTTAAACCTTCCTAGAATTGTTTAAAATTGCCAGATACATCTAGAACCATTTTTAAAGTGTCAGAGACCTCTAAATGCTGCTGAGCACCTTCTTTAAAGTGACAGAGGGTTTTACAAGTGTTTTAAACCTTCCTAGAATTGTTTAAAATTGCCAGATACATCTAGAACCATTTTTAAAGTGTCAGAGACCTCTAAATGCTGCTGAGAACCTTCTTAAAAGTGACAGAGGGTTTTACAAGTGTTTTAAACCTTCCTAGAATTGTTTAAAATTGCCAGATACATCTAGAACCATTTTTAAAGTGTCAGAGACCTCTAAATGCTGCTGAGCACCTTCTTTAAAGTGCCAGAAGGTTTTACAAGTGTTTTAAACCTTCCTAGAATTGTTTAAAATTGCCAGATACATCTAGAACCATTTTTAAAGTGTCAGAGATCTCTAAATGCTGCTGAGAACCTTCTTAAAAGTGACAGAGGGTTCTACAAGTGTTTCAAACTTTCCAAGAATTGTGTGCAATTGCCACAGGCTTCTAAAACCATTTTGAATGTGCCACACACTCTAAATTCTACTGAGAACCTTCTAAAAAGTGCCAGAGCCCTTAAACCTTCCCATAACTGCTTTAAATTGCCAGAAAGGATTGTTACACAACAGTCAGAAATCACTGAACAGACTATATCTAGTATTAGTTTTTGTGAAATTATACTATTTGAAAAGTATCATTGAAAACCATGCAATAACCTTAAAAAATTAACTTTACTCACATTTTATGGTCGTTGGTGTCGCTCAACTTTGTCCCGTGCTCAGAGTCGCTATTGCTTTCAATCAGCGATCGCATACAATCATTCATAGCGGGGCAATCGTCATTTTTAACGTTGCTACCGCTCACATTTTTTAAATTTGCCACCGGTGGAAAGTGCCATAAAATCTTAAAAGGTGTGGCACCGATTTGTACGGTTTGCTCGGTACCATCGGCTAGAGGCACGTCCAACTGAATCGCCTTGGTCAGTACAGTTAAGTCGTAGTCTTTAAAGCTTTTTTTGGAAGTGGTTTTTTCGTCGTGCACCACTGAGATTTCCTCACTTTGTAATTCTATGACGCAGTCGTCCCAAAGTGTGCTGTTTTCCTCTGCAATTGTCAGGTTCTCGGATTTTTTAGAATTTTCATCTGAAAATTCAGGATAATTGATGAGAGTTCTCCACCCCACAAAGTCTTACCTTTAGAAGCCTCTATATCACTTTCATTAACTTCTTTTTCCATTTCCTTTCCAGCATCTTCTTTACTCTCCAACCGACTATTGCGAGCTTTCAACCTCTCGGACGATCTCGATTGTTTGTTTGTTCGATGCAAATTTGAACCGCTCTGTTTGAAAAACTCGTCTTGCGAATCTGAGTCACTTTCTTCGCTAGTAGTTTTTTTCTTTGCCACTCGCTTAACTAGGCGTCTTGGAGATGATTTTTTTCGTTTGCTGCTGGTTTGGCCGGACAAACACGATCTGGGTAGCAGTTTGCTGGATCGGCGTCTAGATGGTGTTTTCGCCGACTGGGCACTCATAAACTTGTCCAGTTCTATCACTCTTTTGCGTTTCTCGTCAATTTCAGCTTTAACACTAAACTCTTTAATTAAATGACCTACAAATTTATTAAAAATATCTTAATAAAAAACATGTTTTTGGTAAGCTTACTTGAGGTCTTCTTTAAAGTGGCGCTTAGAAACACATCTTTAATAACTTTTGGTGTGGATTCAGTGTTTTTTATAGTGTCGTTAAGTACTTCTGCTTCACCGCCTGATAAAACTTCATTTGACAACTTTTTCTTACTTTTCAGTTCTTTTTTTCTTTTTTCTTTGGTTGTTTTTGTTGGTTTCTTTTTAACAACCGGCGATTGGACATTTGGTGAAACTAATTCTGACGATATTCGCTTTTTGTACGTATCTTTAGATGTAATTTCGCTATCTCCGCTGCTGGTGCCTTTTTCAATAGAAGCAGTAGGTTTTGCTTCACTTTTTAAGGGACTAGTTGCTTTTACTTCTGACACCTGAAAGAATTTATTGATAGAAATTATGGCTCATAGAAATGATAAGTAACTCACCTCCTGCTTAACTTCATTGGTTGATTCATCGAAACAAACGCTAGAATTGAGCATTTGAGACTTTAACATCGACAAACTTTTCCCTGAACTTCTCGTAATCCTCATCGAACCAGTCTCGTCCTTTTTCACGTTCTGTATAACGGTGCCGTTAGGTTCTTCGTTACTTGTACTGCTATTATTCTCCTCCACGTCACTATCCCAGCTCACGGCTTTATTGCCCAGCAGCTCCAAATTCTTTTTCCCTGCCCGGCTCTTGTTAAACTCCTCCAGAATCTCGGTGGTGCCGTACACTTTAGGACTGACCACAATTACGTCCTCATCGTCAGTTTTGCGAACACTCGATTTTCTTTCTTCTGACAAAACTATAGCCTCGGTTGCTTTGTTAGTTTCGGTGTCATTCAGGATGCAGTAAGCCGGTGTTGGGTGCTCCATTAGTGACATCCCCGGTGTGATTGGGAAATTTGGGGTATCAATAGTAAAATTATCACCCACGGCAAACCCTTGCAAGTTTGCTTTCAGCATAGGGGTAAACGGAGTGTCTGCAGAAGCTTCTTTAGTTATATTTTGATTAGGAGAATCCTCCTCGTCTTTTAAAGGAGTAACTAGAAGTCCTGTAATGTTTTTTCTTGCATGAGACACTAGTTGTGTGGAACCGTCCTTTGCATTTTTTGGGGTGATACCATCAATGTCCATATTACGTTTATTGGCGGTATTGTATATTTTACTAGGGGACATAACTTTTTTTCCCTCCTTTTCCACCTCAACTTGAGATGAAACCCTCTCAGTTTTTACCTTTGCAGCTTTTTCTTTTAAAGTTTTTTGTTTTGGGAGTGGTTCAGGCTTGCCAGGTGTTTTTAAGGCATCTTCAAGCTTTTTGGCGTCAACCTCCAACAATTCTGCCTCTCTTTGAAGTCGTCTTTTGGTTTTCTTACTCATAGTTACAGGTTCTTCCGGTTCTCCAGTAGTGGCAAGTTTTCTTAGTTCTGCATCCCATAAAGATGAATTTTTTTTCAAAGTAGTGGACTTGGTTACTTGTTTTTGTGATTTTTCAATTTTTCTGGGTGATTTCTTGGAAACTTTTCTAGGTTTCGATTCTGATTTCTTCTGCAACATCTCTTCTACTGTATTATTCGCTGCTTCGTCAGGTTCTTTAAACAAATCCTTGGAAGCTTGTTGTTTATTCGTTATGGTAAGAGAAGTTGGTTCATTTTTTTCGTTAGTTTTTCTAATTGGCGATGGAAATGTCAAGTTACGAACGTGAGAACTGCTTTTATTTGTAGGTTTAGGGATTGAATTAACCACGGGAGAAGGTGTATGAATACTGCCTAAGCTTTTGGGTTTTGTAGTTTCTTGTGGGGGAATTTTATTCTCGCTCGGTGTAGACTTTTTTGCTTCCGGTACGTCCGCGATGCTGTCCTTTCTAGTTGGGTTCGTAATTGCGTCATCTGCGACAAAATCACTCAGATCAGGTAATTGCGATGAATGGTTGCTGGCGTGTGGAAATTCGTTTTTAGGAATTTCCATTGGAAGAAGTGAATTAAAAATCTCAACTTTTATTGTGGGTGTGGGTTTTAGAAGTGACATCAAATTATTCCTTTTATTTCTAGATTTGTTTTTCTGTGGGGTATTTACAGTAAATATACTTAAGTACTCCCGTATGTCTTTGACGTCGCCTAATTTGAATGGTGTATTACCTGGAGTCATTGATGACCCTGGAAAGAAATTATGTTTCAGGTACTTTTTGTCATTTAACATAACAAGGCCAAAAAAAGGCACATCCTTTAGGAATAGTTGTTGGTGTATATAGCTTTTTAGTAGGTAAATGTCAGACATAAACTAAACTGCGCGTTGTACAGTGATTTTTTGAGTCATTTTTAAATCCTTGCCATTTTGAAACGAAAAGACAGACAACACGTCGTTGTGTTAAAACAAAAGCAAAAAAATGGCTTAAAGATTTTAAAAATGACATAAAAAACACTGTTCCTGTAAAAATACGGTTAAAACTGAAACTCAAACATTCTTACCGTCAGCAGAAATTTCGTTAAGAACGACCGGCGCTTGCAAAATATCCTGAGCAGTGAGCATACCACAAAATTGACTTCCTTTTCCATTTGGCTGTAATATCGACGAAACAGATTGAAGCACCGAAAGCGGTTGCGGCATAACCAAAGGCTGATTCACGATAATTAATTGTGGTGGTTGCATGGAGCATTGACTGGATGTGCTCATCGTAACTCGATCTTCCAAAGGAGGTTGAATAACCACCTCACTTTGGATAATTACAGATTGCTTTTCGTTTTGGTCTTGGCATTGTTCATTATTGCTTGTAGATTTGGACAGTTCTTGATGTTCTATTGTGGCTTGAGTTTCGGATATTTCAGTTTGTTGATTCGCGGTGGTTTCAATTGGCTCCGATTCCAACTGAGTCTGTGTATGTTTGAAAGAACTTGGACTTTCCGTTCGAGTACTGCTAATAACACTCCCACCAAGTTATTCACTACTAGATAATAGGGTGACTGGAAGTAAACCTACCTACTTGATGAAACAGCCATTCCTGGTCCCATAGCTTTTTCTAAAGTACTCCCTACTGCACCTGTAGTACATTTAATATGTCACACTTTATAGGAGGTTTTGTTGAGTCTTTAGACATTATTTAAAAAAACTAATAACTGTAATTTACTATTTAAATTAATATTCAGTTGGTTTAAAGTTTGAAAGAGTCATTACACTTAAATAAAACTTCAGACATTTATGATTACTGAAAGCTTTAAAGAGGAATGTATCATTAAAATCAATAAATTCTAGAGTCTATAAGTTTCACTTTTTATTTCAAAAACTATTACCTAACAAATCATCCAACAACTCCTCAAACATCGGATCGGCCTCCGTTTTATCAATCACACTTTTGATTACCCTCTCTTCATATTCTATTCCTGAAGGTTTGCTGTCGGCCAGTTCTTTTTGGCGAGACAAATAAGCCGTATTTATGTTACGTGCCAGTTTTATAGGGAGTTCCCTATTCCTTAATAGTTTTTTTGATACTGTCTAAAAAATTTCATTTTTGTTTATTTGAAAACTGATGAAACAGAGAAGAGGTAACAAATAAGCCTTTTTTACTGAAAACCTGACATTAACTGTAATAATGATTTTAATGCTCTTGTTATGTAATTGCAGTAGTTTCTGTCAGATTACAGACCAGGAGCATAAAGAAAATAAATAGAGCAACATTTGAAACTACAAAAATCCCACATTTTGGAGAATTATCAAATATTGAATTCTAAACAAAACTACTTACAGATGAGATGTTTTGCTGTTCAGTACTAGGCAATTGCTGAAGATAGGGAGTCCTGAAAACAGGACTATATCTTCTATAAGGGGTAGTGGATTTGAAGTTTTCAGTTTCATTAACCACATTCCCTGGCAAAGTATACTCAGGAGTGGTTTCAATATCAGTAATATTAGCACAATCTGCTTCATTTTGATAGATTTCATTTGCAGAGGTTGGTTCAGGAGACCTTTGATAGATTTATCAGTTACAGACATTGTTTGTTTAGTAGTAAGACCTACCTGTCTCTAATTGTTGACGTTGGTGTTAAAACCCTATCACGTTCTAACAAGTATAATAGCTGTTCAACTAAATATGTAGGAGAAGACACTTCTGTCCCATATTCTTTATAATATTCAGTGTCTTCTAGTCTTCCTTGTACTGTAAATAACACACAAATTTAAGTCAGCCAGTGCTTAATAAAATGTGGCTTACCAATGTCCTGAACTCTGGAATACACTTTTAAGATATCCTCTAAAGTTTGGCCAGCTACTCTTGTGGCAACATGTCTGGATTCATTTTGAAAGTGACTTTTAAAGAATATTTTGTAGGCGGCTTTACATTCGCTTTTTAAATACCCTGAAAGTTTGAGGGTTATACAGAAAATGTATTAAGGCCAAACTTAAAAGTCGCGCCAAAAAAGCCAAACAACACTAACTACATACCCAAAACGAGCCTTTTTATGTGCTTATCATACTCCATTTTTAAAGTATCAAACTCGTATTACATAACCTGAAATATATTTCATTGTTTTGTATTGATAATTAACTTAAAAACTATTTTACTATTTTAGTATTTACAATTAAAAAACTATTTGAAAAACAAGACACAACAAAGCCATCACTTTAGAAAACTGACTGGAAAAATTGACATATTGTCACTTCAGTGACAGTACTGACATGACAAATCTGACACTTTCTTATGACGTAATTAATCGGAAAAGAGATAGGCAAAAAATAAACAGATTTTGTCCTTCAAACTCAAAGTTGTTTCTTTTACTTAAAAAAAAACTTAAATTCACTAATGTTCTGTGTATTCTTTTGTTCTTTAAATGTACAAGCTTCGAATATCTGAATATCACGTTTCTAACATCAATATTGTTCTAACCTAACCTTAACAAAAGACAAAAATACACATTGGGCTTGGGCATTACGTTGGCACTATTGGTAGCATTTGCAGCATAACGAGTTTACGTTGGCGTTTCTGACTTCCACCTTTGTCAAGAAAACAAACTAAAACGAACCAAAACCTAACCTCTAAAAGCTGCGGTCCATGGTATGTATGATAATGTTTGTATGTATTGTATTTATTATCAAGTATCTCATTGTACTCATTGTAGTTTGTTGGAATTCTTTCTAATGTGTAATGTTTGCAGTTTGATTACAACACAATTATACCCTTTTGTATAAGCAAGTTATGAAGAACAAATGATCTAGCAGTGCAGGATTCTATCATATAGTGTAAAGACCCACAGGTAAGACTACTTTAATACTTGATTTGATGTTACTGGTTTTCTTTAAATTTTTAGCTGTTTTCTACTACCTTTAAAAAGGTTTTTTTTTTAATATCTTACTTTTTATCTGTAGACAGATAAAAAGTCATGGGTGGTTCCCAAGGAAAACCTGACCCAAATGTCTATCTAAATGAAGCAATAACAAGGGAAAATAAAGATGTTGAGTTTCTTAACAATCTTCTAAGTGTAAAACTTAGTATTCATAATAAGGATAGGGAGGCATGTTCTAAACTGGACCATTATCTTCCTCAGGCAATTTTAAATAAAAATATAGACTTTCACCTTTTGATTGAAATTTTAGATAAAACTTCTCAACTTTGTAATGACCAACAAAAATTTCTGGATTGGTTAGCAGATTATCTTAATCACCCTTTTATAGACAAATTGAATAAGGTCAAAGCATTAAACTATTTGGTTGTATTTTCAGTCAAAAATAATCTTAGTTCACACTTAGTAATGGAGGTTCAACCAGAATTTACCTACAAATTTTTATTGGATTTAATGAAAACTGAAACCGAATGTAAAGTTGCCTACCAAACCTTTATTTCTTACTTTAAATTGTGTGATAAACCATCTAAAATTCAGTTTATTAATAATGCTTATAAGTACTGTCTGACAATAAATAACTTAGACTTAATATGTGCCTTACTCAACCACATCAATGGTGAGTATTTTTATATTGAAGGATGTTGTTTTTCAAATGATTCTTTTTGGATTCGTATTGAACATTATATATCTGGACATATTTCACATTTGCAAAAACAGGGCATACAAATATTAACAAAATATGTTTGTTCAAACACAACTCTCAATAAAGTGAGAGGCATTTTTCTGTCTTCTGATAGTGAAATGGCTTGGCAAGCTTTTTTCCTGTTGATTGATGTGGGAAGAGAGAAACAGCTTCATTTAGTGGAACCTTCCCTAAACTTATTGAAGTATTTGAAGCACTTGCCATTCTTATGGCAAAAATGTTGTTATCGGATATTTTTACAACATTCACAGTTGACCATAATTTATAAAGTTGTAATTGGTATATTTAAAAGAGTTTTTGATAGTCAAGATGAGTTGAGAGAAATATTAAAATTAACTTTACCAGCCATTAATAAGCATGAGTACAGTTTATTGTCTTGTGAAGTGTTTGACAGTTTGGCACATTTTTGTGAGAGCCTATCCACAAAACATTTTCAAGTTGTTTTAGAGGAGATAACTGCCATGCCCTCATGGAATTCTGTAAGTTTTTGGAAGGTTATTGAAAGTGTTTTAACAAACATAGATGACAAACAAAAATATGTGTCATTTGAAGTAATTCGGAGGATTTTGGTTTGTGCTTATATTCTTACACATGTTTACATCAGAAATGAGAGTATAAAATTTATTGTAGCTTCTTTTTGGAATGAAACAAACCAATCACAAATGTTTAAAATTATAGAGACTCTGATAAATTGCAATACTAAATGTTCAGTTAATTATTACTTTAGACCTGAAATTCAATTGGAAAAAATGTTTTTTGATGGAAACTGGAACCAATCAGATCAAAAAGTATGGTTTTATATTTTGCAAGATTCCAAATCTAATAATTGGACTAAGTTTCAAAGTAACTATAACAACTTAAGCCCTTGTTTGAAGTTATTGGCATGGAGAGATTTTTTACTGCAATTATCTAGATCTGAAAGCGATATAAAGTTGTTAAATGAAATTGAAAGTTTTTTACTAAGTTACTTTCAACAAAACTTATATTCAGATGATACAAGAAACATGTTTATTATTGTTTTTAAAATGCTATATTCAAGGTGGGCAATGAATGATCACATGTTTACTGAAGTTATTAGAAAACCTCTTTTTAGTCCATCATTATATAGGCAAAATCAATATCTTGTTGCGCTAGTTTTGGTTCAACCATATTTATTTACACCACCGTTCAGAAATACTAAAAGTAGAATATACCATAAGTCATATCAGGCTAATATAAGAATATTTTTTAAAACTGGATCAAGGGGCATTCTATCAATATGCTTTTCTAATTTAGTTGATAAAGCTATAATGTCAAGTATAAGAGTAGATAACTCTCTCATCGGTATCGAGTGTGTTAACCTTATTTATAAGCTGGCATCCAAACGAACATTCACTGAGGAAGTCACAGAAAAGACCATAGAACAGTTTAATACTTTGCTAGACTCACAAGGTAATGAAGTTGTACATCACATTTATACTAAAACGTACCAAGTTTTCCTTCAAATTGGTCAGTCACCTGACATTGTAAAATCTTTATTTAACGATTTTGTAACTAAAAATCTGTATAAGAATCTATTACAACTTAAAAAAGATCAATATTATAAAGATATTGTAACTAAGTTTACTAAAATTATTTGTACTGAAAACTTTACAAAGTACAATAAGAACAGCCTCAATTTAATTTTCGATACTTTATTAAATATCTCTTTGCAATGTCCGCAAATACGGCTTAATTTTACTAAAGAGTTGAACGATGTTGTTAGCAGAACTAAGGACAATTTTTATATTAAGTCGATTATTGACTTGTATCTTCAAGGCGTCATAGTTACAAAAGATGAGAGGTAAGAAAAAATTGAAAAAAATTGTTTGCATTTTTAGTTGTTATTGAATTTCAGAACTAAATTTAGCCTTTGCCAAGAATTCATTAATGATTCTGTACCACTTGATGTAAATCAGACACCAGCTGATAGAGTAAAGTAAGTTTGGTTTAATAATTTATTCTTTTACGTATTTAAGGCAGCTTTATTTTTAGTCCAAATGCTTTTGATGTTGTTGCAAGATTTTGGGCATTGAAGGCATTAATCACGGTTGGTCAAACTGACGCAAATACAGTTATTAACTATTTAACATCAAGATATCTAGAATCGTTCAAGAAGCGATATTTTCAGGATTCAAAGGTATGTGTGATAGGTCTGTTTGCAGAGGAGAGGAGGACCTAATAAGATTGTTAGTTGCTGTTGGGGTGGCAAAATATTTATTTAGCAGGATGTCTTCAAAATCGATCAGGAAGCTTTGGTAGCTAATTCTATGTAATGAGCTATTTAAAGAATAATTTTCATTCATTCCCACAACTGTCGTCCTTAATCGAATTTGAAATCATCTCTCTATACGTACAAAAATTCAAATACTAGATGATCTGTTATTTACAGATTCATTTTGAAAAGCTGAGACTTGTTCAAGCAATCTTATTGATTGCGATTCACGCAAACTTAAGCATTTCAGAGAAAGAAATCTTACATTCATTTGCTTTGAAATGTATCGAGCAGGAATCGAATCAAAATTGTGTAACGCAACTTTTAAATTTGATCCTGATTGCCACATTAAATGAGCCGACAACAGGTAAGCAAATATTAGAGTAATAAGAATGTCATGTAGCAGGTAAATTAACATATTTTTGCAGTTATATCCTGGATTAAGGCTTTAGATCCAGCTCATCCAACTGTTATAGCAAATTTGATGCCTACGTTGCTCCAGTTAACGTTGCTTAGTAATGAAGAGACTTTTGAGAAAACCATAAAGCTGATACTACCTTGGACGATGGGCGCTCAATTTAAATTGCGTGTGTTTGCTCAGGTAAATATTGTCGATCTATTACTATTAGTTTTGTCAAAATCAAAGTTTTGCAGTACTGCATAAAGCAACTATTGGCTCATGCTGCTAAAAAGGGGTATGAAAATGTTTCGAATAATTTTTCTTACTTGGAAGATTCTATCAACAATTGTCTAACAGCCAGTGAAGTTATGTTTGATGACACTTTAAAAACTGATATTTTGTTAGTAAGAGACTTTGATCCCCTTCGTGACTTATTATGGTCAGTGATTTTATATGATATTCCACGTTTGAACCAAGTGCACCAAACAGAATGGAAAAATGTGCAGATCACCTTACGGCATCTACATAAATTAGGGTCCAAGTTTTATAAATCTGAATTGGCCAAATTTTACCAGTTTTCAAATTTTTCTAAAGCCGTCGACATTTACTTGCAAACGAGTTGTAAAAACACCAAAAATACAGAGCCAGAACCGATCCAATCAGAAATATCGCACATACAGAAAAAGATTGTTCCATGGAAGAGCGCCTTAGAAAATGACGACGACGGGTCGAAAAGCTGCGATTTTATATTAGTTGCTTCTCTAATAGATAAGCCTCAAAACTTAGGTGGCCTTTCTAGAACGTGCGAAGTTTTTGGAATAAGTCGTATAGTGTTGAATGATGCTCAAATAGTAGCTGACAAGGAGTTCAAGAGTTTGAGCATGTCTTCAGAGTCCTGGATAAATCCCATAGAAGTGAAGGTTAAAGACTTGTGGGATTATATTATTACATTGCAGAAAGATGGCTACAGTTTGGTTGGAGCTGAACAAACATCAGGCAGCACAAAGTTGAATAATTTTGCTTTTCCCAAAAAGATGGCGTTAGTTTTGGGGTGAGTATAGTTTCCTTTGCCTAAAATTGTTGTAATACCATGTTTGGAATCCTTCATACTTACCTGCATTAGTATTATTGATTTATTCAAGTTGTTTTTGAAGAAACAAAAAAAAAACGTTAAGTATATAGAATCCAAAGCTTTAGACAAAAAACAACAAAATTTCAGAAACGAAAAAACTGGAATACCACCAGAATTCATCCCTCTGCTGGATAACTGCGTGGAAATTCCACAATTCGGACAAACCAGATCTCTAAACGTTCACGTAGCTGGTGCTACCTTTATTTGGGAATATGCCAAACAGCATTTAATATCTAAACCGTAATTAATGATTTAAGTGATTTAGTAATATACAATTTATAATTTTACATTATACTATATCAGCGCCATTATTGTAAAGATTATATACAATTTAGAATTTATATATTTTTCAATTAAAGCATTTTAATGGGATCGTGCTATTTCCGAAAAATACTGCAAAATATCCTCAATGGAAAATTCTAGAGTTACCATCGATCCAGGGTAGCATTGTTGAATTAGTTCCTCCAACATTTTGTACTGTCTAATAAATTCTTCTTGCATAGCCCGCCATACTACTTGGAGTAAATTACCTTCTTCAGAAAGGTGTTTTTCTACTTTTTTGTACAAAGACTCTATACCTTTTTTCACCTAGTAGTTGTACTGAATTAGAAACCTGACAATATAAAGGTGTTCAATGAAATTCCTGCTCAAAAAGGCGGCGCCAATAATAAGATTATAGTTTGTTGAGTGACTGACTGTTGCGTCACCAAAAAAAAACGTACGTCGGTGATCAAAAATGTGATTGTCAAAATGATTATAGTTTGAGAACACTTGCAGAGGTTTTTCAATAGCAGTTTTAGGCTTATGAAACATTCAAAACGGTCTTTGAGGCATGTGGCAATTTAAAACAATTCTTGGAAAGTTTAAAAAACTTGTAGAACCTTCTGGCACTTTTAAAAAAGGTTCTCAGTGGCATTTAGAGGTCCCTGACATTTTCAAAATGGTTCTAGAGGTATCTGGCAATTTAAAACAGTTATGGGAAGGTTTAAGACACTTGTAGAGAGCTCTGGCAATTTTAAACTATTCTAGGAAGGTTTAAAACACTTGTAGAACCTTCTGGCACTTTTAAGAGGTGCTCAGTAGGATTTAGAGGTCTCTGGCACATTCAAAACAGTTCTAGAGGCCTCTGGCACTTTTTTGAAGGTTCACAGTAGAATTTAGAGGGTCTGGCACATCCGAAACCATTTTAGAGGCCTGTGACAATTTAAAACAATTCTTGGAAAGTTTAAAACACTTGTAGAACTCTCTGGCACTTTTAAAAAGGTTCTCAGTAGCATTTAGAGGTCCCTGACACTTTCAAAATGGTTCTATAGGCCTCTGGCAATTTAAAAGAATTCTTGGAACGTTTAAAACACTTGTAGAACCTTCTGGCACTTTTAAGAAGGTGCTCAGTAGGATTTAGAGGCCTCTGGCACATTCAAAACAGTTCTAGAGGCCTCTGGCATTTTAAAACAGTTAAGGAAAGGTTTAAGACATTTGTAAAGGGCTCTGGCACTTTTTTGAAGGTCCACAGTAGAATTTAGAGGGTCTGGCACATCCAAAACCATTTTAGAGGCCTGTGCCAATTTAAAACAATTCTTAGAAAGTTTAAAACACTTGTAGAATCCTCTGGCACTTTTAAAAAGGTTCTCAGTAGAATTTAGAAGTCTCTGACACTTTCAAAATGGTCTAGAGGCCTCTGGCAATTTAAAACAGTTCTAGGAAGGTTTAGCATACTTCTAGAACTCTCTGGCACTTTTAAGAAGGTTCTCAGTAGAATTTTAGAGTCTTTGTCTAGTGAAATGATATAAGGAATTTAACGCAACAGTCAGAAAACACTGAACAGAGTTTAGTATCGTAAAATACTATTTTTAAACAATTTTATTGTATAATAAAGCGCTCACATTTTTTGCAGGATTAACTTGAGTAGTTTTTTTGAACACCCTTTTATTAAACAACAAATAACTTACGGTACTTCCCGGATATTGATTGATAACTTTGCGTAATTCTTGTTTACTGAACGCCAACTGATAACTGACTTCAGATGCTTTGACTCCGCTAGCTACTTTGGCTTGCACTCCTTCAAAGAAGGTCTAAAAAAAATATCGTTAGTAGTACTGTAACTCTAGTCTCGATCATTTACGTTTAGTTTTTCTAACGGTCGTCCAAAGTATAGAGTTACATAAGCCTGTAAGGCTTCGTTGTACTTTAACTTGGCTTCTTTCCGCTGATTGTCCAACACAGATATTTTTAATTGCGATAATAAAGAGTAGAGATAGTGGAAGTTTTCTGAAATAGGTAAAGTGATTATACCGCGGCATTAAATAGTTTTTCCTTACCCATTTTAATGACTTGTGAAGGCGTTTTTTGATCATTAGCATGTATGGGAATGTACTCGATTATCGTGTCAACTAAACGGGTGTACCATTTCTCCAAGTCAGCAGCTCGATCGCTCTTTAACAAACATTCGACATTTTCAGCAAAAATCTCCAAATTCGACACGTAAGGCAACACGCCCACTTTAGATTTTCTCGTGATCCTACATTCTTTAACCGAATCTATTTGAGTCTGCATAAACTGATCTAAAGACCGTTTAACTTCGATCAATTGCGATGCAAAAGTGTTGCTCAGAAACGAACTTTGTGCGGACATTACGTGTTGATTTAGGCACACCAACACATACATACAATAACTAAAATTAACCGTTGAAAAGTTGCTATAACTGGAGACGTTAGTTCCTTACAAACTATCCTGCCTTTTGATGTGATCGATTAACAAATCCAACTCAGTTTTCAAACAAGAAAACAAACTGCTCATCATACTGCGTACGTCCTCGTCGATTTGCTTTTCAACTTTTTTAAGCGGTAGTGCAACTTCTACGACAGTTTCAGCCCCGTCTAATGTGGTTAGAGTATTTTTGGATGTCGGGCTCAAAACATCTAACTAAACATTCACAGAATGACGGAAAAGACATTAAACCGCAATGAGACTGAATACCTGGAAGAATTTGACGCAAAACTGTTGTTCTTGTAAAAACACCGGTTCTAGTTGCTTTAACACTTGTTCTAAGATCGCTTCATAGCGATGCCTATCTGCAGAACTGGTTTCTAACGTCCAAAAATCTCTATCCAAACCGATCAGTGTAGTAGGCGATGTTACTGAATATGCTGTTAATTACGTCGTTAGTTAGGTTACAAGTGGGTGGTATGGAACTATTTTTTACTACTACTACCACAATTTTACCAAGAAATAAAAGTCCT
Organism: Ips typographus; assembly: GCF_016097725.1. NCBI lineage: Eukaryota > Metazoa > Arthropoda > Insecta > Coleoptera > Curculionidae > Ips > Ips typographus. Next base: position 8,080,318 of record NC_138430.1, on the reverse strand, counting down.
GACAAAACTACTCTGAGCTTGATAGAAATGTGCGGTAGTTTACCCTAAATTAGGAATTTTACCTCCAATTTTTTCCCTAGCTGCGTTAAACAAGCCGCGCAAATCTCTGTCGTATAGTTTTCCTAAAGATGACGTGTACACTTCTTTAAGAGAATCATACATTTTTTTGTCCATGACCTGCAATATCCATAATAAACACAATGAAAAGTTTCACTAATTCCCTATAAAACAATCTTACCTTCATCCAATGCATTAATTCTGTGTAAGGATATAATTCCTTATGAACTCCACTGTGTTGTGGCAGAATAAGCCCTTCAACATTCTTATCGGCCTCGCCTTTATGATTGCCATAGTGTATAAATAAATTGTTCAACTGTCGGCTCAAAGTTCGCGAAAACTTTTCCTTATACTTTTCAAACTTTTTTCTTTGTTCTTGTACTGCTGCCATTTGTAGTAAAGCTTTATCTATATCCGAATTCATGGCCACTTTCAACGCATTTGCAGCCTTAACCGCTATAGCTAAACCTTCTGGTGTTGTAAAGTCAGCATCATCCAAAACTCTTTGGTACTCAATTGGTAAATCTAATTTTGTCTAGAAATTTGGTTATTACTTGTTAAATATTGCTTAATATACATACCACAATTCGTTCTAGTTCAGCCATCAGCTGCTGATTGTTCTTATTCACAATTGAGTTCATAGAGTTCTTTTTCTCCATGGTCTCCATAGTTTCTCTAACATGGCACAGTATTTCGTCATAGGAATCTAACTGTTTCTCAAGTCTGTCTGCTTCATTTATTGCTAATTCAAGTTGTTCCATTAAACTTTCAACATGTTCTTCAGCTGCTAAAACACACTGGACATTTTCACCATCTAGTAGAGATAAGTCTCTAGCTAATATCTCCATAAAGCCTTCCGCATTGCTAATAGCAAACTCACATCCTTCCATCAACCTATTTTTAATTAAAAAACCTATAAGTAGCATTTATACACCTACATAAACATACCTTTTCAAATCCTCTTGCTCCTTTTCTGTTATAGCCTGAAAATCCTCCACCATATCAGTATCAAAAGCAGTCAAGGGTGAAATTATATAATTATTTTCTGGTGTTAAAACATCCTCTGTGATCCAATTCTGTGGTACATTTTTAAAGACTGCCATATCTTTGGAAACATGCTTAGAAACTTGTTTCCATAGATTGTGTATAAAGGCATATCTCTCTTTTGAGCTTGAAGCCACCCACCTATACACTTTATCGAAGTATAAATCAAACTCTAAAGTTTCGAGAAGCTCGCTGTGACCGTCTAACGACTTCAGTTCCGCTATTGACCAGGTTCGTTTCCTTTTAAACTGTTTGTCAGATTGTTTTATTTGTATTATAAACACATTGAAGGGCACGGTAGTTGTTCCAACAAGGCATAAAAGGGAAGTTTTCTTTTTCTTTAGGTATTTGCTTACGTTACAACAGGCAATAAGGCGTTCTTCACTTGGATTGAAGACATCCTGTTGTAAAGATCGAATGATTGCTGAAGACATTTTAAATTATATATTTATAACAATAACGGTTTAGCTCACTACACAGATATTATTTACTACGTATTAAATTCTATAATTTTACAGTTTTGCATACAAATTTATATTTTTAAAGTTTAATTAATTGTTAACAAATCACCAAAACAAAACTATAACCTAAGATTTTCTTGATTGAAGTTGCTTTAATATCACGTGATCCCTTATGGGGGTGATTTATTAGTATCACGTGTTTAACTATAAAATTCAAGCTGTCAAACCGTAATCTGACATAAATGCGAGAAAATGTCAAGAAATTTGATGATGGTGCGGTGTGGTGGTGTATGTGAATTTATTTTGTAAATTTTAATTTATTTTAATTATAATTCTACTCACAACTTTTTATATCAATCATAGTGATTAACCGCGCGTATTTTTAAACAATCCATGGTAAAATTGTAGCTCACAATACTACTACAAATAAAATATAATGGTAAGTCTAGTGTCTGAAGTGTCTCATCAATTTATCTTCAAATTTGGGGGGGCGTTAATGTGGATTTTGGTGATTTTCAGGCGGATGAAGGCAAAAATGTCTCACTGACTGATAACAGTTTAGTGGTGGATATTTCTGATGCCCTCAGTGAAAAAGATAAAGTTAAATTTACAGTGCATACCAGGACCACAATGAAAAACTTTCAAAAGCCAGAGTTTCTTGTTGTTAGGCAGCATGAAGAATTTATCTGGCTTCATGATCGCTATGAAGAGGAGCCAAAGTATGCTGGTTATATTGTAAGTTGTTTGGTGCTTTTCAGGCTAGAAATCAGGCCTAGTTATTGTACTGCTTTATTAAAAGTGTTTTGTGTACTGATTATTGTTGCCTATTTTCATTACAATTTGAGGAATATGTGAATATTGCTATGTGCTCTTGTGTTATACCCTCCCAACTTCTTAATTAGGTACAGCAGGGAATTTTACTATGCATTAGTTTGGCTAAAACAGTCCTGGTGTAATTGATTTTTGGATTAGGGTTTTCTAAAAATTAGGGAAACACCAGTGTGTGTGTTAAAAGTGTTGCAAATCTCAGCATAGTGGGTAGTTTGTGATTGATTAAAAACAGCAGTTTTCAGTTTGCTGCTTTTTCTTGACTAATCACAGACTACAAGCCTTTTAAGTCAATTGTTGACAGTTGTTAGGTCTACCATACAATTTTGTTAATGCAAAAATGTCTAAAATTTTTGCCATAAATATTGAGACCTTGCAAAGGCTCAATAACAAACTTGTTTGGTGTTTTTTGAGTTGCATGCCTGAGTGTAGCAAATTGGTGAAAAATAGAACATTGTTTCCTTCTTGATGTGGTCTTGTGTGGTTTTGTGATTAGATTCATCAATTTACTGTCCTGAATTGATCAGTGTATACCAATCTAGCAATAAAGCTAATTAAGTTTTACAGAATTTTTTGACAAAATTTTTTTTTTGTGTGACAGATTCCTCCGCCGCCGCCTCGTCCTAATTTTGATGCATCAAGGGAGAAACTCCAACGTTTAGGTGAAGGAGAAGGTACAATGACTAAAGAGGAATTTACGAAAATGAAGCAAGAATTGGAGGCGTAAGTGCAGTATAATCAGATTAATTAGTAGGCTGTACATTTTGTGGGCAATTGCTCTGTTCTGGCACAAGTTTTTCCTAATTCCCTTTGACAAAGCCACCTTTTAAGTTATATTAGTCTGTATAAACAAATAAGATCAATAATTTTCCAGGGAATACCTAGCAACATTCAAAAAAACAGTGGCAATGCATGAAGTATTTCTAACGCGTTTGGCCTGTCATTCGGTGTTTCGGGAAGACACCCATTTGCACGTTTTTCTTGAATACGACCAAGATCTGTGCGCCCGCCCTAAAGGCAAACTGCAGCAGCTAGGTGGACTTGTAAAGTCCTTAGGCAGCACCACTGATCAGTATTATCTGAACGCCACTGTAAGGGACGTTAACGATTTCTTTGAGCAGCAAATGAGTAACCTAACCGAGTATCATACTCAATTAAAAGAAGCTACAACGCGCTCGGATAAAATGACCGAAAAACATAAAGGTGAAGGTCCCACGGTTTGTTAATAGGGGAAGAACAAAACGAGGGTTTTATGTTGCAGAACTTGCCGATAGTTATATTAAAATATCGTCGGGACTCGTCCAGTTAGCTAATAGTGATAACGGCCATTTGGATAAGTTTTTCGCTAGGGTCTCAGATTTTTTTGAAAAGTCCAGGGTAAGTTTCTGATAGCCGAAATTTGTTTTTGGTACAAAGGGAACGTTGCAGAAAATCGAGAGCCGGGTAGCAAGCGATCAAGATCTCAAACTGGCAGATACGTTACGGTACTACATGAGAGACAGTCAGGCGGCCAAATCGCTTCTAGTCAGAAGGCTAAAGTGTCTCGCCAATTACGAAAACGCTAATAGAACATTAGAGAAAGCAAGACACAAGAATAAAGACATTCATGCTGTGAGTATTTTATCTTTAATTATTATGTACGGGTTTTTCTCTATGATTGGGCTTTAACAATGTTTATAAAATTAGTATTTTTTCTTAACTTTCTACTTGAATATTAAGTAGTCTAATAAACATATTTTTTCTATGCTTCTACCAAAGGCTCCTGAAATACAAGAGGTATTTATTAGAAGTATAAGTAGTTTGTAGTCATTAGAGGAAAAACAGGGTGTCTCAAATTTGAAATCTGCCAAACAAAGGAATCCTTTATGTTATTTTCAACCACACTTTAAATTTGGAACACCTTGTAAACAATTAATTTGGTTAGTCAAAGAGTGATGTTAGCCAGCATAGCAGTGCATGTGTTGTATGGCTTTTACTCCCAAATATTGCTTCATTTTAAATGCACCATTTTGTATGGACTTACTTACTCCTTGATTAACTTAATGGATTTGTATTATAGGCTGAACAGGCACAATCAGCCGCCTGCGAACAATTTGAAGCCATATCTGCTCAGGCTAAGGAAGAACTATTAGACTTTAAAACTCGAAGATTGCACGCGTTTAGGAAGAGGTAGGGTTATTTGATGATTACCGATTTAAACGAACCAAATACGATTTTTCCGCAGCTTAATAGAGTTGGCAGAATTGGAAATAAAACATGCCAAAACTCAGCAAGAATTGGTGCGAAAAACCATTCATAATCTGAAAGAGCTCCTTTAAGTGATAATGTGATATCAACATATATTATTGAAGTTTTTTATTATCATCCAAAATATGTATTTTGTTATTTGTATACTTTTTTAAATGTTTATATTATTTAGTTACAAGTTTCAACATTCCTAGAACTATCAAACTAATTGTTTCAACAGATTAGCTGTTACTGGGTTTTTAACTTTGTTTCTAGGTTCAGAGCAACGTTAATTTGGTGTCGTAATATTGCATGACAATTTTCTTATTGTGTAACTTTTCTATATTTTGTTCCTCTCTTCCATGGCCCAAAAAGTCTTCATCACAATAGTTGAATAATATCTTTTCTCAATTTGTGGGGCAATTTGGAATGTTTACTTCCAGTTATGCGTCCTAAAATAGGATACACATTGTTAAATGAAGACTTTGTACATTAGGAGAATGATAACTGTATGTTCTATGATAATGTTGTTTATATAAGATTAAAATAATTTTTTGTATTAATAGAGTTTGATTCACCCCATAAATCAATTATTAATACTTTTATGCCCTCACTCTAACTACAAGGGAGTACAACACATCAAATTGGTAACATGATGTAACCATGTAATAGAAAGGTAAACGTCCATAAGCAATCATTCCATTTTACTTTGACATTTCAGTTTCAAGACTAAATATAAAATAGATAGAGAAACATTTATTCTAAAATTAGGAAACAATCAAAATTACAACTTAAGTCTTCTTTTTCTTCAATGAAGGTTTTTCAAAGATTTGCTTAGCTCCACCAGCCTGGCTAGTATGGAATTTAGTGTTCTGTTGATTCTCTACCGACCAAGGTGAATCAAAATGTGTGGTATCTTGGTCAACCAAATGCGTGTACTTAGTACGACCGGATCGTCCAAAGTTTTTGACTTGCATAACTTTAGGCAGTATAGTTTTATCAAAGTGATCTTCCAAGGTCGCTTGCGCGAAGTCTCGTTTGAAGATCTCGTCCTCCTTGTCCAGGTAGAAGGCTCCCCGATGGTAATACTTCTGTAAAAACTTGTATTTTCCTTTGACTGCTTTGTTGATGACGACCTTCGGGTTCAGACGCAATGCTAATCGACGTTCCTCTTCCGTCATGGTGCGCAACTTTTCGATTTCCATCTTCTCCTTTTCTATTGCTTCTCGTTCTTCTCTATCGCGTTTGATGCGTTTTAGCTCCCTTAATTTCCACGCCTCGTATTCGACTTCGTCGTTTTCGTCATCTGTGCACACGTCATTCAGATTAGGTTCATTAGTATCCTTATCCTTTTCTTCCTTTTTGTTGCGTATTAAGTCCTCCACTATTCGCAATGTTTGTCTGCGTCTCTCTTCCGCCTTTCTAATTTCATCCTCTTCCATTTTCTTTTGTTTGGCAGCTTCCTTTTCTTTTTCAATTATCGTCACGCGATCCTTCTTTCTTACAAACACTGGCTTCAATCTGGGACCGGTTTCCTCTTCAGAATCTGTATATTCCTCTGACTCCTCTTCCTCTGAAGAACTCAATTCCTCTTCTTTTTTCAAGTGTTCTTCCTCCTTGTGAGATTTGGCAATTTTGTGCTTAAGAGCGTCCCTTCTTCTCTCGATTTCACCGTCGCTAAGTTCTTCTTCTGATGCTTCATCATCAGGGCCTGCTTCTAGTGTGTGCACTTGTTCAGCTAATGTAACATTGTCAGGTTCTTCTTCATCTTCGGAAGATTCCAATACTTCAGCTTCAAGAACGTGTCTTCGTCTTTCCGGACGGACTTCAGTGTCAATTTCGACGTTTTTTAATCTCTTCAGTCTGGGATCTGTAAAAAGAGATTTTTTATAACCTCACTTTATAAATCTTGTTACCCAATATTAATAGCACTCAGTTACTTTGTTAAGACTATTAAAAACCATGTAGAGATGGCTTACCATTGAGTTCATCATCACTGTTGGCAGCAGGCTCTGGTGTACTTTCCCTAGGTTGATGGCGCTTCTCCAGAAAGTCATCCTCGTCACTCTCGCTATCCGACTGAATCTCCTGTGCGTAGTCAGGCCTTTTTCCCGAAACATACCTGTGCACTTTAACTTTCTGCATAGAAAGCTCCCCTTTTTCATTTCGAACAGGTACAGCCCCAGCTGTACTCTGAATGCCATAGATCAGTGGCGGATTCAGAGCCATGTTTTAATGGTTAAGTCAAGAAAGTAACACAACACCACACTGTAATTATTTTTATTTTATAGTTTTTCATAAAAGTTTAAAATTACAAATAATAAATAACATAAAAACAATGTGAAACATCAATCACGTAGAAATGTCAATGTCAAGTCAAATGTTGGTTCTGACAGTAGTGACAGTTCGAACCCCGCATTTAATCTTGTTTGTTGAGGAATGGCGGCTGGAGGACAGACGTAAATTATATTTTTGATTATGGGATAGGTAGGCATTCAATACTATAAACAACTAGTAGTGTTTAAAAACTTTTTATAATGTTAGACAGTTTTTAGTTTAGAACCAGTTCATCCAAAGGTATTTTCTTATGCACCATGTTCCCAATACTTTCAAATATTGCGGATAGAGCAGCAACGATTGAAGGTTTCATTTCCTCGTTGAGTGATTCCCAGTTTGCGTTGATCAGTTGATTGGTTTGTTCGCCTGTAAACAAAAAAGATTCTCTAGTGGCTGTTTGGGGTTTGGTACACACTAGTGACCTAGTTGGACGTCTCCGTTGAACAAATCTTTTAAGTTGAATATTGCTCTCTGTATTTCGTAGTCGAAGTTTGATAGGGATTTATTGATTTTTCCGTATTTTTTGCCATTTCTTTGTTCTATGTCGTAGACATAACTGTAGTTGTAGGTTCCATTAACTAAAAAATTGTACCAATTTATAAATTTTTTTTTTAGTAAAATAATGGTTTACCAAAAGATAATTTGCATGGTCCAGACCCTTGAAGAGGGAAAAACAAAATGCGACCATCTATTACATAGTTTGCTAGAACATCTATTAATTTGTTGAAAGAAGTAAATCTAATTCTTCTTTCTTGTTGGTTTATTCTGAAAATAATTAAATTCACAATTTTTTATAGCATAGCATTTTAATGAGCAACTTACCTAAAATCACGTATTTCTACGTTTTCTAAGCCAAAAACTGTTATATTAGTTAAGGAAAATTTCAAATTGTTGCTGCTAATTAGGTTTACTTCGGATATTTTAAATGGCTGGAAGGAAGGTAGTCCAAGTTTTCTGTCTCCTAAAAACATCAGTAGCACAAACCAGTAATTACTAACTTAATTAATTGCTACACGTAAAAAATAGTATCATTACACTTTGCACCTTTAGATTACTTCCTAACTAATATATAAATTATTTGAATAGTTGACTTGCCATTTAGTACTTTTGGAATAGCCTCCTGAGCTGCTTTAGTTGCACAGTCGTTGAAGTTTGTTTTCGAACATGGTTTAATGTACTTTGCTGTAATAAAAATTATTATTAATATTAATTACACAATACATAACCAATAAACATACGTAAACTGCCAGCTTGAAATCCGTTTAAATTAAAAAACAACACAAATAATATGAGAATAAACATGTTGAACTTGCAGACGTGCAGAACTGAAAATGAAAGTGAAAGAAGGGAAACAGATAATTAAACATTTTCTAAAATCACATTTTAATATTATTTTAATGTTCTTGTTAGAAAGTGCTTCCTATTGTTGTTATAATTGAGTTCAAAACTGTTACAACTACTGCCCACCATGGAGCTATAAAAGTCAACTTCATGTCAACTCTGTAATTTATTAAAAACACTCACGGTGATAATTATTAAATATTTAATTGGATACTCGCATGTTAGTACATTAAATATGTGTAGGTTAAAAATTTTCCTAAAGAATGACAAGTTTATAATTGAAATCAATATATTCACTGGCAATTATGTGTAATCATAAACCATTGCTATACTGGAATGTTTGGTATCATTTCAAGGTGTAACTAGACTACACCATGTACTCTACAACTTTTTTAGTACTGCTGGTTTGTGGATTTTCAAATCAAACACCACGTAAGTCCTAAACAACTTGTAATTTAATGTTAAAGTCATAAATTTGTTTTAGCTTCTTATATAAAACCATGCAACAAAGAAGATCGTAAGTGTTACATTGAGCAGGGAAATAACGTGATAAAACACATAATAAATGGGGACAAAAACTTAAAGTTGTCCAGTGTGAATCCAATGAAAATACAGCAAGTTTCTGCCACATCTAAAAACATGTCACTTGAATTCAATAATATAGAAGCTTACGGACTTGATACTGTTGAAATAGTTGATGTAGAGTAAGCTGCAGTGTGGAAATGCTCCAAAAGTGATAATTTATTGACTATTATTTTAGTTTCAATTTTGATAGGAAGAGGATTTATGTTGAATTAACCGGTGATCACATTACTTTAATTGGTGATTACAAAGAGGAGGGTCAATTTATGTTTGTACCTGTACAAGGAAATGGAGCATTTAACATTACTTTCAGTGAGTACCACAACAAATTGATATAAATGGTACAATTAATAATGTTGTAGAAAATGTTGTGTGCAAGTATCCTTTAAAATACAAAGAAAAAGTGATAGAGGGACAGCACTATGCAATTATCCAACCTAACTATAACCCCGAAGTAATTGTAGAAAACTACTATTTCGAATTTGAAAATGTTTTTAATGGAAACAAACAAATGAGTAATAACGTTTAAATGACTTGACTATAAAATTACCAACGTTTTTATAGGTGATCATGTCAATAAACTCCTTAACGAAAATGCTGATGCAGTCATAGAAGAAGTGAGGAGTCCTGTCAATAAAGTTGTCAGAACAATATCCGACATTGTTTTTCAATCTATTTTTAAAAATATCCCACTTGAAGAACTGTTTTTAAATTAAAATGTTAAAAATTGCCAATAACATGCTAATTAATAGTGCAATTAGATTTGTTGTGATGTTCTTTTTATAATAAATGAGATGAGATTAACATTTAGTTTAGTGTTACTTCTATATTTAGTATATTTAAGTTTTAGGCACACAAACAATTTGAGATATTTATTTATTTTTGATTCTGTATCACAGTTAAATTTGTTTTCCATTCTATTTGTCAAGTTGATTCTGCATGTATTAAGGGCTTTTAGTCCTGAAATTGTTTTTGAACCTTGTCAAATAACAATTAATAAATTTAAAATAGCCAAATATAATAATGTAAATTAATCTCAATAAATTTCATCAAAAGAATAATTTCGACATCTTGTATATTTTCTTTATACATACATTAATTATTTCTACTAAATTTCTACTGTTTGTAGTTTCTGAATCACCATGTAAGCTTCAAAATTTGTCTAGTTAGAAATTGAAATTGAATATTCTGAAAATGCTATTTTTATTTTGATGTATTTGAAAAACTTTCTATAAAAGAGGTTTTGGTAATCTAAAATGTCCACTTTATAATTGTGTTGTAGCAATTAGTTGAATTTAAAAAAATATGTTATAAAAGTGATTTGTTGCTTTTTAAAAATGCGTAATAAATTAGCATTTATACATATCAACCACGCAGTTAGTATAGTTAATTGCTGAAATTAAATCACTATTTTAAGTAAAAAAATCATTTACATCTATCATTAATATTTTCGTATAGGTATATAGGAACAAGTTATAGACAATTTTGCTTTAAAGTCAGTAAAACTAACTGAACATTAAATATGCTTCTCGTACTAGTTTTTTTGGTGGTTGATATTTTGTTTTTTTCTGATGCAACTTCATTGCGTAAGTACCAATTTCCATTAAACAGCACAATAAAATAGATTTTTCCGGCATTAGCGTCCTACATCAAGTTGTGCAAACAAAATGATCGTGCCTGCTACATCCAGCATGGAAATGATGCTTTGCCGCATCTGATAAATGGTGACAAAGACTTGAATTTGCCTGAACTGAATCCGCTTAGACTCGAGAGGATTGAAGCTAATGCAGGAGATTTACGGCTTAATTTTAAAAATATTGATGTTCATGGGATAGACACATTGAAGGTGCTTGATATGGAGTAAGTTTTTTTGGGTTGAGTCCAGTTTGGTTTGATGGCTGAATTTCAGTTGGGATTATGGAAAACAGAAAATTTACGTTGAATTGGAAGTGGAAACTATCAGTTTAACTGGACAGTACTCGGTTGATGGAAAGATTATGGTCTTACCAATTCAAGGAAATGGTCCATGTAACATTACCCTTAGTAGGTTTTATTCACTGCTAAAACCTTAATTATTAATAAGAATGTAATTCCAGAAAACACCAATTTAAAGTACAGTTTATTCTATAAAATTGAAATTAAAGGGGGTTTGCATTATTCAGTGGTTGAAACGGGCGATAAACTGGAATGGAAAATCGAAAAGGCTTACTTTAAGTTTGATAATTTGTTTAGTGGAAATAAAGCTATGGGTACGCAATCTTTTAATAATAATTATTAAAATTTAGTACATTTTTTTATTTTTTGTAGGCGATAATGTCAACAAATTCCTTAATGAGAACGACCAAGATGTGCTTAAAGAAGTCGGTGGAGCTGTTACTGGAATTGTAAAAGTGGTAGCAAACAAAGTGTATAGTGCTATATTGGGCAAAGTTCCAATAGAAGAACTTTACCTGCATTAAAGTACAATGAAAAACAGCTTAAACACGGTGTCAAGAAATATTTTTTGTTAGGTTATTATTTCTTGAATATTTTTAAATGTTAATTTGAGAAACATTTCTACTTAAAAATGTGTATTATCAAACAAGTGGTTAAAGCAAAGTCTTACGTGAATGCTTTGTTAACCGATTTGAAAGCTGTTTTCACAAATTTAGTAATAAATTTTGAACAATGTACCCAAAAATTGTTGATAAATGCTGCATTTGATGCTGCTGAAAATATTGCTCAAATACAGTTTGTGCTTACTAAAAATGAAATTACTGTTACATTCTAAGTGGACTATGTTATTATACACCTAAAACTACAAAAGTTTTTTTTTAATTTCCAATCATTATAGTGATACAAAACAAATAATTAGTATCGACCTTTTAACTAATTGAAATCAATTTCTTTCATGGCTGAGTACTCTGTTCCATTTATTATAAATTGATTTTTTCCCAAATTATAAGGTGCATTTTAGTGGTTAATCCTAGTAGACAAAAAGATGCCTCGATTTCCGATAATTACTTTGGTGACTGTGTGTAATTTAGTGGTTTGTAGCGGAAATACACGTAAGTACAATTAAACTTCTTGCTCCCTACACTAATTTAACTTGAATTCATCAAATTTGTATAAAAACTGTTTCATCATCAGTAAATTGGCGTGTAACGAAAAGACAGAAAAAATGGCTTATACTGGTACTTAAATAGCTAATGAATAGCACAATTAGAGAATTAACGTTACCATTAAGTACTGTTCATTTTCGTAACAGATCTAACAATGTTTTCCCTAACTGTAGCATTGGTGGTATGTTTAGTGACTGTTATTGATAGTGCCCCTTATATTAGTGAGTTTTGAGTGCTGTTCTAACTGACATTTACCTACTGTTTTTTAGCTTCATATTTGAAACCTTGCAGCAAATCAGATGCCAATTTAAGGGACTGTTTTGTCAAGAATGGAAATGAGGCCCTTCCAACCTTACTTAAAGGAGATAAGCATTTAAAACTGCCCAGTCTTTTGCCTTTACATTTACAGACAGTCGATGTTAGTCCTGGACCTGATTTGAAATTGATTTTCAATACTATAGACATTTTTGGGCTGGAAACTGCTAAATTGACTGATATGAAGTACTTAAGTTGTATATAATGTTTACAGTCACTGTAGTATTATTTTTTAGTGTCGATTTTGAAAATAGAAAAGTCTCCATACAAGTTTTGCTGGGAAAAGGAGCACTAATTGGAGATTACATAATGGATGGGAAAATTATGATTTTGCCTGTCACTGGAAATGGACCTTTTAACATAACCGTTGGTAAGGTGGTAGTTTTTAATAAAGTTCCACTTAATCATCATTGTTTCGTATTTTGTAGAAAAAGCGGACTTGAAATACATGTTTTCCTACAAGAAACAAACCAGAAAGGACAAAGAATATGCAATCATTCAAGGGGATGACAGTTTGAGTTGGAATATCGAAAACGTCTACTTTAAATTCGATAATCTGTTTAACGGAAACAAAATCATGGGTAAATTTCATTTCTAGTGTGTTTTAGTAGTTTTACACTTTTGTGTACAAGATTTTGACAGTTAATACTTCATTGGCAGCAGTCAAACTACTTTTACTAAAATTAGCTATTTATAAACCATTTTCCAGGTGACAACATTAACAACTTCCTCAATGAAAACCCCCAGGATGTACTCAAAGAACTTGGAGGGGCTGTCACTGGAGTTATCAAGGCTGTAGCCAATAAAATTGGCAAAGCTGTACTCTCAAATATTCCCTTTGATAATTTATTTTTGCCATAAATTTGAATAATGCCTTTTAGCACCTACAGTAAATAATAATATGAGAATAGAAGGCTGGTATAGAAAGCAACAAAATGTAGTATCACAAATAAAACAGTATATAATGTAATTCATTGTTTTATTATTTCTTTTAAATCATCTTTTGATTGAAACTGATACTCTACTTTAACTGCTTAAACTTGTTAGGTAACTATTTTAATGACAACAAATAACTACTTTTCCTCACTCTCCAAAAAAGCAGCCTCTTTGGTGTTTTGTTTAAATTGTACAAAAAATCCTAATTCTGCTTTCAGCTGGTGCAAAAACGATTCTTTCCTCCTTCTACTTTCCCTGTAAATATGTCCAACCATTTCCAGGAATGATCCAAATAGCGCCAAACTGGCCCCCAAAAATAGAACCAGAAAAACTCCACCTACATTTTGCAGGCTTAGGGCTTGGGCTTCGGATTCTCCAGATTTTGCCTTGAAAGTTTGAATTTGAATGCTATTTACTAAATTGGACTTGACATACCGAGCAGGTGCTGCCACCTCGTTTTTCCTTCCACCATTTAATCTTCAGACGTGTCAAAACTCCAGTTTCTTGCAATTTTATGACTGCAGTACTCAAGTCATTTCTGTAGGGCGAGTCTGGAATCAGAATACTCATTCAAATAACATATAACTCAAATTTGGTTTTGGGACCTTTTTTCATTGCTATGCCATAACCTTTATCATCCAAAAGACCTCCAACTTGGGCTAAACTACAATGCCTTTGGGTTACATATTCTATAGTGGTGGATTCCATTAGATAAGCGTAGTTTTCAGTTTCAACCCTTTTCACCCCCTCTTCATTCTCATCAGTCATGTACTGGGGGTGTTGTTTCATGTAGTTGTAAACTTTACGATGAGTGGACACGTTTGAATCCTATTCAGAACCTTTTTAGTTAATATGGTAGTTGGACACTGTTTTGTAGTACCCTGAAGAAGTTTTCAGTAGCTCCTTGTTTTTTGGCCCCATATTTGATTTCAGTTTGCTTCGCCAAGTCGTCAATGTTTTTAAAAGGGGCGACCAAAGTTTCTACAGTGAGGAAGGCGGCTAAATTAGCAGTGTAGGAGGCCACCATAATCAGGACGAAAAACCACCAGAAACCTGAGGCTGTCCTAGTTGAAATGCTTCTAAAAAAACTCATTCAAGTACATTTAATAAATTACTTGTGGAACAAATTACATGGGAGCCAGCTCAGATCCTTGTTGTAACAACCCTCCAATGGTATACCAAAGAGAGTTTCTGATGCTAAATTGATTTACGTAGTAGTCTGGTTCCTCCACGCATGGATAAGGGTTATTCCATTCTGTAGGGGACAGTCTACCCATAATAAATATGGAAATGGACACCAGAGTGTAGGCTACCCCCAACATCAACCATACTGAAGTAGAAAATGGGGAAGTGAACATGAATAAACTAGGAGGAACTGGTTCTGGCTTCTTATACAAAATGCTAATCCCTGAAAAGTCACTTGTACAGCATTTTAGAAGCTAAAATATCGGGTAATACAAACCTAAATTCATAAAAGGCATAGTGAAATCCACTGCGTTTTCTCTTTCTGATGTTATGGTTAGGTCAGTGATGGCCAGATCTGCATTCTACAAGGAACATTGTTGCAACTTTGCCTAAACTACAATGGGATAATTTACCCCTTGAATAACTTGGCTAATCACACCATCCCACTGTCCTGTGGCTCTATTTAAATTACCATTCTTACCATCCTCTTGGACTATAAAAGTGTAGTTGAAACCTAGTAAGTTACTCAATTCTTGTATAACGTCAATACAAAAACCCTCAAATCGATCGTTTCCCACTAATTGCTCTGTAGTTTCTTTCAACATGGCATAGGGGGCAGTCTGGAAGCAAACCTACAGCATCTGCGCATTATTGTCTTTTTTAAACCATACCAAAACTATCACAATTTTGAAAGTTCTATTAAAAATATTGTACTCCATTTCAGTTTCTTCTAAAGGAGGCACGTACACTCGGTTTAGGGTTAAATGTCTGGTGGAGGTGTCCCAAACACCAATTTTTGCCAAACCGTTTAGGGTCAACTCCATTAAGTCCAATTTAAAGTCTCTTCGGAAGCCTTCAAAATCAAATTTGACTTTTCTGGTAAGACCATTGTACTCCATCTAATAAAATATTTGTCCAGATGAGCTGTAAAATGGTAGTCACTTTACTTACTCCTTTGATCTGATTGGCTACTGTAGAACCATATTTCCAGGAGGCAGTATCTTGACATGACAAATCTTGTATTTCCAATCCGTTGTACGCGGTAACCAGTTCTCTGAAGACTGCATGAAACATGTTGATTCCATCAATCAGCAGTGCTGCAGAAAGTGGAATTTTCCAGGTATGCTCTTCAGGTAAGTTGAGCATATGAACAATTTCTTCGGAATATTCGGTTACTTTTTGATCTTCCGGATCAAACAGGCGGATCTAGAATTACTTTCTATTATACTAAAGGTTTTTGTTTTAATGAAAGGTTTTTACCCCAGTGATGTTAGCTCCCCCATACTGAAAAGGCTCCAGGTCCAAGGTTGCCAAATCCAGATTTGTTATAATGTAGTTGTAGTGATCAGTTATGATTCCAACTTGCTGAGCTTGGGTCAGGACTTCATTCAATATTTTAAATGAACAATCCAGCAATATGTTGCTGTCTGGCATTTTTTTTATATTAGTCAGAACCTTAGACCATTAAAACTACTAAATTGAGTCTTTTAAAGGGTAGCTTTTTTGGTACCTCTCTAAAACTCCCTGAAAAGTCGCGATCCAACTGTCTAAATATCAAATGCACTTCATACTCCATGTTAAGTTCTAGTAAAGGTGCCAGTCTATACAAACTCTCATTGTCCTCAAACAGTATAATTACCCTTTTCCAGTTGTAGAGGGTAACCTATAAACAGTGAAGAGGTAAGTTTTGATTGGGTCAATGTTGGGTAGCTTACTAGATGAACAAAAAAATTGGTAATTTCACTAGGGTGGGGGTGTAAGTTGATCACACACCGATTTCGAGATATTTTAGTGTCGTAGTGAAACTCGATTTGTGGTATTTCCTTATAGTCACAAACTGACTGAATGTAATTTGAAGTGTGGGTTGAACTAGGCCCTATTATACCAATCACCTTTTTCTCCAATAAAGTGCAAACCGCTGCAAAATTTTAAAACTAAATTTGGTGGAAGAGTAAAAGTATTGTTTTACCTTTCCTAGCATCCAAACTGTTAAAGTAAGACACATTGAAACTTTCCCCCACTAAATCACTTCCAAACTGACTCAATTTGTTTAAAGCAACTTGAAATGCAACGTGATGCACTCGATCACTAAACACTCCACCTTAAACACTCTAAATTAATATAAACTTTAAACACTGAAACCACTCTCACCAATTTGATACTCGCTGTAAATTCCAGAATTGCCCAGCAACACCAAAATCACGGTAATCCACTTAAACATGATGGAAGTTTTCATTAATTGATCATAAAATGGCCGAAAGAGTACAATCAACAATCAAACTTAAACATCAACACGCAAGAGACTATAAATTTGAATGTTGTACGTTTTTGAAGCGGGCATTAAACTGGAAGTTATTTTTAGTGTAGGAAGTTTTGGAATCGTGCCTGGTGTTTTGATTGATACAGTGATTTCAGTTTTTGATCAGTTTCAGGAAGATTTTGTTGGTTTCTGAGAGTTTTTTATTAGTTGTGGTCAAAAATTGCTGATAAACCAATCATTTCGAAATGATAATTTAACATGTAGTTTTGCCTGTAAGTCTTGAAAGGTTCAATTTTGGGTTTCATTTTGTTAAAAGCGAGTATATGTTTTGTTTCACAGCAAATTACGAACTTGCAGTTCTGTCAAACTAATCTGTATTGAATAAAAAGAGGAAAATATTCTCTATTAACAGTTAACCAGAAAATTCCCATTTTAAATAATTTCAGGTTTAAGAAACTACTGTCTAAAAAGTTGCAAATCAAAACAATACAATAAAGCAAGAACAAATATACAAACATGATATATTCACTTAATTTTCTTACCTCAACTTTTCGTAGATAGCTACATTATAGTGTCTTATCATAAAATCTTATTAAAATACAACCGAAAAAGTAATGAGCAATTCTGCATTAATAATATTGTAATAATCACATTTATACAATGATTGTAATTAAAAATGAATGAAGTTTTACACCAATTTTACTAACATGCATGTTATTCTTATAATACACACTGTACACTTTTTTTCAAAAAATTCCCTAAACTTCTACTCTATGTAATTTATGTTATTGAATCTTTAGTAATGGCCACGAAACCATAACTAGTGTACGAACCTTGCGGATGAAACCTTTCTTTAGTAGGTGATTTCTTGTCTTTTTTTACTTGTCTTCGGGCTTCTTGACAACAAAATGCTTGACGCAATTCGTATGCCATTTCCGTACACAAAGACGACTAGAAAAGGTTTTTGTATTAGTAATTATCCATAGTCACTATGTGTGGTAAAAGAAAAACGTTTTGATAATTGTGTAAGCGAGACAAAGACAGAAAAACTAATAAAAACTTTGAGGCAGTGTTGTCAGATCTGCATTCATTCACTGGATTAGTTACATCATTTTGATATTAGCCTATTGCACCATTTGTATTTATTTCGATGGACGAGAGTTTACTATTTGGTCTTGTTTTCTGCCTAAAAGTGTACAGTGTACGTCGTTAATCAACTTTTACTATGTACACTACACACACAGGGTGCTCAAGGAGGGTTTACTTTGAAAAAAGGACCTGGTAACTGTCAAATTAACCAAACACTGTCAAATTCAGTGTAATCATTTCAATTAACAGCTAATATATGCATTGACAAGATTTACTTCATAGTTTTGCTGCTGCTTGGAGTGATATTTTATTACTGCTTGGACTGAATTCAGATTGTTTGGAAACGGAAATAACAGAATAAGCTGGCAACGTAGTCATTTTTTGATTTGATTAGGAACGTTCTAATTACAAAATGAATTTAGCAGTAGTATTCTAGAGACGTTTGACAACATCGCAATTTTCTCTTACTTCAACTTTTTTTAGGTATTCTGTCTTTGTCTCGGGCATTACGATTATCCTTATGGTGGGGTTTTCTTTTACCACACCTGTATGAATTAGTTGCTTTTTTTAGTTGACTTACCTGCTAATATTCCCAAATGTGTAGAGAGCGTAAACAGTTAATCAGAATTAACGCAGCTCGATTATAATAAGAAAAACTACTAAACAATCTTCAGTATTAACTCAGTCAAAATATCACAAAATTTGGCAAGTAGTGTTACCATTATGGACAAATCAGATAATACTTATTGTTAGGCCTAAAGTTATACGATAAATGCTTAGTAAGATATCAGAACAATGCTCCTGCATTGCTGACAGATGCTACAAAATTTACAGATTACTTTGCAAAACTAAAAGGTGGGGCACCTGCCTGATTTATGTAAAAACGAAACCAATATCTTACAGCTACGTGTCCTGTAGAATGCTGCTCACCCGTTCTTCTACAGCTACTTTCCGGGATTTCCACACGAATTCGCAGACCGCAATCACGCAAGCCACACCCATACCACCCATCAGAACGACGAAAACCCCACCGACATTAGCTAAACCCAATTCGTTGGCCGTACTGCTTGTTTTAGTTGTCTCATCCTGAAATTATCAATAATGCGTGTTTTGTTAACAAATTTTAAAGTGTATTGTTACTCTGCAAGCGCCTCCTCCTCTTTTCTCTTTCCACCATCTAGTCTTCAAGATATGCAGTTTGCCTTCTTCTTGTAGTTTTAATATTGCTCCACTGATTGCTGTTCGAAATGGTGAATCTGTAAAAGATCGTTTAAAACCCAGGTGGTAAAGTTATCTAGACTTAAGGTAACCTAGGAAATAATTTGCTTGACAGTCATTGTCAGTTTACTAATAATTAATAGAATGTTTAGGTTTGTTATCCCATCTTTAAAACATGCTTTTCTCAATCCAACAAATCGGACTGCGCACACAGACATCAAAGTGCCAGACTTTAGCAAGGACATGCGCCATAGCGTTTCCGATCCCCAGACTCCCTCAAGCCAAACGGAAGACGGTAGGAAAATTTTTACTTACGCATTGTCCGGCACGTTGATAACTTGCGGAATGTACGCCATTAAAAGTGAGGTTCAACGGTAAAAATTTCATTTAAAATTAAGTTAGTTAATTTAAAAGCACCAAAAACAGGTACGTCAAATACATGTCCGCTTCTGCTGACGTGTTAGCCATGGCCAGGATCGAAATTGATCTGAGCAAAATACCAGAAGACCGGCATGTGACGTTTAAATGGAGAGGAAAGCCTTTGTTTGTTTGGCATCGTACCGACGAAGCCGTAAAAGCTGTGAGTGTATTAAAACCAAACATTTTAAAGGTTTTTCAGGGATTTTGTAGGTTAGGGAAGTGCCTTTGAACATCCTGAGAGATCCGCAAAAAGATGAAGATAGGGTAAAAGACCCAAAATGGCTTGTATGCATGGGAGTTTGTACTCATTTAGGTTTGTTTTCTGTAATATGTTTAGTTTTTTGTAACCCTTGAAATGTATAGGTTGTGTGCCTTTATCACATCAAGGTGACTTTGGTGGTTATTACTGTCCATGCCATGGATCCCATTTTGATATATCTGGAAGAGCCAGGAAAGGTCCTGCTCCTAGAAACTTGGACGTTCCATATTATACAATTTCAGGAGACCATCTGGTAGTTGGTTGAAGTTTGTGTTCTTAATGATTAAAAATTTTTGACTTACTTGGAGGCATGGCAATGCCATAACCTTTAGAATCCAGCATTCCTCCAACTTGAGTGAGTTCACAATTTCTCTCTATGATGTACTCTATAGTGGTGGACTCCATTAGGAAAGCGTAGCTCCCTTTCCCTTTCACTACTTGCTCCACACCCTCCTGGTTGCTAGAAGTGAACACTGGAGGTCTTTGTGATTCCATAAAAGCCCACATCCTTTGATATGTTGAAAAATTAGAGTCCTGGAAAACATTTTCTGTTATTTCGATCGTTTCTGGTTCGTCTGAAATTACCCGGAAAAATGCTGCAGTAGATCCTCCTCGCAAAGCTCCATACTTAATTTTCGTTTGTTTGGCCAGGTCTTCTGCACTCTCAATAGGGGAATCCATTCTCTCGACTGTCAAAAAAGCCGCCAAATTGGCGGTGTACGAAGAAATCATGATGAGAGTGAAAAACCACCACATCCCTGCCACCATTCTAGTGGACACAGCCCTAAAATCCAACATTTTATTACCTTGAAATGTAAATTTGAAAGCAGCTAAAGCAATTACAACAAAAGAGTTTGGCTGTTCATTAACCAGTTCACCTCTCTAAATTACTTGATTTGTCTAATCGCTAAGCACACTGACAGAAAAGAGAAGAGAAATAGAGTACAACAACATCAAAAACAAACTTACTTGGGCGCAATATCAGAACCCTGCTGCATTAGAGAACCGATGGTAAACCACAAGGAATTTAGCAGAGTGAACTGATTTTCCAAGAAATCGGGGTCACTGTTGCATGGGTGCGGGTTGTCCCATTCGTAAGGGCTGAACCTGCAACCATAAAACAGTGTAGAAACTTACTTGGGTAGAAAATCGCAGCCTTGCTGCATTAGAGAACCGATGGCGAACCACATACAGTTGAATAAAGTGAATTGATTTTCGAGACGATCTGGTTCAACATCGCACGGATGTGGATTATGCCATTCGTAGGGAGTAAATCTAGAATTATCAGAGAATAGTTGGGAAGACCCAGTGCAGATTTCATCATAGGTTATATCCCGAGATGTTCAAGTTTTATCGGGTAAACTGTGCATAGGTGATTTTTTGCAAAATTTTGCTTGGAAAATGATTGAGACTAAAGAATTATTTAGTCGAAACCATTTGCCTAAAAGAAAAATTTTGTAAAAAACCTACCAATGCACATTTTACGTGATAAAACGTGAACGCCGAGGGGTATATGTCAAGATTATTTCCTGAAAACTCACATTTTAGTTTATTAACAAGAAAACTCCTTAGTTAGAACATAAATACTAAACTAAACGTGATGAAATTAATGATAATATTGAACTCACCCCAGCAGACGACAGATTTTCGTTCAGCCATGTATATTTTTGTTTACATTTCAGATTGACAATCAGAGGTCATAATATTTTAATTTATGTAATTTTTTAATGGAAACTACGTTATAGTGATTTATTAACTGTTAATATTGAAGAAAATAGCTTAAATTTTATATGTGTCTAAATCCCGATTCGTTTAATATCAAATGTTCTTCAAAAAAACGTATTCAAAAAAGGTAGGAGGTGTTTATTCAGTGTAAAATTTTAGCAACTAGGGATTTATTCAGTATATAACGGCTTTCATTGGTCGAACTAGAAAGGTTCATTGAATTTTATTGGCTGCTAGTACAATGAGGGAAATAATCGTAGTTAATTTTCAAAACCAAGTATTTTGTACAAATATCAGGAAAAGATGAAACACACAGCAAACGATCAAAGCATCTTTGGGTATTACTTTTCTAAATTATATTCGTCCAGATTTAGGTCAACTGGAGCTTAAAGCATTGAAATATCCTCCTACAGATTTACTTGGAAATTTTGTATGTTACCTTGCTAGGATGAAAAGAAGCACCGAGACTCCTAAATAGGCTGTAGCCATGTAAATCCACACATCGAGCGACAAAGGCGATAGAAATGAGAAGAGATTGGGTGGCTGCTTAATTGGTTTCCTATACAAAATGCTAATCCCTAAATTCATGAAAGGCATCGTAAAATCCACTGCCTGTTCCCTATCGTACGTTATCGTTAAGTCTGCTATGGCCAAATCGGCTTTCTGATCCAAAAGTTCCCTGAAATGTTTGTTTTTAGTGTTGTGTTTGGGTTTGTAAGTGGGATTACCTGATCATTCCATCCCACTCGTTGGTTTGTCGATTAAGAGAACCATAACGACCATCTGGAGCTAGTTTGATGGTATAGTTGAATCCCAAAGTGCGTGAAATCTCATGAATTAGATCTACAGCGTATCCTTCGAATTGGGCATTTCCAGTCAGTTTTTCACTCGCCTCTTTCCTCATTACATAGGGAGAACTCTAATAAAAAAAAAATGTTTACAAAACTCGGTAATAATGTAAATGCACGAACCAAGATTGTAGTAACAACAAAAGTTTTGTTCTGGATAATTTCCACAATCTGGGTGTACTCCTCCCCATAAGTTCTGGTAAAGTTCACCCCTTCGCTAGCATTCCAAGTGCCAATCTTTTTCAAGCCATCTCTAGTAAGTTCAACAATATCCAGCATAAAATCACTGCGGAATCCTTGATGGTCGAACTTTATCACTCCAGTTAAACCACGCATTTCCACCTGAAGGATTGAGAAATTCAAAAATTATAGAATAACTCCTTACAAAGAGTTATAGCTAGTTTGTGGTACATAAAGCAGTTTCCAATTTAAAATTTCACACATGATTACGAAACGGTCTACTTGCCACTTTCATGTAGTTAATAAGGCTGTATCCGTGAGGCCAAAAGTCGACAGCATCACAGCTCAATGGTTTAATATCAATTTGCTGGCTGGTGTCCAGGTCGTGCAGAGCTTTGGCGAACAAATGGACGGCATCGTACATTAAAGCGGTCTCTGCCTGGAAAATTAATGAACTGTAAACGGCACAAAGCACATTTTTCCTTTATTTGGATCGCTAATCATAAAAGAGAGAGATTATCGTTTAGTTTAAGGAAAACCTTGAAATTTTCTCTCAGAACAAACAGATCATTAATTAATCAGAAACCAAATATGTCATATAAATGATGAACTTACCTTTACGAAAGTTGCATTATCCTGTAAAAAATAAAACCAAATTATATATGGTGATAGAGTCAGAAGTTACGATATATTGTATTAGACCGGAAAAAGCTCTGGGTGTTAATTCTTGAAAGCAGGGAACAGGATTCTCAAGAGAATGGCAGGTTCCTGTCACAATCTGTATACCTACCTTTCTCTTGATAACACCCTTCCCTTGTTTCAAGAATAGACACCTTGATTTGAGACAGAGTCTATTAGTGAGAAAAAAGTGATGATATTTAAAACTCTGCAGAAAATCTAATGTGTGGATTGGGATTGTGATTACAAACATCAAACAGTGGTGTGATTTAAGCAAATACTGGACATGACACTTACTCTGTATAATGATGTCACAGAATCGACTTTTTTGCTCTTAGTATCGGGTGGAAAAGTCCAATCTCTTACTGCTCTTCGGATTTCCGGACCGTCCGGATCAACCAATCTGAAAGCTGTAATATTGGTGCCACCGTACTTGAATTCTTCCAAATCAACTCCATGCAAGTCCTAAAACCACAAATTCTTCTACTTAAAGCTTCCAACTAGTATATAACATACCAGTGATGTAATCAGATAGCTGTGATAGTCACTCATCATTCCGATTTGTTGCGCCTGTTTCAACACGTCATAGATCCTCGGAGTGGAACAGTCCAGGACAATGTGAGATTCTGCAGAGTTTTTGATTTGCTTCAACAATGGTCTGATTTTAAAAAAAGGGTTAAAAATGGACATTTTTACAGTGAAATTGGTACAACCTGTATTCATTTCCTTCACCTAATTGTCGTACTGTAATGGGAAACTCGTAGGGACCGTGAGCTTTCAGAAGCTCTTGCAGTCGTACTAGACCTTCGTTGTTTTCGTAAATAATCGTGAAGGATTTCCAGCCCCAAGCTTTCACTAAATCCACATAAGCCTGAAATATTCAAAACCATTAAATTTTGTCTTATTACAGCTTTAAGCCAATTTTGTGTACACTTTTTATCTAAATGACCTAAACTTGAAATAAGCAAAAATGTTTCTTTTGAAATTGGGAATTAGATGGTCTGGGAAAGCAGCATCGAATGACGTAATTGATGAATTACCCAAAACATCCGGTTAGTGCATCTCAAAAACAAACAAACAAGCAGGAAAAATTCAATTTTGCGGTTAAGACTGCAGCCCATTTCCCTTTGGAATTTTGCCAGAACACGTTATATGGAAAATATAATTCGAATCCAGCTATAAAACGGGCAATAAAATATTAATGATAATTCTGCAGTAGCTTTTTAGCATTATCCAACCTGCATAAACACGTTTAAGTGGATAGTATGTAACGATGACGTATCCGCTATTTGCCTTGGTTTAAACCTTAAACAGCTTCGATGGCGGTATCTTAATCAACGCTGGAATATTTAGAACATGTTATGAATAATTATTTACCCTTGAAAGTGTAGTAGGATGAGGGTACAAATTGACGAGACAGCTTTCCCTTCGCAATCTATAGTCCCAGCGGGTTTCCAAGTGTGGTATTTCCATCGTGTCGCAAATTGATTGCACATGACTTGCCGTATGTGGCGATTGTGGACCGAAAATAGCCGCAACTCCAGATCTTAGCAGATGACACACTGTTGGAAATAGAATTTATGATTATTCTCGATTAGATTCAGAATAATAAATTCCAAATTCAGTCTGTTTATTATTAATCATAAGATTACAGGATACCATGACAAGAACATTTCTCTGTTCTCGACAAAAACACTATTTTGCCTGAAACTGTTACCAAGTTTCGACCTAATCAGATCGTTAATCATCAGGGACTTCAACACTACAGGTTCATTACCTATTAACGTTTGGAAACGATTTGTCTGATGCCTAATACGCTTTTGGTACATAGTGCAGTGTAAGCTTAGTTGCTGACAAAGCTGATGGTAATTTGCATATAGTTTTGGTCTACAAATTTGTTCAATTAGCTACTGCCGCGTTCAAAATAACTATTTTTCTTCTAATTAACATCAGATTGCACACAAATTCAGTGAGTAAGCTTTGTAACTCTTATTTGTAGATTAAACTTCTTAAACTTTGCCTTTCTTGTCCCTCGCAGTAATTTAACATTCCATTTCCTGTTTAGCCAACTTTTTCAAAGTTTCTCAGCAAGTTTGCTGTAACACTGAATCCTTTAGCATACTGAGTGGAATCAATACAAAAACAGAAAACAAACATACCTTTTTTGGATGCATGAAAACTGTCTTGTGGCGGTATTTTCTCGATTTGAGCCTGCAATTTAGACCTAGGCAGTATCGATCGATCGCTGTTAATTTTCTCGATCGCATATCGAAATGCAATTTCCTGTTTATCATCGGTCGGATGGAATAATCCACCTGAAATTAAAATTGGAATGATCATTTACCCTAAAATCGAATCTGGTGTAATTATATGTGCTATGTGAATTAGATTCAGGCGAAAAAAAACTAGTTTAATCCAATCAGGTCGAAACATTCCCAGAATACGACCGGAGCTAATCTTGTTAGGAGCCTGGAAACCAGGTTTTCTGACCAAATGAACTCGACTTGAGGCGAATATTTTAAGTTTCTTCCACTCCAAATAGAATAAAAATGTTTAAAATTACCCCAATAAGACATTACTAATTTATCTATAGAAACGTGGATTGATATTCTTTACGGTTACTGCTAATGCCATGAAAAATGGAGGCCAAAGATGCACTGAAATTTAATATTTCACAAAAAGACATCGTGTGTAAGAAAAGTCCATTAATCTTCCAAACTGCAGTGGAGAATTAGTGTATTGTTAGTAAGTTTAATTTTGTGTTAAACCAGCAGTTAATATTATCTCGTCATTTAGTTTTTAGTATGAAAATGGAGATAATAAATTTATAACAATCAATATGCCTGTTTCCACGACACTTCCAAGTCGATTTTAAGTACAATTTAGGCTAAATTGAATGTGACAGATCTGGTGTAAAATAACACAGTCTAAACTAAACTTATATATTTGAAAGTATACTCACCTATTGGTATTAAGTCTGGTAATCCGAAAAGTAGACGGATTCGTAGACAAACCAGAAAAAGAATGGTAGAACACAGTTTTGTCTTCATTTTGCATCTGTAAATGTAACGTATATTGTAGATATACTTTTGACTATAACGCATGACGTCAGTTTTATTTGGTTTGATTCTTGATGTACTGAACTATTAAAAGAATTTTTATTACTTGATCTGAATATTAAAACCGCTGGAATTAGAGGGTTTTCAACCACCCTGCAGATTGCCTTATGTTTTATACAACCGTCGTAATACTGCAGCAGCTTGGTTTTATTATTACGTAAAAGAGATTCATTATTATCCCACTGTATTTTACAAAGCCTATAGCAGAAGTTTATTAGAATTTCATGTAGAAATATACCTGACAAAAGTGTATGAAAGCATTACCTACTTGCTAAGTAATGAAACTTTAAGCGATTGTAACATTAGCCAGAACTTTTCGATCAAAACCGCTCTAAAATTACGTCTCAAACTTTAGAGCCGATTTAGAACTTTTCTAGAAAATATCACAAGATGTGAACTCTTTTTAAGTTTTTCATTTAACGCTTGGTTAGAGCCGAATGAGGAAATGGAAACTGTTTAATGGACAATTTATGTGCAACCAAATTATCAATTTACGACACACAAAACACCAATAATTAACAAAAAAATCTAATAAAAGAAACAGATATCAAAATTGTCGGCAATAAAAGCTCTAAAATTGAGGTTTACAGTCCAATTGCATTGAGAGAAATTGCAACCTACAATTTTATGCTATTTTTGTTAGGTTTTAATTAATTACTGCCAAAGGTAATAGACTGTTAATTCCAAATTGTTATGACTCGTGTGTTTTGTTCAGAACACGTTTGATGAACGCTAATTAGTTTGTAACAGTCATTGGACCAAAACATGAAATTAATTACAAAAGTACAAAAGTTTGATATAAAAACAAAAATAAAAATACGTAAGGACAAGGAAAAAAACGTGAGAAAAAAAAGTAATAAGTTGAAAAAAGAAGAAAATTTAACAAACCTAAAACAAAAAATTACTAATCTGTTATACTTAATAATCAGTCAGTTATGTTTAAGGCAATATTGAAATACTAATTTAAAACTCACACTATACAGGGCGGTCAAAGAACACTTCTGTAAAGCTCTCGATTTACGGTGTTAAATGTTAAATTCTAATAAAGCTTATAATCAATCAGGTTAACAAAGAAATTTCTCTGAAGCTTCAAACATTGAACAGCACCTAGTTACAACAAAATTGGATGTATTAACACCATCCGATAAATTGAAATTGAATTGAAACAATTTGGATATCTGCCCATTCTTATGCCCTTACCTGTTTCACTAAGTTTACAGGACCTGAACCACCGATGATGTCTTGAAAAAACAAACTAATTGTACCGTTTTAGTGAAATGCTTAAATAGGGAACACGCCTCTAAATTTTAGAGTTGTTGGGAGCGATTCGCAACCCTCACTGCTCCAAGTGGATGGCATACAGCATCCGTAAAGCTGGAGCAGGCGCCCTGGCTAAATTCTCTGAAAAGAACAAAGTAATAAGAGAGACAGTGAAAAAATGTTTCAGGGATAACGAGAAATGTCAGGCTACATTGATTAAATAAATTAAAATTTAGAGTGTTGGCAAGTGCTTCGAAAATATTGGTTTTAATTAGAAGAAATAGAGCCCTTGGTCTGGAGAAAGCGGAACAAAGATTGTGTGATCAAATTGTTTTGCTCTAATAAGGTTATTAGGTCAATCTCAACTAAAAGACTCTATTTAATAGAGGGGATCTCTAAAGGACTTTTATTATAATGTCATTTTGCATTAGAGGTCTAGGTTGTCATTAGATAAACCGTATAAATCTGACTTAATTCGAAAGCATCTTCTTTTTGGCATCATCAGACATGTGGCTAATTTAGTTTGTCAAGAATATGCTGAAAACTATCAGTCAAGTCCAAATGCATCCTATCAAAATACGTTTGGTACTGTTTATACTGATTTTACTGGGTTTTAAAAGTGCGTTGTGGATTTATAGCTTCATGGAGAGGATTTTGACAGTTGTCATAATTAAAAATAGGCTAAAATTAAGTCAGAAACACACAACCAAATGTTATAAATGCCAATTGGGATTGAATTTAACAGCCTCTCTGTGAAAATATGCTTTAATAATGTAATAGAAAAGAAAATCAAAATTTAAGAATAACATTATGGAGTTCTACCTACGTTCCCCCAGTAAGGTAATTATTTTAAATTTGAGAAATGAAGAATTTATCGCCGCTAGATGGCGCCAGCACCACACATATTGATTGAAGAGCCATCTACTGGCTGGTGAGGGAATTATAATGTAGCGGGAAATTTAAACGGTTCTATTTATAATTTATAACCTTAAACCTTTTTACGTTGATGTCGATCTTAGCGTTAAATAACTATAAGGTTAATCAACACAGATCTATAGCATCGACGTATAAAAGTTACAAAATAATACGTTAAAAGGTATGTATGTAATTTTAGAGACATTGACTGCATTTTCTGTCACATATGTAGCAACTAAAGATAGATATACCTAAATTTAGTTAGTAAAATAACAAGAAATAAATAAAGATTGCAGAGGTACCGCTGCAACATAAAATTGACATATTGATTAACATTCTTGTTTTAATTAAAAAAATCTTAACACCTAAATTAGGTATGTTATATAAATTATAAATATTGAGAAAATACCTTAATTTGTGCACTTCTAATAACGGCTAAACTTATGTGTGATACACTTCTATATTTGTTCGCATTGTCCAGCTCAACAAAAAGCTCCAAATCCTTTTCCCGGGAGCAAAGCGGAGAAGGTTTTTAGAAGGGTTGGGAAACGTAAAGCGGCTACCACCACTGTCTGGTTTGCAACCGGGAATCACAGAACCAGGTTTTCCCATGTTTTTAAAATAACCAATTAAAGAAACACTCACAAAAATCACAAAACAGAAAAAAATTACAACCAAAACAATTGTTTTCCTTAAGAAACGCAGGTTAGAAATAGGAAATAGGGTTAGGATTTAGAAAAAAACATTTAAACAGGTTGATCCACCGCCTACTACTATCAATCTAGAAAGCCTAGACGGTGCTTGTCAAAAATTCTAATATGGCGGGAATAGTGTTGACAGTTTACAAAAAACCGGATCTAACTCAACAGTGGTTGAACACTTTGAAGTGGAATGATTTTACTCCAACACTATACTCAATGGTAAGTACAAGTGTTTTCTAGTACAGTAAACTTATTAGGTACTTGTTACATGCACAGGTATGTGAGTTACATTTTAAATCGCCACCGGAAAACAAAATCGGCTGATTGACCCATTACTGTTTACCATCCTTGGTCTATGACTCCATTTTACTTTGATTTTTGCTATACAGGGTGCACACACAATTCGTGTCTAAGTATGGGGATCTCAAAAACGGTAAAAGATACAGAGTTGGTTAAATGGAGGCAAAGTTGCAAAATTTGTTTGCAAAAGTTCAAATCTCTTACCGTTTTTGTTGTGGCACCCTGTATATAAGTGGTGTCCGCGGATGGACTGAACTATTGACTAATAGTCGTGAGTAATGACTAGTAATGAATAGGTAATGGGTGTCATTATCTATTCAAAAACTAGTGAGTAATAAGCATATTATTAGACAGTCATAGATAAACGAATTTTCTTGCAAACTTTATCATCGATTTGGCTATGCATCTTGCAGAAAATTGCTTCAGGAAACCGGCAAGAATGGATAAGAAAATGTGTCAACAGGAAATTGTTTTCTTAATTTTAGATTCCATTTATACTGCGGCATACCTGACTTTGTTATTATTTCTTAAAAAAGGGTTATTCCAATTTGAAGCATGTTGTTAACTGGTTGGAATTGTGCTAATTAACTTTTATAGAAATATATGAGTGTTCTAAAAGCAACAAAATAAACTGGCTCGATCATTGTTTAAAAAACCAAACAATCACACCCGAAAGCTAATTTTATAACTTCTGAATCCAGACGAAATGACAAAAATAGAATGTACACACTGAGGAGACCTACTGAAACTTCGGGTGTTATCCTATCGTTTCATCCAGACACGTTTTTATCCAGTCTATTTCAATTTAAAATCGGTCGCATACAAGTTTTTCTTTCATTCTTTTGATGTCACATGTCGAGTATAATAAATCATTCATAGGCTTTTAAGTTAGTCGAAATGCGAGCAACATTGTTTCAGTTAGTTATGTTATATGGCGTCCTCGAGTTTAGTTTGGTCGGTGCAAAACAAAAAGTTAAAATTGATGTTGGTAAGTTATAATACAGCTTTTTTGTGTTCAGTATCCGTTTGCTAATTTACTAACCAGCCGAAAAGTTGATTCCATTGGTATAAAACTTAATAAAATACAAAATAACAACGTTCTTGCAGCACCAGTGATATTTTTGAAGTGAGGACACAAACACTGTATTTTTTTCAACACCCTTATCATAACTTTACTGTTGTATTTCTTAAGTAAAAACTCACAACTGCTTGTCTTATACGTCCAAACTATTCGTAAGAAAATTTAATTACGTTTCAACTTTCCAGCAATTTTCCTCGATGCAGGCGAGCACGCCCAAGCTACAAGAAGTGTAATCACGAATGCATTAAGCGTAATAAAAGCTAAAACAAAGTATCAGGTCATCGGGCACATGCCTTCCCTGGAAAAGGGAAACACTTTTGAGGAAAATACCTTTGTTGCCGGGCAAATAGGTAGTATTTTTTTACTAAATATTAGATTTAATTTTATTTGGGAAACTGTTGTAGTGTGCGACAAGGCTTTGAAAGGTCTGGCAGCGATTTTCGGTCCTGAATCATCCGACATCAACGAAATAATCCAATCAACGTCGACAAGTTTGCAAATTCCCCAATTTCAAACCTTCTGGAATCCAAATTGGCAACAAAGTCCTACAACATTCAACTTGCATCCAAGTGCTGGCAGTTTGTCACAGGCTTTAGCCACTTTAGTAAGAGACAACGACTGGAAAAGGTACACTGTGATATACGAAAATGAAGATGGACTACTTAGACTTCGTGAGAGTCTTAAACAACGAAAACCCAATGATTTGACGCTTACGTTTAGGAAATTGGGACCAGGACCTGATTATAGGTAAAATGTCGGTTTCAATTTGTTTGATGGATGTGGAGTAGTTTTGCCTAGTAAAATTCCTTGTACAGATAATAAATTCTGGAAAATTTATGGGGGCAGTTACGTTCTTTTAAGCGTCAATTTTTCATTCTAACCTCTGTGTGCAATTCAGGAATAGTAAACAAGTTCAATTCGGTAAAAAATCATTTTTCAGGTCTGTTCTGAAACAAATTAAAAACTCGGAGGATTTCCGTTTTATATTGGACTGCAAGGCGGATCATATATTAGAAGTTTTACGACAGGCCAGAGAAGTAAAACTACTCGAGGATTATCACAGTTATATCTTGACAGATCTGGTACGTTGTCCTTTTTGTCGGTTTATTACTGTCTGCATGTGTTGGTCGTATATCTTTTGCCACCGCTAAAATATGAGCACTTTTATTGCGAAATTTCTTTCCAGACTCGGAATAAAACCCATTTCTACAACACAGTAGTAAAGACATTACTTACTTTTTTCTCATTTCTTTAGTTTAAGAATTGACACAACAATTATTGCTGTATCATCTGCATACTGTAAAGAGTTGTTTGAATAATGGTCAATATTGTCTAAAATTTAATTTAATTAGTAGTTTTTACATTTATTAATAAATTTCAGGATGCTCATTCATTAAATTGGAACGAATTTACGGACGTGTCTTCTAATATCTCCACAATTCGACTAATCAACCCTGATAGCGACACGGCTAGGTATTTAGGAAAACTATGGAGAATAAATCCCAAACAACTAAAAGTAAGTATCTAAGTTTCCAAAAACAAAACACACATTTAAAGAAATTACCTCATTTATTACTCCTTTAATCAACGTTAAGAGTGTAAATCACCCGGAACCCTTAAAACGATCCGGATAAGAGCAGGCGATTAACCATCAGGTTTAATTTGACCACATTTAATGAAACGTTTGAATTAATGAATGTTAATACGTTTTTCAAAGGGTTTTAGCTGCTGCACACTGAAAATTGTAATATTTACAGACTCAAACTGCGCTGATGTATGATGCTTTCAATGTTTTTGTGACTGGCTTCAGAGATCTAGCTCAGAACGAAGAGCCTAAAGTAACTCCATTGTCTTGTAGTGGAATGGACGTTTCTGAGCATGGAGAATCACTCGGGAAAGTTATTAAAAAAGTTAGTAAATTTCTTGTTTGAAACAACTATTGGAAATTATCATTTCAGCCACCTAAACATAGTAGACCAATTCTGCCTGGATTTCTCACGGGCCCAGTTAATTTCGATGCGTATGGACAAAGAACCAACTTTAATCTACAGATTGTGGAAATGACCAAAACTGAACCGAGAAACTTCAGAGTAACTGGTACGTGGAGCTCGGCATCTCCCAAAGAGATTGTCTACAAACTAACCTCAGAAGAACGGGAAAAGGAGTTGCAGAAAGAGATACAAAGGAAAAACTTCAGAGTTGTGTCCAGGTAAAGTTTTAGCCTTTAAGGGAGTTAGAAACTAACACCAAAAATGTGTCCAAATTAAGAAACACCAATAATTTATTAAAACTTTGCAATGATAAAACAACAATAATTATATCATTCTATACCAGTTATGTACCGATATTTCGAGTAACAGTACTAGTACTGATATGACCCACATAATAAGAACAAAAATGAACAACCAGTAGAACTCTTGCATGTTTACTGGAGTAAAATATGACAACAATGTTGAACGTTTTATTATATATTTTAAATCCATATAACCTGTCACTTGTTTCTCCAAATACTGACTGATACCACTTTCCTGAAATTTGATTATACCCAAATTGAGATCCTGCATGTATGGATAACCTTTTCTGACGTGCAACAAATACGAACGTCTGTGAATCGTTTGAACTATTCTAAACTTCATGTCTCCATTTTCTTTTAGGTAGTACCTAGGAACTAGATATTTAAACAAAATTGTTCTTATCACGTGAGATTTGTCTGATTCCAATTTGATTCTCAAATCTACAACACTGTCGGGTGTTAAGTATTGTTTGAGGGTATTTAAATTCACGTTGGGTACACCAAGTAACTCAAAAACTTGTACAAGTGGTGGTTCAATACCTGTGATGAGTTTTTTTTCAACTATATCTACTAAGCTTTTAACCCCACATTTATGTTTGTCAGTGACTAAAACATCATAGAGTTGAGCTTGTAAATAACCGAACAACACTACTGTTAGCAATAGCAAAGGAGCTGTGACAAACAGTTTAATATTTGCTTTTTCGACACTAATTTTGAGTTTCATTTGGCTGATTTCTACACTGATTAAACTAATGAAAACCCATAAAGAAGCGGCTATAATTGGTGCACTGAACAGCTGTCTGAAACACTTTACATTAGGAGTAACCAGAACAGTTCCATCTTCCAAAAAATACGGTGAAGACACTATAAATGGCATTATTTCATTGCACATAACTGCACCTATGACAACGTCGCAACTTCTGTTTTTTAAATGGTCAAAAACACCCATAGGTCCTTTAGAAGTGCAACCTTCAGTGTGCTTGATAAATTTAACAGAAATATGTGCAAAATATCCTGATTGGTTTATTATCAACGATTCCAAACCTTAAAGTAAAAGTTTCTTACATTGTTGTAGGGTATGTTAGGTCTTACTACCGTATTGATGATGATTGTCTATTGTGGTGTAAGGGACATGAACAGTGTAACATACTTTGAAAGTCCTGTTACTACTAGGCCATCCATTAAATTCATTCATTTGTGATGTTTCCACAAATTTGTATATTCCATTTGTTTCCAGGTATTGCAAACTAGTTTTGCTTGGTTTCTCCAGTACTAAAATATGGGCTTCAGCCAAACAGTACATAACTATCTTTTTTAAGACTTCAAACACTTTTTCATTCATAGAATTCAAAATAATGTACACTTCTCCACTATCACAAACCTGGTCAGCTACATGAGGCATTTGCCGGTTAGTACTAAAGTACATGCATGGCAAACCTAGTTGGATATCAGAGTTTACTATCAAAACTGTTGTATTTGATCTACTTATCACTTTTTCTACAAAACTTGTCTGCTTTAAAGCAGGTTTTAAAGTAGGTAACAAATTAGTACAGTCCTGAAACAGGAACGTAAAGAATAGCAATCTAAACAGCATTTTCATCAAACGAACGTGTAATATGTTCTAGACTAGAGTGTTAGAATTTATTTAATTATCGTTATAATAAATTACTACCCTTATGCTGTGTATCTAGGGAAATGTGAATAAAGTATGCATTCGACCTAGTTTTTTTTTTAGGACACTGAGTGAAAGTTCAAACGCAATAATTGTGTACACCTCATTATATCTTTTATCCTGTTTATTCTAGGGTAAGTTTGTTAGTTTACAGGATATTAATGTAAACGAAGTTCTGTAAAATATTTTGCTAACAACTATACATCTAATGGCCATACATTTTCCCAAATGTTATAATTTTCTAATTAACGTGGTTCTAGTGGTGATTCTTAAACCATCTACCTAAAGTTATTTCTACTAAAAACACAAACAAAGCCATCATCCACATACTAAGAAGGAACACGAGCAACCAATAAATTTCCGGCAGCTGTACCGGAGTAAAATACGACAACAATTTGGAATATTTTGCAATATCTTTCAAATGTATCCGTCCGCACACTTGGTCTTCCAAATAACTGTTCATCCCATTTTGTTGCACTTTTAGTAACCCTAAATTGATATCCTTTACAAAGGGATAACCTTTTCTCAATAACAACATATAGACTCGTCTATTAAAGGATTGGACTATTTTAAATTTAGAATGTCCACTTTTCGTTAAGTAGTATTTAGGAACTAGATACTTAAACAGTATTTCTCTTAAAATGTGACACTTATTTGGGTCCATGTTTTTTAGATTATCGTTTTTTATTAGATATGGCATTACAGACTTTGCAGCAACATTAGGTAGTAATGATGTGGACAGGAATTTCATTAGTCTAGGTTCAACTCCTGTAATAACTTTTTTCTTAACAATGTCCCCTAAATTTTTTACATAACACCATTGTTGTTCCCTGACTAAAGTGTCGTAAAGCTGGGCTTGGATATAACCTAACACTACAACGGATAGTAGTAACAACGGAGTCGTAGCAAAGATTTTGGCACTGTTTGACTTAACAAACAGGTAGAATTTGTGTTTAAATCCTCCCTTGCTTTTTGTTCGAGGTTTAGTGCCATCAAAAATGTATAAACCAACCAAAACACCCAAGGAAGTGACTAGAGTCTCTGGTGTAAACATTACCAGCCCAATAAGTCTGGAACATCTAAATGTTGGTGTAACTAGTACAGAAGCATCGGTAAGGAAGTAAGTTGAGGTTTCACAAATTTGACTTATATCCACAGTGGGAATTTCACCCAGTATAACATCGCAATTGCGATTTTTCAGTTGCTCAAACAGTCCAAGTTCTCCTGACAACTCACGTGATTTAGTCATTCTGACAAAACTTATAGAGAGCTTAGCAGATTTAGTTGCTTCAATCACTATTAAGTTTTCTAGGCCTGGAATCAAATAAACTACTAAGAAGATACTACCACACATTTAAAAACAAACCTTTTCTATTATCATGTAGTGAAGTATAAGGAACAGTATCAGCGTAACACGCTTTAAGACTTCTAGGGTTTTTAGGCCATCCTGGAAATTCTTTAGAACGTTCAACAATTCTCGATTGCATGTACAGGAATTCCATGTCTTTTAAATTAATAAAGACAACTTTGTGTACCTCATTTTGTGCCAAAAACTCCATGGTACTTTTGTCTGGTTTCTCAGGTACTAGAATCATTGTATGAGCGGTTTCTAACAGTCCTACGTGCTCTACAAATTGCTTTAGTAGTTTAGTAAGATTGTGAATTTCAGTGCAGTTCAAAACAATATGCAAATCATTAAACTGAGTTAATTCATACACATTTGTTAAGGAACAATCAAAATACAGTGTTGGTACATTGAGTTTAATATTGGAATTTACTAGCAGTATATTAGTTTGATTAGCCAGGACTTTGGTAATGTGATTTTCAATCAAAGATTCAGCAGAAGTAACTTGCTGAAACAAAACATTTCCGGAATTTTGTATCAAAGTAACAACGTACAACAGAGTTAGCAACATTTTTCTAATAGTAAAAAGTATTCATAAGGGTGAAACTGGATTAAGTACAAATATATAAAACGAGTTTTAATTATATCTAGTTTTTCCGGGTAAATATTTAGGGATAATCGTTTGTTTGACACCAGAATGACTTATTGATTTGTGTTTTATGGGTATATTAGAATACATGTTGATTACTAACTCATAGATTATGTTTTATGTTGTTTTTCTTCTCACGTGTCAATTACAGTCAAACCAAAACTTTGACAGCTCGTAACTCCGTTATTTTGACAGTTTCAGGGTAATTCAATCTGCCAATTTGTAGCCCTTGAAATTCTCTTTTGACCACCCTGTATAGTGTTTTTTTCCTAAAATGTCAAATAACCGAGTTATTTACTTTTAAAACTAAGTTGTTTGCTGTAAAGTTTGAATTTGACAGTGTTTACTTTGATAGCCCATAACTTTGTTATTTTGACAGTTACAGGGTGGTTTAATATACCAATTTGTAGCCCTTGAAATTCTCTTTAGACCACTCTATACAGGTGTGGTAAATCCAAAAGCGACCATAGGAAAACCGTGTAACGGACAGAGAAACGTAAGTAATTGCATTCGCGGGAGAAAGACAGAAAACGAAAAAAATATCAAGTAGGCCATATTTTTAGCGCGCTGTTGCCAAACGCCGTAAGTATTCAATACCCTCGACAAACTTACATACGGCGTTTGGCAACAGCGCGCTAAAAATATGGCCTACTTGTTATTTTTTTCGTTTTCTGTCTTTCTCCCGCGCATGCAATTACCTACGTTTCTCTGTCCGTTACACGGTTTTCCTATGGTCGCTTTTGGATTTACCACACCTGTATACGATTTTTAGTGAAAATGTCAAGTAACTGACTTATTTACTGACAGAAACCAAGCGGATTGTTGACGTGTGAGTTTGACAACTCGTAACTCGGTTATTTTGACAGGTATCGAGTTGATTTTTTTACCAAATTGTAGTCCGTGAAATGATCTATAAATCACTTTCTATAGCATCTTTTTACTTAAAGGGTAAATAAATTTGAGTGCACGCAAATATGGAATATAAAAAAGGAGAATAATTTTTAGGTTAAATTATTTTTTTTTTTCTGTTTTAGAGACAGATAATAGAGTATAGTATAAAGTTTAGTACTAAAAAGGACAGAAAAGACAAAAATCAGTATTTAAGTGTAAAAAAAAAAATACATAACACAAGTGCATTCTATATTTACCACTTTGTGATGAGCTGTTTTGTTAAAGTTTTAGTACACTATTCACATACAGCAAATACAATCTACTACACTAAAACTAAGGTTTTATATTACTATTGTTACACTACTACTACATAATCGAATTACATTCTTGTCCGGTCAAATAGGACAAACAACTTTTTTGCCACAATTTGATCATCAGCATCATTTTCAAATATTCCACTTAATCTCACCATTTACTTGTAATTATTTCGAGTATAAAAACCAACAAAGACATCATCCATAAACCAAAAACTAACCAAAGCAACCAACCAATCTCCTCCAACTGAACGGGAGTGTAATACGACAACAACATTGAATATTTGGCTATGTCTTTCAAATGAATACGACCACACACCCTCTCTTCCAAAAAAACATTTATTCCACTCTGTTGTACTCTAAGCAACCCCACATTAATATCCTTCGCAAACGGGTAACTTCTCCTAAACAGCAACATATACACACCCCTGTTAATTATCTGGGCTTCCTTAAATCTAGACTGACCATTATCCATTAAATAATACCTAGGAACCAGATATTTAAACATGACTTCTCTTAAAATGTGACACTGTTCTGAGTTCATGTTTGTGAGATTGTTTTCCGGAACTAAAATGGTCTCAAAGACTCTGAGTCCACATTAGGTAAAGAGACTTCCATTAAATTTTCCAGAAGACCCCTCTGAACGCTTGTTACTAATTTTCTTTTTACGATATCTTTTAAGTTTTTCACTTCACATACTTGTTGGTCCCTAACTAGAGTGTCGTACAGTTGGGCTTGTATACCACCCAAAACTACCACACTTACCAACAAAACAGGAGTAGCAACGAATAGTTGGATTTTAATGTTGTCTGATTCAACAACTACACGGTAACTGTTTTCTAGTGTGTGAATCAGTAGTTTCCAGGTTAGTTTAGATTGGCTGATACCAAAAGCACAAACACCAATTAGAACCAATAGAAAAATTATTAAAAGCTTAGATGTTAGGATTCCTAGACCAACATGTCGGGCACATCTAAACGTGGGGGTCACGAGAACAGTGGCGTCGGTAAGAAAATAGGTTGATGATTCAGAAAGTGGTACCACACTTACTGATGGTACTTCACCTTGCATAACATCGCAATTTCTGTTACGTATTTGCTCAAACACTCCAAAATATGTTTCGGTGATTTTGGACCGAGTTAGTCGTATGAAAGTTAAGGGGAGTTTCGCTGATCTAGCAGCTTCATCCACTATGAGAAGTTCTAGGCCTGAAAACACTGAAATTAAACCAAGCAATAACAAAAGTAGCACTAAAACCTTTCTCATTGGGTCCTAGAGAAGTGTAAGGGACTACATCGACATAGCACACAGTCAAATTCCTTGGAATGCCAGGCCATCTAAATTGCTTAGATTTTTCAAAGTGATTGATATCCTTTATGTAGAAAAACTCCATGTCTTGAAGTTTAACAAAAACCACATTAAGAATTTTGTTCTGTATTAAAAACTTTAGGACAGTTCTGTCAGGTTCTTTAGACAACAAAACCAAAATGTAGGATTTTTCTAACAGTCCTACGTATTCAGCAAATTTGGTCAAGGAGTTAGCAATGGGTAGTCCTCCAGTGCGTCCAAAAAACACAAAGTCTCTTGCAGTGGTATAGTGAAGCTAAATTAGGCAAGTTCTGGTTAGAGTTAAAGTACATGGATGGTACCTTAAACTGGAAGTTAGAGTTGATGATCAAAATATCTGTTTGGTTTATTTTGCTACTTAAAATCAGTTTGTTCAAGTATGTTTGAGGAAATAAGCTTGAAACATCCGGTTTCAAGCTGTGTATAACATTTTCAGCACTGTGAAATGTCAGGGTAATATACAACAAAGTGAGAAACATTTTTCCAATTGAATGATCCATTATTACTAAGTTGAATGGTATTAAACGAGTTTTAATTACATATTTCAGTGTACCCAAATACAGTCTAGATGTAATCTAGTGTTATAAAGAGTATATTTGTTTAATACCAAATTACAGATTTATTAGTATAATTACGTAATATGGAAGTTATGAAGCATGCTTATTATTTTGGTATTTTGTAACATAAATTCATTTTTTGCAGGGCAATATATTTGTAAAATGTTACATAATAGTATATTATTCAACGAGCTATTACAAATCATCGAGTGTGTAATAAACATTCCTACATCTTAAAACTCTTTGAAGATAGTGATCTTGATTTACTGGCCAAAAACTGCCAAAACTAACTTTGCTAAGAATCGATTTTCTCTGATGTTGACTATACGAGGAATGTTTGACTGCCCTACATATCGACCCAGGCACACAATTACGATGCCGGTATTGTATTTTCCTAAAAAATATTGCTAAACGTGCAAGCAACCCCTTTTGTTATCGATATTGTAAATATTGTATATTGTAAGAACACTTCTTGTACTCAAAAACGTATACATTTGAAAATTGACGCCTGTCAAACCAGAC
Source organism: Ips typographus (assembly GCF_016097725.1). NCBI lineage: Eukaryota > Metazoa > Arthropoda > Insecta > Coleoptera > Curculionidae > Ips > Ips typographus. The sequence continues at coordinate 8,040,262 of NC_138430.1, read as the reverse complement.
TTTATTTTTGGTTTTAGCTTTGTGTCACTTTGACGTATTTCCTTCTGGCGCTGTTGCTAGAAATTTTTCTGGTCAAGTTGTATAGTGTGGTCAAATAAAGTATTGTTTTGACTACATTTTGGTAAAAAAATCCACCCTGTAGCTCTCACACAACCAAAGTGACGGTCTGTCAAAGTAAAGAGTGCATTTTTTTGACCATGAAAAAAATTGATTAGATGTAACAAATTTTCAAATCAGTAGAAAAAGCGGTTTGAAATTGAGCACCCTGTAACTCAGTTATTTTTGGCAATTCAAGGAGGGTGAACCAGTCAAATTAACCGTCTTGAGCTCCTCTTTCCAGTGGTGTAAAGCAAAAAATTATATCTCAAAATGTGTGTACAGGGTGGACAAAAAACCTTACCGTTTCTGAGTTATTCAGGAAAAACTGGTTTGGTGCAACAATATTTTAAAATCAGTTGAAGTTGTGCACTGAAATTTGGAACACAGTTTAGGGGGACTTGGAGGAATAAAATGATTGTTTTGAGCACATTTTTGGAATCCTCATCAAATTTCCTATCCGATAACCTGAAAAAACTACATACAACATTGATACCGTCAGATAGAAAAGCCAGAATCACGTATTTGTAATTTACTATTAGAGTTTAACTGTATTCTGACTAATAAACGTAACTTTTGCAGACTTGGAGCCCCTTACCTAATGCAAAAAAATACAGAAAGCAAGGCATCTTTTGGAAATGACAGATTTGAAGGTTACGCCATGGACCTAATGCAAGAAATCTGCAGTATCTTGAATTGCAGCTTCACTTTTGAGCTCGTTCCAGATGGAAAGTACGGCAAACTACGATCCAGTGAAAAAAGAGTGGAATGGTCTCATCAGATATCTGCTAGACAGGGTAAACAGTTGTTTGATAAACTTGGGTTGAAATTGAAAATTATGTAGTGTATCCAATTTGAAAACCTTTGCAATGCGCAAAGTGCGGAAGAGTTGAATTGCACCCGGGGGAAATAAACTTCTCATGAATTTTTCCGTCACTCTGGTTATATTTTCTTTTTATAAGGAATCCCTCGGTAATGAGACAGACTGTGACGAACGTGCAAGAGGGTTGGAAAGTTTAGAAATGTCGAGTTATTTGAATTGCTAGAAAGAAACATTTGTACTGTCTAAGAATAATATACCAAGAAAAGAGCTAACATAAATTGATTATTTCAGAAAGCTGACCTAGCAGTTTGCGACTTAACCATCACTTATGAAAGAAGAATTGCCGTTGATTTCACTATGCCCTTTATGACTTTAGGTAATTACCGTGAAAACTAAGCTAAAGCGATTTCAGCAAATCTAACTGTAGGTATTAGTATTTTGTATGCTAAACCGGTAAAAGAACCACCAGAACTTTTGTCCTTTGCCCATCCATTAAGTCTGGACGTGTGGCTTTACATGGCCACATCTTACCTAGTTATATCTATGATCATATTTCTTGTAGCCAGGTAAAGAAGGTTTAAACTACTTTTCTCACTCATAAAATTGGCTATTTTTCAGGCTTAACCCGAAATGATTGGGAGGAATCCCCATCCCTGGCGATCCAATCCAGAAGAATTGGAAAAATATCTGGAATATTAGAAACTGCTGCTGGCTTACTTTAGGCGTCTATATGGCACAGGATGTGATTTATTACCCAAGTAAGTGTGGGTTTGAATTCAATAATCCACACAACTATTTGTGTGTAATAAGGAGTTTCCACACGTATGGTGACTGCAGCCTGGTGGTTTTCTCGTTGAGAATGACTTCGTCGTACACAGCAAACATGGCCGCGTTTCTCACAATGTCCAGAATGGGGCCAAGTATCGAAAGTGCCGAAGATTTTGGCTAGTCAGTCAAAAATTAAGTACGGTTGCCTGTCAGGTTTGTCAATCGATCCTAAACTCCATTTGTTCTCGAAATTGTTTCGATTCCCAGGAGGATCCACTTGTTCCTTGTTCAAAGACACGAATTTTTCAACTTACCATCAAATGTGGGTGCAAATGGAATCGGCCGATCCCACAGTGTTCGAATCGAGCAAGTTGGACGGCGTGAAAAGAGTTTTAACCATTAAAAGAAAATACGCCTTTCTGATGGAAAGCACGAATATTGAATACGAGTCTGAACGAAATTGCGAGCTTATACAGGTCGAAGGTCAGATTGATTCGAAAGGATACGGAATCGCTATGACCTCGGAGTAAGTGCCTTATTAAAAAAACCTTTAAACATCATTTTCATCCATAGATTCCAATATAGTAAGTCGTTTAACGAGGCCATTCTCAGAATGCAGGAAATGGGGGGTTTTGCACCGTTTAAAGCAAAAATGGTGGAGGGAAAAGAATGGTGGCGGACAATGCACGGTAATTACATCAACAAACTTAACTAACCTGAAATTAAATAAACTCGTTTAAAGGAAGAAGAATCAGCTGCAGATGATACAGCAGCTGAATTGGGACTGGACAATGTAGGAGGAGTTTTTGTTGTGCTTGCTGCAGGAGTGTGCCATCGCCTGTAATGTGTTCATCTGCGAATTTCTTTGGATGGTTAGAAAAATTGCAGTACGTGAACATGTAAGTGTATGTTTAATTTATTTATATACTAGTATACAGAGTGAACCCAAAAGTTTTCATCAATTAGCTTTTAGGGCCCACAACTAAAACCGTCGTATGTCACGTTTTTTTGGTTCAACATCATTCATAATCTGATATAAATAACTTACTACTGTTTATTACAGGTGCCCTTTAAGGAAGCTTTGCGTGCTGAGTTGCGTTTTGTTTTCAATATATGGGAACGACAAAAAAAAGTGAAAAAAAATGTACCTGCGGTAGATAATAGCGAATTAAAAAATAAATAAATGATTTGTGATTTATTTTGTTACCACCCACTCAGACACCACTCCACTGTGTAATCAAATTAATCTCACTATTGTGCTCTACAGAAATTAATTAGAATTAATATATATTGTATATTGTGGATTAGTTTATACGGATAACTTTATCAATCAGTTTGTAAAGTAATTGTTTCCACAACCGAAAATCTGACAACACTGCTTGTTCTCTTCTATTAATTTATACATCACATGCAAACAGTTTGGCTTTAAAGTTCAAGGTGATTACCATGTAATGTACCATAAATTTATTGACAGTCAGCTACTTAAACATGATTCTTTTTGGCTTTTTTATTCTTTTGGGAGCTGCTGTTTTGGCAATTTATGTGTACTTTGTGAATTCATATCAGTACTGGAAGCATCGAGGTGTTGGTTACTTGAAACCCAATTTCCTTACGGTAAGTGCAGTAATAATGCCAGTGGCGGCTCGTAGTAAATTTGAAAGGTAGTGCACAAAATGAGGGCTAATTAGCGCCGCAGACGAAAAATTTTTTTGTGACCCACGCCCAAAATTCCTACAATTTTAAAATATGTAATTGTTTTCGAATATTTCACACTAACGTTAGGAAATACTGGAGGCATTTTAAAAAAGTCGCCGAAAGAAAAATAACACGTGACCTGGTGCACTTATTGAGGAGTCGCCCCTGATAATGCATGTATTTTGCGTTTAAGTTTCAAGGTTTTCAGGAAACCCAACTTTATTACTGAAATCCTTACGTTTGCTGGGAAGCCCGGAAATGGTATGAAGAATTGAAGAGAAAAGGTCAGAAATTTGGATGGAGTATGTCGTTCTCCAGAAAAGTTTTGGTCCTTGTTGATCCTGACTATATTAAGATATTCTAGTCCAAGTATGTTGCTAAATGTTAAATTATAATAACCACATAACAATTTTTGTAGGATTTCCCAATAACTTGTCCTGATCGAGACATTTATTTAGATAAAAGACGACCTCACAACAATCCCTTGTTCACTATTATAATCCAGGATGGAAGCCACTGAGACAAAACTAACTCCAACTTTTACTTCCGGAAAAATGAAATTATGTTTATGGCATAGTAGATTGCAGCCAATACATGAGTGATCATTTGAGACTAAAATTGGTAAAGGAATATAGATGCTAGAGAAGTGTTGGCATTCGTTCACCACAGACGTCATAGGATCTGTAGCATTTGGTGTGAATGCAATATTTTAATGGTCAGCCCAGCGAATTTAAGGAGCAAGCAAATAATATGTTCCATTTCAGTTTATGGCGTTATTTTATACTTTTTCTAGCCATGTCTTTCCCTTCTGTTACTAAAGCTTTAAACTTAACAGGTACTTTGTTAGTTTTCTGAGAGTTGATCTAATGTAATGAGTAATTTTGCAGTACGTAACCCAAAAATCACTGATTTTTTATCAGTTAGGTGAAACAGACCTTAGACTACAGGAGCAAGAATAATACCCGTAGACCTGACTTTTTGCAGTTGTTAATAGATATCAATCAAGCAAATGGAAATGTTGAAGTGCTGAAATTTGAACAGATTGTAGCTAATACCATTTTGTTTTTTATAGCAGGTAAAGTGTACTTTTACACACAAAAAACACTACCAAATCAAATTGTTTGCCTAGGTTTTGACACTTCTTCCAGTACTATGACGTTTACCTTACTTTTGCTAGCACAAAATCCAGAAATACAAGCAAAAACCAGACAAGAAATCCAATCTGTTTTGGGACAAACAAAATGGGCAACTTACCTATGAATGTCTGAATGAAATGACTTACCTTAGACAGGTGATTGATGGGTTAGTTTCAACTGATTTTAAAACACTTAAATCATCAAAGTATATTTTACATACAGAAAGTACACGATTGTAGCCTCCGTTACTGACATTGACCAGAAGATGCGTTTAAGGATTATCAGTTGAGAGACACCAACATCAACATTGAAAAGGGGACTGCAGTTGTGATTCCACTTACGGATTGGTCGGGATCCGAATACTTGTCCTGATTCCAGAAAAAGTTGATCCTGATCGGTTTAGTGCGGAGAATAAAGCGTTAAGACACCATACGTTCACTTAACTTTTGGAGAAGGACCCAGGAACTGCATAGGTTTGATATTTAGGTACTGTAAAGTACCATCATAGTTATTTTTATAAGTTCAGGTCTGAGATTTGGAATTATGCAAAGCATAATTGGGGTGGTGCAAATCCTGCGTAATTTCAAGCTGTCCTTAAGTACAAAAACTGAATTACCCATACAAATCGATGAAACACGGTTTTTGATTAAAGAGAAGTCACCCATAGACCTTAAACTGGAGAAACTGTAAATTTAGTTTATTGGTTAATTAAAATTTTATTTTTAAAACTTATGTGGTGTTAACAATTGGGGAAATGCAACAGAATATCATGTGTCGATTCACCAAAGTGTCACCAGAAAGTATTATATTATAACATACTAATAAACGATTAATAATAGGTGGTCAATGTATTATTTATTTTGGATTTTCTGGTGGTGCGGATACTTTCTGACAATTCCCGATGTGTGTTCATATATTAGGAGTAATAGGAGAAGCTGTAGTAACACTGGCTATACACTCTAGTAAACATTCCCACAAAATTCGTCTCAAAATGGTCTTAGATCTCTGCACTTTTTAAAGAGATTTCATAGCATTTAGAGGGTAGGGAACTTTCAAAATGGTTTTAGAGGCCTCTGGCAATTTAAAACAGTTATGGAAGGTTTAGAGGACACTTGCAGAACCTTCTGGGGCTTTTAAAGAGGGTTTCAGTAGCATTTAGAAGTCTCCGACAGTTTCAAATAATTCTAGAAACCTCTGGTAATTTAAAACAGTTACAAGAAAATTTGAGACTCTTGTAGAGGGCTCTGGCACTTTCTAAAAGGTTTTCAGTAGCATTTAAAGGTCTCTGACACTTTCAAAGTCGTTCTAGAGGCCATCTGACAATTTAAAAACAATTCTAGAAAGGTTTAAAATACTTATAGAACCTTCTGGTACTTTTAATAAGGTTCTCATTAAGCATTTAAAGGGTCTCTGACACTTACAAAATGGTTTCTAAAAGCCTCTGGCAATTTAAAACAATTCTAGGAAGGTTTAAAATACTTGTAGAACCCTCTGTCACTCGTAATAAGGGTCTCAGTAGCACTTAAAGGTCTCTGACACTTTCAAAGTTTTTCTAGAGGCCTCTGACAATTTAAAAACATTCTAGGAAGGTTTAAAATACTTATAGAACCTTCTGGTACTTTTAATAAGGTTCTCATTAGCATTTAAAGGTCTCTGACACTTTCATAATTGTCCTAAAAGCCTCTGGCAATTTGAAACAATTCTAGGAAGGTTTAAAACACTTGTAGAACCCTCTGTCACTCCTTAATAGGTTCTTAGTAGCCTTTAAAGGACATTTTGAAAATGGCTCTAGTACTATCATGTTATAGTACATATTCTCATTGTCTAGTGAAAATGAGATAACAGATCGTGACGCAACAGTCAGAAGCCACTGAACAGAGCTTTGTGATTAGCTGATTCAGATAGACTGAAAGTCAAAAAGTATCACTGTTAATAGTATCTGGCATTGTCAGAAACTGTGACAGTTGTCCATTTTAGAAACATTCATTTCAATTCAAAAGTATAAAAGCTGTTCAAACTTAAAAGGCACAGATAGCTTTAAGTAAAAAAAAAAACCGTTTGGGTGAAAAAATTGCGGCACTCGAAAAGGGTCTAGTCGGACCGCTCAAAAAGCATTCCGTTTCGTCATTTAACCATGTTAGGCTAAACAAATATCAGATTAAACATGAAAAATGCTCATTTCTGAATATTTCGGCTTCCGACGCGCTCTGGGTCATAATGTTTCGTTCTCAACGACCATGTTTCTTTAAATGCGGAGATCGGGGACCCCGATAAAATTTTACTTTAAATTCCAGTAGCACTTTTTTATCAATAAACTCATTATTTTTATTCGCCGGTTCGATTAGAGAAGGTCAGTTTTCTAAATGGTTGTCATTGTTGCCTGTAGGGGTTTCAAATTTCTGCCAGTACCGAACTAAGGACAAATTGGTGAACTAAACACGCATAAGTTACTCTTACTGAGAGATTACGGGAGGTCCATCTTAATAGACTGAGGATTATCCTTTTTCGACAAGTCGTAAGTAAAAAATCCTATTAGAGGACTCAATTGCCAAAACTGGGAAGACACCCTTTCGGCATCTTCACACAAAATGTCGGTTTGTCGAGGCTTAATACAGCGACCGAAAAAATCCTCTGAAAGTCAGTCACCTGCCCTGTCGGCGGTCCCTTTTATGTCCTTTAAATGAATAGGCATTGATAAGGACGTCAGGGTGATGCTTATTATTTACTAAATTGTTGCCAATACAGTGGCGTTTCTTTGAAAATTCACAAAAAAAATCTTTCTTAATAATCCCAACTAATAATTAATTAAAAGTAGCCGACCTTTATTAAGAAACTAACGACGTACTTTATTATGCGAACATACAATAAAAGGGACATTATTAAAAAGCCATTAAATTTTGACAGGGGCTAATTAAAGCTTAAAAGTCATAAACCTCCCTGAAAGACACGGTAACCCTGAGGATAATTTATACGCCCTATAAAAGTGGCTTTCTGTCAGTCCCGACTTCTCAAAATCGGAATTAAAGCGATACCAGTTTTTCTAAAGCGATTTTAAAACGATTCGACAAGTTCAAAAGGTGCGACAAATAACAACAAAAGACCGCTAATAAATTTTCAACGACAGTTTTTGGTTTTTCTGAAGATTACATTTGAATGCGTGAAACTTACCGTTTTCGAAAGCTTGTAAATCAAAAGTGTTGATAGTTCTACTAGTGTTCAAAAAGGTGATTTGAAAGTTGTTTCTTGTTGAAGTGAGAATAATCAAAATGTTGTTTGCTGTGAAAACCAATCTTTGATCTTCTGACATGATGCTATGATGTCAATAATTCACGATAGTCCATAAAAAATGTATTACTAAAAATTTAAATTCAAAATGGAAAAAAACTCACAGTCTTCTCCACAACAAAATTTTATTCAACCTTTGGCAGGCAAAAGGCTTGCTCAACATGTTTCGGGACTATAAAGAACCCATCTTCACTAGCTTACATTTTAGATGTAGGTAAGTAAATGTCTTCCTAAAAAGGGGACCAAAGTAAACCCATGTTAAGGTTTTAAAACATTACAAAGGCTTTAATAACTAGGTGGCTAAAATTTATTCAGGGAAAAAAATTGGAAAAAAAAAAATCAATTTTTTTTTATAGTTTTAGGCTAAAAGTTAAGAATTTTTGACAAATGTCACGTGACCATCAAGTCACTAGATCCTATACGTGTCACGTGTCACAATGTATTGGCCTTTAAATAAAGTTTTATGCTGCAATTATGTCATAAACAACGTTTCAAATTAAAATTTACAAGAGATAGTTTCTTTTTCAATTTTTAAACTGGACCATCCTGTATATGAGCAACTTTTAATTCTGCGTTTAATGACAGACCAAAAAGTCTTGAGTCTATGACAGTTGATCGCGAGGAAGGAGCCTACCAAAATTATACTTGCTGAAGATGCAATAAAGGTTGTGATAAAGGAAAATTTAGGAATGACTTGAGCTTTTATTCAGACTCATGGGGAGCACAAATAAGTGACGACATTGAATGATCTGTGTATACAGGGTCCCGCACTTACGAAAATTGATCCGTTCCCTTAGATCTGTCACCGTCACCGAGGAATTTCGGGCTGTGACATGCGGTCCGCATGATTAAGAGGCGTTAGACGTGCCTTCTAACAATGCGTTTTCTTTATTAATCGCACCGCATCGACTCATCGATCAACCGGATCAAAAGAGCCGACGACCATAATCGAGGAAATGGATAGTTTGACATACATGAGCGTACGTTTTTGTGGTGACCTTTTTTCAGTCCAATTCAGTGTCGTACTAGTTTGGTGCGAAGATTAGAATCAGGTTCTGATCTTTATTTCAGAAACTGGTAAAAAATCCACTGTTTCTTTAACTTTCTATGTAATTCTTATGCGAAAACAGCTGTACGCATGCGCAAAACTTTGTAATGGTCATTTTTTGACATCCGCCGTCCGTCATTGTATTGTGTTATTGTTTTGTTTATAAATTTTGGATTTGGATTGTTCAAGAATTGTGGTTTGTTGTTGATTTTGTATTTGTGATTTTTTGGTCATTTAGTGCAATAAAAACAGTTGAAGTGTCTACGGAAAAAACAGAGTTTAGTGGTAAAAATACATCAAGAATTTATTAAACAATTGCAGATGGAACCTTGGCAACAATTGGGGCTTCTACTCTGGATGGGTGCTGCAGCTACAGCATTAAGCTTGGATGTCAAGAAAAGGAGAATACGGAGGTTAAAACGCGACCTATGAATAGAAAACGCAATGAACATAGTGTTTTTGAAAAAAATAGTTCAGTTTGCAGAAAAACATGATACAGAGCAGTTTTTCAAATATACGCCTATGACTCCAGAATGTTCCATAAGTTATTAGCTCTTGTAGGGCCATTCCTGCAGAAAGCCAAGACAAAAAATCCAATTAGCCCAAAACAACGTCTTGCCCTCACTCTGCAGTAAGTATATTCTCAATTCCAAATAAAAATGTGTAGTATTGCCAGTTCTGTTTTCAGTTATTTATCAGAAGGTTGTTCTATGCAGGAAATAGCATGGAATAATAACACCTGAACGCTGCCATCTGCATGGCAAGTGACAGAAAAATGACATTTCACATTGCAATGACATTTATCACGTGTCGTCATAAACTCTTTTCATTGGTTAAAAACTATATGTTGTGCGACTGTATAAACACCAAAAAACATGCCCCTAAATGTAGCTATTTAGTCTTCTTCTCTCCATTAAAAGTGAATTCCACTATTGAAATTAATTAAGCATAAACCGACCTTGACTGACTTGCTCCGCTATATTTCAGTAGTGACACGAGCCATTTGTTTCTATCATTTTAATACCTCCGATGATGATCTTTCAGGTTTACCCTTCCGAGAACCCACTTCTCATCTATTCCCTCGATCGCACGGAAATTAATAACCCTGTGGTTTCTGGCGGGACGTTTTTGACTACAAAAGAAGCCGGGGCTCAACTTTCGATATGATCGCTAATAGCGGACCCGCCCGCCCGACTCACAATATTTATATTACGCCGACCGTTTCAACATGAAAAACGGCCGTTCTTGTAAAGGGACAAGTGTCAACTTGTGGGGAGACCAAGAGGTACCAATCTCCTGGGAATTGCACTAGAAGGTGAGTCCACCTTGGGTGGTACTAGAGTCTATTTCAGGTGAACAGAATCTCAATACGTCAAAATAACTAGCGATTTTAAATGATTGTTAAGGTTTTACATTTTTTCGATTGGGATGGCAGTTAACTTTTCGTCGAATAAGGCAATCTGGGCAATCTATTGAAAATCAACGTGCACGCGGCATTTAAGAACTTTACAAGTCAATGTGTCCCTTTCGATTGCCGCCATCGGTAGTGGCAGATTCCCCACAGGGAGGGCGTGGGTGGCAGAAACCGTCTATTAAATAAAAACGAAATTGATTGCCTCGGCTTCCTTTTAAAGTGGCACTACGTGTGAGGTAGCGGCATTGGTATGACAACCATATTTATTCTCGTTTTTTCCAGTATTAATCTTTCACTATGTTTAGAGATGGCGACAATGGACGGCGAACAAACGAGGACCTTTCTATACTGTTTTGGTGGGTGGTTTTGTTGTTCCCAGTTTTGACAGTTCTCGTAGTTTGGGTCAACCCACCTTCCAAATTAATTTCCACCAAATCAGAACTAGTTTCCGATATAATTTAATAGTACCACATAAATAACGACTTTTCAAAAGGAGTCAAAAGTTAAATATCTTAAATGGTTTGTGGTGATTAAAAATCAATGATAAAGATAGTCCAAAGTCGGCGCCTTTCAATAAATTAAGCGGTAGGTTTTGAAGTCACTTTTATGGCTACCACTTGGAATTTAAGATTATAATATGTATGACATAATTCTTTGCCCGGGATTTTCTCTTTGAGATGCCGATAAGCACAGGTACTTTGAATCAAGTGAAAATTCTGCTTAAATGATGTTTAATGATAATTTACAAACTCAGGTAGGGACATAAACGTAGAAGAGCCTGGAATGATCACGTAGATAAGAAGACATAGCAAAAATTGCTAGAACTGGTACGATTCCTCTTAGGAAGACCTCCAAACAGATGAATCCTGGTCTTGAACATCTCAAGGGAACTGAAAGTTGGAAAATACAGGCCGAAGGCCTACAATATGTGGAAGAAGAAGAAGAAGCTTTTTACCCCGTAAGTAAGGAATTCCAGACAATCTTCTTCCATGGACTGTACAGCAAGACATCCATAAAAATAAGGTAAAGGACTGATATATCAAAATTTGTCACCTATCAAAAACCATAAAATATCAAAGCTCAAGAACGACATGGTCACCTGTAAGGTTACGTAAGGTCATCTGTGGTTGTTGGTAAACAACACGTTGAAGAGTTGCGCAGTGCCCTTACGTGGCTGAACGAGATCAAAGAGACCGCCGCGGACCACGTGGGGCACTTTGGCTTGAGGCCACTATGGCAACTGGGGCAATTGGCGCTTTGTCTTGCTTTATTCATGTTCAGGTGCGCCGACGATGACTATTTGGTTTACGGTCCGAGAGTAACACAAGTAGCCGGCAGTGAAGTGCCATTTTTTAGGTTGCCCATATAAAGGCGGACGTCCCAGCCGCAAGCCCGATACCATCCTTTGTACGTCATATTCATGTTCCTCATGTTGGTGGGCATGGGCGTAGATTGGACCACTGTGTGATGGATTTTTAATTAATCTTCCATTCTATGGCAGTCATATGAGTATGAACAGTTGTTGTACCAGTAGTAATCAATCTAGTTTTTCAGGGCACTACCTAAAACAAGAGAATATAACAGCTTTGCAAATTTAGGAGGGTTCAGGGAGGAATTAGCTTGGATGAACTACCCTTTAAACAACCTAAGAAGGTAGTTAGAAGAAGAATTTATTCTGAGAAAGTCTTTCTGGGGATTTCTTCATAAATTCATCTTGGGAGCCACTCTCTGAAGCACACTGGTCAATTCAGTGGCTCTTGTCATCTTGGAAACTACCAGTCTTTCTTTAGGGACAAGCGAAGAGTAAAGCTTTAAAATGCTGATTAACAGCTTTGCAGATTTGGGAGGGTTCAGGGAGGAATTAGCTTGGATGAACTACCCTTTAAACAACCTAAGAAGGTAGTTAGAAGAAGAATTTATTCTGAGAAAGTCTTTCTGGGGATTTCTTCATAAATTCATCTTGGGAGCCACTCTCTGAAGCACACTGGTCAATTCAGTGGCTCTTGTCATCTTGGAAACTACCAGTCTTTCTTTAGGGACAAGAGAAGAGTAAAGCTTTAAAATGCTGATTAACAGCTTTGCAGATTTGGGAGGGTTCAGGGAGGAATTAGCTTGGATGAACTACCCTTTAAACAACCTAAGAAGGTAGTTAGAAGAAGAATTTATTCTGAGAAAGTCTTTCTGGGGATTTATTCATAAATTCATCTTGGGAGCCACTCTCTGAAGCACACTGGTCAATTCAGTGGCTCTTGTCATCTTGGAATCTTACCAGTCCTTCTTTAGGGACAAGAGAAGAGTAAAGGAGAGTGTGTATTCTTGAAACGAGGAAAAGAAATAATCAAGAGACAGACCTCTGTAGAATGTGACAGGAACCCGCCATTGTCAGCTTCTTAAGTCACGTTCTGCCAACAATTCTCTTGAGAATTCCGTTCCTTGTTTTCAAGAATTGTCAGTAATATACTAACTACTATTATACATATTTGTTGTAAATTTTTACGTGTGTGAAAAGGATTAATTTGATGAATAAGATTGGCGAGTTCGGTTTTCACTTGGATGGATTCTTTGGACTTAGATGGGTCGCGACTTTTTTCATATCAGTTTGACTCGGTCTTCGTATCTGAGTGGTGTATCTCATTTGTGGGATGTTTTACGACCGGTTCGGCAATCGGCGACTTCAAACGCGCACGTTGTTTACATAATAGAGGTCCTTAGCAGCCGGAAACAATATGAAACAGGCGCAGCGCGGACATCAAAGGGGCCGCTCCAGCTGCTTTCTTCTTCTTTTCAGCCCTTGGTCGAGCACTTGAGCCAGTGGCGCGGACTTAAAAGCCCTTTAGCCCCTTCCACAGTAGCTCATAACTTTTTCTGCCCGAAAATCCCGGCGAATTCCTTTTGGCGCTAATAAGTCAAAGAATCGTTTATTATTCATTTAGTTCACACAAAAGTAAATTCTAGCCGAAAAATACACGCTATACACATATAATAAAATGTTTATTTACAATAGAAATGCACTATATTAGATTATGTTTACAGTGTACTTATAAACGTAAATAAAATAGAGCTTAACAACTCAAAATCCAAAACAAGCGTACCATGTTTAAAAAGCTAAGATTTATACGCTCCCGAGGATAGCTAACACTCGTGTTTGCTTTGGCTGCTAATGCTACAAAGGATGCCGAACTATTTCGGAAAAATTCTGATCAAATTGATAATTTATCTTAAACGATAAATTAAGCAGGTAAGGGGTATGATGAATGAGGATACCGGACGGAATAATTTGTCTGATATTATTTAATTAGTAAGCGAAACTGGGCGCCATTAGTTTCTTAATACTTATCATATGCTTTTTAACGACTTTTGTTTATATTACTTAATCCATTTTTATATACCTTTAGTAGGTATTCTCCCTCTGAAGCTTTAAGTATTGATTTGATTTTTGGATTAATTTGAGATTAGTTTAATAAAGCAGAAAAACGTATAACAAGCAAATTGCAAAACGAAGCATAATACATTTTTTTATAAAATCGTGCAAAAAGTTCTACTTACTACTTCTATGTTATATTTGCTGTGCTTTTGTCACCAAATAAGTGTGAAAAAGTCCTTTTTTGCACTTGTTGCATAAATAACTATTAAGGTCGAAATTTGGTTGATACAATTTACTTCACTAATAAGGTTGTCTATGAATGTGAGGAATAATAGCAAGCAAAAATGTGCCATAATGAAGACTGATGACCAATAGAAACTGTAAGTTACAAAGTTGGATCAACTGTCTTTTTCTCAGACAAAACTGTCATAATAAAGGATGCAAGGTTGGTTATGCGTTTTGTCCCATAAAATGCACATTTCTATTGACTTAAATTAAAAACGAGAAAGATGGCGTTAAGATGAAAATTTGCTTGATACAAGTTACTTCACTAAAGAGGTTTTCCATGAGTATGAAGGATAAAACCAAGCAAAAATTTGCCATAATGACATGTTAAAGTTTTAATGAAACTGTAAGTTAAAATGTAATGGTTTAGCAAAATGTCGTTAAGGTGGAAATTTGATTGATGCAAATTACTTCACTAATAAGGTTTTCCATGAATATAAGGAACAATAGCGAGCAAAACAGGGCTATAATAATGATATTTGATGTTAAAGTTTCTTCTTTTTGCACAGTAAATAATTATTAATTTCTAACAACTTTTGTGGTTTCAATTGAAAAACAACTCTGGAATAACTTTTTTTCTGTTCATTTTCTTGGTTTCCCTTTAACCTTCTCGTCGTGCCTAATGCACAAATAATAACATTTTGAGATACAGGGTGTGTAAGCTAAGTTTTAACAGTGGAGATATTTTACACAGTTTTGTACATACGTCACGCACTTAGTGTTTGATTAACTTTATTTATTAAAACGGTTAACAAAATCGAACCAACGATTTGTAATTATTGTAATAAATGCACTGGATTTTCCTGGCTTTACCTGTTCATGGAAAAACATATCGTTCGCACCGTGTATATCACATTGTAAAAACTTTCGCCAGCACCCTTTGATCTGTTATCGATCAGAAAGGATGTTTGTAATTAGCTTAATTTAGCTATTATTTTAAAAATCGATAATATATATGTTAATTTCTGTGTAATCGCTCCATGATCAAACGAAGTTCAATAAATGCAACAATTGAACGAACGTAAATGTTTTGGGTATAAATTAGTTTCTTTGTTTATGTAGGTTTTAATCAGTATATAAATAATTGAGTAGTTTGTTTTTGCTCTAAAACGTATGAGCTACACTTTTGTCTTAAATCTCCTTTAGGAACGTAAATCAGTCTTACGTTCCTAAAGGAGAGTTTTACTTTTTTCTTTTTTGATATCGACTACCTACTGGACTGTTGACTAATAGGACGAAAGAATCTAAATTTTTGTAATGTTCATTAGTTTAATTATAGGCAACCTGCCTTCATTTACAGATCAAAGGAGCCGCCAGTTTCAGTATTTTTAGCTGGAGTGCGCATTTTTGTAGTGTTTAATTTCCTCGACGCAAATTATATTTAAACCGGGCACGTTACATTTATTCCAAAACGGTACCTTTTAGTTTTTTTTTCCTAAACGACTAGCTGCTTAGATTTCCAAATGGCTATTAGGAATTTCAGGTAATTAAAACCGTTGCTGCTTGAATAGTTTGAAGAACGCGTCTTTTAAGCTACGATATGCGTCTTGACAATTTGTTTCATATAGAAAAATTAGTTAGTTAAATTAACATGAAAATAACAAATAACAATAGCTATTTTGGTTTTGAATTTTAAGGTGAGCTCAAGATATTAATACATAAAGCCTATTTAACAAAAATAATACAGAAACATTATTTCAGATTGTAGTAGTATGCAAATAACAATAGTCGTCACGTGACACTATTCTGTCAAATATGAAACCACGTCTTCGTTGGCCGCATCCGTTTTCAAGCCCACGGAGCGTTTTTGACGTCACGATGACGTAACTTGGCAAAACCATAATTTGGCCAATTGTCAAATTACGTCACGGTGACGTCAAAAAAGCTCTGCTCGCTCCATGGAGCGTGAAAACGAATGCGGCCGTTATTAAATTAAGATTGAGTTCTAACATGAAAGCAATGGCAACAATGGATTTTTGTTCGACAGTGCAATGATGCTATTTTTTAATTTCCTTACTAAAATTTACACATATTTTGTTGTGCACCTGTATAACTTTTATATTTCTAGATCACCTGGTACATACAACCGCTATTTAAGCCAAAGTTAGGTTAGAGAGTTCATCTAGGCTAACTTGCAATTTTACTGTGACAGATCAGGTGCAAAATGTCACAGTCAAATTAAAACGTGACAACCCTGTATACACAGGGTGTTTTATAAAATGAAAATAAATCATCAGATGTAACCACTTTAAGGGATTATTATTAAAAAGACCAAGCTGTATATTTGTTTTCTTGGAAATTCTGAACGAAATCCAAAATACCGAAAAAACCTAGAAAATCTTGTGTTTGCAAAACTAATGGTGATTAAAACCTATCTTAGGGTGCTTTTAAATATGGACAAACGGCCTTAAGACCATCAAATATGTCAAATGACAGGAAAAAAGCACGATAACATATTATTTAGCAGTTTCAACAAAAATTAGACATTGTGTATACCATAAATATGTATGTCAATTTCCACTACTTAGCAGTATAGCATATTTTTACAATAAATAAATAAGGAAAAACATTTTTATATTCTAAAAGTTAAAATGTCAAAGAATTAAATTTTTTATAACATGGATAAATGTTTATTAATAAATTCTACAAAACAAAAATCTTCTCAAATGTATTAGTAAAATCTTCAGTTTTATAATTTTTACCAACCTTCAAGAGTAAAATTTCATTTTACTCTTTCATCATTTTATCAAAAATTGTTACTCGGGATTCAGTTTTTCTGATCGTTTTTCGCAATTTTCACCCTTTGTAATTTTTGTCGTATCTCTATTAGTTTAGGAGATATTTTACAAAATCCGTTTAAGGGACCAAAAACGCCATTTTGCTTTAAAAGACGCTTTAAACTTTAATTGTCAATATATCAGCTGTTTTTTGAGGTACAGTAACGGTCAACCACTCAAAAAAATTCCCCTTTTCCTTCTCTTTCTAATGGTGTCCTCAAAAATGACCTCAGCAGTCTGTGTTACATAGGGTGAGCCAAAAAGTGGAGGTTGCTACAGTTTGGTCACCCTGTAAGCAGTTTCAGTGGGAATTTGTCGGTTCAAACTCGGGATTCAGTTTTTCTGATTCTTTTTAGTCAATTTTTACCCTATGTACTTTTTTCGTAACTCTATTAGTTTAGGAGATATTTTACAAAATCCATTTAAGGGACCAAAAACGCCATTTTGCTTTAAAAGACGCTTTAAACTTTAATTGTCAATATATCAGCTATTTTTTGAGATACAGTAACGGTCAACCACTCAAAAAATTCCCCTTTTCCTCTTCTTTCTAGTGGTGCCCTCCAAAATTACCTCAGCAGTCTTTGTTACATAGGGTGACCCAAAAAGTGGAGGTTGTTACAGTTTGATCACACTGTAAGAAATTTAGGTGGGAATTGGTCGGATTTTTTAGACAATTTTTACCCTTTGCACTTTTTTCGTATTTTAATTTTACTGTAACAGATCAGGTGCAACTGTGTATACACAGGGTGTTTTGTAAAACGAAAATCATCAGATGTAACCACTTTTAAGGGATTATTATTATACAGGTGTGGTAAATCCAAAACCGACCATAGGAAAACCGTGTAACTGACAGAGAAATGTAGATAATTGCATGCGCGGGACAAAGACAGAAAACGAAAAAAATATCAAGTAGGCCATATTTTCAGCGCGCTGTTGCCAAACGCCAAGTTATTTTGTCGACGGTATTTGAGTGATACTTTTGGGTTTGGCAACAGCGCGCTGAAAATATGGCCTACTTGATATTTTTTCGTTTTCTGTCTTAGTCCCGCGCATGCAATAAGTTAAAATGTCAAAGAATTAAATTTTTTATAACATGGATTTTATAGTGTTAAATAAAAGCAAAAAATGTTTATTAACAAATTCTACAAAACAAAAATCTTCTCAAATGAATTTTGTAGTAAAATCTTCAATCAAAAATTGTTACAATAGTTTAGGAAGGTGCCCCACTTAAATAAACAACCAAGTATCGATTTGGCAGAGCAATGAAGGTAATGGCAGCCAGTCCGGTCACACCCCCTGATTAGCAAGTGGTACGCACCCCCTCGAGGCCTGGGGGTGGTGGGGTATATTATAAATTGTTTGGATGCTGTTTTCGGGTCCAGTTCAGTTGAAATCACGGTGTTGTGCGGCGTAGTCGGTGTCTGTGTGCCGTTCTTTTGGTGTGGCGTGTGTATCGCGTAAAACGGATCGAGATGCGCGCCTTTGCACAGGTAAGGAGCCTTTGATATGGGCCGACGGTGCCGCCGTCCTTTGATGTGAACAGGTGCACCGTATGCAGCATCAGTGAAGTGCAATGGGTTCTGTATTATAATTTAGGCCCCATTTTCAGAGGTCGCTCCTTCAATTGCCGGCCGCGAGGTTTAATGTACCCCGGACTGTTTTTTTTTTCTTCTCATTCCCGATCTTGTTGCACCAATTTTTTCCAAATCAAAAACATATTACCAATTGAATTTTTATTACATAAACATAAAACATCTATTCACTCTTAAAAACGGTTAGGAAATCCCCTGTGATATTAACCACAGATTTGTATTTTATCTAAGTAAGTATTTGATTGCAGTATTGCCAGAAAATTGGTTTATTTCAATTAACTCCATTAATAACACAAAAACTAAAATTCCTCACTTATCTGACCCAGTTAAACCAAACCTAAATACCTACTATTAAATTTATATTGAACATTAACTTATTTGCAACATTACTACAATTTAAACAATACATTTTATAATGCTGATTAAATTGTCAAGAGATGATTTATTACCCCTTCTGCGGACAACCACCCATAATTATTTTTATTAATTTTGTTTAAATTTACTAGGAGTTGTTCTTAAATTGTCCTAGCTAGATATTTTCTGAAACCTCTTACAGAGAGAAAAATAACGTTTTTAAATCAAATTAATTTTTTGTTTATTACTGTCTTTAGGTTTTAAAATTACTTTTGGTTTGGTAGCAGATAACTCTTTTGATAAACTTTTTTTGTGTACTCCTTCTCAAAACAATTGTGTTGTTGCCTTTCACTTTGATGTTTCCATACGTAGTTTATTTGGAAAGTAGCCAATTCCGTACAGAAGATCAAGTTGAGAAAATATACTACTGTTAACCAATAACTAAAATAACTTAACTAGTAATAGCTAAAGCTAAGTAACAAGTGCAAAACACTATAAAACATACAAAAAAACACAAATACAGTTGTTTAATAATAATTCTGAATAAATTTACCACTTAAAAATTGTTTACTTTTGGTTTATCTCCATTTTTCCAAGAATCTACTGATGCTGCAAATTTCTAGGCAAATTCTTGTAGTATCCGATATCCGGACTGTAAATAATAACGTTTTTAAAATATCAGCAAATTTTACTTTTTACTACTAAGTATTTTGTTTTTTATGCCTATTACTAAATGTGTTTTAAAATATATAAAAATATGAACACTATTAGATCGTTAAATCGTTTTAAAAAAAGTCACGTGACAAGCTTTTGTAGAACCTAAAATTTGTCATGTGACCGTTGTTGTTTGCTTGGATATTCTTAATTTTTTAAAGAAAATTTTACTTTTTTGTGTTTCCCAAATTCCATAGGATTTTATCAAAAATGTGTCATGTAACGTCAACATTGAACATAAAATTCATCACGTGACCATTTTTGTCACCTGGGTTGTGGTAAATAACAGATCTAAGGATTTAAATTTAAATCCAGTGACAAATTTAAGGACATAGGAGGCAAGAAAAATGTAAAAGTTACTTGACAGTGAAGGTTGTTACAGTTTGATCACCCTGTAAGCAGTTTTAGTGGGAATTTGTCGGTTCAAACTCCGGATTCAGTTTTTCTGATCGTTTTTACGCAATTTTCATCCTTTACACTTTTTCCATATCCCTAGTAGTTTAGGAGATATTTTACAAAATCCATTTAGGGGACCAAAAACTCCATTTTGCTCTAAAAGACATTTTAAATTGTAACTGTCAATATATCAGCTGTTTTTTGAGGTTCAGTAACGGTCAACTACTCAAAAAATGTCCATTTTCTTCCTGTTTTTAGTGGTGTCCTTCAAAATTATCTCAGCGGTCTGTATTATACAGGGTGAGCCAAAAAGTGGAGGTTGCTACAGTTTGGTCACCCTGTAAGCAGTTTTACTAGGAATTTGTCGGTTTAAACTCCGGATGCAGTTTTCCTGATTTTTTTACTCGATTTTTCCCCTTTATCTCTACTAGTTTAGGAGATATTTTACAAAATCCATTTAAGGGACCAAAAACTTCATTTTGCTCTAAAAGACACTTTAAACTTTAACTGTCAATATACCAGCTATTTTTTGAGATACAGTAACGATCAACCACTCAAAAAATTCCCCTTTTCCTCCTCTTTCTAATGGTGTCCTCAAAAATTACCTCAGCGGTCTGTATCATACAGGGTGAGCCAAAAAGTGGAGGTTGTTACAGTTTGATCACCCTGTAAGCAGTTTCAGTGGGAATTTGTCGGTTCAAACTCCGGATTAAGTTTTTCTGATTCTTTTTAGGCAATTTCTACCCTATGTACTTTTTTCGTATCTCTACTAGTTCAGGAGATATTTTACAAAATCCATTTAGGGGACCAAAAACTCCATTTTGCTCTAAAAGACACTTTAAACTTTAACTGTCAATATATCAGCTGTTTTTTGAGGTACAGTAATGGTCAACCACTCAAAAAATTCCCCTTTTCCTCCTCTTTCTAATGGTGTCTTGCAAAATTACCTCAGCGGTCTGTATTATACAGGGTGAGCCTAAAAAGTGAAGGTTGTTACAGTTTGATCATCCTGTAAACAGTTTCAGTGGGAATTTGTCGGTTCAAACTCCGGATTCAGTTTTCTGGATTTTTTTTAGGCAATTTTCTTCCAATGTACTTTTTCCATATCTCTACTAGTTTAGGTGATATTTTACAACATCCATTTAAGGGACCAATAACGCCATTTTGCTCTCAAAGACACTTTAAACTTTAACTGTCAATATATCAGCTATTTTTTGAGGTACAGTAACGGTCAACCACTCAAAAAATTCCCTTTTATCTCCTTTTTTTAGTGGTGTCCTCCAAACTGACCAATCACCATAATAAATCTGGAGAGAATAACAATTATTCTACTTCACGCAAGTCTAGAGATATTAAAGTGTATTAGATGCACAAACATAAAGATGGAAGGTCTCGTTAGGCCAAAGTAGGTAGTTAGCAATGTTGAAAAAGTGTCAAACGACGTCCCAGAGTTTATCTAACCCCCATCGACGTTTCAAGAATCTCCAAATGGGTAATAAGCGAGGACTGTGGTAAGTTGAAAAACAAACAAACAAATAAGACCTGTAAAACGGACTAGTCATTTCCATAAAGTCTGATCTTTGTGCACATACCTTTTTTACCGCCCGCCGCTCGCGTCGGCATCGGCATGTTGTCGGCACGATTGTGGGACTTTATATTGCTGGCGTTCTTTTTCGACGGCTCGAGGTATTTACTTTTCAAGTCATCGCAAGAACTCTACTTGGAAGATGGTCTAATCATAACGATCAACAAATTATTGGACATATTTGGGCTATTGCGCTTCGCTCCACTATTCCGGTACTACCGCGCTCGATCCATCACGTACTAGTTCGAGATCAGTGCAGAATAATGTTCTTCTTTGAATTTGTCACTACACCTATTCGGTATTTCGATCTCTCGCACAATAAAACATTAAACAACCTGTTTCAAAAAGAACACTGGTTTAATAACAAGAGTCTTTAAAAATACTCGGAAAACCCCAAAACGTTTTACATCCCCCTTCTTTGGTTATATCAACAACTCTCCTCTTTTCTTAACCTCACTTCCACCTTTTGCACGGGATACACACGCCGTCAACTAATCGACGCGCCGCCTACCGTATGAAAAATGAACTGATAGCTGCCACAAACAATGATCTATTCTTTTTAAACAATAATTTGCTGGCTCCGATAAGGGGTGTGAAAACTCAACTTAAGAAATATTGGAAATGTGTCCAAGAATTAAAATGTATGGTAATTATCCATCTACTTTTACGAGTTGATTGATTTTATTGTAATTGTAATTGATTATGTAAATATATATAAATGTATTGAATTTTATTAATTTGTTTGGACAAAAAAATGAAAAATTGAAGAAGAAGTAAGAAGATTTAACCATGATGGTATTTTAAAAGTAACTTCTTTTTCTTTTCACCTTTTCTACGTATCTTTAAAAACACTTTGGATCATAACAACTGGACTTCTCTAGCAAATTAGTATACTTAATCTTCTAAAACAACTTCTCAGACTTCCATCTGTCAGAAAACGGACAGTATAATGAGTCGTCCCAGTTTCAAGATGAAAAAGCCAAAGAAAATCCCCCGGGAAGCGTATTTCCGTCAGTCCGGGATCGCATTTAGTCCCAGTAAATAGAGTCTTACCGTCATTGCGCTTATTTAAGGAACATCAAAGTTGATCCGACAAAATATATATTTGCTCTTCGAGCGAGATGAGTGGTTACCTTACGTGTTGGTTCAAATAAAAGCGTCTTGTAAATATGTAATAAGTGTTCCCGGCTTTTAAACAGTAGCCAAACGGTTTTAACGACGACGGTCTATTTGAACATCATCGGAATGGCTTTAATGAGCTGGAGAGTGGGTGGTTGCTGTTGGATTGGTATGTTTGCTTTGATCCTAATTAAGTGTCTAAGAGTTATATGGTGTGATAACCACAAATGTGTTTCTTCTTATTCTATATCTTCTAATCATCATTTAAATATCTGGTTGGTTTCTTCACTCTAGAAGATATGTAATTTGTTTGATCACATGACCTTCCTCCTCTTGGGTTTTGAGTATTTAGCCAGTTAGAATATTTACTTTTGACAACTGAGTGGAACAATCCAGTTGATGCGTTCAGATCTGGCAACGCTGCCACAATATATCTTACTAGATATTGTATTGCGGTTTTCCTATGGCCAGTTTTGGATTTTCCATACCAATGCTGCTCTGTAACGTGTGTCTATCCAGTTTTGTATTCGTAACATACACAAATTGGCATGAGGCTGGTAACCTAAAGAACAAAATTTAGTATTCCGGCTTCGCCTATCAAAAACAAAATTATTGTCCTTCAAAAAAAAAAAGCTGAGTTTGTTCCGGTGCGTGTGAGAAGGTCAGCTCCTTTGATCTTTTGCCGCTAAAGTAGTACCTGTTAACGCAAGGGGGATTCCATGGTTCCTTCTCGTATATAGTGCGACGTTGTCAGCCTTAACGAGACAGATTTATATTTAGTTACAGTGAAGCTGCCAACTGGCAGGTGCAGCGAAATCAACAGAGAAAAGACGAATCTTTAGTGGCTCGAACGAAACGAAAACTGATTTCCTACAGGTGAATTTAGTGAGTTTTTGGAAAATTTGACAACTGTGCCTGATGGTGGAAAATTAGCTGGGGCCCAAAAGAAGACCAGATGTGACATATAACATCAAGTGGTTTTGCTCTAAAATTTTGTGAACAACGGCCGTTGATCTTTAACCTAATCTAAGAAACAATCAAACTAGTGAAGTAAAAAAAATCAACGTATTTCTGGGTCTTGCAGCGAACCAGTTGAAACAGACCTTCTGGCCTTTTCGTAATATAATGGGTTGAAATATTGCCATGGCGAGACTTGTCTCACTAATTACTGTAAGATCAAAGAGCTGAGCCGCCACAATAGAGATTGCAAGCGCGAATAACGAGAACTAAGCCTTCTCATGAGCAATTACACAAACAGAATTATATATCCCCGCGTTGAAAATCCTTTTCACCGTTCTCTGTCCGACAAATTGCTCCGATTTAAATTTGATAACGCCGCTCGTCGTTTTTTGCATTCTTTTTAGATTCTCTTCTGATTGGATTATCGGAAGTCGATTTGTCAGCAATCACCCAAGGATTATACGGGCAAAAAGTTCCAATTAACGATTGTAACCCAGATTTATGACCTGGTCTGGCTGATTTGCAACTGAAAACTTATATACACTCTCTGAAAATGATAACAAGTCTGCAAGTGTGGTTACTATCAAGTCACGTTTTGATTGAGCATTCGGCAACATGGCATCAGTGTACTACTACGCTTCCGTTTAACGACCTTTAAATGGCATCAGTGTGTTTTGAATGACAGCAAAGGACGGAAAATGATTTGATTGACAATTGACATTGACAGTGCTCCAGTTGTTTACCGATTTGACAAGACTCACGAGAGTGAGGTTAAGCCTGATATAAATAAGAGAAAAGTTAAATCAGTGCCGTTAGTTAGTTACTCGTAAAATCACTTTGCTCCTGTTTCTGTGTAAAATCACTGAATTGTGCAGGCTGGTGTTGGTAGTGATTGTGGACTGTGTGTGTTATTTTCTTGATGATAAACCTGCAAAGGTAAGCAACAACTCTATGTATGTCACATGTTTAGACATTAAGGTGGTCAAGAGAATTTCAAGGGTTACAAATTGGCATATTGAATCACCCTGTAATTGTCAAAATAATCGAGTTATTGACAATACAATGGAGCAGTTTATAGGGTGATTCAATGAATTTTTAACATCCTTGTAACTTGTTTAATTTTCATTTCATAAAAAAATACCAAATATAAGTCTTGTAGATATTTACATACAGGTGTGGTAAATCCAAAAGCGACCATAGGAAAACCGTGTAACGGACAGAGAAACGTAGGTAATTGCATGCGCGGGAGAAAGACAGAAAACGAAAAAAATATCAAGTAGGCCATATTTTTAGCGCGCTGTTGCCAAACGCCGTATGTATTCAATACCCTCGACAAACTTACTTACGGCGTTTGGCAACAGCGCGCTAAAAATATGCCTACTTGATGTAGTAAACCACCCTCCTCGAAAGCAGAAATTCCTGACTTAAGCAAAATTTTGGTGCACTTTTCCATAAAATCGTCCATAACTCGCTTATTTGAAACATTCTGTATAAAATCACCAAATAACAAAAGAAAGCTAATGAACGGGGCTATCACGTGACGTCGAGCGGGCACGGCTAAGTTGCCCCGTTTAGCCGCTAGAAGGCGTCAAAGTTGACTCTCGTTTTTTGCAGTTTTTGATCCATATCTCAGGAACGTTTTAGGTTAGAGGTCTAACATTTTTGCCACAAATGCCGTTTGACTTTGAAAAATTACAAACTAGAATTGTCAAGAAATTTCAAGTAAACATTTTTCTATGGCTATTTACTATGGCTAAGAATACTGAAAGTTCTGAAAAAGTTTAAAATACTCAAAATAACGAGTGAGTTGCTTAATAAAATAATAAATTGAATATTAAAATACACTAAAAGTTAATTATTACAGTTGCAAAATGAGTAGTCTGTAATTGCGTTTTTGGACTTATATAGGGACAATTTCAATACCATTTAAAGAAAGTAAAATTTTAATATAACCATAAAACGATACCGCTAAAAAACGTACATCTGCGAGATTTGTCCTTAAACGTTTAATTCCATTATTAATTAATATGCTTCATTAACGGCCGGTACAATAAAAGCGGTTTTAAATTCCCATAATTGTGACAATTTGAATGCGAACTCAGTTAAATAAAAACTAATGGTAGGATTTAACGATTCGCCGACAAAAAAATCGAGTTTTGTTAACTGGCCATTACCAACATAATCTCTCTTCAAAGTTATGCGAATGCTCAAAAACAGAAAAAACCCAGAAATTAATTTGAATTGCTTTTGCTGAACTGGGAGAAAAAATTATTAATTCTTAGATCCCCTTGAAAGTACCTAGCAAAGTCGGTCGGGATCTGACAAAGGTGCAAATTGCCTTTTTAAGTAAATACTAATTTAGGTGTTTTCGAATATCTTTATTGTCGGCTTCGTTTGATCCTGCCAAAACCTTTTTAACTTCCAAAAGTACCTATAATTGCCGAATTCGTACTAATGGATGCGGAAGTATGGTTATTCTCACTGTTTCAATCATAAAAACCGAATTGAGTAAACTCTCTAGGCTAGGCAATCATCTCGACAAATGGATCAATATTTACGACAAGGATTTAAAAAGTTTTTATCGAAATTATGAAGAGATGGTAGCAAACAAGTTATCTACATGCTATAAAAGGCAACTAAAATCATCAAGCCGACAGTAGCAGATAATGGCGGCGCGGCGTGCCAAGTCTTTGATCTTTGCCGAAAGCGCCTAGTACTGTTCTTAGATTTAATTGGTTATTTCGTTTTACCTTTAGATAATTATTTCGATAATCTACAGTCCTTTTAAGGGGAACAACCTTTTTCACCAACGCTGTATTCTAAATTTCCCTCCTAGATTCCTCAATATCCTGTTCTTTAACAAGCGGTACTAACAAAACGCAATTTCACCAAGTGTTAAATTTCCTGAATACCTGTTGTAGAACACCGCCGCATTCTTCGTTTTAGTACCTTTAATGCGAGTCTTAAAGGGAGCAAGTACAATAAAGCGGCTCCTTTCATGTGGCAATATCAAAAGGAATAAATAAACCTACAAATTTTGTGGTCTCACTTTGTAATAGGAGCAACCACACAGGCAAAAACCGTCAAAGGAAATAAAACTTTTATTACGGGGGATCAAATCTGATGATAAACATCTCGGGAGAGTTTAATTTGGCGGCAAATCCTAAGCGGAACTTCTTATTTTATTTATTGTTTACAACCAGATATGAAAAGGTTGTTTACCATCAACAATGTGTTTTGATTGCTCATTATTCGTTACATTTATGTGATTTGTTGACACTGACTGTACCAAATTTTCTAATTTTTTAGGTTCATCAGATAGGAAATTTAATGAGGATTCCAAAAATATGCTTAAAACTGTAATTTTGTCACTCTAAGTTGGTTTTACAAGTGATTTTGTCTTTGACTGTCCTTACAAACTGTGTTTCTGGCAGCTAAAACTTTGACACCGCTTTTCTCCCTGACTGTACCAAATTTTGTAGTGTTTTTTGAGGTTATTGGATAGGAAATTTAATGAGGATTCCAAAAATGTGCTTAAAACTGTCATTTTCTCACTCCAAGTGGGTTTTACAGGCGATGTTGTCCGTGGCTGTTCT
Organism: Ips typographus; assembly: GCF_016097725.1. Lineage (NCBI taxonomy): Eukaryota > Metazoa > Arthropoda > Insecta > Coleoptera > Curculionidae > Ips > Ips typographus. Next base: position 8,013,255 of record NC_138430.1, on the reverse strand, counting down.
TTAAACCGTGCTCAAATTTTAAACCACAATTTCAACTTTTGAATTTGAAGATTTGCTGCATCAAACGAATCATTACAAATTGCACTTTATAGCTTTATGAGTCGAATTTTGACAGTTGCGCTTTATGTGACAGCTGTCAAATCACGTCCTGAATTAACGGTCATGTCACAACTGTCAAAATTTTACTTATAGACATGTTAAATGGCTTGAATTGTATCTGGTCCATGAATCATAACAAATTGCACTTTAGAGCTTTATAAGTCGAATTGTGACAGTTGCGCTTTATGTGACAGCTGTCAAATGACATTCAACTGTCAAAATATTAAACTACGTTAAGTTTTGTGACAGCTCTCAGATTACATTTTGGATAAACGACTGTCAAAATTTCCAATTATAGAGGTGTAAAGTGTGACGTTATTTGTTAGTCTATCCAAGGCACAGTTTTTTTTTTTGATTGGGTTAAATACGGTCACGTGGCCATTTTGACAGCTGTCAAAGTTGCCAAACTTGTCAAATATCATTTTCTACAAGGTTGTATTAGAGTTGTTAAGTAGTTACAAACAGCTTTTTTTAAACTAAATTCATTTTGACAGAGCGTAGCTTTGTTACTTAAGCAGCTAGAAAAAAGTGTAAATAAGGAAAGTTGTAGAAAATTTCCTCGTCTACAAGATTATATAAAGGTGTTTTTGCCCTCAGGAGTCTCCTTACGGAGTTAGAAGGAAAAAAGTGGCAGAGTGCACCAAACTGCTGCCAAACTTGAAATCTGCCCAAAAATATTGAGTTTATATAATATAACTCGAAAACGGCGAAAGTTACGAAAAATTTGCAAGATACGAAAAATGTTTCTAATCAACTCCTTAACCTAACACAATAAGTTTGCAGGGCCAATTTTGCTTCTAGTATACAGGGTGTGCATGATAATTTTGGGGATTGACTGTTTTTGGCCATCCGGTACGTAATTTTTCAGATAGAATTTTTTGCCTAACACCATTGGAAAAAGGAGCTCAAGACGGTTAATTTGAGTGGTTGAACCTCCCTGAACTCCCAAAAATAGTTACAGGACGTTCAAATTTTAAAGCACAATTTCAACTGATTTGAAAATTTCTTGCATCAAACCAGTTTTTTCTAAAAAACTCGAAAACGCTGAAAGTTACGAAAAATTTGCAGGAGATCAAAAATGTTCCTAATCAACTCCTTAACCCAACATCGTAAGTTTGTAGGACCGTTTTTGCTTCCAGTGTACAGGGTGTGCATGAAAAGTACGAGCAAAGCAAAGCAGAGTTTTCCAGTAAAATAAACATTATTCCTCTTGGAGTTTGAATAGTTTCTTTCTACACTGCAACAACATCTTTTTATCTTAAATTTTACCTTTTTTTTAAATGCTTTATTTAATACTTATCCACTTAACACAATCATAATTATTCATGATTCACATTTAATTATCATCGAGCATAATGGACAGGAATCGAGATTAGTACGGCTACTGGTTTTAAGAAGAATCGTCGGCAAAGATCAAAGACGAAGAGAAGAAGGTCGAGGCATCTGATTACTGTATTTGCTACTGACAAAAAGACCTAAAAAAATCTAGGCAATATGAATAATCGCGGTCAGTTGCGAAAGATGAACGGCAAAGAACAACCGCTATACATATTCCTGATTAAATAGCTTTTACCATGTTAGGTTGTTGTAGTAAAAGTCCTAGATATTTTAGCCAAAAAACTGGAATAGATTGAAAGTTGTGTTTTTTTTCTCTCTATGGCGGAATACATCATAGAAATAGTGATGAAAGGAACCGGTATGGGTACGCCTCTGGGGATGGTCGAACGTCGGATGCGGTAGACAAAAAGGCTGCGGCATCTCAAAAGTATCGAATTATACTGTGAACGTTAATCCGATTTTACGCCTATTTTCCGCATAATTTCTCTTTGACCGGCTGCGAACGCTGCCGTACCTTTCCATTTGACCGGTGTCAACACCATAGTTTACCAGTATCAACCATTAGTTCATCCATAATAGAATCAGAAAACCTTTCCACAATTTACTGATGCTGCTAGTGCAATACTTAACATAATGGAGAATCATATAATTAATTTTTTCCAGAGTATATGCTTTTGGTTGTTGATGAGCCCAGTCTTCCCCAGTTCGATTAACGACCCAATTTTCACCAACGCTATCCACAGGGATGTTCCCAACAAATCCGAACCAGTTGCTGGTGAAGCGAGACCTTTGAAGAAGGTGTTCTTGTCTAATCGATCAATTACTTGCAATGATGGATCACAAGCTGGGTAAGTGCTTATCATGTATTCTAAATGTTTTGTAACAATGTGACTTTCTGATGTCACTTATCCCCCAAGAAATAACACTCATCTTAATTTGAATTGGTAAACACCATAATCATAAATTAACACCACTCAATATGGAAATATCTGACAAAATAACGTTGAACAAACACGAAATGTCCATAATAATTAAAACAATAACGCAGATAGGCAATTTGATCAGGCTGCATTAATGTAACAGTTTTCCATTTTAGTTGCTACATTATTTAAGCGCTTATCATGGTAATTATAGTCACGATTTTCCTAAAACGGACATGTAATTTTATTTGTATGTTTAATTAAAACCATTTCCAGCATACTCGATTAACAGCTTAGTAATTTGCAATTTAAATTTCTTTTAATCAGTATTGGATTTTTTTGCAGATTCTATTTGCGGAAGTCGTCGTACAGTAAAAAATGGATAATTTTCTTGGAAGGTGGTTGGTATTGTTACGACTACCATAGTTGCAGAAATCGATGGATCAAGCAGAGGCATTTTATGACTTCATCAAACTGGCCAGAAACTAAGGATGGTGAGTTACACTGTCATTACTCAAAAAAATCACAACTAAACTATTACGGTTACAGTTGGAGGTATTTTATCACCCAACATGCAAGACAACCCTTATTGGTGGAGTGCCAATCACGTGTTCATCCCTTACTGCACTAGTGACTCTTGGAGCGGATCCAAAAGGTCTGAAACGCAAGGAACTTTCAGTTTTATGGGCTCTTCCATCGTTTTGCAAGTTGTCAGGGATCTAATTCCTTTAGGATTGGAGAATAGCACTGATCTGCTCCTAGCAGGTAATTTCTATGCACTTTTTAAATTTTCTTAACTCTAAAAACAAATAATTTTGTTAGGAAGCAGTGCAGGAGGTACAGGAGTGATGATTAACTTGGACTTCGTTGAAGAGCTCCTCCACGAACAAATGAGGCTAAAAAAAATAAAGGTTAAAGGTGTCACAGACTCTGGATGGTTCCTGGACAGAACACCTTTCACTCCTACTAACAAACCTGCTGTAGACGCTATTCGAAAGGGAATGGACCTTTGGCAAGGCAGAGTACCTCGCAGATGCAGGGAGCAGTACCTTAGTGAACCTTGGAGATGCTACTTTGGTTACAGAATTTACCCAACTCTTAAAGGTAAGCACTTTTCTTTTTTATCTCAAACATTAGAACATATTTTTTTCCAGCCCAACTCTTTGTCTTTCAATGGCTTTTTGATGAAGCTCAAATGGACGCTGACAACGTAGGAGCTCCAGTAACCAAGCAGCAATGGGACTACATCCACAAAATGGGAGATGCTCTGCGTCACAGCTTTCAAAACGTTTCGGCAGTATTTGCTCCTTCATGCATTTCTCACTCTGTCCTAACTAAAAAGGATTGGCAAGACGTGAAAATTGATGACATTTCCATTGCGGATGCTTTGCATTGTTGGGAACAGAAGACCAACAAACGAAGGTATTTAATTGTCTGTTATGTAGTCATCAGTGTATTAATCTTTGATTCAGACTTAAAAGAAGGAAGAGAAACAGACGAAAGAAGCTAAACCAACTACAAAACGCTGTTAAAAGCCTGGAAACGATTGAAGTAAACACGATTCAAAACACCACGAGTGAAGTGGAAGGAAAGGGGAATAAAAAGAAGAAAAACCAGCGTAAAAACAGAAGGAGAAAGCATAAAGGTACTGTAATATTAATAATTATTCTGCACAGTTTTAACATGGGAATGTTTTAGAACCAAATTTAAACAAAAGAAGAGCCAACGAGATTCGTTCTTCAAACGCTGTTCCTACGAGAACTTTCAGTTCGGTAGACCATTCACTTCGAAAAACTTCAACGAAAAACGGACGATCCAGGCACTGTGTACACAGAAGACTGGAAAGGTGTTCTTGGCCTCAGGTAATACCATCAATTAACCTTTAAACATCAATAACGTTTAAAATTACAGTGCAATCACTCTTGTCCCAAACTGCACAACCCTGTAACTGGTGAAGAAATGGATTTTAAGGAACTACTCAAGTCCTTTGGTCTGGATATGGACAGTGTTGCCAGTGCATTGGGAATCGACATAGATACCCTGAACAATATGGATCAGCAAGAGTTGCTCAACTTATTAACTCAGCAGTCAAACTGAGAAGAGCTGAAACCACCGCAAGTATTTCTAGTAAAGACTTTTTTATCTCGTTTGTACCTAAATAAGTGTTGAAAAGGCAATTTAATTGTTTTTTACTTTTAGAGCTTGTTATGTAAAAATATTGTCAAGCAGCAAATGTTGATGATGTGAGAGTATCTCTTTGAGAGTTATATTTGAATGACTGTTCTGTACGTATGTAATATACCGTGTATATATGAAAAGTATATAGCAAACCAATGAGTGTACCTAAAAAATATCCTTTTATAAAGGTTTTTAACATTATATTATATAACTTCAGCTGCAACTAACATTTCTGAAAATGTATGTAGATAGATTAAAGATAGACCTTTATTAAAGTTTAGGTCTTGTACATATAAAGTTATTGGGTAAATTTGATGTTAATGTAAATACACCCTAATTTATTTTATCACCCTGTATAATGTTGCGAGTAATATAATCACGCGAACAAATTCATAATTTTTTTAAATTATCAGACAAGTTAAAACAAAACAAAATATTGTATACAAATTAGGTAGTTTTAATATGATTTATTTTAAGTTTACCCAAAGACGTAAACGTAATTATTTTAGTTTTCTGAGTTTTTTATTGTATGCAATAGGACTGATTTCAATTCTACCTCATTTTTTTTTTGTACATTATAAGCTGTATGTACTTATATGTTTTATTTAACTTTTTCATTTTTTTTATTCTGAAAGTATAAATGATTTTATGAAATTGAGTTGTATTGTTTTTGTTCTTCCCACACTGAAAAAAATTGTCTTCTTCATTTCAAATAGGGAGTATCGCCTCCAGTAGCCACTATTCTGCTCGTCGTAAAATCCATCCCCAACTGTCTACTACAGTAGACAGAGAAAGACATATAAGGTAACGTAATAGACAAAGACAGATACTAGTTACAGTGACGGTTGACATTCGACAGATACAACACCCACTCCACAATTTCTAAATGTAAACAAAAATACTGCTTTTACTTTAATTTTAAATTCTTGCTGTTTTATGTAATTATTTACTACAAAAAGTTTTTAAAAAATTAGTAGGATGGTTAAAATTGACTTTATACTCCTTACATTGTTTTGGTTTGTGGGTAGAGGTAAGTAAAGACTATTAATTCACCTGAGGGTGTGGTTTTTGTAACTACTACAGGTGTTTTCTTTCTGAATTTATGGTTATTTCTCTGTAAATTCACTTTTATTAACCTGTTACTATATAAAATATAAACACAAATAGGTTCAGCAACAATATGGTGCTACCAATGTATATCCACCCAACCAGGCTGTGGAACGCCATTCAATTGGTTGTGGCACTGGACCAAAATTTGTCCCGAAGATGACGATGTTTGCGTGAAAATCCTTGAGGAAAAAGATGGTTAGTACCCACATAACCCCACAGTACAGGGAATGAGTATGTTTACTTTGTGCAGGGGAAACTGTGATAACTAGAGACTGTTTGAGTTCAATGAGAGGGATTCGCACTGACATACCTGCTGATCATTATGAAGGGTGTAGGCCAGCTGCTAAAGATGTCAAACTTGCTAACTATGTTAATAATTCTATTAAAGAATTGGATATATACAGGTAAGTTGATTGGTTTGATTGGTCCAGTAAAGAGTGGGTTTGTACTAATGTTTTAGAAACTATTATGACAAAACCACATGGTGTTTTTGTTTCTTGGACCTTAGATGCAATGGGGCATCTCACTTGACTATTTTTTCTCCTTTACTTATTTTTAGTATAGTTTGTGCCTTATTACACATACAAGTCAGGTAATTAGTTGGCACCACCAGAATTTATGAAATTAAGTGATCTGTTGACAACTTTCCATTTTTACTTATTATGGAAATATTCTTATATTCCATTAATTTATCCGTCCATTTTTTTGTATAATAATATTTTTACTTTTACCAGCAGAAATGTATATGATGCAAAGAATCTCCATCTGTACTGTTATTGTAACCACAATTTTGTGGCAATAATTTTTAGAGTGCCTTTTATAGTTAGTTTTTTAAGTATTTTGTACAAAAGTAAATAAATAAATTTACTTAATAGTGGTAATCACCTGCCTTTGAGGGGTGCAACTTTGTTAATAAAGTTGAGTTGAATGACTTCAAATACCATTTTTGAGTGTCATCTTTTTAGTTATTACATGCAGAGTCACTTCCTTTAAGTCTCATCCTTTAAATCAATAAATAGGAAATTAGAGAAATAAGTGCAGAACCTTTTTCAACTGTTAAACACTATAGGCACTATAACATAAAGTAATAAGGAAAAATTACTACAACATATACAATATTACGGTTTATTTATTTTACTAATATAACTCAGCCCCACAGGACTGTGGAGTTAAATCCCCAAGCAATGTTTCATTATAAGTAAATGTAATTGAATGCAAAATATCCTTGAAACATAATACAAGTGTAGAAAATTGCAGCACACAACTTAAAAACAAAAATGACCAAAGCTCTACTTCTTTTGTTTATCATCTGGTTTGTCCTCCTTTTTCTTTTCTTTTAAACTACCGACTGCTTGACGCACCGCTTCCGATTGAGGATCCACTCCTGGTAAACTTTCCAGGACGCTTTGCAAAAACGTTGGATCGTTCATTACGGCGGAGTAATCCTCGTCTTCATCCCCTTCCACTTCCATTGGTTCTGCTTTAGCTGGTGCTGAAGGGTCTTCTAAACCAATATCAAGATCTTTATGCCAAATTTTCATTAAAATAATAAACACTTACGCGCCTCTTGCATAGACATTTGCATGGCAAAAGCAATTTGCTCATCCTCAGTCATGTTGGCGAAATCCACTGGCATTCTAGAGGCTGCTGGAGCAGCAGCTGGAGCTGCTCCACCTTCCTCCATAGACATAGCCAAGGCTCTTTCAAGCAAGGCTTCCTCACTAGGTTCTGCAAAAAAAAATGTGCACAAAATTCAGTTAATTTTTAGAGAAACTTACCTTCCTTGATGACTTCAGTTTTGGTAGCATTTTCGGTACCAGATGCTTCTCTGGCTCTTCTAGCTTCAGTTTCTTGGCGTTGACGTTGTTCTTCCATGGAAACCCTCAAAGCCTGTTAATCAAATTAGTATGCAATCACAGTTAAAATGCAATTAATTACCAAAGCCAGTTCAGGATCCTCATTGGGATCAACTCCAAATTCAAATCCAGAACCACTAAGTCCAGCTGCACCAGTTCCATCTTCTCCTTGAATAATTGGTGAGGAAATCAAAGCATCAGATAGATGAGGTCCTGGAGGGACAGTCACCAAATGGCTGCTGCTTCCATCCTGCTTGTTATGGTGAACAAAAAAATATGAAAGAAAAAAGTTGCTGTAATATTAAAAATACAGTAAGACTGCTTACTTTTCCATTCAGAGTACTAATAAATGTAGTTAAAACGTCCGAATTTGTGGAATCTTCACCAAAACTAATAATATCCACATTCACTTTTTCTTTTTTCAGTTTTTTAGCAAGTTTTACCAGCTCTTTTTCTTCACTATCCACTGGGCTACCCACAAAAGCCACAATTCTCATTTTATGGTTTTTACCTTGGCGATGTTTTAAGGCTAACTGGAATTACATTTCAGTAGAGTTGCTTGTAATGCTTTTTGGACACAAGTACACTTACATGGGCAATTCTAATGCCTGTATGCAAATTGATGTCTCCATTTGGTTGAACCTGATGCAGTTTAGACAAAATTCTGCCTACATCACTAGTAAGGGTGGCTAGCACCTCCACACTAAAAAAATATTTATATTCCAATAGCCTAACTAAAATCAACTTAGTGAAGAACAAAGAAACCAAAATGAAGAACTTACTTAGCAAGAGTAAGAAGGCCAACATTGTTCTCAGGATTAGAGCGCGTCTTGGAGTGACACACTAAATTAACAGCATCCTGCTGAGCTTGGAGTCTTGTTGGTAAGAAGTCTCCATTTCTCATGTAGTCACTGTTATCAACACTGCAAGTTTTACAATACATTACACCTATGCTACTAACGTATTAAGAATTGGAAATGTCCAGAACTGCAGACGATTCATTCAAGGAAATATACTGTGAAAAAAGTCTTATAACAAAACCCCCCTTAAACTTACCAGATCATAGTACTTTCCAGCACCATTTTGACTGAGTGGAAACTGTTAATTTAAGCAAAAACTGTTCAGAACCTTGTTTAAACTAATCGGAATTATAAAGAAGGTTGATATTAACAATTGTATTGTTAATTTAGAGGTGAAATGCTGTTTTCCAGATCTTTTCTTTACTTTTGAACAGTCATGACATTTTGGTAATCAAAATTGACATTTGATTGACAAAATTGACCGTTGACAGCTCCAAATATTCAAAGATTAAGTACGTTCCACAACTTTTTTAGAATTTTTTTTTAGTTTGAAATTAGAAATTTAAAAATCGTATTCAAATAACTTTTATCTAACTGGGTAAACAACAGAGATAAGCGAATTGACTCGGATCAATCAGAAAAATAAATTTATGTTACGAAAGTATAGTCTGCAATTAGAAATTCATAGCAGTGCTATTTGTGCAGCACGATCAAACCGATAAACGGAAATTTCAGTCGTTATAATCATATGCTTGGAATAAAGCACCATACAGATGCGGCCATCTAATTATCGTAGTACGGGTGGTGCTGATAATTAATGTGATTCATCATTTCATTTGTGAATTGAGGCCTAACAGGCATCCCAGTTCATTTCATTATAATGTGACATGCTGAACCACAATATTCTATGAATTAATAAAGAAAAAAGAAGGCCTGAATTTTTTTTGTGTATATGTAACAAATCTGTGGAGTGAAAATTAGGATAGTTTTGATAAGGTAAGAATCTTCCTTTCATCAAAAATTATATTTTTTGATTAAGAAAATTTTAATTTTAAAAAGTTTTTTAAATACTTTCTTTATGACAGTTGAATTTAGTTTTGTTTCTGTACTAGAGCAAGGTTTTTTTGGCCGAGTAACATTATCTTGTAAAATTTTATTAGATTTAGGTTTTATTCGGAACGTACCCTGTGTTAGAGCCTAGCTGTCAAGAATGTTATTGCTACTGTCAAAACTGTCAAACCACAATACAATACAAATGTCACTTTAAATTTTTTTTGATGAATGAGGAAAATTAATATTACATTTATTTTAAAAGTGCTAATAATTGATTATTGATATTAAATAATTGATAATACATAATTAAAAAACAAATCTTGGTGTTCCAGTTAGTATTGATTATGATGCAATGACAGGTAAAATTTATGAGTATTTATATTATCACATACATAAAAGTGATCTCATTCATTCAAGAGATTCAATTCAAGGAACAAATACTAAACTGATTTGTTAACTGTTCTAGTTCCTCATCACTTTAGGGATAATGTCAAAATCGTCGCCCCGAAGCGCATTCACTTCATTACAAAGCAAATTATTGAAAACTCTGCCAGATGATAGACCAATCACTGCAGTGCAGGTAAGTTTTTACAGTTTTCCACACACAAACAACGCAATAATCTGTTGAAACTAGATCATAGAAGACGTGAGCAAGTGTCCTAGAGGGTTCTATGCCATTACTAAAACCTACGATCAAGACTCTGATGCTGATTTAGGGGAGAAGTCCATCTTTAAGAGTAGTACAGGAAGATATTTGTGCCTTTCAAAAACTGAGGGTAAGTCCACAGCAAGTATTAAAGCTGTGTGACTCACACTACTTTTCTTAGGAATTCCCAATTTTTTTTTGCAAGAAGTTGTAATTTTGACTGAGAAAACTGTGCCACCCAAAGGCTTCAGTTTATTGAATAGGACAGCTGATAGTCAACAGAGAGTTTGGAAGAAAAAACAGTTGTCTTATAAGCTAGTCAATCAAAAGGAATGCAAGACTGCCATTACAGATATAATTGTTTGTAGTAGACTGAAAAAGGCTCCTTCTGGTTTTCTGTTTGCTGGGTAAGTTTATTATCTGATTTATTGGCCCAGATTTGTCCTTCAGTATTTTTGTACTAGTTTATCAGTATGATAATTTAGATAGCTGGCCAATTTGTAATCTGTAATCCTTAGGTAAACTCGGTAAAATTAATTAATCTATGCTATCAAAACTAGTAGCATTAAATCATTGTTTATAGTATGGTTTTTGGTAATATGTAGACAGTTTTTAAAGTAAAATGTTTTGTGATTGCAGTAAGTCTTGGTTGAGTACTAAGTTTTTTAAATCACATCCTCAAAATTCTTCTCAAAAGTAAGTAATTTCAATTTGTTAATTTGTATTTTAGGTTTTGATATTTAGTGTATTATATGCAGGTACTATTTGAATAATGCCTTGAGTTTAAATACTGTATCCATTATTGTGCAGAAAGTAGTTGAATACCACAATAATTGAAGTACTTAATCAATCACCAACATGAATAATAGCAAGTTTAAGGTTATCAATATTTGTGTTTTATTAATCAAGGATTTCTAAATATTACTGAAATCCTTCCAAAACTAGCTAGACACTTCCAATAATGTTTGAAAGTCCTCCTAAAATTGCTAGGGATTATTTTTATGTTATTTTGAGATCTGTTCAATTAAGTTTTATTCTTACAGTGAAATAAACGGTGTAACTCTTTGTTACAAAATGGGAAATGTTGAATCTACTGGACAGAGTCAACCTGGTGTTCCAGCAGAACACTTAGCCAGTTCAAAGCCTGTTTATCCTCATTTAGGTAGGTTTACAACATGTTTTTTGACTGGATTTGAGTAAACTAAAAAAAAGTAAATTTAAATAGGAGACACTGACGACGATTATGAAATTTTGAGACCCGGTCCTGGCTATCCTTCCGGTCCGAGTAGGCCGGCGCCAAAACCACCAGCACCTGCTGTTCCCACTCATCCTGCCGTTCAGCATCAAAACTCAACTCACACTTTGAGCTCAAGCTCATATCCTGGATTAGAAGGTGTTCCTTTTGTTGTCAATTCCCGATTTACGGCGGGCAAATCTTCTGTCGATAGCGGGGTAAGTATTTAGAATTTAAAAAATAGGTTTTAGTTCTATAATAATTAATTTACTATTTTTGGTGTAGATTCCTAGGATTAGGACCAAAACTATGCAACAAATCCTGAAGGAATACGATTATCCGTTCACAATCGAGAGACAGGTACTGTAAAGTAACACACAGTGATTTTCTACCCAAACAATCTTGACAACTTATTGTTTTAACTCGCGTAGGTTTCGAGGCTATTTTAAAACAAAACGTTCTTTTTATGCCACTTCCCCAAAGTAGTTGAGCTTCTTCCAAAACTAGTTGCTCAATTTTTATTTAGCGGCCATTGCTTCTAAAAGTTTTCTGCCAATTATTGAACAATTACCAAGTGCCAATATACTTTTTTTTTAATGAGATTATCATAGTTTTTTTTTTGTATTGAAGTCTGCTGGAACTTTTTATTTATCCTATTTAATCGCCAGTTTTTTAATATAAGTTTATGAAGGATTTTTTCTCTGTCAATTAACTTGTGTGTTTTGTTGTAAGTATATAAATGGATCATTAGTCTTATTGTATTAGGGATGTTTTTTTTAGGTAGGTATCACAATCGTTTGTAGTTTTTTGTGTTTTACGCACCGTAATCTCGATTTTTTCATTGTTAAAGTAAGATATATGATAGATAATTTTACTATACATTGTTGACCGTGTACCAGTATAGTGGAGCGTTAACTAAATATAGACATTTATTCCCATAGATCAGTTTGTTTTTGTATCTAAAGCACCATTAAAAATTAGTTTTGTAAATGTGGAAATGATTTGGTAAAAACAGTTCTAATTTAAGATTTATTTAAATAAATTAAACTCAATTGCACTACTAAGCTTCTCTAAGTAATTAACTATAATTTTGATTTTTTTATATACAATCACAATGCTCACCTACTTACAAATTTAAATCTAATGTAAGTTTCTTTTAAAGAAATATTTACTTAAAATATTAGTCCGCTTGCACGTTTTTAGGCTTCTCTGTCAACTGGATGACTTAAGTTGGCAAAATAAATAATTACCTCTAATACCTAACAAAGTCTAAACTAAAAAGAAAATTAGCATTTTTACAGTCTTGTTTTGCCAAATACTGAAACGTAACGCTTTTACTTGGCCTACAACAATTGGTGCAATTACTCTAGAACGTCAAGCTGTTTCACGGTAGTAATCTAGGGTTGAACCGGCCCATATGCAGGATCAATCCGGTTGGATTGTGTCTCACGAAGTACAAGAAGGGCCGATCGAAACGCAGTCTTGGGACATCCGGTATTCGGGCTTGACGTGGTCGTAAAGACAGAGGCAGCTCGAATAATCTAGGGTCGAATAAAGGATCGTGAAAAGCGCGTTGGTAGTCTCTGGGCTCTTCAAAGTCTATTGGATTTATTGGTCTCAGAAGACGGCGAGCAGCTCTATAGAAAAGTTGGTTTTTATTTATATTTAACAAACAATTAATCAAACAATACCTGGCTCTCATTGTTGTGGCTGGATATACTTCAGAATGTTCAGTGTCATCATTTCTTTTTTCGCCACAAGTGGCAAACTTGTTGATTTGCAATACGTCAGATAAATGAAGTTCATTGGCCACGCCATTCAGTCCTCTTAAATCTGCAGTATTTGGGTTGAACAGCTCGTGCAATCCCATTCGTTGTAGGGCTGTTGTTGCGTTGATCACTGATCTGTGGGAAAACCTAGGAATCTGAATTTCTAGTCCTGGTCTAGGGATTAGGGAACGCAACAATCTGGACCACGCTCCTGTAAAATGAATGTTGATGATTAACTTTCACACTTAGTTGCACTTTTAATGAACCTTTTTTGAAAGAGCTTTCCACAAGCCTTTTTTCCAGCCTTGCTAAACCATCTCCAGGTGCTGCAATCCCTTGTTGCCCTGGTACTACCAGTAGAGTGCTGACAGTTTGATCTTTACTTCCCAGTGCAACGGCAGTAGCGTCCAAACTGGGCTCATAACCGGCAAGAAACCCAGATTTGTACACCACAGCTGGAACTGGCACCAAACGCCTTTGCTTCATTGATGGGTAAATGATAAAATGCAGTTCACCATCTCTACCCTCAGAAGATGTTTGGGAACAATCAGTCTAGAATCATATTTACTATAATGAATTCTGTTTAAAAACTCTTACAATAACTTTACCTCAAAAATGTTAATGCTAACTCCACTCAAAGGCGACCTGGCTGTTATAGAAGCGTCATTCAAAAACTGTGGATACTTCCCATTGGTATACTTCTTCACCAGCATATTAGACCTGCGTCTAATAACATCACCAATTTCTCTATAACTAACTTCTTCAGCAAATCCATCATAGAACGCTTTAACCCTATTTTTGTAGAAGTCCAGCAGCTTTCCTTTACTCCTATCACTGAACAACTCCCTAATGATGGCTGCAGTTGCAACTCCCGAATTGGGTTCATTAGTTATAGATTCGGAAACACTTTTAAAAATCAAATGGGGATTGAATGTAACCATGTCGTCCAACTTAAGGATTTCATTCATTTCTTCCGAGGTTGCACCTTTAGCACCCAAAAAGACCATGGCCAGCATTGAAGATGCTGCAAAAGGTGATACAAAGATGCTTCTGGCTGGACTCAAGCCTGTTGTCACAGTCTTCCAAAAACCGAAAGCCAATTCATTGCACAGTTGCACAAATTGATGAACATCAACATCTAAATTGGAGGTGCTTTCTTCTAATCCAAAACCTTGCATAGGTTTGGGCACCAGGTCTACAGCTACCGGAGTGTCTATGATGTCTGGATAGGATGAAACTGTTGGTGCTGGTGAGTTTTGGACACTGGAAGCTTGTTGTGGTGCTAAGGTTGACACCAAAGTCCAAGTTTGATCTTGGGTTGTATTTTTTTCAGGAGTTTTGGTGATAGTTTTGTTGGCTACAAGTTTACCACTTTCCGTCACTATGGTGTTGTTTTCGTTAATTGTGATCACTATTGAGGGTTTCAAGCTGGGGCGAGTTGTAGTACTGGGTTGTGGCTGATCAGTTGTAGGCAACAACTCCACTTCATTGAGTATTTTTTTCACATTTGTTGTACTTTCTGTGCTGTCTAATTCTGTAGTGGTCTCTGTGGTGTAGTCTTCTGTGGATTCAGTGACTAAACTGTTCAAAGTGCTACTACTTATTGATACCACACTACTTTCACTCTCATCTAAATGTTCAGTGGCAGTTGTACTACCTGCTTGTAGTAGTGTCATATTTCTCAACTCTTCAGCAATGATTTCTTGTTCTAAGCTTAAATCAGCTTTAGCAGGTTTAGTCCGGTTTTGATTCGACAATAAGCTAGCGTTCAGTAGCTGTAAAGTCTCTTCTGTAGTAGCATTTGCATCTGCCCTAATAACGTAATAATACGTGGTAGATTCTTGTTTAACAGTTTCAGTTTGAGTGGCATCTGCAATTGTCGATGTAATTGTACTGGCTTCTTGCTGCTCAGTCATTGTGGTAGTAGAGAAATCAGTGTTTTTCAGAGTTGTAGGGTCATTTCTACGGTTTGTAACTCCCAACAGATCAGGTACTTCAGTAAACTTATCCAAAGCTGCATTCTCCGCCGCCATTTGGGATATAATGGCTCCCATTGAGTCGCTTATAACATCCAACTTGGAGGTTGTAGTCTCAGATTGATCTGTTGTGGTAGTCGGGGTGGTCAAATCTGTTTCTCCTTCCTTACTCAAATTGAAAACCGCATAACTTGAAGGGTTGTTAATAGTGGTTGCGGTAGTTTGGTTAAAAACATTTTCCACATCCCCTACAGCTTGAGAGAGCAATTGTTCAATGCTTTGCATTAAAGAAATGTCTGTGGTTGGTGGATAAGAGATAAAATCCTGATCTGATGCGGTTGTAGTTTCAGTTTTAATTGCGTTGGTGCTCACTTCAGTTAAATTCATTTTGGAGGCGTCAAGTTCAGTGTTGATTTCGTAGATGTTGGTGGTGAACAACAGTTGATCTAGCAATTCAGAAGCAGACACTTTTTGATTATCGTTTAACGAGTTTAGAAGAGGTGGTAATAAAGTTGTCTTGGTTTCTTGAACTACAGTGGTTGTGGGTATTTTGTCAGTCACCGTTGTTGTTTCAACATTTTCAGTGGTTTGGATTTTGCTTGATTCAAAATTTAAGACGTTGTTTATGGTGGCGCTATCTGTAGCTGAGTCTTCTGTTATGGTTGAGCTTGTAGAGGTTGAAGGACTAGTTTTTGCTGCGATGGTGGTTGGGTTGAGGACTTCTTTGAAGATGTTGAATAGGGGCATGTCTTCTTTTATTGCTCCCCATGTGGTTGTTTTTGGTTTAGTTGTAGTGGTTTTAGTGGAGTAAACATTTCCTATTGTGCTACTAGTGATTAGTTGAGGTCTGACATTGATTTTTGAAGATGAAGTAGGCAAGTCTTCTTGTATTGTTTCCCATGTAGTTGTTTTTGGTTTAGTAGTAGTTTTAGTGGAGTAAACATTTCCTATGGTACTACTAGTGATTAGTTGAGGTCTGACATTGATTTTTGAAGATGAAGTAGGCAAATCTTCTTGTATTGCTCCCAATGTGGTTGTTTTTGGTTTAGTTGTGGTGGTTTTAGTGGAGTAAACATTTCCTATGGTACTACTAGTGATTAGTTGAGGTCTGATATTGATTTTTGAAGATGAAGTTCCAAATGCAGTTGTAGGTTTTGGGGTTGTTGACACTGGTCTAGGGTTGTTTTTGAGTTCATCTACGGGCATACCGAAAATGTTGGATATGGGTCGTAAACTTGGTTTTGCGCTAGTAGGTCTTTTGGTTGTCGTTAATTCCTGAGGTAAACCAAATATGTTGGGTATAAAGTCAGGTTTCTGGGTTGTGGGAGGCGTTTTAATGCTGACGGTTGTTAAATGAGTTGATGAAGGTTGAAAACTTGTAGTGCTCCATTGGCTTGTAGTTGGTCTAGTATCATTTCTTCGGATCAAAGGTGGTCTCATTGTTGATGTAATTGGAACTCGTGTGGGTTTGGTGGATGTTTCTTGTTTAGGAGTCACTTTTTCTGTAGCACTGAGTGTGGTAGAAGCACCATTGGAGATGATCTCCACGTTCAAAACTGGAGGTTGGGTGCTTGTTGTAACCGCAGGAGATGAGCTGCTATAGTAAACTGGTGTAGTTGAAGTGACGCTTGGTCTGTTTGTAGTACTTGTAGTTGGTTCTAGCATAATCGTATCAGGGGTTACGAAAACTGTAGGTTTCTCAGGCTTAATATCTTCCCCAGAATTTCCAAACACAGCAGGCAAAATCATACTCCAGGAGTCACTAACGTCAGGAGTGTCAAAGATAGGTTTTGCAATTGGATCTTTAAGAAATTCCATTTCATCTTTGATCACGCTTTGAACATTAGTCACCACGTCACTAACCCGTTTCTCAGGCAGGAAACCTTGTGAAGTAAAAGAGTCCAGGTCGAGAACATCAGTATCACCTCCAGTGGCTATAAACCTTTTGATTTCATCCAAAGTCATCAGTCTTTTCACCAAATCTCCATTGTCATCAAAAGTGTAAAACTCGAATCTGTCTGGGTTGAGAAGATCTATAGGGCTGGCCAATTCAGAAGGATGAGAAGGTTTTGGTTGAGGTTTTCCCACTGCGTCGGTAAAGATGGCGTTCTTCTTGTTGCCCGTATCCAACACCACTGATACTGATGTCACCACACTAAAAGAAAGATACGTTAGTTACTATTAAGGTCATTATAACACAACAAACGGAGTCAGTGACATAATTTTTATATAACGGCTCAAAATGCACGTGATTATGTACAAAAACCTTTACATAATTTGGTTGGAACAGCGGTTCTTGGATCTAATTAGTTTAGTTCCCATTCCTAATTAGTTTAAAAATTATGTTGTTTAAAGCGGATTTATTATTGTTTTGCGATGCCGAGAGTATGTCAATTATTCTCAAGATTTATACGCCCGGATGGTATGGTAATTTTTGTTTGAAGGAAATGTGCTAAGAAGATCAGTTATTATTGCTTATTTTTGTTTTTTTGTACCATACATGGTGTGACCTTCAAAAATGAAAAACTTAAATTTTTAACTTTTGATTTTTTTTGTAAAAAATTTTGAATTTTGAAAATTAACGTTTACTACTTAAAAGTTAATGATACAAAAATGACGTAAAGTGTCACATGTCATTTTTTAAGGGTGCCACGCAGTAAATTGTCAGAATTGACATAATTTCCAAAACTGTCAGTTAGAGCAAAATAGACGTCAGATTCGTGTTCCTCAGGTTGAAATTAGTTAAAAAGGTCACTTTGATCGAGCAAAATCCAATATGGCCGCGATTAGTATAGTAAGCCCAAAAATTCCTAATTTAGGCTAAATTTTCGTGCAATTTCCCAAAAAATCGTCAATAACTCGTTTAGTTGAAACGTTCTGTATGAACATACCGTGTAACAAAATAAAGCTAATGAATGGGGCTGTCACGTGACATTAAGATAACTACTAATAAACAATTTGTTCGCTCATAAACGTCTAGGATGGCGTTTCGTGAGTATTAATGGTAAAGTAGGCCATGATTTTGACTCACCATCAAGTGTGCCGACCGAATTTAACGTCACGATGACGTAATTTGACATTTGGTTAATGTACTATTTTGTTCAATTACGTCATGGTGACGTCAAGTTTGCAGCACATGCACCGCCTACTTTGGTGCTATTCAAGCAAATCCATTTTACGCGTACGTGTAGCATAGAAATTTATTAATATTGTTTATTTCGGAAAGTATGAATTTTTCAAATAAGTAACATAATACAAATTTGCCCTAATTTTAGAGAGAAACAAGATGAAACAGCAAAAATTGGGGTGTTTGTTAATTTTATTTTAGTATTTTTAACGTTTTTCTGCATCCACTCTCAGAACCAACCCTACAAAATACAAAAACCAAGAAGGAAAGGTTTCTTTTTTGAATTTTCGTGCAATTTCCCAAAAAATCGTCCATAACTCGTTTAGTTGAAACGTTCTGTATAAACATACCGTGTAACAAATTAAAGCTAATAAATGGGGCTGTCACGTGACATTAAGATAACTACTAATAAACAAATTGTTCGCTCATAAACGTCTAGGATGGCGTTTCGTGAGTATTAATGGTAAAGTAGGCCATGATTTTAACTCACCATCAAGTGTGCCGACCGAATTTAACGTCACGATGACGTAATTTGACATTTGGTCAATGCACTATTTTGTTCAATTACGTCATGGTGACGTCAAGTTTGCAGCACATGCACCGCCTACTTTGGTGCTATTCAAGCAAATCCATTTTACGCGTACGTGTAGCATAGAAATTTATTAATTTGTTTATTTCGGAAAGTTTGAATTTTTCAAATAAGTAACATAATACAAATTTGCCCTAATTTTAGAGAGAAATAAGATAAAATAATAAAAATAGGGGTGTTTGTTAATTTTATTTTAGTATTTTTAACGTTTTTCTGCATCCACTCTCAGAACCAACCCTAGAAAATACAAAAAACCAAGAAGGAAACGTTTCTTTTTTGAATTTTCGTCAATAACTCGTTTAGTTGAAACGTTCTGTATAAACATACCGTGTAACAAAATAAAGCTAATGAATGGGGCTGTCACGTGACATTAAGATAACTACTAATAAACAATTTGTTCGCTCATAAACGTCTAGGATGGCGTTTCGTGAGTATTAATGGTAAAGTAGGCCATGATTTTGACTTACCATCAAGTGTGCCGACCGAATTTAACGTCACGATGACGTAATTTGACATTTGGTCAATGTACTATTTTGTTCAATTACGTCATGGTGACGTCAAGTTTGCAACACATGCACCGCCTACTTTGGTGCTAGTCAAGCAAATCCATTTTACGCGTACGTGTAGCATAGAAATTCATTAATTTGTTTATTTCAGAAAGTATGAATTTTTCAAATAAGTAACATAATACAAATTTGCTCTAATTTTAGAGAGAAACAAGATAAAATAATAAAAATAGGGGTGTTTGTTAATTTTATTTTAGTATTTTTAACGTTTTTCTGCATCCACTCTCAGAACCAACCCTACAAAATACAAAAACCAAGAAGGAAACGTTTCTTTTTTGAATTTTCGTCAATAACTCGTTTAGTTGAAACGTTCTGTATAAACATACCGTGTAACAAAATAAAGCTAATGAATGGGCTGTCACGTGACATTAAGATAACTACTAATAAACAATTTGTTCGCTCATAAACGTCTAGGATGGCGTTTCGTGAGTATTAATGGTAAAGTAGGCCATGATTTTAACTCACCATCAAGTGTGCCGACCGAATTTAACGTCACGATGACGTAATTTGACATTTGGTCAATGTACTATTTTGTTCAATTACGTCATGGTGACGTCAAGTTTGCAGCACATGCACCGCCTATTTTGGTGCTAGTCAAGCAAATCCATTTTACGCGTACGTGTAGCATAGAAATTCATTAATTTGTTTATTTCAGAAAGTATGAATTTTTCAAATAAGTAACATAATACAAATTTGCCTTAATTTTAGAGATAAACAAGAAAATAAAAAAATAGGGGTGTTTGTTAATTTTATTTTAGTATTTTTAACGTTTTTCTGCATCCACTCTCAGAACCAACCCTAGAAAATACAAAAACCAAGAAGGAAACGTTTCTTTTTTGAATTTTCTGTTTATTATTTTTTGAATGGGGCTATCACGTGACATTAAGCGGGCACGGCTAAGTTGTCCCGTTTTGCTGCTAGAGGGCGTTTTTCTTTTGCTTATTTTGATAATCGGTTTGCTTTTCTCTGTGTTGTGCATTCTTACTTTTGTCCTAAAAGGTTTTTGGTATTGTGGACTATCCTGTTACATTTTCTGGTTATAACTAGTAAAATAATTGCATTCTTGTTACCTTGACCCCAGTATTTTTCTTGAGGCGTCGCCATCAGATTCGCTTCCATCGTCACCTGCAAAGCACATCTCAAGTACCGCTCCTGTTATGATTAAATATATGAGCTGCATGTCAGCTTGGTAATGAAGTCTGCAACAAAAATATCAAACCATTATGTATTACCAGCGTCAGAGTAATTTTAGTAACACTTGGAGCCTTTATCAACGTTAACGATCCTCGAAAACGTGATTCTAGTTTGCAAAGGCATCAACCTGACCTAATTAAACCCTTTCTAAAAGCCTCTGTTCAATTTTTGTCTTTAAAAAGGAGAGGAATTATTATTAAACCAACGGTACCCTGAATCACTTTTACACATGATTGAATTGATCGGTTGGGCCGTAAATTGTAAGAGCTGCAACCATTCTCTTTGTTATTATCTGATTTGATCGGCTTGGTACTAGTGAAATGTGTGTATTTGCTAAAAGTAGTTAAACCCGGATATTGACCAAAAAATTTCTGCATTGTTTCTACTAGAGAGGAGATATAAACTAATAAAGAAGCATTTAAGACCGATGGGAACCGAAATTATAAAATTTGAAAGCAGTTTTACGGTTATTTAATGGTGTATGTGTGGTATTATATCACTTGCACTAGTATTGTAAAGGGTTACGTTAGTCACTGTTGCAATGCATTAATTGGATGGATGGGATAAAATTATATTACTTTTAACAATGAATTATATTCTCAACAGTTTGTGCTTTTACCAATCACCAGTTGCAAAACAGTGTGATGATGAAAACTGTAGGTGGTCAAATGAAGAGTTAAAATGTTTTATCTTTAAGATTTTTAACTGTAAATAATCGCTTCTTTGCCCAAAAACAGTTAACGGTAGAATACAGTTATTTGTGAATAAATCTTCTGGGTTTATGTAAATTACCCAGAAGAATACGACAACTTAATCAAGCAACTATTACTGGCACCTAAGAAGTTTAAAATCTACTAATTGAGATGTTTTTAAGTGGCTAACGTCCGGTAGAAAAGTGTTAAGTTTTGTCATAAAATTTAGCTAACAGTAAAGAGTACTTAAACCAAGATTCTTGCCATAAAACAAATAGTTTAGCCGTCATTATTGCTGTTAATGTACTGTAAGTAATGGAGTAATTTTCGTGCATGGAATTCTTCATACAAAGTTATAACTAGAGCAATTGTCTCATTCTAGTTTAGAAGCGTCATAAATATGTTTTTCTTTTTTAAATTAGAGGGACTTAGGGAACATTAAAGTAAAGCTCAAAATGTCAAGCAATTTGTTAAGCAAAAATTGCTTTGTGACACTAACCTTAATTGGCAGAGAGATAATCGGTATTATAGAGCATGTCCAATTTGTTTCTCTCGAGACAAACAGTTTGAAATGGCACATCGGGTTTAGGGAAAAATACAAATTATAGTTAATTACCGGCGATTGCAAAATTGTAAATCATGCAGGCCAATTTGGAGTCGATTCATCAATTATCTTTGTACTATGGTATAAACTGTTGCTGCAATTTGCACATAAAATGGGAATTAGTTGGGTAATGAGTGACTGTAGAAAGGGCTTTGAAGATGCAATCTTGTGGACGATTGATGAGGCTTGAAAGGCCAAGTAAAATCGATTTTTTCTCTATTGCAAGTCCAATTTGGAAGTGTTTTTTTGTACTGATTATTCTAGCTTCTAAAGTGATCCGTTAGTTGACACAACAGCAGAAAAACATCTTGCTGGTCGACTGCAGAATAATCAAACGAACAATCCCAACCCAACCAGTCGTTTACGGTATTTCTGTTAAATACGTTTGTTTCTGAGATTACACTGAATCCAAGTCACGACACTAAATTTGACCACCGCAAAATAACCGTTGTCCACAAGTTAAATTCCTATTTGCATAACTGAGTGGCCCCCCCGGGCGACATTTACATTTTTATACAGTTCATTGCATGTTTACACATATAAATCGGTACCTAGAAACCCAGTTTTGAATTTAAAAATGACGACAATGTTTCCATTCATACACCATTAGTACCAGTGTCGTTTATCATAATTGATTGGACCGTTCTTTAAAGAGGAAAAAAATGATAAATAGGAGTGAAAGTTTCTGAAGATGACAAAAGATTTGGTTATGAGAGTGAAAATGTATGTATGTCACAAGTTTTTGACAATAACCCAAATATGTGTTATACAGGGTGGTCCAGTATTAAATGTCAATAAGTCACCAATCCATAGCCAATTAAGAAATAAGTTGACATTCATTTTGTCATTTTCCTGAAAAGTGCTTCTTAAGGAAAATACTGTCCTTCAAATTTCTGTTTAAAAAATGTTTTTTTTTTCATAACTGTTAGACCGTGATTGATCAAATTTGGAACAAGCACTTTATTAGACGTTATTACGGTCAAAGACCCAAAACTAACCCAACCCAACTTAAAAATTGTCTTGGAAACGGAAAATTCACTTAAGAAGTTTGAAAAATATTATTGTAGCCAGTTTTCATAGTTTCCAGACAAACTAAAAGACTTTAGTTTTGAAAATTGAATTAGAAAAGATAAAAATTTCAGAAGCTTAAAAATTGTGTTTGTAACCAGTTTTCATGCAAATCGAGAGACTTTAATACTAAAAATTGACTTGTGGACATAAAAACTACTTTTTCAAGAATTTGTTACTACAAATTCATACATTTAAACCTTAAAAATTGACTTGAACCCCAAAATGTGACTGAACTAATGAAAAGTGACATCAGAAGCTTAAAAATTGCATTTGAAGTAAGTTTTCATAATTTGAAGACAAATTTCAATATTTTAGTCTTGAATATAGTCTTAGATGCAGGACATTAACATTAGATTCATGAAAATTGTCTTGAAAACGAACTTTTCGTGCTTTTTACTTTGCTTTTCATTTTCTTCGAATTCTGGACTATTTTTAGTGCTTCAAAACTGCTTTCAGCTTGGAAAATCGAGTTTCAAGACTATCTTCACCAAGTTATTGACATAGCAAACTTAAAAAACAATTTTTACATTCTTCATAGACTTAAAATGGCATTCCAAGCTTTGTCACTATTAAATCGACTTCTAGACACCTCAGTTCTAAAAATTCGGGTATTTTTTAATAAACTAGACTGTTTTTAGTGTTTTAAGGCTGTTTTCAGTGCCTCAAATCGAGTTTCAAGACTATCTTTACAAAGTTTTTGACTTATCAGGCCTAAAAGCGAGTGTGTCCACTGACCATAGTCTTGAAAATGTTATTTCAAGCTTCTTCACTATTAAATTGACTTCTACCCTGATAGGTGCAATAAATTGTAGCATCTCTAAGAAATTCAGACTGTTTTTAGTGCTTTTTAAGACTGAAAAATCGAGTTTTAGACTATTTCCAAAAGTCAAGTTTCTTTAGTAATTAAAGTAAAAAATGTTGGTACTAAATGCTATAATAATAGTCTTGAGAACTAATTTTTAGAAATAAAATAGTCCGAAAATTTAATTTACTTCTAGACTTGTTGTCCAGTCCAGAAAATTGAGTTGTACACCAATTAAAGTCTTGAAAACATACTTTTGGGCTCTTTTTAGTCCTAGTAAAGTCAGTTCTAGCATTAAAAGTCAACTTTTATATTATTTTTAGTAGTAAAAAATGAGTTTCATGCACAATACAATTTTTGTCTTGATTTCCGGACTTTTTTTAGTTCTTGAATGCCAGTTTCAGACACTCAACCAGGATGGCAGTCTGAGAAAGCGAATCATAAGACCATTCCTAGTAGTAAAAAAGTTTTTAGACTATTCAGTACAAATTTGGACTTTCACAAGTCTTGGATGTTCAGTTTTAAAATATAAAACGATTTTTTAAATTGAAATTTGGAGGACTGTATCTTCCTTAGGAAACTTTTTTCAGAAAAATTACATAATGCAAGTCAACTTATTTTTTGATTAGCTATCAAATGGTGAATTATTGACACTTAAAACTGGACCACCCTGTATATTAATCCATTCCAGTATAGTAACTTCCTCTTTAGACAGTTAAGAGCAAGATGCATTAAATATGGCAAAAATGTTCTTTTGATGTGTTTCTACGGTGGCTCTGAGGAGACTCCATACAGATTCGGGCAATGCCACATAACTTTTGGTTATATCAGAGAGTTTCTGGCAATTTTCAGATAGGGCGTTGCCATATAGTTTCTGACATTGCCAGAGAAATATGAAAGTTATCCGGGCATATAAGCCGTGGTCCAATGGAATTTCTTCCTGATGTTTCGTCCTCATCAAAGGCGATGACTTCAGTTGAGCAGATTGCTCCAAAAGTCATCTTCAGAAGGTTTAAATATTTCATTTAAACAACAATTCACATTTCAGATACTAGATAGGTTTGAAGAAAAGTAAAAAAATTTGATTTTGATTACTCTATCTGTCATTTGCCAAACGATGGTACAGATCAGAAAGTGATCTTCTGTCGGTGAAAAAAGAAAAATTTCTGGGACTTTTCGAGCAGATGACAAACTTAAAATTACTTTTGAATCAAAAACAGAATTTTTTTTTAAAGTGGAGCTGTGGTTTAATACTTGAGATTTCATGTTTTAAAATGTAATCAAAAATACTGGAAAAAACAATTTTTCCACATAATTTCCGGAAATTTGACCTCTTATACATATACAGGGTGTCTATTCTCACTATTTTGTGGGATATATTGTCTTACAAGATTGAGCAATCGTTTAAATCAATCCAATCACCTAAAAACTGTGTTTGACATTACATAAATCATAATTCGTAATGCGGACGACAGCGGTAAAGCCGGTTTACGAGATACTGAGAGGTGCAAAAAATTTTTTAGATGAGACAAACCGGCCATGTTTACCTCTCTTAAAGATGTGCTAATTGATTAAACAATATTCTAGTGAACTGGTGGCCTGGTTTTGTAGAATTGGACCACGAAAACCTACGCAAAACTGTAAAATTTCAAAAATTTCTTTTCAAAGAAAACGCAAACCGTGAGTAGTCTCATCGGTTGATAGTCAATGGAGCATTATTCAAAAGCTTCGAGGTATTTTAAAATTCCTTATAGAATGTCAAACATCCGGTATAATGGACGTTCTATCACAACTGGTGGATAAGTTCTAATGAGGTAACAATAATGTCCAAGCTTCATGGGTTCAAATTTTTTACTTGATTGAATTTTAAAATTTTTCTTCCAATAAAAATGTAGAAAATCACTAGCTTAACTTTTTAAATTCAAAAGTAGATAAATTCAACAAAAATCAAACAATTTTTCAAAATCAAAGTTAAAAAAACTTACCTTTAAGTCACAATGTATTTGAATTAAAAATTAAAAACTGGATAAGACAGTTTTACCCTGGATCTAGCCGGGGCTAACAAACTTTTTCGCGATGTTAGGTCGTTGGTGCGTGTTTCTTCGCGGAGTCAATGTCACTCACTGGTCTGCATTGGTGCCGCTCTTCAGCGTCTTCTTCTTCGCCGGTACCATAGCCCAGTCGTTTCAGAACCACCTGGTGGAGAGGCGAATTCGGTATGGCGGTGATGGTACCCATTGTAACTTTTTCCCTGAGTCCCGGCGTGGGAAATGCATTATTAATGCGAATTCTGTATCACTTTTGGTTAAATAGCCTAGATTTTCGTATTTGCCGTTTTTGGGGCGCCAGAGTTCTCGCGTAGGAGTCTTTGTGTTTGTTGCTGGAGAAACGCTTTAAAAGGTGCCAGTCAAGCTCCATTTTCTTCTCTAAACATTGTCTAAGATGCTAAATGATTGAAAGTGTTTTACACATTTTCTTCCTCTTGTTGGTTGAGACGAGTTACTCATCATGTTTCATTGGTTGAAAAAATAGAATTTCACGCTATTTTCAAGTAAGTTGTTACACACACATAAAAAGAATCCTGATTTTTCCGGACTAAAGAAACGCAAGGTGCACGCCCTTGACCGCACGCAGGGCTAAAAGCCGCTTCTTCTTCTTCTTCTATGTGTGTTCGTGTACATATGAGTCGGAAGATCAAGATAAACGATGCCGGTTATCTATTTAAAGAGCTTTATTGGTTTATTTAGTCGTTATACCCGACAAAAGTCTGCTTTAATTTCTCTAGAACATGCAAATTCAGTTTTCTTCATCATGCAAGCTTTGATGCGGTTTCAACGGAACCTTATTTATTATTAATAAAAACCTAATAAAAACACTCTCCCTACTGACCTCTATTAAGTAAATGGCATTCCTCAGCATTGTTATTGTAGTAATGAAAGAATAACGTGGAATTGTTATTGAGTATTAGCAGTAAGAGCGTAGCAATGATTTTTACGACATCTAATAAGGGTTCCTAAGAAAACAAAACAAATGGTACAGAGAAAGCCAAATGTGGCCTCAAAATTGTTACAAATACAAAGGGTGTCCCAAAAATGCTACTGTGCTTTGGGACACCCTGTAGCTTAACTTGAGTTAAAATTTTCAAAACACTAATGCAACGCCAGTAAATTATTATAATCTACCGAGTGGCCGGAAGAAATATTAAACATCCTCTTCAAGCTTTTACATCCTTTCAGTTCGTCATCGTGTGTTATTAGCCTATACTCAAGTTTTCCCTGAAACATTACTTTATAAATGGAAAGACCGCTTTAAAGCAATTTGTATCAAACGTTGAATTAATCTAATTATTGAGTTTTTTTCGCTTTTGTGAAGCGGATAATCGCTTTTACCACCGTTATCTTGATTCAATTAAATTAATTGTTGTTACAATAAACATTGATTCTAGTTAGATTATGTTTTATGGGATTGCAGAGATGCTACTGCAATTTTGGTATTTTTTTATTGTCAAAAAGCTAATGCCCAACTGAACAAACCAAACTGTTTACAAATGACAGAAATCAAGTTTTGAGACTATTCACAATAATTGTGTACGTTTTCTTTTGTTGAATTAACTACATTTTCTGAGGTTGTTTTTAATTAAAAAAAAGCTTTATATTTGAGCCAATCATCAACAGCTCTTGACTTGCTGGTGATTGACTGTACTATGTAACTCTTTTATGTAACTATTCTGTATACATTTTTTATAATTGAATTGTAGAACATTTCTTAGCTATAATTCCAGAAGATCAAAACAAATGACAACGTGTTTCCGGTGAATGTAAGATATTCCAATTTATTAAGAAGCATAAACAAATTCATTAATCACGTCAAATACAAATTATAATTGAACGTTTCCAGGATGTTAAGTTTTCTTGACAACTGTGAATTGATTTGTGTAAGTTCCGGTAGTTAACACACAGAACACTCAATAAATGTTCATATTGTTGTTGGCATGCCAACAACAATGATCAAATGAGTTATACAGGGTGTCTCTAAAAGGTCTGTACAAAATTCTATGACATATTCCTGACATCAAAATAAGCCGATTTGAAGCAACTTACCTTAGTCCGAAATTGCTCCGTCTTCGAGATACAGGGTGGTAAAGTTAAAAAATAAAATTCGATTTTTTAAAATATAATGTACATTTTGTAACGTATTACTTTCAAATCTGGTACCCAGGGGTTTTTTGAGATGCAAAACCCGAATTTGGACATGGCTTATCAAGTCAATTTTCAAGTCACTTTGACTGATTTGAACACTTTTAACTTGAAAATTGACTTTCCAAACTTCAAATTAGCTTATCAAGTCAATTTTCAAGCCACTTTCACTGATTTGAACACTTTTAACTTGAAAATTGACTTTCCAAAATTCAAATTAGCTTATCAAGTCAATTTTCAAGTCACTTTCACTGATTTGAACACTTTTAACTTGAAAATTGACTTTCCAAACTTCAAATTAGCTTAACAAGTCAATTTTCAAGCCACTTTCATTGATTTTAACACTTTTAATTTGAAAATTGACTTTTCAAGCTTGAAATTAGCTTATCAAGTCAATTTTTGTAATATTAGCAGATTTAAACCCTCACAGCTTGAAAATTGACTTTCCAAGCTTCAAAATAGCTTAACAAGTCAATTTTCAAGCCACTTTCACTGATTTGAACACTTTTAACTTGAAAATTAACTTTTCAAGCTTCAAATTAGCTTAACAAATCAATTTTCAAGTCACTTTCACTGATTTCAACACTTTTAACTAGAAAATTGACTTTTCAAGCTTCACACTAGCTTTTCAAGTCAATTTTTGAAATATTAGCAGATTAAAACCCTCACAGCTTGAAAATTGACTTTCCAAGCTTCAAATTAGCTTAACAAGTCAATTGTCAAGCAATTTTCACTAATTTGAACACTTTTAACTTGAAAATTAACTTTTCAAGCGTCAAATTAGCTTAACAAATCAATTTTCAAGTCACTTTCACTGATTTCAACACTTTTAACTAGAAAATTGACTTTTCAAGCTTCAAACTAGCTTTTCAAGTCAATTTTTGAAATATTAGCAGATTAAAACCCTCACAGCTTGAAAATTGACTTTCCAAGCTTCAAATTAGCTTAACAAGTCAATTGTCAAGCAATTTTCACTGATTTGAACACTTTTAACTTGAAAATTGACTTTTCAAGCTTCAAAATGGCTTATCAAGTAAATTTTCACTGATTTGAACACTTTTAACTTGAAAATTGACTCTTCAAGCTTCAAATTAGCTTATCAAGTCAATTTTCAAGCCACTTTCCATTTTTACTGCGGTCGGTAGAAGGCGCTTTACAGTGTACTTTCATTGATTAATAAAAATACAATTACAGTCACTTAAAACCATCAAAAGTACACTGTAAACCGCTCCCTAACGGCCACTACTTAAAAGGTGTCCAAATTCGGGTTTTGCATCTCAAAAAACCCCTGGGTACCAGATTTGAAAGTAATACGTTACAAAATGTACATTATATTTTAAAAAATCGAATTTTATTTTTTAACTTTACCACCCTGTATCTCGAAAACAGAGCAATTTCGTACTAAGGTAAGTTGCTTCAAATCGGCTTATTTTGATGTCATAGGATTTTGTACAGACCTTTTGGGACACCCTGTACATAATTTTCAGTTGGTGTCATGGATTATATAATAAAAACAAAAAAAAAATTGAAAAATTTTAATATAAAAAATTATATATATTTATAAAAGAACAGAGCCAAATAAATAATCTTTTGTCTTCCACAATAGACAAACGTATTTCCCTTAAGGTAACTGATTTACAAGAAATATGTTTTATCAGTAAGTTTTGTACTAACTTTACAAAATTGTAATCTCAATGAGACAATCAAAAATATTTTTTCAGTGTATTGGAGATATTTTTTCAGCAAACCCCTTATTATAGTAATTGGTAACATAAAAGTTAACTGACTACAATGAGCATGTTTTTGTAGAAAATTGGCTCCATAATTGCTTTACTCCCTTATATTAAAAAAACTATACAGACATAACAATTATTATTGTACATACATCACAGTTTGGCACATTAAACCTCTTCAGAGCTGAAACTTTAAATGAATCTTTGAAATAGTGCAAAAAATTAACACTAAACTTCCTTAACCAGTAAGGGATTCTCCCCTTCAATTCTTTTAGTCAAATCCAAAGCTAAATGCTTACTTTCAAGCAGTGCAGGATCTAAAGTGATGGGCGGAGTGCTAGTATTAGAAGGACTAGGAGGATTTTTGATCAAATCAAACTTATCATCTATTTTGAGCATCACTTTAGCGTGTTTTTTGTTCGCTTCGTAAAAATTTCCCCTCTCGTGTGGCAAAGCGTATTTAAGCTTATTCCAAAAGTATTTATCACCCCACTTAACGTAAGTGTTAGTTTTCATGTAGCTTTTAAGCTCATCGTCCAGTTTGCTCTCATCTAAATCACCGTAAATCACTACAATCACCCTGGCTCTTCCTTCAGTAATCGCTTGGGTATGCGCAGTCCTGAACTCCAACTTTCCCCAAACACTGTCCAGAAAATTGTTGGATAACACCACCAATGTCCTCCTAGAGTCCCTCACGCTGTTCACCACTTGTTCAGCAATAAACTCTCCAGGTACCCAATCCCTAATGTGAATGCAAACTTTGTAGGGATTGTCCTTACGTTCCAGTTCTGGAAGAAGCTGTTCCTCCACAAACTTTTCGTCTGGATGGGCGTAACTGACAAACACGTCGTACGTTTTGTCCTTGTCCAGTTCGTCTTCTGTGATGAACCACATGCAGAGGTTTTTCGCAAAGAGGTAGACTTTGATTTCGGTTTCGTAACGATAGTAAAGGGCGAAAGCTAGGGAGCACATTAGCAGCATCGTTAGTGTGACAAAGAGGAGAATGGATAATAACGGTGACATTTTGCAGATGTCTGTTCTATCGACTAGTTCTGCTTTCAAGTTTTCACAGTATACTTCCGAGGAATTTACCTGGAATAATAGAAAAATGTCAGTTTAGCTACTAATTTGACCACTAAACTTGCTGATAGTTTACAACCACAATGAAGATATAAAACAGTGTAATTTTTTTACAAATTGTGGTTTTATAGGTCTGTGGTCAGTATCTTTTGATACGCAAACCTCAAATGATGTACACATACCTTCAATTCATAATTTTGCATAAGGAATTTCTGTAAATCCGCCGATTTGCAACTACAATGCCACGGATTGTTTTTTAGTATTACTTTTCGAAGAGAGGTGGCATTTTTCAGTTGTTGAATCAACGATCGATTTAGGTTTTCTAGAAGGTTGTCAGCCAAATTTAATTTCTGTAAAAACAAATTATCATCACTTCCAGGACTTACAGGCAAAATAAAAACTTACCACAATCTTAGTGGGAACCCATTCAAATTCTGCAATAAAATTCCTTGACAAATCCAGTACTGTAATATTGTTATAGTTGTCTTCACTTCCTGTAGGTCCTGCAGTTAAATTGTTCCCACTTAAAACCATAAAAGTCTGGTTGTAATTTGTTGTAGAAAAATCAATTTTTGGGTATGAATTTAAACCAGCAAAAGAACAATTGACCACCATTGCGGCGTAAAAAGGTTTGTACGAACATTGGCACTCATTTGGACACCCAGACATTTCCGGACACTGAACTTGGGTAGGTTTCACTTGTAAGATTTTAGTTTTATTGTCGTTTGCGCAAACTAATTCATCTTGCACGATATCGATCACTACTTTGAGTTGGGTATTATTGGCGTTGTATCTAGCCAAATCGTACAATGTACAATCGCACTTAATCGGATTTCCATTAATAATAAGTGTGATTATTGAACTTGTGTCGTCTGGATCAGAATTATTAGTATTTTGGGCGAAGAGATAGTCGGTGAGCACAAAATCCACAAACTCCACCTTGTTGTAGCTCAAGTCTATTTGTAAAGACTTGTTGGTTGTATGGATAAAAGGGTGCAACTAAAAATCATAATTTCAAAAATAACACAATTAATATTAAATTAAAAATACTTACGTATAGGTAATCTACTTTGTTGTAGCGTAAATCAATCTTTCTAACATGCAATGTGGAAATTAGCTCTGGAATCTCTGTTAATTGGTTGTGTCTCAAGTCTATTTTTTCAATGCTCAGCAAGGATGATAAAGGTGAAACAGGCAAAATGTAGCTGTTGTTCCACTTATTAAAAGACAAGTTTAGATTGATCAATTTTTCCAAACTGTTAAATGCCCTTGTTTCAATAGTGTCAATTAAATTTCTCTGCAATTCTAGAGTAATCAGTTCGTCTAAATTTTCAAACAATGTTTCACTGATTCTCGTTAATTGATTGTTGTCTAGTTTTAACACTTTTAACTTGACTAGACTTGTCAAAGCACTGTCAGGTACATTATTGAGCTTGTTTTTTGACATGTTTAACTTTGTAAGGGAAGTTAAGTCTGCAAATAACTTTTCTGGTATTGCAGTTAGCTTATTGTTACTTAAGTTAATCTCTTCCAGTTTAAAGCAGTTTTGGAAAGTGTTTTCTGGAATATTCGTAAATTCATTGTAATTTAGTTCCACAATCTTAAGTGAAGTCAAATTAGCTAACACACCATCTTCTAAAACCAATCCAGGGTTACTGCCTATCCGTACATTTTCCAGTAATGTATTGCTGGAGAAAGTTTTGCTGTAAATCATTTTTATGTTGTTTTTTCTTAAGCTTAGTATTCTTAACAGTTTTAGCTGCTCAAAAGTGTCTTCTGGCAGTTCCTGGATTTGGTTAGCACTCAGCTCTAACAGCGTCAAGTTTTTCAAGCCCTCAAAAGTTTTGTTAGTTAAAGTGGTTATGTTGTTGTTAAACAACATGAGTGTAGTCAAAGTGGACAGTTTTTCAAATACACGATCTGGTATTAGTTGGATGAAGTTTCCAGAAATGTCCAGCAGATTGAGGTTTGGCACATAGTCGAAATACCGGTCTAGTGTGGTAATGGAGTTCTTGTTTAAGGTCAATCTAGTCAAATTGGGAGTGTTGGCCAAAAAGTTTGGTTCTAAATTTATGGCACTGAAAGACAATTGCAATGTTTGCAAATAGGGAAGCGACTCGAAAGATTCTTTAGAAATATTGATTGTCTGATTGGTTTGCCAGTGAAGCACACTTTCAAAATATAACGATTCTAAGTTGCTCATGTGAAACTTTTCTAGGAGAATATCAGCAAAACTGTTATTCAAAAAGCAATATTTCACTTTTGCCAATTTAGCGTCCTGTATGTTTAGTGATGGGATGGTTTCTATGTCCAGTTCAGATGACTGTTCTCCCACACATTCCAACACTACTTGATGATTTCTGTACACTGACACCACGATTTGCGGATTTTCTCGGGGACATTGAATGTCTGTTGACTCATATTCATTGCAGGTACAATCCTGTTGGTTTTTAAATTGGCTACATTTTAGTGCAGTGGATGTAGCTAGGAGCAAAAGAAGTATCGTCCATCGTATTTGTGCTTGTATGACGTCCATTGTCGTCAACCTGAAATAAAAATTCATAATTTGTACAATCATATGTAAACAGTATCATGTTTGTTTAGTTAAGAATGAAATTCTAATAATAATTTGTTTTGCTAAGCTGAAAGTTACGGTGAATCCGGTACGGGATAGGCAAAACCTGTTTTTCTCAAAAGGTTGGCAGTGTGTATAATTTTTCATGTTGGAGCCAGAACAGGTCGGTGTGTACAATATAATTAATTACCTTTATAACACACTAATTATGATTTTTTATTGAAAAGACCAAATAGATGAAAGTATGTTTATTCGAATAAACATCCTTACCATTATGAGATGGTATTGCATCATCATTCTTCAAATTGGTTTACTCGAGTAATTTTTTGAGGATTAAAAGGTAATTTCTTCCTCAACCTTTTTAATCCTCAAAAAAAAAATAAAAATCGAGTGAATCAATTTGAAGAAATCGAGGGGTAAACCGCTGAGTACAATTTTGTACACTAATTCCTAATATGCCAATAATGTCCACTAATTCCTTGTAATGCCCAGTAATTCCTAATAACTTCCAATAACTAACCTAACCTACTCACTAATTTTCTAAATTACCACGACTGAAGAGTCTAAAAAACCTTTTTTAAAATATGCGTAAGTAGATATCAACTGTTGATTAGTTTAAATGGGACACCTTGTATATTTATTGCATTTTTGGATTCTACCTCAAATTCTAGACATATTTCGTGTATTAATATCATACACTTTTCTGTATCCGTTTCTGAGATATTTACCGTTTTATGTGAAATTTAATATTTTCAGTCTCCAAAAGAATAATTTTAATTTATGCATATCAGGAAACGTGTTTTTCTTGGTTTTTGTGTTTTGTCGTCTTATACAAGGTTTGTTCTAAGAGTGGGTGAAGAAATCGATAAAATATATCGTACAGGATGGTCAAAAAAAGAGCTCAAGACAACAGTCCTAAAAAAGCACGTTCTCTTATTTGAAAAACGTATGCTTTAAATTGATCCATTGAACTGTCAAAATAATCGAGTTATTGAAGGTTAAAGTAGTAGCTGTCAAATTCAATGAAAACTTTTTTGTCTTTATTATCAAACCACTCTTTTGTTTGCAACACTTTGTATAAACTTTTTTATGTCGATGGATAGAAAATATAATAGACTTTCCAAAAATATGGCCATTTGTATTAATAGGGTGCTTCGTTTGCCCGCCAGAGGGCTCCAAAGCTAACTAAACGTTTTTCTTGACTGTAACCACTTGAGGGATTTTTTTTTAATGGGTCAGTTACGGCTCTTATATTTGGCACAAACCTAGCACAGTGAGTGTCAAATTTAGATCCGCAGCAAAACTGTAGAAAAAAAATCATTAAAGTCGATTTTCGCTTGCACTAAGCGGCCAACCTAACGCAAAACCCATTGGAATAGTGGTGGCTTTTCAGGCAACTTAGACCCTTACGAAAATTGTCATTTGCAAAATCGGTTTTTCAAGAAATTTCTATGCATTACATCGAAGTAGACCTAGTAGCTCATGTAACCGTGTTTTCTTAATTTTCCAGGGTCAAATAAGCCCTAACCAGTCGAAAAATGTTTCTTGGACACCCTGTCTGTAAACCGTAAATAACACTCGTATTTGAAACACCTTGTATATTTATTTTTAAATGTCGATGGATATCCAATGAAATGAGCTTTCCATTGACGTACAAAAGTCGGTTGGTTAGTGATACCGTTTGGCCACTAGAGGGCGTCAACTTTGACCAATTTTTTTGGTGTATCCTTTTGTTTAATATTCAAAAACCCGTTTAATTGCACTATTTTTGCTAGAGTTTTATACGTCAATGGAGAGCCAATGGAATGACCTTTCTAAAAAGTTCTTAACATGGATTGATAGGTTAGACGGTTTCGCCGCTAGAGAACGTCAAAGTGAACTATTTTTTTATGACTTTTTTCGTGCATCCTTTTGTTCAATCTTGAATAACTCGTTTATTTGCAACATTTTTAGTAGTGTTTTATACGTCAATGGATAGCCAATGAAATGAGTTTTCTAACAGTCTCCCAATTTGAATGGATAGGTTAGACAGTTCGGCCGCTAGAGGATGTCAAAATTAACCAATTTTCTCGTGCATTCTTTCATTCAATCGTCAATAACTAGCTTATTTGCCATATTTTGAATAAACTTTTATATGTCAATGTATAGCCAATGAAATAAGCTTTCTATTGACGTATAAAAGATGATGGGTTAGGGGTATGGTTTTGACGCTAGAGAACGTGAAAATTTTTAAAAGTAAAATTACAAAATTCATAATTTTGTATTGTATTCCAACGGAATTCATTGAAATTACCAAACTTTATTTATGTTTAAATTTCAATTTAGATGTTTTCAAAATACCAATGTTCCTCCAGTAATGCCCATTAATTCCTAAAATTTGTACACCATAATGCCCCTCGGAATAAATAGCCACTCAAAAAAGACCAAAAATTTTGCTGTCCCATTCTTTTTGACTAGCAGTTTAGTTGGAATATTTAAATAAAACCTTGCGAAGTACCCACAATGTACTTCAAGAAACAGTACAAATTAAGGAACAGAAAATTGCAAACAACAAATATTTATAATGAACACTCAACAAAAGGATGAAGAAATATAAGTATATTCTTCAATGGTAATGAAGAAGACTTTACTTTCTTTACAACATTGTAAAACAACTAAACTGACAACTACATTTAATGGTACTAAGGTTACATGTGCAGCATTTGCATAAATCTCAACACAGTGATTGGTCAAGAAAAGCAGCTTTTTCTTGACCAATCACAAACTATTACACTGTACTACAATTACGTAAATGCTACACATGTTTCTGATTTTAATTCACTGTTACACACATTTTATGAATGCTACCTCAAAAACCGATAATCAAGTATG
The DNA here is from genome assembly GCF_016097725.1 of Ips typographus. NCBI lineage: Eukaryota > Metazoa > Arthropoda > Insecta > Coleoptera > Curculionidae > Ips > Ips typographus. The sequence goes on along the minus strand of NC_138430.1, from coordinate 7,977,176 downwards.
AAACATTTGTTATTTGTAGACAAACAATTTCCAAGAAAAACTTGTGTAAATTACCTGAAATGAGTTGCATTTTGTCCAGACAACAATTCAAATTAAAAAAAATGCTTTTCCTGAAATGTGAAACAAATTAATAGAGAGAATTAATTAATTTGCTATGTGCGGTTGAACACAAATCACTATTTATTACATGGTAATATTTTTAAATAAATTTTTCTAGTTTACATTTTAATTCTGGGCTTACATTAGAAAAAAGGGAAGAAATCTCGAAGTCATCACGTTTTGGCTACGTTCAGGAATTTCCAACAAAACAATGTTGACCGGTTTCATCCTTATGCAAATTACCAGATTATGTTGCCACTGCCAATAAAATTATTGATAAAACCACTAATATTTGACCTTTAACACTATTAACTGATAATATATAAACTCTATTGCAGAAAAATCCTAGTAGTAACACTTATCACTGTTTTGTGGCACAAAACATGTTATGAAATCTAAATGTTGTTTTTGCCAGGAAGTTACTTTATCTAAATTGTACTGTAGACCAGAATTTACTTATAAGCTATTAAAAACATTTAAATTACCTTATTTTTTGTTAAATACCGTGTTATACACTGAACACTTCAAGAAAACGACTAGTTCTGCTGGCCCTTAAAGTAAGGGCAGGTAAACTAAAGCCTCATAAACGAAATAAGGGTCAAACCCTGAAACCTTCTCATAAATAAACTTATAAGTGGTACCGTTAGTGGCCTCTAGAGAGCATCAAAATTTTTAAGTTATCTCAAAAACTACATAAACAGTGTTAGTGACCAATTCCACTGCCATAACCATTATTATTTTTAACACGCAAATTCTATGCTAATTCAATTATGATGAGGTTAATTGACCTCACAAGGTTTCCAACATGTTTTTCACATTTATCTGTAAAATGTCTTATTTGCAAACCATTTTGGGTTGTTAATTAATTAGATAGTTTTATCCGGTTTTTTTGCAATGTAAATTTATTGGGATTTCAGGCACCGTAAGAAGCTCAAAATGTTCGTCTTGAACTGCTGTTTCACCTCGTGCTATCCGCAACACGATTGAACATATACAGGGTGTTAAAAAACAGGTTAAATTTGAATTAACACTTCACCAATTTACCCGTTTTTGAGTGGGTGTAAACCTAGTCCACCGGGTGCAGAAAGTCATTCAGAACATTTTTGGTCTCTTGCCAAATTTCCGTAATTCTAACCGTTTCCGAGATATTCAACTTTTTTATGGAATTTGCCACAAAATTTAGAAAATTCCGTATCTCCCTTATTTTCGGGATTTCAGCCACCGTAAAAATTTCAAAATGTTGGTCTTGAACTGCTTTTTCACCTCGTGCTATCCGCAACACGATTAAACATATACAGGGTGTTAAAAAACAAGTTAAATTTGGAACTAACGTTCCACCAGTTTACCCGGTTGTGAGTGGACGTAAACCTAGTCCATTGGGTCCAGAAAAACATTCTGAACGTGTGTCGTTTCTTGCAAAATTTCCGTAACTCTAACCGTTTTGGAGATATTCGACGATTATATGAATTTTTATGTTACACGCGTCTAAGACTTGTTTTGCTAGAATAGCAGCAAAGTAGGCGGTGAATGTTTGTTGACATTTTAAAGGTCGCAAACTGAAACGTCACGCTGACGTAATTGAACAATACGATACACGGACCAAGTGTCAGATTACGTCATCGTGACGTCACACTCACAGCCTACTTTACCATTAATACTAGCGAACCGGCATCTTGGACGTTTTATTAAAGATTATTTCAAAAAAGTAACAGATAAGCGACATATAATCGTATTTTTAGTTGTTTCTTGATGAAATCTATGTCAGATTGTTTATTTGACTTAGTTCTACCCAAAAAAGGGTGGATGAACCTGTTTTTTTGGGAAAAGAATTGTAAAAAAACGATTTGAAAGTGGTCAGGTTAAGTCTGGGAAAAATTCCTCCCCCTTACTACTGGAAATGTGCAACGTTGCCAAAACGAAGATTCAAAAAAGATGCATGGATGTTTTTTGACATTTTAAAGGCCGCAAACTGAAACGTCACGCTGACGTAATTGAACAAAACGATACATGGACCAAGTGTCAGATTACGTCATCGTGACGTCACACTCACATGCACAGCCTACTTTACCATTAATACTAGCGAAACGGCATCTTGGATGTTTGTGGGATAAATATTCGTTTATTAATGATTATTTCAAAAAGTAACATAGTAGCATTTTTCCATAATTTTAGACGAGGAACAAGATAAAATTATAAAAATAGGGGTGTACCATTTAAAAAAGTTGACTTTTTGGCATTGTTTAAACTGAAATTTTTGACCACCCTGTATCATTAAATCTGAAAAATTTCCGCACCCACACTTAGAAAAAAAACTGTTTTCTGATGTGCGTAAATTAAAATTGTTTTTGCGGACTCAAACTGTCAAATTTCGCGTTTATTGCGCTGCCTGTTTTTTATAGTCAATTGTGTAAAAAAATTGACAGGAATATTTACTAAAGCAAATGGAGATTTTTGGTAAATTCTCCTAGAAACTTTTAAACCTTTCAGGGTTCAGGGGATATAAAAGGAACTATTTTCTAAGCATTACAGTTGGTAGTTTAGCCATTACTTCACACTTTAAAAGCCGGTAGTAATTTTGATAATTACTATAATAATTAGCTGTGTACGTCTTAGAAAGATCTACTTTCTCTTAAACCTTATCTGCAATTATTAGTTGAGAATTATGCTACAAAATTCAGGCTTGTTTTAGTACAAAAAATAAACTAGACGAAAGGTAAACGCACCTACCAACCTGTTTATAGCAAACTAATTCCGCTGATTATCCGCTTCACTAATTTCAATTGGACTCGGTTGATTACATTAGATATTCAACGACATCGTCAATAAACAAGATTTCATTGTTTCAGGCTCTGGTTCGATTTGTACGCCGCTTTTTTGCGCGGCTTAGAGAAACGGGTTTACTAGGTGATTCGGTGGCTTTCTAGCCGAATATTTGCACCGTTATATCGAATTTTTTTTTTCCTCGACGACATTATACAGGGTGTCTAAAAAGTCTGGAATATTGCAAATATCTCGAAAACTGCTGATTTTATTTTTCTCAAAATTTGCGTCTTGTTATAGTAAATAACAGCGCATGACGTGAGGGTGAAATGAGGTTCGCAAGTATACAGGGTCAGTCACAAAGTATACCAACTTTCTTAATTCAAACCTAACACACTGTATATTACTTCAGATTTTAACAGTACTTATAAAGGCCAATTCAACGATATACGATTTTTATTTTTTTTTTGATTTTTTTTTTGTACCTGCCTATAACAATGATAGGTGTAACAATGACAGCTAACGTCAATATAATGTTAAATTAATTGGCAAATTTTCCTATTACTTAAAATGGTGTTTTTGAGTGAGAAGGAAAAGACTGACATCTTAAGTATCCTTCTCACTCAAAATCACCATTTTAAGTAATAGGAAAATTTGCCAATTAATTTAACATTATATTGACGTTAGCTGTCATTGTTACACCTATCATTGTTATAGGCAGGTACAAAAAAAAAAATCAAAAAAAAAAAAATCAAAAAAAAAAAAATCAAAAAAAAAAAAAATCAAAAAAAAATAAAAATCGTATATCGTTGAATTGGCCTTTATAAGTACTCTTAAAATCTGAAGTAATATACAGTGTGTTAGGTTTGAATTAAGAAAGTTGGTATACTTTGTGACTGACCCTGTATACTTGCGAACCTCATTTCACCCTCACGTCATGCGCTGTTATTTACTTTAATAAGACGCAAATTTTGAGAAAAATAAAATCAGCAGTTTTCGAGATATTTGCAATATTCCAGACTTTTTAGACACCCTGTATATATAGAAATTCGTGTCTGTGACCAGAAACCAAAACAAAAAGCTTGGATAATTGCGTTTGATGAATAAAATAGGCTTGTCCGGTAATTTTCAATTGGACCGTTACCTTTTATGGTCGAACCAACAGTTTGATCTATATGGATGCCACGTAACTTACATAACAATCATCAGGAGTTGAAACGGTAAAAGCTTGAATTCCGAACTGGGAAATCCCTTTTCTGATGGTGTTTGACCGATACTACAATTATTTAATTATTTGTTATTGTTTTTGTTTTAAAATAAAAGGAATTTTTAAATCATTTATCCTTTACTAGCACTTTTAAAGGCTTAAAAATTCACATTTAATTACTGTACTTTACACCTACTGTCTATTTGACATTGACATGTAGTATTCATCTAATCCTCAAAAAACTCAATTTCCACAATACAAACAAACGCAAACTGTCACCACTATTTCCGCCATATTGGAATTTTTGACAAGCACCTTCTAGGTTTTCTAGTATAGTAGGCGGTGACTATTGGCGTTTCAAGTTAAGATCGCAGTACCAGTTGATCTAAAATCGGGCAACACGTTCCTAACCTAACATTATAAATAATATGACACTGTCACTTCATATTTACGAAACCAATGCTAAATTCCTAACCAAAATTAGTGTAAGCAAACGGAGAAATGACAGCTGGAATGCCCGAAACTGTTTTCAAAACTGATCACCAGAGGGAGTATCTCTTATCTTGAAACGCCAATAACGAAGGCAAAATCGTTCATTATTAATGAGTCCCATTAGATAATGCATGATTTTTCAATTCAATGTACGATTTTACCATATCCAGCCATATACTCTCAGTACAGTTCTATCCTTCTTCATTTGTCTTAAACAGAGAGAAATAGACTCACATTATTTAGTTGACAACCACCATCACCTTCCGAACTAATTGTCACTGTCATTGTCAAGGGTGCCTATGACTTAGTGTCACTGGAGGTAAACATATACCCCGTTTGTATAGGGTGTCTCAAAAACTATACATAGTATGGCAAAAATTTATTAGTAAATAAGGCCAAAGGAAAATGCTGAAAATAAATTTCAGCTTTCTAAATCCACCGCTAGGAGGCGTTTCGATACCACTAAAATGAAAAATGTCCAAAATCTCTTCAAATAAAGTGGTGGGAGTAGTCCAAAGTTTGCTTTGAAAAAAATGAAATATCTCGAAAACAACTAATCGTAGAAACTTCATTTTTGCGGCATTTTAAAGAGCATTTTCTGTCCTGTAGAGTGTCCCAAAACAATGTTCCATTTAGTTTTCGATCTTTTTGATAGAGGGCGTTTTTACCAAAATTGCACTTTCATCTTAGTTATCTCGAAAAAATCAAATGCAATGGTATAGCTTCCTATTACTTATTCCATAAGCAATCAGATGTTTGTAACACGAGTTTTTGGACATTTTTCATTTTAGTGGTATCGTAACGCCCCCTAGCGGTGGATTTAGAAAGCTGCAAATTATTTTCAGTATTTTTCTAAAAAAAAAATCTTGTAGTCATACTACTTATAGTTTCCGAGGTGCACGGCTTATTGGGACACCCTGTACTACTGCTTGCTGCTTACTTTTTGCGAAATTAGAACATTCTCGGTCATTAATGGCTTTCATTAATACCCTCGTTGGTTAATTAACTATTAATGCTATTTTACTACTTTTATGAGCAGGATCTGACTGTTTCTAACTTAAAAATGTATCATTCACATGTTCACAATCTAATCTGTCATTGAGTGTCACTTGTTAAACTCTAGAATCTAGTCTAAGTTTTAATGTGACATCCTGTATTTGACCTGTCACAGTCAAATCACAATTTAGCTGAGATAAGGTCTAATTGACATGTGATTTAGTCTGTTTAGCGGTAAAACAATCAAACACCCAGAGTGTTGGTCAAAATTCAACCCATGAAGGTGTAAACATGTTAAATACAATTACTTGTTCAATGGGCTGTTTTAGTTGATTTTCTTTCAGTCATATGGTTTGCAAAAACGCAAACAAACACAGGAAAATAAATCGAAGCAAAGGAACAAATGAATTCTGATTGATAAGCTCTGGAAAATGACATCTCCAATAATAATTTAATAATAAGTCATTTATTATCTATAAATAATTGTGATACAATCATACGAGGAATAAAATACATTTAAATTGGAAGTGTGTAATAACATCCCGCGTTAGATTAGCAGGATCAAGGTTCAGAAAATTTTAAAAACAACAACAAAAATTATGAAATGATTGCAAAGGAATAAGCAGAGAATATTTTATGTCAAGGTAAGACATGACAAGTTTTCTCATTCTGATCATTTCTATATGCCAGTCACGTTAATAATGGCTTCTTCAACAATTGTTCTTGCAGAAACTCTTATATGTCCTCGTTTGTAACTTTCTACATTTTACCTCATCCGTGGCAAAAACGACCGGACTTTGGCGGAATCACGTTTTGCATGACTGGCTTTTAAATCAAACAGAAACCGAATTATTCTATTCATAGCGCCGATTTTTATGAATGGGATTCAGTGATTTATTACAGGTTTTACGTAAAACTTAAATGTACAAATGGGAAATTTGTTATCCTCGACTCCTGCTGATCTGCGAAAATTGAGCGATGATGATAGCGCGCGTTATAATTTCCATCATTTCCAGGAATAGCGAGTAAAGATATCGATTAAATTACGCACGTACGTGTTGATTCAAATTTAGATCAACAAAAATTAGAATGTGCAATTGGAATGCTAAAATTTCCGAGAACGTGTTAGTTAATCCAGTAATTTAGAAAGGAAAGTAAAGCTGGATATTATACACAAATTCCAAGCCAATTAAAAAATAATCATGTGAGACTTTAATCCTGGATGACTACCACTATAATCCAGCAATTTTTTCACATTAATTCAAATGCAAAACATAATTTAGGTTAAAATAGCACAAAAATTTGCATACCAGTTGTTCTTTCGCAATCCTCCAATAAATGATATGTTTACATTATAAATTGACCAGATTGTGCGTTTGGTTGAGATGCCCCGACTTGTTGCACTATCACAAAATCACCGTTCAAAAGTTGTCTATCAATCATCACAATATAAAAACACAAAAACCACGCAGAAAAAAATTATTTAAACAAAATATGCTGTTCACATCACGTAAACGCGAACCATGATGATAGTAAGTTGGTTTGGCCTCGCAGGAATTTGTTTGTTATTTGCCCGATCTAATCTGCGCAGGAACGTGCACAGTCTTATCTTTTCTTACCCACTTATTCGGGTTATGTCTGTCTCTTTTTTGCGCTCCTCACCATTTTAAACCTGATCCGTGCGTCACATCGCACCTCTACAGCATATGAATTTTGTTTTCAATTTTTGGGTCAGTTTTTTACCTGTAAGGTAATTTGAAATTTTGTTTTTGTCATAAAATGTTAACTGGAAAAGAGTTATACTACTCTACACCATTTCCAAATGTAGGTCAACCGTAATTCAGAATAAGGAACTGCAATTCAGAAACCATCAAGAGTAATTCGGAAAAAATCATTTTTTCTTTATTGACTGTGTATTTCAAAATGTTTTGCGATAGTTTCTTTTTGGGATTTTTAACGAAATAAAGCCTAAATAAAGGAAATTTTGCGATATTGCGATACTTTAAGGAATACATTGTAGTAGACCAAGCAGTAGACAATATAGTGTAATTATTATGGCAAAAACCTTGTTACATGATATTAAGTTGAAACAATGTTCATTACAAATTATTATAATAATTTTTCAACATTTAAATTACATTTTGAAGGTCACGTGACTGTTTTTGACAGGTGTCAACTGGACTTGTTAATGTTGCCAGCACTAAAATTGCATAATCAAAGTCACGTGACGTGTCTCTTACAGTTTCAGCTTTTACAACTGTCTAAAATAGTCTAAATTTAATTTACCAAGTTTTTAAAGGTTAAACCACATTTTATCGGTCACGTGATTAATTTTGACAGATGTCAACTGATTTTTACAGTGTTGCAAGCTCAAAAATTGAATTATCCAAGTCACGTGACGTGTATTTTGCATTTTAAGTTTTTACAACTGTCCAAATTTTATTTATCATTTTTCCAAAGTTTTGATTGCGTTTTTAAGGTCACGTGACTGTTTTTGACAATGCCAACTAATCTTTACAGTGTTGCAAGCTCAAAAATTGAATTATCCAAGTCACGTGACGTGTATTTTGCAATTTAAATTTTTACAACTGTCCAAATTTTATTTATCAATTTTCCAAAGTTTTGATTGCGTTTTGAAGGTCAAGTGACTGTTTTTGACAATGTCAACTGGTTTTTACAGTGTTGCAAGCTCAAAAATTGAATTATCCAAGTCACGTGACGTGTATTTTGCAATTTAAGTTTTTACAACAGTCCAAATTTTATTTATCAATTTTTCAAAGTTTAGATTGCGTTTTGAAAGTCACGTGACTGTGTTTGACAATGTCAACTAATCTTTACAGTGTTGCAAGCTCAAAAATTGAATTATCTAAGTCACGTGACGTGTATTTTGCAATTTAAGTTTTTACAACTGTCCAAATTTTATTTATCAATTTTTCAAAGTTTATATTGCGTTTTGAAGGTCACGTGACTGTTTTTGACAATGTCAACTGCTCTTTACAGTGTTGCAAGCTCAAAAATTGAATTATTCAAGTCACGTGACGTGTATGTTGCAATTTAAGTTTTTACAACTGTCCAAATTTTATTTATCAATTTTCCAAAGTTTTGATTGCGTTTTGAAGGTCACGTGACTGTTTTTGACAATGTCAACTGGTTTTTACAGTGTTGCAAGCTCAAAAATTGAATTATCCAAGTCACGTGACGTGTATTTTGCAAATTTAAGTTTTTACAACTGTCCAAATTTTATTTATCAATTTTCCAAAGTTTAGATTGCGTTTTGAAGGTCACGTGACTGTTTTTGACAATGCCAACTAATCTTTACAGTGTTGCAAGCTCAAAAATTGAATTATTCAAGTCACGTGACGTGTATTTTGCAATTTAAATTTTTACAACTGTCCAAATTTTATTTATCAATTTTCCAAAGTTTAGATTGCGTTTTGAAGATCACGTGACTGTTTTTGACAGATGTCAACTGGTTTTTACAGTGTTGCAAGCTCAAAAATTGAATTATCCAAGTCACGTGACGTGTATTTTGCAATTTAAGTTTTTACAACTGTCCAAATTTTATTTATCATTTTTCCAAAGTTTTGATTGCGTTTTGAAGGTCACGTGACTGTTTTTGACAGATGTCAACTGGTTTTTACAGTGTTGCAAGCTCAAAAATTGAATTATCCAAGTCACGTGACGTGTATTTTGCAATTTAAGTTTTTACAACAGTCCAAATTTTATTTATCAATTTTTCAAAGTTTAGATTGCGTTTTGAAAGTCACGTGACTGTTTTTGACAATGTCAACTAATCTTTACAGTGTTGCAAGCTCAAAAATTGAATTATCTAAGTCACGTGACGTGTATTTTGCAATTTAAGTTTTTACAACTGTCCAAATTTTATTTATCAATTTTTCAAAGTTTAAATTGCGTTTTGTAGGTCACGTGACTGTTTTTGACAATGTCAACTAATCTTTACAGTGTTGCAAGCTCAAAAATTGAATTATTCAAGTCACGTGACGTGTATTTTGCAATTTAAGTTTTTACAACTGTCCAAATTTTATTTATCAATTTTTCAAAGTTTAGATTGCGTTTTGAAAGTCACGTGACTGTTTTTGACAATGTCAACTAATCTTTACAGTGTTGCAAGCTCAAAAATTGAATTATTCAAGTCACGTGACGTGTATGTTGCAATTTAAGTTTTTACAACTGTCCAAATTTTATTTATCAATTTTCCAAAGTTTAGATTGCGTTTTGAAGGTCACGTGACTGTTTTTGACAATGTCAACTGGTTTTTACAGTGTTGCAAACTCAAAAATTGATATATCCAAGTCACGTGACGTAGTTCTTACAATTTTACCACTGTCTAAATTTAAAATGCTATATATTTAATTTTTCAACTGTTTCTTTTAAATGATAGGTGTCCTTATTTGACACGTGCTAACTTGGTTACTATGACAGTTAGAAGATTCGTTTAAACGTCAAAATATAACCCGTAATTTCAGACAATCGTACAAAAAATATTTTTGTTTGTTAGAAGTCACCTGACCTTAGAAAAAAGTGTCAAACATTTGGAAAAACCTGTACGTTGTCCTAACCTAACCTAAAAACGGTCACGTGACTTTAAAAAAAATGAATTTTAAGAATTTGGGTCTTTAAAATTTGGAAAAGCAATCAGGTAACCCGAGGAAGTAATTTTTTTTCGAATCATTAATCCTTATGACATTTTGACAAGGATCAAAATGTCATGTACAAATTGTAAAAGCAGATATGCTACTTAATTAATCTGACCAAAAAACTATGAGGCATTTTGAGCCATAATGAAGCATCTTAAAGGCATTTCAAGGTATTTTGTATGCAAAAAGGCAGTTTGGTGTTCAAAAAATAACACAATTTAGGTTAAAAATTAAACTGAATTGCAATTAACAATTTCTAAATTACACTTGACTCTTTCTGAATTCCAATTGACTTTTTCTGAATTACTTGATTAATTTGATATTTGTTAATCAAGAAAGCCAAAATACGAAAAGGCGTTTTTGAGATATTGCACTTTGTTTCTTGTTATGGTGGTTGTAGAAACTTTCCAAAAAAAAACGCCAGTTGAGAAATTAAATTCTTCACCCCCTGTATACAGGGTGTTCCAACTCTATTTAGACACTAAATTTTTCTGTCTCTGTACATTTCAGAGAAAAAATTTCGGATAAAAAGTTCATTATTTAGAAAGAGGCTTTCAATGACAATTTAGTTATAGGGTGAAGCAAAAACGTTTTTTTTGACATAATTTTTTTTTATTAAATGGAACGCTCTGTATTTTCTTGAAGGTTTAGATGGCTCATTATTATTACTGTTTTTTTATTATCTTGTTGGCTTAATTTTTTTGCTTTTTTTCTTTTTACCCCAAGTGAATATGTAGTTACAACATACCATCAGTAATATTGAATATGCAATAATGTTTTTGCTTGTTGTCAGTCTAAAAAATGAATTTTTTATACAAAACTTTTCTCTGTGAAATGTACATAGACCTAGAAATTAGCGTCTAAATAGAGTTGGGACACCCTGTATATAACTAACTACTAAATCTTTCAATTTTTTTTTAAAATCAAATTTGTCGAGAATTTTTGTATTCTACAAGTGCTTGATGTAGTATCTAATAAAGAATAACTTTAGAAATGAATATAAAATCTAATAATTTAGAAATACAGAATGTGTGAGTTTAAGAAAACCGTTTTTTGCTCATCATTATTCATCAGTCATGTATTCTAGATTTAACCACAATTTAACTCACTCTTTTCTTGACCAATCACTGAGAGAGTTTAATTAGGACGTTCATGTAGTTCCTGTACTATGTTTGTAAAAAAATATAATTTCTTCTGTTTTAACCACATTGATTTAAAAATATAACTTTTACAAAATAGTATCATTTCTAGATTGTCTCACGGACACCCACTGGTTGATGACTTCCGCTAAATTAGATAATTGTTTGATAACAATATGGTTTGCAAAAATTATCTGAAAACCGCATAACGAATATACGTTGTCTTATTTAAAAAAATAACGTCTATTAAAACTAATTAAAAAAAAAACAACAAATTTGTAAGCTTAGAATATATATTTGTAAGCAAAAATTCACAACAACAAAACTTTGGCAGTATTATGAGATTCTGATTTATAAATACACACTTTTAGGTCACAATTTGCTTATACTAATAGGAAAAACACTTCTTATGCATGTTATATTAAAACTACTAGTGACTCCAAAAAAAGTCAAAAAATGGATTTTGTGAGAACATTTTAACTACAAATTATTTGATGAGGGTATTAGGATTCAAAATAACACTGGATGATTTATTAGTAACGTAACCAAGTTCAAGCACTTCGTTAATATAATTTTTTGCCAATTTCTCCCGCTTTAAACTATGATGTAACAGATTTTTGTTGGATTCAATAAACCTCGTGGAGGAATGAGGCAAAGCGTACTTGAGCTTCTCCCAAAAATACTTGTCACCCCACTTAACATAAGTATGGGTCTGAATGTAGTTTTTAAGAGTATCATCCAGCTGGTTTTCATCTAACTGACCGTACAAAACCACAATAACCCTAGTTTTACCCTCGTTGATTGCTTTGGTATGGGCGGTCCTAAATTCCATTTTACCCCAATCACTGTTCACAAAACTGTTTGATAACACAACTAGCGTTCTTCTGGATTCACTAACGCTGCGAACAATTTGCTCTACTATAAAATCGCCCGGTATCCAGTCTCTAGTATGAATACAAACTTTGTAAGGTTTTTTGCTCTGCTCCAAACCAGGCAGTAAATGATCGGTTACAAACTGTTCATCTTCATGCGAAAAACTTATAAATACGTCGTACAATTTGTCTGGATCGATGTCGTTTTCGGAAATACAGGACAAGCATAAGTCCCGATTGAAAAGGAATATTTTAATGCTAGTTTTGAATTTATAGTAAATAGCCAAAGTTGCTGTTAGACATAACAGCAATCCCAAACATACGGTTGTGACTGCAATTATATCACTTTGGTTTGAATTTGGGCATGATAGGTTGATGAGTGATAATGGAGTGCGGTTGTCTTCGCAGTAAACTTCTGGAGAATTGTTAGTCTAGAATAAAAATAAATGAGTATATATTGCTTGGAAATTACCAAAAATACCTTCAATTTCACTAGTTGTCCAAGTTCAGACATACCACAACCGCAGTCCCAAGGATTGCCATGCAAAACAACCTTCATCAGGGTTGTGGAACGTTTTAGTTGTTGAACAATATCAACATCAATACGACGGATCCTATTACCACTCAAATCTAAATACTAAATCAAACAATTTCATAATGTCAGGTTTAATTAAATTTTCACTTACTTTCAAATTAGCTGGAACATAATCAACCACTTCCAGCAAGTTACCAGACAAATTCAAACTGAGCATCACTTTTGGTTTAATGCAATTAGGGAACTCTGCCTCAAATGTCTCGATCAAATATAACTTCAACCACTCAAAGTGTGTTAGCTTGGTAAAGGAACTACTAACTGGCATTTCTTTCAGACTGTTTGAAGAACAGTTCACCAGGATAATGTTTTCTTCCAGACTAAAAGCGCAACTGCAATTTAATGGACAGTGCGGCCTTATTGGACAATTCATGTTGCTGAGGTTTGCAAATGACACTCCATTAGGGCAATGGGAAGTGATTCCTTCAAACTGTATTGCATTAGTCAGATTACCAAAACATTTCTTATTAATAAAGAGATGAAGGTCGTAGTTGGAGCAATTGCATGCTATAGGGTTGTTCTTTAAGTCAATTCTAATCCGTTTTGGTTGCTGGTCAATTTTAAAAAGCCGGAAGTCCACTTTGGAAATCTTGTTGTTTTGCAACAATATTAACGTTGCTAATGGCAATAGTTGCACCACCTGCAATTACAACACAGTTAATCAAAATACACCACAGAAAAGTTACTTACCTTAACAGTAGTTATCAAATTAGAGTTGAGTTCCAAACGGTACAGATTTCTAACATTATCAAATAAGCTCATGTCGATTTTTTGAAACTTATTACCGCTCAAATTTAATTTACTCAACAACTTTAAATTACTGAAAAAAGTTTTAGAAAACGAGCCTTCACTCAAATTACTGTAAGCCAGTCCCAGTTCCTCTAAAGAGTTGTTATTATTATAAAATAACTTTTCAGGCAAGTACTCAAGCTTTGTGAGGCTGTCCAGTTTTAAAATTTTCAAATTAATGCAATTTTCAAAAAGTTGGTCTGGAATGACCGTTAAAAAATTGTCTGACAACCACAAGTTGATTAATTTGGTGTTGTTTGCGAACAGGTTTTTGGGTAGGTTGGTGATTTTATTCTGCTCTAAATCCAGTTCTGTTAAGTGTGATAGATTGGAAAATGTGTCTTCTGCAATATAACTAATGGCGTTAACTCTAAAATCTAATATTTTTATTCTTTGAAGACCCACGAACATTTCGCTAGTCAATGTTGTTAAGTTGTTATTACTTAAGTTCAATCGATTCAGACTCGACAAATACCTAAAAATTTGATTTGGTATTATATTTATATTGCTGTATGTTACATCTAATCTGATTAAGTCAGGGACGTAATCAAAAGACATTAAATCGTTGCTTAAATTGATTTTGTAAATATCTAGTTTTGTCAGTTTTCTGGTATAAAACAAAAAGTCATTTGATACCCGAATTCCTTTTCCACGTAAGTATAGTGTTTTTAAATTTGGTATACTTTTAAACACGTTATTATGAATTAGATTGTCATCATTTGTAACATCGTTAACGAGTATTTTTAAGTAGCTCAAATTTTCAATTTTTATGTTTTGAAAAAGTTGGTTAACAAAGCTCTGAACGTTACATCCCTCTATCGTCAATTCGCGATACATTGACCAATCACATCTCGGAATGTAAGAGAAGTAATTTATTTCTGGATTCGAACAGGTTATGTCTATTCCGGGATCTTTGACTATTTTCTTGGGTTTTACCAGTTTGGCAAATACGAAACTGTCAGTTCGATTCGGACAATAATATAGAGTAGTCTCTTGCATATCTACGCAATCGCAAATGCTACCACAATTACAAGAATAAACGCATTTTTGGACTAATTGAGCAAATGCTAAGATTAGTGAAAATTTGATGTCGATTATTTGCATGGCGGTCACCCTGAAACAAAAAAAATGTTTTAAAAAAGTATCATTCAGATAAAAAAATAAATTAATTTTCATTACATTTTTTATGCACCCCCTGTATAACAGTGGCACTGTAAAACTTTCAGGGATGAGTTTAGCAGTTCTTTACAAACATTTTTGCTTTTATTCAAATTTTTCTGTCACCGTTTCTGATGATATTAAGCTAAAACTGGTTTGATGCAAGAAATTTTCAAATTAGTTGGAATTGTGGTTTGAAATTTGAGAACCCTGTAATTCGGTTATTTTCGGGAGTTTAGGGATATTAAACCACTCAAATTAACTGTCTTGGACTCTTCTTTCCAGCGGTGTAAAGTAAAAAATCTAAAAAATTGCGTACAGGGTGTCCCAAAAAACAGTCAATTACCATACTTTTCATGCGCACCCTGTATACTGGATGCAAAAACAGTCCTGCAAACTTACGGTGCTGAGTTAAAGAGTTGATTAGGAACATTTTTGGTTTCTTGCAAATTTTTCGTAACCTTCACCGTTTTCGAGTTATTTAGCAAAAACTGGTTTAATGCAAGAAATTTTGAAATTCTGGTTGAAATTGACAGACAGTGAGGGACAGTCAAAATCGCCTGTAAAACCCACTTGGAGTAAGAAAATGATTGTTTTAAGCACATTTTTGAAATCCTTATTAAATTTTCTATCCAATAATCTGAAAAACAGTAAAAAATTTGGTATAGTCAGGGAGAAAAGTGGTGTCAAAGTTTGAACTATCAGAAACACAGTTTAAATGAACAGTCAAGGACAAAATTGCTGGTAAAATCCACTTGTAGTGAGAAAATGACTATTTTAAGCACATTTTTGAAATCCTTATTAAATTTCCTATCCGATAATCTAAAAAAACAGTAAAAAATGTGTTATAGTCAGGTAGAAAAGCGGTGTCAAAGTTTGAACTATCAGAAACACAGTTTAAATGAACAGTCAAGGACAAAATTGCTGGTACAATCCACTTGGAGTGTGAAAATGACTATTTTAAGCACATTTTTGAAATCCTTATTAAATTTCCTATCCGATAATCTAAAAAAACAGTAAAAAATTTGGTATAGTCAGGTAGAAAAGTGGTGTCAAAGTTTGAACTATCAGAAACACAATTTAAATGAACAGTCAAGGACAAAATTGCTGGTAAAATCCACTTGGAGTGAGAAAATGACTATTTTAAGCACATTTTTGAAATCCTTATTAAATTTCCTATCCGATAATCTAAAAAAACAGTAAAAAATTTGGTATAGTCAGGTAGAAAAGCTGTGTCAAAGTTTGAACTATCAGAAACACAGTTTAAATGAACAGTCAAGGACAAAGTTGCTGGTAAAATCCACTTGGAGTGAAAAAATGACTATTTTAAGCACATTTTTGAAATCCTTATTAAATTTCCTATCCGATAATCTAAAATACAGTAAAAAATTTGGTATAGTCAGGGAGAAAAGTGGTGTCAAAGTTTGAACTATCAGAAACACAGTTTAAATGAACAGTCAAGGACAAAATTGCTGGTAAAATCCACTTGGAGTGAGAAAATGACTATTTTAAGCACATTTTTGAAATCCTTATTAAATTTCCTATCCGTTAATCTAAAAAAACAGTAAAAAATTTGGTATAGTCAAGTAGAAAAGCGGTGTCAAAGTTTGAACTATCAGAAACACAGTTTAAATGAACAGTCAAGGACAAAATTGCTGGTAAAATCAACTTGGAGTGAGAAAATGACTATTTTAAGCACATTTTTGAAATCCTTATCAAATTTCCTATCCGATAATCTAAAAAAACAGTAAAAACTTTGGTATAGTCAAGTAGAAAAGCGGTGTCAAAGTTTGAACTATCAGAAACACAGTTTAAATGAACAGTCAAGGACAAAATTGCTGGTAAAATCCACTTGGAGTGAGAAAATGACTATTTTAAGCACATTTTTGAAATCCTTATTAAATTTCCTATCCAATAATCTGAAAAACAGTAAAAAAATTGGTATAGTCAGGGAGAAAAGCGATGTCAAAGTTTGAACTATCAGAAACACAGTTTAAATGAACAGTCAAGGACAAAATTGCTGGTAAAATCCACTTGGAGTGAGAAAATTACTGTTTTAAGCACATTTTTGAAATCCTTATTAAATTTCCTATCCGATAATCTAAAAAAACAGTAAAAAATTTGGTATAGTTAGGTAGAAAAGCGGTGTCAAAGTTTGAACTATCAGAAACACAGTTTAAATGAACAGTCAAGGACAAAGTTGCTGGTAAAATCCACTTGGAGTGAAAAAATGACTATTTTAAGCACATTTTTGAAATCCTTATTAAATTTCCTATCCAATAATCTGAAAAACAGTAAAAAATTTGGTATAGTCAGGCAGAAAAGCTGTGTCAAAGTTTGAACTATCAGAAACACAGTTTAAATGAACAGTCAAGGACAAAATTGCTGGTAAAATCCACTTGGAGTGAGAAAATGACTATTTTACGCACATTTTTGAAATCCTTATTAAATTTCCTATCCGATAATCTGAAAAACAGTAAAAAATTTGGTATAGTCAGGGAGAAAAGCTGTGTCAAAGTTTGAACTATCAGAAACACAGTTTAAATGAACAGTCAAGGACAAAATTGCTGGTAAAATCCACTTGGAGTGAGAAAATTACTATTTTAAGCACATTTTTGAAATCCTTATTAAATTTCCTATCCGTTAATCTAAAAAAACAGTAAAAAATTTGGTATAGTCAAGTAGAAAAGCGGTGTCAAAGTTTGAACTATCAGAAACACAGTTTAAATGAACAGTCAAGGACAAAATTGCTGGTAAAATCCACTTGTAGTGAGAAAATGACTATTTTAAGCACATTTTTGAAATCCTTATTAAATTTCCTATCCGATAATCTGAAAAAACAGTAAAAAATTTGGTATAGTCAGGGAGAAAAGCGGTGTCAAAGTTTGAACTGCCAGAAACACAGTATTTGTAATTTGCTGGTTAAATTTTCCTGGTAATGTAAAATGTTTACTTTACCGGTAATCACTAATTTAAAGTAAGTAATTTAGATTTTTTAGATAGTTTTTCTGTATATTTAGACACTTTTAGAGATAGTACTAGCTCTGGTTTTAACTTAAATTTTGATTACCTTTATCAATGTGCAAAAAGTGGTTTTAAATTTTGGTTGATTAGTTACTGGAAATTTTACTCAATTTCTGCCCACATTAATTTGTTTTGGTGATTGCGGAAAATATTAATTGAAATAGAAACTTACCTTGTTTAATAAATTTCATATCAAACTTCTAGTAAATGCACCATCTTGACGTGGAAACTGCTGTTTAAAACTTGGTCTTCACTGTACTATTCAACTCAACCGACATTTTGGTAGATTTGTGGGCAGCAGCAAGCTTCAAAGCGAAAGTAATGTGGAATCTGCAAATGCGTTTTACCTTTACAACAACGGAGAAGCAAAAAATGTTCTTAATTTACTTTATTATAGAATTGAAACTTCCGTTAAGGCGTTCAGACGTAAACTAGTTTAAAATCTTAGATATTCGAAAGGCAGATGGATGGTTGGGCTGGTGGAATCAATCAATTAAACTGAAAATGAGGCGTTACACTATCACTACAACGACAACCAAAGAAAATTTGTTAGTACACAAAATTTATTGTATTATGAAGCGTTCACAACTATAAATAAATACACTTATTCAAGAACTTTATTATGTTATCGCTATTTTGTGGTAAAAACATTGATAATTATGTAAATTTAAAACACAGCAATTCATATTTTAGCTTAATTTACAGAAAACTGTTACCATAATCAAATTATCCTACCAAATCTCATCTCACCTGGTCAGCGACATATCTGGCCAATTTTAGATACCTACTTTTTGTGGAATTTTAAATTAAGTTTTTAATAGAATTTTTATTGGTCAGAAACTTGGACTAAAACAATATTACTGTACTTTTAAACAAAAGTTACCATCTTTGAATGTTATAGATGGCGAAATACAGTATTATCATTCGGTTGTGTAACAAAACAGTATATTGATAAGTTATACACTGTAGATATTAATAATTAACATGGAAAATCCTTTTTCCTAAAGAGGTTAAGTTTGGACTGTGATAAATGGAATAACAATGTCCTGTCCTTGAAAGTGCTACTAATAAATGTTACTATTTACTTACATGTTTTCAACCATCTTTGCCATATATTCCAGAGTTGGGCGGAACCAAATTGGATATCATTTGCACAGTCTGAAATAATGTAACCAAAAATGTGAAGAATTAACATGTTTTATCTTACATAATTTTCTTAGGTTTCCAAAAAAATGTTTTCACTGTTTCAAGAGAAGCAAACTTTTTTACTTTGATAGGTGCAAAATATAGAAACGAACATGACGCAGTATCACTCTACAGTAGCAGGCTGGAACTGAATAAAGTTCAACAAAAAGTTCTTTATCAGTGCGTTTTGCTTTTACTGCGTCGTTCAGGGAGGTTGAACCACTCAAATTAACCGTTTTGAGCTTCTTTTTCCAGTGGTGTTGAGCGAAAATCTTAAAACTTGCGTACATAGCGAACCACCATATTTTTCTTGCACACCCTGTATACTGGAAGCAAAAATGGTCTTGCGAACACAGTTGAATTAAGGATTAGGAACATTTTTGGTCTCCTGCAATTTTTTTGTAATATTTACCGTTTTCGAGTTATTTAGGAAAAACTGGTTTGGTGCAACAAATATTTAAATCAGTTGAAACTGTGGTCTGAAATTATCCATACAAAATCAATGGTAAAAAGTGAGAACCATTTTAAATAAATAAAACAGATTAAGAAAAATTGTCTTCCTGCTGAGAAATATTCTCATTTTTTATTACTGATTTTATATGGATTATCTTGCTAGGTATATTTCAGATTCACCAACCTGTGGAGAATCTTTTGATTACATAACATAAAGCATTTAGATTTGAAGAAAAGTTGTATACTTTTCTTTAAAAAAATCCTACGATATTGTTACAAAATCTCATACCGGATTATTCAAATAAAAATAAACTCTTGACTTTATATTATAAAACATCGGGCAATTTGGCCTCTTGGACATAATTTTCAAATCCGTTAAAAGCTGAAAAGGCATTTGCTCTTTCAAGTGCCCCGAAAGTGCAGTAAAGACCATTCTAGAAAATTGCGTCCTAAAAGTATAAAGGACTGTCGCAATAAAAGCGATTTAGGGACATATCGATGCTGCGAGCGCCCACATCCGAATAATATGTGACCGTTAAGTAACATAATGAACATTTTTCATGAAGATTCCTCCTAATCAAGGGCTGGAACATGGCCAAATGCACTCTCTGTAATATGCTCAAGATAAAAATTACAAGAACATTTAATTTCGGTTAGTAAATAAGAGTCTTTTTGACTAATCAGAGTTAGGATCGTTCGCCCTTTGATCCGAATAAATTGAAGCCCTTCTCATTGTTGCTAATCCAAGAATGCAAAGGGTTGAATACCGCACCGGTAGTAATTAATTTCCTCTAAGAATTAATTTAGTATAGGAATGCATTTTGTATAAAGGACCCTATTTTGCAGACAATCAAAAAGGAATTGATGTTGCACAATTACAGTAAATCCTCCCTGAAAAAAAAAACAAAAATGACCAACGTCGATCATTATTTGCCAGAGGTAAACTGTATAAAAGCAGCGGTCTAGTTTACAAATATGCAAACTGAACCGAATGCACATTCAAAAGCGAATAGCCCTGCTTTCATTTTTGAACATCATTTCCGCATGAAATGCAAAGAGCTTGGCTTATCACATTCGGGAGAGGCGGCGATATGTGCCGCATTGTATGTATCCAAATGGAAAGCTTAATTTAATATTATCAGGTCCATATTTCTTTTCCCTGTTTGAAATTGAAAGGAGTTTATTTCGTTTGCGTTTATTTATTGGTTTGGCTGAGACCATGCAAATTTTTACAAAACAAACTGACATTTCCATTGATTCCTATCTTTATGCATATTGCTTCCCTTATATGAATACATAGTTTCGAGTTATTTGAGTAGCTACCAAAAAATGTAAATAAAGAAAGTTGTAGGAAATTTGATCTTCTGCAAGATAGTATTAAGGTGTTTTGCTCTTAAGGAGTTGTGCAAAGCAAAATGTGACACAGTACACAATGCTACAAAACTGTAAATAATCACTCCATAATAAGAATGACTAAACCAAACAAAAAATACACAAAGGATGTTGAAAAAATCTATTTCAGACAGTAAAAAAGTTACAATAACATTTTGACTACACCCCACAATAATTCAGTCTGGAACATGGATGAAAATACTATTACAACAAAAAATGTAGACAATTAATGAACACAAAAAAAATGGGAATAAATTTAAAATTTTCCAAATCCATTGTTAAACAATCCAGTAAATCCCCTACTAACAGCAAAACCAAACACTAACGTCACAGCACTAACTGTTAAAATTGAAATAGCCATATAAGACACTTCATCATCACTGGTGGTGGTTTTAATCTCTTTCTTAATGTATTTAGGTTCTTTTGGTACTTCTGGCAGGTATTTTGCATCAACTCTCTTAACAAAACTCACCAAGTTTGGCCATAGAGACACTAAATTGCACAGTCCATTTGAAGGAAATGGAAGTTTTACTAAGGGGGCTAGATAGCTGTAAACCACTACATCTAAAGAAGTAGGGACATCTCCATAAAAGTAATTCAAACTACCCAGTCGTGCTGATAATGCAGATAAACACTCAGTTACTAAAGTGCTTAAATTGTCTTTTACACTTTCAAGAGTATAGTCTGAAGGATAAAGGCTTTCCACTAAATCCAGTGCATTTTCTTTAAACTGCTTTATCAAAAACACATTGTAGGGGAAAGGTAAGGCTCTGGAATGCCACATGCGAGTGAATTCATCAAAGTTTTGCTGGTCCAACCAGTACACAAAC
Organism: Ips typographus; assembly: GCF_016097725.1. Taxonomy (NCBI): domain Eukaryota; kingdom Metazoa; phylum Arthropoda; class Insecta; order Coleoptera; family Curculionidae; genus Ips; species Ips typographus. Next base: position 7,955,530 of record NC_138430.1, on the reverse strand, counting down.
TCTAAAGCAACTTTCAGTTTTGACTGAACTAAATTGGTAAGCGCCAGGGCCTCGCTTCTCTGTTTGGATGACAAATTCAGGTCCAGATTGTAGTTCAGCGTGTGCAAATACAATGTAAACTCGTTAAACGTCTTGAACGACACATTTTTATGCACAAAACAGGGTCCACTGTAGAATGTGCACAGTTTGATAGTGTTGAGGGTCTTGACTTGCACCGGCACTTTGGCTATTGTAGCGTACAGTAGGGCTTTCGTGCATTCCACGTTTAGTGAGGGCAGACCGTAGTCTCCGTCGTACACGTACAACGTAAATTTATCATTCAAATTCATTGTACTAGGGAAATTTATGTGGTTTAAAACATTTTTGTGGAACTTTTGAGGTTAGAATTGGGGTTTGAGTGACAGTCTCAGCTGACTGATAACGAGATCGACGTAGGCTAGGTCACGTGCTATCTTTGTCTGTTGTATTGGAGATAGGTTGAAAGAGAGAGAAGATAATATAATATGTTTAGTCTAGGGACCCCGTATCGATTTTTTAATGTCAGTCAGTCGATAATGTATGTGCCTCTCTATCGATATTAGTGTGTTTGAGGGAATTTCCGGATTTTGATTAATAAAGATGTTTTTCTGGTTTGTTAGCGTTAAAGCAAGAAAGAAGAAATAATTTAAGGCAAAACTATTGATTTTTTGGCATGTGTCACGTGACTTCCCTTTACTAGAAGTGTATCTGTTCACGTGACATATACAGCAAAGATGCATAATTTTTTATTTTTTTGAGTTACTTCCTAAGATATCTAGTATAAATAATTTATAGAATTGGTGCTAAATAGGAATAAGTTGATCCTGTGAATCACTGGTGGTCGTTACACAGTTATTACGTTTCGCCAATTTGGATTGAGGATAACGCATTGAAAACCGTAATTAAATATTAATTTTAGAGGCAGTTGGTCGCTATCCCTAATAGAATTGCAAATGTTACGTCAAACTCCCGAATTAGATTGGTATTTGATTGAGAAATACCAATATAGAACGCCGTTCTCGTCAAATCGATCTGGATTTACTAATTCGATATTAATACCCACTACGATAGAAATGTGTTACAATTTATTGAAACTTTCTTATTTAAAAGTAAACAGGTGGGAGTAAATTGCTTTTGCTTTGAGACAACCACCACTAAAGTCTGAAAGTAGATGTTAATTACCCTTTAAAATATAATGCGAAGCAGTGAAAAGTTCTTTGTGAGGAGTATGCATTTATTGCATACACAGTCGACTACCTAAGTGTAAAATCCTTTGAGGATAATTCCCTAAATAAACCCCTAAACCGTTGCTTTCAAAGCCTAAACTGGCTTTGATTAAACATAAACACGTTTTGAACAAACAGCGCGGAAAAAACCTCGTTTATAGGGATCATAAGTTTTGGATGGAAATGTTAATCCTCTCCTTGATGTTTATAGCACAAAAATTATATTTTTTGAAGATTTACTCCATTTTTCTTGTCATAAAATTGAAAACAACACTAACTGAAATCGAAAGGAAGGGTAAAAGCACCCCAAAAAAATAATTTTCTCTTAACAATACCAATTTTCCATCTAACTGCTGCAAGGCATCTATCACTAATTCTCACGAGACCTCACCCTTCTTAGCCCTAGAGTCTAGGGCAATAACTTTTAAAATAGTTTTCGTGTATGCATTTTCTGATTTCCATCAATGCTGGAATCCATTGATCTTTTCCATTAACGTTCCCATTTTCACATCTGATTCCCTTTAAGCCCGTCTTTATTTTATGCGGAAGATCCGGTCTTTAGAGATGGAAAAGTAGGAGAAATTCGAGCGTTTTGGGAGTTTCGGCTTTGGCAACTTGAGTCGGTACAATATTTAAATCGTGTGCAAAGCTAGAAGTAGTTTTAAAGCTTTTTCGGGACTAAAAAATTCCTGTTAAAAACCGTTCTAATTGGCTAAATTTCGCAGCTGATTTGCAAACTCTTTGAGAAAATATTACTGTTAAAACTTTACAATCCAAAAGTAAATGGCTAAGACGTAAACCTTTATCCAATCTCATCTTTCAGCTTTGATTGCTTTGGTAAATAGTCTGGAAATAATCGGTCGACTTTTATTTCTCCCAGACAAACGACGGAGAAAACGAAATGAAATTCTGAATAATAACGACTTAAGAGAATCACTCATCAATTTCTTAATTAGTTATAGCGCTCGCGTTTTAAGGAGTTTAATTTCTTAGTGCTCTAATAAAAAAAAAGATAGATGAATCAAACTGAACAAAGAAGAAGATGCAGATATTTATCGAATGCGATTCACGTTCGGTTACAAAGATAAACATTACAGGAACTAAAGAAAGTTCAAAGTTAAACCGATTTCACATTCTCGTCACACCCAACTTTCAAACGGATTGCCCGAAAGCGAGAAAGTAAAACAGGTGAAACTAGTTTCAATTTTTAGCCAAAATATGTTGTCCCAACTTTTGTCACTACGTCTGTGGCAGCATCCATCCAAAATGAGCCACATTAGTGACAGATATCACGTGGTTTTAGAGAATCATTTAGCTAGACAGTCACGTGAATACTATTAAAATAGGCATAAATCTCAGAAACACGTTTAATATGGTATAACAATTTTGTTATGATGTTGGATTTGAACACACCCTGTACATTACTTAAAATTATGAAAATTTTCTATATTTTGAGTGGTTGGTGGTTGTTGTAGACCAAAAACTAAGCGAGATATGGTGATTTGAAGTTACGACTTTATTTAGTAAAGAAAATTGACTTTTGACACTATTTTTTCTTCAATATCTCAAAAACACGTAAAGTTACGAAAAAATTGCAAGAGTCGAAAATCATCCAAAAAATCTTTGTCAACCTAACACCACAAGTTTTGAGACGTTTAAATAAAGTTTATACTATACAGAGTGTGCAAAAGTTTTAACTTGTTTAGAAATAATACATTTAAAGAGTTTTCTATTATTTTTTTCAAATTTTCGACCCGACACGAGATTAAAAATCTAAAGAAACACATTAAGAACGTTTGCCAACTTGTGGCCGCCCTGTATATTGGAAGGAAGAATTCAATAAAGCGCCATCGAATTATTTATTTTATATATAACAATTTAAAGTTCAGTTCTTTGGTATAAATATGCCCTTTGCTGTGTATTGGAACCGTTTTGGAGTATAATAAAAAATTGCCAAAATTGCAGTTTTGACAACTCAAACTCAATTTCATTCAAACGCCATTAGAAAGAGCTTGAAAAGTGGTAGATTATACAGGGTGGTCCAGTTTTAAATGTCAATAATTCACCAATCCATAGACAATTAAAAAATAAGTTTACATTCATTTGTCATTTTCCTGAAAAGTGCTTGCTAAGGAAAATACAGTCCTTCAAATTTCTGTTTAAAAAATCGTTTTTTTGTCATAACTGTCAGACCGTTGGAGCAATATTGATCAAATTTGGAACACGCACTTTATTACACGTTATTACGGTCAAAGACCCAAAACTAACCCAACCCAACTTAAAAATTGTCTTGGAAACGGAAAATTCACTTAAGAAGTTTAAAAAATATTATTGTAGCCAGTTTTCATAGTTTCCGGACAAACTAAAAGACTTTAGTTTTGAAAATTGAATTAGAAAAGATAAAAATTTCAGAAGCTTAAAAATTGTGTTTGTAACCAGTTTTCATGCAAATCGAGAGACTTTAATACTAAAAATTGACTTGTAGACATAAAAACTACTTTTTCAAGAATTTGTTACTACAAATTCATACATTTAAACCTTAAAAATTGACTTGAACCCCAAAATGTGACTGAACTAATGAAAAGTGACATCTGAAGCTTAAAATTTGCATTTGAAGTAAGTTTTCATAATTTGAAGACAAATTTCAATATTTTAGTCTTGAAAATAGTCTTAGATGCAGGACATTAACATTAGATTCATGAAAATTGTCTTGAAAACGAACTTTTCGTGCTTTTTACTTTGCTTTTCATTTTCTGCGAATTCTGGACTATTTTTAGTGCTTCAAAACTGCTTTCAGCTTGGAAAATCGAGTTTCAAGACTATCTTCACCAAGTTATTGACATAGCAAACTTAAAAAACAATTTTTACATTCTTCATAGACTTAAAATAGCCTTCCAAGCTTTGTCACTATTAAATCGACTTCTAGACACCTCAGTGCTAAAAATTCGGGTATTTCTTAATAAACTAGACTGTTTTTAGTGTTTTAAGGCTGTTTTCAGTGCCTCAAATCGAGTTTCAAGACTATCTTTACAAAGTTTTTGACTTATCAGGCCTAAAAGCTAGTTTGTCCACTGACCATAGTCTTGAAAATGTTATTTCAAGCTTCTTCACTATTAAATTGACTTCTACACTCATAGGTGCAATAAATTGTAGCATCTCTAAGAAATTCAGACTGGTTTTAGTGCTTTTTAAGACTGAAAAATCGAGTTTAAGACTATTTCCAAAAGTCAAGTTTCTTCAGTAATACAAGTAAAAAATTTTGGTACCAAATGCTACAATAATAGTCTTGAGAACTAATTTTTAGAAATAAAATAGTCCGAAAATTTAATTTACTTCTAGACTTGTTGTCCAGTCCAGAAAATTGAGTTGTACACCAATTAAAGTCTTGAAAATATAATTTTGGACTCTCTTTAGTTCTAGTAAGGTCCGTTCTAGCATTAAAAGTCAATTTTTATACTATTTTTAGTAGTAATAAATGAGTTTCATGCAAAATACAATCTTTGTCTTGATTTCCGGACTTTTTTTAGTTCTTGAATGCCAGTTTCAGACACTCAACCAGGATGGCAGTTTGAGAAAGCGAATCATAAGACCATTCCTAGTAGTAAAAAAGTTTTTAGACTATTCAGTACAAATTTGGACTTTCACAAGTCTTGGATGTTGAGTTTTAAACTATAAAACGATTTTTTAAATTGAATTTTGGAGGACTGTATCTTCCTTAGGAAACCTTTTTCAGAAAAATGACATAATGCAAGTCAACTTATTTTTTGATTAACTATCAAATGGTGAATTATTGACATTTAAAACTGGACCACCCTGTATACTTGGCAACAGTGATTACAATGACTTATTTTCACGTTCTCAGACTAAGTTTTCTCAAAAGAAGAAAATTTACCTTCATTTCACTCATATATTATTCAAAAACGAGGCGAAACTTTAACCTCAAACGATCCCCGTCCACAAATTCGACCAAGTTTCACAATTATGTTGAAACTTTTGTAGTTAGCGTTAGGGAAAAGTGTTAACCTTGTGAGAAACAAGCTCATTTTGAGCTGTAGGCTTGTCGAACATATTTTCGATCTCACCCCTCTTGTGGGCGTTTTACAATTTCGCTTTTTCGAGGTAATTAAGTTGAAAACAAGTACAAAGTTTACCACATTTTCTAAAAAGTGGTGCTGAATCAGACTTCCTCATTACTTAAAACTTTAATAGGACGAACAACTAGTCGAGGATTAAAGTTAGATAAGTTTAAAGAGATAGCATACGATAATTGCCGTTACACCGGAGTTTCTTCGGAATGAGGTTTACTTTTACTGCCCCCTACATTTTGGCATGGTAATAATTTCTCGTGTTAAATTGTAGTTAAAACAAAAATTTATTTAAAACGGTTATGAAACAATTAATGATTTCCATTTCCAACGCAAGCATTAAAAGGATAAATTATTGCCTTTGTTTGATACGATTGGAAAAGTTTAATTGCATTTTCAGCCATAAAAATTTTCCTAATTTGCAAATTTCTGTTTTGCGATCAAACATGTCGGTGGAAAAAAGGTGTCGATTGCGCTTTTACTGATTGGAAATTCGATAAGTTTAGAAACACAAAAGCGGTAACGTGTAAATGTACTATTAGAGCAAAGCAAATTTGAATTTTCATAATGAGTTTTTTGCTCTTTGTTTAATAATAGTGAAATTAGTAGCAAAAGTAGAATTATTTAGGGAAGCATATTTTATAAATTCAGGAATTTCTTGTCATGGATCGAACTGAACCGGTAATTGAACCAAACGTCACTAACATGATCGATGACTGGTGAACGGAGAAAATAAATCGTCGGTAGACCCAGTTTTTAATAAATGTATACGACTGGCAAACATCAGAACATATTCCATATTTAAAAAGCATCCCCCCATCAATATTTGCCTGCCAGCTCGATATTGCAAATGAGCTTTTCGTGTAGCCTTGCATGGAGTTAGGCGCAAACGATGCTTTGTTTGCCAGCCAGTAATTTTTTGCCAATATTTTCATCCCCAAAAAGTCTGATTTACGTTCGTAATGTTTCAGTTTATTAGGATTATTTTCGAACGGCAGCTTCCGGCCTTTTTTAGCACCGGATTTCATATTTTGTTTCATGTTTATGTCCCACTTTTTTCTGTTAAAATTGTGTCTAAATTGGGTGCATTGCTGCAAGTTAAAACCCTCGAGAATTTTTATTACCACAAAAAAGTTGGTATTTGATAAGAAATTTAATGAGGATTCCAAAAATGTGCTTAAAACAATCATTTTCTTACTCCAAGTGGGTTTTTTCAGTCAATTTTTTCCTTCACTGTCCCTTCAAACTGTGTTTTTGACAATTCAAACTTTGACACCGCTTTTCTTCCTGACTGTACCAAATTTTGTAGGGTTTTTCAGGTTATTGGATAGGAAATTTAATGAGGATTCCAAAAATGTGCTTAAAACAATCACTTTCTTACTCCAAGTGGATTTTACAGTCAATTCTGTCCCTGACTGTCCTTACAAACTGTGTTTCTTGCAGTTCAATGACACCACTTTTCTCCCTGGCTGTATCAACTTTTTGAATGTTTTTTCCAGCTTATTGAATAGGAAATTCCATGAGGATTCCAAAAATGTGCTTAAAACAGTCATTTTCTTACTCCAAGTGGGTTTTTTCAGGCAATTTTTTCCTTGACTGTCCCTTCAAACTGTATTTTTGTCAATTCAAACATTGATAGTGTATTTCTCTCTAATTGTACAGGGTGGCCAAATAAGAATGCAAGATACTGTATCTTGGAATTCAAAAATGATAAATGTTTAAAACAAAAATTTTATTAAGTAATATGGCCATAAGGAATACTACATCTAAAATATTTTCCAGCGTTGCCGCATCTACATGAAATCAGTGGCAACCACGGATTTTTGATTGGCGACCCGGAACGCCATTGTCTGTCATTTATTAAAACTACGTGAAATTTTCTTTAAAATGAGGTGCAAGTCAAAATTTTGACAGAAAATTCAAAATGGCGGCCTGGAACGCCATTTTGTCTGCCATTTCTTGAAACTACGTAAAATTTCCTTTAAAATGAGGTGCAAGTCAATATTTTGACAGAAAATTCAAAATGGCGGCCTAGAACCGTCAAAAAATACAACTTTTTTATTTGTCAAGTTACAGTTGACGTCTCGGTGTCATTTTATGTTAAAATTTCCCGGAAAAGACGCTGGTGCAGTCGGTTTTTTTGATATCTCAAAAACTAACATAGTTAGACTTAAAATTTAACATTTTAACCATTTCTTTGCCAGGAACTCGGCCGGATTAAGATGTAATCCGACTAAAAAATATTTACAATACAATATGTGATATTATGGTAAAGGAAATTTGACGCCCTCTAGCGGCCAAACGGTGTTATCAATCAACTTATGTGGGGATATTTTTGGAAAGCTTGAAATCTCCTCTATCTTTTGTTTTCTATGACATTTTGACGTAGCTTGTCAAGTAAGGGAGTAATTTAGGGTCAAAGCAACGTGTATCAAAAAATATGCTATTTTTACATAAAGTGCAATTTTGGCAATTTTTTATTTTCCTCCAGGTACAGTCAGGGAGAAAAGCGGTGTCAAAGTTTGACCTGCCAGAAACACATTGTTTGTAATTTACCAGTAATTTACCGATCAAATTTTCCTGGTAATGTAAAATATTTACTTTACCGGTAATTTACTACGAGCCCGAGACTTTACTGTGACAGCAACACTTTAAAATATCATAATTTGAAATATTTTAGGATGTATCGGCCTACGCTATAATTAGCGCCAAGGGCTATAGATAAAACGACATTCCTCAAATGCAATTACACCTCAACAATGCCCTTGATTGATTAGGGCCGATATTAATATCAGCTGAGATGTAATTAGCTTAAGGGCCTTGCATAACACTTGACGCTTTCAATAGCGGATATGCGGCATTGTAATATTCGGTATTGCATTTCCGATCGGATTGGTTTTGGCATTTGAGGACTATAATCTGGATAACAGCATAGACAAGCTTATTGCAGTATTAAAGCCTCTATTTAAATGTTTGTAAAACCATATTTTTATGCGGTTTTCAAACACAACTTAGGTGGCAACTCTGGATACTAAAACCTTTCTATTGTCTTGCTCTTGTATAAAGATGCCCCTATGGGGTAGGGCCTTATCACACCGCAAACCCATTCGCACAAATCGACCCTAAACGTAATCAACTGTACATGATAAATGTCTCGCATTAACGAGCTTTTACACGAGAACAACAGAAAACTTTTGCCATGTCCACAGTTTGATGATTTAATGCGTGATTTATTCCCTAGTTTCGTTGATGACACTACACAACTTGTTTAGCTGCGCAAATTATTACCAGTGAACTTTTTAAATCCCCCGGAAGCCTATAAGACTGGAAAGCCTTCTCATTTTACCGTTCTAGGTAATGCATAGCGCACATTACCAGATTAAACACGTTCCACATATGGGGTACGAATATGATCGTAAAACTTAAGCTTCATTCCTGTCGTAGCTGGGTCCAAGAAAAGTTTCGCTGTTTTATAATAATCCGTCATGTCGTAAAGTTTCGCTTGCCTTTTACAGAGAACGTATTTTAATCGTGTGGAACGCCAGTTTTACAACCCTGCACCAGAATTATTATTCTTGTGTGACCTACACGAAACAGTACGAACAATTTTAAAATTAACATTGATCTTCAAACCCAACCAAGGTTTTCTAGTTTACTATTATCCTCCACATCCAGGATAATACTAAACAAGTTGCACAAATTATAAAAATACGTCCAAAAAGCAGTACAAGAACGATACAGAATAACTAAGCAGTGTTTGCAGAAAATTGCGCCTCGCAAAACAATGCACCGTGACACGAAATGGCAAAATTGGCCTTAAGTTGACACATAAATACAGTGGGTTTGTACTACAATGGCCCTATAAACAAAACCCTAGAAAAGTACGGGATGGAAATGAGGAAACTGGAAATTTTTAGCAGAAACTTGAATTTGAATAAGTGGCTGAATGTTTTGCTTAAATTGCCTGTAAAACGAAAATAATAAAACATTTGTTAAATTAAAGTTAAATGGTACTTATTTCTACACTTTTAAATAAATGTGAATCATAGTGCTACAAGTTATGACGATCAACGATGAAAGTATAGATGTGTAGCATTTGCTTAAATCGCACTACTGTTTGCTTTTCTGACAGCTTTTCCTGACCAATCACAAACTAACCAATGATTAGAGGATCAAAGGTGCTAGATAAACAGAAGGTCTCCACTCAATTAGGTTTGTTTCGTTGTCACTACAAATAACATTATCAGTGTCAGTCGTTTTCATAATTTCTGATTTTTTCTTAATCAATCACAAACCACACACAAAGCTGAAATTTACGCAAGGACATTTAGGTTAGGTTAGTTTTGATTACAAACTGACATTGATTCTTATGCTCTTAATTATTGTTTTCTGTGAAACAAAGCACACCATTGGGAACAATAATAGGCCTCATATACGAGTATATTATTATTGGGCAATGCATGCATAAATTTAATTTTCTACTGTTGCTTCTAAAATCGACTCTTTTGTGGAAATAAATACATCAACCGTGATTTTCCATTAATCGATTGGATTAATGAAAATAACAAACACGTCATGGTGATAAGTTTTGACACCGTCATTGAACTTTGCATTATTCCGCTTAAATTAGATTCAAAAACGTTGTACTTTTGGTTATTGTTGTGAAGCATTAACTGACCCAAATTTTGCATGCAAGATACTGTATCTTGAAAACCAAAAATGATAAATGTTTGAAACAAGAATTTTATTAAGTAATATGGCCATAAGGAATACTACATCTAAAATATTTTCGTGATTCCAGCGTTGCCGCATCTACATGAAATTAGTGGCAACCACGGATTTTTAATTTTCGGCCAAGAACGCCATTTTGTCTGTCATTACTTGAAACTACGTGAAATTTTCGTTTAAAATGAGGTGCAAGTCAATATTTTGGCAGAAAATTCAAAATGGAGGCCTAAAACGCCATTTTGTCTGTCATTTCTTGAAACCACGTGAAATTTCCTTTAAAATGAAGTGCAAGTCAATATTTAGACGGGAAATTCAAAATGGAGGCCTGAAACGCCATTTTGTCTCTCATTTCTTGAAACTACGTGAAATTTCCTTTAAAATGAGGTGCAAGTCAATATTTTGACAGAAAATTCAAAATGGCGGCAGGGAACGCCATTTTGTCTGTCATTACTTGAAACTACGTGAAATTTCCTTTAAAATGAGGTGCAAGTCAATATTTTGACGGGAAAATAAAAATGGAGGCCTGAAACGCCATTTTGTCTCTCATTTCTTGAAACTACGTGAAATTTCCTTTAAAATGAAATGCAAGTCAATATTTTGACAGAAAATTCAAAATGGCGGCCTGGAACGCCATTTTGTCTGTCATTTCTTGAAACCACGTGAAATTTCCTTTAAAATGAGGTGCAAGTCAATATTTTGACAGAAAATTCAAAATGGCGGCCTGGAACCGTAAAAAATACAACTTTTTTATTTGTCAAGTTACAGTTGACGTCTCGGTGTCATTTTATGTTAAAATTTCCCGGAAAAGTCGCTGGTGCAGTCGGCTTTTTGATATCTCAAAAACTAACAGAGTTAGACTAAAAATTTAACTTTTTAACCATTTCTTTGCCAGGAACTCGGCCGGATTAAGAAATCTGACTAAAAAATATTTACAATACAATATGTGATAGTATGGTTATTGTTGTAAAGCATTAACTGAATATTTGAAGACGTTACGATAAATTAATGACAGGAAATATATTGTGAAAGCGGCTTACCTACGACTCTCTAGACAATACTCAGTATCACGGAAATAACTGAAATTCCTGTCGGTCCAGAGTTATTGCATCGAATGATATTTGTGCACTGCTGATATTTATTTATGACTTTAGTTTCCAGTTTCCGCTTCTTCGATCATAAATCTCGCCACTGGAAGCCTACAGTGATTACTGGAAATATTTTCCCATAAACGTTGTAACAATCCAAATATCCGAGATGTTGGAAGATTAATTTCATTTGTGCTTTAAGATTGATACTTCCACATCGTTTTTTGTTATATTATGCAGACCACCATTTAAATAAAAACCGTAAAGATTTGTCAGAAAAAAATCCCTAACCCTCCATTTTTATCGCGGTATTAAAGGTGAAACAAGCGAACCAGATAGCAAGAATTTAATGTGCGAAAAACCAGGATTTAGGGATAGTCGGATAAAAGTTTTCCGCATGGTGTTTTCCATTGACCCAATTTCCCGACGGGGAAATCCACTATTAACTATTTCGGCGGGTGTTAAAATGGACAACCGCAAACCGTGATGTCACACACAAAATAGATTCATTAAACTGTACAGTTTAAGTTTTTTTATGTATACAGGGTGAACCCAAACTGTTTAATAGAAGTTCTTACGATATTCTTATGTTTAACACAGAACTGTAACTGACGGTCAAATGTCATAACTGTCAAAATTACACTCAGAAAGCTATAAAATATGTATGTTATCATATTTAAAAATTAAGTCAAAAACACGCAACCAAATGTTACAAATTCCAAAAATGCACTGCTAAAGGTATAAAATGCATTCAACTAAAGTCATACTAATTTTGTTACTGTTCAAGAATTTTTTTTTTACATTTTTGCTTTTAAAGTGGAGAATTGACTTAAAATCTTGGTATTTTTCATGTTTACTTATGTTTGCAATTTGTTCCCTGTTCATTTGGAGAAACAGTTGAATTGTTCTTCTAAAAATGCTTAAAGATGATGATTTATTACAACAAAACTGATTTTCGCTCTGAATTTTAGACTGAGATTTTAGAGGTTTATATCTTTTATAAAATTTGCCCTAAAAGAAGCACATTTTTATTTTAAGGTCGAATATCTCCAAAACGAATTTATCAAGGTATAGGACATTGTATACAAAATGGGTGTGAAACAACCAGCAGAATCCAAAAATGCAAAAATTTACTGGGTGTCTGATTTAAAATAGGCAAGTTGACATCTACTTCCAGTTAAACCGGATTCAAATTTCTATAAATGGTTGAAAAACAATTTTTCCGGAAAATATCTGAAAAACTGTGTAAAAAGTAAAAAATGTCAAAATGCTTGACTTTGACGCCCTCTAGCGGTCAAACTATCACACCAATAACCTTTTTTGAACAGACTTGTGAAAAGTCTTTGATCCGGACTTCTAGAAAGGTATAAAACTATGAAACACACTTGAAAAACAGTTTAATTAGTCTAAGAATGATTATTTAAATTTTATACCTTCATGAGTAAAGGTTGACTGGTTTCAAGCCAAAACTGACTATTTGGCTTGTAGTCAAGTCTGTCATAGAAACGTCAACTGTCAAAACTCCTTCTAGAAAGGTATAAAACTATAAAACACACTTGAAAAACAGTTGAATTAGTCTAAGGATGATTATGTTTCCGGAAAATATCTGAAAAACTGTGTAAAAAGTAAAAATTGTCAAAAAGCTTGACTTTGACGCCCTCTAGCGGTCAAACTATCACACCAATAACCTTTTTTGAATACACCGTTGAAAAGTATTTGCTCTGGACTATATTTTACTTTCAGTGACCTTTTGTCGAAACTGTTCAAATAATTGAATTATTTTAGGTTAAAGCAAAAGTGGTTAAATCACTTTGAAGGTTCGGGAAGCTTGATTTTGACGCCTTCTAGCGGCCAAATGGTGCAACGAATTAACTTAAATGAGCATATTTTTGCAAAGCTTACAACCTGAGCCATCTTTTCGTTTCAGTCACTTTTGGTCGTCAACTGTCAAATAAGTAAGTTATGAAAATTTTTTAGAAAAATGCACGAAAATTTCACTCAAATTACGAATTTAATTTTTTTCAATTGTTACTGTTTTTTATTATTATTTTACATAATTTTAAATAAAACATGTTATATTTTTCACCTGTTATTTTCTCGAAAACAGTGAAAAAACATTACATATACATTCCCGCGAATGGACACACTGTATGTAGATTGTTTTCTGTGTTAATGAAACGATATTCCTCTAGCAAAATGACCATTTATAAATTATTACAATCCAATTATCTCCATACAGCGAAAGCGTCATCGTTCTCCCATTTCGTCTAGACGCCCTCAAGGGAGAACCTAGAACCAACTTGAAAGCCATCCAAAAAGTGGAAAAATTGACTATTTCCTGCATAAAGTGATTCTTTATACTGCAGAATAATTAGGTGAATAACTACCCTATTGGGGGTTGAAACTTTCCCTTGATTATGGCTGGTTTGTCCGTGCAATTTAATTCTTAACTCGATGTTAATAATAGAATGGAAAGTCCAGGTAACACAATTACAATTTCGCCCTGATGACTTCGCGTATGAATACGAAAGTTAAAAGTTGAAATTTTAATTTATTAGGATCAATTACAAGGGAATGGAACATTTCGTGTAATTGGGTTTTGCACCCCATTATCGCCAACAAAACTGACTGTGCTTTCGACACTGATTTAATATTAATCGAACCATACTTACACAAAGGTTATAATTAGAAATGTAATTCCATTGTTAATTATTACACAGAACAACGTACCGATGGACAATTTCGTTACTGTTAATGTTCGACATTTCCAAAAACCAAAAAGGGAATTGGGAGGGCAACACAACTTTTTCGCCTGTAAATTTATCTGGGTACAATACAAGGTAACCAAATAGCGCAGAAGTTTAAAACTCTCAGTTGCAGGACTGAAATTTATAGAGAAAGCCGGAGTGCATTTTCGGAGCTGGCAACTTTTTCAAGCCTCCTGGAGATAATGACCAACAAAGCTAGGAAAAGATTGATATTTATGGGCAAAGTTTATTCGGAAAGAGGGGCAATTGTTTCACTTGCAAGCACGACAGGAAATAAAAACCAGTAAAATGCATGTTGAAGTCTACTTCTTAAATTACCTTTTTTAGAGAATATAGAAGCTATTAAGAAATTGCTTGTCTGTTTCTGATTTAATTTTTGTCTATTTTTAAATATGACACCAAAATTTAGTTAAAAGAAGTTGTTTTATCCACCCCAACAGTTTTTACCATTTTCAATATAACTTTATCGTTTTTTGTAGGAGGGTAAAGCAACCCAATAAACTGGTTTATTGCTAAAGTTAAAGTTGTATTTGGCATCTTACCTATAAACCATGATAATAAAACACTCCCTTTTCTCCATTTTATATATCTGCATACATGTGCGTGACCGGAATTGTGCAGTTTTATGATCTATATTAGCGGAATAAGGATATTCTCACGAAACTACTTTAAAAAGAATTGGCAGCTTTGCACAAGCTGTTTTACAGGAAATTCATTAATGCCAAAAGCTGTTACTTAACATTTATTCATTTGTAAGCTATCTGGGAAGGTGTCCATTAAGTGTCGCATTTTCCATCGCCCTAGAGTAGATAGAGATCATAGAGCGGGTATGAGAGCTAAACCCATTTAATACACCTTCCAAGACTCTAATCCGACTTTAATCTTTGAAATTAGTCAGGTAGTGTGGCTAATCCTGTTAAAGTTGGACAGGAAAATGTTCAGATCATATCAGCTTTTCAGTTTTTGGACCAGAAGTCATTTTAATTACTGAATTATCACGGTATAGTTTATTCACAATTTTTTTGGATCTATGGAAAGTAGATGGCAACAAAAATCATTAACAGCAACTTTAGAATATTTTGGCAACACTCGTTTGGAATAAATTTAATTCAATTACAAACTTTCCCTTAACAATTAACAGTAACTGAACTTTTTCTTAAGTAAAACACATTAACGTAAACAGAAGCTAATATTGGCAACTTGCTGGCCTAATCAGTAAAAACAGTCGCATTTCCCAGAATGTAAATAGGAAAACGCCACTCGACCCCAACCATTTTCATAATACGATTTATTGGGGCCCGCATACAAACGAGATATTTTCTTTGTCAGGAAGTACGTTGCACGTTGCAGAAGGAAATAACCCGAAGGAATATCGGGTGATTGCCGAAAGGAACTTTCCAACACTTCAAAAAGACTCGGGCCATTTTCGGGAGCGATCTTTTGAATTAAACGACAGCGTTTCAATAAAACAATTTTAGGATATTCACTTGCAACACCATTTGAAAGAGAATACACAAAAATGTAGCAAACGTCACGTTTCTGAGATATTGATGTAGTAGAATTGTTTCTCTGTAAATTAATTTCTGTTTTCACTAATTAATTACAATTAGAGTGTGAGTGAAAGAAAAAAATAGCACATTATACTTTTCACATGTAAATTTATTGATAATATTTTCAAAGAGCAATTATAATAATAGCATTATTCCATTACAATTTACATGTGCTACATCCTAATTGTTATTTAACTATTTTCATCAATTTTATAGTATATACAAATAATGGCTTTTCCGTCTTAAAACTCCCAAATAAACTAGAAATTAATTATCAAAACTATAAATAATAAAAAAACTGGATTAAACCTAAATCTACCACCTACAAAACCAAATATTTATGTACCGTTACAATAACACTGTTACGTACTTATTTATTGGCGTAAATAATTATTAATTATATATAATATAGCATCAGTCAGCCCTAATTTAAAAAAAATGCAATATTTATTATGTTACAAATGTACTTCAAGAATCAGAACGATTCTCTCTAAAAATGTCGGTCGAAACTCTCCAGATTCACTCCATGGAAGTGCTATTATAATATTATTCTCGTAATGGAGCCTAGATCCATATTTTAAATTCGTTAACAGGAATATTTATATACACTTCATCAAAGGTTAACTAAAAGTACAGTTTTATTGCGAAAATGTAGATATGTAGTATATAAATGCAACGAACTTAAGGGAGGAACAAAATTCAAAATAAGCACCAGTAAATACATGTCATAGGAATACTATACCTGCTAAGTTAAAATACTATTATTTAAACAAAACTCGTTTTTGCTTACTTTATGTTATATTATGAAAGCAATTTTTTTTTTTATAATATAGTTTACATAGGTATTTACATTACACTGGTAAGGGTTTTGTCCAAAAACTGTTATATGCTTTGAAAGAGTTTAACAATTATAGTTACACATTGTCTCAATGAAAACACTTTTACAATAATACTAAAAAAACCAGAACTTAAAAATTCATGATTGTCCTTTATATTAGATAGAACAAAGTTTAAGACCAACTGACTTATTAATCTACTTCAAACAAAAATCAAAAAACGACTTAAAAATAGTTCAAAATGTCCCACCCAATTTGGTGGAAATAAGTATTGCTTTGAATACGGCACCAAATTTACAATAATAACTTTTTTTTAACGATATTATTATATTATGAAACATGCACGCCCAGTCACAACAACTTGGTCCTAGATATTTTTGAAAAGCTTGTTTTTTTACTAACATTCATTCCGAGAGTCGAGATTATTATTAAAATAAATATTTTTTTTCACTTATCATACATGTATATCACAGATCTACATATTTAAATGCGTACGCAAAAATTTTGAAAAAAAAAACGGTTTAGAGGGGTCTAGATAGTTTAGCAAATATTGTCAAAAAAGAGGCTTTTTAAAAAAAAAAAAATTTTTGTATAGCATTTTTAGGATAAAGATTTTGTAACCACTGTGTAGATTAGGTTGAAGATGCTTACATGATAATCGAAACAGTGGAACCGTCAATCTATATTGTAAAAAATGACTTTCTCTAGGTAATTTTTTCAAATTTTTAGACAATGAAGGCAAAGGCAAATTCGAGCAAATTAAATGCTTTGACCCTAGTTTCGTTCAAAACAAGTAGTCAATCCACTGGATTAGTACCAAAAATACGAAGAGATTACTTGAATTGGTAGTACTTACATGACCAAATGAAAGTGACCAATTTTCGTTGATTTTACGGATTACCCAGCAAACTAAATAGATAGAAAATCGATTTTTGAGTTTAGTCTGCTGGTCCAATCAGAATTGGCTTGTCTTCACTTGTTTCGGATATACAGGGGAATTTTGGAAACTAACCTTATTCGATTCTTAGCTGTCATTTAAAAATTATCAAAAAACTGGAAACGGCACTTCACATTGACGTAGTAAAGCTTTTACCTTTGAAATTGTTGACGTAAGTCACTTGTTTTCTTATGGAACACCCTATACAGGGTGGTCCAGTTTTAAATGTCAATAATTCACCATTCTATAGCCCATCAAAAAATAAGTTAACATACATATTATGTCATTTTCCTGAAAAATGCTTCCCAAGGAAAATACATAAATGTTCAGTTTAAAAAAAATCAGTTTCTTGTCATAACTGTCAGACCGCTGGATTTTAATCAAATTTAGAACAAATACATATGAAATTAATACTTCCATCACTCGAAACTGTCCAGTGGTGTAAATACAGAAAGATTGTTTTAATTTTTCTGCCTTATATTCTATGTCACTGGATATTTTTCAAAATTTTCAGTTTTTTTTTTACTTTTTCAATTTGACAAAATCTCTTACAAAACTCTGATTTGAAATTTTGTTTACGACAAAATTGAGTAATTACGTTTAAAGACCCAAAACCAACTCAACCCAACATAAAAATTGTCTTGAAAACGGTGAAAATTGACTTAAGAAGCTTAAAAAATGTCTTTGTAGCCAGTTTTCACAGTTTCCAGACAAATTGAAAGACTTTAGTTTTGAAAATTGACTTAGAAACCAGTAAATTCACTTTGAAACTGTGAAAATTTACTTGAGAGGCTTAGAAACTATCTTTGTAGTCAGATAAGTTGAAAAACTTGTGAAAACTGACTGGTAACTACTTTATCTAGAATTTTTTACAACAAATTCACACATTTCAACCTTGAAAATTGACTTGGACACCAAAAAGTGACTCTGAACTAATGAAAAGTGACATCAAAAGCTTAAATTTTGTATTTGAAGTAAGTTTTCATAATTTGAAAATACATTTCAATATTTTAGTCTTGAAAATAGTCTTAAATACAGGATATTTATATTAGATTCATGAAAATGGACTTGAAGACTAAGTTTTCAGGTGTTTTTACTTTGCTTTTCATTTTCTTAGAACTCTGAACTATTTTTAGGGCTTGAACTAGCTTGGGAAATTGAGTTTTAGGCTTATCTTCACCAAGTTTTTGACATAGCAGACTACTAAAAAAACTATTTTTACATTTTTCGTAGGCTTAATTATGCCATTTCATGCTTTGTCAGTATTAATTTGACTTCTAGACGCTTCACTGTGCTTTAAGACTGAAAAATCGAATTTTAAACTATTTTTTATAGTAAAAGACTCTTCATTGATGAAAGTAAACAATTTTGGCATTAAATGCTACGATATTAGTCTAAAACTTTAATTTTTAGAATAAAATTAGTCTGACTATCTGACAGTTGTAGCAAAAATAAGATTTTCAAAACTGAATTTTGGAGGTCTGTGTTTTCCTCAGGAAAATGACATAATGCGTGTCATCTTATTTTTTGATGGGCTATCGATTGGTGAATTATTGACTCTTAAAACTGGACCACCCTGTATTATTGATTCATTGGATAGTTCTATTTAAGCTGATTCCAATGATATATAATTTCATACACTTTACCATAACACGATTTTTTTATTTAGTAATAATAATTTGAGTTTGGTATAATTTGGTTTTTTAGGAACCTCTTTGACTCCATATTTGACAAAAATCAATCATTACTACTCACTAGTCACTTTGCAGGGTGTAAGTTATAGGAAAGTACCTAATTAATTTGATTTTTAGACCAGAAAATAGATTTAAGTAAACTCCTAAACAAAAATGCTTCTCAAACTAAAACTTATTCATTTACTAAACTATCATGACCAACAAATTAAATTACAAGACCGCACTTACTCGAAACTGGACTTTAACGTTAGGTAGATGAAAGAAGCAACTTAATTATATATCAATAATTCCTCGTACCTATAATACTATTATAATATTATCAATACCAAAATAGGGTGAAGAATACTTACACTAAATGCTGATCAAAGTTGCTAGTAAACTTCCTCTAGGTATAGTAGAACTTGGAGGAAATTATGTCAAGCTTTGACAGTTAAAAAAAATCGAATCTATTTACACAAATAACACGAGAGTCCACGATAAAGGGATTCCTAAATAAGTCAGCGAAAGTGGACCGCGTTGGATAAGCTATCACACTAGAGGTCGGTATATTTCATTTGGGTGGCTGTTTTGGTTGCTGCTTGAGTTCTGTCGTGTCCCACATTGCTGGAACAAACCCAATCTTCAGAATGTTTTCAGATGGAAAATGTAGACAACGTACCGTTTGTTTTTTCTCCCAAGTTTTCATGGCAGACTTGTACTTTTCAAACTCGTGACACCAGTCCGAGTAGATCTTCTGGTAGTCGTTGCCTTTAGATGGTGGCGAGCAACGATGAGCATCTACAGTCACATTGTAGGAACATAACAAAGAAGCGCCCATCCAGCAATCGTATCTTCCTGCATCTGCTTCTGTTACTGAGATAATTACCAAACCTGAAAGAAAATTTGCATTTTGTTTCATTTATTTGTTGTGTGCAGCTTTCAACTACTCACCGTGTTCTGAAGTTTCGATGTATTTCTCTGGCCTGTACTGGATCTTGTAACGTCCCTTCTCTTTTGAGTAGTGATACCAAGTAATAGTTTGGGAAGCCAAAACTGCAGGCATTTTCAAGAAACATCCCAAATGAAGGCTCTGACCCCAAGTTACCATCATTTTTTTCTTCACTACGCTACTGTCGCACACATCTATCGTACTATTGGATACATCCTGAAGCAGTCTGGCAACAAAATAACAGTTTTAATGTTAAGTCCAAGTTTGAGGTTGTACAAGTCTTACCCTGGAGAATACGGTTTGCAAACGTTAGAGTCCTTATCCCATCCGCAATATGGATCGTGCACACATCTCAAACAGTTATCGTATCTGCGATTGCACATAACCAGATCCACTTGTTTGACTCGATTATCGGAAGCGACGTAAAGTGCTTTGTGCTCTTTCGATATTTCCATTACTTGAATGGCTTCGCCGGGGGTTACGTCAAAAATATCGAGCAGAATTGATGAGGAGCCTTCCTGATGTTCACTTACCCATTCCACGATTTTATGGACAGTACCAGAGTCTGTAACAATTTTTATTATTTAAATTTATGTAAAAACTCCCAAATTAGTCTAATAATACGAAAACCACTTTGAAAAAACTCTCTGAAGAGAAGATGGACAGGAATATCAAATCTGTGTTTTGAGATTTATTCGAATAATACCAGGGTGCTCGATAAATTAATTACATCAAAGTCAAAGAGACAATTTTTTAATTTAATGGGTTTTAATGGAAAGAACAGTAAATCAAACCTAAATTCCAGGGCCTTACTGTAAATTTTCTATAAAAACTTCGTCATGTGAAAGCTGAAAAAGAAGCATTTTTATTAAACATAATTTAGGTAATAATTCCAAAATTTTAGCAGTTACGGCCCTAAAATTTACAGTTAGATCGCAAAACCCCACAAAAAAGTTATAAAAAATTGATTTATTTAAACTCAATTCAGGTAAAAAATTCTAAATATAAGCAGTTACGGCCCTGAAATTTACAGTGTGACCGCGTTCGTTTTCAACCTCCATGGGGCGAGCAGAGCGTTTTTGACGTCACGATGACGTAATTTGGCAAAACCCTAATTTGACCAACTATCAAATTACGTCATTGTGACGTCAATATTGCGGCCTGTAAGAACACAATTAATCTGATATTCCATAGTTCCTACGGATAGTTATAACTGTAAAAACCAACCAGACAGTTGAAAGACATCATTTCTAAATTTTTTTTTTTTTTTGGGTTATTGGATAGGAAATTTAATAAGGATTCCAAAAATGTGCTTAAAACAGTCATTTTCCTCACTCCAAATGGGTTTTACAGGTGATTTCGTCCCTGACTGTCTCAAACTGTGTTTCTGTCAATTCAAACTTTGACAGCGTTTTTCTCCCTGACTGTACCAAATTTGTGGTGTTTTTTTTTGGGTTATTGGATAGGAAATTTAATAAGGATTCCAAAAATGTGGCTAAAACAGTCATTTTCTCACTTCAAGTGGGTTATATAGGCGAATTCGTCCCTGACTGTCTCAAACTGTGTTTCTGTCAATTCAAACTTTGACAGCGCTTTTCTCCCTGACTGTACCAAATTTTGTGGTGTTTTTTTTTGGGTTATTGGATGGGAAATTTAATAAGGATTCCAAAAATGTGCTTAAAACACTCATTTTCTGACTCCAAGTGGGTTTTACAGGCGATTTTGTCCCCGAGTGTCTCAAACTGTGTTTCTGTCAATTCAAACTTTGACAGCGCTTTTCTCCCTGACTGTACCAAATTTTGTGGTGTTTTTTTGGGTTATTGGATAGGAAATTTAATAAGGATTCCAAAAATGTGGCTAAAACAGTCATTTTCCTCACTCCAAGTGGGTTTTATAGGCAAATTCGTCCCTGACTGTCTCAAACTGTGTTTCTGTCAATTCAAACTTTGACAGCGCTTTTCTCCCTGACTGTACCAAATTTTGTGGTGTTTTTTTTTGGGTTATTGGATGGGAAATTTAATAAGGATTCCAAAAATGTGCTTAAAACACTCATTTTCTGACTCCAAGTGGGTTTTACAGGAGATTTTGTCCCCGAGTGTCTCAAACTGTGTTTCTGTCAATTCAAACTTTGACAGCGCTTTTCTCCCTGACTGTACCAAATTTTGTGGTGTTTTTTTGGGTTATTGGATAGGAAATTTAATAAGGATTCCAAAAATGTGGCTAAAACAGTCATTTTCTCACTCCAAGTGGGTTTTATAGGCGAATTCGTCCCTGACTGTCTCAAACTGTGTTTCTGTCAATTCAAACTTTGACAGCATTTTTTTCTCTGACTGTACCAAATTTTGTGGTGTTTTTTTTGGGTTATTGGATAGGAAATTTAATAAGGATTCCAAAAATGTGGCTAAAACAGTCATTTTCTCACTCCAAGTGGGTTTTACAGGTGATTTCATCCCTGACTGTCTCAAACTGTGTTTCTGTCAATTCAAACTTTGACAGCATTTTTCTCCCTGACTGTACCAAATTTTTTGGTGTTTTTTTCTGGGTTATTGGATAGGAAATTTAATAAGGATTCCAAAAATGTGCTTAAAACAGTCATTTTCCTCACTCCAAGTGGGTTTTACAGGCGATTTCGTCCCTGAGTGTCTCAAACTGTGTTTCTGTCAATTTAAACTTTGACAGCGTTTTTCTCTCTGGCTGTACCAAATTTTGTGGGGTTTTTGGGTTATCGGATAGGAAATTTAATAAGGATTCCAAAAATGTGCTTAAAACAGTCATTTTCTCACTCCAAGTGGGCTTTACAGGCGATTTTGTCCCTGACTGTCTCAAACTGTGTTTCTGTCAATTCAAACTTTGACAGCGTTTTTCTCTCTGACTGTACCAAATTTTGTGGTGTTTTTTTAGGCTATTGGATAGGAAATTTAATAAGGATTCCAAAAATGTGCTTAAAACAGTCATTTTCCTCACTTCAAGTGGGTTTTACAGGTGATTTCGTCCCTGACTGTCAATCTGTGCTCAGAAATTGCAAAAATTAGGGTTTAGAAAAGTTTTCGGATACAAAACTGAGATTTATGACAGTGGTCACGTGACTGCCTAGCTGAATTATCCCCCAAAATGACTTGATATCTGTCACTGAAGTTAAAACTGTCAAGATTGGCCTAGAATTTACAAGAATTACAGTTTTCGAAACAAGACGTGTTTCTGAGATTTATGACAGTTATTTTGACAAGTTCTTGGCTGACCATAAAAAAAGTACCACCCTGTACAATTTTTAATCATTTTAGACTATAGAGTTATCTGAAAAACTCTTATTTTTCTAAAATTTTCAATTGAGATTAGTCTGAAAAATACTTACTGGTTCCAGCATAATAGACGATGTAATCAACTACTGCTCCCCCAATATCAACGCTAACTTTATCAACAACCAGCCTGGTGAAGAAGATATCCCGTTTAAAATAAACCGGTTTTTCATATTCGTGCATTATGGCCGAATCCATCAAAGGATGAGACCTAATAAAGTTCAGAACTGTATCAGGTAGAGACTCGGTGTTATTTACGCAAGTTCCAGGACGTGGTTCTGGTACTCTGCTACTTAAAACTGGCAACCAGGCTGACGATGACGTGGCCTGAAATTAATTAATTGCTATATGATTGCGACCAGATGGATAGTTGGTTTGGCGTACTTGTTCCTTAAATTTCCCATCAAAAGCTGCCTGAATATCAGCTAAAGTGAAGGAACAAATAGCTGAACCCATAAGTCCATTAGTTGATGTGGTGAATGTTCCATAAAATTTGTTATTATCCCCCGGTACTCGGTAGATGCTCTCTGCAAAAAAAAAAAATCTTTTAGGATTGTTTTTATAGTATTGAATATTCCTTAACAGTTGGAGGACCCTTTAAAGGAAAAACTAAAGGAAAGTCGCATTTTACGATGGCGGCAGTTCTCTTTATTTACCGACCAATATATGCACGGATTTGCATTGTTAAGGGACATAACATGCCCGGAAAGCTCGAGCATTTTCTTCAAAGCCTTTCCGAACTGCCGGTATCTAGAGAATTTTTCTTGAAAATGCATTTTCCTTAAGTTTTCGGTTTAGAGCGTACTTGGCTTGAATAATTTAAAGTAATAGTTTCTCCAATAACAAGAATTCCTCCAGGAAAAATTTTATCCACTGAGAAAAAGACACGCTTTTCTTGTAACTTCAATTAAAATAAAGTAAACGAAGCGGTACAATTTAATAAAAGTTGGATTTAAAACAATCACAGTTTTGACGTTCATATAAATATACAGGGTCGGTGCACAAAATCATACTCACGAATTTCATTGAAGTAAACGGAAATTCTCCAGGAATCGAGCAATTTAATCGAGCTTTGAGGTAAGTAACCCAATTTTGAGTTAAAATATTTCTTCCTCCGGTATCCCTTTTGCAAACTCGAGCCACACGACTGTAGACACTTTTACCACAGTTGATATACTCCACCGCCGTTTCCCGGAAGAAAAACAGCACAAACTCCCCGATATCGAAGGATCCGACAAAGTTGGGTTCTGCAAAGAAAAAAATAGGTACATTAAATGAACAAATTAAAGTGAACCACGCATAACAGCCCGCTGGCATCTAGTCGAAAGTGGGGAACAAAATAATAATATGTATGCAAATTGTTCCGTGCCATAAAAAATGGAAATTAGGAAATTATAATACTTCTGGAAGAGAATAGCGAAACTGGATCCGCAACACCTGTTAGACGAGTCTAATTACGCTAAACTGATGTGACTTCTTAGCCGTTAGTAGGATCGTTTAATAAAGTTCTACAGGAGTTTCGGGGCGTTTGCTCTCCTTTTTTTTAATATCCTCCATTCCGATGCTTCAGGGGGTAAGAATGCGGATAATGAAGTTGTTAAATTTTTCTTTTCCGGTTTCTTTTTGCGAGGAAGTCGAGCGCCAAATTTCCTAAAACAACCTGTAAAATTACTACTTTTTGTTATTTTTAAAGCTGGCAGATTTTGCAACTGGTGGTTTGTCAGTTGATGCTTCTAGAAAAATTAAATCCTGTAGTAAACGTTTTTAATATCGTATTATCATTTTTTCTATGAGAAATATAGTGAAATTATACCTCTCAAATTGTGATAATCTTTATCAGTAGATCCAGGACATACTTCAGTGAAATCCAGTTTTCCTTCTTTATATTAGATAATAACTATTATTGCTCGATTGAAGAATATGCTATTAAAATGTTGAGCTAAAAGATTTTTCAGAATTTTAGAGTGTGTTATTACTAATACTGTCAGGAATAATATATCCAAGATTGACAGTCCTACCCTGTTTGCTTTCCTAGTTTTTACTGGGACTTAAGAAAATGCCAAAAAAAACATCCAAACACTAGAAATTCAATATCTCTAGAACTGTAAAAAGTTCAGGGGAAAATTTTAGTGAGAATTATTACTAAAACTGTAAGAAATAATTTTTCCAAAATTGACAGTCCTACCTAATCTATTTCCTTAGTTTTCACAGGGCTGGACTTAAGGGAAATGCCAGAAAAGTCCCTAAACACAAAAAATTTAATATCTCTGAAACTATAAGAAATACAGAGCAGAATTTTAGTGCGAATTATCGCTAAAACTGTCAGAGGCAATTTATTGAAAATTGACAGTCCTACCCTGTTTCCTTTCCTAGTTTTTACTAGGACTTAAGAAAATGCCAAAAAAAACATCCAAACACTAGAAATTCAATATCTCTGGAACTGTATAAAGTTCAGGTAAAAATTTTAGTGAGAATTATTACTAAAACTGTCAGAAATAATTTTTCCAAAATTGACAGTCCTACCTAATCTATTTCCTTAGTTTTCACAGGGCTGGACTTAAGGGAAATGCCAGAAAAATCCCTAAACACCAAAAATGTAATATCTCTGAAACTATAAGAAATACAGAGCAGAATTTTAGTGCGAATTATCGCTAAAACTGTCAGGGGCAATTTATCGAAAATTGACAGTCCTACCCTGTTTCCTTTCCTAGTTTTTACTGGGACTTAAGGAAATGCCAAAAAAAACATCCAAACACTAGAAATTCAATATCTCTGGAACTGTAAATAGTTCAGGGGAAAATTTTAGTGAGAATTATTACTAAAACTGTCAGAAATAATTTTTCCAAAATTGACAGTCCTACCTAATAGATTTCCTTAGTTTTCACAGGGCTGGACTTAAGGGAAATGCCAGAAAAGTCCCTAAACACAAAAAATTTAATATCTCTGAAACTATAAGAAATACAGAGCAGAATTTTAGTGCGAATTATCGCTAAAACTGTCAGAGGCAATTTATTGAAAATTGACAGTCCTACCCTGTTTCCTTTCCTAGTTTTTACTAGGACTTAAGAAAATACCAAAAAAAACATCCAAACACTAGAAATTCAATATCTCTGGAACTGTATAAAGTTCAGGTAAAAATTTTAGTGAGAATTATTACTAAAACTGTCAGAAATAATTTTTCCAAAATTGACAGTCCTACCTAATCTATTTCCTTAGTTTTCACAGGGCTGGACTTAAGGGAAATGCCAGAAAAATCCCTAAACACCAAAAATGTAATATCTCTGAAACTATAAGAAATACAGAGCAGAATTTTAGTGCGAATTATCGCTAAAACTGTCAGGGGCAATTTATCGAAAATTGACAGTCCTACCCTGTTTCCTTTCCTAGTTTTTACTGGGACTTAAGGAAATGCCAAAAAAAACATCCAAACACTAGAAATTCAATATCTCTGGAACTGTAAATAGTTCAGGGGAAAATTTTAGTGAGAATTATTACTAAAACTGTCAGAAATAATTTATCCAAAATTGACAGTCCTACCTAATCTATTTCCTTAGTTTTCACAGGGCTGGACTTGAGGGAAATGCCAGAAAAATCCCTTAACACCAAAAATGTAATATCTCTGTAAAACAGAGCAGAAATTAAATAAAAATTAAAAGTCCTTCCCTGTCTCAGTATAGTAAAACTGTGACAAAAAAATGAGATGCAAAATTGAAGCCATAACAAACAAATAACACAGACTAGTCTTACAAACAAACATTATTGGATCCAATATTCAATCCATATTTACTAAAAACACGTTTTCCAAAAATAGCACTGAAAATTACAAATTTCTCTTTTATAACCTATTTTCCTGGCATGTGAAATGAGTTAATTAAAATTTTGTTCGCTAACACTGGCACTGTGTATTAGTAAATATAAATTTAGTTATTCGAGTTTGTTTTTGCCCAACTGATAATGCCAATTTATGTTTCAAAACTTTTGCCACCGATTTCCAATCCCAAATGATTATTTTTAGGTCACGTTATTATTTTGACAGAGTGATTATCAGGAGTCGTTGTCTGAATATTGGATTATGATGTAGATTTTAAATTGCTAAAATATATCATTCGTTAATATTAAAATATCTTAATTTGTGCATTAGTAGTAACAAATTTGAGATACAAATAGAGAGAAAATCATTATTTTTCTTATCATTTCCAAGTTGGTTTTTGTACAACAAATATTCTTACGGTTGAAACAATCTGTTTCTCAATGGAATTTACCATAAACGTTAAAAAAGATAATAAAACAAAAATGGGCAACAATTAATTCAGCATAGGAAAAATGTGAAATCTGTCATAAATATTTTTAGCTGAATCGTAGTTAGAACCTATTCTTTAGGAAACGAACATGGTAGCTAGAGGTCATTATGAGCATTTCCAAGTTTTTGGTGTTTATTACAACCTAAAAAGTGAATTAACTGAACATAAAACTTCATTACTACAGCGTAAAAGTTAATCAACATAACTCAACACTTGCGTGCTCTCGATTATTTGGATTAAAAATGTCGTGCGAAAAAACAGAAAATAATGCGTTATAAGTGCGCTTTTATAGTTCTGATAAGAAGCTTTTACTTTAGTAATAAAATATTTTACGATGCCTCTTCTCTACAACGTAAAATTACGTTAATAAGGTCGGAGACGCAGGGATAATAGACGCTAATGGAAGACCCTACGTTTTGTCATTATTATGCCAAGTTTTGGGCAAAAGCTTCAAACTTAATCAGTTTATTGAAACTCACTTAAAATCCTGCTTGGGAGAGGAATTTTTCCTCAAAATGAAGGAATTCATATATTGGGGTGGTTATCTCATCCAATTTAGGGAAAATAGTCATAATTCCAGCCCTCCGGTTTAACGACATACTTTCTGCGTCTTTCATTTTTGCGAATGCGACCAGTGGACGGTTTTACTAATGAGAGGCCATTTCGTTATTATATACGTTATAGGCAGAGTCCAGAGTTTATTAAACGAACCCCCGGACGTGCTCTGACTGTTTTATGTTGTTATTAGGAAAAATTGCGGAATGTTGATGTTTGCCTTTACCATAATTACGGGATTATTTCAACTAGTCCAGGCAACAAATGCTCAAAAAAGGACAATGCTTGGAACACAATTTTTGACTGAAATTAATTTGCTACAAGTTTCTCAATATATTTTATAGTTTTCGAGATATTCTCTCTTGAAAATCTGCAAATTTTTGACCAGTTAACTCTTCAAAGACTCAAGTCTCATTTTTTGGTATTTTGCTTATATCACAAAAACTACAGTTCTTTTGAAAATGAGGGAAAGTCCAAAATGCAATTAAACGCCATTTCAGTTAGTATCTTCGACATCTGCATGTAACAATACTAAAATTTGCTAAACAAATCTACTTTACTGAAACTGTGATCATTACCATAAAAAATGAAATAATGTCAGTTAAAATGCAATAAAATACAATTTCAGTCAGTATTTTCGAAATCTGGGGGTTACAGCCCTGAAATTTGCAATGTAGCCAGTAAATTGACCATAAAATCCAGGGACGTATAACATTTTTTAATAGACAGCTATTACTTAACTCAAACTCCTTTTGAAAATGAAGGAAAGTCAGAAATGCAATGAAACGCCATTTCAGTCAGTATTTTTGAAATCTGGGGTTACAATACTGAAATATGCTGTGTAATCAGTAAATTGACCTTAAAATCTAAAGACGTTCTGTATTTTTTTCATAAACAAACCTTACTTCACTAAAACTGTGATCATTTCCATAAAAAATGAAAGAATGTCAGTTGAAATGCGTTGAAACATAATTTCAGTCAGTATTTTGAAAATTTGGGAATTACGGTCTTGAAATTTGCTGCGTAGCCAGTAAATTAACCTTAAAATACAGGGTCGTTTTGCATTTTTTCGATAACCCACCCTTAATCCACTTGAACTGGGAAAAATACCATCAAACAAGAAAGATTCTCAGTTAAAACGCAATGAAATTCAATTTCGGTCAGTATTTTCGAAATATGGGGTTACTGGCCTAAATATAAATATAATTATAAAATATGTTATGTAGGCATTAAATTAACCTCAAAATTTAGGAACGTATTGTACTTTTTCCTAAACAACCTTGTGATAAATACCATCAAAAATGAAAGAATGTCAGTCAACACAATTTCAGTCAGTATTTTCGAAATCTGGGGGTTACGGCCCTGAAATTTGTGGAGTAGCCAGGAAATTGACCATAAAATCCAGGGACGTATAACATTTTTTCATAAACAGCTCTTACTTAACTCAAACTGTGATAAGTCCTTTTGAAAATGAAGAAAAGTCAGAAATGTAATGAAACACCATTTCTGTCCCATTTTTGAAATTTGGGGGTTTCCATCATAATGGCCACTCTATACAAAACAAAAGCTGAATACGTTTTTTGATATCTTGTATAGTTTTCAAAAGATCCGCTTTAAAGAGGCGAAAAAACTCGAATGAATAAATTTTGTAGCAAGATTAATCAAAAACTAAAAAATGAGCAAAATCATGAAAATTGATCAAAATTACGAAAATTCGGTTAAAAACTAAAAAATGAGCAAAATCGTGAAAATTGATCAAAACATGAAATTTAGTCCAAAAACTAAAAAATGAGCCAAATCATGAAAATTGATCAAAATCACGAAAATTGGTCCAAAAACTAAAAAATGAGCCAAATCATGAAAATTGATCAAAACATGAAAATTGGTCCAAAAACTAAAAAATGAGCAAAATCATGAAAATTGTTCAAAACATGAAAATTGGTCCAAAAACTAAAAAATGAGCAAAATCATGAAAATTGTTCAAAACATGAAAATTGGTCCAAAAACTAAAAAATGAGCAAAATCATGAAAATTGATCAAAACATGAAATTTAGTCCAAAAACTAAAAAATGAGCCAAATCATGAAAATTGATCAAAATCACGAAAATTGGTCCAAAAACTAAAAAATGAGCCAAATCATGAAAATTGATCAAAACATGAAAATTGGGTTAAAAACTAAAAATTGATAAAAACATGAAAATTGGGTTAAAAACTAAAAAATGAGCAAAATCGTGAAAATTGATCAAAAGATGAAAATTGGTCCAAAAACTAAAAAATGAGCAAAATCATGAAAATTGGTCCAAAAACTAAAAAATGAGCCAAATCATGAAAATTGGTCCAAAAACTAAAAAATGAGGAAAATCATGAAAATTGGTCCAAAAACTAAAAAATGAGCCAAATCATGAAAATTGTTCAAATCATGAAAATTGGTTCAAAAACTAATAAATGAGCAAAATCATGAAAATTGATCAACAACAAAACACACAGTTTTCGAGATAAAACAAAAAACTTGAAACTTTCAAAACTCTCCTTCTGGTTTAAGGGCGAGAACTTTTGATATGTTCACCTCCTAATCGAAATCAAAATTGTATTCCAAGGATTTCCCTCTATACCTTTTCGTTGACTGGACAAAACCTGTCCCACAGAAAAACCAGACTGCTGATAGATGAATTGAATCGAAACTGGGGATAGTTAAAAACCACCCTAAAATAGGATTAGTTGGGAAAAAAAACGTGGATTTTAACTGAATTTACTGTTTTAACTGGTCGGTGAAAATGCACATTTTCGCTGGGACATGACAGCGAATTCGTTTAACGCGATTATACGTTTTGTTCCAGACTGAAAGTACGATTTTTTGCCGGCGTCCAACTGAGCGGCAAATTGTTAAATTATGTTATTTAAATGTGTTGAAAATGTAGTAAATCGTTTTTATATTGATTGATGCTTTAATTGAAAGTTGTCAAGTTCAACAAATTAATAATCCAGATATTCGTGACTCACCTTAATAAAAGGAGTATATGACATAATCCTTGACAAGGGGTAACACTGGCATGACACCCTACACTTCAATTTGTTCTACAGTTAATAAAGGAACCGGAAATTCCATACAGCTGCCTAATTCTCAGGTACATATTACATTCCCGGATTAAAATAAGTGAACCGAGATAGAAGAGAAATTTTTTGGTATAGTTCATTTAATTTGTCAGATTATTGTTTAATGAAATTAAGTTAAACTTACTATCGAGCCACTTGGAGTCATATTTCAACGTTCTCTTGAAGCTGTATTCCTTCTTGCCGGTGGTTAAATTATGCAGGTCGGTTCGAAAAATTACGGTGTCCGCCTTTGTAAACTCGGCATTGGTTCCTGAAAATTTAATGTCTACTAAAGCTAGTGGCTGGTAAAATATTTAGGGAGACGACCGATAAATCTGGTACATGCAAAACTTCAAGTTCTACTAATCGAATCTGAAAAATTCATGCCGGAGTTTTCCATGACGCAGATTTGTAGATCGGTCAATTTTTAATGTGAATTTTTTGGGTTAAGTAAAAAGTTTCGGAGTTTGCAAAACAATAAAAGTTTCCACAAAAAAACACCTACCTGAATAAAGGCCGGGCAAATCTCCTGGATTTCCATGTTCAACCCACACGGCTGTAGAATTGTCCGTAGGATCGTAAGGGCATTTTGCTATGCCCATACCAATGCCATGGATAAATATATTCCTTCCTAAATGTGTCAAGTTAGCCTAGAAAAAAAATTACAAATTTTAACGAAAAATTCTCATTTGCTGTAACAACTACAATAATAACACTGATACGTCCATAAATCTTTTAACAAAACCCTGTATTGTCTAATAATAACGAGGCACTTGAAATTATACCCAGAAACTCGTTGTATTCGCATCCAGATATTCCCGCAGACTCTATTGTAATAAACAATGGTTGATGAGAATTTACTTTGGAAAATCGGTATTATTTTAATTATTGTGTTTAACAGTCTATTATGTGGGGATGAATTTGAATGGTATTCTATAGTAACTGGGTTAAAAAAGTATGAATTAAGTAGGGTAAAAGTTACCTACCTTTTAAAAAATTTAAATTACTGGTGAACGAAACCCAAATTGCCTTTTTACTTATGTTTACTTGTTGAATAGACGTTACATTAAAAAAATCTAGTAATAGACACTAAAGTACAGAAAATTGTTTGTTTACTATTTAATTTTAGACCTCGTTCTACTTTTAGGATTTGTGAAATTAAATATTAGTTCAGCAGTTTATGTTCAGTGACTCTAATGACTACAAAAAGCACTATAGAACTCTTCTACACTTAATTTTGGGCCTCTGGCGATGATCTACAGCTCTAGAAACCCATCAAACATTTTAGAGCTTGTTAAGACTTGAAAACCAATTATTAATTAATTATTAATGTAAGGTAAGGTTTCATTGTTAGTTTTTAGATGTCTTCTAGATCTAATTTAGTAGTCCTGAAAGAAATTTATCCTAAGTATATACCAGCGTTACATAGTCAGTTTACAGCACATCACTTTTGGTGGTATTCCTGAATGTAAGTTAATTAATTTGCAATACACTCCCTGTATAGTAGCAGCACTGACAGACTGCAAAACTTCCAGGGATAAATTTAGCAGTTTTTTAGGAAAATGTTTGCTCTCTTTAAAATTTTACGTAACTATCACCGTTTTTGAGTTATTTACCAAAAACTGGTTGGATGCAACAAATTTTCAAATCTGTTGAAATTTGAGCACTCTGTATCTCGGTTATTTTTGTGAGTTCAGGAAAGTTGAACCACTCAAATTAACCGTCTTTCTTTAATTTTTTACTTTACAGCACTAAAAAAAATCTCTTTTTTTAGTGCTGTAAAGTAAAAAATTCTATTTCAAAAATTGCGTACAGGGTGGCCAAAATATCTGAATTACTACACTTTTCATGCACCCCCTGTACAGTAGCGGCACTGACGGACTGTGAAACTTTCATGGATGAGTTTAGCAGTTTTTTAGAAACATTTTCCCTCTTTTTAAAAATTTTCGTCTACTATCTACTATCACCGTTTTGAGTTATTTAGCAAAAACTGGTTGGATGCAATAAATATTTAAATCAGTTGAAATTGTGCTTTGAAATTTGAACCCAGTTTGAAAGAACAGTCAGGGACAAAATCGCCTGTAAAACCCACTTAGAGTAAGCAAATGTATGTTTTAAGCACATTTTTGAAATCCTCATTAAATTTCCTATTCAATAACTTGAAAAAACACTACAAAATTTAGTACAGTCAGAGAGAAAAGCGGTTTCAAAGTTTGAACTGCAAGAAACACAACTTGAAAGGAGTCAGGGAAAAATTTGCCTGTAAAACCCACTTAGAGTAAGAAAATGTCTGTTTTAAGCACATATTTGGAATCCTCATTAAATTTCCTATTCAATAACTTGAAAAAACACTACAAAATTTGGTACAGTCAGAGAGAAAAGCGGTGTCAAAGTTTGAACTGCAAGAAACACAACTTGAAAGGACAGTCAGGGAAAAATTTGCCTGTAAAACCCACTTAGAGTAAGCAAATGTATGTTTTAAGCACATTTTTGGAATCCTCATTAAATTTCCTATTCAATAACGCGAAAAAACACTACAAAATTTAGTACAGTCAGAGAGAAAAGCGGTTTCAAAGTTTGAACTGCAAGAAACACAACTTGAAAGGACAGTCAGGGAAAAATTTGCCTGTAAAACCCACTTGAAGTGAGAAAATGACTGTTTTAAGCACATTTTTGGAATCCTCATTAAATTTCCTATTCAATAACTTGAAAAAACACTACAAAATTTGGTACAGTCAGAGAGAAAAGCGGTGTCAAAGTTTGAACTGCAAGAAACACAACTGGAATGGACAGTCAGGGAAAAATATGCTTGTAAAACCCACTTGTAGTGAGAAAATTACTGTTTTAAGCACATTTTTGGAATCCTCATTAAATTTCATTTTCAATAACCTGAGAAAACACTACAAAATTTGGTACAGTCAGAGAGAAAAGCGGTGTCAAAGTGTGAATTGCAGGAAACACAATTTGAAAAGACAGTCAGGAAAAAAATTGCCTGTAAAACCCACTTGGAGTGAGAAAATGACTGTTT
Organism: Ips typographus; assembly: GCF_016097725.1. Lineage (NCBI taxonomy): Eukaryota > Metazoa > Arthropoda > Insecta > Coleoptera > Curculionidae > Ips > Ips typographus. The sequence goes on along the minus strand of NC_138430.1, from coordinate 7,921,402 downwards.
TAAGCACATTTTTAGAATCCTCATTAAATTTCCTTTTCAATAACTTGAAAAAACATTACAAAATTTGGTACAGTCAGAGAGAAAAGCGGTTTCAAAGTTTGAACTGCAAGAAACACAACTTGAAAGGACAGTCATGAAAAAATTTGCCTGTAAAACCCACTTGTAGTGAGAAAATGACTGTTTTAAGCACATTTTTGGAATCCTCATTAAATTTCCTATACAATAACTTAAAAAAAACACTACAAAATTTGGCACAGTCAGAGAGAAAAGCGGTGTCAAAGTTTGAACTGCAAGAAACACAACTTGAAAGGACAGTCAGGAAAAAAATTGCCTGTAAAACCCACTTGGAGTCAGAAAATGACTGTTTTAAGCACATTTTTGGAATCCTCATTAAATTTCCTATTCAATAACTTGAAAAAACATTACAAAATTTGGTACAGTCAGAGAGAAAAGCGGTTTCAAAGTTTGAACTGCAAGAAACACAACTTGAAAAGACAGTCAGGGAAAAATTTGCCTTTAAAACCCACTTGAAGTGAGAAAATGACTGTTTTAAGCACATTTTTGGAATCCTCATTAAATTTCCTATACAATAACTTGAAAAAAACACTACAAAATTTGGTACAGTCAGGGAGAAAAGCTGTGTCAAAATTTGAACTGTCAGAAACAAAGTATTTGTAATTTACCAGGTAAAATAATTACTTTATCGATACATAATTCCCACTAAGGTATATAGAGAGTTAATTCCAGCTTGTAGAGTGTAAATACATCAATAAATTACCACTTTCACACCAAAAATGTTAAAATTGCAACGTCACAATTCTATTTATTTCTTAATCCAATTACCGTGGGCGTTGAATAACTTCGTTGATTATCCGAACATGAAAATCCGGAATTGAAAACGTTTCTCCATTTTCCGACGCTGTAAACTTTCATTCACTGACACTTCAATAAAAACGGTGACGGTTCTGTTAATTAAAAAACGTTTTACTTGATAATTATGTTTCCAATTTGTTACGTTTTTGTTTATGGTTTGCTTTTTTTTTTGTTATAATTCCGCGACGTTGAAAGTCAATCTAACTTTCCACCCCCTCTGGAGTTTTTACTCGAATCCGGCTAATTTCAAAAGTTTATTCTAATTCGGACTTTTGGATTTTATTTCAGTTGCGCTCAAGTAATAGTTTAAAGGAACTAATCAGGAAGAGTTGCTGTTTTGAGTTAAGCAATTAAAAAGGGAATAGTCCTGTTAATGTATAGAGAAATAAGGTTTTATCTGCAAGGGGGAGTATGAATAATGGAAGACTACTTTATACGTCATGTAGATAAAAGCTACTGAATTCATCTTATAAATGCAATATAGCGAAACCTAGCCACGAATGCGATAAGACGTTTTCGTTCACCGCCTCATAAGACGCGTATTAAATATTCCCGCCTGCATTACTGATGTTTCGAAAATCCCTCTTTCTTCCATATAAATTCTAAAGTCGGTATTATATTTTTTGACTTTTAGATCAGTTCGAATACAGTTTGAATTTTACAAATTTCTGCTAAAAAACGTGAATAAATGTAAATAAATAAATTAAAAATGAATAAAACAATCAAATTATACTTACGTTTATTACCCAGTCCTTTGGATTGTGCGCGTTTGTTCCGCAAACGTACAGCCGATCCCCATTTCCCATAGACTGTATGACCCTTATGTGGTTTCGACAATCGAAATGCTAAAACAAAACACACCCTGATTAATACATATTATAAGTTAATTAATCATTAATTATGCAATTTGATATATCTGGAAATGTAGAGTTCCAGAGGGGTAAATTTTGGTGTAAATCGTTACTAAAACTGATTTTTCTATTATTAGTAAGTGTTAGAAAAATGGAAAAATATTAGTTATACTGTGGTCAACAGGGTTTTCTTGACAGATGACAGGTGTTCTTATTTGACAGTTTATAACTTGGTTCCTATGACAGCTAGGAAATTGGCTCAAACGTCAAAAAACTGTCCCAAAACGGTGGTAGTAATAAAAACGCTTTTTGATCTTGAAAGGGCTCAGAAGAGACACAAATATTTAGTAGGAACAAAAAACTTGATTTTTGGACAATTCAGAAGAACAAACTGAAATTTGTATAAATTACAGAGGTGTTGAAACCAAATGAACAACTGACAACACTGCATTCAAAATTGAGACAAAAACTGAAGTTTAAAGTATAGTTTTAATGTTTTTGTGTGTAGATTTAGATGTTTATGTTTTTTTAGGTTAAAAAGTGAAAGAATTAAGCTTTGCCATCCAAAACCTGGAAAATAACTTGAATATTCATTGATTTTCGGCCAAATATGTGGAAAATTTAAAGGTTTAAACACCTAAACGAGGTAAACTTATCCCATAGGCTAAAAAATAGCAAAAATTACCCTTCAAATTCCAAAAAAAACTACGAATTTAGTGCAAAAAATCCCTATTTCGCTAATTTAAATCTGCTAGACATTTTGTCTTGCCTTTTTTTAATAAAAAACTAGTGCTTTCTAATCTTCATGATTCCTATACTCTTTAGGTGCTTCAGATTTTCTAAATAATATCTTTTTTTTCAAGCTATGCAGCTAAAAAGTCTAAAACTTTCACCAAGAACCAAGTAGACACTTTTTTAACAGAAGCACCTGACAAAAAGTATTTAGCCATGAAGGTAAATCCGAAACAAAAATGAATTTATGATTGTTTTTAATACCTATATTCAACATTTTTAGGTTGTTTTAATATACGGCATATCAGGGGCATGTCGATGTAATGAACTGGTAAACTTGAGAATTCAAGATATTGAATACATGGAAAAATTAATTCTGGCCCAGAACATTTACAATTGTTGGAGAATTTTACATAAATATTTGTAAAAAATACTTGTCTCTTCGTCCAGATGTTATTGATACAGATCGTTTTTTCATTAAATATCAAAATGGAGTTTGCCACAGAGTTGTAATGGGTATTCACAAAATCTCAAGTATTCCCAAGGAAATAGCGTTGTTTTTCAAATTGGCTGATGTCAAAGAATATACTGGTCACTGCCTTTGCCGAACCTCTGCAACTCTTCTTGTAGATAATGGTGGAGACATTTGCTCATTGAAAAGACACGGTGGTTGGAGGTCTACAACTGTAGCAGAAGGCTACATTGACGATTTTTTAAGAAATAAAAATGACCCAGCAATGAAAATTCTGGATGTAAATGATTGTAATTTAATACCAATGGAGAACAATACCACAGATGATATCAGAGAACCAGTAATTTCAACAAACCCACAACAACAACCTACTTTAAATGTAGACCATGAAGTAAAGAGGCAGGAATTTCATTTATGGCAGAATTGTAAATTTGAAAATTGCCCATTTACACTCCAACTCCACCGACAAAGAAAATGTGTAGATTATTAGTTACATTTGTCTATTAATTGATATTTTAATTTATATATTAATTGTGTTGTGAATATAAAAAGTTTGTAATGCAAGGAATAAAGCAAACAAACATGAAATTAAGTGCTTCAGGATTTAACAACGTTTTCCCTAATAGTAAAAGTTGAGTCCTTAAATGTTATGAAATTACGTAAAGTACTTAAATAGATTGCAAAGAAAGTGATATAAGAAATATTAAAATTAACATGTAAAAAAAATTGCACAAAAACTTTACTTTAGTTCAAAAAAACAACAAACTAAATCTTCCTAAACCAAGAACATCCAAAAAGCAATCAATCAAGTCCCATGTGAAATTTATGCTCGCATAAATCTTTTCACTGGCACCAGACCAAACGAAAACAAAATGTATTATTTAAAATTCAATTTCACATTACAATTAGATTATATTGTTTTATTTTACTTCAATTTAGACCACTACAGTTCACTTGACTGGTTTAGGACAAGAATCAAGTACCCAATACGAAGTAATCTGGATCGTTGAAGTACGTACCCAAAGGGGTTCTTTTCAGTGATTGTTAAACTTGATATTAACGTAATTTCGCCAAAATCAAACTGATTTAACGTTGACAAACGAAACAAGGTGCAGTTTTTTAAGCAGGTCTGGGCAATAGCAAAAGAGTGGTCCCAGTGGTCAGCAGTGTGTAATTCGCCAATTTCAAAGGCGATCGACTACCCGAGGCCCTTTCTGGGAAAAGTTAACTTCTTCGAGCTTGTAAGAAGTTGCTCCCAGGGGGAATCGATTCCGGCGAAATATCTACGCGACTGGAGGTTAACGGCTATTCTGGATCTACTAGGTGGTCCAATAAATCAACCGCACTTTATTATCTTATCCTTATCTCCCGGACAATATCCGGAAACTTTTACACGATATATATTTCTTGAAAGCGTTGTTCTTTTAAGATTTCTAACTTAGGGTGCGGAAGAACAATAAGTGATTTTGCTATAAAAATAAATCAGTCCTTCTAGGATACAGCTTTTTAATAGGTTTTATAATGGTACACGTAATTCCCTTTGGAGGAAAATCAATAAATTTGTCAAATGGTCCGCTGAGGTATTAGATTAGCTCTCACAACTATAACTCGTCAGATATAAAAGGATTTAGGACGGTTGAAATATCTGATACAGGACATTCTCCCTTGTGGTTTAAGAGGATTAGATGAAAGGATATTACTCCATCAAATTACTCTTAAATTATATCGTTAACTTGTAGCAACTACTAAGAATCCAAAGGGACATCGAAAGTTTCTTCCCTTTTAACCCCTACTAAAAACTAATAAGCTACTAGGGACATTATTAGTTCATAAAGTTTGAGGAGTGTAATATTAGAATCCCGCTAGTTTATGTATTGTTTCATCCATGCATCAAACAAAATAAAATAAATCAATTAGACAAACGGCCCTGTTTGCAGTGGAAGTAATTGGGATCGAATCAGCAAACTGAACGCAGCATAATCTGCAAAACAATATTGGAAAAGTTAATAGTCAAAATGGATGTCGGATATAAACAAAACTCGTCCATCACAGGGAATTAATTCTCACAATTTTAGCGTTGAGATAAAAGGGGCCGATATTAATTCGAAATCCCTAAACGCGGCCAAATGGAGTGAAGAGGCTCGTTTCCAATTACAACCACTTTACTTGATGGTACTCCGGCTAATTATATTGGGAAAGCTAACATGCACTTTAGATTTTTTACTTTGTAAGGTCTTTGCCCTTTAAATCTGGTTTATTTATTAATAACTCGACTGGATATTGGAGAATCAACCACTCTGTATGTTGAAGTTCATTTGAAAGCAGTGTAGATAGACACTTTGTGGATTTTCAAAATAGTTTTTTGGAAAATGTATGTTTAATCTCATAGTTAATATGACTAGTGCTACCCTTAAACAAATTCAAAATTCTAAATTTTAATTTTTTTTTGGTCACATGGGGCACATTTCAGAAAATGTGTAAGGATGACTTGTAGCGTTCCTGAGATATTGAACGAAAAGTACACAAAATGAAAGTCAACTCTGACGCCCTCTAGCGACTAAACGCTACAACTTAGCGTTGCTTGTTAAACGTCACGTGATAGCCCCATTTATTGGCTATTAACGCCCTCTTAATACGTTTCTACTGAATGTTTCAAATAAGCAAGTTATGACGAATTTTTTGGACTAAAATTCATCCCAAATTAGAGATTTTTGGGCCTACTATACTAACCGCCGCCATATTGGATTTTGACCAATCAAAGTGACTTTTTTAACTAATTTCAACCTGTGAAACATGAATTTTCTGTCTATTTTGCTCTAACTGGCACAGTTTGGCGGCTCTAATTGAAAGATGTTTGGGTCAAAGTTAATTTAAAAAATTCAAATTTCTCAGAAAAAATTAAAGTGGTTTGTTCTCCTATAAAAGAGAAAGGACGGATCCCATCGAGGTGCATTTGTAGTAAAAGTTTCAAACCTCTAACTTGAAGCGTTCCTGAGATATTCAACGAAAACTACAAAAAACGAGAATCAACTTTGACGCCCTCTAGCGACCAAACGGTACAACTTAGCGTTGATTGTTAAACGTCACGTGATGGCCGCATTTATTGGTAATCATCACTCCCCTAATATGTTTCTACTGAATGTTTCAAATAAGCAAGTTATGAAGAATTTTTTGGAAAAGTGTGCTAAAATTCATCCCAAATTAGAGATTTTTGGGCCTACTATACTAACCGCCGCCATATTGGATTTTGTCCAATCAAAGTGACTTTTTTAACTAATTTCAACCTGTGAAACATGAATTTTCTGTCTATTTTGCTCTAACTGACACAGTTTGGCGGCTCTAATTGAAAGATGTTTGGGTAGTCAAAGTTAATTTAAAAAATTCCAATTTCTCAGAAAAAACTAAAGCTTGTTAAACGTCACGTGGTAGCCGCATTTATTGGTAATCAACACTCCCTTAATATGTTTCTACCGAATGTTTCAAATAAGCAAGTTATGAAGAATTTTTTGGAAAAGTTCGCTAAAATTCATCCCAAATTAGAGATTTTTGGGCCTACTATACTAACCGCCGCCATATTGGATTTTGACCAATCAAAGTGACGTTTTTAACTAATTTAAACCTGTGAAACATGCATTTTCTGTCTATTTTGCTCTAACTGGCACAGTTTGGCGGCTCTAATTGAAAAATATTTGGGTAGTCAAAGTTAATTTAAAAAAATTCCAATTTCTCAGAAAAAAATAAAGTGGTTTGTTCTCCTATAAAAGATAAAGGACGGATCCCATCGAGGTGCATTTGTAGTAAAAGTTTCAAACCTCTAACTTGAAGCGTTCCTGAGATATTCAACAAAAACTACAAAAAACGAGAATCAACTTTGACGCCCTCTAGCGCCCAAACGGTACAACTGAGCGTTGCTTGTTAAACGTCACGTGATAGCCCCATTCATTGGCTATTAACGCCCTCTTGATACGTTTCTACTGAATGTTTCAAATAAGCAAGTTATGACGAATTTTTTGGACTAAAATTCATCCCAAATTAGAGATTTTTGGGCCTACTATACTAACCGCCGCCATATTGGATTTTGTCCAATCAAAGTGACTTTTTTAACTAATTTCAACCTGGAGAACATGAAATTGCTGTCTATTTTGCTCTAACTGGCACAGTTTTGAGTTTCCATAAAATGTGCTTGGAATTAAAAAAAAATCACAGAAAATGTACCAAATAGAAAACCAAACATAACCTTAGTTTACGGTTCTAGTGTTACTAACCCTGTATAATTCATTATATTATAAAACAGCAAATTTTTTTAACTAGTACTTGTGTTTATTAACAATTAACAATTATTTAATAATATAAATTATATCCAATATGTTATTTTGTAATGTAAATGTAAGTTTAGAAGCCCCATTTGCATTGCCGACCTTCAGACTGTGTCTTTTTCCACCTTTATTCTCACAGTCTAAACTAAACAGACTCAATCTAAGTGGGGGATAATAATGTAATAATTAAACTAGTCAATTAACTTTTTACAATAAAAATATAGGTTTTTCTCATCTGGTGTGACTTCTAATATTCTATTATTGTTATTATGCTAGTATTTTGTTTTTTTTATTATTTTTTATTTTAAATCAGTGTTATTTTTAGCTTAAACTGTATTTGCTTCTTTTGTTTTCTTAAATTGTGAGTTGATATTTAAGTAATTAATTTTTCTGTTATATTTTGATGGAAAGTAATATTCATATTATTATTATGAGTTTATTAGAGTTTATAATTGGTTTTTGAATTGGCAAAACACTAATCAATTTACTATCTTAGAATAAGTATATTATTTGATAGTCCAGTCAAATTCAGTTAAGCTGTTAAACAATTTAATAGGTAATATTATGCTTGGCAACCAAACCCTTTGAAACAGATATGACTATAAAGGTTGTGATGTTGGAGGGGGCGTTGAAAATTTGCAAATCAAATAAACTAAATGTGCTTTTCGTGTAATTTGCAGCTCGGCACGTGGAAAAGTGGATATCCAGTTTTATAAAACGTCCTCTCACATTTTATTTATTGCCTTTTCACGTTTTATGTTCAATAATAAATCACTCTGATTTTGAGATTGGTCCACTCGTTAAGTTGCATTAAACTTTTAGGAATTTTAAATATAATATTGAGCGAAGAAGGCGCTAGGGTGGTAAATTTAATTTAGTGCACGTTCTCATCGTCGCTATTCCCATCCCTTTTAGAATATGTATGTTATCTACGACACTGCGAGAATGGTCTTGGGACGCTCCCGCATATCCATATTAGATAGATGTTATACATAAAACAACATAAGGGTAACATTTAGGATTGAGAAAAGTTTTTCGGGACTGAAGAGTTTTTGCCTTTCGGGGAAAACCACTTTAGATTCATACGAGGGACGAATGGGCTTATTGAATACAAATTTGAGAAGTTTTTAATTTATTTTTTGGTTCGACCAACTTTCTTGTTGTAAGTTTTGCAAAGGAATTTCTCACTAAAACTTGAGCGTACTAAACTTTCCAATAGACAGTAAATACGCAAGTGGATGAACTCTTTTAAACCCAACTACCTTACGGCGTTATATGCTTATAATAAGGTCTAATTAAAACTTCGAAAAGCCGCATCGCTGTATAATTACAAATAATTTTCCCCGGCGTGTTTCCTAAACTAAAGCCTCACCAAAGCAAAGTTTGTAAAAGTTTTATCGCACACCTGCCTTTATGCGGTATTATATAAACATTATAAATAGATTAAATTATTTGACTCTGTACTGGAATTTTGTAGTTTTGGGGCAAGTTTTGCGTTCTATTTAATAAGCTTACGTAAATATGATAACAATCTAATTTAGTTACATGATTAATTTTTGAAGATGTATAGGCAATTTATATTCTATCATTATTCAGTCACATTTCATACTGATTAGTTTCGCTCAACGTGTATGAAAAAAAAAAAACGTTAGTTTCAACCCCATTAAACTTACGGTATCTAATTTAATCTGGCACAGCGTGAATCCAAAGCCTGAACATGAAAAGTTATCCAGTTATCCACTTGTTCTATAAATTTTAACTTGTAACGTGACAGTTTTACATACTAGCTATTTTATATTCGAGATAACTTTATACGGAACTACCGCGCAGTCCATATACATGCATGCATTTTACTAAATTGGATACAAATCAGCATTAGTATTATTTATTATGCCGGAGTTGGAAACAGTTTGGATTCACTAGAACGGCTAAATTACACTGCGCCATATTTCTCATTGGCCGCCCTTGTTAGCTATTTTGAAACTTTTATACACCCTCCCTTCAACCCCGCTTTACTTTTACACTGATGGAACTGCTGTGGTTGTGATTTATATTCAGGGCGAAAACGAATTATGATAGGGTGTGAGTAGTTTCTATGTTATTAGATTATTACAAATGTTTTGTTTCTAAGAATACAAACTTTCTGATTAGTTGTAAGCATGTTTTGTATGTCATCACAAAATAGACTCAAAATCCGGTATAAACGGTACCAAACGTATTTTATAGTTTTATGAGTGGAATGTTGACAAATATGACATTTGGTCGTCAGTTACAGTTCTGTTCTAAACCTGGAAATTGTCTGTTACTCGAGGAGTTACATAAAAGTCTAAATAATATACAGGGTGGTCCAGTTTTAAATGTCAATAATTCACCAATCCATAGCCAATTAAAAAATAAGTTGACATTCATTATGTAATTTTCCTGAAAAGTGCTTCCTAAGGAAAGTACAGTCCTTCAAATTTCTGTTTAAAAAATCGTTTTTTTTTGTCATAACTGTCAGACCGTTGGAGCAATATTGATCAAATTTGGAACAAGCACTTTATTACAGTCAAAGACCCAAAACTAACCCAACCCAACTTAAAAATTGTCTTGGAAACGAAAAGATGTTTAAAAAATATTATTTTAGCCAGTTTTCATAGTTTCCAGACAAACTAAAGGACTTTAGTTTTGAAAATTGAAATAGAAAAGATAAAAATTTCAGAAGCTTAAAAATTGCGTTTGTAACCAGTTTTCATGCAAATCGAGAGACTTTAATACTAAAAATTGACTTGTAGACATAAAAACTACTTTTTCAAGAATTTGTTACCTCAAATTCATACATTTAAACATTAAAAATTGACTTGAACCCCAAAATGTAACTGAGCTAATGAAAAGTGACATCAGAAGCTTAAAATTTGCATTTGAAGTAAGTTTTCATAATGTGAAGACAAATTTCAATATTTTAGTCTTGAAAATAGTCTTAGATGTAGGACATTGACATTAGATTCATGAAAATTGTCTTGAAAACGAACTTTTCGTGCTTTTTACTTTGCCTTTCATTTTCTTCGAATTCTGGACTAATTTTAGTGCTTTAAAACTGCTTTCAGCTTGGAAAATCGAGTTTCAAGACTATTTTCACCAAGTTATTGACATAGCAAACTCAAAAAAACAATTTTTACATTCTTCATAGACTTAAAATGGCATTCCAAGCTTTGTCACTATTAAATCGACTTCTAGACACCTCAGTGCTAAAAATTCGGGTATTTCTTAATAAACTAGACTGTTTTTAGTGTTTTAAGGCTGTTTTCAGTGCCTCAAATCGAGTTTCAAGACTATCTTTACAAAGTTTTTGACTTATCAGGCCTAAAAGCCAGTTTGTCCACTGACCATAATCTTGAAAATGTTATTTCAAGCTTCTTCACTATTAAATTGACTTCTACACTCATAGGTGCAATAAATTGTAGCATCTCTAAGAAATTCAGACTGTTTTTAAGACTGAAAAATCGAGTTTAAGACTATTTCCAAAAGTCAAGTTTCTTCAGTAATAAAAGTAAAAAATGTTGGTACCAAATGCTACAATAATAGTCTTGAGAACTAATTTTTAGAAATAAAATAGTCCGAAAATTTAATTTACTTCTAGACTTGTTGTCCAGTCCAGAAAATTGAGTTGTACACTAATTAAAGTCTTGAAAATATACTTTTGAACTCTCTTTAGTCCTAGTAAAGTCAGTTCTAGCATTAAAAGTCAACTTTTATATTATTTTTAGTAGTAAAAAATGAGTTTCATGCACAATACATTCTTTGTCTTGATTTCCGGACTTTTTTTAGTTCTTGAATGCCAGTTTCAGACACTCAACCAGGATGGCAGTCTGAGAAAGCGAATCATAAGACCATTCCTAGTAGTAAAAAAGTTTTTAGACTATTCAGTACAAATTTGGACTTTCACAAGTCTTGGATGTTCAGTTTTAAACTATAAAACGATTTTTTAAATTGAAATTTGGAAGACTGTATCTTCCTTAGGAAACCTTTTTCAGAAAAATGACATAATGCAAGTCAACTTATTTTTTGATTAGCTATCAAATAGTGAATTATTGACACTAAAAACTGGACCACCCTGTATAATTGTATGAAATTTCATTCTCTACAGAATTGAGGAGCTACAAAAAAGTGTAAATAATGAAAGTTGTATGACCTCGTATAGTCATAAATACAGACTGAAATAAATAGTCTTAAAGACATTTTTAACATTTACAAGGTGACAACAATTTTTAAATTATGATTGAATTAGTAATTTACTTAAAATAACATTTTCATATGTCTTTATCGACCGGAAATTAAACGAACTTGTGATATCAAAAAATTTTAACTCGTCAGGATGTTCCTGAACATGAAGTAATCGAAAGTTTTGCAGAAAGTTTGCAGTCTTTCTTAGTAGTTTTCACAATTTACATTTTATATATTGGATGATTTTAATCCATAAACTTCAAAAGTTTAGCATTATGTTGGAGGGTTCAAGAGATGGTTTTTCTGGCAAATCACATTGAATTCTTTCGGATGTCTACGTGTGATTGGTCAAGAAAAAGCAGCAAGCTGAAAGCTGCTTTTTTTGACCAATCACAAACTACCCACTGTGCTGTGATTTATGTAAATGCTGCACATGTGGACCTATTAGAATATAAAACATGTCAAACTCTAAAAAAATGTAATGTAATCTGAAACGATCCCATCATGTCGCTGCTTCCTACAAAACAGCAGAATATGAAATATTTGTATTCGTGTAGAATAAAGAAGGCAATTGCATTATTTTTTTGTTAAGCGACGCCTTTTGTTTCAGACAGACGTCGGGATTTGTGACAACCACGAAGGGGGAAGAACCAGAACTGTTTATCCTCCATTTTTCTATAAATATGCAAATGCGCCCCCCCCCCCCAGAAACATTTACATGCTTTTACCAAATGAAATTTTCCAATTTCCGTGTATCGCAGCATGCGTGCGTGTAAGAAATATTAACATACGATGTAAATATTACTGCAGGTACGCTAAATTTTATTCATACAAGTGTGTAAGAGATAAAATGGCAACAAAAAGTTGCAATTTTATCGGTAGACTCGTTCTTGCTGCTGTTCTGGCCTGAACATGATAAAAATATCATTATAGCGATTAGTAACTTGAGAAATTAGTTTAGATCAAAATAGAGTCTAATCTCTAGTTCCAGTCTGGCACAAACACAACAAAAAAAAATATTATTGACCTAGGTAAATAATAATATCAATGTCTATTAAGACACATGACATATGAAATATACTTGACTTAATAGAGACTGATAAATTAGGTTGTCTCTTCATGTCATTGTTTTGCTGGTATCCTAAATCAATAAAAGACACAAAAAGACACACATCTATATAATACAGAATAAATGCTAGAATCAGAGAGATAAAAGAAGATTACTGGGAAAGATTCACCATAGAGATGGAGAGAGAGATATGTACGGAAGCCAGAGAAAGACATGGAGAATGCTAAGGAGGAACAAATTAGAAATCAAGGATATGCAGACCAATAAAATCAATGCGGAAGAATGGAAGTTATATTTCGAAAACCAAGAATAAGTACACAACGACTAATAGAAGAAGAGCAAGAAGAAGACAATGAAATAGAATTGACAGGCAGTACGATAGAACACATCTTGAAACATCTTAAAAAGCGAAAAAGCCCAGGACCCGACGAGATAACAAATGAAATGTTAAAATACGGGGGAGATAACCTACAAAAAGAAATATTAACTCTCTTCAGAAACATCAAAATAGAACAAAAATTACGAAATGAATGGGGAAGCATATTTAAAAATGCCGGACAATTTTCGTGGAATAACGCTTCTCAACATCATCCTCAAAGCCTTCACAAGCAAGGTTTTAGAAAAAACATGTCTACCATTGATGTTATCTTCATTGTGAAGCAAATTACAGAAAAATCTCTAGAGTTCAATAAACCAGCTTATAAGAGCAGTATACAAAATGGGGAACACTTACTTCAATGTTGTCTGCTACGCAGATGATACGATGTTAATTGCAGATTCCGAGACCTTTAGAGATGACTTCATTCCTTTAATCAATCAGCAAAACAATTAACTATGGTCTCGTATCACCAAAAGAGCCAACAAGATGCAAACTGGAGAATGACCAGAAAATTGCAGAACAAGTATATAAGTTCAAATACTTAAAGGTCAGAGGACAAACTATGAAGGCGTCTCAAATATCAGGATGCCTAACTAAGAAAAGCTGCAGAATCAGAAAAGAAGACCTTAGACGACAAAGCGAGATACAGGACATAGGAAGGTGAGTAAGACAGAGAAGAAAATACTGAAATAAACACGTAAACAGATTGGAAGAAACAAAACTTGTTCAAAACTCCAAAACGCTGGACATCAACGTCCGAAAAGGCATAATAGGACAAAACATGCATATGGACACCCATAATAGAAAGAAAGAAGAAGAATAAAAGGACCATCAAAAATATGATTAATAGTGGAAAAAACGCTATATTATCCACGGTTTAGAGAGCTTGTATTAAATCCCTCGTCGCTTTAAACTTGACTTGTCTAAATTAGTATTGCTACAAAAATAACGGTGAATCAAAGCCATGGATGTCACATACCTTATACCTGACTGTAGCTATTAAATTACGTATGGGAGTTGAAGTGAGAAAATTAAATTTTCAAGTCACTTTACACTTAGTAGGTTAAGTAGTGTTATTTGGGACAAATTGTAATTTGCATCCCGTATCGACTACGCCTAGAGTGTACGTAATGGAAGAGCGCCAAGCTCTTCATGCACACGGGCACTTTACATGTCACCAACATTACTAGTTTGATGTCGATCAAGTGTAAATTAGATTACGTTTAACAACAAACAAGATTTCTGAACTGACAACAAAAAATATTTAATTAAATTTGGTATACTGGACTAAAAATGTAAATTCACCCAAAAGCAGAAGAAACTACGCACACTAGAAAATAACAAAGCGGCAGTAACAAAATGCACTGAGACAATCCTTTTGTGTTCTTAACCCGAGAGACGTATAAGACCTTTTAGTTAAATTAGCATTATTTTATTTGCTCGATGTTAAGTCGTCTCCTAAAGATCGTATCTTCCTTTTCATTAAATCTGAAACAATAAAAAGACCCGCGGAAATAGTGTTTTTGTTCTTACAATTAACGGAATTAGGACCCGTGGCAACCAATTCCTGATTTAATTAAACAGCCCTCGACCGGGGGGCTCCTTGAGGGCTGAAATTAAACCTCAAAATTCTGCGCATAGAACGTTGCCGCGAATATTTTCCGTCCTTAAACGAGTACAATTTAAAGTACACTAAGCTATTTAGTTTGTTGTTAAAAAAACTTCAGAGCAAGCTAACTAAATTGGCATCCCTCCAGTAAATTCAACCATAACAACGGTTTCAATAATAGAATAGCACTAACCTAATCAGGTGGTGAATTGTCCCCTCTATCCCATATCCAGGACCTTGAGAGTTAACAAAATATTTGCAATTCAAATTGGGTCACCGTAATCCCAGTTTAAATTAAATTCAATCTCTGTGTTCTCCAGATTGATTGGAAGTCTAATCGGCGAAGAATAGTACGATACGTTTCAGATTGAAATCGAAATCCCAAGTTAATGTATACGAATTGCTCCCTAAAATTTTTTCTCGTAAAGAAAATCTAACATTTTTAGTTCTGGTTACGCCCTGTATGACTTATCAGCTAATAACCACGTTTCTAATGTTGGTATTGCGTGCGATGGAAAAAACGCCTATTCTATTTGGAGTTTCTCGGAAGGAAATTTGTAGTTTACCTTTTCTAAGGTGCATTTTATAAAGTTCCTTCCTTAGATAAGCAAAATGATTTTTCAAAGTGATTCGAGGCACTTTAAGTTTTAAAATTGGTTTTATGCACCAAGTGCAAAATGAATTATTATAGTTTAGTAGAATTACTCGGATAACTTAAACTTACCTCAGATTTTCCTTTAGATACACAATTAGCCACATTGGATGGTTCCAAACTTAAAGCGTCCCTCTGAAACAATAGAGAAAAACAATAAAAATTAATTCAAATCACTGTCTGCTTTATAGTGTGTAGAATACTATACTTTTCCTACGGCTGTGATGATTGATAGACTGAAATTAAGTCAGAAATCACTAATGAAGGTATAAAATGTATTCAACCAAAGTCAAACTGATTTCGCTACTTTTGTACTTCCAGGGGATCGAATTTGACAGTTTCCAGGTTTAGAACAAAACTCTAACTAACGGCCAAATGTAATAATTGTCAAAATTCCACTCATAAATTTATAAAATAAGTTTGGTACTGTTTAGACTGATTTTACTGGATTTTAAGAGTGTGTTGTGGTTTGACAGCTTTTGACGGTTGTCATATTTAAAAATAGACTAAAATTAAGTCAAAAATAGACAACAAAATGTCACTGTCAGTGTCAGAACTGATGATGAAGGCATAAAATGCATTCAACCAAAGTCACACTGATATTGTTCTTTTCACGTATATTTTGTTGTTTTAGCAATTTGACAGTTTCCAGGTTTCCAGTACAGAACAAAAGACAGAGCTGTAATTGACAGCCATATGTCATTTGTCAAAATAAGACATAATAATGTAATAGAAAGAAAAAATAATGTTTGGGAATAAACACATCACTGAAGTCTACTGACAAATGAAGAAGCAAAACGTTTTCATTCAAAACATTTATGCTTCTATTAACGTTACTCCATTTTACTTTGATTTTCTCTATAGTGAGTAATAAGCATATTTTATTAAACAGTCACAGACCAAGGTATTAATTCTACAAAACGCCCTTTTCTTAATGGTTTTACTCTCGATACAGAGAACCGCAATTTCCAATTAAAGCGATAAATAAACCGAACAAATTCTTTAATAAAATCATTCTAACTAGCGCAATGTTTTAATGATGCTATTAGTAAAAAATAATGAGGAAGGTCCTTAAAAACTGCTCTAAATTACTTCGTTAGGATTTTTGCAAGTCTTTTAAACAGCGCACGTTTTCTGCGTTTTATTAATGGTTAACATTATATGCACTTTTGAAGCAACTAACTTAAAAAATTAGTATTAAAAATGTGTAATAAAAAGAATGCAGTTTCTCAGGCAAAGTTTCATATAATAAACAACCATTTTCCAAAGAATTTAATTTACGTCATATTAAAGTTACCAAGCCTAGGCAGGTTGCATTATATTACATCTTTTATAAAGGCAGATAATTTGGCTATCCTCCAGCTATATTATTTTTAAATAGCTCTTTAAACTGAATAGTTGATTCCATAACAGTTAAAGACCAAAATTATGGAACAAATGACTGAATATTTGAGTTTTCCCGTTCTGGATTACAATGAAATTGAAAATTTAAGTCAGACATTTAGGTTTGAAGCGGAAGTTTCAGTAGCATCGTGAAATTGCCCAAGTCATTGAATTAGGATGGTTTTTCAAGGGTTGTTTAGCTTCGAGGAAAATTTTTACGTTCGGTTAAATTGTTGAGTTTTCCCAAGTACTTTTCGACGTTATTTTAGTATACTGGTTTAAAAGTTTTAGTAGTATTTTCTTCGGAGTGCCAGGACAAAGCGAATACTCGATTAGCCATTAAACCACGAAGGCGAGTTTAAAAAGTAATTTCCGGTCCTTAATGAATTTCTTAGAGCCAGTGTATTGATTTGAACACTATTTTTGTGGGTTTTAGATACGGTGGCTGTTTTTCTTTCCTTCCCATCTTAATTTGTAGCTTAGATAAGAATTCCCTGAATTACTAAAAATGTGGTTAAAAGGTTAGACACTATTTTTGTCAAATCCAATAACTTTTTCGGTAATAAACACTCAATTAAGGAAATTAGTGATGTAAGATGAGTGTTTTAGGAAGTTTTTGGCATTCAGATCCAGAAGAAAGCAGTATAAATTAAAAGGAATCAGACCGGTGGAAAAATAGCTAGTTTGTTACCTTACAGGCAATAAAACCTGTGCCCTTCGGGATTGTCTGGATCTCAGTCCTCCAGGCCCTAACACAAGAGGAATAATAGGTGCCATTAGTTCCAGAAGCGGAATTAACTACTTTAATTAGTTTGAGACACCTCGAATTTACGTACGCTGGCTGTCATTGCCGATTTCTACGCCCTGGAATTAGCCCGGGAGTTACAATTCTTCTTCCGGCTTTTGCCGTTAGAAATTAGCTGTTTTCGAAGGTTGCCAGGTAAACAGCTCTGCTATTAATGGGCTTGAGGTTGTTTATTACCTGCGAGAAGTTTAATTAGATTTTCCTCGTTTTTTAGTGAAATTGAGCGATCAACAAAGGAGGGTCATAACAGGCCATAATAAACTAGCACCATACATCTTCGCTAATATATTTTCGGAAGATAATGAAAACAATCCGGGTCCCCTCCATGAAATCAAATCATGAAGACAAATCGCTATCGCGACAACGTTCGGGATAGCTTTTGAATTTTTTAAATCCAATGTATAGTCGCGGGAGGCCCTCACCAAGCCAGATTTAAAATTGTCTTATCTGTTATAAGAAGCGTTTTATTGCCAGCCATTTGTTTTCTGTTTTTTCCGAATGCTCGGATCCTTGATATGACGCTTTCGTTTATGGTTTTTCATTATAGGCCTTTTGTATCGCGGTGACACTGGCAATTTACAACAAAAACGATGGGGAAAGAGGCATAAATTCCATTTATGGAAGTTCTAACATGTGCAGAATTTGCGTAAATCACAAACTATCCACTAAGCTGTGATTTTAAGGTTTCTTAATTATACAGGGTGGTCCAGTTTTAAATGTCAATAATTCACCATTTGATAGCCCATCAAAAAATAAGTTAACATAACAAAAACAATACAGTCCATAAAAGTTTAGTTTCAAAAAATCGGGTACTTGTCATAACTGTCAGATCGCTGGAGGCAATATTTTAATCAAATTTATAACAAACATATGTGCAATTAATACTCATTATGTGATGTTAATGACGTTTGTCGAAACTGTCCAGTGATGTAAATACAGAAAGATGGTTTCCATTTTTCTGCTTTATTCTCTAAGTCACTGTATATTTTTCAAAAATATTTTTTAACTTGTTCAATTTGACAAAAACAGTATCTCATATAAAATTCTGATTTGAAACTTTGTTTACGAGATAATTGAGTTATTACGTTCAAAACAAACCCAACCCAACTTAAAAATTTTCTTGAAAACAGTGAAAATTCACTTACGAAGCTTAAAACACGTCTTTGTAGATAGTTTTCATAGTTTTCAGACAAATTGAAAGACTTTAGTTTTGAAAATTGACTTAGAAACCAGTAAATTTACTTTGAAACGGTAAAAATTGACTTGAGAGGCTTAAAAATTGTCTTTCTAACCAGTTTTCACAGTTTTCAGACAAATTGAAAGACTTTAGCCTTGACAATTGACTTGGAAACCAGTAAATTTACTTTGAAACGGTAAAAATTTACTTGAGAGGCTTAAAAACTGTCTTTGTAACCAGTTTTCACAGTTTTCAGACAAATTGAAAGATTTTAGCCTTGACAATTGACTTGGAAACCAGTAAATTTACTTTGAAACGGTAAAAATTGACTTGAGAGGCTTAAAAATTGTCTTTGTAACCAGTTTTCACAGTTTTCAGACAAATTGAAAGACTTTAGTTTTGAAAATTGACTTGGAAACCAGTAAATTTACTTTGAAACGGTAAAAATTGACTTGAGAGGCTTAAAAACTGTCTTTGTAACCAGTTTTCACAGTTTTCAGACAAATTGAAAGACTTTAGCCTTGACAATTGACTTGGAAACTGTAAAAATTCACTTGAGAGGCTTAAAAACTGTCTTTGTAGTCGGTCGTTATAGTTTTCAGATAAGTTGAAAAACTTTAGTAGTAAAAATTGATTTGTAGCCATGAAAAACTACTTTATCTAGAATTTTTGACTACAAATTCACACATTTCAACCTTGAAAATTGACTTGGACACCAAAAAGTGACTCTGTACTAATGAAAAGTGACATAAAAAGCTTAAAATTTGCACTTAAAGCAAGTTTTCATAATTTGAAAATACATTTCAATATTTTAGTCTTGAAAATAGTCTTAAATACAGAATATTGACAAGTTTTTGACATAGCAGACTTAAAAAACTATTTTAACATTTTCCATAGGCTTGCATGCCACTTCACGCTTTGTCAGTATTAAATTGACTTCTAAACGCTTCACTGTGATTTAAGAGTGAAAAATCAAATTTTAAACTATTTTTATAGTAAAAGTTAAGTTTCAGACTCTTCATTGATGAAAGTAAACAAATTTGCCATTAAAAATTCTACGATAGTAGTCTTCAACGCTAATTTTTAGAATTAAATTAGTCCACAATGTTTCATTGAATAAAAAAAAAAGTTTGAATTGAATGATCACTTTTACACTACCTAAAATCCTGTTTTTTGACTATTGACCAATATTCAGTGTCAAAAATTAACTCGTAAACCTCACAGGTGACCAGATTTGAATACTTTTGAACCATTTTAAAGTAAAAAACACAATAACCCAATTAGACATTTTTGTCAATTTTGAATAACATCACAGCTGGCTAATATATGATGATGTTCTTCAGGAAAATAACATAATGCATGTCAACTTATTTTTTGATGGGCTATCGATTGGTGAATTATTGACATTTTAACGAGCATTTTAAACTGTATTTAGAAAATGCTGAACTCAAAATGGGATGTTGTTAGCGTACGTGACTGTTGATATCTCCGAGAGTTTTTACAGAATTAGAGGTGCATAAAACAAATTTGTTACTGAACGTCTTTAGGATCAATTAAAGCCAACGTTTCAAGTCAAAACATTACAACTAAACCTAAATTGAGAACTATGCAACCAGTTCGGGGCTGTACATCGTGTTTCCCTAAAGTTTCATAATGTATCTCCTATACGCGTCTCTAATTTGCTTTGACACGGTAGATTGTCGCCGAACTTCTGATTCAGCACACCGAACTGGGGAGCATCCTTAATTTGCGATCCTGCTATCGATATCAATTATAATTGCAGAAACCATGTAGGAAATATCTCGATAGCTCTGGGAATATTTCGTTGCTCTAGCGGATCCCGTAGCGTGTTCATTATTTTGAATTGAAAAGCTCGGTCGGTGTGTTTGGACTGGCGTTTGTTCTCGCATGTATGATAATTTTCATTGATCTCTCTGTCATCATTGTTTGCGTTATTGATATTGCACGTGCGTGTTGTACTAATTTTCCGCAAAAGTCAATTATTACCACAAAAAAAGTCTTGAATGAAAAGAGACACCTAAAAGCATTCCCTTATTCGAGGTGGCCTCCGGCAAATATTGACACTTTATCCATTCGTTGTTCCACTCAAGTCTTCGGTGCTTGCTCATCAGCATTGGTTTTACCGGGATAAAGTGTTTTTCTTTCCGTATAAATTACTTTTCCAGTTTTACGAAATCGCACCGTAAAACTTCCCCTACAGCGCAAAAGTTACTCGACGAGAGTTATTTTAAAATAAAGGCTCGTAAAAAGAGTATACGATTTTACTTAAAACTTTAGACGAGTTTCCCCTTATAGGATTTGGACTCAAGTAGCGTTTTGTAACTGTATTAGTCAATTTTATTTTCGCAGCTGGAAACTCATTTTCAGCCACCTAAAAAGTTGCAAGATTTGTTGATATGATTTCACTTTAGGGAAACTATTAACGTTAATGTGGAAATTGGCTGTAACTTTGGTACGTCTAACAAGTAAAGCCTTGGCTCCAAGTGCTCGAGAAATCCCGAACCTGTTTATTAATTCTGCACTCGCAGGAGTGTCAATCCCACATCACATTTGGCCGACAAAATGCCTTCCTTTGGGGGTTTATGTTTTCTGAGTAGAATAATTGAATTTGTGCTTGATTTTTGTATGTAGTACTCAATATCATGGAACGAAATCCAGTAGTAAAACTCCAGCACGTTTTGTATTTAATTAAAGATAACGTTTTACAATTCAAAATAATGGCTTTTTCCAAAACGTTTGACAAGCAGTCAAATTTCATGAAAATTTACTTGCTGGACCATTTACAGTCATTCTAGTTAGTTTTCAATGCCAAACCGTCTGAAAAACAGTTAAATTTCATGAAAATTTACTTGCTTGCCCATTTGCAATCATTTTAGTCCATTTTCAAGACCAAAACATTTGACAACTAGTCAAATTTCATGAAAACTGACTAACTGGACCATTTACATTCATTCTAGTCAGTTTTCAATACCAAAACATTTGAAAAACAGTAAAATTTCATGAAAATTGACTAACTGGACCAATTTTCAAAGCCAAAACGTTTGAGAAACAGTGTTTGAAGCGTCAAAACCGATCCTGAAGATTTCAGTTTAAACTGATTTTTTAAATGACGTGACTCTTTTTAATGTGCAAATTGTGATTCTTCTTTATCGTCAAAACGGAATCCTAACCATGATATGATGTGTATTTGAGAGGTCACATGACCGTTTTTTAGTTTTTAGGGTTCAAATATCATCCTTAACGTCACTTGACAGTTTTTACGTTTGGACTGATATTTTTAAAGTCACGTGATTCATATTAAAACTGGAATTCATAATGTATTAAGTACAAAATTTTGTGAAAATGAGTTAAATCCGGCAGTGATTAATTCAGTTTAGTAAATGTTAATTTTACCTAAATTCGTGAAAAACTCGAATTGAAAATACTCGAAAAACATATCTTTTATACATCAATACAAACGATTTCCTTTGAGCTGTGCTAATTCCAACGAAAACCACACACCGAGTCGGCAACTATCAGGCAGAAATTGTTTTAATATGTGCCGGGAATATTCCCCAAAGAGAAGTTGGAGGGAAAGTTTAAATTTTCAGAAGCTATCAGCAGCCACCAGTCAGCGGCAGGACTTTCCAGAAGTTTGAGACATGCGGATAAGAATAAAACACTAATACGACCCGATAAGTTGGGTGTATTTGTTTTTGACGTTTGAAAGTATATGGTAAATCCGGTTTTTGCGGGAAATCACCGGCAAAAAGTTTCCATTTCCTTCAGCTCAATCAGCAGTTACTCCCTAAGTTAACTTAAGTGTATCCTCTCTTTGTGTATTGGGTAAAAAGAAATTTTCTATTTACTAGAAAGGATATTAAACGACGTAAGGCCTGAAGGGCATCAGGGAGCTGGTAATAACTGTTGTAACTTTATTGATGTCCCTTTAAGCAAACATATGATCGTAAAAGTCCTGCTTTCATTTCCTTTGCTAAAAGGGAAAGTTCATTAATAAAATCAGTTTTGTGAAGTCCCCTACCAAAAACTTTGCTAACACAGCCTAGTATAATCTTTAGCAAAGACAATATTTGCTAGTTTACTGTCATGGGTAAACAATAATCAAAACGGAAATTGAAATTTCTGTAATGTTTGCTTTGTGTAACTGGTTCAATGTAAACCCCATTAAACCTGATGAGAAATTAACCTTAAGTAGTGAGATATTTAAAATTCCAAACCAAAACAAAATCCTATTTAACTGAAAAACCAAAGTGACGTGATTTTCCTTTAAAAAGTGCAAAACCACGTCCAATCACGTAGTAACCGGAATTATTATAGGACCTGGAGTAGTTTAAAATCGAATCGATTCCTGGCACGTCTAAGCTTAAAAGTGATTCTAGAAACAGAATTACTGTTTAATAGTGGAAAAGAGCTGAAATAAGTAGAAAAACTAGTTTTGTTCTACGTTTGCCGGTGGAATATTCGGTTTTATTATTTCGGAGTGGTTGCGTATGAAAGCAGATTTTTAGAAAAAGCCATTATTTTAAATTGTAAACGTTTAATTAAATACAAAACGTGCTGGAGTTTTACTACTGGATTTCGTTCCATGATATTGAGTACTACATACAAAAATCAAGCACAAATTCAATTATTCCACTCAGAAAACGTTTTGGTATTGAAAACTGACTAGAATGACTGTGAATAGTCCAGCAAGTATATTTTCATGAAATTTGACTGTTTTTCAAACGTTTTGGCATTGAAAACTGACTAGAATGACTGTAAATGGTCCAGTTAGTAAATTTTCATGAAATTTGACTGTTTTTCAAACGTTTTGGCATTGAAAACTGACTAGAATGACTGTGAATAGTCCAGCAAGTAAATTTTCATGAAATTTGACTAGTTACGAACTAGTTACGAAAAGTAAAACGTTTTGTCACTCTAAACAGTTTTGAAAAGTGTCACTTTATATGCCAAAATTAGAAAAAATATGTTTATATTATTACTTTCAAAGTAATATAGTTAAAATGTGACATTTTATGTTTTTCTTCTTGTACAATATTTTCTACATTCTCAAGAGGTCTAATGAGAAATCTTATTGATATTACTTATTATATATTTTCATATTCCTGTTTCCTGATGTAGATCATGATGTAGAGAAAACACTACTGAAACTAGCTTGAGGAAAAGAGTAAAATTAAGACAGTAACAGCTTCTCAGCTGAATAAAGCAGACCGCAAACACAACAGGTCATAAAGCATTGACGTACATTATTTAGGGCAATATTTTTATCGAGGCATCCCGGTAAGAAATCTACAAGAGTTGGCTTCCCATAAACACACTGAATCGGAAATCTCTCGGTAATAAAAACGGAAAAATGGCTCGATTAAGGTTGCACGCGCGATAGCCATCTATCACGGAAACCGACACATTCTTAACGTACTTTACCGTTCTATTTCCTTCTTAGATTTACTTACACTATGTTCAGGAAAAAAACTCAATATTGAAGCAAAACATCACAAAATGACTTTAGCCAACATCAGCGGGACGCTAAAAATTTCCTCGCTTTTAATAGATTTTTATATCAGATTTTCCGAACATAAATCTAGACAAAACGTGAATTACGAGACAAAGGCTGCACCATGTATTAACCGTAAGAATTTACGGCCTCTGCAATTGCTAGCCGACTGTGTGTGGAATTAAAAAATACGCCTGGATTGGCAGTTTTATGAACTATCGCCGCAAAAAAAATAATTCCGGAATTTTGGAAAGTTGTAGAGTCGCCAGGCATTTTTTGTGAGCTTTTCAGCAATACTTAGAGGCCTGTAGTCATTCTACAATTATTCTACAGGCCTTTGGCAAGGTTTCAAATTTTTTGGATGGTTTAGGACAGTTGTAGAGTCACCAGGCATTTTTTGAGAAGTTTTCAGCAATACTTAGAGGCCTCTGGCCATTCTACAGGCTTTTGGCAAGGTTTACAATTTTTTGGATGGTTTAGGACAGTTGTAGAGTCACCAGGCATTTTTGTGAGCTTTTCAGCAATACTTAGAGGCCTCTAGTCATTCTACAATTATTCTACAGGCCTTTGGCAAGGTTTCAAATTTTTTGGATGGTTTAGGACAGTTGTAGAGTCACCAGGCATTTTTTGTGAGCTTTTCAGCAATACTTAGAGGCCTCTGGCCATTCTACAGGCTTTTGGCAAGGTTTACAATTTTTTGGATGGTTTAGGACAGTTGTAGAGTCACCAGGCAATTTTTGAGAAGTTTTCAGCAATACTTAGAGGCCTCTGGCCATTCTACAGGCTTTTGGCAAGGTTTATAATTTTTTGGATGGTTTAGGACAGTTGTAGAGGCACCAGGCATTTTTGTGAGCTTTTCAGCAATACTTAGAGGCCTCTAGTCATTCTACAATTATTCTACAGGCCTTTGGCAAGGTTTCAAATTTTTTGGATGGTTTAGGACAGTTGTAGAGTCACCAGGCATTTTTTGTGAGCTTTTCAGCAATACTTAGAGGCCTCTAGTCATTCAACAATTATTCTACAGGCCTTTGGCAAGGTTTCAAATTTTTTGGATGGTTTAAGACAGTTGTAGAGTCACCAGGCAATTTTTGAGAAGTTTTCAGCAATACTTAGAAGCCTCTGGCCATTCTACAGGCTTTTGGCAAGGTTTACAATTTTTTGGATGGTTTAGGACAGTTGTAGACTCACCAGGCATTTTTGTGAGCTTTTCAGCAAATACTTAGAGGCCTCTAGTCATTCTACAATTATTCTACAGCCCTTTGGCAAGGTTTCAAATTTTTTGGATGGTTTAAGACAGTTGTAGAGTCACCAGTCATTTTTTGAGAAGTTTTCAGCAATACTTAGAGGCCTCTGGCCATTCTACAGGCTTTTGGCAAGGTTTACAATTTTTTGGATGATTTAGGACAATTGTAGAGTCACCAGGAATTTTTTGTGAGCTTTTCAGCAATACTTAGAGGCCTCTAGTCATTCTACAATTATTCTACAGGCCTTTGGCAAGGTTTCGAATTTTTTGGATGGTTTAAGACAGTTGTAGAGTCACCAGGCAATTTTTGAGAAGTTTTCAGCAATACTTAGAAGCCTCTGGCCATTCTACAGGCTTTTGGCAAGGTTTACAATTTTTTGGATGGTTTAGGACAGTTGTAGAGTCACCAGGCATTTTTTGTGAGCTTTTCAGCAATACTTAGAGGCCTCTAGTCATTCTACAATTATTCTACAGGCCTTTGGCAAGGTTTCAAATTTTTTGGATGGTTTAAGACTGTTGTAGAGTCACCAGGCAATTTTTCAGCAATACTTAGAGGCCTCTGGCCATTCTACAGGCTTTTGGCAAGGTTTACAATTTTTTGGATGATTTAGGACAGTTGTAGAGTCACCAGGCATGTTTTGAGAGATTTTCAGTAATGCTTAGAGGCCTCTGGCTATTTCACAATGTCTCTATAGCCCTTTGGCAAGGTTTAAAAATTTTTAGATGGTTTAAGACAGTTGTAGAGTCACCAGGCAATTTTTCAGCAATACTTAGAGGCCTCTGGTCATTCTACAGGCTTTTGGCAAGGTTTACAATTTTTTGGATGATTTAGGACAGTTGTAGAGACACCAGACAATTTTTGAGAGGTTTTCAGCAATACTTAGAGGCATCTGGTCATTCTACAATGATTCTACAGGCCTTTGGCAAGTTTTAAATTTTTTTGGATGGTTTAAGACAGTTGTAGAACCACCAGGCATTTTTTGAGAAGTTTTCAGCAATACTTAGAGACTTCTGGTCATTCTACAATGATTCTACAGGCCTTTGGCAAGGTTTACAAATTTTTGGATGGTTTAGAACAGTTGTAGAGTCACCAGGCATGTTTTGAGAGGTTTTTAGCAATACTTAGAGGCTTCTGGTCATTCCACAATGGTACTACAGGCCTTTGGCAAGGTTTCAAATTTTAAAGATGTTTTCAGCAGTTTCAATGTAAAAAAATTTTTTTTCAAATTTTATAAATGCATCAAGAAAACCGCAGCTTGTCCTGTCAAATTGGAATATTCAAAAGCAAAATTATTGAATCAGTATAATCGCTTAAACGTGAACTTCATTTAAATACAACAAAGCTTCCAGAGCTGTTCCGCGTATTTCGCCTATTTCTATTTGCTACTGAGGCTTTTCGTGCAAATTTTAGAGGAAATTGAAATATATTTGTAAAATTAGCTTCGTTTTCCCCGCAGTGGAACTATAGATTCTATTCGCAGAACGTTACTGGGAAATTTGCTATTATCAGATGTTTTGTCAGTCTCTAGTGAACTGTTAATTGTTTTTCAGGGGAACTGCATGATAGAATGCTTTAATACAGATAAAACACTGTAAAATCACGAGACAAAAAAATCAACGTTCAAACTGTTCAATCTTGTATTGCAAAAATCCTAAAAAAATCAATATTTGAAAAGGGTAACTGTCAAAGCTTTCCTAACTTAATAATCTACAATTTTCGATTATTCATTACTGACCTAACTAGCTAATGGAAATCATATAAAATTCAGCACAGGTTAGAGAACGTTTGACTGGAAATGAACTTAAAAACTCGTGCATATTTAACAAATTAATTGTGTTTATTCCAGCTAGTTGACTAATTTACTGAGTTTACTTTAATTGAATCCAGTAATAGATGTAATCAACACTTGGAATTATTAAAACTACATGCAAATCAACTAGGATTAGCCGCATTCCCAATTTCGTGATATTCTTTATAAACACACAACACAATCGCGTGCTAAAAGCGATTGGTATCGTTCAGGGGTGATACACAGACACCCTAATTATTATAATATTCCTACTTTCGACTTTGGGGTGTATCAGCAAACATGCTATAAGTCAATGCAATTCTGTCCGGAATTACTACCTGCACCGGTTGCAGTAACTGGGAACGAGCACGAACTTCCCAAATGCGGGCAATTATCTTTGGAACTAGTTTTTTTGCGGATTTAAGCGTAAATACGAAAGGTGGCAATCCCTGTCGGGGGGCAAATGAAAAACAAACAATAACGGAAAATCGACCGCGCCAAAACAAATTTGGTTATTTTCCAGATTTGATTTAAACTGACTGGACTGTAATGGAAGCCAATTTGTTTAATGAGCAGCCATGTTTTTAATCTAGCGGTTATTTACGATCGTAATTCACTTACCTCACAGCTTGATTGGTTGATATTGCTTAAATTCAGTCGGAATATTCGGTCCCTGGAAAAAAAAACAAAACTTTTGTTAATTCAAAATATATCAACTTTCTTACTGTAATATAAAACTTCTCCGGAGTATTTAACCTTAATACGTCAACTATTCGGGGTGATAAGGGTTCTATAGCGGTCCTGTTTACAAATGTTAGGCAAACTGAACTGAATGCACATTTCGGAGCCAAACCGCGCCTCCATTTTTGGGACATTACTTCCGCATGAACGTGTCTTTGCAGCTACGAGCTGCCTGGCTTATCGTGTTCATGGGGAATGGAGATATATGCAGGGTTGTACGTATTCAAATGGAAAACTTAATTTAATAAATAGTAGCGTTTTTCCTTTATTACAAAACAATTTTTTCTGACCTTACATTTGCAGTTAACTAAATATATCACAGTGATGAGGGATGCGAATTTTGTAATAATGTTTGTGTTTTACTTCAACTTTCTAATTTCACTCTTCTGTTTTCCAATTAAGTTTTGTAATTATTTACTACTAAGCGACTGTTTATCCTCTTCATATTTACTGGTTCCACTTTCAGTTAACTCCTGGCTCTAATCCAGAATACACAAAGCCAAAAAGCATCCGCCTGAGGATTTTCATTATGCTAGTCGTCTCCTAAACATTTTCTAGTGGACACTCGGAGAATCGATGTGCGTTCAAATTGCTTTCATTGCGGACGATCCTTTATTCTTTATGCTCATAATTTGCTGAAACGCTTTTACGTCGCTGGCGCAGCAAAATTCGAAGATTTATATTTTTGTTTGTGCGTTTATTAAAATTTTCCTAATGCCCCTAATGGGAGTTAACCAACTTGAAACACGATCCAACGTACTATAAATGAGAACAAATGCGACGCCCCACATTTCACTTAATTACTGTTGCGTTCGCGTCGCGACGGTTTAAATAAAAGTATTTTCGACCCCGCTATGCTTGTTAATTCATATGGAAACGCATTCGTTTTGTCTGTTTTATTTCCTTTGCTCCTTCTTTCCATACTCAAATTACTACAATAAGTATACCTTGTAGTATTACAGAGAATTTACAATTAACACTGTGAATTATTGAGTAACATAGAGCTACAGCACAGTCATTACTTTCACGACAATTGAATATCTACAATTCAAAATGAATGATTTGCCTAGTTTCCCTGTTATTCTATTAATAAATACTATTTAGGTACTTTAACAATTTAGATGTGGCATGACTAGTATTCTGTATGCTGTAAACAATGACTATTTGTGAGATATTCAGTTATGCTTATACCAAAATTTAACTAGTCACAAGTTGAGGCAACATAAATTAAAGGCCTCTGGCAATTTCAAAACGATTTTACAGGCCTTTAGCAATTGTAAAAAATTCTGGTAATTTTTGTTAGTATTTAGATGTCTTTGGCAATTTAAAAATCCTTGGAAGGCTTATGACATTTGTAGAGACTTGTAGACTTTCAGTACTACTTAGGAACTTTTTGCATCGCTAGACTGATTCTAGAAGCTTTCTTGGAAGGTTTAGGACAGTTGTAAAGATCTGGAATTTTTGGAGGGTTTTTGACTGCTACTGGCAATTTTTGGTGGTATTTAGAGGACTCTGGTACTTAAAAAAATCAGTAAACACGTAGAGACCTCTGGAAATTTTTGGGAGATTTTCAGTACCATTTAGAGGCTTCTGGTCACATTAAAAAATTTTTAGGGTTAGGACAGTTGTAGAAACATCAGGGAATCTTTGGGAAGTTTTCAGCAGTGCTTAGAAGCTTCTGGCCATTCCACATTGATTCTACAGGTCTTTGGTAAGGTTGAAAAATTCTTAGAAGGTTTAGGACAGTTGTAGAAACATCAGGAAATCTTTGGGAAGTTTTCAGCAGTGCTTAGAAGCCTCTGGCCATTCCACATTGATTCTACAGGCCTTTGGTAAGGTTGAAAAATTCTTAGAAGGTTTAGGACAGTTGTAGAAACATCAGGAAATCTTTGGGAGGCTTTAAGAAGTGCTTAGAAGTCTCTGGCCGTTCCACATTGATTCTACAGGCCTTTGGTAAGGTTGAAAAATTCTTAGAAGGTTTAGGACAGTTGTAGAAACATCAGGAAATCTTTGGGAGGCTTTAAGAAGTGCTTAGAAGTCTCTGGCCGTTCCACATTGATTCTACAGGCCTTTGGTAAGGTTGAAAAATTCTTAGAAGGTTTAGGACAGTTGTAGAAACATCAGGAAATCTTTGGGAGGCTTTCAGAAGTGCTTAGAAGCCTCTGGCCTTTCCACATTGATTCTACAGGCCTTTGGTAAGGTTGAAAAATTCTTAGAAGGTTTAGGACAGTTGTAGAAACATCAGGAAATCTTTGGGAGGCTTTCAGAAGTGCTTAGAAGTCTCTGGCCTTTCCACATTGATTCTACAGTCCTTTGGTAGGGTTGAAAAATTCTTAGAAGGTTTAGGACAGTTGTAGAAACATCAGGAAATCTTTGGGAGGCTTTCAGAAGTGCTTAGAAGTCTCTGGCCTTTCCACATTGATTCTACAGGCCTTTGGTAAGGTTGAAAAATTCTTAGAAGGTTTAGGACAGTTGTAGAAACATCAGGAAATCTTTGGGAGGCTTTAAGAAGTGCTTAGAAGTCTCTGGCCGTTCCACATTGATTCTACAGGCCTTTGGTAAGGTTGAAAAATTCTTAGAAGGTTTAGGACAGTTGTAGAAACATCAGGAAATCTTTGGGAGGCTTTAAGAAGTGCTTAGAAGTCTCTGGCCGTTCCACATTGATTCTACAGGCCTTTGGTAAGGTTGAAAAATTCTTAGAAGGTTTAGGACAGTTGTAGAAACATCAGGAAATCTTTGGGAAGTTTTCAGCAGTGCTTAGAAGCCTCTGGCCATTCCACATTGATTCTACAGGCCTTTGGTAAGGTTGAAAAATTCTTAGAAGGTTTAGGACAGTTGTAGAAACATCAGGAAATCTTTGGGAGGCTTTCAGCAGTGCTTAGAAGCCTCTGGCCATTCCACATTGATTCTACAGGCCTTTGGTAAGGTTGAAAAATTCTTAGAAGGTTTAGGACAGTTGTAGAAACATCAGGAAATCTTTGGGAGGCTTTCAGAAGTGCTTAGAAGCCTCTGGCCTTTCCACATTGATTCTACAGGCCTTTGGTAAGGTTGAAAAATTCTTAGAAGGTTTAGGACAGTTGTAGAAACATCAGGAAATCTTTGGGAGGCTTTCAGAAGTGCTTAGAAGTCTCTGGCCTTTCCACATTGATTCTACAGGCCTTTGGTAAGGTTGAAAAATTCTTAGAAGGTTTAGGACAGTTGTAGAAACATCAGGAAATCTTTGGGAGGCTTTCATAAGTGCTTAGAAGTCTCTGGCCTTTCCACATTGATTCTACAGGCCTTTGGTAAGGTTGAAAAATTCTTAGAAGGTTTAGGACAGTTGTAGAAACATCAGGAAATCTTTGGGAGGCTTTCAGAAGTGCTTAGAAGTCTCTGGCCTTTCCACATTGATTCTATAGGCCTTTGGTAAGGTTGAAAAATTCTTAGAAGGTTTAGGACAGTTGTAGAAACATCAGGGATTCTTTGGGAGGTTTTCAGCACTTCTTAGAAGCCTCTGGCCATTCCACATTGATTCTACAGGCCTTTGGTAAGGTTGACAAAATTTTTTATGGGTTAGGTTACTTGAAAAAGCTTCTGGTAATTTTTGGAAGGTTTTTAGTAGTACTTATTAACCTCTTTTAAATTAAACCTTGGCAGTTCTAAAACCTTCTGGCTGTTTTACATTTAGCAATTTTAAGAAATTCTTGGAAAATTTAATACACTTCTGGCAGTTTCTCAGACACTTAAAAAAACGCTTTTTGGTCACATCATCAAAACAACTAAACATTCTGACAAACAATTGTATTAATTTTACGGACTGAACACCAAAGGGAAAACCTAAAAATTCGCCATTTCCTTTGTCCCAACTCGGAGTACTAATGTAGTAAAAGTGTTGTTCTCACTTTAGGTGGCCTATAACGGAGCCTTTAACAACAGCAAAAAAAGTCCTAAACCATGGGAATAAAATTTATTACGTCCAATAAAAAACGACCTCGACTAATATCAAGGGAAATAAAAAGCTAAAGGCACTCGACACTTAGGTTTATCGTTCGCGATTTATAAAAACGCCAATCTACTTCTTACTCATATTCGAGGAAAAAGTGTCGAGACAATATTTCAACCAAAGCTGTTCCAATTAACGGCCGGAAGTAGAAACATGTCTCGTGACCTAAAAAGATGTCGTCCCATTAATTTCCGGACAGAATCTGGTGTCCACTTCTTTGGCTACACTAAGATAGCCGACAAACAATTGAAATGAGCTTTTTCCGTTTCTGGTTAATGTGTCTGGCACCAAAACGGTTGAAAGTTAGGAATATGTACTCTCTAAGGAATTTATTGAACAATATGAGGTGTTTACGTGTTGAGAACCCTCTGGGGGAATACTATCCAGACCGGAATTCATCCAAATTTCAGGAGCGTTAACATAAATGCAATAATCTTAAACTTTCAGTTTAGAGGGACCCATATCGTCTGAAGAGCAATTACTCTCATGGTTCGGTCACAATTAATTTGACTACGGAATTCGGCCCAACCAAGGGTTTCTTGATATATGACTGGCCCTTTAAGGGATTGCCAAATATTTGTATTCGAACCAATAAATTTAAATTTGAGGTCGTGCTAAATTGCTAAAGAGGTTTAATGGTTGCGAATTAGTTTAACTAAAGGCAATATTCTAGTAGTATTAACATAGAAAAAGAAGCTAAATATTAAATCAACTTAACCGTAGTTTGGCTTAACTGAATATTCAAAAGGTTAACGAACTAGATGTAACCAACACATAATAGCACGGTATTATTGTTTTATCAGCATGGTTGGCAACAAAACGGGGGAGTTTGTTAATCCAACCTTCCATTATTCCCCGCAATTATAACATGCATCGGAAGGACACATTAATAATACACATTTTTGTTTCCATTCCTGATATTTCATTAATAAATCGAATCGGCCAATGTTTCGGAACTAAACCCTGATTTTGATATTGTTGCGTTCATTCGATAATAGAATTTAAACATAATTTCAATATTCGACGAAGTGCGGAAATTTCTATAATCAGGACCGAAATATAAATTAAATTCGACCACAAATGAATTGTACAAATAAACAACTAGGTTTTGATTTGATTTTCAGGTAGCGACATTTTGAATAATTATATTTTCCGGCGGATTTTAAAGCATTGACACGTAATTACTACCACTGAAAAATAACAAGCTTATCGATGAGTGTTGTTATCGTTTATGTTGGATTGTGATACGTCATATTTATTTGATTCATATTTCATTTTATCAAAATCAGATTTGAGAGAAATCTGAATTATTACAATTTTCATGCAACCCCTATTTAGCAAAAACTAGTTTGATGTAAATTGTGGTTTGAAATTTGACCACCCTGTATCTCGATTATTTTTGGGAGTTCAGGGAGGTTGACCACTCAAATTTATCGTCCAGTTCAATTTTCCAGTGGTGTGGAGCAAAAAATTGTATCTGAAAAATTGCGTACAGGGTGACCAAAAATAATCACCATACTTTTCTTGCACACCCTATATACTGGAAGCAAGAACGGTCCTGTAAACTTACGGTGTTGGGTTAAGGAGTTGATTGGGAAGATTTTTGGTATTCTGCAATTTGTAACTTTCATCATTTTCGAGTTATTTAGGACAAAAGTTTCAGGAACAAAATAGTCTACAAAAACCCATTTGGAGTGAGAAAATGTCTGTTTTAAGCACATTTTTGGAATTCTCATTAAATTTCCTATCCAACAGCATAAAAAAACACTACAAAATTTAATACAGTCAAGGAGAAAAATGGTGTTAAAACTTGAATTACCAGAAAGACAGTCAGGAACAAAATCGCCTGTAAAACCCACTTGTAGTGAGAAAATGACAGTTTTAGGTACATTTTTGGAATCCTCATTAAATTTCCTATCCAACAGCATAAAAAAACACTACAAAATTTAGTACAGTCAGGGAGAAAAATGGTGTTAAAACTTGAATTGCCAGAAAGCCAGTCAGGGACAAAATTGACTGTAAAACCCAGTTGTAGTTAGAAAATGGCAGTTTTAAGCAAATTTTTGGAATCCTCATTAAATTTTCTATACAACAACATGAAAAAACACTACAAAATTCAGTACAGTCAGGGAGAAAAGTGGTGTCAACGTTTGAGTTGCCAAAAAGACAGTTTAAAAAGACAGTCAGGAACAAAATTGCCTGTAAAACCCACTTGTAGTGAGAAAATGACAGTTTTAGGTACATTTTTGGAATCCTCATTAAATTTCCTATCCAACAGCATAAAAAAAACATTACAAAATTTAGTACAGTCAGGGAGAAAAATGGTGTTAAAACTTGAATTGCCAGAAAGACAGTCAGGGACAAAATTGACTGTAAAACCCAGTTGTAGTTAGAAAATGGCAGTTTTAAGCAAATTTTTGGAATCCTCATTAAATTTTCTATACAACAACATGAAAAAACACTACAAAATTCAGTACAGTCAGGGAGAAAAGTGGTGTCAACGTTTGAGTTGCCAAAAAGACAGTTTAAAAAGACAGTCAGGAACAAAATTGCCTGTAAAACCCACTTGTAGTGAGAAAATGACAGTTTTAGGTACATTTTTGGAATCCTCATTAAATTTCCTATCCAACAGCATAAAAAAAACATTACAAAATTTAGTACAGTCAGGGAGAAAAATGGTGTTAAAACTTGAATTGCCAGAAAGACAGTCAGGGACAAAATTGCCTGTAAAACCCACTTGTAGTGAGAAAATGACAGCTTTAAGCACATTTTTAGAATCCTGATTGAATTTCCTATTCGATAACCTGCAAAAAAACACTACAAAATTTGGTACAATCAGGGTGCTAAAAAATGGTTTTGACAGGTTAAATATGTCATTTGAACGATTAATGCTAAGTCGACATGTGCAAACAATAAGTAGGTTGTGATTGGTTAGGTTAGGTTCTCGATCAATCACCAACTACGAACAAGGCTGATTATCACGCAAATACTGCACATGTGAACTAATAATTTTCAGATATACTTCTTGTTAACGATTTTCGTTTACGACGTTCCGTTGTTAACAAAATAACAATCTGAAATAATCAATCGTCCACAAATCGTGTCCTCGCTTTTGTAAATGTGGCATTGAACACGTGTAAACAGTATTCAGTTCTTGATAGATTGTGGCATGCTGTAGCCCATTCGTTATTGAGGGGTGAGCAGGGACTCCTACCCTCAGGTGTAATTAGAATTATATCCAAAATGGCGGCCATTCATCACGCCCAGTTCGCTCTTGGCAATTACCGGTTTAAGTATTGGTAGTTTGTTATGGTGGAGCATTAAATGGTGTACCGATATTTCACTTGAATAAGTACCCCTCGATAAATGCATACATGTGTTTTAAAGGGTTGTATATTTCCATCCAAAAATAACAAAAAACAGGGATTTAATTGCAAATGCATAAAATGATATTAATAGGTAACGAACAGTTTGGAATAGAATACAAATATGCAATTAGCTGTTTTAATTGCATTATCTAATTGTAATGTGCGGTAAAGTAATAAATTTTTAATTCATTATGGGAAATTCAGCTTTATTAACATTTCTATGTGTATATTAATTAATCAGCAATATTATGAATGCGTAATTTGATTACATTTCCACTTCTGGCTGGAAATATGTAATTTAATAATATGTATGACTTGACTGGGTTTCTAAAGTTAAAAAATTACACTTGAGTTACAATTTTGCTAATAAATTCCACCCCAATGTTAGGGCGTTCCCTGTTTCGTTTCCAACAATAGCATTAGGGAATATTTGAAATTTCTTCCTGTCTAGGTATGCGAGAATGCATATATCGGTTAGCTATTCCCGACACAGCTCAGATTATTCCGAAATGGCATGATGTCCTGCATAAATAGATAAGATTTTTTTAGGGGTGCACTTTCTATTGTCATCCCACCCAGAATTCAATACCAAAGCAAATCTTCAAATTTTATATTCCGCTCACATAGCATGACTACAACAATTCTCCATTACGTGGCATGTGCATCCATCAATTTATGATCGCGATGTGTCACGTAGACGAGTTTCCGTAGGAATGTCAGAATTAGTTGGAAACTTAACTGGTTCAAAATGCCTCCGGGGAATCGAGACACAATTATTGTTTCTAACGTTACGAAGTTACTCTTTGGAATCCCAGGTGAAACCGCTAAACTCGAAAAGACAATTTGGCCGTGACGTTCTTTCTGGTGTTAAATCAAGTTAGGATATTAGGATAGTGTCTTCAATTTTAGTTCTAGTTGGTTGTTTTCTTAAAAAATCAATAGTGATGAAAAACAGTTGCAATTTGGTGTATTTATTTTTGAATAGAAAATACCTGAAAACTGAATACAATTCGATTTTTAATAAAACCCCGACAAATAATATAAATAGGCGGCAAAGCGGAAATTTAAAGCTCATAACGCGCACAAAAATATCGTAAAATAAAGCGCCTGCATCCGAGCCATACCATCCCCCGTTATAAATCTAGCATATTCTTTTATTAAATTCATATCCAAAGTCGCTGGCGAACATAATACGGTTTTATTTAGTGCTAGTTTTCCAGTAAAGCATTACATATTTAAATGGGATAGTCCGATAAAATGCTATTGATCGTAAACAAGCCTGGATTGGAACGAGTTTCGATGATAATCAAAAAAGCATTTTGGTTAAAGTCAGTCCCCTAAATCCATGTCATATTCGCGTTGAAGAAACGGGATACCTCCCTCGACATATTAATCCGAAAATAATGCAGGCAAACTTCAATTCTGTCGCACTTTACCGATAGGAAACTTCAGAAAAAGAAAGTTTGGAAATTTTACGAGCATCCGCAGCATCATATTGTAAACAAACACTGTAACGCGATATTGATATTGTTCTATCCCTGATGGTATGTGTTGAGGAAACCATTTTAAAAGTAATTCCATATCCCGGTTTTTAGGGGCACACATGCCCGAATTTATAACGTTGATGTTTGTTGATTTTAGCGTGAGTGTAATGTATCTTTTGAAAGCCAAAAAGAATTGAACTTTTGGGTTAACGTCCTGGGAATATATCATTGCCAGAAATCTGGCTTTACATAAGTTTTATTAATCTTATAAATCAGTAGTGAAACTCTGACAAGATTGGGGAAAACAAAGAAATAAAATCAACCGTAAAACGGGGGCGCTTTCCGATCGAGTAGCGACATATTTAGTTTTATATATAGATTTGGTTGTAAACAGAAGGAAACAGACGGACTAGCATATAAAAATCTAATACCATTAGCTTGAATGCACAAACTTTGTCGGCGCCAGTAAGGAAAGTTTCTAATACACGTGCACAGCAGACGGAAATCGTATTTTGCACTTCATGGGTTTAGGACAATAAACTGGAAAGTACAGTTTTTTTGGTCAAGTCCAATAAAGTTTCCAAATAAGTTGCACATTGTCTCTTATTGACTTATTATGTGGAAAACCTTAATTTTTATGTTCTACTCTACTAAGTTTTTTTACCATATTGTCAATTCTGTTTTCACTGAAATGTGTGGTTTGAAGCAACATTTGCCTTGTGTTGGAGGAAATATCAATAAAACAACACATCCTTGTGTAAAAGAATACTATTTGACAAGTTGATCTTTAGTGGCACCCTGTATAGCACAGTTTACAGAAATAGGTCAATAAGCAAGCTTTTAAGGGCCAAAAAATTATCTTGTATACAGGGTGAAGAATGTTTCAATGTCAAATTATTAGTAGCATTGTGTTGTCTTAACTTCTTTATTTTACATTTTATCAAAAAATTTCAAAAAACAAACCATTTTGTTATTTATGTTTTCTTTATTTCTAGATTGTTTATTAATTGTGATGAGTAAATTACAAATACTGTGTGTGTCATGATTATTATCATCCTGAAGATGAGATTTACTCAATTCTCCCTCACCTCCTAGTTGCATGATAATATTGTCACGTTAAGGGGTTGCTCAGACGAAGAAAACCACAGGTATACAGGTAAGCCGTTTTTATTTAAGATGAATCAACAAAAAGGTCTTACCCCCAGATTGCCAAGAAGGCGAGGATCATGACGTGAGGAGCGTCTGAAGGGTTTCGCGGAGGGCGCACGCTTACCGGGGGTGAATAGAACCCTAGACTAGTGTCCCAGGGCATTCACCACGCCGAATAAGACGCGTTGGTACTGTCAAAGGGAGATAAGTCGGTACGGCAACTAATGCTGCTCGCCCGTGCTATTTCCTTTGACAGGCTGATTACCGGGTGCTTGCACTTGGTTACCAACTGTTCCACTAAAAGCTACACAGATGGTAATCCCAGACTATCCCAGAGATCAGTAATCCGTACGTGCTTTTGGTACCGTATTTATACTCACATCATGACCCCAATTCTCCAATCTTGCTGACACACACATGGTACTGGGGGAGACCGGGGCAACTTAAGGTAACGGCACTTAGTGTAATGTCTATGTTACAATATCATCATAACTGGCATCAGATTCACCCTGACCATTCATTCTAATAATCTAGTAAATAAAGAAAATTTTAATAAATAAGCTTGAATAAAAATTCTATAATAGGGATGCCAAGTTATTTTTAAGGTAAATAACTAAACCTATCTAACTTACTTTCTACCTAAAAATCCTGCTTGATTTTTGCTCAAATTGACTTTTTTAGCTCTCTCAAACTCTCTGACAATCAACCACCATAAAAACAAAAAAAAACCTTTTTTCCCACCTTCTACCTCCACGTACCACCTTTTCCACCTCCTTTGAAGTTCATCAAGTAATACTATTAATTTTCTTAATAACTACACACAATCCTACTAAAACTAACTATAATGGTAAACACTTGACATCCCTACAAAAATGTACCTTTTCTATAAATTAAATAAATAAATTTTCTTTATTTTCTTGAAAAAAAATCCTTATTTTCAAGACAGCTCCTAACTACCAAATTACATCACTACAGTGTATTTTACATAGTAAATCAACTTGTTCTAATTTTTCAAATCCTCCAGAAAGAAACTCGAATAACACGCCAATCTTTATCGAATCTAATCCGCAGAGGGGTTAAATAAAAAAAAAACACAAACGAAAAAAACGCGGTTGTGATAAAAATTATTAATAGCGCATATTGGATTAAAAATGATGCTGAAATGATAAAGCACGTTTCCGCTGATATGAAATATGATTGATGTTAAAGTTCGTCAGGTCAATTCCTTTTCTGCTTTTCTCGTTCTGGTTATTCGGTCCCCCTGACTGGACGTTTAGGTCGCGCTGTGTTTTAATTATGGAGATTTAAAATTCAGCACTGACACAATATTTGCTTCAAATTAAAGCCCACCATGAAATTGATCCCGCAAAGTCAAGATTAAAATAATTATCCATTAGCTCTGTAAAACAAAAATATGACGCTTTAAATCTGCCTTCGGTAATGAGGTTTCCTAATTAAGCATTTAATAGCAAAATAAACCTATTAATAAGAATGTAGTATCTCCACAGCCTTTTCAGATTAACTTGTCAAATTTGTTATTAAATTGAGAGCAAGCTGGATTCCAATTAAAACTCTGAAATTGGTTTTAGAGTTATTTATTTGCGGACTGCATTGAGGTGGTGTCAAAAAGGACGTGATTGATTTTATGTGTTATTAAGTTGCAAGTTTAAGCACCAAAAAACACTGCCTAAGATATTGGTAATTTACTAATAGATATCAGGAATAATGCCTTTCAACGCATTTATTTCGAAAATAGGTTGCAAAAGTCAAACTCAAGTGAAACATTTTCCGGTAATGATCGCTAACATCCTAACGACTCGAATGTATCCCCACTGACTCATTAACCTAAATGTTTTCCGACAGGCCCTAAAATAAAGAAGGACCCCCGCAACTTTTTGGCCATTTTTGGTAATTACGAACTCGTCTGTATGCCCGTCAAGCTGTAATGCTCTCTGCTTTCGCGTACATGAGAGGGCTAAATATAATTTTGCTCCCTTCAAATCAGGGCAATCTGAAAGCTCTAATAAATTTTTCAAGTCAC
Organism: Ips typographus; assembly: GCF_016097725.1. Classification (NCBI taxonomy): domain Eukaryota; kingdom Metazoa; phylum Arthropoda; class Insecta; order Coleoptera; family Curculionidae; genus Ips; species Ips typographus. The sequence continues at coordinate 7,881,568 of NC_138430.1, read as the reverse complement.
TCACTGATCTGGTTTTAGTAATTATTTAGTGGGGTATATGGATCAAAACTGATTACGACGGTTGGACAGGAGGTAGATAAAAGGTTTTTAATCGACATTGATATGAAATGTCGATTACATCAGTTTGATTGTGAAAAGGTCAAATTTGTACTGTTAGTAGTAGTCCATTAATATTTAAGCAAATTTGCTAACAAGAAATTGTCGATTTCTTGTTTACGAATTTCAATTGTTTGATGTTCTGTTCTGTATATAACTAACCTTTTTTCGTTTCTGGCAATATATTTAAATTTTAGTAGTTGTTAAAATACTTTTTTGCAAAAAGTAAATAATACTTCTGGAAAACTAATGAAAAGTTTTTCTCTCGTCTTCCATACCAAACTGGTTTGATAGCATCCAAAAACACAAAGCAAGGAAACTACTGCTTATCTAGTGAAGACGTCAGCAAACTATTTTATTTTTATAGTCTCCCCCAATCTGTACTGGGCGTCTTTAAATCGCCTGCCTTCCGGCCAGATACATATATTCTCCTCCAATCCGCCCATCCCCCGCCAATTTCGCTTTGTGTTATTGTTATAACTCCAACGTTCACTTTTACGTTCACATCTTCCCCTTTCAACCCTTCCTTGAACAATTTATCATTTCGGAAAGTCGGCGGTTTTTTCCCTGTGTCGGGTCATTTGTAATAGCCAGTACGTTTTCTGATCGTTGCATGTATCAATGTAAAACCTAATGAAAATGGCAGTTTTGTCAGGTCAGATTCGTGAAATTCGTTTTAATTTACAACGTTTTCGGTATCATGGGAGTAATCAATCTTTTTCACTTTTGCAGCCTTCAACTGTAAGTTTTCCCATTTCTTGTAAAAATTGGTTTGACGATAACGGTAATTGTTGTGCACGAAACGCAAACTTGATTGAGTTAGCTAACCTTTGAGGTTTTTAATTAAACCAATCTAAAATCTACACTTTACATTTATGGCAGAGTATGTGACGTAATAATCACTTTGGCAAGTATCTTAAAGTCACGTGACTGTTGTCAAAACTAACAAAGTTTACCTCAGTCCGGCTGTAGAGTTATAAAAGTGTCAGAAGTTTAATATCTCCTGCATGATGAAAACTTTACACCTTCATGGAAGAGTTTGTGACAGTTCTGACGTAATAATCAGTATGTAAAGTGTCTTAGAGTCACGTGACTATTATAATCAAGTAATAATCAGTATGTCACGTGTCTTAACGTCACGTCTCATAACTGTAACAATTTGCTTCAGTTAGGACGTGAAGCTATAAAGTGTCAAGGTACATCTCCTGCATGATCAAAGGCATAGTAATGTATTTTACAGCTTTATGGAAATGTTTTTGACATTTGTGACATGACAATCAGTATGTCAAGTGTCTAAGGGTCACGTGACTAATGTCATAACTATGAAAGTTTGCCTCAGTCAGGCTGTAGAGTTATAAAAGTGTTATAATTTTAATATCTCCTGAATGATCAAAGACATAATATACTTTACATCTACGTGGAAGAGTTTGTGACAGTTGTGACATAATAATCAGTATATAAAGTGTCTTAGAGTCACGTGACTATTGTCATACCTGTCAAAGTTTTAATAACTTGTAAATTATTAAAGGCTATAATGTACTTACAGCTTTATGAAAGTGTTTTTGACAGTTTAGATGTATCAATTAGTAGGTGGTATAAGAAGTCTTAGGGTCACGTGACTGATGTCATTTACATCAAAATTGGAAAACGTCCTGTCAAAATTGTTATTTTGACAATTTTGTATCACCTAAATTACAGTCTCATAACTGTAACAGTTTCCTTCAGTTAGGACGTGAAGCTATAAAGTGTCAAGGTATATCTCCTGCATGATCAAAGGCATAGTAATGTATTTTACAGCTTTATGGAAATGTTTTTGACATTTGTGACATGACAATCAGTATGTCAAGTGTCTAAGGGTCACGTGACTACTGTCATAACTGAGAAAGTTTGTCTCAGTCAGGACGTGGAGCTGTAAAGTGTCATGGTTTTCATATCTTCTTAATGATTACCTTATCAACTATTGTTTGACAATATTCTCAGTATTTTTTGTTAGTGATTGGTCAACCTTATCTATGTACTAACAGTCCAGTTGTGTTAACGTAATTAATATCTGGAAATTATTATCCAGAGAATTTAGGCTCAGTTTAACAGTATTCCAGATTAATGGCGTAAATGGATCAGTTAATTCCAGTTCGATACTTGTGTAGATATTGTTATAATGCAACATTTTGCCAAACAGTAAAAAACTAATAACAATACACGTGAAAGTTTTAAATCCTGAATATTAACTGGAACAGGCCATTCAATTTGCTTCCAATTATTTAATAATTTCATTATTACTACGTTAACCGTAATTAATAGAAATTAATAAACGTTACCATTCCGAACCAGTAGTAATTTGGATATTTGAGCAATTTGTGTGTAATAAAGTAAACTAAGTTTAGTACGAGGCAACGTTTTTAGAGCTAAACAGTCAAAGTTGACGTAGAGATAATAAAATAGCAGCGTTTAGCTCTTGAAGCTTTTGTTCTACCTGTATTATCTATCTATTGTTCTCCTTGAATTGGCAGATAAGAGGTGCTGTCAAAGAATCCCGCAGCGTGTGTATTATTCGCAAAGGATTATTCGCTCGCCGGAATCAATACGAAAAGGGATATCTCATCCAGACAGTGTGTGTTGACGGGCCAGGATAATTCGTCTAGTCAGCTGTTTTGATTTATCCTGTCCCTGGAATTTGCAAGCAATTTTGTGCTTTTTAACTGCAGTCGTTATGTTTTGATAAGCATACATTTGTTTGAATAGAAAAACAAAAAACTGCAAGCAGAGGTTTTTTAGTTTTATTAGACTGAAAACCTATCAACAGGCACACATATAAACTTAAGACAAAAAAATAATTTTGAATCTTTTTGCGGTATCTTTTACATAAAACTGAAACGAATGGGAGCAGTATCCAGAATTGTGGACATAACTTCCAAAGGAGAAACGGACTGCATGAGGGCGTGACACAAAGATAAATATGCCTTTAAAATAGCTAAATACGAACCAACTGTTGGGAAAGGGCTCTGGCGAATTCAATGGCTTGAATAATTTATTATTTGCACGCGTTGAACTGCTTCCTAGTCTTGCCAGTATATTTTTGTTCTGGCCACAAAAAAAATGACAAATTCAATGAGATAAGCTACACACAGAACAACAACGTATTAATTAATTTGCCCTAGGAAGCTATGATGGAGCTCCCTCTGTCTCATTAATAATAATATTTGTGTTTAATCGGGCAATATGATATTAATTGTAGCAATTACAGTTGTGGGCTGTAGTAATTAATTCCCCACGGGATAAAGCGATTGTGTGGTTGGAATTTGATGTATCTGAAAGATACTGGAAAAATGTGTTTTGAGTCTTGTATTACCAAAAAAAAACATTTTCTATTAGTTTTCTACTCGTGTTTTCTATATCAGTCCCGAACTAAAAGTCTGAATGTGCCCGAATTAGAAACGATCTGCGGTTCTTAAGGATAACAAAGACTGGCAGGCTGACAGAAACTGGAACGCACGAAACCCATGCAATTAGCAACGTTGTCTTGCACCCATTGTTGCTTAGTGAATCGGCACGTGACTGGAATCCAGAACTTAAGGAAAGCCAAAAATAAGAACCGAGGAAAGTTGCTTGTAAATATTTTGCACGTAATCTTTGTCCCCATAGAATTTAAATCATTTGGCAATATGTAAAATTTTTGGAGGCATTAAGGTAATCCTTTTGTATATGCCTGGAATAACTGGAAGGCGCCAAAGTAACGCGCGCTTTCCGGGTTATTGTATTAAACGCTCCTAATTTATTCTGGAGCCCTAGGGCGGTAAATTTGTTTTGCGCTCCTCCACGTATCGGCAACCACTCGGAAAGAGGCGAAAATTGAGGTTCGATATTAAAACGGGTAACTGCGTTAAATTAACCAGACCGACTTCAAAGGTGTCGGACCCATAATGCGAGCCATGTCTTCATCAAAGGTTTGGGCAAAACGACCAACTTTGAGTGTCGGAGCTTTTTGAGCACCGCCTGCTCGTTTAATTTGAAAGACATTTTTAATTAAGCACAAAGGACCGATCAATTATATCTTGGGTGTGTATTATTTTTCGACAAAGGGATCTCAGACCCTTATCTCATATGCAGATTTTCTCGATCAGGGTGTTTGAATCAATTAAAAGCTTTTCCAAATATTATACTTACTGTTCTTTTGCAAAGTTAACCCAACATATAGTCTTTTTAGTGACGAGTGTCGGTAATTAAAAATGTGATTTGGATTGATTGTCAAAATTCCTTTTTTTAAATTTCTCTGTAGCGTTTAGAGGTTTTTGGAACGTTCAAAATGGTTGTAAGGCTTTCTGGTAATTTAAAACAGTTATGGGAAGGTTTAAGACACTTCTAGAGGGCTCTGGTACTATTTAGAAGGTACTCAGTAGCATTTAGAGGTTTCTGACACTTTTAAAATGGTCCTAGAGGAATCTGACAATTTAAAACAGTTATGAGAAGGTTTAAGATACTTGCAGAGGGCTCTGGTACTTTTTAGAAGGTACTAAGTAGCATTTAGAAGTTTTTGAAACTTTCAAAATGGTCCTAGAGGAATCTGACAATTTAAAACAGTTATGAGAAGGTTTAAGATACTTGCAGAGGGCTCTGGTACTTTTTAGAAGGTACTAAGTAGCATTTAGAGGTTTATGGAACTTTCAAAATGGTTCTAAAGGCCTCTGACAATTTAAAACAATTGTGAGAAGGTTTAAGACACTTGTAGAGGGCTCTGGTACGATTTAGAAGGTTTACAGTAGCATTTAGAAGTTTTTGAAACTTTTAAAATGGTTCTAAAGGCCTCTGACAATTTAAAACACCTATGAGAAGGTTTAAGATACTTGCAGAGGGCTCTGGTACTTTTTAGAAGGTACTCAGTAGCATTTAGAGGTTTCTGATACTTTCAAAATGGTTCTAAAGGCCTCTGACAATTTAAAACAGTTGTGAGAAGGTTTAAGACACTTGTAGAGGGCTCTGGTACTATTTAGAAGGTTTACAGTAGCATTTAGAAGTTTTTGAAAGTTTTAAAATGGTTCTAAAGGCCTCTGACAATTTAAAACACCTATGAGAAGGTTTAAGATACTTGCAGAGAGCTCTGGTACTTTTTAGAAGGTACTCAGTAGCATTTAGAGGTTTCTGATACTTTCAAAATGGTTCTAAAGGCCTCTGACAATTTAAAACAGTTGTGAGAAGGTTTAAGACACTTGTAGAGGGCTCTGGTACTATTTAGAAGGTTCACAGTAGCATTTAGAAGTTTTTGAAACTTTCAAAATGGTCCTAGAGGAATCTGACAATCTAAAACAGTTATGAGAAGATTTAAGATACTTGCAGAGGGCTCTGGTATTTTTTAGAAGGTACTCAGTAGCATTTAGAAGACTCTGACACTTTCAAAATGCTTCTAGAGTTATGGAGGTTTAAGATTTAGAACACTGGTACTTCTTAGAAGGTTTACAGTTGCATTTAAATGTTTATGGAACTTTCAAAATGGTTGTACAAACCTGTGACAATTTAAAACATTGCATGTTATGCGAAGGTTTAATGGATGATTTTTAGTACTTTTTTGAAGGTTTTCAATAGCATTCTTGCCACTTTCAAAATGGTTCTAGAGTCCCCCTGACAATAACTTAATAACAGTCAGAAATCACTGAACTGAGCTTAAAAAATTATCGGGGGTAATTGCACAAGTGCATAAAAATTACCGATAATTTTGCGTGAAAACTTGTTATCTCTTAACTGCATGAGTTTATTTTCATATTTTTTTGGCGAAAGAGCCCGACACCGAAGGTGGAGGGCTGTTTTAGAAAAAAATATGAAAATGACCGAATGCAGTTTGCAAAGATAACAAGTTTGAACGCAGAATTATCAGGTCATTTTTAAGGCACGAATGTAATTTTGGGGAATATTTCCCGAATAAAGAAAATGTTTTGGTTTTGCTGCAACTATAGATTGCTCAATGGAACTCAATGAGCAAGTTCCAAACCGTTTATTAATTTTTGTTGACATCGCGTTTGACATTTTTTGGTTATAAAAAGTCAAAAAAATGCGCATGGACAACAATTAGTGTACTAGCAATAGGCTCTACAACAATGCAGTCGTTATAGATACGTACAGTGCAATTATCGAAATGCAATTATCACTTTAGAATGCAATTATCGCTGTCATTCTGGTGAAAATGCACTGCTCATATGGGACATTTAACACATGAGGGAAATATTCGCAGAAATTCTGATTGAAAAACAAAAAGTAAAATCTCCGTTAATGAAAACGACATCCATCAAAACAAAGGTGTAAAAAAATGAATCCTCAAATCATACCTAGATTAAATTGTTCACTTGTTCACTTTATTATGCTCAGCCATTATACCTACATTCGCCTTTGTTAAATATCTAGGTGCTAAAACTCAGCTGGTTTTCATTCGCGCCATGCGCTCTCATTGTTCTCCCGGCCCTATTGTTATCCCTTTTACCCTTTTTTGCACTTGAGATGAACACGTCTACATGAAGAGTGGCAGTGACGTACCGCCATAGACGCGACCGGGAAAACTCGTGTTCAAAAGGCTGGAAAACTGCCGTATTTAAATATTTACAGCGCAGCATTTTTCCCGGAATTTTGTGCATCGTTTAAGACATGCTGTTCTTAGTAACTTTCCTAAAACCAAAATGTCAGTCACTTGGGGTTGATTTCCCCCCCTAATTTTACTAGTTTTATCGTGAGGTAATTTGGACTTGTTTTCGTTTGACATTTATTTGAAATGCGTGACTACCGACCCCAATATAGCGCCACTCTAACATTGATACCTTTCTTATTTATTTTGAACGCCAAGGGGAAATACAATTTCAGCGTGTCAGCCCGTCAATTTGGTTGTTATTGTTTGCTTTTCATATTCGGTAAAAAAATGGAAACGTACAAAAACAATCTTTAAATTCGCTTCAGAAAGTGCAGCTCTAAACGAAAAATCTCTAATACGATTATTGCAGTAATTACGACATCCTGACCATTCCAGTAACCTATCCCGGAAAAATTCAATAACCGCATCAACGGACAAAAAGTGAACTTACGTGAGGGCCGAACCAGATAAAGTTTTCTATTTGATGTACGGAAGGAGAGATACGGAACGTAACGACGCTAATTCCGTTAGTCTCGTAGGGTGTAATTGGTAACCCTATACGGCATTGTATTCCTTTTTGGGTTTTAGGGAGAAATGCAATAAGCATCAACGATGAGGAATATCAAATGAAGTCGGCAAATTGTGTGGATGTACCGCGTTTGTTTGTTTTCTAAACGTATTCGCTGGATGTGAATGAGTTTGATTTGAAGACTCGTTTTTTATAGGTCACTCCAGTTTTTGAATGAATTTATTGATGGAAGCTAAATTCTGAAGATCTTTCTTTTTCAAGTAAATGGAAAAGAAAACACGTTTTATTTCAGATAATGACATACAACAAAGTAACAGCTAGGTAACTTTAACACCAATACATTTTTCATGTCAACTGACCAAAACAAGATCAGAAACCTCAGCAGGAAACTATATTGAGTTTTGAGTCTAATATTTTAAATTTACAAATTTTTTTCAAATTTTTTGTTTTACCGTTTGATTGCGTTTGGTTTTTGTACTTATTTCACCTAACTTAAGGTTCTTTGGTATAAATATGCCCTTTGCTGTGCATTAGAGGAACCCTTATGAAACAAAATAAAAATTTGCTAAAATTGCACTTTTGACAAAAATTGAATTTTTATACTTTTCAAAAAATTGTAGCTCTTTTATTTAAATTCGCTGAAAATTCGTACCAACGCCATTCGAAAAATCATAAAAAATACTAGGAAACAAGTTAAAAATGGCCTCTCTAGCTCATCATGTTACCGAGATATTGAATTTCATTCTGTAAATTTTTTTGAAAAGTGAAAAATTTTAAAATGTTTTTCTTTTTCCTTATTTCACCTAATATAATGTCGTTTGGTGTAAATATGCTTTTTTTGGTGTAAATCAAAAAATTGCAAAAATTTTGTAAACGATGAACGAAAACGAAGAACATATTAAATAATATTAATATACAAATAAAATAATTGCAGTAATACAAATTAATTTGGTTGCACTGTTTTAACCTCATTTACCGTGAAGAAAGAAACAAAGGTTGAAAAAACCTAAAGAATAAGAAAAGAAATAAGGTATAGTGTAAGAATCTAAAAAGGAAAATATGCTAAGCTAGAATATTGCAAACACTCATTTTTTTTCCATTCTTCCTTGAATTTCCCTTAAGTTTCTATTAACTAATTTTATTTAACTGTTTTCAAAAGAAGTTTATTGTGACATTTTCAATAACAACAATTTGAATTAATAACAACTTGCTTGAAAAGTTTGCTGATTTTTTCTTTTTCTGATTGATATGGATACTTTGACTGAAAATGTCAATTTTAGCTTGAAAAAACGTGGAAAATTTCGTATTGTTAATATCTGTGCTTACATTTGTTCAGCTAATCTAAAATAAAAATATGAACTAGTCTGAATGGCTTAAACCAAAACGAAAGCAATCCAATTAAGAATCCTGAGGACATTACACTATGCGCGTCAGTGCTTCAGAGGTTAATCTGATCGTTATATCGGTTAGAACGATAAGAGTTAAGGGGCTATTTTTTAAATTAAGTAAATTAGGTTCGGGTTTTCTCCTTAGACTTAATTGTGTTTTTGTATATCTGATTAAAAACTCCAGGAAAGTTAATTAGTGGACTTAATCCCGCGGAGGTGGTTTTAGGTGCAGTAAACAGAAAAATGGCGACTAATTTGGGTTTAAGTGCTGCAGATTTGGGGGTAATTAAATTTCCATCTAAAACAGTTGATTTGAGACGCGAGTGCCATCAATCACGGGGCGCAAATTCAGCGTATTCGTGTCTTGAGTGCTTCCGACCAAAATTTAATATAATAATCCCCGACGTACTTTCGAACTTTGACGCTACACCGAGCCCTCTATATTCGCCATATTAAAAGCTATCTGTCATCTAACGGAGAGAAACTGAGAACGTCAATTAAGCAAGCTAATTGAGACAAACGCGTCTTTAATTATTCAACCAAAACCGCGTTAGTCAAGATTATGGATCAGCGCCGGAAGTTGGACTAACCTATAATTGCGTTGGGCGAAATATTGGTCAGCGTTTAATGAGATTTTGATAAGCGCAGCTACGGCAACGTTCCGTAGGCGACATACTTTAGCACTGTCATAGCTACGGTTTTGCGAATGATCGATAACAATATATCATTTCGGCTTTTCCCCTTCCTGACTAATGGATTTCGGTTAATCGGTCAGACCGATGATAGCAATGAACACTGTTAATGAAAAAAATCACTTTTTTGCTTTAGACCTAGACATAAATCGATTAATTCGTTTTACGACTAAATCAGTCACGTGACTAATTTAAGAACTTTACGTGGTGGAATATCTGAATGACAGAAATCTCGGTCTCGTCATTGGTCAATTTGTTCATCAAAAATCACGTGATGTTATAATGAAACATCAGTTCATCAAATATATTAATTAGTTTATCGAATAATTTTCACACTTCACGTCACGTGACCTTTGTGCAGTGTTGGAGTAGGAGAATACCAAGCGAAAAAACACAAATATACTATAAATCATCAGGGAATTAAATAAATAATATTTCTCACTGGGTCCCATGATAATGTAGAAATAGTGCAGTGGAAAGTTTAATAGAGCAGTTTGGTGCACTCTGTCACTTTTTGTCTTGTAACTCCTTAAGAAAGCCCTTAAATGTCAAAACACTTTAATACAATCTTGTAGAGGATGAAATTTCCTACAACTTTCATTACTTACATTTTTTTTGTAACTCCTCAAATAACGGAGCTACGCTCAGTCTAAATATAGTTGTTCAAAAAAAGCAGTTTGGAGCATCTTGTCACTTTTTGCCTTGCCTTTAAAGGTCACGTGAACCTTTTTTAACGTCAAAACGAATTCCTGAAGGTCACGTGACTGTTTGTTAAATGTCAAAATAATTATTGAATGGTCTAAGTTTAAATGGTTGGTTTTTTAAAGTCACGTGAATCTTTTAAGGGTAGAAACGGTCCCGTTACGATTATTAATCAACAAATTTAATTTTAAGGGTTAAGTATCTCTTTTTTAACGTTAAAACGGAATCTTAAATGTCACGTGACCGTTTCTAAGTTTAAGCGGATATTTTTTAAAATCATGTAATGCTTTTAAGTTTAAAAATGAAATTCATAATATAACGTGGTTCTTTTAAGTTTAAAAATGGAATACATAATGTCACGTGACAGTTTTAAATGTCAAAATTTTATTTGAATGGTTACGTGACCGTTTTTCAGCTTAAAGTGATATTTTTAAAAATCATGTGACTTATTTTTAAAGTCAAAACGAATCCTGAAGGTCACGTGACATTTTAAAGATTAAAAATGAAATTCCTAATGTCACGTGACAGTTTTAAATGTCAAAATGTTATTTGAATGGTTACGTGACTGTTTTTCAGTTTAAAGTGATATTTTTAAAAATCACGTGACTTATTTTTAAAGTCAAAACAAATCTTGTAGGTCACGTGACATTTTAAAGATTAAAAATGAAATTTATAACGGCACGTGACAGTTTTAAATGTCAAAATGTTATTTGAATGGTTACGTGACTGTTTTTCAGTTTAAAGTGATATTTTTAGTCACTTGACTATTTTTAACCATCAAACTTAATTTTAGGGATCACTTGACTTATTTTTAAAGTCGAAACGAATCCTGAAGGTCACGTGACAATTTAAAGATTAAAAATGAAATTCATAATGTCACGTGACAGTTTTAAATGTCAAAATGTTATATATGTATATATGTATGATATTTTTAAAGTCACGTGACTATTTTTAACCATCAAACTTCACTTCACTTATTTTTAAAGTCAAAGCGAATCCTCAATGTCACGTGACTTTTTTAAGATTAAAAAGAAAATTCATAATGTATTAAGTATAAAATTTAGCATCCGGCGGTGAATGATTTAAATCCAGCACTGGTCTCGTGACTTATAGTCTATTTGAAAATCACAGGTCACGTGATTATTTTTGATATGTAGCAATACAACAATTCAGATACTCAAAACGCTAGGTTGCCACCTCAACCGTTAGGGATTCAATTCAATGAAAATTCCTAAAAAATGCCAATACCTTTATGTGAGTATTTTCTTTCTTTAAATTCGCTTAAAACAACAATTCCCCTCAAAGAGACGTACAAAAACAAAACCAAATTACCAGAAAGCACCTAAATATTTTATCCCCACCGCAAAACTCGACTAATTCGATCAAAAAAACGTGTCTGCCTGAATTCGTGACACTGTTCGAATTAACGTCGCGCTCTGGTAAAGATCGTGACTAGACTAAGCCTGTCAAATCAAAAAAAAAACATCCTTAAATAAAATGCACCCCGCGTGTTTTAACGTTTCCTATCCGAACAATCTTAAACAATTCCCAAATCGAATAAAGTATGAAATGTCCACATCTGATATAGCCGTGAAATATATGGCAACGACGGAAAAACCGAATTAAACTGTCGTTTATAAAACGGGACTGAGCCGGGCACTTGGCGCAATCAATTTCAGTCATGTCACATTCTGACGTTTCGTACACTCTTGTTCCCTTCTAATCGCTTATCAGGATCGGCAAAGACTATTTGAAAGGGTACGATAAGCTTGTTAAATCAAACTTGAACGCGGGACCGATGGGTGTTTCCCTGAAAACTTCCTGTGCTGGTTTTTACGGTTCGCGCGGATGTTTTGGGGGAGGTTTATGTCGAGCATGAAATAACTGGCTGGTTGCATGTTTAGATTGCATTTTTAATTATTCAGGAACATATCACAAGAAAGTTGTTACGATTAAAGTTGTTACGGTTAAATATCTTTTAAAAATTGGATTTGGAAATTGTTATTGTCAAAGGACGACTTACCAACTGTAAAATTTACCAAATCTCTCCCTAAAAAACTCGTTGAGTGTTACCAGCTGGATTATGTCGCTTTCCCTAACATGTCATTCGAAACCCTTTTATCTAAACCGTTTATTCAGCTGAAGGCTTGCTGCTAACCAGGTCTCCTTAATAAGATTACTGTAAGAAGAATAAAGAGTGATTTTCCGCAACGCAACACAGTACATTACCGTGGCAAGAGGTTTAAATCTATTGTTAACACCCCCATAGAAACGTGAGCATTTTAAAAGTTCCCCCTGTAGTTCGTTAGTGCATTCTGTGTTGTTAATGGTTAATGGTATTGGTGAGGGGGGGGTGTGTTTCTTAATTGTTGCTATTCCAGCAATTTAATAAACATTTTAATTAAAACCTATTGTGTTTAGACAGTTAACTCATCCTGAAATGCCAGACAAGGAGACAGGAATGCAGTATTGTTTACTTGGAATTAGATTCTTAACAATAAGTTTCTGGCTAAGTTAGATAACTTAGATAATTAGCTATAGTTAGCTAAGTTAGAGTTAGGTTCTTTAACTGAGGTACCTCTCTTACAATAAATTGAACTGAAATTGAAAAAACATGTTAAATAAATCACACAACAAAACCAAATTGATGTGTATTTAATGCTGAGTAAATTTACAAAAGGAAATAAATAAGCATTCTATATCACAAAACCAAGTTCTTAAAACACCAACAATTCTGTTATAAGTTAAAACACTGCTTTACGATTTAATAGTCTCCAGGATACACACATTGCCTTTCCTTTCTTGCAAATTTTATGGAATAATTCTTGAAACGTGGGTATTGGGCTGTTAATGACTCGTTTGAATGCACCTATTTGTGATGTTCTTTCCAGATAATTTAAATTGAATGTGGTTGTTGTTCCCAAGCCAAAGTTTGATTGGAACTTTCCGTCTTTGTTTACCCCCAAATGTTGCAAGTTTTCCAGTTTGGTGAAGAAAAATCTTAAATTCTACGAAGGTCTCGCAATAACAACACTAATTAATAAACTTAAACAACCCTAAATTAAGTTTTTATTTCTTCTGTTTGTCGTTTTTGGTGTTTTTCAACTTTTTAAAATTCCTGACCTCAAAATGTTTAGTCGACTGTCAGTTGGGACTATGCTCTATGTTGCCACATCTTCCACGAGCAGATGTGTACATTTTTGGTCAAAAATGTATTTTTGGCATTTGTTGTGGCACAGCAAAGGGCATATTTGTACCAAAGAACCTTAAATGAGGTGAAATAAGCACAAAAAAGGTAATTTTTCTTTCAATTTGTATGGGGGGTCAATCACAAACTACGACTTGCAAGTCAAATAACAATTTAAGGGAAGAAAATAAAAAAAATAAAAAATTGTGTTGAAAAAAGGTGGGTTTCATTTACCTAAATAATTCTGCCCTTCTTTACGTGGCGACATTGTAAAAGACTATGCTAAAACCCTTGTTAGGTGGAGCGTTTGTGCTCCACGCTCCGTCAACCACCCTGTAAGCTTCATGGTTCGTTGAATCTACAGGGAGAGTTATAAGCGCATCACGGAGAAAGGCGGCTTTTAAGGGTTTGAATTACTGAAAAATTTTTCACTGCATGATTTCGTTACCCTTAAGGTTAACTAGGAATGAGTTAGTTGGGGTTTTAGAGGTCAGCGAAACAAACGAAACCTCTATAGAATCCACGCTTAATTTAACCCACCGAGCGCCATAAAAAGAACACCGTGAGCTATTACCCCACAAAAGTAAAGGAAACAAAACGTTTCCTCAGAAAAAGGAAACTTTCATAACCGTGGAAAATTTATTTTTAAGTTCAACTAGAAATTCGCGTTGTTTTATTAGGAGTTTCACGTCGTTCGTGTTTCCGTTCCTGTCAGAAATTCACTTTCTTTTAAGGTCACTGAATCTATTAGCAAACAATTTATCATTTCCACAACACGGCGTTGTAGTATTAAATAACGGGGTTGCTTTTGTGTCGCTATTGCACCAAGTATTGTGTGTTTATATTTAGATGAGATAAGGTGAAATATAATACCGACTCGATTTTTGTGTTGCTTAATCCGCATTATTAATGGCGTTTTAATTTTCGTTTCGTTTTAGTTTTTAAGAAAAGTTTAGTGAACGTGAAATCATTACTTTTGTACTAACATGAAAAGGATTTAATTAATTTTTAATTTTTAATAAATTGTTTTTGATGAAAAATCCATAAGGTAAACTTTAGCACAGTGAGTAATTTGTGATTTCAGCTTGCTGCTTTTTCTTGACCAATTACAAACTACCCTAATACACATAACCTAGTAAATTCACAGACACAACGCTTATAGGCGATTCATTGAAACTGAATTGCCTCATTTCCGCATTCTCGTTAGGTATACAGCCTAAAAAACCTGCACATGCATATAAAACAAGCTGCAAAAATCCAGCACGTCGGCAGGAGTAAATGGGGCAACACAATATCCACCTAATTTATCGGAAAACGCTCGCCTACGGCTAGTTTTCAACCATATACGAACACCCTGCAATATGTATAGTTTTCGGTATGAGCTTTTTGATTATCCATGTGTAGTTGTCCCAAAAAGCCTTCCCAAAATTATTTTTTGTCAAAAGTATGTAATTTTTACAAGAACATAAAAAATACAGTAAGTGTGTTAGTTACCAAATTGAGTTTTTGTCAAAAACACTTCCTCTAGCATTTATATGAAAATGTATAATAAATTTCACACTTGAGTTGCATCTATTGTGAATTATCAATTAAATAATACGGTTGAATTAAACCCACTGGAAATTAACAAAAACATCAATATAAAATAATTATTATAGCAAAAATACATTTCTCAACTGTGTTAATTCTTTTGCATACATTTTGAAAATCTAACCAGCATTTTTAATGCTACGTTGAAGCGTCAAATTAGCATGTGCCTCCGGACTCATTGCCTGGAAAATCCACGAATATTATTCATGGATAAACTAGTAAATTTCAGCTACTCTCTATATTTAAACTCGACCGATGGATATATGGAAATTATGATATAATTCAAATCCGAATTGAATTATTAACTCTCGCCCATTTGAACCGCTGTAAAATTGACAATTTCTATTAGGAATTTTAGTTACGAAAGTTACAACTTTATATGCATAATGTAAATTATTTACAATTCCAAAAAACAAAAGTTGCTAGAAATGCTTCTAGGTTTTATTTTAGGTTATTTGAGTACATTTTATAGGAAAATTTCGGCTTTCTGTTAGACAGATACTTGGAAAACATTAAACAGTGCTGTAGCACCAAGCGACCCTAATTCAAAACTTTTTATTTCATATTTATTCAGCAATGGCTGTTCGAACTAACTTATCGCTCCCCATTTTTCGCCATATGGAATATCTCCTATTCAGACATAAAAAGCGTAAATAAGAAATTCTATGCCATATAAAAATCGTTTATTTCCAGTGTGAGAAGTTCGTAAATATTTAATGCCTTATTATCAAAGCTATTTCCAACGAAAAGGACTTGATAACCGAGATTCTGTTTCGGTTCATTCTGCCATCCAAATTTTTTCTGTTGGAAGGTTTTTGTTCCGGCCAATTTAAAGGAGCAAATAACAACTGCAGGGTATACACTCGGAGCGAATAAAAAAAAACAGAGCCGGTCCTTTTGTAGTTGGTGCTATTAATTAAAAGAGCTATCACGTTCTCTAACTTTTTTTTTTATATCCACGGAGCCTGCTGCAATTAAAAACCATAAATTGATCGTTGAATATTTAAAAGGCGTAGCAGGACTCTATAAGCCGGGGGTTCACATTTTACTGCTTAGCTTTTCCGTAATTAATTCGATAATAATTCACTTCAACATTCACCACCGTAGTACGTTTAATGCATATCGGATATTAGCTAAAGTTATTACAGAAAAAGATAAGTAAACTTACTTTTATTTATAAAAAGCAAAATACTTTACTTTTAAAAGTTCCTGAGCTAATTGACTGTTGAACTCACCGCATTCCAGCACTGTTATAATTGCAGTTTTCTTCTAATTAAAACGACTTTTTGGTGGTTTCTATAAAGGAAATTTACTCTAAATGTCACTAACTTTACTTTGTACATTTTATTAATTAATATGGTCATAAGGAATACATTCAAATATTTTTGTGATCTTCATGAAATCAGTGGCATAAACGAATTTTCGTTCGACAAAAGTGCTTTTTTTTACTTATTTCACTTAATTTGAGGAGCTTTGATATAAATATGCCTTTTTTTGTGCATTGGAAGTCTTCTGGAGAAAAATAAAAAATTGCCAAAATTTCAAGCCAGTTGTAGAAGGCTCTGGAAATTTTCAGAAATCAAAAGCAGCACAGGAAACCTGTCAGTTTGGCAACTACTTATTAACAAAAAAAATCCACTTTTTTTGGTAAACCATGTTAGAAAAATCGAACTAAAACTCCACTGTTAAACCGTGATTTAATTAAATTTCATCGTTATCGTCGAAACCTTAAATTTTCCAAGCTAATAACAAAAATAATAAATCTTGCAGGAGTTTAAAGCTTCCCCAGGAACAATAAAAAAACCGAATCGCTTGATAAATTAAATGAACACAAAAGAAATTGAGAGTCGCTGAAGCACAAGGTAGACTAAGGATTTAATTAAAAAGCAGTTAGGCTTTCAGGACCATAAATTATGAATGTGTTAATTAAACTACTCGTTTGAAATTCTTCTCCTAAAAACTGCAATTTATTTATCGTCAAGAAGTTGAACCAAATTGAATGAATAAATTATATACAAAAAAACCGTTCAAAAATAATAAAAGGACACATAATATACATCGCATGTCGCCGCCAGATGTCACCTCACAATGCCATTTTAAAATGAGGGTGGAAGGTTGAAAAATTTACATAAATGGTGTAGGGTGCGCGAGTTCAGTGGGCACATAAATCGTTTTAAGGATAATTTTCGTTTTAATGTTACATACAGCGTAACCGTCGGTGATGGACGCATTCAGTTTAGCATCCAGAAACTTAATGGGTTACTTACATTGCACCGACGTATAGGGCGTCCCTTTTCACGTCCATGTGGAACGTGCGGTAGTAATTTGAACCACACGAGAATTCACGAACATGATCTAGAAAAAAAAGAGGAAAATTAGTATTGAAAAACAAGCAGAATATCAAAATGCACATCTAATTTTGAAAATTACAATTCCTCCTTCCTCTTCTTACTAAATTAAGCCCAATTTTGAAACAAATGTTGTGTTTCCTAACAAAATAGTATATTTCATTACCAGTACCAAATAAGGATTTCCATTTCTGGACGAGTAATGAACGATATTTTTTATTATACTTAGGTACCTGAAATCAACATAAACAAAAAATATCGCAAAAAATTATTAAGAAAATCGGGAATATTTATTTTTATTTTTAAAACAGTAAAAATGTAAGTACATACAACTCAAATTAACAAAAAAAATACAAGTAGGTAATTCTAAGAAAATTAATTTTGGACAGAACCGTTATTATTAATAGTAATATTTATTGTACAATTCGTATTATTGTTGAAGCTCAATCCCTTTTGCATTTCTTTTTGAGTGTTCGTGTGTGCTTTGGTTCTCTTGATTGACTGTTACAGATGTTGTAGTTTCCAAGTTACAAGGGCTAAACAACTTCCGTGATACTTCAATTTTTCTTTGTATGGACTCTTCTATATATCCTTCTGCTACATTGGAAGAAAGCCATCCTCCGTGTCTTTTCAAAGTGAGCAAATCACCGCCGTTTTCCACCAACATGGTTGCCGAAGAGCGCCTTAGCCCATGTCCGGTATATTCTTCGGGATTTTTTAGTTTTAGGTATTTTGCAACAAGTTATGGAATTCCACTGATACTATGGCACCCAACATGTTGAGCGTAACATCTTTGGTTTCGGTATGCAACAAATAATCTTCTACTCTCCATATGTTTAGGGCGGAGATCTGCGTATTTACGGTAAATTGTACAGGGATCGAATTTGCAATTTTCATTGGTAATGGTAAAACTTCTTGACCTGTGAGTTTTTCCATCTCGTAAGAACACGACAAGGAAACGCCCATTATCTTCCACATCATCTAAACTCAAACGTATTAAATCATCTCATCACTAAAATTACTTTTGCTAGTAGATATTCTCCATCTGAAGCTTCACATAAAAATTTGGTTACTTGTTCTGCTGTAAGAATCTTGGATTTCTTTGGTATATATCCTACAGCTTGTCGTTTCAAAAAAGCAATTGTTTTTGGATATTGATGGTGAGTATTTTCTTTTATTGCCAAACAACTCTTTAACATAGAGAATCGACTCCATAAAGTGGAGGATTTCATAGTGTTGGCTTTTTCAGAAAAATATACTAAAAGAATATCGTCACTCACAATTTTGATTCGTTTCTGAGTCCGCCATTCGGTAAAACTGTTATATTCTTGTTCATATCTCAACCTGGATTTCACTGGTAATAAATCTGCACTCACTTCTGCCACTCGTTGTAAGATATTTTCGGGAATATCCCGATTTTCTTCACAATCTGAATTCATTTTTGCAAAATGTAATAAGTACATAAATACTTAATTTTCACTGACAGAAAATAAAATTTGTCATTAATAAATAAATCGTTGCTATAGACACATTACTCGTTTCTTTTTTTTCTTCGGGTTGCCATAGGATATCTAGTATCATGGTTATCTATGTTTATTATTAAGCGCACGGAAAGAGGGATCGGGAAAAAATTTCCGTGCGCTGTTCCGAAAATGTCATATTTACTGTATTTTATAAACAGTTGAAAATGTAGTATTTTCTGTTAAGTATAATAAAAAGCATTTTACTGTACCAGTCTTGATTAAATATTAACATTTATAAAAGTAAAATTAACTGATTGACAAATAATCCCCTTTGACATCAAATTAACACTCCACTTTTAGTATCCGGGAGAATTGATAATAATTATCAGTCTCTGTCATTGAATTTTATTAACAAATTAAGCGTGGAAATGGGCGCGTAAAATTCAACGAAAACAGGGTAGTTTGATTAGTTCTGTACGTCGATTGCCGTTGTAATGCTCGCAATAGAAAATGATTAATGGGCGATTTGAATGAACTATGAACGAAGAATGCGAGTTTTATGCCATTTTGGAGGAGATATCGAGCTCTCGATATGAAGCACCGACGACGGTTATGGCGTTTGCTGTTTGCAAATGGGATTGTTAAGCTTCAATGAGTTTGGGCTTACTATGTCAAAACCCCAACTTGACAGAAAATTAACGAGTATTGATTCAAAAACAAACAGGAAATTAAAAATGTTCAGTTTTTAGAAGCGTAAAAAGTTCAGCAGATTAAAACAATTTAAAATTCCAAATTAGCATAACTTGAGGGAAAGTTTTTGGTATGCTGAGTTTGCACTTTACAAGTTTCCTCGCGGTTGGCAAGTTTCTTCAGAACATAATTTCAAAGTTAATAGTTATTTTGCTTATTTGGGTAACAACGGAAATAATTAGTGGATTTAACGCCGGCGCGAAAACGTTACAAAATTGTAGGAACAAGATAATATTTTCGGTCCCATCGGCAAATAAAGTGACCGTGGGAAACACGTGTGTGAACGAAACGTGGATTTATGAATGTGTCCTTTTTTCTTTAGTGGATTTGCCTGCATGTCACTCTGATGTGGTTATTGGGGCAATAGTATTGTTGTACCTAAATCGGTCTCGTGTGGGTTTGGCAGGATGTTCCAATTTTTCCTGATTTATGATTTTTTTAAGCCGGAGATTCAACACGTGGCATTTTCAATTAAATTGGAATCTAAAATTTTTTCATACCATATATGGTAATTCACATGTTAATTTGCGTGTAGAACTAGAATTTTAGTTCTGCATGTCGAAAGGCATAATTCCAACGAAGATCTAATAACGATGAATAATAAACCCGCTAATTTATGAAGGGGTAACATGAACAAGCCGGATGAAACACTTAATCAAATAAAATGAAAAACTAGCACCAAGACCTACATAAGAATCGTCCTTATTTATACAATTCGAGTTGATCTAGGGTAATTTAATCCCTGCCAAATGAAACTCAAATTTATTCAGACGAAGTCAATTGCAGTCGCATCTAAGGCAAAAAGCAATTATAAAATGGAGATCTAGTTAGCGAAACTTTCGGATCAAATATGGAAAGAACCGGCACAAAGTTAGGCGCAACTCGGGTTTCTTGTAAGTTCCGAACAATATCAGAGTTGACACGGCTAAACTAAATGTATGCCTTCGGAGACAATGGCATTAAGCTTTTGAAGTTTGCCAGACCGAGGCGCAAGTCATTCATCAAAATCAGAACTATTTAACAATTAGGAAGAGAGCTAAAAGGTCTTTAATTATTTAGAGGTTCTTTTACTGTGTATCTTTAGTGTTAATAACAGTTATAAAATAGAGGAAAATTTTGCAAATTTGCATAAAATAGAGGAATTTTTGACACTTCCATTTAGTCAAACTGAAAATGTTTGTGCAACACCAACATGTCAGGGAATTCAGGAGGCCAAGAAGAAAGGATTCGAATATGTCATTTTTACTCTGTTTAAATTTTTTTAAAAAGTAAAAAGATAAACGGTTTTTTTAATAGGAAATTAGTTTTTTTTTTAAATAATTTTTTGAAATGATATGAAATGCAGGTTGTGTTATAGGGAAATTTATAAAAAAATAGGATGACGCAGAAATGCAATAGACGGTTTTGAATGTGACAAATAAAAAGTAAACGCCACATTCAAAACCGTGTACCTGTCTATTGCATTGATGCGTCATCCTATTTTTGTATAAATTTCCGTCAAATTGTCGTTTTCGACCATTTAATACAAACATTTGCAAGTTTTTTCCAAAATTATGCATTTTTTTAGAAAAAAATGTTAGAAATATCTTGTTTTTAAAGCACAGCTTCTGGGGATTGTATAGATTTCACGTAGTTTCAAGAAATGACAGACAAAATGGCTTTCCAGGCCGCCATTTTGAATTTTCTGTCAAAATATTGACTCGCTCCAACGCCATTAGAAAGAGAATAAAAAATACTACAAAATGAGCCAAAACTGGGCTCTCTAGCTCTTCATGTTACGGAGATATTGAATTTCAAAAAGTAGTAAAAAAAGATCCCTAATCACATATTATTTTGTAAATATTTTTTAGTCAGATTTCATGTATCTCTTAATCCGGCCGAGTTCCTGGCAAAGAAATTGTTAAAATGTTAAATTTTAGGTCTAACTTTGTTAGTTTTTGAGATATCAAAAAACCGACTGCACCAGCGTCTTTTCCGGGAAATTTTAACATAAAATGACACCGAGTCGTCAACTGTAACTTGACAAATAAAAAAGTTGTATTTTTTGACAGTTCTAGGCCGCCATTTTGAATTTTCTGTCAAAATATTGACTTGCACCTCATTTTAAAGGAAATTTCACGTAGTTTCAAGAAATGACACACAAAATGGCTTTTTAGGCCGCCATTTTGAATTTTCTGTCAAAATATTGACTTGCACCTCATTTTAAGGAAAATTTTACGTAGTTTCAATAAATGACAGACAAAATGGCGTCTCAGGCCGCCATTTTGAATTTTCTGTCAAAATATTGACTTGTGCCTCATTTTAAAGGAAATTTCACGTAGTTTCAAGATATGGCAGACAAAACGGCGTCCCAGGCCGCCATTTTGAATTTTCTGTCATAATATTGACTTGCACCTCATTTTAAAGGAAATTTCACGTAGTTTCAAGAAATGACCGACAAAATGGTGTTCCAGGCCGCCATTTTGAATTTTTTGTCAAAATATTTACTTGCACCTCATTTTACAGGAAATTTTACGTAGTTTCAACAAATGACAGACAAAATGGCGACCCAGGCCGCCATTTTGAATTTTATGTCAAAATATTTACTTGCACCTCATTTTACAGGAAATTTTACGTAGTTTCAACAAATGACAGACAAAATGGCGACCCAGGCCGCTATTTTGAATTTTCTGTCAAAATATTGACTTGCACCTCATTTTAAAGGAAATTTCACGTAGTTTCAAGAAATGACAGACAAAATGGCGTCCCAGGCAGCCACTTATAAATTAGCGCTTCTTATGTTTATGAAAACCACAAAGTTTCATTAAAATACGTATAGGCGTTTTGAAAAAAAAAATAATTTTGTGTTTTTTTATAAAACTTCAACACCCTGTATTTCGTGAAAGACGCATTTCAGGGATATAGTTTATAGGGCAAACTGGGTTAATTTTGGACGAAGAATACGTGGTTAAAATTTGTGCATTCAAACCCTGTATACACCGTCGTTTTTGGTCATTTTAACACTTTTTTGAAATAGATTGAAAAGCATTCACAAAATAAACCATATCAAACAATACAATTTTATTAGTATTTGGCCATAAAAAAATGAGCAAAACTGAGTGGTTACCATTACAAAATCCCCATTTGTTGGGTCCAAAATGCATATTTATCTAAAAGTTTATCTTCGCTTAGGCAAACGGAAAATACTCATCCAATTTGATTCTACGACGGTTATTTTCCAGGGAATTGCAAAAAAATTAGACTCCCATGCGAGCAGACGTAATTCGTTATAAAAGCAACAGAAACTCCACTTTTGGCGCTATAAATCGCTATCAAGGAAACTTCATTTAAGAAACGTATCCAGTCATGTAATTTACTGGAATGTTTACTGCCATTCCAGATTGCTACGCGAATGCACCGACTTAATTTATTTCGGTGAAAGGAGAATCAAAATTATAAATGACTTATGTTGGGTTGAAAAGTTGCTTCTGAATGTTTGATTGTTTTTTTTTTTAGAGATCAAAACTTAAATCCAACCAATAATTTCCCATGGGGTCTTGGAATCCGTTTTGTTTTCTGCAGCATAATTTTCTATTAGATTTTATGTTAGGGCCACTCATACGCACGCACCCGCTATAAATAATCTCCAGTTGCTCCTGGGATCATGGGATTTAGAAGGGATATCCCTTAGTGAGACTGGGGTATTTATTCCTCACCTCAGAAATCCGCACCTGGCTAGTTAGTAATTCCCAAAAATGTAACCCTACACAAAAGGGTTACATACACACTTTGAATCCAGATTATTTCTATACATGAAATTTCTAGAGAGGAAAACACCGGAATCGGTTCTCCTTTTCACTCCACCACTTATATCTAGAATCGACCCCTCGGTTTTCTGGCGCTGAAACAAGTTACGACTATGTAAGGGGCAAATCGTATATTAGGAGAATGGCCGGAAGCAAGATATTGGCAATATGTATTTGTTGGACTTCAAAGAAATGGTTTTACTTCCAGAGTTGTGATTTCTAAATTGTTTTCGAGATATTAAGCTTCTGGCTTAGGAGGGGATCGTTGAAATCGTCCAGAAACAATCCAAATGCATGTTGGCACCCTTCAAAGTTTTTTTACTAAGTAAATCCAGTTTGATGATTGTCCTAATTTTTAGTTTGATGTCCAAACTGATCAATAAATCCACATTTTTCTTCCTGGCACGTTCATAAATATTTATTTACCAAAAGGACAGACAGAGACTCGCTTTTCGCCACGTATTTACCTAAATAGGTGCGGGGGTTTTACGTTCTTTCACGTTTCGCACGAAAAGAAAAGAATTTCTAAATTACGGTATCCCGGAAGATACATAGGCTGCCGAGTTTTTTCTGGTCCCTTGTCGGCGTACTGAATGCCTAAATAACCGTTAAGCCGCTTTTCGAAACTTGCACCCCGACAGGCTTAGACGGGATCTTCTAATCCCGTTTTTTATTACCGGGAATAATTATTTATGTTCTCGAGGTTTTGCTGAATCGATGGACGGTTAACTAATACTGTCTTAATACAGCTTAAATGTCAAAAATTATGAGACGCCCTATATTGTCTACCAGTTAACAATAACACTTGATTGAATACGGTAGTTATATAAAATGTATGTTAAACCTAACCTAACTTTATTGGAATAGGTTTTGTATTTAAAAATAAATGTATTTCTTTAGTTATTCTCGAGGATTGCCAGATAGTTTCTGGTAAAAAATCTGATAATTTTGTTTTATAATTTTTTTGTTAGTGAAGATAATAATTTAAGGAAATCCAATTTCACCGAATATTCTCAAAATTTTAAAGTGCTTTTTTTTGTGCTTATTTTATCTAATTTAAGGTTCTTTGGTATAAATATACCTTTTGCTGTGCATTGGAACCCTTATGAAGCCAAAAAAAAAATTGCAAAAATGTAATTTTTTTAATATTTGAAAGGTTGTAACTTTTTTATTTGAACTTCTATCAATTTCGGTAAACCGCTATTAGAAAAAGGATAAAAGAGACTACAAAGTGAGCTAAAACTCGCATCTCTAGCTCCTCACGTTACCGAGATATTTAATCTTAAAAAATAGTAAAAAATGACCCCTAATACCCCCCCATTCTTTCAAATTTTTTGAAAAATAAAAAATTTTAAAGTGCTTTTTTTGTGCTTATTTTATCTAATTTAAGGTTCTTTGGTATAAATATACCTTTTGCTGTGCATTGGAACCTTTATAAAGCCAAAAAAAAAAATTGCTAAAAATGCACTTTTTACCAAAAATGTAATTTTTCTAATATTTGAAAGGTTGTAACTTTTTTATTTGAATTTCTATCAATTTCGCTAAACCGCCATTAGAAAAAGGATAAAAGAGACTACAAAGTGAGCTAAAACTCGCCCCTCTAGCTCCTCACGTTACCGAGATATTTAATCTTAAAAAATAGTAAAAAATGACCCCTAATACCCCCCCATTCTTTCAAATTTTTTGAAAAATAAAAAATTTTAAAGTGCTTTTTTTGTGCTTATTTTATCTAATTTAAGGTTCTTTGGTATAAATATACCTTTTGCTGTGCATTGGAACATTTATGAAGCCAAAAAAAAAATTGCCAAAAATGCACTTTTTACCAAAAATGTCATTTTTCTAATATTTGAAAGGTTGTAACTTTTTTATTTGAATTTCTATCAATTTCGCTAAACCGCCATTAGAAAAAGGATAAAAGAGACTACAAAGTGAGCTAAAACTGGCCCCTCTAGCTCCTCACGTTACCGAGATATTTAATCTTAAAAAATAGTAAAAAATGACCCCTAATACCCCCCCATTCTTTCAAATTTTTTGAAAAATAAAAAAATTTAAAGTGCTTTTTTTGTGCTTATTTTATCTAATTTAAGGTTCTTTGGTATAAATATACCTTTTGCTGTGCATTCGAACCTTTATGAAGCCAAAAAAAAAATTTCCAAAAATGCACTTTTTACCAAAAATGTCATTTTTCTAATATTTGAAAGGTTGTAACTTTTTTATTTGAACTTCTATCAATTTCGCTAAACTGCCATTAGAAAAAGGATAAAAGAGACTACAAAGTGAGCTAAAACTCGCCTCTCTAGCTCTTCACGTTACCGAGATATTTAATCTTAATAAAAAGTAAAAAAAGACCCCTAATACCCCCCCATTCTTGCAATTTTTTTGAAAAATGAAAAATTTTAAAGTGCTTTTTTTGTGTTTATTTTATCTAATTTAAGGTTCTTTGGTATAAATATACCCTTTGCTGTGCATTGGAACCGTCCTGGAGCAAAATAAAAAATTGCCAAAATTGCACTTTTTGCTCTAGAATTCTAGAGTTTTTTAGTGCTTTAGGACTACTTTCAGCCTAAAAAATCGAGTTTTAAGACTATTTTCACTAGGTTTAAGACTTGTAGGGCTTGAATAGCAATTTGTACACTTGAAATTGGTATTTCAGGTGTGTTTCACTATTAAATTGACTGCTAAACTCGTCAATCCTGAAAATTCGAGTTTTCTTAAGACTTCTAGAGTTTTTAGTGCTTTAGGACTACTTTCAGCCTAAAAAATCGAGTTTCAAGACTATTTTCACTAGGTTTAAGACTTGTAGGGCTTGAATAGCAATTTGTACACTTGAAATTGGTATTTCAGGTGTGTTTCACTATTAAATTGACTGCTAAACTCGTCAATCCTGAAAATTCGAGTTTTCTTAAGACTTCTAGAGTTTTTTAGTGCTTTAGGACTACTTTCAGCCTAAAAAATCGAGTTTCAAGACTATTTTCACTAGGTTTAAGACTTGTAGGGCTTGAATAGCAATTTGTACACTTGAAATTGGTATTTCAGGTGTGTTTCACTATTAAATTGACTGCTAAACTCGTCAATCCTGAAAATTCGAGTTTTCTTAAGACTTCTAGAGTTTTTAGTGCTTAGGACTACTTTCAGCCTAAAAAAATCGAGTTTCAAGACTATTTTCACTAGGTTTAAGACTTGTAGGGCTTGAATAGCAATTTGTACACTTGAAATTGGTATTTCAGGTGTGTTTCACTATTAAATTGACTGCTAAACTCGTCAATCCTGAAAATTCGAGTTTTCTTAAGACTTCTAGAGTTTTTTAGTGCTTTAGGACTACTTTCAGCCTAAAAAATCGAGTTTCAAGACTATTTTCACTAGGTTTAAGACTTGTAGGGCTTGAATAGGCAAAAAAAGCATTTTTTTCAATTTTTGACTTTTTTATTTGAACTCTTATAGATTTCACTAAACCGCCATTAAAAAAAGAATAAAAAATGTTACAACGTGAGCTAAATTCGCCTCTCTAGCTCCTCATGTTACCGAGATATTCAATCCTAAAAAGTACTTAAGAAAGACCCTAATAAACCCCCATTCCAAAGTGCTGTTTTTGTGCTTATTTCACCTTATTTAAGGTTCTTTGGTATAAATATGCCCTTTGCTCTGCATTGAAACCCTTTTGGAGTAAAAAAAATTGTCAAAAACCCCCTTTTGACCAAAAATATCATTAAAATAGAGGGGTAAAACAAACCCACGATATGTTGCATGTTAGAATATGCCTCAGGCAGCAACTTTTGTAATTTACTATACACTAACCAAACTTTTTACACTAAAAGTTTTATGGCACCGTATAAGCTATTCTTGTTTTACATTTATATCATTATAATCACGTAAAGCCCCGCCAACGGTAAACGCGAAATAGAAAATTTCATTTTAAGAGTATCTTTTTATTATGTTTCCTGGGCTCTCACGAACATCATAAATCGTCCATGGACGTTTACGGTGCATTTTAGCTTTAGGTGAAGAGTGTTTGAATGCGTTTTAATATTTAATGCTCTTAGCCTGAAATAACTGGACTTTTTTTTTCTTTGGCTTAAGCGGAAACGAGTGAAGCAGGGACATCAAGGTGGATCAAATTTGATGCGGCTGAGAAGAAATAATTTTAAATTTAATTTGCCCTGAAATCCGATAAGTGATCCAATAACGTCGGATTTATCCAAATCCCCCTCGAATCGGTATAATTTTTCCATTCACGTTCGATCTCTGAATCCGACCTAAGCACGAAACTGTTTTAAAGTAAATGATTACATATATTTTGAGGGAAAGCCTAGAATGTTTTGCCACCCCTTGTTCATTCAAAATATGTTTATTTAGACCGAAATTGTGACTTTCACGTCTAATTCAATAGTATACTGTTTATGATGCAGCCAACTAGGCGTTGTAGTTTAGCTAGGCAGAAAATTTGCATTTGAGATTGGTGCTTTCAAAGCTCATGAATTTACTAAAATGTCTGGGAAAACCGTTTGATTTTCCTGTAGTAACGAGGTTGTCCTTGAAGGAAAAACTCATCTCACAAAATTAGGTCATATTTCCTGAAAGGATCCTAATTTCCAATAATATTAAACGAAAAGCGAACATATTTGACTTGCAAAATCCATTACAGTTTTCAACTTTACGGTTATCTGACGTTGGTTTGCAGCTTTAGCCCCAATTCTTCCAGGCCATAAGGCGGAAATATCTTTTGGCGGAGCATCGTCTAATTTTTCGCAAATTACAAAGGGGACCCCCTTTTTTTAGTCTTTTTTCCAGTCTTATTGTTCATTTCCCTTCTCTCGACGACTTATTGGATGAATTATGCGAGGTACACGCTGCCAAATGCTGCCAATACCTGCAATATTAATTTTCCCGGTTTGAATGCTTTCCAAAAGGTTTTTCCAAAAACTTAAATTTTAACTGAATTCAGTTCAGTTATAAACAACAAGCCTACCATTAAATCTCGTCGTTAATGTCATTTTGTTTCTTATACAATTTCAGTTTTCCCACCGTTTTCGTAAAATTGAATTTAGGCGCAATATATATTTCTAAAGCTGGAAGAGGAGAATTGGATTAAAACCCGGATAAGGAATCTTGAATTCGTAAACTCGAAAAATGAAGTTAATACGGAAGTTTGTCTTTTTTCGTTTGGCTTGAAATTTTGTGTAAATAAGTTTTATCAATTGGGTTATAAGATAATAAGAATTATGAAGTGTGTCTTATGAAACGTTGCTGAAATGTACAATATAGTTTTAATTAGACTAAGGTGCTCGTTTTCCCTAAAGTCGAAACAATCTAGTCCAAGTAACCGTGCAGTAGAGTGCTTTAACGTAATCGCGTCGTATATTGCAACATAAAGATGTTGCAAAACTTCCACTTTAATAGTTCCAGAACATGCCACTGATAGTCTTAAATCAGACTAATTATTTCATTTAATCGCGAAATGGCCTCGGCTTGCGAGTTTTGCGACGCTGCATGTGGTTGACACGACTTTAGAACTTAAAATTAAACTCTCCGCGTGCTGAAAACGCACTTTATACCACAGTAATGTGGTGATATTTTTGGAAAGCTTGAAATCTGCTCTATCTTTTGTTTTCTATGACATTTTGACGTAACTTGTCAAATAAGGGAGTAATTTAGGGTCAAAGCAACGAGTGTCACAAAATATGTGATTTTATGGTGAAGGAACTTTGATGTCCTCTGGCGGCCAAACGGTGTTATCAATCAACTCATGTAGGGATATTTCTGGAAAGCTTGAAATCTGCTCTATCTTTTGCTTTCAATGACATTTTGACGTAACTTGTCAAAAAAGGGAGTAATTTAGGGTCAAAGCAACGTGTGTCAAAAAATATGCTATTTTTACAAAAAGTGCAATTTTGGCAATTTTTTATTTTGCTCCAGGACGGTTCCGACGCCATTTTGTTTGTCATTTCTAGAAACTACGTGAAATTTTCTTTAAAATGAGATGCAAGTCAATATTTTGACAGAAATTCAAAATGGCGGCTTGCGACGCCATTTTGTCTGTCATTTCTAGAAACTACGTGAAATTTTCTTTAAAATGAGGTGCATGTCAATATTTTGACAGAAAATTCAAAATGGTGGTCAGGAACGTTATTATGTCTGTCATTTCTAGAAACTACGTGAAATTTCCTTTAAAATGAGGTGCAAGTCAATATTTTGGCAGAAAATTCAAAATGGCGGCCTGGGACGCCATTTTCTCTGTCATTTCTTGAAACTACGTGAAATTTCCTTTAAAATGAGGTGCATGTCAATATTTTGGCAGGAAATTCAAAATGGCGGCCTGGGACGCCATTTTGTCTGTCATTTCTTGAGACTACGTGAAATTTCCTTTAAAATGAGGTGCAAGTCAATATTTTGACAGAAATTCAAAATGGCGGCCTGAGACTATCAAAAAATACAACTTTTTTATTTGTCAAGTTACAGTTGACGTCTCGGTGTCATTTTATGTTAGAATTTCCCGGAAAAGACGCTGGTGCAGTCAGTTTTTTGATATCTCAAAAACTAACAGAGTTAGACCTAAAATTTAACATTTTAACCATTTCTTTGCCAGGAACTCGGCCGGATGAAGAGATACATGAAATCTGACTAAAAAATATTTACAATATAATATGTGATATTATAGTAAAGAAAATTTGACGCCCTCTATCGGCCAAACGGTGTTATCAATCAACTCAAGGGGTGATATTTTTAGAAAGCTTGAAATCTGCTCTATCTTTTGTTTTCTATGACATTTTGACGTAACTTGTCAAATAAGGGAGTAATTTAGGGTCAAAGCAACGAGTGTCACAAAATATGTGATTTTATGATGAAGGAACTTTGACGTCCTCTAGCGGCCAAACGGTGTTATCAATCAACTCATGTGGAGATATTTCTGGAAAGCTTGAAATCTGCTCTATCTTTTGTTTTCTATGACATTTTGACGTAACTTGTCAAAAAAGTCAAGTGTTTATACGACAGCAATACCTGCAACAGTAACGACCAATCTTATCCGAACCAAAATCGAATAACATCAAAAGCGGAATTTCCCTGTATGGAAGAAGCCTGGGGGTCCTACACAACTCGTGTCCGGTGATATTTAAATTGTCCAGCCCTATACACTTACATCAGGGCAGAGCAAATAAAAGAGGGTTGAAATCTGATGTATTCTCGAAAGCTGTCGACACGGGTCTAACAAGGGTGAATCTATTACAAAAATATGCGTATCGTTGCAAAAAGTTTTTTTTCGCAGATAAACTGACTGAAAATTCCAATACCAAGAAACACTCATCAACAAGCAAATAGCCCATCCCCCAAGCCCTAAATGAAATATTTGCAACTGTGCAAACAAAATGACTTTTCATTTTATTAACCACTCCCGTTTAAAATTCTAACGAATTCAAAGAGGCAATAATATCCTTTAGAGCAACACTTCATTAATCTTGCCAGAATAATTTCAGGGGGGTGGTTCTGTATACTGAGCTAAACAAATATTAAAACTAACCCTCTGCAGTTGTTGATGGGGGAATTGCGTCGTGTTTAACTGTTTCTCATATTTCTGTGTTGATGATAATGGTTAGTTGGAGAATTTTAGTCAAATTTGACTTTTAAAATATTCTCTGAAACTTTTACATCTAACCAGACATAAAGCATCATATCAAAAGGATGTGTCCTCTTTACGTACACCGTATCATCAAACAAAAATCCAACCGTGCGTAATCCAGAAAGCTACAACCCTCAAACAGATTACCTCACGTTTTCCAGGAAAGTGCAAACAAATTTTCACTAAATGCAGGCCCGTAAAACGTTGCAGGGCTGACAGTATAAACCTTATAAAAAATACAGGATCGTGCGGCATCAGAGGCGGAACTGTTTACCCACAGAGAGGCGTTAGTTCCTACCTCTCCGGTGGAATCTCCAGGGAGATTTCGGCGTTGTGGCCCTGCATTTTTAGCCGGGATTTATTATCTATAAAATATTTACGGCCTTCTGTTCGATTACTAGGGGGGAAATGTGTTGGAGAGAATGGATCCTTCGTAATTACCTCAGGTGATAGGGGGGAAATAATTGGCTACGAGAGAAACGGGTCCATTTCTTCGACGAATTACTGTATAAGATCTACCCTTGAAGGTTATGAGTTTTTTGTTGGTTTTCTCAAACCTATTTTTTAAGAAGGTTACAGTTTTGTTTTCTCAATCAAAAAAGCATTTTAAGGAAGTCGACCTTATAACAAAAGAAAGCTAATAAATGGGGCTATCACGTGACGTTGACCTTACCAGGCTAAGTTACACCGTTTGGCCGCTAGAGGATATTAAAGTTGATTATTTCTATTCGAATATTTTCATAAATATCTCGAAAACAGTTTAAGTTAGGGACGTGAATATTTTACCACGTAATGCTCTGATGGGATGAAACTTTTACTAAATATGTCATTTTTCTGTACCATTCGACATTGAAAATTAAAAAACTGAATTTTTGACCTAACCTAACCTAACCTAACCTAAACCATCCAAGGAAATTTCCCGAAAATTTTTAATTTTTAAAAATGTCTTTGACTGCCTAGATAGCTTTAGGTTAACGGTAGAAAAGTGACATGGAGTGTCATTTGTCAAAATATAATTTTTTAAGGATGCCACGCCCTAAAAACTGTCAAAATTACCAGAATTTCACGGTCATCTCCAAAACCGTGCCAATTAGAGCAAAATGGATTTCAAATTCGTGTTTCCCAGTTTGAAATTAGTATTCATCAGTCATCAGTCATTTTATTTTAGGAAAATCCAATATGGCCGCTGTTAGTATAGTAGGCCCAAAAATACCAAATTTGAGTCAAAATTACTACTTAAAATCAGTATCAAATCCCTAAAGGTTACTGATCTATTGTATAGGCACCCTGTCCAGGTAATGCCTATCATTAAGGGCGCTAAAAATCTATTTTTTTACAAACACAAATCCTTTAAATTTGCATAGACACTTATACCTTGTAATCTTGTAATCAGTTCCATTATAATAGTCATCTGAGAAGCTTAAACGGTATTTTGACATACAAATTAACCACTTTTTCAACGAATTTTAAGCTAATTCTGGCTAGTAAAACAATGTACACTAACCAAGTAAACACTTTTGTACTCAGTAAAGTATCAGCAATTTAATTTAATGGTAATAAGAATTATTATTGCCAGCTAACTTAAACCAAAATTAATTAGTTAAATGCTCTCTTATTTGACAAGCTACAAAAAGTGTAAATAAAGGAAATTGTAGGAAATTTTATCCTCTACAAGACTGTGTTAAGGTGTTTTTGTATTTAAGAAACTCCTTAAGGAGTTACAAAGCCCAAACTGTTTTATAAACTACTCCATTTCCACTGAGTGTAGCTCCGTTATTTGAAGAGCTACAAAACAAAGTGTAAATTAGAAGTTGTAGTCACTGCTGACTAAATTATAGATTGATAGGTTAATTTACCAAAAAAAATTTTTAATTATTAACTATAACTCCATTAGGAATGAACCTATTATATCAGCTTTGAAAGTAATCACCCCTAATTTGCTGTGGTATTAAAATAAGACAATCTTTTTATTACCTTGCTGAAGTGAAAATTCCTGCTGATTTATTGCTATTGTTTATATGAAGATTTTCATGTTTTATAATTGGGAATACAAGTAAGTGAGAAATTAAGAAAAGACGTTAATTTCATTTAGTTTTTCCGCCCTCTAGCGTTCAAATGATACAAGCTGGGACCTTTAAATCCAAAAGGAGCATTTAATAGGTGTGCTTTAGCTGAAGCCTCCAAGCAGTCTTTAACAATAAACTTTCAATTCCCCTTTAGTATAATTGTTAATTATCCAATTTAGGCGGATGATATGTGAAAATAAGACTTTGAAAGTAAATATGGTAAAAAAAGTTATTCATGAAAATATATCTCGGACACAATTAATGTAGTAAGTAGTGTAAAGCAGAAAAAAGGGATGAAAACGTATTTCTGCGTTTTGTCTTCTTTAGGCATGCCACCAAATGTTTGTAGCTTGGTGAATGATAATATTCCATAACAACATTTTCGCTGTTAACTCTTAATTAACCAGATTAACAGTCAGTTTACCAGATTCTTTTTAATTCTGATACAGCAACAATTGAGGAATCCACTGAAAACCCAATTCCACATAGAAAACATCAAAGATTAACAAAAATCGTACGATTTAACAAAGAAACTTCCTATTATAACAAGATACTGACTTGATTAAAGACAAGAAGCCACTTGACTATTAATATCGTCTCGAAACCCTTGTCTTTTTTATCAAACATCAGGACGTATCCTGAAAGAAATTCCACTATATTCGCTATTCAATTTCGGGTATAACAACCGAGACAGGTTTTGGTCTCCCCTTCGAATAAATGGCATAACCTGAGACCCTGATATTGAAATACATCACAGGAGAGAAAACTTATCGATAAATCATTCCCGAACGAGATGGGTGGACCTTTTAGAAAAGTGACACTGCGTCTAGATAAGGAGACTTCCGTGAAAATGAAGCCGGGGGAAACGGTCCAAAGGAATATCGCGAAATGATGTTTTCATTGACTCGGCTGCTTGAATTAAACTGTCACTCTTGTCCTTCTTTGTTGTTCGCACAACATTGAGGAAATAGCTTGTTTAAGTGAGCGAAAATTGAAATTATTTCGGTAAAAGAGTCCTTTATCTGGAAACGCCGCTTAATCTTAATTTACTTAGCTTTCTACATGTGCCATTTTGATATTAGGTCAGTTTAGGAATGTTTTCTGTCCGGGTTTTGCCCAAACTGTTAGTTTGCATGACAAATGGCAAGGGCTTTGCGTTTTAGGGTGAATTAATTCCAAGCCAGTGTAACGTGATAAACTATACGTTCTCCTAAAATATGCTGCTTGAAACCATTTTCCATGGCATAAACGTTTCTTATCGAAAAACATTATAGGATTGGTTGGTTTACATAATAGGCCAAGGTGGCGTTAATATCGTGATCATAAACTTGTTACTGTTTAAAAGAGTAATGTGATATCCAGTTTAAAACCATCAAGACCAAAAAAACTAATTAATAATAGTCCTAAACGCATAAACTCGTTGAATTCAAATACAAAAGTTGCTTTAAACCCTCCGATTTTAATTAAATGATACCCCTTGATCCCGTCAGCTTAAATGTCGGGTGGATGAAGGTTTGCAACGAGATTTTGATGAGATGAGCAGTGAATTATCCAGGTGAGTCCAAAATTTGCGAGGGGAATTCCCGAAATTAAATTGGTATCGTGCGAAATATGCTTTAGCTATAAATGCACCGTGCTTTAAAGGCGATTATGTGGCAACGGTGTTTATTAGTGATGGGGAATCGATTTAGGATTTAGATACTTTAACAGAGTTAACACATTTATACAGCGCTTTTCAATGATGATCTTCCAAAATAATTTCTCTGTTCAAAAATGCTAAGACACGTCAACAAAGATTGCAAGGGGAACATCTTTTTACGTAGGATTTGAATTTCTGCCATCAGCCCCTTTGCCGCCATAGCCACCCCCATTAAGTTTTCAAATGGCACCATACCCTGTGTGGCACATCGTTGGAAAGGGTATTTCATAAGGAATTAATTGCACTATTTTATTTGTACATTTGCTTTGAATTGAGACCAAAAAAAAAAACGTTTTGTGTTTATTTTTTGTTAACTGCAGAAATAATAGCAAATAGCGGTTATCATTTAATTAATGGCTCAAAATAACCTCCGTTAACTTCCATACAATAATACAAGCGACTTTGGAAGAGTTCGCGAACATTTAAGAGGACTTGCGGTGTCAGTTGTCGGCATTCATGACGAAATAAAGACTGTTATTATTATTATTATTTGACCTTAAATAACTCGTTTATTTGACAGTTGACGTCAAAATGTCATTGAAGCAAAAATGTAGCTCAAAGTGTCAGTTTTCAGAAAATATGCCCGCTTGAGTTAATCGGTTCAGTCGTTTGGCCGCTAGAGGGCGTCAAAGTCAATAAAGTTGTTATGTGAAACCAATTTTGACTTTTGACAGCTCTCGCTTTAACCTTGGATAACTTGCTTATTTGACAGTTGACGTCAAAATATCATAGAAGCAAAAATGTAGCCCAAAGTGTAGGCTTTCCAAAAATATCCCCGCTTAAGTCAATCGGTTCAGTCGTTTGGCCGCTAGAGGGTGTCAAAATCAACGGAGCCTGTAAGTGTGTGAGAGCTTGTAAAACCCACTTACAGTGACTGAATCATGTTTTAAAGCATATTTTTGGAATCCTCACTAAGTTTCCTATCAAATGACATAAAAAATACAAAAAAATCAGGTACAGTCAGGGAGAAAAGTGGTGTCAAAGTTTAAATTGACAGAATCACAGTTTGAAATGACAGTCAGAGACAAAATCACTTGTAAAACCCATTTGGAATGGGAAAAAGACAGTTTTAAGCACATTTTTGGAATCCTCACTAAATTTCCTATAAAATGACATAAAAAAACACTCAAAAATAATCAGGTACAGTCAGAGAGAAAAGTGGTGTCAAAGTTTGAAATGACAGTCAGAGACAAAATCACTCATAAAACCCACTTGGAATGGGAAAATGACAGTTTTAAGCACATTTTGGAATCCTCACTAAATTTCCTATCAAATGACATAAAAAACACTAAAAAATCAGGTACAGTCAGAGAGAAAAGTGGTGTCAAAGTTTAAATTGACAGAATCACAGTTTGAAATGACAGTCAGAGACAAAATCACTTGTAAAACCCACTTGGAATGGGAAAATGACAATTTTAAGCACATTTTTGGAATCCTCACTAAATTTCCTATCAAATGACATAAAAAAAACACTAAAAAAATCAGGTACAGTCAGAGAGAAAAGTGGTGTCAAAGTTTGAAATGACAGTCAGAGACAAAATCACTCATAAAACCCACTTGGAATGGGAAAATTACAGTTTTAAGCACATTTTTGGAATCCTCACTAAATTTCCTATCAAATGACATAAAAAACATAAAAAAATCAAGTACAGTCAGGGAGAAAAGTGGTGTCAAAGTTTGAAAGGACAGTCAGAGACAAAATCACTTGTAAAACCCACTTAGAATGGGAAAATGACAGTTTTAAGCACATTTTTGGAATCCTCACTAAATTTCCTATCAAATGACATGATTCATGTCGACCTTAGGCAGAGAATAATACATTTCTCTGCCTTTCAATTGGTTCATTAATAATTTGTCTTTCAGGTTTATGTTTTTGTTTGTCACTGAACCAGTTTCCATGAATTTTTGCATCAACTTTATGTTTGAAATAAAAACGTACAATTTCTATTCTTTCGGCAGTCGTGTAAACCATATTGACAATGTTCCTTCAAAACGAACTTACAAGTTGACCGACTGAGGCAAAAACATGGAATGGAAAACAGGTATTCTGTAGTGTTATCAGCAGTTTGACCAAAATAACAAAAAAATGTTTTTATTTTTCTTGGTCTCAATTCAAAGCAAATGTACAAATAAAATAGTGCAATTGATTCCTTATGAAATACCCTTTCCAACGATGTGCCACACAGGGTATGGTGCCATTTGAAAACTTAGTGGGGGTGGCTATGGCGGCAAAGGGGCTGATGGCAGAAATTCAAATCCTACGTAAAAAGATGTCCCCCTTGCAATCTTTGTTGACGTGTCTTAGCATTTTTTAACAGAGAAATTATTTTGGAAGATATTCAGGGTGGCTACTTTTCATTGAAAAACCCTGTATGTAAAAGTATGCACGTGCAAAGAAGTGGCTAAACGTTTAACCTAAAACCTGGAAATGAGGGTATAAACTGGCGTTATTGCAACAGTGCACCACCTGCTACCCTTAAAGTAAAGCCCTTCTATTTATTTTAAAGCTTTACCATATACTGGATTTTCTAGTAAGTATACAAAAAAAATCAATCAATCTAAGTTTGACGGGACGTTTATCAAATAAGGCCCAAACAATACCGCATAATTGACGTCATCAAAATTATCGATGGCACTAATATCGTATTTTCCCCATACAGGGAAGCAGGAGGGCGGCTATTGTGCCAAAATGACAACCGTTCGGTTTACCCTAAACGAGTTAAGGGGGGGCTCTCTGTGGTCAAGTCGCCAATACTAGGGCAGCCCTAACAATTGGTCGGAAACACGCCAAGAATTTTTTATTTCGGTACAATATGCAGGCGGCACCGTTACATCCTTTTATTGAAATGTTACGATCTAGATTTACGAGTTTAATCACGTGGACGGTACAAAACGGATTGTCGATTGTCTACTTTTCAATTAGAAACCCTTGATTTATATTTGGAAATGTGCAAGGGGAAGTAATTTCTCCTCATGGAAAGTTTCGTTCTCCTGTACGAAAAAAATTATAAAAATTCAGTGTTTTGTACACTTTTGGAATTGGTTGAGAATGGATTTTCAGTATTATATTATAAAAAAATTAATTTGTTGAATTCTTACAGAAATTTAGATTTCTATAAAGTTAAGCATCATTCGCATAAACTTTATAGCCTTGTGGACTGTGGAATTAACCACTTAATAGTAGTGTTTGAATGATTGTAACTCTATTATTTGAGCTCTTATAAAGTAAGTTAAACTTTTGGTTGCATTTGGCAACAACTAACTGAACACACCATAAACTTTATTTGCATTTTTTAACAAAAAAAAAACAGTTTTTCCCTAGGGTTCACGACAAATATCACACATGCGCTTCGCCTGGATTACAACGGCACAATTTAACTTCAATTAAGTCCTTAATGGGCTAGGAGCTTAATACTTACCATATAAATTAAACAGTTTTTGAGTTGCCGCCATTACCATAACATGTCGCTCCTCCGGGAGCCGTTTCATTGATAAATATAATAGTGCAGCAAATCCCGGCCAAGTAAACAATCCACTGCGGAATTTGTTAATGAAAATCGCTATTCACATAATCGAATCGTTAGTCGATTTGCCCTTTTATTAACCTATAGTCCGGGAATTTAGTGTGTGTTTTATGCTGTTCTGACAAACGTAAAAAAAACGTAAATTTTGATTAAAATGTTATTAAATTACCCGACACATATCACGGTGATTTTAAATGAACAAATTAAATTCAAGTTAAATTTATAATTTATGGTGGCAGATAATTAAGTTGTCTGACATTAATTTGGTTTAATTTAAATCTAATTCAGCAAATACACAATTTTGCAATATTGAGACAGAAAATAAACGGGTAATAAGATTCTAGGCAAAACGAAAACTCGTCGGTGCTTTTCTCCCTGACTGTACTAAATTTTGTACTGTTCTTTCAGATTATTGGATAGGAAATTTAGTGAGGATTCCAAAAATGTGCTTAAAACAGTCATTTTCTCACTCCAAGTGGGTTTTACCAGCAATTTTATCCTTGACTGTTATTTTAAATTATGTTTATAGCAGTTCAAATTTTGACATTGCTTTTCTCCCTGACTGTACTTAATTTTGTACTGTTTTTTCAGATCATTGGATAGGAAATTTAATGAGGATTCCAAAAATGTGCTTAAAATAGTCATTTTCTCACTCCGAGTGGATTTTACCAGCAGTTTTGTCCTTGACTGTTCATTTAAACTGTGTTTCTGACAGTTCAAACTTTGACACCACTTTTCTCCCTGACTGTACCAAATTTTGTACTGTTTTTTCAGGTTATTGGATAGGAAATTTAATGAGGATTCCAAAAATGTGCTTAAAACAGTCATTTTCTCACTCCAAGTGGGTTTTATCCGCAATTTTGTCCTTGACTGTTATTTTAAATTATGTTTATAGCAGTTCAAATTTTGACATTGCTTTTCTCCCTGACTGTACTTAATTTTGTACTGTTTTTTCAGATCATTGGATAGGAAATTTAATGAGGATTCCAAAAATGTGCTTAAAATAGTCATTTTCTCACTCCGAGTGGATTTTACCAGCAGTTTTGTCCTTGACTGTTCATTTAAACTGTGTTTCTGACAGTTCAAACTTTGACACCACTTTTCTCTCTGACTGTATCAAATTTTGTAGTGTTTTTTCAAATTATTGGATAGGAAATTAAATGAGGATTTCAAAAATGTGCTTAAAACAGTGATTTTATCACTCCATGTGGTTTTTACCAGCGTCTTAGTCTTTAGCTGTTCTTTCAAACTGTGTTTCTGGCAGTTCAAACTTTGACACCACTTTTCTCCCTGACTGTACCAAATTTTGTACTGTTTTTTTAGGTTATTGAATAGGAAATTTAATGAGGATTTCAAAAATCTGCTTAAAACAATCATTTTCTTACTCCAAGTGGGTTTTATCCGCAGTTTTGTCCTTGACTGTTCTTTTAAATTATGTTTATAGCAGTTCAAATTTTGACACCGCTTTTCTCCCTGACTGTACCAAATTTTGTAGTGTTTTTTCAGGTCATTGAATAGGAAATTTAATGAAAATTCCAAAAATGTGCTGAAAACAGTAACTTTCTCACTCCAAGTGGGTTTTACCAGCGGATTTGTGCTTGACTGTTCTTTCAAACAGTGTTTCTGACAGTTCAAATTTGGATACCGCTTTTCTCCCTGACTGTACTAAATTTTGTACTATTTTTTTAGGTAATTGAATAGGAAGTTTAATGAGGATTTTAAAAATGTGCTTAAATTAGTCATTTTCTCACTCCAAGTGGGTTTTATCCGCAATTTTGTCCTTGACTGTTATTTTAAATTATATTTATAGCAGTTCAAATTTTGACATTGCTTTTCTCCCTGACTGTACTAAATTTTGTACTGTTTTTTCAGGTTATTGGATAGGAAATTTAATGAGGATTCCAAAAATGTGCTTAAAATAGTCATTTTCTCACTCGAAGTGGATTTTATCAGCAATTTTGTCCATGACTGTTTATTTAAACTGTGTTTCTGACAGTTCAAACTTTTCCATCACTTTTCTCCCTGACTGTACTAAATTTTGTACTGTTTTTTCAGATCATTGGATAGGAAATTTAATGAGGATTTCAAAAATGTGCTTAAAATAGTCATTTTCTCACTCCGAGTGGATTTTACCAGCAATTTTGTCCTAGACTGTTCTTTTAAACTGTGTTTCTAACAGTTCAAACTTTGACACCACTTTTCTCTCCCTGAATGTATCAAATTTTGTAGTGTTTTTTCAAATTATTGGATAGGAAATTAAATGAGGATTTCAAAAATGTGCTTAAAACAGTGATTTTATCACTCCATGTGGTTTTTACCAGCGTCTTAGTCTTTGGCTGTTCTTTCAAACTGTGTTTCTGGCCGTTCAAACTTTGACACTACTTTTCTCCCTGACTGTAATTTTGTACTGTTTTTTTTAGGTTATTGAATAGGAAATTTAATAAAGATTTTAAAAATGTGTTTAAAACATTTTATATAGTCCGGGAATTCAGTGTGTTTTATGCTGTTCTGACAAACGTAAAAAAAAACGTTAAATAAATTAGAAATTTTGATTAAAATGTTATTAAATTACCCGACACATATCACGGTGATTTTAAATGAACAAATTAAATCTATAATTTATGGTGGCAGATAATTAAGTTGTCTGACATTAATTTGGTTTAATTTAAATCTAATTCAGCAAATACACAATATTGCAATATTGAGACAGAAAACAAACGGGATTCTAGGCAAAACGAAAACTCGTCGGTGTGTATGCGTCTGGCAACTATAACGACACGAATACTTGTCGTTATTAATATTCCATTTCTTGAGGAAGAGAAGAGTCTGCGGTCGTAAAGAGCAAGAAGTATTATTTGAGGAGCAGGCAACTGAAATCTCAAAGGGAATTAATATCGTAGAAAGATTAGAGAAATGGTAAAATCCCTTGTTGTGCGGTAAGACCGGATGAAATATTTAAAGAAACGTAATATTGAAACCGAGCTCACTTCTGACAGTAATGAATTTTTAGTGGATTTCGTGAGACCGAAAACTACCGCTTTTGAGCTAATAAATAGTTAATCATCCTCCTGGAAGTAATCGATTGTTCAACTGTTTACTAACTGCCAGCAATTACCATTAACTTTGTAGATGTAATAAATATTAGCTCGATCATCATTGTTGATTAAAAGCCTTACCAACTCCAGTGCCTTGGACAGTCTTACCTGAAACAAAACAAAAATTTTTACTAAATCCAGTCATATTTTATTTGGTTAAATATAGAAACTTATGATATTCGAAGCGTGAAAGCTTTCTTCTATACAAATTTTTTCATTTTTGACAGGCGTTGCATGATCTTTGAGGCGCGACCGTCCAAATTTCGTGGGGAATCGTTCGCAAAGTTTAACACTCCAAGTGTTAAGCTATTATTCGAGAGAAATCAAACGTAAACTTTCAGCTTGATTGGGTGCGTGAATAGGAATATCGGAAGAGTTCTACCCTTAACATGGGCGTGGTGATTGGCAACGATTTATTCTAACGTGACTTTTATATTCTCTCTGATTATATAACTTTCATTAGTTTCTTAATTAGCTTTTGGCAATTATAACGTGGAAGCTTTTAACGAATTAAATGTTACCACCTTTGGGTTGTATAAGGGAGAAAAATACTGTAGGGTACGCTACTGGAAAGAACCCCGACAAACATCATACAGGTCACATACTGAGGCACAATTTTATACCGGGAAACATACGGTTCAATTTCCTTGCATCAGAATTTTTGGGGAAATATTTGTTCACACATCGATGACTTCGCACATATAAAGAACTCAGCCATTAGACGGTAAAAGTTTTCTTTTTGTCGCTTTTTCTGAAAAAAAATCACTTCTGGCAAACAAATTCTAATTAATTCCAAGCTCTTTCACATAAATCGGAGCATTTCCCGAACAATAATCTGCAAACTAAATAACTGGGCTTTACGGCGGGGCTTAATACCTAAAAACAATATTTTCCCATAGGAAGAGGCTGTTCTTTTGTTGCTGCAATGCACAGGAAACAAAGCACCCTACTAAATATTATTTCCAAGTTAACGGGGTATTATTTTGTTACGTGAATTACTAGAGTTAATTCATTAAAGTCGGTTTTAGTCTGATTAGATTTATGGCCTGAATATTGTGCTTCAAGCTGGTAAATATTTAATGTAACCAACAGAAAACAGATTTTCAGTTGTAGTGAGATGTTTATGGACTGAATTATGAAAAGTATAGACGTATTTGCCTGGGCAATTTACTACGGTGTCTCTGAGGTTCTATCATTGTCATATCTGATGGCATCAATTTTGCCAGGTTTATCGTTTTTGTGGTTCCTCTACCGTCATTATGTTTTTTTTTTGTTGTAAAGCATTTTATTTACTGCGAATTGCCAAGTTTACATATTTCATTTTGCAGTGTTTTTTTAAGTTAGTAAATAGGAAATTTAATGAGGATTCCAAAAATCTGCCTAAAACACTCGTTTTCTTACTCCAAGTGGGTTTTATCCGCAGTTTTGTCCTTGACTGTTCTTTTAAATTATGTTTATAGCAGTTCAAATTTTGACACTGCTTTTCTCCCTGACTGTGCCAAATTTTGTACTGTTTTTTTCACATTATTGAATAGGAAATTTAATGAAGATTCCAAAAATGTGCGTAAAACAGTAACTTTCTCAATCCAAGTGGGTTTTACCAGCGGTTTTGTGCTTGACTGTTCTTTCAAACAGTGTTTCGGACAGTTCAAATTTTGATACCGCTTTTCTCCCTGACTGTATTAAATTTTGTACTGTTTTTTCAGATTATTGGATAGGAAATTTAATGAGGATTCCAAAAATGAGCTTAAAACAGTCATTTTCTCACTCCAAGTGGATTTTACCAGCAATTTTGTCCTTGACTGTTCATTTAAACTGTGTTTCTGACAGTTCAAACTTTGACACCACTTTTCTCCCTGACTGTACTAAATTTTGTACTGTTTTTTTCAGATTATTGGATAGGAAATTTAATGAGGATTCCAAAAATGTGCTTAAAACAGTCATTTTCTCACTCCAAGTGGGTTTTACCAGCGTTTTAGTCTTTAGCTGTTCTTTCA
This sequence comes from Ips typographus, assembly GCF_016097725.1. Taxonomy (NCBI): domain Eukaryota; kingdom Metazoa; phylum Arthropoda; class Insecta; order Coleoptera; family Curculionidae; genus Ips; species Ips typographus. The sequence continues at coordinate 7,838,438 of NC_138430.1, read as the reverse complement.
AACTGTGTTTCTGGCAGTTCAAAATTTGACACCGCTTTTCTCCCTGACTGTACTAAATTTTGTACTGTTTTTTCAGATTATTGGATAGGAAATTTAATGAGGATTCCAAAAATGTGCTTAAAACAGTCATTTTCTCACTCCAAGTGGGTTTTACCAGCGTTTTAGTCTTTAGCTGTTCTTTCAAACTGTGTTTCTGGCAGTTCAAACTTTGACACCACTTTTCTCCCTGACTGTACTAAATTTTGTACTTTTTTTTCAGATTATTGGATAGGAAATTTAATGAGGATTCCAAAAATGTGCTTAAAACAGTAATTTTCTCACTCGAAGTGAATTTTACCAGCAATTTTGTCCTTGACTGTTCATTAAAACTGTGTTTCTGACAGTTCAAACTTTGACACCACTTTTCTCCCTGACTGTACTAAATTTTGTACTGTTTTTTCAGATTATTGGATAGGAAATTTAATGAGGATTCCAAAAATGTGCTTAAAACAGTCATTTTCTCACTCCAAGTGGGTTTTACCAGCGTTTTAGTCTTTAGCTGTTCTTTCAAACTGTGTTTCTGGCAGTTCAAACTTTGACACCGCTTTTCTCCCTGACTGTACTAAATTTTGTACTGTTTTTTCAGATTATTGGATAGGAAATTTAATGAGGATTCCAAAAATGTGCTTAAAACAGTCATTTTCTCACTCCAAGTGGGTTTTACCAGCGTTTTAGTCTTTAGCTGTTCTTTCAAACTGTGTTTCTGGCAGTTCAAACTTTGACACCACTTTTCTCCCTGACTGTACTAAATTTTGTACTGTTTTTTCAGATTATTGGATAGGAAATTTAATGAGGATTCCAAAAATGTGCTTAAAACAGTCATTTTCTCACTCCAAGTGGGTTTTACCAGCGTTTTAGTCTTTAGCTGTTCTTTCAAACTGTGTTTCTGGCAGTTCAAACTTTGACACCGCTTTTCTCCCTGACTGTACTAAATTTTGTACTGTTTTTTCAGATTATTGGATAGGAAATTTAATGAGGATTCCAAAAATGTGCTTAAAACAGTCATTTTCTCACTCCAAGTGGGTTTTACCAGCGTTTTAGTCTTTAGCTGTTCTTTCAAACTGTGTTTCTGGCAGTTCAAACTTTGACACCGCTTTTCTCCCTGACTGTACTAAATTTTGTACTGTTTTTTCAGATTATTGGATAGGAAATTTAATGAGGATTCCAAAAATGTGCTTAAAACAGTCATTTTCTCACTCCAAGTGGGTTTTACCAGCGTTTTAGTCTTTAGCTGTTCTTTCAAACTGTGTTTCTGGCAGTTCAAACTTTGACACCGCTTTTCTCCCTGACTGTACTAAATTTTGTACTGTTTTTTTCAGATTATTGGATAGGAAATTTAATGAGGATTCCAAAAATGTGCTTAAAACAGTCATTTTCTCACTCCAAGTGGGTTTTACCAGCGTTTTAGTCTTTAGCTGTTCTTTCAAACTGTGTTTCTGGCAGTTCAAACTTTGACACCACTTTTCTCCCTGACTGTACTAAATTTTGTACTGTTTTTTCAGATTATTGGATAGGAAATTTAATGAGGATTCCAAAAATGTGCTTAAAACAGTGATTTTTTCACTCCAAGTGGCTTTTATCAGCGTTTTAGTCTTTAGCTGTTCTTTCAAACTGTGTTTCTGGCAGTTCAAACTTTGACACCGCCTTTTCTCCCTGACTGTACTAAATTTTGTACTGTTTTTTCAGATTATTGGATAGGAAATTTAATGAGGATTCCAAAAATGTGCTTAAAACAGTCATTTTCTCACTCCAAGTGGGTTTTACCAGCGTTTTAGTCTTTAGCTGTTCTTTCAAACTGTGTTTCTGGCAGTTCAAACTTTGACACCACTTTTCTCCCTGACTGTACTAAATTTTGTACTGTTTTTTCAGATTATTGGATAGGAAATTTAATGAGGATTCCAAAAATGTGCTTAAAACAGTGATTTTTTCACTCCAAGTGGCTTTTATCAGCGTTTTAGTCTTTAGCTGTTCTTTCAAACTGTGTTTCTGGCAGTTCAAACTTTGACACCACTTTTCTCCCTGACTGTACTAAATTTTGTACTGTTTTTTTTTAGGTTATTGAATAGGAAATTTAATGAAGATTTTAAAAATGTGCTTAAAACATTTTCTTACTCCAAGTGTATCACGTGACTGTCTGGCTAAGTTATCCTATAGAACCACGTGATATCTTACTTTTTGATCTACCGTTTTTTAACCGATTATTCTACCGCCATTAAAGATTTTGTCTTGGCAACAGTGTCTGGCATTACTAGAAGCTATCGGACAATTGTCACAAAGTATCTGGCAATGCTAAAAAAAAATGTATATGGCCCCCTCAGAGCCACTATAATTTTCAAATATCTCCAACCTGAAAATTTGAAAATTGGTGTGTAAAAACCCATAAAAGACAAACAAATTGACAATTTTCATGACTGACTTAAAGGACTTACTCTTCCAAATCCCTTCACCTTTCAAAAAAAAGGGTCAAGAACACAAGAGATAGATACAAAGTGTAGCCTATAACTTTTAAAAGAGCCCAACACTGAAACCACTACAGTTGATAGCCAACAATTTGTATTGTCGTCAAAAAAGATGTTTGCTGAACTATATTGAACTCAATTTTGAAATTTGTAGGTTAAGTATTTTTTACCTTAGTTTCCGCGCATTCTAGGAGATTTAATAAAGAAATCGCCAATAAAATTTGCCTTGATTAATCGATTAAGCTGCAAATTAATTTAGGTTAGGTTAGCTATAAACCAGTTCTTTAGTTAAAATTAAGGAAGAACAGGAAAATCGTACCACTGTAAAACATTGATAAGCACTACACAAACAAATACCTTAAAACGTTTAGAATTGATAACTGACGCAACAAAAGCTGCACAAAGATTGGGAAACTCCCGTACTGTTTCTCCAGCCTTTCAATTCCAGGAAATAAGAAAATTAAGGCAGCTAGGGGGAGATACAGTCTTAAATAGATTTAATCCCAACGTTTACATGGGAACGAGAACAGAAATGCGTTGGCTGGTTGCTTTCCAGGCTTGCACTGATACCGGGACTATTCAGGAAGTATTCTTTGACGCCAGAGGAAAAGCTGAAGAAGGAAAATAAATGAGTTTGCTTTTAGATATAGTTTCGCCCTTTTAGTTTACTATTTTGACGACTGCAAGAAGATTAAATTAAAAATTGCCACAGTGTGTTCTTCCACACTTCTAAGGTCTTGAATCATTCCAACAAGGAGAAATCCTGCAGCTTCAGCTTCTGCCAATGACGTATAGAAACCCATAATTTTATTGCCTCAAAAAGGCTGAATCATCCCCGTATTTTTGGCGATTCCGAAAATTCGAATGGGTGCTTCATCACTTTATCGCCACCTCTTAAAGGTTTATTACCTAATTGCACCGCGAATTAAACTTTCAACTTCCAGCCCTCAAAGTGGGGATAATTTACTCCGATATTGATTCCCCAGCATTCTTACTAAGTGCTCCGATAAATCCTGTCTTTCTCCGCCCTTGTCGCATATTTTTGCCACCGAATTTATCGGAAAAACCATCACTAGAGTTTTTGCCTTTGAAAATTTAATTAGCGTTACATTTGTACGGTTTGACACTTTAAGATCATGCAGTAAGTTAACCAAAACAGAAAGTATAGAGTGGGGTTGCATTTCAAAGTGTCGATGAGCCTTAGGGAGTGCACATGGCAGCTCACCTAATATAAAATATAATCGGTTTAGCATCTGATATCAAAAGCAGACACTGCCAGTGGCTTATCAAAAGAATAATAAATTTAAAGCACCAAGGCGTGTCAAATACGGGTTTAAATCTCAACGGAATATTTTTCGATCCCTCGATCATTATTACGCGGGTAAGTGATTCTTACTGGGCGAGCCCTTGTAATCCAGCAAATACCCCAGAATTTCAAAATAAAAGAGCAAACGTTGATTATTCCGTTATGTTGCCATAAAATTCGCTCGGTTTTTTCATAAAACGTGATGCATGTACGAATTTTAAAATTAAACATTGCAACCTGATTTTCTGTTATCAATCAATCTGATTGGAGTGAAGACTTCATTTCCTTGATTTCTTCTCCTGGAAATCGTGAGGTAAATAAACATTTTTCCTTCTTTTGAAGTCGCTTTTATTAAATCAGCTTTGATTTAACTGGATTCATCAGCATAAATCAGTTTTTCTAAAGTTAAAAAAAAACTTAAATTTGATAGGTCGTAATTCAGCTATTTTGACAGTTACAGAGGTCTAGTTTTGATCACTGTGTAGGCCGTAAAATCCTCTTTTAATTTCTTACAGAAGAAATTTTCCTTAGTTAGGGAAATATGGCATAGAGATCGTTAAATTGCCATCGTTAAAAAAATTCAAATAAGAAAATCAACCCATTGTTTACTCTTCTTTTCTGACGCTGATTGAATAAATCAGTTCTTCTCTAAAATCTGATTGGCTTTAGTTTTCTTCTTCTTTTCTGACGATGTTAGAATTAAATTCTTCTCTAAAGTATAATTGACTTTACAAAACGTTCAATAAGTCTTCTTTCAAACTGTTTGGGCCATTAGCCAGTCTCTTCTTTTCTGACGCCTGATGGTCAAACATACAAAATTTATTGTAACAGAATTTTAATTTCCCTTTTCATTTTCAAACCACCAAAAACCTCTTAACGGAATTCGTTGAAATTAATCGAGTTTGAAACAGCACCGAAAATGAATTAAGGCGATAACCATAAAATGTTTCCTTCTGTAGTGGAAGGAGTTGAACTGCAGACAATTTTCCTTGGGCCTGCGGACTATTATTTCCGGAAGTTCATTAATGTAGCTAATTAATAGACCTCCTAAAGATTTCCAGGGCGTTCAATTTTCTTAAACGGTTGGCACGTGAATATTCTACTGAAATTAACTGCTACCATCTTTACAGTGCTTTTACCTTAAAACTTTTCTGTCCAAAATTGACTGCTTATCTGCCAGTGTATTAAATTACTCTTTTGAAAAGTCCCCTTTTTATCAAAGATAGAGTCTGATAGAAAGTACAATAGAAAGGCATATGTGAGTTCTATAAGGGTTGTATGTAAATTAGAATCATTTTTGCTAGGTCAGCTCTTTAGTTGCAGCACGTGTAAAAAATTGAGTTTGAATCTTATTTGTTGAAGCAAATTACAGGATCTGAGGTTAACAATAAAAACAATTCAAATTGAATTTCTAATTAAAAAACGCCCCTCAAAGAGTATTCATTTAAGGACAATCTTAACAAATGCCTCGCGAAGGCAAGAATCAACCCTTTCCACCACAATTTACATCTTAATTTCAACAATTTGCATTCTCACCCCCCCCTACAAAGCCACTTTGGGGCCTGCCTCCACCATGTCTATAAATAAACCACTATCTTATCTGACTTTGGAGGATAGGGGTGACTCGTATAAGAGTGTCATGTAGAGAAGTACACGATTCGGGAGGGCACAATTGGACCTATCTAGGGTAGTTTTGGACATGTAAAGGTAAAAGGGTCCTAAATTGCCTCTTACTGTTGACTAGACAAAAATGTATTTCCAGTGATGCACCAAAGCTAAACTTACTGTCATTAGCTAATCTACGCTATAAAACCAGATCCCGGACATAAAATTAAATTTCCCTAGTTTCGCCTTTATATGGACCTATCCAAGGACAGGGGTCGTTTAAATTATCCGCCCCTAACATGGAACGATTCCCCGCTCTATTTGTTGCCGAGATAATTTTAAGTTTATTAAGGGGCCTCAAAGGTTACCTATTCTTCGGTTCTGACACATCCCACTTTCCGGGGAAAACGGGACAAGTTTAAATCCTTTTCGATCCTGCGGCGCTGTTGCCACGTCGCGGCTAATGTAATAATTATGAGCTTCCCGTGTCTCGGTCTCTTGGTTCGCCAACTGTCCATAAAATCAATCCCGGATCGCGTATTTTAGGTTAGTCAGGTATAAAATCAACCAAGTGTAGGTAGAGTTGTCGGAGCCTTTTTGGTAAATCGTTGAAATGTGATTCAGTAAGTGCCCTTAAATAGAGCTGGAAGTCAGGACCGGAATGAATCGGTTTCTGTTAACCGAATTGAGGTTTTGGTGTAACTGTAGGAATTGATTGCTTTGTGAGCAGAGTAAGAGAGGAGATTGCTGCAAAATGCTGTACAAATTCCCCACTTATTTTACATAGTCCCAAGTAACAGAGCACAACAACACTGAAACGAACCAACGATTCAGTTTTGAATCTTAAATACGGTTTTAAGACATCCTGTATAAGATACGCCCTGACATTTTGTCTGACATTTAATAAAACTACGTAAAATTTCTTTTAAACTAAGGTGCAAATCAATATTTTGACAGAAAATTCAAATTGGCGGCCTGAAACAACATTTTGTCTGTCATTTCTTGAAACTACACAATATTTCCTTTAAAATGAGGTGCAAGTCAATATTTTGACAGAAAATTCAAAATGGCGGCCTGGAAAGCCATTTTGCCTGTCATTTCTTAAAACTAAGTGAAATTTCCTTTAAAATGAGGTGCAAGTCAATATTTTGACAGAAAATTCAAAATGGCGGCCTGAAACAACATTTTGTCTGTCATTTCTTGAAACTACACAATATTTCCTTTAAAATGAGGTGCAAGTCAATATTTTGACAGAAAATTCAAAATGGCGACATGGAACGCCATTTTGTCTGTCATTTCTTGAAACTACGTGAAATTTCTTTTAAAATGAGGTGCAAGTCAATATTTTGACAGAAAATTCAAAATGGCGGCCTTGAACCGTCAAAAAATACAACTTTTTTATTTGTCAAGTTACAATTGACGTCTCCGTGTCATTTTATGTTAAAATTTCCCGGAAAAAAACGCTGGTGTAGTCGGTTTTTTGATATCTCAAAAACTAACAGAGTTAGACTTAAAATGTAACATTTTAACCATATCTTTGCCAGGAACTCGGCCGGATGAGGAGATACATGAAATCTGACTAAAAAATATTTAGAATACAATATGTGACATTATGGTAAAGGAAATTTGATGCCCTCTAGCGGCCAAACGGTGTTATCAATCAACTCATGTGGGAATATTTTTGGAAACCTTGAAATCTGATCTATCTTTTGTTTTCTATGATATTTTGACGTAGCTTGTCAAGTAAAGGAGTAATTTAAGGTCAAAGCAACGTGTATCAAAAAATATGCTATTTTTGAAGAAGAAGAATGGGGGGGTATTAGAGGTCTTTTTTTACTACTTTTTGAAATTCGATATCTCGGTAACATGAAGAGCTAGAGAGGCCAGTTTTAGCTCATTTTGTAGTATTTTTTATCCTCTTTCTCGAGAGGCCGATTGAGCAATCCTTTACTGTTTACCGTCCTTGCAGCATAGAAGTAGTTTAGCATTAGAAGAGAAAACATTCTTTAAAATATTCTTTTGGTTGGATTCAAACTCTCTTTCTGAAATTTTTTCCCTGTTGTCAATCAAAAAGAAGTAGGTACCAATTGTTGATTTTAAAATGGAATACCCTGTATATTGTCAACTTTTTGACTACTCCTGACGATTCTAAGCATAGTTTTCATAAAACCTGTTTCAAGTTTGGTACAATTTTTGGCATCTGTCAATAAAAAAAAAAAAATGTCACTGGGTGACTCAAAAACATAAGATAGAAATTTCTTCATCTTTCTTTCATTCCTTTACATGCTATTTTTATGCTATCTAGTTAGAAGCTATGGCACTCCTCATGTGCTACATGAGGAATACTTAGTGTGGGGAGTAATAAAGTACAGGGTGTTCTATTTGAAAATTAGATTTTAAAAATCAGATTATAATATTACTGTCACTCAAGGATCAGACCGAAAATTCCTAAAATTGTAATTTTTGATTTATGAATTCATAAGATTGAATTGCTGTTATTAGTTTTTGTTTCTGAATTCTTCTGTTGATTAAGTGGCTGGGAAACGGCTAGACAGAAAATTAATATTCCTCCTTTCGGTTCTACATTATGAACGATGAACGCCAGCTGAACTGATAAACTGTAATTTAAACTTCTTCCTTAATCCGCAACCATCACCGCCAAGTCCTCCAATATTAATTCGCCATCCCATTTAAGCATAAACACTCTTAATCCTAATTGAAATTTAATCACCCTGTTTATCTCATTCGGAACTTCTGGTAAATATTTACTGAGTTCGTGTGAGATCCCTTAATGCCAGCCCTCTTTAATATCAATCCAGCATTCGGCGAGAATGCACTAAGCATCGCAAGAAACGTCACCCTCTGTCGTCTTATCCGCGCCCCCCCATTTACCACCCCCCCCTTTCCGGCAAATAAACCTACCCCCTTGGTTTTCGTCTAATATTTTGCCGGATTTCTCCGTTGATTCAGTTTAATGGAGCCCAAATGGAAGCGACTCGTATGACAGACAGTTAACCTAGCTTGAGCTCCCCCCTCAAAGGGAAGACGGGCGTGATATCCAATTAAAAAATAAACTATTAAAGTCTCAAGTAACGGCAAGCGAAGCAGGCGACGGTGAAGCTTTTAAATAATTCAACTTTCCTGAGGGACTCCCTACTTACTGGCTTTGCCAGTCGTTTTCATATTATTTTAATAATCTATAGTGGCCTCCTTTAAATGCGCCATATTTTGACTAAGACAAATGACCGCTAATATCGGTCTTTTAAGACCTAGTTTCCTGTTTAGGGTGCCTCTTAATGTTGGGGTAAAACCGAGGTAGAAGGAGGTCCTAGGTAATTACATACGTAACGAGTTTACTATATGGACAATGTTGCCAAAGTATCCTCAATTTTCATTTAAATTACTAAAGAAGCAACGTCCAGTCAATTCTTTTGCAAACTGCTTGGAAGGGTCACATCATAAAGGCAATTAGTGCCTTTTGAAGTAAATATATTATTTATTTGTTTTGATACAGAAAATAAACTGCATATTTTCAGCAGCAACTTTATGAAATTACTCAGATACAGTTTGCCTGAATGAATATTATTTGCAAAATAAGTTTTAGTTAATACTTGCTGTCAATAGGCATTACCAATTTTCACAAAATTAAATAAAATTTAGAATTAATTCTTAAAGTTGCCTCAAGTTTTTGATAATTTCAATCAATCGTTTATTATCAATCCTAGACCATGTAAAAATTCCAGAAATATTTTTATGGTGGAAATTACCTTCAAACAAATTACTACCACAATAGGATTGGATATTAAAATTGAAAGTTATAGCAAGCAATACACCACAGTAAAAACAACAAACCATTGATTACTTTACTAAATTTTTAAGTGATTTTATGTAGAGACATTTTTAATACCATTACTGATGGTTATTTTTGTATAACGGGAAAATTAAATGATTGATTTGACCTGAATAGAAATTTAAAGTTGTTAATGTAAGTAAGTTTGAAACAACAACAACCGTTGTGAGGATTGAAAAATCAGCGTAAAAGTCACCTAAAACGGATTTGAAACAATTCGTAATTCCCAAATGCATAATGCAGATTCACATCGGACGATCAAAACTGAAATAAAATTAAATTTTCCAATATTCGAATCTCAATTCAAATCTCCCCTATTTTTTATTCAATTTCCAGGCAGGTATTCAGACAGCTCGTTTAGCCGTTCGCTGATTCAAACGGGTGCGGATTGAGCGAGGACAACCGAGAGAAAATTTCACTTTCAAAAGCAAATAATTGCCGGGATTTGTATTTCGAATTTGAAACTACGTGCTTTAGTTTTTAGTCCACATTTAACCGGAAGAAATCAGGTTTTTGTTGACTTTGCTTGCAATATTACACAATTTATACTAATGTAAAACACAATCCGGACACATTTTGACCATAATTCGCAACCAGATGGCGTTATTGAGGGGACAGTAATAAAATTTGAAATTAACGGCAACAGATGCACTTGAATTTAAATAATGCTTTCTATAGAGCAATTTTGCATTTCAATTTGTCTTTGGCAGAGAAGCAGAACATGATTGATTGGTGGTGTTTATTTTAATGCGGTAGGGTAGGAGTTTATTAAAAACCACAAGTGTCTTTTCTGTCGGCTTTATTAAAGGGCATTTTTTATGTTTGCCTCCCTTTTCAGTCTGGCAAGTACTTTGATGGATGGGAACGTCTTTACAAAACTTTGGTCGGATAAATAGTTTTTATGGAGGCGAAATTAATAATGACTAAACAAAATGCATTTCTTTGAAAGCCTACCCATGCAAAAGCCGAAAAGTTTTCTTGGGTACGAATTCGAGATGAGTTTCTTTGTGTTTCGTCGCGAAAGGCAATTTCCAAAGCGAATCAAGTCGGGCACAAAACGAAAAAATAGCGAAAGGAGAATTACGACCGGTTTAAGAAAGAAACTTTACGAATATAAATTATCAGAAAAGTTTTATCACTTTCCAATGCTCTTTTATGCTACAAAGATTTGCTTCCCAGCCTCGTGGCTTGACGTGGCTCAGACAATAAGAAGCCATTCAAATAGGGCTTTCAAGAAGCCGGGGTCGGAACTATTCTTGCAGGAATTATGAACCAACGAAAATGAAGCCGGCATTTCCAATCGGATAATTTTGGCTTTCTTCCTTTTATGCAGATGGGACCAATTTTTGTCTATTAAGCTTCTGAATGGAACACTTTATGAACACAAAAATCCCGGTTGCTTATTATTTGCCATTTTCAAACTCAATTTTTTCCCCTAAAAACCATCATAATTGCTATGTCCATTTCGATGGCAAACAGCATTTATTTAAAGCCACACTTTAAATTCCTCTCATTGAAAATTCCGTTTCTGTGTAGATAACGCTAAACGGTAGTGACATGCAATTTCCGGAATGGACTTTTCATCAGTTTAGTCTTATTTTTACGTCAATATGTTATTTAATGCGGCATGTTTGAATGTATTATGGGTAAATATGGAACACATGGAAGCCTGTCAATTATTTGCTTGTTTTTCAACTATACGTCATTCAACTAATTTGGAAATGTAATCTATTATAGTAATGTTCTGCAGTTCAGTCAAATATCAGAAATTGACTCACCAACTAGGTTTGGTTGTTTTACCGCTAAACATACTAAACATGTCAACTAGACTGTTCTCTATCTAAGTTGTGATTTGACTGTGACAGGTTAAATACAAAATGTTACAGTCAAATTTAAACTTAGAGTGGCCTGCCCTTAGGATTTTGCAATTTCAAATCTTAATAGAGTGTACTTTGACAGATGACAAAAGAGTAAATCAAATGTCAAATAGACAAGTTTGACGTTTAACCAGTGTTGGGCATGGCACATCTGATAGAAGAAGATACAGATAAATTAGAGCGTAGTTTGACAGGTGACATTTCAATAACAGACTAGACTACAATCATGTTAAATAGACAGCTTTGGCATGAAAAAGGTCAGAACCACCATGAAAGTGTAAAATACAATTAAATAACTTTAAACTGGTTGCTGAGGCTTGCAACTATGTTTTACAGTTTGACAGCTTCATAGAACGTAATTTTGACAGGAAATTCTTTAAGTGTAAAGTAAATCAAATGTCTAATAAACTGTCAAAAAGCTGTAAAACCTAATTAAATGACTTATAATGTTCTGGAGCGTGTTTTAATGTGTAACACTCTAAAGACAGGCTAGACCACATGCCAAAAAGACAGTTTAGACTTAAAAACAGTACGCCTACCCATAAAAATATAAAATATCATTAAAAACCTTTAAAAACTACGTTTTGGAACCCTCAAGTGTATTTTACAGTTTTATACTTTCATGGAGGGTTGATTAACAGGCGACACTTTTTTCTGTGTTTGACAGTTTTACAGTTTCATAGAGCGTTTTTTGACTGCTGACACTTCAGTGACAGGCAATGTTGGCTTAGAAACATGATCAGAACCACATCCGTGAAAAAGAAAAATACTATTAGGCTCAGTTGTACAACATTGGACCTTTGAACCTGTTTCAAGTCAGAAACGTCACTTTGACAGCAATGCATGTCATATGGCATAGTTCAACTACCAGTCGCAGTTTAACTGAACTAGTTTTTGGAACCTTTGGAAGTAGATTTTGCACTTTTATAGCTTCATAGAACATAGTTTAACCAAATGACAAAGTAGCAACCAAACAATTAGCCCATTAAGTTGTCAAAAAACAGTCGCGTGACCTTAAAAATGTAATTTAAACGTCGAAAATTAGGTTAATTAAATTTGGACAGTTGTAAAAGCTGAAATTGTAAAATACACGTTACGTCACGTTAATAATACAATTTTGAGCTTGCAACACTGTCAAAACCAGTTGGCACCTGTCAAAAACAGTCACGTGCCTTTAAAAAATATAATTTAAAATTTAAAAATTTTGTAAATTAAATTTAGACTATTTTGGACAGTTGTGAAAGCTGAAATTGCAAGAAACACATTTCGTGACTTTGATTATGCAATTTTAGAGCTTGCAACACTGTCCAATCCAACTGCCACCTGTCAAATACAGTCACGTGACTTTAAAATGTAATTTAAACGTTGATAATTTGGTAAATTAAATTTAGACAGTTGTAAAAGCTGAAATTGTAAAATACACGTTACGTCACGTTAATAATACAATTTTGAGCTTGCAACACTGTAAAAACCAGTTGACATCTGTCAAAAACAGTCACGTGACCTTAAAAATGTAATTTAAACGTTGATCATTTGATAAATTAAATTTAGACAGTTGGAATAGCTGAAATTGCAAAATACAAGTTACGTCACGTTAATAATACAATTTTGAGCTTGCAACACTGTAAAAGCCAGTTGACACCTGTCAAGTACAATACTATAATTTTAAAGATGTTTTAATGGAAGTGGAAGTGTTCAAACAACTGAATTATGAATATTTAATTAGGTATACCCCTTTTCAAGTGACAAAAGCAAAATCGAGGTAACTGCACAGAAAAATGGGACTTTCCGAGATTCTCCCGAGTTTGGAAGTAGGGTCCGTACTTATTTCCCAGATCCGCTATTACCGGCAAAGTTCGTCTCTGTCGAGGGTCCCGCAAAGTTAGTTTGACGTGAAGCTCTAACCTGACTAGCACGGTCTGATTCCTCATTATGTAATTACCATTCCTATCAAGTTAGTTGACTTCGAATAATGGTCCCGAGAAACTGCTACTGACGGATATGTATTGTTGCAGAAATAACGACCTCTTTGCATCCAGAGGCACTGATTTGAATATTGCCTAACTTATTAGTCTGCACCGACATGACAACTGCAGATTATTTCAAGTAGTTTTCAGCAAAAGATGGGATTAAACATCTCCAAAGTCCTTTACAAACCAATTTTGACGTTGCAGTGGTAAGTTAATTAGTTCCGGTAATATGAAACCCCGATCTTGGTCGACGACCACCAAAATAGCATTGTCAAAGTGGAATTAGCCACTGTGGTGTTAGTCAATTGATTGGTTTGCACAAACGTCATGTTTAGGGAAACTTTACACAACTCTAGACAACAAAGTGCGGTTTTCGTGGCGCATCTAATTACCATCATGCATCAGAAGTTAGAAATTGCTGCTCTGGCAAACCAAATACTATTGCAGACATGATTAAATCCCTTTAACACTTTTCAATTTATTAGACCACTTAAGGAGTTGCATTATTGAATTCCCTTTTGATATCCCAAGAATTTGCGCAATCGATTAGTCGAAGTTGAATCGCCGCATCCGGAAACAGTCGACTCGGTTTAGTCTTTACAAAGGGAAAGCAAACGTTTATTTTGTCCTTTGTTATCTCGAGTACTGGGACCCGGGTGTTTTCTTTCCAATCTGCAAGAGCTATATCGAAATTGTTCGAACCAAAGTCAAAGGGATATAACGGATTGAATCGAATTGATTTGTCAGACCTTTCCGTTTTAAAAAACTATTCGAATTAAGTAACTCGAGAGAAGAGCGCTGTTTAAATCAAACGTGAATGCACAACTCTCCAACTTTGCGGTCATTTGTTTTCACTTAGGAAGTTAGATGCAGGGGCCTAGCCCATTGATTCGAAATGTGAAAAGGAAAGCCAGTTAATCGCAGGAATTGCCCACGCCACCGCCTGGCTAAATTATAGGCCCGAATGTAATTGAACAGGCCACGAAACTCCGGCTTGTTTGCAGTCTTGCAAAGTTTCTTTGACATGTCGCTTTTACTTTACCCCCTGGTATTATTCTTTGGTGTATAATTTTGGTATGGCGAAAGTATATTACTGAATAATCCGTTCTTTAGTCATCCTTCTCAGGAATTTCTTCAAGAAAATATTCAATGACTGTTATGTCGTATAACATTGTCGTATGTCGGTGATTAAATCTGATATGGATTATTTGCCAAAGTAATTAAGTTTTAGATTATTACTTAAGGCAGGGGCTACTTTTTACAAGTTATACAATAGCATTTAGAGGGTATGGAACTTTGAAAATGGTCCTGGAGTTTTTTGGCAAATTTAAAACAGTTCTGGGAAAGTTTAAGACAGTTGTAGAGGGCTCTAGAACTTTTCAGAAAGTTCTCAGTAGAATTTAGAGGTCTTTGGCACATTCAAAACAATCTTAGAGGCCTCTGACAATATAAAACAGGTATGGAAATGTTTAAGAAACTTGTAGAGGCTTCTGACACTTTTTACAAGTTTTACAATAGCATTTAGAGGTTTATGGAACTTTCAAAACGGTCCTAGAGGCCTCTGGAAAATTTAAAACAGTTCTCTGTAGCATTTAGAGGTGTTTAGCAGTCGTAGAGGCCTCTGACAGTTTAAAACAATCCTGGAAAGCCTCAGTTTTTTTAGTACTTCTAATAATCAAACTTGTCTCCAACAACATATTTTGGTAACGCAAAAACTTTGTGGCACTTAAGTTAGTCACAATCCAAAGAAAAACAGACGGTGGCCCATTATAAGTTATTGCGAATCCGAAATAAAGCTTTAACTTAATAAAAATCTCATTCTCCCTCTCTGCGTCATTCATTTGAGCCCTTTATATAACTTTTTTTATTAAGTTACTGCTATCAGATTGTTTTTTTTTGCTAGGTGACAAAGAGCAGGCCACTTGGCTATTATCTTCTTTTATTTGATTGCTAGGATTACTTCCCCTCTGACGAGGTAACTAATGTTTTAGGGGAATTGCGTTGCACTAATGATTATGCTTCTTGGATTTGTTTATTTGCAGAAAAAAGAAAATCTTCTACTTTGAAAGCTTACATCCGAATCGAAAAGCTCCTATATCACAAAGCTTTAATGCTCCCATTCACTCGGCCCTAAAACTCGAATTACCCAATTGAATTTTCAATAAACAAATCCTCCTGTTGTGCCAATTTCGTGTTGGAAGCAGGTGTGTAGATATGGAGCGTTCGCCAGCTTTATATTTTGCCAAACGGAAATAATTGTCAAAATTCATTAAGGTGGAACTCATAGGATTACGTGTGCGGATTTGCATTTGGGCTGAAGTTGGATTTCATCGGTTTACTTTCTGCTCAAACGGCAATTCCCATCGAAATTGAAATGAACGCCTCTGAACAGTTTTTTTCAACGCTAGTTCAAAAAAATGTCTTTAACCAACAAAACGCTTTTATCAGTCTGTAGTTTATTTTAAAGCAAACTAAAGCATCCCAATAAATCGGAATAAATTTATTTCCCAGCCTCCAGTTCCAAGGCGAGGAATTATTTAAATACAAATGAAATAAATTTTCCTAATCTACCTAACTTAAACAGATATATGTACGAGTACACTCGGTGATTTATTTAAAGGAATATCTTGACTATTGCCTGAAGGCATTTTTCTTCTAGTGATTTATGATATATGATTGTGAGATTACGTCAAATGATTGCAAATAAACACGTAGATTACATATAGAGAACAATCAATCAGATTTCCGTCTGCCTGAATTTTCGTTCTATACCTATATTTCAACGAGAAAAGCCGGTCAGCTCAATGTAAACAAAAGGAAGCAGGAAAAATCTGCTGTCATGACTATGCTATCCGGAATTTCCAGAAAGGCTACATTAGGTATTTTATTTTGTAAGGGTAAAATTGGAATTTTGGATTGCTTTATTTACACGTTCAGGTGTCAACAAAAACAAAGCAAACCTAATTAGGAAAAGTGTCACACAATAAAGAAAAAATATGATGAACACAGCGTGGTTCCCCAAGCGTCCATTATGTCCATTTAAATACATGAAAAAGCTATCTTATTACTCCATGTATTAGTTCTTTTGAACATGTAACCAGATTTTATCAGGACTTATGTTAGTCGTTGACCGCACGAAATGTGATAGTTATTAACATATGGCCTGCTTTGTTTATCTAGGAAAAAACCGAAATGAAGAAGTAAAGAAGCAAACGTTTTTCTTCTCTAACTTATACAGGGTGATTCCAAAGTTGGTGCTTTCCTTTCACCTGCGAATAGGGCTTCAAAAAATGAGGTTCAAGGTTAAATAAATTTAAAAAACGAAGATACAGGGTGTCAAAGTTTTACTGAAAAAACGAAAATAAAAAATAACTTTAACTTAATTCCAACTAACTGAGAGGTTATTTCCTATCAACATACATTAACAATTTTATTTTATTTTTTCTAACCTTTTTAGTTTTTGAGATATTTTAATTCAAAAATTAAGACACTTTTTGTGAGTTTGCAGCCATGTTGCCAGGTTTGAAGCCTTGTAAAGCTGTAATTTGCACTCCAATATAGACTTTTTATATATCGTTGAAAAGAGGATGAACAATGCTACAAAATGTCGGTTGAACGGATTTTCTAACTTTTTGAGTTTTTGAGATATTTCAATTCGAAAATTGTGTCACTTTTGTGAGTTTGCAGCATTGTTGCTAGGTTTGAAGCCTTGTGAAGCTGTAATTTTCACTCCAATCTAGATTTTCTATATACCCTTGAAAAGATGATAAAAAATGCTATAAAATGTCAATTGTATACACCCAGAATCTTCGTTATTGTTCATATTTCAAAAAAGCGTCATACAAAAAAAATAGCCCTATTTTTTGAAGCCCTATTCGCAGGTGAAAGGAAAGCCCCAAGTTTGGAATCACCCTGTATAGTGGTTCTATGACCTTTAAACTTCTCAAATTGCATTGTCCGCTCTAGTACAAACTGTAATGGGTAATAAAACGTGTTGTCCTTTTCAGACTATTACTAGTAATTGATGTTTATTCGATCAAATACGCGAAGTAAATCAATTTTATGGGTCATTAAAGAATCGTCTCTTGTTAAGCGCGTAAACATAAAGTCGCTATGGAAAAGTTGTTTTCGTTTCCATAAAATTGGTCCATCGAATTATCTAATCAAATTGTGTATTACAAAATAAGAAATACACAGTATATAATTCTTGTTCATTTATAATGGTTGAGTTTTATAGACTTCTTCCTGATAGATTTTACTGATACTTGACAAAATGCTTATCAAAGACTAGTGCAATAATATGCACACATCGACTATTCCATACACCTGGAACAAGCAAATAGATCAAGACTGGCCACCATAAACTGACATTTCGAAATTCTGCACTACTATGGAAGATTAAATATGTCGCACACGAGACCACAAACATGTCGCGCCATACTGATTTCCTATTAAGTGACCGTCTCTACCTGATGTTCCGAAAATTAATACCTGCCCGCTTGTCCAAGGCTTTTGTACGTGATGAATTCATTACAGTAATAGATGCGTTTACGGAACGCTTTTGCATTGTAAGCCACATAATTTGTCAGTTAATGCAAATACCTATGCAAATTGCAGCCAGTTTAGTCAATTATCAGAGGTATTGAGACAATGAGGGTCGTTTTGCAGCGAGTGACTTTTTAAATAATTAATAGCGATAGGGTCAGCAGGATACTAATTCATCATTTAAAACAAGATTAAACATTAGGTCGTGCACGAGTCTCTAGACGATGACTTACCATCCCTTGACAATACTGTCTATGAAGGCACATTACGAAGTATTCATTTCAGATTTTAGGCTGCCGGGGCGAAACTAATTTATCTTTTGTTATGACGCCAACTGGCAAAAGTCATTTGGGGGCACACAGTCAACCCTTCGGAATTCCCCCTACGAGGACCGGGAAGATCCCGCGGTTGAATAATACGAATTTATGTATTCGTTTAACACGTTCATCAATCAAATCCGGAAACCGACTTTTTGTCTGACCAACCATCACCAGAACCAAAAGTTCAGCGAAACACCAATTATCAGTTAACATTCACTAAAGTTTTCAATTTCGCCGTTCTATTATGTTTTGCGGTCCGTAAAGACTTGCATTGAAATGGCTCTCATAAAAGCAAAAGATGGCGATATAACTTCCTCACAAATCCAACGAAATGGAGACGAACGACCAGTCCCGAGCCAGTTTGATGCTGTGTGCAACTGTGTTACATAGATAAGGTGTAGATGAATTTACATTCCCGCTACTGCCAGCCTTTTGCCACATAAAACATTTATGTGAGGCTGTAAAATTGAGGTGTTTTTGATAAATAGAATCTTAGACATTACCACCTCTAGGCATATAGATTTACGAATTTTATATTTTGCTTTAGTGATTTTGTGAATTATTATCTCTGCAAAGAACTCATTTTTATCAACGTCGTGAAGATTGACTGATTTTAAAGAAGAATTCAATTCTATAAGGGTCACAAAAGGAAGAACGAAAGAATGTTCATATAGTGCTGGATGATTAACCAGAAATTTTGATAGAAGAATGACTGGTTGCTGTCAGTAGACAAACATATTTAAAAAAGCATTAAATTCTATCAGCGCCATCGACAGAAAAAGAAGATTAGAAAAATGTTGATATGAGAGAGCTGGTTAATTGCCCAGAAATTGTGGTAGAAGACTGACTAATTGATTTCAATCGCCAAACTTATTTTTAAAGAAGAATTAAATTCTATATTAGCGTCAGTGTCAGAAAATAAGGAGTGGACAAAATGTTGATATGACTGAGCTGGTTAAGTGCCCAGAAATTTTGATAGAAGACTAACTAGTTGATTTCAAAAGCAAGCCAAACATATTTGAAAGGCAAATTAAATTCTAAAGCTCACAAAAAGAAGATCATGAAGAATGTTGCTATAATTGAACTGGCCACTGAAGGTGATGTTACCAAGAAGAAAGTTTTGAAGAAACCCAAAATCAAAAAACGCAAAAAAGACAAGGAACTGACTTGACTGCTCAAGAAATTGACAAAACTTTTTTTTGAAGAAAAAAAATTACCTATCGTAATAGAGCAAACCAGCGTAATCACAGATGGAGTGCCTAAAATTAGAACAGTAAAAAAAGAGTGATCAAAAAGAGGCGTAAGGAAGAAAAAACTGAAATCTTTACAGTTGAAGAAGAAGGTCCGGAGACTACAGTAACAACTGAAGAAATTACTGTTCCCAAAGAAAATCCTAAAAAGATGCCATAATAGATTAAAGAGGTGCCTTGGACTGAAGAAGGTAATCACAAACAGAGTTGTACACAAGCAGGAAAGAAAATGGTAACGGTGGAGGAAGAAGGCAAAGCTCTACAGACTGAAGAAGGTAATCACAAAGAGAGTTGTGCACAAGCAGGAAAGAAAATGGTAACGGTGGAGGAAGCTCTACAGACTACAGTGAGTACTCAAGAAACTGCCCGAAGATGTGCAGGGTTATTGAGCAAGGTAAGCCCAAGAAGAACCCAAAACTGGAAAAATTGTGAAGAAGCACGTAAGTAAGAGGAAAACCACCACAATCGTAACAACAGAAAAATAGAGAACAACTCCTGTGACTGTCGTAACTGTAGAAGAAGAAGTGGTGCCTCTAAAACTCTTAGAGGTCAGATCAGAGGAAAGTACCGAAGAAAACGGTGGTGAAGAAGAGAAAGATTAAGAAACAGAAGAGCGACAAAGAAAAAATATAGTAACTAGTGTGGTGGCTACGGAAGAAGTTAAACCTTCTTTCAATTGGAAACTAAAATTCGAATGTCCCTCGTTTCGTTCAACGAATGAAAATCCTGAAAAAAAAAACCGAAAAGCAACGAAAATTAAAAACTACGGTCCCGTTGATAATAAATCCGAACTAAGCCGTAAAATTAGAGATCCCATCGACCTGGGGATATATGACACGAGTTGAAATGTGAGATTGAAAATTTAATTGGAATAATTTTACCCCGAGGATTTTAACACCTTCGATTGGGCCAATTCACGTTTAACTTTCGTAAAAACCGAAACTGCCAAACTCTGTATATGCCAACGCAGTTTAAACTTTCCGATAGGTTGTTTATGACTCTCTGTGGCTTCGGACGGTAATCCTAAAAATGAACAGCCACAACCAGCAAATCGAAACTTTCGAAAATTGCAATCGTCTGCAAAATTGTATTAAAAGTTCGGGGGCCACTAAATCTTGAGTCCCGGACACTGATAGGTTACCTTAGAACTGAAATGGCGGCAGGTTATTTTATTTCTTCCATTGACAATTCCCCTTGGACTGGCTGCCGTGTAGTGAAGTGGAGCTAAAAGATTTAATGTTTTCTTGTAGTAGAGCATTTACGCTATTGGGTTGAATTTAAGTAGAAAAGTATAAAGATATCCAGGCCAAAGAAATAGAGCAAAAACTTGAAAGCGAAACGATTTGTTTCCCCTCTCTGACTAAAGAGCAAATGGATGTTTAGTAAATTGCTACTTGCCATTACCTCTTACCGGGAAGCCATTCTATTTATCTTAAACAAACACTTTTTTCGACCAAAAATAAGCAGGAAGAGCCTCAAATTGTACCTGAAAGTGGCGCGGAAGAAATTAACAGTGGTGACAGTGCCAAAAAGTTGATTTATTTCATTAGCATATGCTGCAAGAAGCTCGAGTTGAACAAAGTAGTTGAACTTAATATATGTCAGTGTCTCTAAACAAATTAATAATTTTCTTGAAAACGACCGTGCTTAATTACACCCTTCAGGAGATCTTTTAATGCCACTGAAAGCTCTTTCTGATTGGTTGCATGCAATGTCTTTATGATTTATTTCAAACAGTGCGTGATAATATTTTCATAAGAGCATATGCATGTTTAGTTTATCTTGTTGTTATCAAATTTGTTTTTATTTCTGTGTTTAACTGAAAAGCTAAAAGCATCGTCCCAAAATTACCTATCTCTACATCCCACGAATAGACCTGGCCAAATCCCTTAAGGGGGTTTGATGCAGATAAGACCTTTTTCTTATCAAAGATCAGGTTATATTCGATTACTTTGCAGATCAACCAGATATCAAGTTTTATATTCAAAGCTTTTAGGTGATAATCGTTAGTGAGGTTGGTTCAATTAGCATTAACGAGTCCTGAAATTGTTTTCCATGTTTTAGTATTTACCTCTCTATAAATAGTAAATTGAAGTTCTTGATTAATATGAAAATATTTCAAGAAAGGTCATACGTGCGTCATATGTAAACATTTTTTAAAATTTCTAATAAAAAAAGTCGAGACAATAAAAAAAGTCGAGAGAAAAAAAATTGTCGAGAGGAAAAGTCGAGAGAAAGAAAAATGTCGAGAGGAAAAAAAAAGTCAAGAGAAAAAAAAGTCAAGACAAAAAAAAAAATGTCGAGAGGAAAAAAAAAGTCAAGACAAAGAAAAATGTCGAGAGGAAAAAAAACGTCAAGACAATAAAAAAAGTCGAGAGAAAAAAAAAATGTCGAGAGAAAAAAAAGTCGAGACAAAGAAAAATGTCGAGAGGAAAAAAAAAGTCGAGAGAAAGAAAAAAAGTCCAGACAAAGAAAAATGTCGAGAGAAAAAAAAAAGTCAAGACAAAGAAAAATTCTCTAAAACAACTCTTTCACTTTTTCCTAATAGCAAAAATTGAGAACTTAGTTAGGTTAGGTTAGGTTAGACTAGGACAAAATCGCCTGTGAAATCCACTTGGAGTGAGAAAATGACCTTTTTAAGCACATTTTTGGAATCCTCATTAAATTTCCTATTCAATAACCTAAAAAAACAATACAAAATATGGTACAGTCAGAGAGAAAAGCGGTGTCAAAGTTGAACTGTCAGAAACACAGTTTGAAAGGACAGTCAAAGACATCATCTCCTGTAAAACACACTTGGAGTGATAAAATTATTGTTTCAACCACATTTTTAGAATCCCCATTAAACATACTATCCAATAACCATCAACAGCAAAACTCTTCTTCAAATAATTAAGAGGATTGAAGACTGGCAATCATGCTGGACAAAATTTGCGTTTGAAAATGTCTAGAAACCTTCTTTTACACAAAAAATCAAAAGTATTTGGTCCAGTCACAAACAAACATTCTCTGTTGTAATGCCTTCTCATAAATTTCAAGTTGTCTTTAGGTCTGAATTACCGGTTATTTCAGGTGTTTCAACTTTTAAGCCGCGTATATAAAACTGTCGGGTTGGTTTAATTTAAATTTGTGTATCAACCAGCCTTGCAGCAGGTCAAAGTTTTTATGAGAAAACTTTTTTAATGACAGTCGCCTATCTTGCCCGCATTATTTTTAATCTAGAGTTGATGTGTGTGAAGTGAAAATGGAAAAAATGTTCGGCAGACATTTCCCTGTTTTTGTACGTTTATATGAAAAGTAAAACTTTCTGAAGGTTGGTTTTAACATTGAAATCATTTTGTTAATTGCTAAACCGCACGAAAGCTTGATTGTCGCATTATGTTAAAAGATAAAGTCAAATGTAGAACAAAGCGTCGTCGAGTTGATACATATTTCATATTAATAACTCAAACTGTTTTGTTTACTATTTGATGCTAAAATCCTTTACAAGTATAGAGTAGTAAAGGCTCTAATCTAGCAAAAACACGACTTCCTAATGAATTAATCTTGTTCTGGTGGTTTTAAATAGCAAACATTGAGGTATGCCAACAACACACTCTCCGCAATAAAACTACGTCAACTCGCTTTCTGCTTTCTGCTAATACTTAATAGACATCCCGCTGGGACGGAATGCTTTTCTCCTTGGGGGTTGAGCAGACTAAAGAAAAGAGAATAGGTATCATATCACGAGGGCGTTAGCTCTACTTCCTGGCATCTAAACACCCCATTCAGACAGACAACTTCCTTGTTTTTGAGTTTGATAATAAGTCTGCCACCCGCACGTTTGTCAGAACTTTTGATCAAAATTGTTAAAAATCGTCTTAGAGAAGATCAATCAAATTTGCTTCCACTTTGTTGGTATTACGTCATGTCACTTGTCGTATTAGAGAGTACAATGAAACGATATAGTCACTCGAAATGGGTAGCTATCGGAATAATAATTAATCTCTGAATAGTGGAGTCGTATAATAAGGGTTTCCGAGAGACAACAAGGCATATTACCAGATAAATGTCTGTCACAAGGCTGCTAAAGGGAACTAAGGGAGTGGGAAACCAGGGTGTTGGATTAGAAGACTTTAGTCAATCTTGATGAACGCCAGTTTTTCCCAAGTGAATAGTAAAATACCTGGACTAGTTCAAGCTTAACAAAATAATTATGAAGTTTCGGTTCGTTTGTTAGCCATGTTGTCGGTTGGTGATTGACTGCTGCCTACACTGCAAACAGATGTTGAAGTAGTAAACTTTTTAGTCTTTCTGCTTTACCATACACACAAATATAAACAGTTGAGCAGACGATATCATTTAGTAAATCTGTTCAACATTCCTCTGTCAGTAACGTGGCAACATTGTTTAAAAGGAAAAAAAACCGAAAATAATGAAGGCTTTATAACAATGCACACGACAGACCTCCCATAGTTAACGGCCGCCATCAACGTTACCTGTTGCCATAATAAAGATGTCCGAAGAAACCACTCCTTTGATCGTGACAGTGAATTGCGAAATCTTCAGTCACGGTGAAGGCCAGGATTTGCAGGTGATTTAAGGAGATTTGCGGAATTTTTCGCTAATTAGTCACAGTGATGGTACAATTCAAGCAAACTGCAACAAATCACTGGATCTGACTAAACATTAAGCGTGTCAAATGTGAAATTTTCCCTGATTATTACAGAAAATAGAACTGCCGGGCAAAATGAATTGCTCTAGATATAAGTACTGTATTATTGAAATTGTACATACATATAGATAGCTTATAAATAGTGTATATTATTAATCTCTAAATGATGTTATTACTATGGGCAGAAAGGCCACTAGGGCCGATAGCCTTTTCTTTTGGAGAATAAAGATTGTATATATATATATATATGAATTGCTAGAAGGCCAAAAAAACAATACTTAAATTTTCATATTAACCAGTTAAACTGTTCGCATAATGAGTTTGTAAACTGCAAACGCTGTTCGTAATTTATCTTAATTTGCACTAAGAGATGTTCACTGGAGACGACGTTTTCAGTTTACGGATTTAATTTAAATGATTTAGTTTGTAGGTGTCAAAACCATTACGGGGGGAATCGTACACTTCATAAAATTGATTTTATGTGCCGATTTAGTAGGTGGATTTAGTGTATGGATAGGCAGAAACAGTCAATTTCATGCATACATTGTATTGACTTTTCGATGATTCCATTATTTAAATTTTTACAGTTATACGTGTTGGCCTTAGAAAGAAAAGTCTTTAAGCACAAATCGAGGGGTAAATAATTCTTAATAATTCCCAATAACTAACCTAACCTAACAATAGCCACTAATTTCCTGAATTACCACGACTGCAGAGTCTAAGAAACCTTTTTTACTAAGAAAATATGCGTGCACCGATTTAACCGGAAGTAGTTTAGATGCCGTGCTTAGTTTAAATGGGACACCTTGTATATTATTGCATTTTGGGATTCTACGTCATATTCTAGTCATATTTCGTGAAACGTTCTACGTGAAATTTAATATTTTTAGTCTCCAAAACAATAATTTTAATTTATGCCTATCAGGAAACGTTTTCTTCTTGAATTTTGTGTTTTGTCGTGTTATACAAGGTTTGTTCTAAGAGTGGGTGAAGAAAAACGATAAAATACATATATTATACAGGACAAAGAGCAGGGAAAACAGAGAAAATAGCGTTTTTCAAATTGAACACTTATTCTTATAACTTTGCCTGATTCTCTGTTCAAAATTAAGGTAGGTTAAATTTGTTTTAGGTCACTTATTTGAAAAATTTGTCAAATTTAGTCAAAACTGTCTTTATTATCAAACAACTCGTTTATTTGCAACACTTTGTATAGACTTTTATATGTCAATGGATAGAAAATATAATGGGCTTTCCAAAAATATGGCTGTTTGTGTTGATAGGGTGCTTCGTTTGGTCGCCAGAGGGCTCCAAAGCTAACTAAACGTTTTTCTTGACTGTAACTTCTTTGAGGGATTTTTTTTAAATCGACAAACCTAGCACAGTGTCAAATTTAGAGCCGTAGCAAAACTGTAGAAATAAAATCATTAAAGTCGATTTTCGATTGCACTAAGTGGCAAATATAACGCAAAGTCCATTGGAATAGTAGTGGCTTTTCAGGCAAATTTGACCCTAACAAAAATTGTCATTTGCAAAATCGGTTTTTCTAGAAATTTCTATGAATTATAGTAGACGACCTAGTAGCTCATGTAACCGTGTTTTCCTAATTTTCCAGGGTCAAATTAACTCAAACCAGTCAAAATGTGTTTCTGGGGCACCCTGTCTGTAAACCGTAAATAACACACGTAATTGTAACACTTTGTATATACTTTTATATGTCGACGGACAGCCAATGAAATGAGTTTTCCATTGACGTAGAAAAGTCGGTTGGTCAGTGGTACCGTTTAGCCACTAGAGGGCGTCAACTTTGACAATTACACTATTTTTCCTAGAGTTTTATACGTCAATGAATAGCCAATGGAATGAGCTTTCTAAAAATTGCCCAACTTGGGTTGATATGTTAGACGGTTTGGCCGCTAGAGATTGACGTTCTATGACTAGTTGACTATTTTTTTATGACTTTTTTCGTGCATTCTTTAGTTCAATCTTCAATAACTCATTCATTTGCACCATTTTTAGTAGTGTTTTATATGTCAATGGATTGCCAAGGCAATGAGCTTTCTAACAGTCTTTCAATTTGAATGGGTAGGTTAGACGGTTTGGCCGCTAAAGGGTGTCAAAATTGACTTATTTTTTCGTGACTTTTTTGGTGCATTCTTTCGTTCAATAACTAGCTTATTTGCCACACTTTTTAAAAACTTTTATATGTCATTAGATACCAATGTACCTCCAGTAATACCCATTAATTCCTAAAATTTGTACACCAAAATTATCTTTAGAATGAGGATAACTCTATCTAAGAGTTTAAATAGAGCAATTAGCTCATAAGACTCAAGAGCTTCAAAAGCTTGCTTCTTTTCAAACATGTACAGCTATTTGGTTGTAAAACTTCTGGAAGTTTGTTAAAAGTCATTATTGATGTTCTACACGATATTACAATAAATTCAAATTTAAAGTTTTTAAGGGATATTATCATATTAAAAGTAATCGTTAACAGATTTTGAGTTGAGAAATACTGCACATCACAGATCTACTCATGGAAATTCTAGACATAAAATGTCTAAATGCTTCTGAAAATGACTGACAAGGCGTAAATCACAGCAGTAGTTTGTGATTGATCAAAAAAAAAGCTGAAAGCTGTTTTCTTTTCGCAAATGTCGCACATGTGGACGTAATATTAATAGTAAACACCTCGGTGTGGTTAGCATCATAAAATTTCACGGTCGTGTACTAAAAATAATTTTAACAAACACCCAAATGTCGATGACTTGTAAAGTGAACATTTTTACACTCCATAAAAGAACTAAAAATAAAGTTCTATATTTAGAAGAACATGTTATAGCTTACTTCTTGTTCTTGCTATTGACTTATCTGAGTTTAAATTATTCGATTTACACAAACCTATCCATTAAATCGTTCATACAACAGTAGAAAAGCTCAACTCACTACGCTTTTTGGCGCTGCACCTTTTCAAAACGAATAGGTACATAAACTTTAGATTACAGTTACACCATGTTTTCACTAGTCACTCTTATTCAACAAGTTCTATGTTCCGACACAAACACGCTATAATGGGAAGCCATTGAAAATGCCAGACATACATGAATGTGTACTTTAGTAGGCTGGGGGGGTCATCAAACAAAAGAACTTGCAAAGGGATTACTTACCGCTTTTGTTTTAGGGTTTTTTTCGCTGGCCAATTAGCGACCGGGTCAGCTCAGTTCTCGACGCTCATTGGTGGGGTTACGAAAGAAGGTTTTTAAGTATTGCACACAGCCAAGTTGCTCTATTTCGAAGTTAAACGGTGTGATTGAGTGGAGAGAGTAAATAATCCGAATGAGACTTTTCAATTTCCTCCGCCTCAGAAATTAACGAAGGTGTCCAATAAAACGCTTTACAGCGTGCACAAGAATTTTCTTGGATACCGAACTGGAGTCGTAAAAAAGGCATAAAACCTTAGTACAGGCTTGTGTTATTTAGGGAAACGCTTAATGATGCCCGAGCAGTCGTAAAATTGGGCTAATGAAAACTGCCTGGCATGTAACCTAAATAACCAGACCTTACCTGGCGGCAAATAAAAATTAAAAACCATTTAATCAAATCAGACTCTCAAATAAAATTAGATTCCAATTTAGTGAACAGGCTTGAAAAAAGATTCCATCAGCAATATCGCGCTCTAAACTGAATCCCGTTCCAATTTGAAATTTTCGTTCCGAGAACGCAATGGTGTTACTAAATTAAAATACTTGCGCAGCTGCTAAGAGCTGTTTCGTTGCTTTGAAGTTAAGCTGATTCAAAACTTATCTAGGAACTAGAGCTATTTCAGAGAATTGGCATTCACCTGAGCCCGTTCTATTTTAATTTAATCTTTCCGCTTCACTTGGGGAATTATACGCTCCTTGCTGGATTCACCAGAACACTCTTGTGTATCAATTAGTTTAATTTTAAAGCAGTAATAACTAGGAATGATGTGAACAAACATACGTGCTCTAAATCCTCGATTGTGGACGGCAAATGCAAATTTATATACAGAAAAATCGACAATGCGGAAAATTAAACCGTGCCTAATTTTTTTCGTGAACAGGTTATATCTCACGCAGTCTCCTGCTGCGCCCGACCGTGCATAATGAAAAATCCATGCTAAACAACGTTTAGCACGCAAAAAATCACACATGAACAACGCTAAAATATACAGGGTGTCCCGCGAGGTAAGGGACAAAGTTTCACTACATGTTCTTTAGGTGAATTCGAGTCGAAATGTCCTATAAACATGGGTCCGCAAATGCTTCTTTGCCAAGATATGATTTTTTAAAATTGATTAGTGTTATTGTGCCCGAAACTACAATAATTCCGAAATAATAATTTTATTTAACAAAAAAATTACTACTACTGTGAAAAAACCTCTTTACAATAATTGTAAGTGTAAGTGTCCACCTTCATATTCCACCTTCCACCTTCATTAGCCTTTTTAATGATGTGACTGATACCTTCCCCATTTTTTCCCAACATGGTGGTTATTTTAGGTCGTCAGCGATATTATTATATTCACGAAGCAGTTCAGCCCTAGTATGTGATTTCTCTACATACACTAAACTCTTCATATGTGCTTATTATAATTCTTAATATACTAGAGATATTTATTATTATAGCATTGTACTTTTTGGCACAATAACACTATTAAATTTTTAAAAATATCTTGGTAAGGAAGCATTTGCGGACCCATGTTTATAGAACATTTTTGACTCAAATTTACCTAAAGAACACGTAGTGAAATTTTGTCCCTTACCTCGCGGGACACCCTGTATATGGAACCGATTATTTTATTTCATGTGCTGGGAAAAGTGTCATAAACGACGTGACAGGAAACGTCTGTCTAGGATAAAACAGTTAAAATCAGTTGGATATTAACTAATTTTTTAAATACACCAAAAGAAGGGAATAACAATGCGTTTTTCAGTGTTGCCAAGTCAAAATATTTAATAGTAGATCAATATTTTAAATTATTTGGGTGTTTTCTAATGATTGCAAAAAATGTTAATCATCGATTATACAAAGAAAAATACTGCCAGTTTGCTATATAAACCATACTTCAAAAATACAGATTTTTATTTTTTTAGTCAATTGTTTTGACATTAGTAACAGATCTCACGTGGTTTTAGAGGGTAATTTAGCTAGACAGTCACGTGACTACTATCAAAATAACTGTCATAAATCTCAGAAACACGTTTAATATCGAATACTGCAAGAAAACTTTTCTGAACTCTGATTTGAACATTTGAGCACAGTTTGGTAGTTTTGACGTTAGTGACAGTTGTCACGTGGGTCTAGAATACTATTTAGCTAAAACGGTCACGTGACAATTGCCAAAATAACTGTCATAAATCTCTGAAGCACGTCTTTTGTGATCTGTAAGAAAACTGTTTTAAGCTGTAATTCTTGCAAATTCTAGTCAAATGTTGACAGTTTTGACATTACTGACAGATATTACGTAGTTTTAAAAAGTTATTTAGCTAGACAGTCACGTGACTACTGTCAAAATAACTATCATAAATCTCAGAAACACGTTTAATATCGAATACTGCAAGAAAACTTTTCTAAACTCTGATTTGAACATTTGAGCACAGTTTGGTGTAGTTTTGACGTTAGTGACAGTTATCACGTGGTTCTAGAACACTATTCAGCTAGACGGTCACGTGACAATTGTCAAAATAACTATCATAAAACCCAGAAACACGTTTTGTATTGTTAACTGTTATAAACTCTAACTCTTACAAATTCTAGTGAAGTTTTGACATTAGTGACAAATATTACGTGGATTTAGAGAAAAAAAAATTTTAAACCTTGACTTTTGCAACTTGTAAGCACAGTTTGCTAGTTTTGACGTTAGCGACAGTTGTCACGTGGGTCTAGAATACTATTTAGCTAAAGCGGTCACGTGACAATTGCCAAAATAACTGTCTTAAATCTGAGAAGCACTTCTTTTGTGAACTGTAAGAAAACTGTGTTAAGCTGTAATTCTTGCAAATTCTAGTCAAATGTTGACAGTTTTGACATTACTGACAGATATCACGTACTTTTAAAGAGTAATTTAGCTAGACAGTCACGTGACTACTGTCAAAATAACTATCATAAATCTCAGAAACACGTTTAATATCGAATACTGCAAGAAAACTTTTCTGAACTCTGATTTGAACATTTGAGCAGAGTTTGGTAGTTTCGACGTTAGTGACAGTTGTCACGTGGTTCTAGAACACTATACAGCTAGACGATCACGTGACAATTGTCAAAATAACTGTCATAAAACCAAGAAACACATCTTGTTGTCTGTTATAACTTCACTGTTATTCTTCAGTTGTCACATGGGTCTAGAATACTATTTAGCTAAAACGGTCACGTGACAATTGCCAAAATAACTGTCATAAATCTCTGAAGCACGTCTTTTGTGAACTGTAAGAAAACGGTGTTGAGCTGTAATTCTTGCAAATATTGACAGTGTTGACATTAGTGACAGGTATCACGTAGTTTTAGAGGGTAATTTAGCTAGGCAGTCACGTGACCCATTTGAAGTAAGAAAATAATTGATTTAAGCACTCAAAATTTAATACAGTCAGGAAGAAAAGTAGTGTCAAGGTTTGAAAAGCTAGAAATACAGTTTGAAAGGACAAAATCGCCGGTAAAACCCACTTGGAGCAAAAATTACTGTTTTAAGCATATTTTTGGAATCCTCATTAAATTTCATATACAATAATCTGAAAAAACAGTAAAAAATTTAGTTCTTCTACACATTTCAAGAAGAAAATAACCTAAAGCAAGAGATTGTTGAAAAATATGTTATTTTCAGATAATACTTTTTTTAAAATTCACCATAACATTATAACTCTTAGATCTTCACAAATAACAGGAATTTCCTTTTCAGGCAGTTTTATATTTTCCATACGTTTGAACAAGCTGAAATAAAAACGTGATACTGAAATGCTGAATTATATGTTCCTTTTCTCGTTGAAACACTTAAAGTTGAGCAAACACACACATCCTACTGTTCGCGTTTAAGAAAACGGTATTAATAGATCCGGCGAGTTAATTAATGTGTAAAAGGCTCGATAATTGAGAAGAACACTCGAGACAGCTCGGTCTGACTATAATGCTTGTGAAACTTGATCAAGATTTTAGCTCTCGTCTTAAGAAACCTAAGTGCACGCAAGGGAACAGTAAACTACCCTGAGTAAAAATCCCGAATATTGATTGTTTTCCCTTATAAATGTCATGGCATGATTCACGATAATTAAAATATCGTAATCAGCGATGTTGGGGACCCTAAAAAGGATTTACCAGCGCCCTTCTTTGTGCGTTTGGCAGCCTATCGAGGAAAGGGGATGACATTTTTCTGACCCCAATCACAACAAGTGCATGTCCCAACCCCTTTATTCCCTGACGGTGGCCATGTTTTAAGACATTATCACGTCGTTTTTCAATGTTACTTGATTGAGCCATATATTTTGTAGAACAGTAAATTTTTATGATTTAAAACCATCAACGAGAACCTCTTCAAGCTTGAAAGCCTGAAAATTAAATTACATAACCCTGGGTCCAGATTAACGTGCGGTTTTATAAATCCATAACAATAGCCCTTGATCTTGGTAATTATCAGACAGATCCCGCTAATTCAACCGGCCCGCCATTGTTCATCAAGATTAGGTGCTATCCACTACGGCCGCAAAACCACCACCGAATCATCAATCATTAGATAAACCAAGTTTTGTTAGGATTTCGGCGAAACAACAATAAGTTTATTTCATCTAAGCCCTCGTTTACCGCGATATAGACCTCATAGAACGCTTTTTACGGCCGTTCACGATGTAATAATGGTTTTTGTGTTGCTCTATCGACCTTTTTGTTGCTATTTTAACGCCAAACTTGTAATGGATAGTGCATGACAATATGCTTGGAGTGATTGAGCATTCTTCGTTGACCGAAAAAAAAATTGTATGCTTTTGTTTTTTTTTAGGACAGGCCAATCTCGGTTTAAAAAATGACGGAATTTTGGAAGTAGAGCAAAAAATTATGCCAAGGTAAAATCTAGTAATAGGTAGATTACAAATACTGTGTTTCTGGCAGTTTTTCTCATTGGTTGTACCAAACTTTGTGGTGTTTTTTCATGTAATTGGATAGGAAATTTAATGAGGATTCCAAAAATGTGCTTAAAACTGCCATTTTCAAACTACAACTAGGTTTTACAGTCAATTTTGTACCTGACTGTCTTTCTGGAAATTCTAATTTTGATACCACTTTTCTCTCTGACTGTACTAAATTTTGTAGTGTTTTTTCATGTTATTGCATAGTAAATTTAATGAGGATTCCAAAAATGTGCTTAAAACTGTCATTTTCTCACTACAAGTGGGTTTTACAGGCAATTTTGTCCCTGACTGTCTTTTTGGCAATTCAAACGTTGACACCACTTTTCTCTCTGACTGTACTAAATTTTGTAGTGTTTTTTCATATTATTGCATAGGAAATTTAATGAGGATTCCAAAAATTTGCTTAAAACTGCCATTTTCTGACTACAACTGGGTTTTACAGTCAATTTTGTACCTGACTGTCTTTCTGGCAATTCTAATTTTGATACCACTTTTCTCTCTGACTGTACTAAATTTTGTAGTGTTTTTTTATGTTGTTGAATAGGAAATTTAATGAGAATTCCAAAAATGAAATTAAAACTGTCATTTTCTCACTACAAGTGGGTTTTACAGGCAATTTTGTCCCTGACTGTCTTTCTGGCAATTCAAATTTTAACACCATTTTTCTCCTTGACTGTACTAAATTTTGTAGTGTTTTTTTTATGCTGTTGGATTGAAAATTTAATCAGGATTCCAAAAATGTGCTTAAAACTGTCATTTTCTCACTACAAGTGGGTTTTACAGGCAATTTTGTCCCTGACTGTCTTTTTGGCAATTCAAACGTTGACACCACTTTTCTCCCTGACTGTACTGAATTTTGTAGTGTTTTTTCATGTTGTTGTATAGAAAATTTAATGAGGATTCCAAAAATGAGATTAAAACTGTCATTTTCTCGCTTCAAGTAGGTTTCACAGTAAATTTTGTCCCTGACTGTCTTTTTAAACTGTCTTTTTGGGAATTCAAAGGTTGACACCACTTTTCTCCCTGACTGTACTAAATTTTGTAGTTTTTTTTCATATTGTTGGATAGGAAATTTAATGAGGATTTCAAAAATGAGATTAAAACTGTCATTTTCTCACTACAAGTGGGTTTTACAGGCAATTTTGTTCCTGACTGTCTTTTTGGCAACTCAAACGTTGACACTACTTTTCTCCCTGACTGTACTGAACTTTGTAGTGTTTTTTCATGTTGTTGGATAGAAAATTTAATCAGGATTCCAAAAATGTGCTTAAAACTGCCATTTTCTCACTACAACTGGGTTTTACAGTCAATTTTGTACCTGACTGTCTTTCTGGCAATTCAAATTTTGACACCACTTTTCTCCTTGACTGTACTAAATTTTGTAGTGTTTTTTTTATGCTTTTGGATAGGAAATTTAGTGAGGATTCCAAAAATGTATTTAAAACTCTCATTTTCTCACTACAAGTGGGTTTTACATGCAATTTTGTCCCTGACTGTCTTTTTAAACTGTCTTTTTGACAACTCAAACGTTGACACCACTTTTCTCCCTGACTGTACTAAATTTTGTAGTGTTTTTTCATGTTGTTGTATAGAAAATTTAATGAGGATTCCAAAAATGTGCTTAAAACTGCCATTTTCTAACTACAACTGGGTTTTACAGTCAATTTTGTACCTAACTGTCTTTCTGGCAATTCAAATTTTGATACCACTTTTCTCTCCGAATGTACTAAATTTTGTAGGGTTTTTTTATGTTATTAGATAGGAAATTTAATGAGGATTCCAAAAATGTGCTTAAAACAGTCATTTTCTCACTACAAGTGGGTTTTACAGGCGATTTTGTCCCCGACTGTTCTTTAAACCGTGTTAAAATCTTAAACCTGTTGAAAACGGTGAAAGTTACCAAAAAATTGCAGTAGACCAAAAATTTTCTGATCAACACCGTAAGTTGACAGGTTCGTTTTTGCTTTCAGTATACAGGAGTGTGCAAGAAAAATATGGTGGCTTACTATTTTTGTCACTCTGTACGTAATTTTTAAGATAGAATTTTTTACTTTCACCTCTGGAAAGAGGAGCTCAAAGCGGTTCTTTTAAGGGGTTGAACCACCCTAAACTCCCAAAAATTACTGAGTTACAGGGTGCTCAAATTTCACAATTTCAACTGATTTAAAAATGAATTGCATCAAACCAGTTTTTACTAAATAACTCAGAAAGGCTGAAAGTTACGAAAAATTTTAAAGAGAACTGCTAAACTCATTCATTAAAAGTTTTGCACTATACAAGAGGTGCATAAATAGTTATTTTAGTAGTTTCAAATTAATTTCCGTATTAAAAAAAGTTAAATTACATAGTAGATTAACGTAAACTGTAATTAAAAGCTAATTTTCAGTTGGACTGAACACAAGAAAATAATTTAATGGTAGGTAAGTCATGTCACATGTGAGAGTTTGAATAATTAATAACACTTTATGGTAAATTAACCACGTCAAGTGCATTATCTTTTGAGTAATGAATTGTTTTAATTATTTTGTCTGACGTTCTTAATTCAGTGTTTTTACTACTTTAAGTTGCTTTAGCAAACTGTGACTCAGGTATTAACAGATTTAATTTAAATCCTGAAGGAAAAATTTAGCATTACGCGGTTTGCCTGTCTAGAGGTAGAGAAAAAAAAACGTTTTGAACCTATTATTTGTTAAAAGCAGCCAGATTATACCTCACTTGGCTTTGTGTTTCCATAAATATTAAGCAAGCACTTACAGAACGTTCATGTTTGAAGCCATATCAAAGGAACAAATTACGGTTAGGTTGGTGGTTAAAACTGTTTGACCCAATTTCAATTTCAAATACCCTTAGAGTATTTTTACTTGATTTTATGTGGGAAGCAGCTATAACGAAGGTTTACCATTAACGTCTTCTTCAACAATAGGATATTACCGCCTACAAAATTCTTCACTGCAATGAGGAACTGGTTTTCGTTTAAACATTCATGTTATCCTAACGTAACAATCATCGATTTTGATTGCTTCACTCCTATTTACTTAACTTGCCAGTGCCAACTAGCCAGACTCAAACTTTTTCTAATTGCAGCTAACTTTTTTCAACTTTTGTGCTGTGTGTGTGTTGGGTGAAGTAAAGAATCATTAAATTTCGTACCAGAACGAAGGGTCACGTTTTAATGTCTCCACAAAGAATTCGAGCAGGACGTGTTTTATACTTTCTAACTGCTCGCCCGCAGGGTAACTTATTGGAGCTGTAAAAGTTTTTTATTTCATTGTTTTTTTTTTGGTTAATCCAAGTTTAATTATTGTAGTAATTATTGCAGGAACCGTTGAATTTTCCTGGGAAAATGTCGCGAGGTAAATCAATTGTTTCCAGTCAGGTTAGGAACAAAGGTTTGAGAAAGTTTGAAAGGTAATTTTGAAGTTGCTACCCTATACGCATGGTGTGTTTTATTAATGTGAGTAAAAAGTTGATTTCTTAGAATTTTTCGTAGTATACCTTGGAAGTGGCTTGTTTACAACCAGTCAAAGAAGAAAATTTTTGTATTGAAGTGAGAAAATTCAAAATGGCGGCCTGCAATGCCATTTTGTCTGTCATTTCTTGAAACTACGTGAAATTTCCTTTAAAATGAGGTGCAAGTCAATATTTTGACAGAAAATTCAAAATGGCGGCCTGGGACGTTATTATATTTTAATTATAAACTAGTGTCCTATATATTTTTTTTGTGTTATTTTTTGTTATTAAGGAACTAATTAAATACTTGTTTGAGTGACTAGAATCCCTGCATATTTAGTTTGCTTGCTACCTAAATTTGTTCCAAAACTGGAAATAGTAGTTTACATTATTTTATTTTGCATTACTCAAGAGTTAAAGTACAGTGGAAATAGGTTAGGTTAGGCAGTAAATTCAGTAAACTTAGTTATTAATGAAGTTGGGCAAATCTAGAAATTTTCGTATTTCTTCTGAAACTTTCCAGGAAGATACTCGAAAATTTGCGTATATACGTCATATAGCGTATTTGACATTGACAATATTGACGTGTCAATCTTTTTTGTCCTGAACTGTCCTTTCAAACTGTCTTTCTAACAATTATATCATAATTTTGAGTGCTTTTGAGTTATTTTTTTACTCCAAGTGGGTCACGTGACTGCCTAGCTAAATCATCCTCTAAAACTACGTGATATCTGTCACTAATGTCAAAACTGTCAACATTTGCAAGAATTACAGCTTAACACCGTTTTCTTACAGTTCAAAAAAGACGTGCTTCTGAGATTTATTACAGTTATTTTGGCAATTGTCACGTGACCGTTTTAGCTAAGTAGTATTCTAGACCCACGTGGCAACTGTCACTAATGTCAAAACTATCAAACTGTGCTTACAAGTTGCAAAAATCAAGATTTAGAAAAGATTTCTTACAGCCTTAGATATAAAACGTATTTCTGAGAATTATGACAGTAGTCACGTGACTGCTTAGCTAAAATCCTCTAAATCCACGTAATATTTGTCACTAATGTCAAAACTTTACTAAAATTTTGCAAGAGACAGATTTTTGACAGTTAATGATACAAGACGTGTTTCTGGATTTTATGACAGTTATTTTGACAATTTGACACGTGACCGTCTAGCTAAATAGTGTTCTAGACCCACGTGACAACTGTCACTAACGTCAAAACTACCAAACTGGCTCAAAAGTTCAAATCAGGGTTTAGAAAAGGTTTCTTGCAGTGTTCGATATAAAACGTGTTTTCGGGATTTATGACAGTAGTCACGTGACTTCTAATTTGGCTACATTGCACTCTGCGGACTTCACCCGTCACTTGACTTTGAGGTTATAAATCAGCTGATCGGAAGATGCTGTCAATCATCAGACAACCATAGCCAATTAAACTGCTGAAAGTCGTCTACGTCATATACGCGGTAAAACTGTCGATTTAAATTTATTTACGCATTTTCAAAGTCCTGTAAATTACAAAAAAACCTTCTTTTTTCTAAATAAACTACAAATTTCGACATTTCAGACTAAGCTTTCTGATTTACATGCAGTTTTACGTTATGTGGGATGAGTCCGTTGTGTGTTTAAGCTTTCGTGTGTTACGCCACTGGAAGCCATAATATCACCATATAATGAAGTGAACCAGCTTTTACAATGTGATTTAAATTTCTGTACGTTCACACAATGTATAAAGGCCGTTCTCGGTAGGAATTTTGTCTTCAAGACACATAACTTTAAAACTGGTTTTTGTCTTGCCTTGTTGTTTTTATAATGCTGGCTATCTAGCTTCTCTAAAGACGTTACTATCAGATTTACACTACAATACCCAATCTGAGGGTGCCTAAATAACATTATTTAAGCTTATCACCCCTAATAACACTATTACCAATCAGCTTGCTTTGATATAATATTTGCTTTTCTAGTTCAACAACTCGAATCGTTTATACGTACGCCAACTAAATATTATCTCGACAGAATTCGATTGCTGGCTAACATGATAAAGAAAAATAAATCAGAGGGCCTATTTCTATTTCCCTTGTCGGCGAGGGGCTATTATTGTAACTTATTAACCTCCCCCCAAAAGTGGATATTGCCATAAAACCTTTAGGGCGTCTTACATGACCGAATCACAATATGGCCTACCGGTTATATTATAGCTTTTTTAAAGTTTCTTGAATTTTGCCTAGTTTTTTGTTAAATCCAGGTATTTACACTGCAAGCAAACATGCAAAGCATACATATTCGTATCGGTCGTTGTCTGCTGTATTGGTCGTGGTTG
The DNA here is from genome assembly GCF_016097725.1 of Ips typographus. Lineage (NCBI taxonomy): Eukaryota > Metazoa > Arthropoda > Insecta > Coleoptera > Curculionidae > Ips > Ips typographus. The sequence goes on along the minus strand of NC_138430.1, from coordinate 7,800,660 downwards.
TAATCAGTTAAATTATACAAGGTAGGTGAAAATGTGGGAGCCACTTTGATGACTCACAGTCAATTAAATAAATGATACTTTACGGTGTAAATTTCATTATGGAAACGATAAGCGTAAAATGCTTTACAGTCCAAAAAAGGGGAATTTTCTATTAGGGTGTAGGGTCAGTTTGTGGTTAACTTTTAGTAGCTAGTTTTGTTATTCATGGTGTGTTATAACGCCCAGTTTAGTCACTTTCCCAGTAATTGACCAATTTTTACTAAAGCCCCAAAAACATCTTTGTTATTTATTAGCTCCTGTTCTTTTCATCAGTAATTAAACCAAATTTTAATATTGTTAAAATAATTTAACTTTAAAGTTTTAATTTCCTCTTAAAACTTTGATTTTATTGTCTGACAAAACACTAACAAGGAATCTCTAGAAGTAGAAGTGGAACTCAAATTTATCTATAATGACTATAGTAAATCAAGATAGTAAAAGTTCACATCAAGTCATTGACTTTTAGTAATAAATTATGGAAACTCAATCGAGTGTCAAGTACATAATTTTAATCTGCATTAAATAACGCAATTGTATATAAACTAGACACTGCAGGTGCAATTCGCAAATATATCAGTTCCTACCATCTGGAAGCTTATTAACATGGTACTCAAGATTAGATGCTTAAGTACTAGTTGAACTCTGAAATTATTTAACGTACTTGTGAAACACTCTGTATATTTAAGTTAAAATTAAATTTAATGTGGGATGACGGTGTCAAAGTTTGAATTACAAAAAACACAGTTTGAAAAACAGTCAGGGACAAAATAGCATGTAAAACCCATTTGAAGTGACCGAATCATATTTTTAAGCACATTTCTGGAATCCTCATTGAATTTCCTATCTAATGACATAATAAAACACTTCAAAATCGAGTTCAGTCAAGGAGAAAAACGGTGTCAAAGTTTGAATAGCAAAAAGCACAGTTTCAAAGAAGAGTCACGGACAAAATAGCATGTAAAACCCATTTGAAGTCACCGAATCATATTTTTAAGTACATTTTTGAAATCCTCATTGAATTTCCTATCTAATGACATAATAAAACACTTCAAAATCGAGTTCAGTCAACGAGAAAAACGGTGTCAAAGTTTGAATTGCAAAAAACACAGTTTGAAAAAACAGTCAGGGACAAAGTAGCATGTAAAACCCATTTGAAGTCACCGAATCATATTTTTAAGCACATTTTTGGAATCCCCATTAAATTTCCTATCTAATGACATAATAAAACACTTCAAAATCGAGTTCAGTCAACGAGAAAAACGGTGTCAAAGTTTGAATTGCAAAAAACACAGTTTGAAAAAACAGTCAGGGACAAAGTAGCATGTAAAACCCATTTGAAGTGACCGAATCATATTTTTAAGCACATTTCTGGAATCCTCATTGAATTTCCTATCTAATGACATAATAAAACACTTCAAAGTCGAGTTCAGTCAAGGAGAAAAACGGTGTCAAAGTTTGAATTGTAAAAAACACAGTTTGAAAAAACAGTCAGGGACAAAATAGCATGTAAAACCCATTTGAAGTGACCGAATCATATTTTTAAGCACATTTCTGGAATCCCCATTGAATTTCCTATCTAATGACATAATAAAACACTTCAAAATCGAGTTCAGTCAAGGAGAAAAACGGCGTCAAAGTTTGAATTGCAAAAAACACAGTTTGAAAAAACAGTCAGGGACAAAATAGCATGTAAAACCCATTTGAAGTGACCGAATCATATTTTTAAGCACATTTCTGGAATCCTCATTGAATTTCCTATCTAATGACATAATAAAACACTTCAAAATCGAGTTCAGTCAAGGAGAAAAACGGTGTAAAATTTTGAATTGCAAAAAACACAGTTTGAAAAAACAGTCAGGGACAAAATAGCATGGGTTTTACATTTGAAGTGACCGAATCATATTTTTAAGCACATTTCTGGAATCCTCATTGAATTTCCTATCTAATGACATAATAAAACACTTCAAAATCGAGTTCAGTCAAGGAGAAAAACGGTGTCAAAGTTTTAATTGCAAAAAAACACAGTTTGAAAAAACAGTCAGGGACAAAATAGCATGTAAAACCCATTTGAAGTGACCGAATCATATTTTAAAGCACATTTTTGAAATCTTCATTGAATTTCCTATCTAATGACATAATAAAACACTTCAAAATCGAGTTCAGTCAAGGAGAAAAACGGTGTAAAATTTTGAAATGCAAAAAACACAGTTTGAAAAAACAGTCAGGGACAAAATAGCATGTAAAACCCATTTGAAGTGACCGAATCATATTTTTAAGCACATTTCTGGAATCCTCATTGAATTTCCTATCTAATGACATAATAAAACACTTCAAAATCGAGTTCAGTCAAGGAGAAAAACGGTGTAAAATTTTGAATTGCAAAAAACACAGTTTGAAAAAACAGTCAGGGACAAAATAGCATGGGTTTTACATTTGAAGTGACCGAATCATATTTTTAAGCACATTTCTGGAATCCTCATTGAATTTCCTATCTAATGACATAATAAAACACTTCAAAATCGAGTTCAGTCAAGGAGAAAAACGGTGTCAAAGTTTTAATTGCAAAAAAACACAGTTTGAAAAAACAGTCAGGGACAAAATAGCATGTAAAACCCATTTGAAGTGACCGAATCATATTTTTAAGCACATTTTTGAAATCTTCATTGAATTTCCTATCTAATGACATAATAAAACACTTCAAAATCGAGTTCAGTCAAGGAGAAAAACGGTGTCAAATTTTTAATTGCAAAAAAACACAGTTTGAAAAAACAGTCAGGGACAAAATAGCATGTAAAACCCATTTGAAGTGACCGAATCATATTTTTAAGCACATTTTTGAAATCTTCATTGAATTTCCTATCTAATGACATAATAAAACACTTCAAAATCGAGTTCAGTCAAGGAGAAAAACGGTGTAAAATTTTGAATTGCAAAAAACACAGTTTGAAAAAACAGTCAGGGACAAAATAGCATGGGTTTTACATTTGAAGTGACCGAATCATATTTTTAAGCACATTTCTGGAATCCTCATTGAATTTCCTATCTAATGACATAATAAAACACTTCAAAATCGAGTTCAGTCAAGGAGAAAAACGGTGTCAAAGTTTTAATTGCAAAAAAACACAGTTTGAAAAAACAGTCAGGGACAAAATAGCATGTAAAACCCATTTGAAGTGACCGAATCATATTTTTAAGCACATTTTTGAAATCTTCATTGAATTTCCTATCTAATGACATAATAAAACACTTCAAAATCGAGTTCAGTCAAGGAGAAAAACGGTGTCAAAGTTTTAATTGCAAAAAACATAGTTTGAAAAAACAGTCAGGGACAAAAGAGCATGTAAAACCCATTTGAAGTGACCGAATCATATTTTTAAGCACATTTCTGGAATCCTCATTGAATTTCCTATCTAATGACATAATAAAACACTTCAAAATCGAGTTCAGTCAAGGAGAAAAACGGTGTCAAAGTTTTAATTGCAAAAAACATAGTTTGAAAAAACAGTCAGGGACAAAAGAGCATGTAAAACCCATTTGGAGTGACCGAATCATATTTTTAAGCACATTTTTGAAATCTTCATTGAATTTCCTATCTAATGACATAATAAAACACTTCAAAATCGAGTTCAGTCAACGAGAAAAACGGTGTCAAAGTTTGAATTGCAAAAAACATAGTTTGAAAAAACAGTCAGGGACATAAGAGCATGTAAAACCCATTTGAAGTGACCGAATCATACTTTTAAGCACATTTTTGAAATCTTTATTGAATTTCTTATCTAATGACATAATAAAACACTTCAAAATCGAGTTCAGTCAACGAGAAAAACGGTGTCAAAGTTTGAATTGCAAAAAACATAGTTTGAAAAAACAGTCAGGGACAAAAGAGCATGTAAAACCCATTTGAAGTCACCGAATCATATTTTTAAGCACATTTTTGAAATCTTTATTGAATTTCCTATCTAATGACATAATAAAACACTTCAAAATCGAGTTCAGTCAACGAGAAAAACGGTGTCAAAGTTTGAATTGCAAAAAACACAGTTTGAAAAAAGAGTCAGTGACAAAATATCATGTAAAACCTATTTGAAGTCACCGAATCGTGTTTCTAAGCACATTAATAAAAAAATAAAAAAAGTTTATTCTCAAATAAAACGAAATGGGTTGGATTTAGGTATAGGCAAGTAAATTGAAACGTATAGTAATTTTTAATGCTCAAAATGTTTCTATTTAAAAAACTTGAAATTTTTCATTTTTTTTAGTGGCAAGTTTATGATTTTTTTTTTACGACCCTGTATACAAATGGGTCATTACGCACCCTCAGTTTCATAAAACGATCCTTTATTTACAATAACCCAAAGTTTCATTGCAAAATGAAATACGGTTTTGACAGAATACAAAAATATGTTGAGCGTTGCAATTGTCACTTTTTTGGAAAAACATCAAATATTTCGAAAACGGCTAGAGATAGGCATAGAGCATTTAGACAGTTTTTGTGACGAATTCAAATATGTAATAATATATAGGGTGTTCTATTTAAAATAAGATAGTTGTGATCGACTTCCGGTATAAACGGAAGTGCAACCATCTTGAAAATATTTTAGTTAGATTGGGCATGCTCACATCAGTATCCTGTCAAATTTTCAAAACTCTCCTATTTATAAATTTTCCAATATCAATCGATGTCTTTCGTCGTGGGACACCCTGTATAACCTAACCTAATATTCAAGAGATTGTACTGGCTAAATGTTCAGAATTTTCAAAAAGATAGGTAGGTAGTTAGTAGATTTATGATGGGAACCATTTCATTTTAATGAATTTTCTAACTGGACTCTGAAAAAAGTAAAAATTTAGTAGCAACAGTAAAAAGAAAATTTTCCACAATTTATTTCAAATTATGATAATTACTAAAAAAGTTCAATTTTACTTCACTGTATATACACTTCTTTGGTGTACCCCATGTTTGCCATTAGTAACTATGTAATTAACTTTGGATACACACCCTGTATACTAAATGTCCAAAGTTAGACATTGTAGGAAATTAACCTTAAGCATTCGAGACAAGACATGTAAAGTCACCCCCATACCGGTAAGCATGCGTCGATTTTGGAAATTTGTTGAAGCGTGAGCACCCCTTTAATGATTAATGATTGCTGATGAAATTTTATTTTAGAAGATTCTGCCAGTCACGTCCTTTATTAAAATACACTAAAATGCGCGAAAGTAATTGCCACCAGGATAATCGGAGGTATAATTAACATTTGATTTATGAGGAGGATTGATTATGACAAAATTTGGGCGATTGTTGGCCCCATGTCGCCTGCTCCCATTAAACTGTTTAGAATGGGGTTGCGGTTTTGTTCTCTCAATATTTTACTTTGTTTGATGTATTTTGTCAATTCTGAAGACTTTCATAAATTCGTGTCTGAAGTGGATCAATCCGGGAGAGAATGCGAGCTTAACCCGGAATTTGCCCTCCCGAAACTAATAAAGGTTTATTAGATACACCAACTGGCACATCTTTACATATTAATTTTAATTAGGCGAAAGGCGGGCGTTTCTACAAGACATTTTCTTCATTACTCGGTTTAGACAGACTGCGGAAGGAAAAGCTCGTCTGGTGTCAGGAGAGTTTCAAAGTTTCCTAAACTAAACGACATAGCGTGTTGCCGTCGACACGACGAGTGTGTTTTGCAAACATGGAGAGCTTCGGGCTATTTTCCTCCCTTTCTCCTGTTTTGTGCTGGTTTTTTGCTCCCTCCTGCTGCCTCATCAACCGTCAAACCAAAAAAAAAATACTCTATTCTCTGTACAAATTACTTTTTAGTTGCAGTGCTATAACATGTGATGACGGGCTAAATTAGTTACATTTAACTAAACCAATAAATAAAACGTTCAGAGACAATTAATTTGCTTTTTAAATATAGAACACCCTACTACCATCAAGATGGTTATTTCCAGACTAAGGCCCCAAACGAGTTATTTTTATCTATAGGAGATATACCGTAAATTTTTGGGGTACGAATTAAGAATCTGTTGTGTACACTAAGCCTGTAGGCTGTACATTTATTATAACCTCCCTTTACGAGCGTATAGACAATCGACCAAGCCCTTTGCTATGCGGAACAAATTACTTTGTAACGTAAAAGGTGCTTTTAGGAAATTATCGAAATTAACCTTAATATAACGTTCATGAGCTTAACAGCTTAGCCCAGCATTTATAATTTATACGAAGTGTCAGGCTCTTAAGCTTTTAACGATTTTAATTTCGTTTTAACGACCGATATTTTCCAACCTACAGAAGACACTTTTGTTGAACCAAAAATATTACTTTTTACGTGGAGGTAGATACAAAATACCGATTTTATTGCTTTATCAGAAGTAAGAAGTCATTACTATTTTTTTCTGTAAAAATAGTTAGTTATTTTTATGTGATTTGAAAAATTCAAATGTACAAATTTTGCCCCAATTTTTAAAAGTGTAAGTTAATGCATACAAAAGGCAATACCGATGGATAGATCGCCGAGGTATTATTATGAGGTACTTTCCTATTACTACGAAGCATTTTTAGGTATTTATAAGGCATTTGAGAGTATTTTGTGGTATTTTCATTGGAATTTAGAGCGAAATAAAGCCTATTTTCTTCTAAATTTTGCAATATTTTAAGGAATCCATTGCAGTAGACAATATAGTGTATTAATATAATACAATTGACTGAAAATTGAACAGAACAGCACAGGCACATGTAATTACTTTGGTAAAATTTTTGCTATATGATATTGAGTTGAAACAGTATTAATTACAAATTATTATAATAATTTACCTATTTTTCAACGTTTTAACTACATTTTTAAGGTCACGTGACTGTTTGTGACAATTATTTTTTTTTTATTTTGTATTTTCAACGTCACGTAACGTGTATTGTAGAATTTCAGCTTTTACAACTGTCTAAATTTAATTTACCAAATAATCAACGTTTAAATTCCATTTTAAAGTCACATGACTGTTTTTGACAGGTGTCAACCGGCTTTTATATTTTTGCAAGCTCTAAAATTACATAATCAAAGTCACGTGATATGTCTCTTGCAATTCCAGCTTTTTAATTATAATTTACCAAATTTTTAAATTTTAAGCCACATTCTAAGGGTCACGTGACTAATTTTGACAGATGTCAACTGACCTTTACAGTGTGGCAAGAATATGCAGAAATGCATTTTGCAATTTAAGTTTTTAGAAAAGTCTACATTTAATTTACCGTTTTCCAAAGTTTAAACTGTGTTTTGAAGATCACGTGACCTTTACAATGTTGCAAGCTCAAAAATTGCACGATCAACGTCACGTAACATGTATTTTACAATTTCAGCTTTTACAACTGTCTAAATTTAATTTACCAAATAATCAACGTTTGAATTAAATTTTAAAGTCACGTGACTGTTTTTGACAGGTGTCAATTGGCCTTTACAGTGTTGCAAGCTCAAAATTCCATTATCAACGTCACGTAACGTGTATGTTACAATTTCAGCTTTTACAACTGTCTAAATTAAATTTACTAAATTCTAAAAACGTTAAAACTGCATTTTATATACGAAAATATTAGCGGTAGTCATCTGGCGATCCTCTTTCTACCTGAACCCAACCAAAGGCACATAAACCGGACCCAAATTATAACATTACCAGATGAAAGAGAATATATACTCGCACCTAAGGCCTGGGTCTTTGTTAATGGTATCCCGTTGATTTACTTTAATGTTTTAATTACGTTAGTTCGTTACCGAGTTTAATATTAAAATCGTCCATCAGGGCTTAATAAAAGCACATTCAAATATGTGTTCGATGGTTTTAAGGCTATTAAACGTCAGCATCCTTAGACAGTAATTTTTACAACAAATTTTCTGGTAAAAGTCCGTAAACTTGCTAACCCTTCAGGGTGTAATATTCTCCAGGTCAAAATACCTGAATTGTTTCGAATTTCTGTGGAAATTTCAAAACTTTTGAGTTTAGTTTAGCTTTCGTTCTAACCGCATCCTCCTAACCTGGTTCAACAAAGTGTTTCAATTTTGGTTTAAACTTTGATTTCAGTGCCCTGACCGTAAGCAATTTGTTGTAGTTGTTTCTTAAATTTTAATCAAGTAAAGATAATAAGTATATGTATAAACAAACTTATCTCGAAAGCATACAAAAGCCACTCCTGCATGCAAATATATTGGGTGATTATTTTGTTTGTAAAAGAAAGTCATACAGGGAATAAGAATGTTTTATCTAGTGGATTATGAAAGTAATGACGGTTTTTTCTGTTTTATTTTATATTTTTATGATTTTTACTGTTTTAACCGTGTAATTTTCTTTACAGTTTACACTGTTGCCAGCTGCAAATTAAAATTGCCACAATCACACGAGACGTGCTTCCTCAGCTGTTTAAATGTAATTTACAGACTTTTCTAAGTAAAAACATTTTCCGGGTCACATGACCGACTAAACTTTACAGTGTTGCCAGCTGAAAATTTAATTTGTCATGATCACGTGACATGCTTTTACAATTTCAGCTTTTCCAACTGTTTGAACATAATTTACATACTTTGCAAGGTTTAAGTTGACATTTTCCGTCATTAAGTGACGTAATTTGAATGTCAATAATTTGAAAACGCCTAAACCAAATGTCAATTTATTTTCATCATCAACTCATCAGAAAATATACAGGGTGTTTCATTAAAATTCTTCAATCTCATTGATTCATCATCATATTTAGTTTGATCAAAAATAAAGTCGTCACAAGATGTCTAAATTTGCAGACCAACTCTGTACAGATGTGTATTAACTTTTTTTTTATTTCCTGTTGTGTAATGTGTTTTGGTAGTAAACTGACTTGATATCTTGAAGCCGAGTAATCCTGTTTGTTTGCCAATTAATTTAGGTTGTAAAAGACTTAACTCTTCCTCACAATAATGAAATTAACTAAGTTGTATTACCGCGGTCATTTACCCAGATAATTGCGTGAATAATCGGTGCTTTAGGAAGCCTTATCTTAGTGTAGCAAAAAGACACCGACTGTTTATATTGGATTATGCTTGTAGGTTGTTAAAAAAATCCTGCTAGTATAATACAACAGAAATTTTTAGTATAAAGCCAATAAACACCTGGGTAACATTACCCAATTTAATCCAATCGAGGAACCAGACAAGGAATTTCATTTTAAACTATCGACCTTCATCTTTTCTGCAGCCTCAGGAGTTCAGATCAGTTGATTCAGCCCATAAAACTTCGCCCTTTGAACACACACTTTTCTTTCGTTTTATTCTTATTTCAGTCATAAAAGCGGTAGAGAAGCCGATTTCCTATAGCGCACAGTACATACCGATGGCAAGGATCGAATTCAGCTTACCTATAAAATTCTGTTGCGTATATATCGTTTTCTTTAAAATTTCAACATTTTTTCTGAAAGATATCACCGGAATGGGGATTGAGATCGTTGATGTGAATAATACACCAGTTTCTTTTGTATCGTGGAGTTTTTACCAGTCTGAAGTTAAGACCATTCACTAACTCTTTAAATATCTTTTCAATATTACTAACTTCAACTAGAAATAGAGTTCTCTTAAATTGCGTTGAGACGAAAATATTGCAAAATAGTGCTTCTAAACTTCATAAAGTAATTTTTTCCTGCCTTGTTGCTAAAATAATTAAAAAAACCTGTTCACTGTACAAATGATACAGAAACTATTTTAAAAATATGCTCTCTGCTAAGTGCCAGAGAAGTTTGTTCTATTTACCAAAGAAACAAAAAAACTGTCCCTTCTATGTACATTACTATCAATATTACTGAAACAACAAACAGTTTAATGACATTACAATTTAAATATCATTTGTTTTGTCAACTTTTTTAATTTTCCAGGCTAAACAAATCCTGAACTGTTGTAGTGTTTACCCATCTTGAGGAAAATCTGAAGAGAAAAACAAGTTTTGACCAAAGTTTCACTTGTGTCTGGTAACTCCTTTATTTAAAAACTTTAGAAGTTTCGTTCAAGCGTTTTATCAGGAATTTGTGGAAAGGGGAGTGATAAATCTACACTACACACACATCATTATAATTGATAAGAACTAACTATAAGTGAACAGACCTCTGTGATGCCTGACGTGATGAGTTGGACTACCAGAACAACAAGGCTGTTCCATGTACATGGTCCAGCTGTTTTCAAAATCGCCTCTAACACACAAAAACAAACAATACTGCACTAACAAAACCAGAAACAGTAATTTCGCCATGTTGAGTTTGTTCGCTCTAAACATGCCGGTTAAGATAAACATGATCCACGTGGTCTGGCTCTAACAATGTTTGCACTGAGATTACTGAAACTGATGTTCTATTGCGTTCGGATTAATCCTTTGACAGTTCAGGCGAATTGTATGGTGAACAAAGAACGGTTTTCGGTCGAGTTCAGACGTTCCGGCCAGGTAAAAGTTGAAACTAAAAGAACGACAAAAGTACGAAATGAGCGTTAAAAGTTCACATCAAACTGATCGAGTATGTCCTGGCACGGAATCGAAACAGTTCAGTCACCATATTTTCAAATTTGAGTCACAAAGCATTGTTTATTATCGTGTCGGTAACGAAAAAACGAGAACGGAACGGAACGGTTCTCGTCGAATCTCGCGCCAAACTGAAAATTGAGCCAAGAGGAACTCGAATTCCGTATAGTCTGTTTCAGTTAAATGGCCGTTCGTTCGGTGCTTTTCGAGGGCTTTCGGTCTTTGTCGCTCTTGGAAAGACAGAAATCGGAGATTAGACTTGCCTTTCCACTATCACGGTGTTTCGTTTATTCACTCGTTTCCACTGATCGACGTAGCTTTGAAGATTCGTCCGTTTGCTATATTTTTCTTCAACTTTTATTAGCCCTTTGAAGATTTTGAAGTTGAAATTGAAAAATCAATCCTCGATTGAGCCACATTTAAAAAAGCCAACAGGAATTTAGTTTGAAACATATATACCTAAAATCAAACTAAATTAGCATGACGTCACAGACACAAAAATTTGAATTGTTACATTCATAGAAATACGTGACGTCATCTTAAATTTGCTTGATTTAGTTTATAGGAATAGCAGCATTGTTGCTAGTTTGTAAATGGTCAAAAAAAGCAGGAAGCTGAAAGCTGCTTTTTTGACCAATTACAAACTTCCCACTGTGATTTTTTTAGGTTTCCTAATCCTAATTTTAAAACGCTTTTTCAAAACTTTCATTTTTGATAGAATATCAAAATAGGACGTTCTTAGCGTACGCGACTGTTGATATCTCCGCACTAAAATTTTTTTGGGTCATTTTTAAAACCTTGCCATTTCGAAACGAATCAACAGATTTTAATGCGGTTTGGACTGTTATTGGGCTTGGTTTATTGGCTTTTAACCGAAGTAAAAAACTTTTGCTTTAATGCACTCTAAGTGCCTTATACAGGGTGTAAGAGAAGTGCGTGCAAAAAAGTGAAATTTTCAAGTAGTCCTTAATTGACCAATATTTTATTTAAAAAAAAAAATTTAAAAAGCAGCAATCTGAAAGCTGCTTTTATGACCAATCACAAACTACCCACTGTGATTTTTTAGGTTTCCTAACCCTAGATTTAAAACGCTTTTTCAAAACTTTAATTTTTGATAGAATATCAAAATAGGACGTTCTTAGCATACGCGACTGTTGATATCTCCGCACTACCATTTTTTTGGGTAATTTTTAAAACCTTGCCATTTCGAAACGAATCAACAGATTTTAATGCGGTTTGGACTGTCATTGGGCTTGGTTTATTGGCTTTTCACCGAGGTAAAAAACTTTTGCTTTAATGCACTCCAACTGCCTTATACAGGGTGTGAAAGAAGTGCGTGCAAAAAAGTAAAATTTTCAAGTAGTCCTCAATTGACCAATGTTTTATTAAAAAAAAAATAAAAAAAACAGCAAGCTGAAAGTTGCTTTTTTGACCAATTACAAACTACCCACTGTGATTTTTTAGGTTTCCTAACCCTAATTTTAAAACGATTTTTTAAAACTTTCATTTTTGATAGAATATCAAAATAGGACGTTCTTAGCGTACGCGACTGTTGATATCTCCGCACTACAATTTTTTTGGGTCATTTTAAAACCTTGCCATTTCGAAACGAATCAACAGATTTTAATGCGGTTTGGACTGTTATTGGGCTTGGTTTATTGGCTTTTTACCGAGGTAAAAAACTTTTGCTTTAATGCACTCTAACTGCCTTATACAGGGTGTGAGAGAAGTGCGTGCAAAAAAGTGAAATTTTCAAGTAGTCCTTAATTGACCAATATTTTATTTAAAAAAAAAATTTTAAAAAGCAGCAATCTGAAAGCTGCTTTTTTGACCAATTACAAACTACCCACTGTGATTTTTTACGTGTCCTAACCCTAATTTTAAAACACTTTTTCAAAACTTTCATTTTTGATAAAATATCAAAATGGGACGTTCTTAGCGTACGCGACTGTTGATATCTCCGCACTACAATTTTTTTGGGTAATTTTTAAAACCTTGCCATTTCGTAACAAATCAACAGATTTTAATGCGGTTTGGACTGTCATTGGGCTTGGTTTATTGGCTTTTTACCGAGGTAAAAAACTTTTGCTTTAATGCACTCCAACTGCCTTATACAGGGTGTGAGAGAAGTGCGTGCAAAAAAGTGAAATTTTCAAGTAGTCCTCAATTGACCAATATTTTATTTAAAAAAAAAATTAAAAAAAGCAGCAAGCTGAAAGCTGCTTTTTTGACCAATTACAAACTACCCACTGTAATTTTTTATGTTTCCTAACCTTAATTTTAAAACGCTTTTTCAAAACTTTCATTTTTGATAGAATATCAAAATAGGACGTTCTTAGCGTACGCGACTGTTGATATCTCCGCACTACAATTTTTTTGGGTCATTTTTAAAAAATTGCCATTTCAAAACGAATCAACAGATTTTAATGCGGTTTGGACTGTCATTGGGCTTGGTTCATTGGCTTTTTACCGAGGTAAAAAACTTTTGCTTTAATGCACTCTAACTGCCTTATACAGGGTGCGAAAGAAGTGCGTGCAAAAAAGTGAAATTTTCAAATAGTCCTCAATTGACCAATATTTTTTTTTGGTTTAGTTTTAACATAAGGAAGTATTATTTAGGTCAATATCTCGGGACGTTTTTGGGCGTTTCCCAATTAACGTCTTATGTCACAAGAAATATTGATTTATTCGAAAAAGACAACATTACAGTGCTCAAGCTCGAATTAAGTTATGGCAGCAGCTTTATATGTATCATTTTAGTTGGGTGTATATCCAATATTATCTGTTACATAATTTTTCTATTTTGCACCCGCTTTTTTTCCACCCTGTATAGTAAAGTGGCGGTGCATTTAAGTCAAAGTTTTTCCATCAACCAAGAGCCAATAAATTAAGCTCAATGATAGTCCAAACCACATTAAAACTGTTGATTCGTTTCGAAATGGCGAGGTTTTAAAAATGACGAATGCAAAATGCAGAAATTGCAGCACTGTTCGTAAGTTGTTATTGGTCAAAAAAAGCAGCAAAAAGCCACTTTTCTTGACCAATAAGACGCCACCCACTGTATTGTGATGTCATAGCTGTCAAAGCTGATTTCATAAAACTATAAAAGATTACTTTGCAACACTTTAAAAAACAACTATTAATATTTGTTAAGTATTACAAAATGAAACAAATTTAATTATAATACTAGAAACTCAGAATTTTATGAATAGTAAGCTCTGTGTATCATACCTTTAAAAATTATGCATTATATACTAAAAATCAAAGTAAAATGAGATGACGTAACTTAAGTAGAAGCTTTGCAAACATTTACATACAGTGAATTTGTAATGTAAGCATCCATTAGACATCTACTCCACGTGTACCTTACCAACCCACGCAGTTCCTAATAAATCTTGAATAATATTAAACTGGAAGCCGTATTTACTATTTACTAAATGGATGGCGTAATTGTCGTCCTCTGGAATGTGTACATCCGTGTTTACGTAACTGACATAATGAAATCCCATATAACGCTCTAATTAAACAAGGCCCAATGGCCAGTTTATTATGTGCGTTAATGTGAACTACATATTAACTTTAAAAATTACGTAACAAAAATTTGACTATACAATTTCTTCGCTTCATAGAATTGTTATTGCAGTTTAATAGAATTTTATTAAATTCCTTGATTTAGGAACAAATGGAAAAATTAATAAACTTCCGAACTGGCCGTGGATCATACATATTTATGAACGAATTTGAATTACAAATTATTGGTTTATATCACCGAAATAAAAGGAGTTTTCTCTGTATTCCGGCTTGGTTTCGGATTAATTAGTTTGATGAGCGTGTTCGCTTTCGAGGAAAGTGGAACTCCCTTTTCGAGCTCGACATTTTCATTAAGTCAATCTACTAAGTTGCACTGTCCTGCTGATTTTTGAGAAAAATTACTGATCCGTCTGCAGCAAAACGTCATTACACAAAATGTCAAAAACTGAAAAATATTAACGAGTATTCGAGCAGAAATTCAATGCAGAAGTGGTCTCTGCTTCGTTAATCGCGTCACTGCATCGGTCCGAAGAGCAATCGTGCGAATAAGGATCAGAATCAGTTTTCCCGATTTAAGGAAGTGAACATGAGACATCTCAACGTAATGCCAAAGACCAGAATGTTAGGGAGAGTCCCTTATGGATCTGACAGCGATTTATTAGTTTGCATCGGAAATGGCAGCGACAGTTAATATTAGATATTAATGTTAAAGGGGCACTTATGTTCTATTAATATCCACTTGTTACCAGACCAATGTGTTAGGAATATGATAAAAATACATAAAAAGATATACTTAATATAGAAATCACAGCTTTTTCTTGACCAATGACGAAGGAAAGACATTAATACAGAAAAACATTACTTCAATCAAAAGTACATTATACCATTAGTAGACAAACAACAATTAAAAAAAGAATAATACAAAAAATAAAATAAGAATAACTGTATTAATTATTATTTTTTAAGTGAGTTAAATGAAGGAATAAATACTTTGGACTTGCCTGTTTCTATACAAAATTATAAAATTTAAATACTTACATCTTGGAGCTCTTAAAATATGATAAAATAAAGATCCTATTCGAAGGCCAACGAAGAAAGTTTTAATGAATCCTTTTAAATCATCGTTGAAGTTTGGAATAATATATTTAATGAGATTTTCAAAATATTTTTAACCAAGGTTCCTCGCCTAATTTACGTCTTTGGAGATTTAGGTGTGTAATTTTCAAGGGTGTTATTCTCTGAGGAAAACTTTCCCGGAATGACCTAATTTTCGAAACCGTTAACCTTGTATCTTTCTTATTTTGTGATATTAAACGTTCTATTAATCGTAATTGTTTAGGGACTGAAAAGAAAAGCCGATTAGTGGGTAAATCTTTCGAGATTAGAAAAGCAATAAATTGAAGAAGTATTTCTGTAGTGGCGTAAAAGATGAAACAAAATTATTTATAATTTATCTGCTTTAAAAACTCTTAATGCATACAGCCAAGTTTCAACGTATTTCCGCACTTTATTCGAGAAATTTATGAGAAAAATCACGTGTAACTTGATTTTAAAAGTATTCGTTTTATGTAAATGCCTGCTATCTGAAGCAGAGGTCTTTTATACGAAATTTATGGACGAACTTATAATTTAATTTAATCTACATTAGAGGAGCTTTTATCTTTTTAAACCTTTCTGTTCTTTGGAAATATAATGACTTTCTTTACTCTAAAAACGTAATGAAAAATCTAGGGCGAAGGAAACGACGAAAGAAGGAAATTTTATACTCGTCGCTGTATCAGGAACATTTAGCAAGATGTCTTGAGAGAGCACTAAATTTTCTGATTGTGCTGATAATTAGGAAAATGTCGCCTCGATTTAATTAAACTCCGGAGGCTTTTACAGCAGATAAATAAACGTTTATTTAAATTTTAATTACAGAGTGATCACAGTTGACCTATCGATGACGAAAGCAATTTAAACTTCTTGGAAAATAACCGAATTAAGCATTTTCTTCTAGAACAACGGGTTAAATCGGTTTAACACCGATTAGAGCAAAATATATCATAAAAGCTATGGGCGAGCAGCTTTATTTTACCGGAGAGCAAGTAGATTTACATAAAATCTCATAAACCCTCGACGAAAGGGTTATTAGGCTGAGACCGTCCGAAATATTTCAGTTATTTAGGATTAGGGTGAACCCCGGATTCAAACTTATTTATTGTTTATTGAATAATTTGGTGCAATTTGATTCTGTAGGTAAAATCCGACTGTGGAAGTAATATGATTTATTATTAATTTCATTTTCTTTATTATTTCTTGTTTAAATTATGTCAAATAATATATTTTTGAGATGAAAAAAATTATTATTTCAATCAACAATTTGTAATTTAGATTATTTACAAACTGACAGAAATAACTGTCATAAATATCAGTCTTGTTTCGAAAACTGTGTTTGGCAATTATGACATTACTGACAGATATCACGTGATTTTTGGAGGATAATTTAGCTAGACAGTCACGTGACCACTGTCATAAATCTCAGAAACACGTTTTGTATCGAATACTGGACGGACACGTTTCTTCACCCTCATGTTTGCAACTTTTGAGCACAGTTTGACATTCAGGGACAAAATTGCTTGTCAAACTCGTTTGGAGTAAGAAAATTTTAAGTTTTAAGCATATTTTTGGAATCCTCATTAAATTCCCTATCCAATAACCGGAAAAAAACTAAAAGATTTTGTACAGTCAATCATCAGGTGTAAGCATAAGGTTGGTTGACAACCTAATTCCTAGCTTTAGCTAAATGGTAGTAGCAATAATCTTTTTTAATACCTTAAAATGTCCTAAAACTTAATGACGTAATTTTATCATTATCTAGGCTAGAGAACTTTAATGATAATATTAATATCAGCAATTTTGTGCCTTAGTTGGGCAAAAATAGAATATTGTTCAGTAATGAGTAGGTATGTAATGATAGCTATTACTCACGAAGATTAATAGGAAGAGAATCACAGTTTTTTTGTATCAATGTCAATAATTTACCATTCGATAGCCCATCAAAAAAATAAGTTAACATACACTATGTCATTTTCCTGAAAAATGCTTCCCAAGGAAAATCGGTTTCTTGTCATAACTGTCCGACTGCTGGAGCAATAATGGTTTTCATTTTTCTGCCTTATTCTCTACGTCACTGGATATTTTGCAAAAATTTCAGTTTTTTTTAACTTACAATTTGAAAAATAAAGTATCTCTTATAAAATTCTGATTTGAAACCTCGTTTACGAGATAATTGAGTTATTACATTCAAAGGCCCAAAACCAACTCAGCCCAACTTAAAAATTGTCTTGAAAATGGTGAAAATTGACTTAAGAAGCTTAAAAAATGTCTTTGTAGCCAGTTTTCATAGTTTCCAGACAAATTGAAAGACTTTAGTTTTGAAAATTGACTTAGAAACCAGTAAATTTACTTTGAAACGGTGAAAATTGACTTGAGAAGCTTAAAAACTCTCTTTCAGTCAGTCGTTATAGTTTTCAGATAAGTTAAAAACTTTAGTAGTGAAAATTGACTTGTAGCCATGAAAAACTACTTTATCGAGAATTTTTTACAACAAATTCACACATTTCAACCTTGAAAATTCTTGGACACCAAAAAGTGACTCTGAACCAATGAAAAGTAACATCAAAAGTAAGTTTTCATAATTTGAAAATACATTTCAATATTTTAGTCTTGAAAATAGTCTTCAATACAGGATATTGACATTAGATTTATGAAAATTGACTTGAAGACTAACTTTTCAAGTTTCCTACTTTGCTTTTAAATTTTTTAGAACTCTGGACTATTTTTAGGGCTTAAAAACTGCTTTCAGCTTAGAAAATCAAGTTTTAGGGTTATCTTCACCAAGTTTTTGACATGGCAGACTTAAAAAACTGTTTTTATATTTTCCACAGGCTTAAACATGCCATTTCACGCTTTGTCAGTATTAAATTGACTGCTAGACGCTTCACTGTACTTTAAGACTGAAAAATCGAATTTTAAACTATTTTTTATAGTAAAAGTTAAGTTTCAGACTCTTCATTGATGAAAGTAAACAATTTTGGCATTAAATGCTACGATATTAGTCGTCAACACTAATTTTTAGAAGTAAAATAGTTCGAAAATTCCAACTGTTACCAGCGTTTAAATGAATAAAACAAAATTTGATTGAATGATCAGTTTTACACTACTTATAGTCTAAAAAATTGAACGCCAGTAAACATTAGTCCAAAAATCCTGTTTTTTGACTATTTTCAGTGTCAAAAATTAACTCGTTAACCTCACAGATGACCAGATTTGAATCCTTTTGAACCATTTTAAAGTAAAAAATATTATTTATTGTTCCAAATTTCATCAAAAATGGTTTGACAGTTGTAGCAAAAAAAACGATTTTTTAAACTGAACTTTGGAGGTCTGTGCCTTCCTTAGGAAGCGTTTTTCAGAAAAATGACATAATGCATGTCAACTTGTTTTTTGATGGGCTATCGAATGGTGAATTATTGACACGAAAAACTGGACCACCCTGTATCGATCCTCTTTAAAACATTTAACTTAACCGCGGTTGCTTTCGTACACGATTTGAATTCAAATGGCTTTCCTATCATGTCAAAGCATGATCACGATCAATTTTGTCCAAGCAAATAGCAAGTCCGATTGCCAAATAGTGGGTCCGTCATCACTGTGCCACTTGACGGCAACCGGAAGTCGCGGAGATCGTGACGTATTACATCCGGTCTGGACTGAGAGACGGTAAACCGTTAATGTTAGGGGATGTCAAGGCGGTTTATGGAATCTAGTCGTGAAAATGATGCTCCAAGTTGTCCTAAAAATTTGCAATGTTTTTCATTGAATGTATTGTAATTTTCCTGGACGTGATAAAGAAACATGTTAGTTTTTTCTGGATGTGGAAAATTATTACTAAGGCTTGCAAAACAGGGCAACCATTTAATCTGCACATGCAACCGAAAGAATTTCCTTACCAGCACGGCTATATTTCTATTATTGGTCGAGGTTTAGTAATTTCGGAGTTGTATTTCCGTGCTGAAATGTCAACAAGAGCGTATTTTTCTCATATTATTATTACCGCGTGCGTGCAGACCTAGAGGCAGACAGGTTTGCAATTATTATTTTCATGTGCATGACAACGTTATAACTAGAAGTTACGGTATTTTCGCTAGAGTCACGCAGACGTAGTACTGACTAATAATTACTGCTCGTTTGATTTCATGTGATAACGTATCAAAGGAAAAAAAAGAAGGTAAACATTTGTAATTAATCTGATCATGCGGTAGGGATATCCTGGGACTTTTTTGCTTTGCAATTTTCTTTTTTAGGTCAACTTCACTTTTCCACTGCTGTTAATTGTTTTTCTTTTACTTACCTCATTTGCTGATAATTTACATGAAGGCCTAAAGATATTTAACGTAAAAGTGTGTATTTTTTATTCTTCCACTTCCAAAGCTTATATATTATTGTTTCTTACGGTAATTTCCTACACATTAAAAGACTGTGTCAATTTGGGACACAACTCCAGGACAGTACTTCATTGCAAAACTCAAGTAAGGCACATTCACATTTTCTTTAGGGATTGGTGTATCCACGCTAAGCTTATTCCAAATGTGCACCAGGTAACTGCTCTTTTCCACATAAGACATTAGAGCGTCTTTGTATTTTTCCTCAAAATACATATTCCATAAATAATAAGGCAGCAAGTAGAATGCTGAAGGTGGTAGAAAAATAAAGTCTTCACAACTCCCCATACGGATCAGCAATTCTTGTTTGAATTGTGAACATCTCCGGAACATTACTCTATAATTGTTTTTATTTTATTTCAAGTTGCAAGTATTGCAAACAATTACCTTGTGATCAGGTGGGGGCCATTATTTCCCCAATTTTTCCCATCAAAATTTGTAGACAACTCCTCCAAACAGTCGTTAATGTATTCACGTCCACTTTGGTGTAGACCAAAACCGAGAGCGGCACTACCTAAATAGTTGTCTTCTACTCCTGCGAAATTTTCTGGCAATGTTGACAAATTTTTTGTCACTATTACATCCAAGTCTAAGTAGATTCCCCCATATTTCCATAATGTCAGAAACCTAAAGTTAAGTTTGTAAGGTAAGAAGTTTACTGAAAGGTTTTCATCATCTATTTTAATAGCCCATCAATCGAATGATCAATTTAAAGCTTATGAATAGAGTCCGGATTTCTAGAAATTTTGCTTTTTGTAAATAATAAAAGCAGACAACCTTTGACATCTAATGTGAACGATTTAAGCAAAAACACGTCATTTGACAGATTTTGTTGATGCTTTTTTTGCTTTTTTCTTCGTTTTGTGCTTATTTTAGATTTTTCTGCTTATTTACCGCTATTTTTGTATGGTTTAACTAGTTTTTTATAAAACAAGCTTTTCAAGTTTTTAAAAATAAACTAAACTAATAACAGCTTTGACAAAAAATTACTATATTAAGATATTAAAGGCTTCTGAACGACAAAAACATGTCGCAAAATATATAAGTATCAATTTACAAATTTAAACTGACCAAAAAATTTCCAAATAATCCTAAAGTAGTCTAAAAAAATGTAAGAACATTCCAAAACACTATAAAACCCTTCTAAAATGCCTTGCAAAGCTTACAAATCAGCCTAGCTTCTAAAGGCTTTTAGAACAGTCTAAAAGCTTCCAAATGCTTTTCAATTGATTTAGAAACTCTCAAAAGCTTCCGTATGCTTCTGAAGCAGTTTAACAGCTTCCAAAAGTTTCTAAAACCGTCTACAAGGTTTCAAATGTCTTAAAGGCAGTCCAGAATCTTCAAGGCTCTTTAAACTGAACCCAAACACCTTCCAAATGCTCCTAAAGTAGTTTAAAAAGATTTTAAAACACTACAGAAACTCCAAAATATGTCTAAAGTCTTTCAAAACAGTCTAGAAGCTTCCAAAAGCTTTTAGAACACTCTAAAGGCTTCCAAATAACCTTCAACTAGTCTAGAAGCTCTCAAAAAATTTCAAGCCAGTCTAAAAGCTTTCGCATGCTTCTAAAGCAGTTTAAAAGCTTCCAAAAGTTCAAATTCACTTGTCTTAAAAGCAGTCCAGAACCATCAATGCTCCTAAAGTAGTCTAAAAACATTTTAAAACACTACAGAAACTCCAAAATGCTTCTAAAGCAGTCGGAAGTCTTTCAGAACAGTCAAGAAAGCTTCCAAAGTCATTTAGAATAGTCTAAAAGATTCCAAATGCTTTTCAACTAGTCTAGAAGCTCCCAGAAGATATTAAAGCAGTTTAGAAGCTTCCAAAAAATTTTGTGAACCGTGTAAGAGATTCCAAATGCCTCTAAAGCATTACAGAACCTTCAATATGCTGTTTAAACAGTCCAAAAACCTTCCAAATGCTCTCAAGTAGTTAAAAAACTTTTGAATGTTTTCAGAACAGTCTAAAATCTTCCGTATGCTTCTAAAGCAATTTGAAATCTTCAAAAAATTTCTAGAAGTTGAACTGAAAAAAAACTCTTTTTTTCAGCTTTTTTGAAGCTATTTTACAGATTTGTACGCTTTTTTGAAGAAAATAATTTTGCTTTTTAAGCGCTTTTTTTCACGATTTTAGTGCTTTTTAATCCGGACTCTACTTATGAAATTGATTGTTGACAGAATCTAATCTTTATTACCTACTCACTTGTTATTTATAAATATTGAATACCAACCTACCTTAAAATATCACTGGCATGTGTAATTGGATAGTTTGAATTCTGAATATCACCATTTACCCACAATCCTTCGACTTTCGTATCCTGGACATACCTCTTCAAATTAAAATGCATCAACTTGACGTTATGGTACTCACTCAGAACTTTCAGCATCCTATCAGATTCACTATGCTCATCTAAAACCATTCCTTTACATTCAGGATGAATTTGATAAAAGACTTACCTTTAATAACACCAGGTGAAGCAAAAAGAAGATATACTTCCATGTCTGGATTCATTCGAGCAGCACTTTCAACAGCACAAGCCTGTCTAGGTGATAAATATATTTTTCCCTTTTGACTAGAAGTGCAGGAGGTTTCTAGAAAAAATATATTTTTTTTCTTTTTACTTGGTGGATTATCACTAATATCAGAGAGGGACTCTGTTACATTGTCCGCGTGACACATTAGGTTCTTAGCAGTCACCCAGTTAGTATCAACATCCGGAAACTCTTGCTTGAGTGGCTGATAGAATATTGTCAGCATAATCCAAGTAGTGATTATCATAAAAATGATCACTAGAAACCTGGTTTTGTTGAGCAAAAACATACTGAATGGACTGGGAACCTAAAAGTTTTTATTTCAGGCTTTAGCAGTATACCTATGTAAATTATAACAAATACCTTGCAAATCGTGAATATATTAACAATACATCATTGTCATAAATGCCATGTTACCATGCAGTAAGTAACATTCGTAGAATTAGTAAAAAATACAGTACTTATGGTATAATTACTATTGTAACACTCCCAGCTTGAGGTAAAATCAAAGTTTGTTAATGTAAGACTATAATAGTGACCTAGGAACCCAAAACACTTTGTTCACTAGGTTTATATACTATTTTATTCACTTTAGAAGCGAAAAACTAGAAATTTAAACTTACAAAACTAACAATACTGATTGACAGCTCGTTTAACTGATAGTTGTCATTGATTGTTTTTGGCATGGTGGAGATGGCATTTGTGCTCTATAAGTGTTGGTATGACTATGTCCGTTTTCCCTACCTTCACTTGTTCCATTTAAGAGCAACTTAGGCAAGTATGGTTCAGACTGTTATATTTTGTACATAATTTGTCACATTCAAATCTTCACTTAGCTTAGTTTTAATTACATCCCCGAGGGATAAAAATTGCACTTTTAATCCCTAAATTGCACTAACAAATTTTGACACAAAAAATACAATTTAAACTTACCTAAATCATATTTTGTATTTGTGCTTACTGGAGTTACACACTAATAAAAATATTATATTACCAGTTTATCAGAAACAGTCAAAGGACTAATTTGAGATTAGATAAAAGTTCATATTGATATTATTTAACAGAAGGGATATGGTTTGATAAGAAAAATTTTGTATAAAAGCCAATATTGTGACTGATTCCCTCTATACATCAATAGCTCAGGTACATAACATACAGTTTTGAGTCTTATATGGAATTTTAAACAACTGAGAACTAAATATACTTTACATATTTTAGTTCTGGAGTTGCTACGTGCCTCCTCAATGAACTCTGCTTGAATGTTCCAGGCATATAATATAGTGTAATATACATAATTCTGAGTTAAATCGTATTAAGCATAGCAGACGTGTTTCTAGATTGTTTCAACGCAAACTTCCTAATACTGTTATGAAAGCATTAGCTGATAAGCGGAATTTTGTGTACCCTAACTCATATCGGAAGGGACCATCTCCGCTCTAGAGTTGTTATTGTCCCTTTATGTAGCAATTAGAACAAGTAGGAAAATTCTGTACTGGATAAGTCAGAATTAATTATAACGTCAAAAAATCAATATTTTCTCTACTACCATCATCCAGTTTACAGTGTGAACTAACTAAAGGCTATCGTCAGTTTGTGCAACGCTAATTGTCTACTGAATTGTTATTAGCCGTTGTGTTACAAGTTGCCTAACTATGTTAGTAATGGAAGCGTTCCCATTAGATCCCATTTCAGCTCGGTTATAGGTCTCACTAGTCCAAATTCCGTAAAGAGATACAATTTAAACTTACTCGCAATTTGAATTGTTTGTTAAATGGAAAATTATTTTTAACCAAATTCCTACGAAGCAATTAGCACTTGTCGTAAATTATTCTCCCTCTAATTAAGGCCAGCCAAGTAAGAGGATAAGAAATTTCTGCTCGGAACAATTAATTGGAATAATCTAAAAAGCCTCGAAATCATTGCCGGGACGGCAAAAATTAAAAAACTTTGAGGCACTGTAAATCAAAGATTTTTGGGTTTGAGGGAAAGTTATTCGAGTTGTCTCAATTACGATTGAAATTGATAAATGGTCGGCTTTCAAAAGAAATCATTTATTTCTAATCTAATTTAGTGATTTTTTAAACAGTGTAATATTTGAGTAAATTATAGTTTGTAATTGGTTAAAAAAGCAGCACGCTGAAAGCTGCTTTTTTTTGACCAATCACAAGTCACTTTTACGCAAATGTAACACATGTGGATTACCTACAATATTTTCCTGACATTAATAGTGCCAGTGCCAGGGTTGCCAAATTGAACAAAAAAATTAAGTTAATTGGTTAGCTAGATAATTTTTAAATCAATGAAATATGATGTTCCTATGCCTGTTCCAGAATTCCATGAATTCTCCAGATATCTGGATCGTTTTCAGATTTGCTAGTCGTGTCACGTGTTTACTTTACAATTTCAGCTTTAGCAACTGCCTAAATGTAATTTACCAAACTTTCAACGAATAAACTAAATTTTTAAGGTCACGTGCCTTTTTTTGACCGATGTCAACTTACATTTACAGTGTTGCAAGCTCAAAAATGTATTATTAAAGTCACGTGATGTGTATTTTACAATTTCAGCTCTTGCAACTGTCTAAATGTAATTTACCAAATTTTCAATCTAAAAACTACATTTTTAAGGTCACGTGACTGTTTTTTGACAGATATCAACTTACATTTACACTGTTGCAAGCTCAAAAATGTATTATTAAAGTCACGTGATGTGTATTTTACAATTTCAGCTTTGACAACTGTCTAAATGTAATTCACCAAATTTTCAACGTATAAGCTACATTTTTAAGGTCACGTGACTGTTTTTTGACAGGAGTCAACTGGCTTTTACAGTGTTGCAAGCTCAAAAATGTATTATTAACATCACGTGATGTGTATTTTACAATTTCAGCTTTGATAACTGTCTAAATGTAATTTACCAAATTTTCAACGTATAAGCTACATTTTTAAGGTCACGTGACTGTTTTTTGACAGGAGTCAACTGGCTTTTACAGTGTTGCAAGCTCAAAATTGTATTATTAACGTCACGTGATGTGTATTTTACAATTTCAGCTTTGACAACTGTCTAAATGTAATTTACCAAATTTTCAACGTATAAGCTACATTTTTAAAGTCACGTGACTGTTTTTTGACAGGTGTCAACTGGCTTTTACAGTGTTGCAAGCTCAAAAATGTATTATTAACGTCACGTGATGTGTATTTTACAATTTCAGCTTTGACAACTGTCTAAATGTAATTTACCAAATTTTCAACGTATAAGCTACATTTTTAAAGTCACGTGACTGTTTTTTGACAGGTGTCAACTGGCTTTTACAGTGTTGCAAGTTCAAAAATGTATTATTAACGTCACGTGATGTGTATTTTACAATTTCAGCTTTGACAACTGTCTAAATGTAATTTACCAAATTTTCAACGTATAAGCTACATTTTTAAGGTCACGTGACTGTTTTTGACAGATGTCAACTTACATTTACAGTGTTGCAAGTTCAAAAATGTATTATTAAAGTCACGTGATGTGAATTTTACAATTTCAGCTTTGACAACTGTCTAAATGTAATTTACCAAATTTTCAACGTATAAGCTACATTTTTAAAGTCACGTGACTGTTTTTTGACAGGTGTCAACTGGCTTTTACAGTGTTGCAAGCTCAAAAATGTATTATTAACGTCACGTGATGTGTATTTTACAATTTCAGCTTTGACAACTGTCTAAATGTAATTTACCAAATTTTCAACGTATAAGCTACATTTTTAAGGTCACGTGACTGTTTTTGACAGATGTCAACTTACATTTACAGTGTTGCAAGTTCAAAAATATATTATTAAAGTCACGTGATGTGTATTTTACAATTTCAGCTTTGACAACTGTCTAAATGTAATTTACCAAATTTTCAAAGAATAAACTACATTTTTAAGGTCACGTGATGTGTATTTTGCAATTTAAATGTTTACAACTGTGTAAGTTTAATTTATCATTTTCCAATGTTTAAACGGCGTTTTGAATGTCACGTGACGGTTTTATACAATGTCAACTGGCCTTTACAGTGTTGCAAGGTCAAAAATTGAATTATCAAGTCTAAACTTTATTTTTGCAACTTTTGAACACAGTTTGACAGTTTTGACGTTAGTGACAGTTGTCACGTGATTATAGAACTCTATTTAGCTAGACGGTCACGTGACAATTGTTGTCTTCTGTGATCAAGTCCAGTAAATTGCTTTCTGTAAGATTCTTAATCTGAATTTCATTTAAATTAATTAATTATTAAGTAGATTAAATTCTGTAGTTGGATGGCAAAAAACATAAACATTCATATCCACAATTTATTAAATTGTTAGGTTAGGTGTTAACTGAATGCAATCTTACCGTCCTCTCACATATTATTTCCTGTTTAATTCCCAATTTCAATTCATATTCAAAATAATATAAATTACCAGTCTCACAAAGGAATTGTGACGCAACAGAAAAGTTAAAATCTCTCCTAATTTTCTTTTTCTTCTGCCCGCACTAACTTAAAAATAAAGTAGAGTATGCCATGAAAAATAGAAGGAAAAGTACTTTAAAATGAGTTTTCGCCACTGGAGAAAACTTCATGCAAATAGAATTCCGAGTTGTGTATGAATTGTTGAAATATGCATTCCAATTTAACGTTTATAAAACTTTCGTCTCGCCTAATTGCCAAGTTTATTAGTTTCAATGCACTAACATCTGGTTTTTGGGAGGATTATGCGTAACCTGACACCCTCCAATTACGCATTTTGTCCCTGTTGTAAAACATTCTGGTCGGACGGTTATTCAAATGTATGCGGAGATATGCTAAAATTAATTTTTCTTATGACGTCGTAAAGGGAAACATGATGTAAGGGTGAATAGATTTCAAGTTCCATTCCGCTGTTTTAAAGCCGGTATTATGGTAATAGATATTAAGTACGCAATATATTTGTAAATGAACCCGTTGAATTTATTGTCTTTGAGGGCGTTTCAGTTGACAGAAAAGTAAGGTGCAAACCAAGACAAATGGCGGTTTCGTCATATAAGTCAAACTTTTAAACATTTACCTTGAATTTGACTATATTAGGGTATGATAAAAACCTGTATTTGAATTATTCAAAATCAATTTCTACGTCCACGAATGTTAAACTAAATATTATATAACTAGCCGGCTAGTTTTAGAATAACACAATATCCGTTGAGAGTATACGATTTCCCGCTCGGAGGAATATAATAAAGCCGGCTAAAATAGCTTTGAATTTTCCCGTAAAAATCGTATAAGGGCGTACTGAATTTGAGGGAGCGTTAGGGTTACGAGAATTACCATAAATTGTTTCGCGTTTGTGTCAATGTGAAAAATTACGTCAAACTAGTTGGATTTTTTTTTGTTGGAAGGATGTCCTGAAAAAACATAGTAAATTACACACAATTTCAACTTTGTCAATATCAAAAATCAGTCAGTTACACCAGTAATACTGTTATTACTATAACACTGAAGATAAGCAGAAAATGACATTTTACACACCAGTTTGGTAGTGTGTAAATGCCGGTTTTACAAAATGTTCAAACAACTTACAGTCCTGACTGTCAAGAACTATTAAATTATTTTAGACTTTACTGGGATTTTTTTACCCTTTCTGGGTTGGTTTCGAAGTTAAATTTGAGCCTGCAAACAACTTGTAAAGCTTTATTTTTGCCTCGTCAAACTCAAAAATCAACATTTGAATGAAACAGAACTTTCCTTAGTCTTAAACAACAAATTTTTGTAGCTGAATTGCATCCTTCATTTGTGGAAATTGCAATTCGTAAATTGCAAAATTCAAAGCTTTAGACCGATAATAATTCTGAAAAACGTTTTCGTATTCCGTATAGGTACGTTATTGTTATGGCAACGATTGGGGTTACATTTTAGCAGATTTTGATTTTTCTGTCGTATTTTATGTGGAGGATATGACCGGTTGGGGGAAACTTGGGTCAGATGTTACGAGGAGAATTTTATTTTATAGATTAACCAAAACTGAAATTTGCCGGTTTACGATCTGAACCAGCAAAAATCTTTTAGAGTGTGTTGCACAATTTAGATCTGACAAAACATCTGTGCTACATACAGTAACTAATTAGGGGTTGGTTTCCAAGTCTCTGTTATCCTTCGTCACATGCTTACGTCCGCAATCCCTACAAAAACCTTTCGGTTCGTTAAGGGGAGAGTTTTGGATTTAGAGCTTTTATCAAACCCCCTGGATATTGTGTCTTCCACGACCGAAAAGTTTATAAATTATTGTCGCCAAACTGTTAATTACAACCGACTTGTACAAACCGCATTACAAGTACGTATTTGACCCGGAGTTTGGACACCCATTGTTTGAGGGATTCTTGTAGTTTATAAGATTTACACGAACACTGTCTTGTTGGAAAATATGTGTAATTAACCTCCTGGGGTTACAGGAAAGTTTAAAACTCCTAAAGAGCAGAAACATAATTAGTAAGTGCGCACGTAACAGCAGAGAAAACGAAGGGGGAAGTTTAAAGTAATTTTTTCCCTCGCCTTGAACGTTTAGGCTTAGCCCGGATGAGTTATAACTTTTGGCGTTGCCGTCTTTTCAATTTACTAATTGTTAAAATGATTTAAACCCTTAACTGTTGTACAAGTCGGAACCGGCCCTTCGAGATTTTCAGCACGTTTCCGATTATTATTTGCCCGATTGTAGTTCCGAGCTTTCTGATTGTAGCGCAGTATTTCATGTTTCTAAGTGCTCCGGCGAATACCTCAATTTTAACAAGAACGGATAGTTTTGAAATTGATTTAACGGTTATTTGTTGTAACAAGAAAAAGTTGGTGTGGAGGTGTGGCATGCTGAAAGCTGCTTTTCTTGACCCATCACAAACCATCCACTGTGCTGATTCTTCTTCTGCTGTCCATCACTCCATGCCATAAAGCAACACTGTCCAGACAAAGCATTTGACAAATCAAATTGTCAAGTTACTCTTCTTGGTGTTGATATTAAGGCCCATGTTCTTACTGCATTTGTAGTCCCAAGCATATCCCGCAAATCCTCCATGTTATCTGCAATTAAAACTGTGTCGTCCGCATAACGAATATTTTTGACCCATACTACTTCTAGGGCTTCCTGAAGATGGCTTCAGAATTGAAGAGAAGTGGGGAGAGAACACACCCTTGTCTGACCCTTCTTCAAATTGGTTTTGCTGTTGTGTTACCAAACCTGGTTCCAGTATACCAATCTATTTAGGATTTGGCTCAGTTTATGATGTGGGACTCTGTCGAACGCCTTTTCATGTTTTCCTCCTGGCAGAATTGGCAAAGACTTTCGCCACGATCATTTCGTAATCCTAGTCCTACAAAATAAAGTCTCACCAATGCTTCAAATCTTCCTTCTCCCACTTTGACATTGAAATCACCCATTATCATGTTTATCTCATGATTTTTAACTTGTTTGAGTACTTACTTTAATATGTTTGTTAATGCTGATACTTGAGCTTTCGACTTATAAGAAAGTGATACTTTTATCTTATCTTAAAAAAATAATTGAATTGTTGATAAATTGAAATTGCCTTTATCTATCAGAATGTAGGTCAATCTAAATTTCTACCGATTGGTTAAGAGTACTCAAGTCGATATTAAACCTGCGAAGGGGACAAAATAATTAAGAATTATTCCCAAAAGGCAATTATTTTCTCAGGCTCGCTTTTGGCAAAAAGAGGGAGATAGTGTCGGATTTAAATGAAATGAAGCCACAACCGGTTGAGGATTTTAACAAGGGGAACAAGCAATAAGACTGCTCACCGGCGCATATCTAATGCCCATTTGTTTGAACCGGATTTTTCGCACCTTCCACGACAACGCTAATTAAAGGAATATTCTATTGAGCCTCCTCTGAAATGCAATGGATAAGCGAAGTGTTAACCGAAATAAATTTTGGATTCCATCGGGCTTGTTCCAGATGGTTAATTGCTTAAGGCCCTCTGACAGGTTTAATCGAAACTAACATCTTATTTGTCTCTTTCCGCGAAGCAACAAACCAGAATTAATGACCCAATGACTCGAGGAACTAGGAATCCTAGTTGCTTTGGGAATAGCTTTCGCATCGATTCACATAGTTTACTATTAGTTCCCGTAGTGAAATTGCTTTCTGGTCGCGTAACCTTCATATGTTGATTTAATCAGTCCAATTAATTATTGCTTAGAACAAAAATAGTAATATTACAGACTAAGGGATGGAGGAAAGGATAAGTGAATTATCGATAATCTAATAGTGCGTTGCCTTTCCCCCTCTAATAGTTATTTCCAGACCCGCATTTATACAAAAGGGAATTAGAAAGCCAAAGTTGGTTGAAGGCAATCATAGGTATGCAAATGCGTAGCATGAAATTCATTTGCGGATAGGGGTTCGATGGAAATTTGTTGATTGAATGTCAGTAGCATACGAATTGTTAGCATCAGACTTGCTAAAGTTCCTCTAAAGATAATTTTTCATAGGAAAAACACTCACCAAATTCAAAAATGTGTGTGCGCGGCAAAATGCAGAAAGCAATCTTCATCAAAGGCCCATGCGGAGAGAACAAAAGCTGCTCGAATTTAAAAGCGTATTGAAACCAAAAATTAAAAAGGTATTTCTCACTTAGACAACAAATGAACGCATTCTGTATGCAGGGGAAGGTGTTAAAATGGGGCCGGAAGTCTCCCGTTAAGGGCCCTTCACACGAGTTGTGTGTATGCCGATGCGTTCCTATCCTCGAGATATA
This sequence comes from Ips typographus, assembly GCF_016097725.1. NCBI lineage: Eukaryota > Metazoa > Arthropoda > Insecta > Coleoptera > Curculionidae > Ips > Ips typographus. Next base: position 7,769,810 of record NC_138430.1, on the reverse strand, counting down.
GCTGCCAGTTATTCCGCTACATAAAGAAGAAGTGTCTGAGAATCATGCTGGAATACATGAATATTAACAAGAATGCTAATAGTTTCGTGTGTAATTGCAAGTTGCTTTTTTTTATTATAGTTCACCAAGCTGATCAATAATCACTCAGTATAGTAGTTAAAGATGGGAAATTTTAAAAAAAATTTTTTAGAGGAAAATGCAAAAAAAATTAAGAAATTTTAAGAGAATGATAAAGAAAGGCTGATAAATGCTCATCAAAGGCAACAATTCAGTAGGTAAATAAAATTTGGGCTTTGTGTTGTAAGTATAGTCTTTACAGCCCCATGGAGCCAAATTTGACAGTTCTCACGTTAAGAAACCCTTGTATACTTTTCCTAAGTCACGTGACAGCTGTCATAACTGTCAAAGCCCGTTCACCAGTGACCTGAAATTATAAAATTTAGAAATAGTTGCTTATTTCAGAAAATACACTGGAAGAGTTGTGTTTAAAGCACCATAAAGCCAAATTTAACAATTGGGACGTTAAGAAACACTTTTATACTTTTCTGACGTCACGTGACAGCTGTCATAACTGTCAAAGCCCGTTCACCAGTGACGTGAAATTATAAAATTTAGAAATAGTTGCTTATTTCAGGAAATACACTGGAAGAGTTGCGTTTAAAGCACCATAAAGCCAAATGTAACAATTGGGACGTTAAGAAACCCTTGTAAACTATTCTTAAATCACGTGACAGCTGTTATAACTATCAAAGCCCGTTCACCAGTGACCTGAAATTATAAAATTTAGAAATAGTTGCTTATTTCAGGAAATACACTGGAAGAGTTGTGTTTAAAGCACCATAAAGCCAAATTTAACAATTGGGACGTTAAGAAACACTTTTATACTTTTCTGACGTCACGTGACAGCTGTCATAACTGTCAAAGTCCGTTCACCAGTGACGTGAAATTATAAAATTTAGAAATAGTTGCTTATTTCAAAAAATACGCTGGAAGTTGTGTTTAAAGCACCATAAAGCCAAATTTAACAGTTGGGACGTTAAGAAACACTTTTATACTTTTCTTAAGTCACGTGACAGCTGTCATAACTTCCAAAACTCACTCGCCAGTGACCTGAAAGTATAAAATGCCTAATAGATTTGGTTGTTTGAGCAATTGCACTGTAAGTTGTGTATACAGGTCCATGGAGCTAAGTTTGTTAGTTTTAACGTGAATAAACACTTTTATACTTTTCTTACGTCACGTGACAGCTGTCATAACTGTCAAAACTCACTCGCCAGTAACCTGCAAGTATAAAATGCCAAATAGATGTGCTTCTTTGACCAATTGCACTGTAAATTGTGTTTACAGCACCATGAAATCAAATTTGACAGTTCTGACGTTAAAAAACACTTTCATGCTTATGTCACCGCTGTCAAATTCTGCTCCATAGAACTATAAATAGAATATACAATGTGATTTATTTAAGTGGTAGAACTAATTTGGATTAGTACTGTTGCGCCACATCTGATTTTTGACAGCTCTCAGGTGACGTAAGAAAGTGTCACTCACCCTCAAAAATGTCAAACTTGGGGCACTATTGGTGTGTAAATACAAGGTACAACTGTTTTGCGTTTGATAGTTTCATGTCACTGAATAGTGAGTTTTAATGTGTAGCTGTCAAATTTAACGTCTTAAACTGTCATTTAACATGCCAAATTTAATTTATTCTCCTGAAGAGATTCATCAAAGAAACGTGACTTTTTGACAGTTTACAGGTTCACGGCGATATTTAATGAGTTTTGACAGCTGTCAGGTGACTAAAGCTAGTTCAGTTTGTCAAAGTGGCCAATGTTTTTCCTACCACACGAATTAAGAGCTTCTTGAGCTTTTCGACGTTGCCAAAACGACTGAATTAAAAGTTTTGGCTTTGGCAACGTTGATTTGAATGTAATTAGCATCTAACATTTCTGAGCAATTTCTAGTTGTAGTGTCATATAAAATCTAAATGTATGAAATAGAAAACCGCACATAAATCTCCAATACCATTCACCTTTCTTGTGTGGAAGTAAGAGAGAAATCACCGCTTGGCATCGGCGTATTAAATATGGTTGCCCATGAATTATTGGAGCGGCGTTCTCCCAATTTCTAATATTAGAAAATGATTTAAGAGCTTTTCCGTACAGCATAATTCATAAAATTTTCATTGAATGTAACACTACCCCCAGGGACTTGTAGGTTAATCGCGTGTGGGTTGGAGAAACTACATACTTTATGGCAAATGGAAATTAGAGTGCTCATTCCAACAATTACTGCTGTTTTATTTCACTCTAAGTTTGTTTGCATATAGATATATAGTTTCAGGAGCCACTCTACGTAATGATGCATTTTGTCCAGAAAATTTTGATGGATATGCAGTTTTAGTATAGGATTGTCATTTATCAATTATTCCCACACAGAGGACCAAACTCGGTAATTAAGCCAAAACTAGATAGCTGCGCCCATTAAAATTTCCATTTTCGCATCGTTTTAGGCTCTAAATAAAACTAGTATTTTCCCTATAGTTTCCCAAATTACATTTTACCACATTTAACATCAAACGGCGATATTACGCATTCGAAACTGACAGAAGCGGTTTATAACAAACAATACTAATTTTCCTGCTGAGCTAAACTGTGAATCAGGCAATTTGGCTCTGCGGTCTACGTATGAGTGTTAATTATCTCTTTCCGGCATGTCAAAACAAAACGCTTGATATTTTCGGTTATTTGGGTATGCGTTTTACATATCAATTGATTGAAAATTGTCACGCAAAGCTGGAAAAACACGGTATATACAAAGTTGACAAGCAAATTTACAGAATCTGTTATGTCAATCACTTTGAAATTTGTGGAAATAGTGTATAATTGTCTTAAAATGTTATTTATACTAAAACACAATTTTACTGTTTGAAGTTTACATATTCGAACATTTCTTGACCAGTTACAAGCCAGAATCTGCAATTTACGCAAATGCTAACTGATGAGAAAAAAGTTTCATTGTTGCTCTTTTCACAACATTTTTCAGTTTCTTTTAAATTTATGTCAAAATCCACTTAAATCCATTTTCTTGTAAGCTCTTAAAAATACTAACCATTTAAGATTTATGATCAAAGAGGACGAGAAAAAATTGATGGAATAATTTAAGTTACAAAACCCTTTCCAAGACATTTCGAGCGAAGATATTCCCATATTTCAAAGTGGGCTTCTCGTATAACATCTTTATCTATTACATATATTTGGTAGGAGCGACAAGAAACGAATTTTCCCTTTTTACTGAGGTTATCCCTTAATCCTCCGGAGTGAGTTTAAACCGGACGATATAAGTCACGATCACGGCTGTTTCCGGTGGCCGACGAGTGGCGCTCTGTTGATAGACGCACTATTTGTCCTTTCGCCCTATTTTGCGCACTCTAATGCTCTCTGATTAATTTTTCCTTTCAGAGGAAATTCTCCTGCGTCTCAAGAATGAAAGTCGCTATATTTTTCTTCCATTCTTCGTATATTACTTCTGATTTTTCATAAGGAAAAGTTCGTACTACGGGCCACTTTTTCTGTATTAACTCCGGAAAATTGGAAAATAACTTTAGTGCGACCAGGAATTGAACAGATTATGATGCCTTTCAGACTCTCCATGTGACTGTATCGTATAATCCCAGCTTTTCACCACTTTAAATTATCCCTATACAGGGTGGTCCAGTTTTAAATGTGCTTCCTAAGGAAAATACAATCTTTCAAATTTCTGTTTTAAAAATCGGTTTTTTGTCATAACTGTCAGACCGTTGGAGCAATATTGATCAAATTTGGAACAAGCACTTTATTACACGTTATTACGGTCAAAGACCCAAAACTAACCTAACCCAACTTAAAAATTGTCTTGGAAACGGAAAATTCACTTAAGAAGTTTAAAAAATATTATTGTAGCCAGTTTTCATAGTTTTCAGACAAACTAAAAGACTTTAGTTTTGAAAATTGAATTAGAAAAGATAAAAATTTCAGAAGCTTAAAAATTGTGTTTGTAACTAGTTTTCATGCAAATCGAGAGACTTTAATACTAAAAATTGACTTGTAGACATAAAAACTACTTTTTTAAGAATTTGTTACTACAAATTCATACATTTAAACCTTAAAAATTGACTTGAACCCCAAAATGTAACTGAACTAATGAAAAGTGACATCAGAAGCTTAAAATTTGCATTTGAAGTAAGTTTTCATAATTTGAAGACAAATTTCAATATTTTAGTCTTGAAAATAGTCTTAGATGCAGGACATTAACATTAAATTCATGAAAATTGTCTTGAAAACGAACTTTTCGTGCTTTTTACTTTGCTTTTCATTTTCTTCGAATTCTGGACTATTTTTAGTGCTTCAAAACTGCCTTCAGCTTGGAAAATCGAGTTTCAAGACTATCTTCACCAAGTTATTGACATAGCAAACTTAAAAAACAATTTTTACATTCTTCATAGACTTAAAATAGCATTCCAAGCTTTGTGACTATTAAATCGACTTCTAGACACCTCAGTGCTAAAAATGTGGGTATTTCTTAATAAACTAGACTGTTTTTAGTGTTTTAAGGCTGTTTTCAGTGCCTCAAATCGAGTTTCAAGACTATCTTTACAAAGTTTTTGACTTATCAGGCCTAAAAGCCAGTTTGTCCACTGACCATAATCTTGAAAATGTTATTTCAAGCTTCTTCCCTATTAAATTGACTTCTACACTCATAGGTGCAATAAATTGTAGCGCCTCTAAGAAATTCAGACTGTTTTTAGTGCTTTTTAAGACTGAAAAATCGAGTTAAGACTATTTCCAAAAGTCTCTTCAGTAATTAAAGTAACAAATGTTGGTACCAAATGCTACAATAATAGTCTTGAGAACTAATTTTTAGAAATAAAATAGTCCGAAAATTTAATTTACTTCTAGACTTGTTGTCCAGTCCAGAAAATTCACTTGTACACCAATTAAAGTCTTGAAAATATACTTTTGGACTCTCTTTAGTCCTAGTAAAGTCAGTTCTAGCATTAAAAGTCAACTTTTATATTATTTTTAGTAGTAAAAAATGAGTTTCATGCACAATACAATCTTTGTCTTGATTTCCGGACTTTTTTTAGTTCTTGAATGCCAGTTTCAGACACTCAACCAGGATGGCAGTCTGAGAAAGCGAATCATAAGACCATTCCTAATAGTAAAAAGCAAGTTTTTAGACTATTCAGTACAAATTTGGACTTTCACAAGTCTTGGATGTTCAGTTACTATAAAACGATTTTTTAAATGGAAATTTGGAGGACTGTATCTTCCTTAGGAAACCTTTTTCAGAAAAATGACATAATGCAAGTCAACTTATTTTTTGATTGGCTATCAAATGGTGAATTATTGACACTTAAAACTGGACCATCCCATGTTTTTTAACGGGATTAAATCGTTAACCAGTTCTTCGGAATAAGCACAAAAACAAATTTTTCAAATTTCCAGTTTCATCGCAGGCGCCTCCAAACTCGATTTAATCTCTTCGTCACATTCCCTCGTCTACGCTCGCTATAAAGAATAATTGCGCATTTATTTTTTCCTCAAACTTTTTCCAGATTAAATATGCTAAAAGGTTGTAAAGGCGCTCCACCGAAATTCAATTTTCATGCTTTTGAATTTCAAACATCAAAGGTAGGACGACCCTATCACCCCCTTCCTGGGCCTGAGCGCTTGCCTAGTTCGGAATTACATTTTTAGAGAGTTATGCATTTTCAATGTTGCTGATGTCAAATACGGCGATTGAATTGAATATTTTTCGTTTGCGGAACACATCCTCGGTCCCAAGAAGTCAAGTTTGCCTGTAATCCTGGAAAATTTTACCTTTTGAAATTTTAATAGAACCGATTGGCTGAGGTGGGACCGTTTTATGCAATCTCCATTCAGTTGAAGGGTAAGTGGGCCTAAACTCATTTTTCTATACAGTGATCTTTAGTGCATTTCCATTTCAATACCTAATTTATCTACAAACTGATTTAAAACATCAAATATATTCTGCAAAAGGTCAAGAAGACTGGTAAATGTTAAAAGCGTCGTAAAAATAAAAGTTCAAACTAGGGTTATAGGATAATTAGCTTCCTAAGGAAAAATGTCCTAAATGAAACATTTGACCGCTAAAAAAAAACAAGAACAGTTTATAAAATGTAACATAACCGTGAAAAGGAAAATAAAATTAGGACGTATGCGAACAAAAGCCTTTAACAAGATTTTCTTGACGCGTCTTTCAATCAGACTTTCCCGAAAGTGAGTTACGGAGCTGTTTTCCCGAACGAAGGGATTGCCAGTTTCCGGGACAGGAAAATACTTTTCTCCTTAAGCCCAACATGGAGATGTTAACGTGTCTATTATGTGCTTCTTTCTAAAGTTGATTTATTCGATACACATCTATAAAGAATCATTTAAAAATTGCATCAAAGTTTGGTTCTTGGACCTGCAGATCTACAAAACACTTTTTTTTTAATACTAAATCTTTAAGGTACACTTCATCGACACTGACTTTAACCACTTTCCTTTATAATTCAATATTTGAAGATGTAAATTCTAGTAAAGGCTATTAACGTTGACAGTTTCGTTTTCGAGGGGACAAGAAGGGAGTGGTTGAAAGGGAAGTTTGAATATTCGGTGTTAATGGCGACAAACTTGGTTTATTATTATTAGTGGGTTTGACAACGACCTTAATGTACTTTTTCTTGTAATAGTAAATTAATTTTTTGAGTTTGTATTTCATTTAGAATTAAGTGTGTTGTTGTCTACAGGGTGTCACAGAATAACTGTTTCTAATGATAGAGGGCACTCAAATAAAACAACAACACAATAATAACAGTGACAAAATAAATGGTAAATCTTAGAATTACAATTTTTCAGCAAATAAGTCTAATTAAATAAAGCAATTTTTGAAAAAAATATGATTTTAGTACATTGTCATTTTACGTTTTGTAAATTAGTCTTTATTAGATTAATATTATTTCCGGACATTATAGTTCATTATTTATGAATTAGTACTTCACTCTAATAAACAATGATCTTGAAAATAAGTAAGTAGTTATTCTATGACACCCTGTATAGAGCTAGAAACCGAGTTTTGGTTCATTTTGTAATTAACGTTGAATGAAATTGATTATTAAAAATTGGAAAAATGCAATTGATCCACAACAACTCCAGAAAGATTCTAATGACCAGCAGAAAGTATATTTATATCAAAGAGCCTTTGATATGGATTTGATTGTGGAAAAGTGTACAAAAATTTTGTTAGATTAAGGTTTTTGCAATATCGGATTGAAATCAATCAAATAGACGTTTTTCTACTAATTTCAGCCTGAAAAATATGAATCCGGTGCTAGTTTAATAATAATAATAGAATTAAATTTTTGACATTTTTTGACACTTTTAAAAGCATGGCACCCTTAAGGGCTGCTTTCTTCTATGTGATCTTAAAAAAATTGCGATCTTCTTTCCAAAAGAATTTGCTCGGTCAAAAAAACAACTTTAAAAATTCTACATTTTTTCAAAAAAATTTATGGGTACCACCCTTCAAAATTTCTGGTTTTTATTTTTTTACGGCCAAACGGTGTACCGGACTGAAAAGTGTAAATTTTGTAAAAAAGTGTTTTAAATTTTATACCTCTAGCTTTAACCGTTACTGCGATATTTGCAAAAATTTATGAAAAAAGTTAAAGTCAACTTTGACGCCCTCTAGCGGCCAAACAGTGCAACTTAGCTTGGTTCTGTCAGCGTCACGTGATAGCCCCATTCATTAGCTTTCTTTTGTTATTTAGTGTGTATATACAGAATGTTTCGTTTTCGATGTACAGGGTGCTGCATTTTCGATGGTTTTACGGGGTACAGAGAAAACGGTAATAGATAGAAAAATAGTAGCATAGGTGTTCTGATCTCTTTTTCTGAGCTGAGATGACTGGCGAAAAGTGGGCGGCGCAAACTTCTTTTGTTTCAAAGATACGGGGGGCTTTTGATGGGGGTTCCAAAATTGGTCATTTTGGAACCCCCTCTGTATTTCATTTGCTATGAAAGTTATCAAAAAAGGAAAAACGGTTTCCGGCAGAAGTTTTGAAGTAGAATCCAATGGCGTAGTCAGTTTTTTTCTATTACGTTTAGTTTCTGACATATGACAGTAAGTTATATTTTTTTAACTGGAACACCCTATATATTTTTAGTTCATTAAATTCTGTTGATTTTTACTTTTTCAACGGTGTATTAAAACATATAAGTTTGTAAACGTTAATCTTGGTAATTAGAAAAAAAGCGTTTCCTTAACAAAAAAGTGCTAAATAATATGTATAAAAATACCCACAGTCGAAAGAAAATTTGGCTATGTTCATATTAACATGTTACATGTCGTTTATAAACAGTTTTTTCAACTTCCACCTTAAAAATAGTAGAAAATAGAAATAGCCACTTTTCTTATTAAAGTGACGGTAGAACTGTTTGTAACTTAGATTTTTAATAAGATTTATTAAAAATATTTAATTTTCTGATGTGTTAGTTTATATGATTTCCGATTTTGTTTGGTATTTTAGAGATTGGCCTTTTTTTAGCTTAGCAAAGGTCTTTTTTTAAAATAACAGGATTAACGTCTACAAACTTATATGTTGTAATACACCGTTGAAAAGGTAAAAATCAACAGAATTAAATGACGTAAAAATATATAGGATGTTCCATTTAAAAAAATATAACTTACTGTCATATGTCAGAAAATAAACGTAATAGAAAAAAACTGACTACGCCATTGAATTCTACATGAAAACTTCTACCGGGAACCGTTCTTCCTTTTTTGATAACTTTAAGAGCAACTGAAATACTGAAGATGTTAAAAAATTACCAATTTTTGAAAACCCCCCGTATCTTTGAAACAAAAGAAGTTTGCGCAGCCCACTCTTCTCCAGTTATCTCAGCTCAAAATGCAGCACCCTGTACAAGTAATTGTCAAATTTTAGTTTTTGAGAAACAATAATATATGATGACGGTTTTCTGTTCCACGTAAGTTCAACAAAATTACAATGGAAAAAATTAGTAAAATAGTTTTATTATTTTCTCAAATTTTCAAATTTAATTCAAAACTTAAAGGATTATACTTGGTTAAAAACATTTTTTAGTACTAGCAAACTTATACATTACATTCTAACACTAAACTTTTGCTGACGCTGTACAACATTTCTAAACCGCAAACTCGCTTCTTGTAATTTAACTTTTCGTACAGCAGAACAAAGTTTTTGCCTGATGTAAAACTGAAACTTAACGATTTATGTTCGTTCAGGTACAATGACCATACATTGTTTACATTTTGCGAAACCAATAAGAGTCTTGCCAAGAAAGTAGTGCTTGCTAGACTAAATGGGATGCTTTATGCCAGTTGGAAACCGTCCAACACAGGACCCGAATAGCAGCTGGGTTTTTATTACACAAAAACTGGATGAGTTATGGTATGGGCTTTTTTTCCCTGAGAAAGGAATCTGGTAATTAGTTATAGTGGCGTTGCTCCCGAAAAACGATATGTGTGTTAATGGGGCATGTTTTGGAAAATATCCAGCAGAAACTCATGATCCGATTAAGGGTCGTGTTTTTCCGCTAAATAGTGGAAGACGTCGTGACAAGCGAAACATTGTGAAAAATGTGCCAGTGGATCGCCGATAGTATTTAAGAGCCGAGACTGGAAATTAATGTTGGCTTAATGGAAGAAATTTCTACTCGGCGACCGAATAAATTGCATTAACACAACAGCCTTGCAGAATCAATCTAACGTTCCTATTGAATTATCGTTTTCCAATGCTTAGATTTAACCTTAAATTGAGTAATTCAATCGTGATATTACATGTTACAATGAAAATTAATGTTGGGAAATCTAATAATTCGTCTCGAGAGCAAATTTAGAAAAATGTCCTCCATTTAAATAACGAGCCCAGAGGAAATCCGTGTAATTTCCTTGCGTAACACAAACTTCCACCCTTGAAAAAATTCAGGTAATAAACCAAATTTAGACACAGAGCACGAGCTAACTAAGCAATTATATCTCGGGATCTGCTCCGCCTGCTTCATATTTATATATCCTAATAAAGAAAATAAAAGACGGGGAATTACGAATGCACTGGGCACGAAACCTGATTTAAAAAAAGCAGGAGGGTGCGATTCAATTAAAGACAAAAATTACACGTCACAACCATTCTTTGGCTTTGATATAGTGGGGCATAAATGTTGTAACTTCTTGAACAGCATTAAAAAAATTCATCAACTTGTTGTACAACACTGGGACAATACTTTGTAGCAAAATACATATAAGGTATTCGAGTATCGGATTTACGAATAACAGTATTGAAACTAAGTTTATTCCACACGTGTATCAAGTAGCTGCTTTCTTCAGCAAATTCCACTATTGCATCTGTAAGACTGGAATTCAGGAACCATTCCCATCTCTGATATGGTATTAGGTAGAAACCTGAAGGTGGAATTATTCGAAACTCTTCGCAAATCCCAAAACGTATTATAAAACTGGTATCAAAGTCCGGACAATGTCGAAATATGTTCCTAATTATTTAAATTAACTAAAACCACAAAGTTTGGTTATAAATAAACAAACCTGGTTATGAGCTGGGGTCCATTAGAACCCCACTGTTTTCCTTCAAAGTTTTTACTCAAATCCTCCAAACACTCAACAGTATAGTTATGACCTTTACCAAATCGACTGAAACCCATAACTCCATTAGCCACCAAGTCTGCAGATTGTGCCCCACCAAAATTGAGTGGCAGCTCATCCAAGTTTTTGAGTACAATCACATCCAAATCAAGGTAAATACCTCCAAATTTCCACAGGGTAAGCAATCTTGAAAAAACAACCTTTGTTAGAGCATCTACTGGTAGGATTTTAACCTCTAACCTCAAAATATCACTAGTGTGGGCTATGGGATAGATGGATTCCTTGATTTTCCCGGTAGTCCACAAGTTTTCCACTGGAGAACCTTTAATGTATCTTCTAACATTGAAATGTAAAATTTTGATATTTGGGTAGCGGCTAAGTACATTTAGCATCCTGTCCGATTCTGTGTTTTCATCTACAAAATTTTTGTATCCAGTATTATTTTGCACAGTTCACTCTGTATATGAATCCAAAATTGCAAAATTGTAAATCATTTGAAACAATTTTGTGTGCCAGAGGCTTCTGATAGTCATTTTTAAATGCCAGCAGCCTCTGAAACCATCTTAAGCTTGCTAAGAGTGTTTTTAATGTGCCAGAAGCCTTTGATAGCCATTTTCAAATGCCAGAAGCCTCTGAAACCTTCTTAAGCTTGCTATGAGTGTTTTTAATGTACCAGAGGCTTCTGATAGCCATTTTTAAATGCCAAAAGCCTTTGAAACCTTCTTAAGCTTACTAAGAGTGTTTTTAATGTGCCAGAAGCCTTTGATAGCCATTTAGAAGCCTCTGAAACCTTCTTAAGCTTGCTATGAGTGTTTTTAATGTACCAGAGGCTTCTGATAGCCATTTTTAAATGCCAGAAGCCTCTGAAACCTTCTTAAGCTTGCTAAGACTGTTTTTAATGTGCCAGAAGCCTTTGATAGCCATTTTCAAATGCCAGAAGCCTCTGAAACCTTCTTAAGCTTGCTATGAGTGTTTTTAATGTACCAGAGACTTCTGATAGCCATTTTTAAATGCCAAAAGCCTTTGAAACCTTCTTAAGCTTACTAAGAGTGTTTTTAATGTGCCAGAAGCCTTTGATAGCCATTTAGAAGCCTCTGAAACCTTCTTAAGCTTGCTATGAGTGTTTTTAATGTACCAGAGGCTTCTGATAGCCATTTTTAAATGCCAGCAGCCTCTGAAACCATCTTAAGCTTGCTAAGAGTGTTTTTAATGTACCAGAGGCTTCTGATAGCCATTTTTAAATGCCAGAAGCCTCTGAAACCTTCTTAAGCTTGCTAAGACTGTTTTTAATGTGCCAGAAGCCTTTGATAGCCATTTTCAAATTCCAGAAGCCTCTGAAACCTTCTTAAGCTTGCTATGAGTGTTTTTAATGTACCAGAGGCTTCTGATAGCCATTTTTAAATGCCAAAAGCCTTTGAAACCTTCTTAAGCTTGCTAAGAATGTTTTTAATGTTCCAAAAGCTTCTCAAAGCCATTTTTAAATGCCAGAAGCCTCTGAAACCTTCTTAAGCTTGCTAAGACTGTTTTTAATGTGCCAGAAGCCTTTGATAGCCATTTTCAAATGCCAGAAGCCTCTGAAACCTTCCTAAGCTTGCTAAGAGTGTTTTTAATGTTCCATAGGCTTCTTAAAGCCATTTTTAAATGCCAGAAGCCTCTGAAACCTTCCTAAGCTTGCTAAGACTGTTTTTAATGTGCCAGAAGCCTTTGATAGCCATTTTCAAATGCCAGAAGCCTCTGAAACCTTCTTAAGCTTGCTATGAGTGTTTTTAATGTACCAGAGACTTCTGATAGCCATTTTTAAATGCCAAAAGCCTTTGAAACCTTCTTAAGCTTGCTAAGAGTGTTTTTAATGTGCCAGAAGCCTTTGATAGCCATTTTTAAATGCCAAAAGCCTTTGAAACCTTATTAAGCTTGCTATGAGTGTTTTTAATGTTCCAAAAGCTTCTCAAAGCCATTTTTAAATGCCAGAAGCCTCTGAAACCTTCTTAAGCTTGCTAAGACTGTTTTTAATGTGCCAGAAGCCTTTGATAGCCATTTTCAAATTCCAGAAGCCTCTGAAACCTTCTTAAGCTTGCTATGAGTGTTTTTAATGTACCAGAGGCTTCTGATAGCCATTTTTAAATGCCAAAAGCCTTTGAAACCTTCTTAAGCTTGCTAAGAATGTTTTTAATGTTCCAAAAGCTTCTCAAAGCCATTTTTAAATGCCAGAAGCCTCTGAAACCTTCTTAAGCTTGCTAAGACTGTTTTTAATGTGCCAGAAGCCTTTGATAGCCATTTTCAAATGCCAGAAGCCTCTGAAACCTTCCTAAGCTTGCTAAGAGTGTTTTTAATGTTCCATAGGCTTCTTAAAGCCATTTTTAAATGCCAGAAGCCTCTGAAACCTTCCTAAGCTTGCTAAGACTGTTTTTAATGTGCCAGAAGCCTTTGATAGCCATTTTCAAATGCCAGAAGCCTCTGAAACCTTCTTAAGCTTGCTATGAGTGTTTTTAATGTACCAGAGACTTCTGATAGCCATTTTTAAATGCCAAAAGCCTTTGAAACCTTCTTAAGCTTGCTAAGAGTGTTTTTAATGTGCCAGAAGCCTTTGATAGCCATTTTTAAATGCCAAAAGCCTTTGAAACCTTATTAAGCTTGCTATGAGTGTTTTTAATGTACCAGAGGCTTCTGATAGCCATTTTTAAATGCCAAAAGCCTTTGAAACCTTCTTAAGCTTGCTAAGAATGTTTTTAATGTTCCAAAAGCTTCTCAAAGCCATTTTTAAATGCCAGAAGCCTCTGAAACCTTCCTAAGCTTGCTAAGAGTGTTTTTAATGTTCCATAGGCTTCTCAAAGCCATTTTTAAATGCCAGAAGCCTCTGAAACCTTCTTAAGCTTGCTAAGACTGTTTTTAATGTGCCAGAAGCCTTTGATAGCCATTTTCCAATGCCAGAAGCCTCTGAAACCTTCCTAAGCTTGCTAAGAGTGTTTTTAATGTACCAGAGGCTTCTGATAGCCATTTTTAAATGCCAAAAGCCTTTGAAACCTTCTTAAGCTTGCTAAGAGTGTTTTTAATGTTTCAAAGGCTTCTCAAAGCCATTTTTAAATGCCAGAAGCCTCTGAAACCTTCTTAAGCTTGCTAAGACTGTTTTTAATGTGCCAGAAGCCTTTGATAGCCATTTTCAAATGCCAGAAGCCTCTGAAACCTTCTTAAGCTTGCTATGAGTGTTTTTAATGTACCAGAGGCTTCTGAAAGCCATTTTTAAATGCCAAAAGCCTGTGAAACCTTCTGAAGCTTGCTATGAGTGTTTTTAATGTTCCAAAGGCTTCTCAAAGCCATTTTTAAATGCCAGAAGCCTCTGAAACCTTCTTAAGCATGCTAAAATTTTGATATTCGGGTAGCGGCTAAGTACATTTAGCATCCTGTCCGATTCTGTGTTTTCATCTACAAAATTTTGGTATCCAGTATTATTTTGCACAGTTCATGTCATTCTGTATATGAATCCAAAATTGCAAAATGGTTGTAAATCATTTGAAACAATTTTATACAGAGTGTCCTAGTATTTGTATAGTTGCATAAAACATGGTTTAGAAATGCAGGGGTATTAAAAATTATGTAGCAACACAAAAACAAATCTAATTTAACGTAGAATCGAAACATTTGCATGTCTACAAGGTGATTCTAGTTATGTAGGTTGATAAATGTGGAAAAGTTACTTAAAATTCGTCAAAAAAGTACAGAAATGACAGAAGAGAAAAACAAGGAAAAGCTAATTGACGGTTATGACAAAGTAAATATTAAAATGTTAAGCAATTGAAAAGAAATGATAGACACTTTGTGGAAAACAAAAAATGGTAAATCTAAATAATATTTACTTAGATAAAGTATACTTACACTGAGATAAAGACAATCAATGCTTGTAAAGAGTGACAAAGATGTAAGAAAGGACTAAGATATGTTCAAATGAGGCGTTAAGCAACTAGAAAGAGATAATAGACTTTTTGACAAAAATAAAAGTAGCTAAATAGAGCAAAATGCTGTTGGGGTTTAGAGAATACAAACAAAAATAGATTTAAGCATTTACGTTGATTCGACCCAACGAATAAAGCCTGAAAATACGAAAATCAATTGTAAATTTGTAATACTTTGTAGTCCAAGATTGAAAGTTACTTGTATAGAATCGTTTAACTTTAACTTGGACTTATAATACAACGAGCCCTTAAAATATCAGTAGAATATTGTTATAATACGTTGGTTTACTTACTTATATTTTTTAAATCTAACTAATTCCAACCCTTACCTTTAATTACACCAGGAGAGGCAAACAATAAATAAACATTCATATGCGGGTTTAATCTTGCAGCACTTTCAACGGCACATGCTTGCCTAGCCCTGATAAACAACTTTCCCATTTTATATGAATTACACGTAGTTTCGAGGAAAAATATGTTCCTTTTGCTCTCGTCTGGTGGATTATCGGATATATCCGGCAACGTTTCTTTCCATTTCTTCCAATCGTGACAGAACAATTCGTCTGCACTGTCTATGGCCTGTGATGATGGATTTGTTACGTAGAATACTGTCACTAGAATAGTGAAGCAAGCTAGAAGGATGACTATTGAACGGTATCTACGTAGTATAGCAATCATGTCATGTTAAAACAATTCACTTAGCACCGATTTGTTGTTTTGTAACGTTTATCGCTTAAAACTGCGCCACTTCATTGAACACGACATTTTCGACTGTGAAGTGAAATGATTTGGTACGAATTTAAGTTTTACAAAACGACATGACACCAATTACAGTCTAAGGCAATATTTACTTTATTAATACCTTTCTGGCGTCAGTCGTTTATACTATTGTTTAAATATGTTTCTACAAACGCTTTAAAAATTCATCTTCGTGAGTAATAACTATCATTATACATCAAAATTTTGCAACAATATTAGTCAACAAATTTTTTATTTTATTATATTTAATCACTGTTCCTTTTCTTTGTTTATTGGTTGCTTTGATTTTGAAAAGTATTTCAATTAAAAGTACCGAGCAAAACAAAAGCTGATCAAATGCAACTCCAACCACGATTTCGTTGACCTAAAAACAATTTCAGTATCTGCATTGTACAAGAGCACAGAAACAAGGAATCTTATTTTAAAAGTCTTTTTAACAAACGAGCTACGAAAGCTTTAAAGCTGCCACAAGCTCGTAAATTGTATCAGTCCTGCAGTCGAGCACCACGTCGCTTGATACCGGATGCTGGACGTGAGAGGAGCAAAAGCTCTATAGGAAATACTCCCAGAGGGAGTTCAATCTCTAAACCTAAGAGAAACAATCCTAAAAAACACTTTTTTTTTCTTAATTAAGTCTTAAATCAAAAAAATCTATTGAGTGTAAAATGTTATTTGAGCAACCAATGCATTTTTTGTGTCTACGTTGCCAACATTTCCAATGGTCATCAGTGTTCCACTTTCTAGCAAGATACGAGAAAGTCTATTTTGTATTCAAAGGTCGGGCAGTTTCCATTTGAATCGCGCGATGTGTTGTCGAAAATGGCGCGTTTAGAATTTCAGCTAACGTCTTCAAACTGTCAGATCACTATTCGTTCGACAAAGAGAAAAATGCCCAGCATACTGTGCAGTATACAGGCTGTCTCAAATTCGAAATATTTTTGTGCAATAAATTTTTATATGAACTTTTTAGAGGATTTAATTAAATTCAATCAGCGAAATGTGGCTTTTGTTATTTGATGCGAACCGAATACGAGCAAAATAATTCTGACACTAAAACACCCGAGAGGAAAATAAATATTTAATGTAAAATAAAACCACTCAAACGCTGTACCGCGATCTAGATTATAAAATATGGCAAAAATGTGTTTTGCATTTAATATGAACGCAATTCGAAATAGAAATGCGGCAGCGCAAATTTTAAATAATGCAAATTCGGTGGGAAATTTTGTATTTCAACCATTGCCACTGTTAAACAACTTTGTATGACCTTAGTTGATCAAAAATTTTCGATTCAGATTGTATTAGTTACAAGTAATAAATTGATTGAACTGAATTAATATTTGATTTTACCTACAATATCATTAATTAAAGGTTAAATTGTACCAACAAGCCTGTTTGTAATTCAAAGAAGCACACAACAGTTCAGGTGATCTTCAAACACTTTTTAAGGTGAGAAAAATGTCAGAAACTCGACCATTAAGGTATAAAGTCCATTACGGTTACGACTCATAAGCATTCTAAGACTGTTTTTTATGTGCCAGAGGCCTCTGATAGCCATTTTTAAATGCCAGAAGCTTCTGAAACCTTCTTTAACTTGCTAAGAGTGTTTTTAATGTTCCAAAGGCTTCTCAGAGCCATTTTTAAATGCCAAAAGCCTTTGAAACCTTCTTAAGCTTACTAAAAGAGTTTTTAATGTTCCAAAGGCTTCTCAGAGCCATTTTTAAATGCCAAAAGCCTTTGAAACCTTCTTAAGCTTACTAAGAGAGTTTTTAATGTGCCAGAGGCTTCTAATAGCCATTTTTAAATACCAGAAGCCTCTAAAACCTTCTTAAGCTTGCTAAGAGACTGTTTTGAATGTGCCAGAGGTCTCTGGCAGCTATTTTTAGTTGCTAGAACCCTCTGAAACCTTCTTAAGCTTGTTAAGAGTGTTTTTAATGTAATAGAGGCTTCTCAAAGCCATTTTTAATTGCCAGAAGCCTCTGAAACCTTCTTAAGCATGCTAAGACTATTTTTAATGTGGCAGAGGCTTCTGATAGCCATTTTTAAATGTCAGAAGCCTCTAAAACCTTCTTAAGCTTGCTAAGAGACTGTTTTGAATGTGTCAGAGGCCTCTGATAGTTATTTTTAAATGCCAACAGCCTTTAAAACCTTCTTAAGCTGGCTAAGACGGTTTTTAATGTTCCAGAGGTCTTTGGCAACTATTTTTAGTTGCTAGCAGCCTCTGAAACCTTCTTAAGCTTTCTAAGAGTGTTTTTAATGTTCCAAAGGCTTCTCAGAGCCATTTTTAAATGCCAGAAGCCTCCGAAACCTTCCTAAGCCGGCTAAGACTGTTTTTAATGTGCCAGAGGTCTCTGGCAGCTATTTTTAAATGCCAAAAGCCTTTGAAACCTTCTTAAGCTTGCTAAGAGCGTTTTTAATGTACCAGAGGCTTTTGATAGCCATTTTTAAATGCCAGAAGCCTCTAAAACCTTCTTAAGCTTGTTAAGAGACTGTTTTGAATGTGTCAGAGGCCTCTGATAATTATTTTTAAATGCCAACAGCCTTTGAAACCTTCTTAAGCTGGCTAAGACGGTTTTTAATGTTCCAGAGGTCTTTGGCAACTATTTTTAGTTGCTAGCAGCCTCTGAAACCTTCTTAAGCTTTCTAAGAGTGTTTTTAATGTTCCAAAGGCTTCTCAGAGCGATTTTTAAATGCCAGAAGCCTCCGAAACCTTCCTAAGCTGGCTAAGACTATTTTTAATGTGCCAGAGGACTCTGGCAGCTATTTTTAAATGCCAAAAGCCTCTAAAACCTTCTTAAGCTTGTTAAGAGACTGTTTTGAATGTGCCAGAGGCCTCTGATAGTTATTTTTAAATGCCAACAGCCTTTGAAACCTTCTTAAGCTTGCTAAGAACGTTTTTAATGTACCAGAGGCTTCTGATAGCCATTTTTAAATGCCAGAAGCCTCTAAAACCTTCTTAAGCTTGTTAAGAGCCTGTTTTGAATGTGCCAGAGGCCTCTGATAGTTATTTTTAAATGCCAACAGCCTTTGAAACTTTCTTAAGCTGGCTAAGACGGTTTTTAATGTTCCAAAGGCCTCTCAGAGCCATTTTTAAATGCCAGAAGCCTCTGAAACCTTCTTAAGCTTGCTAAGAGTGTTTTTAATGTTCCAAAGGCCTCTCAGAGCCATTTTTAAATGCCAGAAGCCTCCGAAACCTTCTTAAGCTGGCTAAGACTGTTTTTAATGTGCCAGAGGTCTCTGGCAGCTATTTTTAAATGCCTAAAGCCTTTGAAACCTTCTTAAGCTTGCTACGAGCCATTTTTAAATGCCAGAAGCCTCTGAAACCTTCTTCTAAGTTCATATTGATGACAGTTGTCACGTTATTTTAAAACATGTTTCCTGCATATTATTACATCAAAATAAGTGATTTTAGAAGCATCTAAAAATATTAAAGATTTATATTTAAGGGTTTTAGGCAACTTTAAGTTTCCTCAGGAGCCATTTAACCGATTCCTGGATGGTCTGAGGGGTTTTAGAGCTCTCAGAACCATTTTAAAATAATTTTATAGAAGCGTTAGGCAATATTAATAGGTTATTTGTAGAGTTATAACGACTTATGTCAATTTTCAAACTGCTCTAGAGGCTCTAGCTTAGTAATTTTTCGTCTTTTCTTCACTTTGACAGGAATGTAAATGTTTACTGCTAGGATGGCATCCTAGTTTTTTTTTCAAATTTGTAAAGCAGTTTAAATGTCAGAAACAAAAGTGATTCCAGTATATTAAAATTCCAGTAATTTTAATTAAAAATTATGTAGGTAATACTGAATAGATGGAAATGTATAAAATTACGTTTCATAGAAAACTGGAGTTAATAATATCTCGTTCTTGACCCAGTGCTACTGCTAATTTTAATAAAATCCAGGTGACAAAAGGTATGAAGGGAATACGCACAAAGCAAAAACAGGCCTTTGTGAAAACTAAAATTAAAACTTAGGACGCAGCAAACTTTCATCATTAAAAACGGGGAATATGCGAGTTATGACGACCTATACAAAACAAAAGGAAACAACTTTTCCAGGGATAAATAAAGTACAGCAGCGTATCAGGAGGGCAAGTTTCTTAGGGCTTCCTTTTGAGTGCGCGTAAAGTTAACCATAACAATTTCGTGTTTTAATGATCATCTTATCTCGTAATTAGAAGACTGAGCTCTCTCGTTTACGAGCGTCTGCAATTTAGTCCAGGTATGAAGACTTTACAACTTTCAACTTTATTATGTTATAACCCACACTTTGCTGCTAAAGTTACAGGCCACTTGAGGTGAATTTTACATTTTTATCAACTAATTACTCTAAAATTGTTAATAGTTAGTAACACATTTTTAAAATGAAACTGCAAAGAAAACTTTCTTGGAAGATCTCTTTTGGAAATAATTATAAGTTTTCCCATTACGGGTAAAATGCTGCAAAGATGATGTGACAAGTTACCACTGCGGAAAAAGTAGTGGATTTCAGCAAATGGAATGGGGTCCGGAAAATTATTTGCTTTAATAACCGTAAAGTTATTATTTTTTTCTAAGTTACTGCAATGTCTAAACTAGAAACTCTAATTTAAATTCTTGCTGTAGTTTTCCAGATTTCCAAGGGTTATTATTTGTTTCCTGCTACACGACTAATCAGAATCAACTAGCGGGAATTACAATAGACCAAAATGCGCTCGCTTGTATTTCAGTAACGTTCGGAATGTCTTGAAACATTTTACAACTTTACATTTTGCGTCTCGCCATTAAAAGGTTCATCGCAAAATCAACCCCTTGAGGAAATATATACAATGTAGCTACGTGCTCTGCCTGGATATTGTCATTTAGTAATTTATCCTGGCTGCACGTTTTCGGTTATAATACTCGATAATTTTTGGGACATGTTGTTTTGATGTTTTTATTGCACTAATTGTTTAGACAGGAATTAATGATGGTTAACTATTCAAAAATTTTGCAAACTAAATCAAAATCCTTATGTGTTCTGATCCATAAATTTAATATGGAGCTCTTTAATTAAGCAAGAAAGTTAAAGTTAGTTTGCCAACTGACGCTGCATGAGACATAATTAACAATGTTGATGACACAAGATATTTAGGTGGAATTAGATAGTTCCACCAAAATAGTTTTCAAAACAATAAACATCCTCTTTAAATCGAGCAAAATTTCTGCTTATTATTCATGATTTTCCCGCTTCATTTATCACCAATTAAAGGCACATTAGTTGCTAAATTATGCAGCGAGAAAGTTCCAAAATATCCCTTTTAAATTGCAACACTAAGAATCTTTTAATTTCCATCCCGCCGGGCTAAATGAAAAACAATGGGGTTAGGTTTTCGCTCTTTTAATTTTCCGGTATTACGTATTCCTTTTGTCTGCCGGGCATTATTAAATTAGTAATGATGGTAGTGGTAGTGTCTTTACCGGAATGGTTAAATAGACTCAAAAGTAGCGGAAGTAAATAGAACTAGCTGAAATCATTAGTTTTGATGCATAATTTATGAAGAAGGAATTGGTATTTTAGGTTAGGGAGTTATTTTTAAATTGAGTCAGAAATATTTCTGTTCTTGTTTGTCATAGGGGGTTTTGCACCACTTATTTTTGGTTAAAATTTTTTTGAGAATTAGTTTAAAATGGCCAGTGTGTGAATCTTTAGAAAGGTCGCTTATAATGGTGAAAAGCATCTAAATAGCATCGAAAACCAGTCATTTTCTCACTTTAAGTGGGTTTGACAAGCAATTTTTGTCTCTAACTGTCAAACCGTGCAAAAATCAGGGTTTAGAAAAATGTTTTTGCATTATTCGATACAAAACGTGTTTCTGAGATTTATGACAGTTATTTTAAAACAGTGGTCACGTGACTGCCTTAGCTAAATTGTCCTCCAAACACCACGTGATATCTGTGACTAATGACAAAAATGACAAAAATTTGCCTAGAACTTGCAAGCATTACAGTTTAACACAGAGCGCATTCGTTTTCAAGCTCCATAGAGCGAGCATAGCGTTTTTGACGTCACAATCACGTAATTTGGCAAAACCATAATTTTACCAACTACCAAATTACGTCATTGTGACGTCAAAAACGCTCTGCTCGCTCCATGGAGCGTGAAACGAATTTTGACATCGTTTTTCTGCCTGACTGTACCAAATATTTTAGTGTTTTTTCAAGTTATTGGATAGGAAATTTAACGAGGATTCCAAAAATGTGTTTAAAACAGTCACTTTCTTACTCCAAGTCGGTTTAATAGGCGATTTTGTTACTGACTGCCCTTTCAAACTGTGTTTCAACGCAGTTCAAACTTTGACACCTGTTTTTTCACTGACTGTACCAAATCTTGACACGTTTTTTCTAGTTATTGGATAGGAAATTTAACGAGGATTCCAAAAATGTGTTTAAAACAGCCATTTTCTTACTCCAAGTAGGTTTTACAGACGATTTTGTTACTGACTGTCCTTTCAAACTGTGTTTCAACGTAGTTCCAACTTTGACATCTTTTTTCACTGACTGTACCAAATCTTGACATGTTTTTTCAAGTTATTGGATAGGAAATTTAACGAGGATTCCAAAAATGTGTTTAAAACAGTCACTTTCTTACTCCAAGTGGGTTTAATAGGCGATTTTGTTACTGACTGCTCTTTCAAACTGTGTTTCAACGCAGTTCAAACTTTGACACCTTTTTTTTCACTGACTGTACCAAATCTTGACACGTTTTTTCAAGTAATTGGATAGGAAATTTAACGAGGATTCTAAAAATGTGGTTAAAACAGTCATTTTTTTACTCAAAGTAGGTTTTACAGGCGATTTTGTTACTGACTGTCCTTTCAAATTGCGTTTCAACGCAGTTCAAACTTTGACACCTGTTTTTTCACTGACTGTACCAAATCTTGACATGTTTTTTCAAGTTATTGGATAGGAAATTTAACGAGGATTCCAAAAATGTGTTTAAAACAGTCACTTTCTTACTCCAAGTGGGTTTAATAGGCGATTTTGTTACTGACTGCCCTTTCAAACTGTGTTTCAACGCAGTTCAAACTTTGACACCTCTTTTTTCACTGACTGTACCAAATCTTGACACGTTTTTTCAAGTTATTGGATAGGAAATTTAACGAGGATTCCAAAAATGTGTTTAAAACAGTCACTTTCTTACTCCAAGTGGGTTTAATAGGCGATTTTGTTACTGACTGCCCTTTCAAACTGTGTTTCAACGCAGTTCAAACTTTGACACCTCTTTTTTCACTGACTGTACCAAATCTTGACACGTTTTTTCAAGTTATTGGATAGGAAATTTAACGAGGATTCCAAAAATGTTTTTAAAACAGTCACTTTCTTACTCCAAGTGGGTTTAATAGGCGATTTTGTTATTGACTGCCCTTTCAAACTGTGTTTCAACGCAGTTCAAACTTTGACACCTGTTTTTTCACTGACTGTACCAAATCTTGACACGTTTTTTCAAGTTATTGGATAGGAAATTTAACGAGGATTCCAAAAATGTGTTTAAAACAGTCATTTTCTTACTCCAAGTAGGTTTTACAGGCGATTTTGTTACTGACTGCCCTTTCAAAACAGTGTTTCTGTCAAAAATGTGCTTTAAACACAAATCCTCCTAAACCTTAGAAATTTTTTTTTAAATGGGCAGACGCCTCTAAATACTTTAAAAAACGCCCTAAAAATTATAAAAAGACTCTACGAATATTCTAAACCTTACAAACATCGTTTGTAACGCCCAAATACAAATCTAAATACTATCAAAAACATCATTAAATCTACGAAAATCCTAAAAAGGTTAAAAATTTGAGCTATTTATGTTATTTTCTATCGAAAAAATGTCTATTTAATGTCAAAGGACACTAATTAATTATTAATTTAGTATTGACAAACCATTCAATAATAATTGAGATCATCACGCTAAACGTGCCTCGTGACGTCACACTCAATTGTCAATCAAACTTCAATTGCTGATAAATTCGTTAGGCCTTGTCAGAAATAGAAAAAATTTACAAACAAGTGTGCAACGACTCTTTTATCTAGCGGATAGCAAAAAGATCTTAAAACATAAAACTGTGCAGTAATAATAAAAAAACCGCAATCCCTGCAACTGAAGTATTGTTGTAGGAAATAAATTTAAAACCATAAAGCTCTCAGCAGAAAACTGCTCCCAATAATTACAACCAAAGCTGCGATATTTTATTTCGGTTTAACAAGCCAGAATATCAGTTTTGTAAAAATGCATTAGATTACACGTAAAGCTTGATAACGTTTTTAGTTGTCCTTTGTTATTCATTGCCCTTTAACAATGCAAAAAGTTTTAATTTCAAATGCAGACCACATATCCCTCCGGTTGACATATATTCAGATAGGAACGCATATATTGCAAATTTATTTATGGCACTGCGTAATGCAGTTGTTTAAAGTCAAAACAAACATTGTGTTTTAGCTGTGATATGATAAATTTTCCCTCCGGTTGACACGTTTAAATTAACAAGAGTTAATTGGTGCTTTAAAATAATTGGACAAAAAAGCCCTTTTTTAAGTATTGATTCAGTTTTTGTAGAGGCTTTAAAAAGTTGACAATTTGCAAGTAAGATACCGCGAGAACCTCAAAGGGCTATCTGGTCGAAAAGTCATTTCCTGAATACCAAGTAACCTGAAGTTTCATCACATTTCGGCTTTTTCGTTATTCACCCTTACGTTTTGTTTTTGCAACCCGAAATAATCCACTGCCAGCAACTTTCGCCCCCCGTTTTTCAGCGATCCAATTTCCTCTTCTGCCTTTTAACGCTGTTGCCGATACGATCTGAACGGCCGGTTTTTTATTGTCGGCAAACTTCTGGGATTGGTAATTAAAAAAAAAACATTTTATGTGGTCCAACTATCCGAGATAATGAATTTGGAAAGAAATAGTATTTAGTAGTTTTTTATGTAAGAAGGTTTCTTATTTTGCAGTACTTTTATAACTCAATGGTTTTGGTGAAATGACAGTTGACAAATCACATTAGTAGGAAGTCAACATGGGCAGCATTTGTGTAAATCGTAGTTTGTGATTAGTCAAAAAAAGCTGCATTAATTTTTTCTTTGCTTGAACATCTGATAAAAAGTTAGATGCAAATGGGTACTTTCACCTTATTCATACAGGGTGTCCCATAAGTAATGGTAAATAATTTAATAGCGGATTTAAGGGACCAAAATAATTCGATTTAGCTCAACTTACCTTAAAATGTCAACGAAAACAGAAATACAGGGGGTCAAAGTTTTTTTTTTGAAATTGGTCTTTTTGGATAGGAAATTTAACGAGGATTCCAAAAATGTGATTAAAACAGTCATTTTCTTACTCCAAGTGGGTTTTGCAGGCGATTTTGTTACTGACTGTCCTTTCAAACTGTGTTTCAACGCAGTTCAAACTTTGACATGTTTTTTTCACTGACTGTACCAAATCTTGACATGTTTTTTCAAGTTATTGGATAGGAAATTTAACGAGGATTCCAAAAATGTGTTTAAAACAGTCATTTTCTTACTCCAAGTGGGTTTTGCAGGCGATTTTGTTACTGACTGTCCTTTCAAACTGTGTTTCAGCGCAGTTCAAACTTTGACATGTTTTTTTCACTGACTGTACCAAATCTTGACATGTTTTTTCAAGTTATTGGATAGGAAATTTAACGAGGATTCCAAAAATGTGTTTAAAACAGTCATTTTCTTACTCCAAGTGGGTTTTGCAGGCGATTTTGTTACTGACTGTCCTTTCAAACTGTGTTTCAGCGCAGTTCAAACTTTGACACATCTTTTTTCACTGACTATACCAAATTTTGACATGTCTTTTCAAGTTATTGGATAGAAAATTTAACGAGGATTCCAAAAATGTGTTTAAAACAGTCATTTTCTTACTCCAAGTGGGTTTTGCGGGCAATTTTGTTACTGACTGTCGTTTAAAACTGTGTTTCAACGCAGTTCAAACCTTGACATCTTTTTTCACTGACTGTACCAAATCTTGACATATTTTTTCAAGTTATTGGATAGGAAATTTAACGAGGATTCCAAAAATGTGTTTAAAACAGTCATTTTCTTACTCCAAGTGGGTTTTGCAGGCGATTTTGTTACTGACTGTCCTTTCAAACTGTGTTTCAACGCAGTTCAAACTTTGACACATCTTTTTTCACTGACTATACTAAATTTTGACATGTTTTTTCAAGTTGTTGGATAGGAAATTTAACGAGGATTCCAAAAATGTGTTTAAAACAGTCATTTTCTTACTCCAAGTGGGTTTTGCAGGCGATTTTGTTACTCACTGTCCTTTCAAACTGTGTTTCAACGCAGTTCAAACTTTGACACATTTTTTTTTCACTGACTATACCAAATTTTGACATGTTTTTTCAAGTTGTTGGATAGGAAAATTAACGAGGATTAAAAAAATTTGTTTAAAACAGTCATTTTCTTACTACAAGTGGGTTTAACAGGCAATTTTGTTACTGACTGTCCTTTCAAACTGTGTTTCAACGCAGTTCAAACTTTGACACATCTTTTTTCACTGACTGTACCAAATCTTGACATGTTTTTTCAAGTTATTGGATAGGAAATTTAACGAGGATTCCAAAAATGTGTTTAAAACAGTCATTTTCTTACTTCAAGTGGGTTTAACTGGCAATTTTGTTACTGACTGTCCTTAAAAAATATAAATAAATTCTTGACTGTATGAACCTAAATATCATTATGATTCATATTGGTTTGAAAAATACCGTTTGTCCAATAGGCCATTATGACATGACAATTTTTTATATATGCCACTGATCATTATTATATTAAAACACTAAATATGTAAAATACTAATACATTATAAAGAGAATACAGAACTGTAGTAACATTCTTCCATTCTCCTTAATTCTTGCCAAATCATTATCGACTTTTTAGGGTTTTTCCGTGAATTCAGACAAGACAAAGTTTCCATTTTCTTTTGGAGGAAACTCCGATTCTCTTTTTCCCATTTAGAAGTCAATAAAGTTTCGTATAGCTATTTTTATTCCCGTAAATAAGTTTCGCGAAAAGTCTTTTTTGTTCGACCGCTTGACCAAATTCGACTTAGTGCTTTTCGTTTTTCCTCTCCGAGACTGGTTTAGTAACCGTTCCGGTAATTTACGGCTTCGCAATTTAAAATTAGGGGCGGAAAAGTTTCCAAATTTTTATTCTAGAATGCACGCTCCAAAGCTGCTATATCTGGAAGTAAAGCGGTTTTTAATTGAGGCATTCAGGTAAAAATTCCCTAAAACCATACAACCCAAAAATTTATGCTAAAAGTTTTCTGACTTGGGAAAATACTAATTAAACTCCACTACGGTTTTATGTCTACCTTCACTTTCGAGCTTCGCCTCCAAGGAAAGGGTGATGCTAATTATTGTTTCATTAAAATTCTTAAGTTTGTTGTAAATTTTTCTCGGAGGAGTGGAAAGATAAAATTAATCAGTAAAGGAGACAAATTAGGTTAATTTATTCTGAAACGTCCCGAAGGCATAGCTTGGGAACACTGTGTAGAAATACTTTCCAGTGATTTTCTTTTGGGGAATGTCCGTTTAGGAGGGGAAGTGGAAAAAACATGCACTAATTTCACTGACCCATTGCATAACAAATACCGGGGATATTAGTCCTAACCCTCAGTGAATATCCTTTCAGCCCATAGGCAGCATTCCACATCGATTACCTATTTAATATAAATTAATGGCTCAGCAAATATTTCATTACATACCTAAGCGGACTTTATTCGAGATATTTTATGGATAAATGTACATGGAATTACGTATAATAGCTAGTACATTGCTATGACTAGGTTTTTACAAATAGTTTTTATTCAAAATTAATTTTTTCTCATTGACGAGAAATATTACATAGCAAAATTCTTAGTAGTTTTACATCTCAGTTCTTCTTCCTATCCAGTCCACCCTAATGCATTTATAATTGTACATTTAATAGTATTTCCTGAAATAAAAATTCTTTTAGTTAA
Organism: Ips typographus; assembly: GCF_016097725.1. NCBI lineage: Eukaryota > Metazoa > Arthropoda > Insecta > Coleoptera > Curculionidae > Ips > Ips typographus. The sequence continues at coordinate 7,742,429 of NC_138430.1, read as the reverse complement.
TATACGAGTCTATGGGGGGAAAAAATTAATTAAAATCCAAATCCTCATAAAAGTTTTGTGAATATTTACAGTTGGAGGCATTCCGAAAGTATAAACAACAGAAACGAGTTAAATTTGTTGATTTAAGATCAAAAATTACACTTTATGATATTAGTGCAACACACCTTAATGCAGAAACATAGGAGCCAGGCAAATTTGATCATCATGCATCATTTCGAGCCTCCATTAAGCTCTACCAAAGTCTCTAGAGTCATATATGAGAGCGGCAATGTTAAACTAATGGGGATGTGTTGTCTCGATAAAGTAGGCAGATGTTGCTCACGCGGGTGCACCAGGTCTCATGAAATCACCCCTCGACCTGCCACCTAACCTGAATTATAAATACAGGTCCTAAATTTATTAGGGACGCTTTTTCCCTGAATTTCTCTGACTGCGTCTAATTTAGTGCTTTTGTTTTCTATGTTAGGGAAAACCTGACTTTTTTGAAACAGCAATAGTACAGGGTGGTCCAGTTTTAAGTGTCAATAATTCACCAATCTATCATCATTCAGTCATTTTTCTGAAAAACGTTTCCTAAGGAAGATACAGTCCTCTAAATTATTTCAATTTAAAAAATCGTTTTATGGTTTAAAACTGAACATCCAAGACTTGTGAAAGTCCAAATTTGTACTGAATAGTCTAAAAACTTTTTTACTACTAGGAATGTTCTTATGATTCGCTTTCTCAGACTGCCATCCTGGTTGAGTGTCTGTCACTGGCATTCAAGAACTAAAAAAAGTCCGGAAATCAAGACAAAGATTGTATTGTGCATGAAACTCATTTTTTACTACTAAAAATAATATAAAAGTTGACTTTTAATGCTAGAACTGACTTTACTAGGACTAAAGAGTTCAAAAGTATATTTTCAAGACTTTAATTGGTGTACAACTGAATTTTCTGGACTGGACAACAAGTCTAGAAATAAATAAAATTTTTGGACATTTTATTTCTAAAAATTAGTTCTCAAGACTATTATTGTAGCATTTGCTACCAAAATTTTTTACTTTTATTACTGAAGAAACTTGAATTTTGGAAATAGTCTTAAACTCGATTTTTCAGTCTTAAAAAGCACTAAAAACAGTCTGAATTTCTTAGAGGTGCTACAATTTATTGCACCTATGGGTGTAGAAGTCAATTTAATAGTGAAGAAGCTTGAAATAACATTTTCAAGACTATGGTCAGTGGACAAACTGGCTTTTAGGCCTGATAAGTCAAAAACTTTGTAAAGATAGTCTTGAAACTCGATTTGAGGCACTGAAAACAGCCTTAAAACACTAAAAACAGTCTAGTTTATTAAGAAATACCAGAATTTTTAGCACTGAGGTGTCTAGAAGTCGATTTAATAGTGACAAAGCTTGGAATGCTATTTTAAGTCAATGAAGAATGTAAAAATTGTTTTTTAAGTTTGCTATGTCAATAACTTGGTGAAGACAGTCTTGAAACTCGATTTTCCAAGCTGAAAACAGTTTTGAAGCACTAAAAATAGTCCAGAATTCGAAGAAAATGAAAAGCAAAGTAAAAAGCACGAAAAGTTCGTTTTCAAGACAATTTTCATGATTCTAATGTCAATGTCCTGCATCTAAGACTATTTTCAAGACTAAAATATTGAAATTTGTCTTCAAATTATGAAAACTTACTTCAAATGCAAATTTTACGCTTCTGATGTCACTTTTCATTAGTTCAGTCACATTTTGGGGTTCGAGTCAATTTTTAAGGTTTAAATGTATGAATTTGTAGTAACAAATTCTTGAAAAAGTAGTTTTTATATCTACAAGTCAATTTTTAGTATTAAAGTCTCTCGATTTGCATGAAAACTGGTTACAAACACAATTTTTAAGCTTCTGAAATGTTTATCTTTTCTAATTCAATTTTCTTTACGTCGTACTTTAAGTCTTTTACTTTGTCTGGAAACTATGAAAACTGGCTACAATAATATTTTTTAAACTTCTTAAGTGAATTTTCCGTTTCCAAGACAATTTCTAAGTTGGGTTAGGTTAGTTTCGGGTCTTTGACCGTAATAACATAATAAAGTGCTTTTTTAATTGGGTATGGATTGGTGAATTATTGACATTTAAAACTGGACCACCCTGTATATTTACAAGTAGATATTACCTTCTGTCCTTGCCCCTTAAACATTTGACTCCTTGTTATAAATATTAAAGTAGGTTTTTCCATCTTTAGGGAATACTTTGTTAGCTGTAAAACTCCACATTATTAATGAGGATTGTCACGTTTCACCCCTTAATTTCGCACTACCCTTAGACCAAATAAATTTTAAATCAACATATTCGCAACTTTCTCAGAGTGATTACTATATTTTATGAAAGCAGTCTCCAACATTCAAAACTCCTTTGTTGGAAGCACAAAAACTAATTCCCCGGAAAATGTATTTAAATACGCTTGCAGGTCGTCCTGCTCCACCTTAATGTACCTCTTTGTGCCTTTGAACCCCTCTAATAGTTCTAGTTCGGTAAACTGGCAACAATAATGAGCCTATAAATTTATGAGCGCCTTTTGCGAGGTGGGGAAGACTATACAGTCCTTTATTTTAACCGAATGACATTCTGGACCAGCCGAGCATGAAATAGGGAAATCCTGCATAAGGATTCCCTCCTAATAAACTGCCGTTCGTCATACCCAAACGATTGGTAAATCTACTGTGAAATATTTTTGCGTTCCACTTCGTTATTAGTAAGAATTTTTTCATAAATCAGTTTTTCCAACATCCAGTACAGTTGCCATAAATTTGTTTCAGTGGTAGAAAATCCACTCCATTCTACACCGTTGGCAAAAAATTTTTTTACGGGACCTGATGCAATTAAAGAATTTATTGGACTGTAGATGGTCAATATTTCATATGCAGATATTGCCTGTTCGGATTTGCGGTTCGTTTTAAAACTGACTTTGTTTTGCTCGTACAATACATCTGCAACGGATAGATTCGGTTATATATTGCTGACTACTCTAATATTTGTTAAAACGTTGAAGCATAAAGTAGCCATTTTTATTTTACAACTTAAGTGGATTAAACTTAATCTGGTTTATGACGGGAGAGGTAAATTCGGTTCTTGCTCCAATTAGTTTTAAGCTGCTGTTTTAATACCTTAATACAATGAAACGGTTTATGCTTCAACCGTGTTATCCGTTGTTACTTTAGAACGACCAGTTTTGCTACAAGTGTGTAATTATAATTTTTTGAAAGTTAAGGGTAAATAAATGTTGGACACACTGTTTGAATACTGAGTACTTATAAGAAGAGAAAAAGAGTGAGAGTTCAGTTTTCTGTATGTAGAGCTCTCAAGCAAATCAATGCATCAAAACAAAGTTATAAAAGTCACCACCCTCATCACTCTTTTAACAAAAGATTAAAATTCACAAAAAATTCAGTTTTAGGGTTAGAACCTTCATTTTTTTTAAGAAAATATAGTTTAGAGTGTGTAGTATACTGTATAAAATTTTCATAAATCTACATGCCTAAATTTAGAAGTTTCAAAAAGTTAAGCAAGTCAATGCACCAAAACAAAGTTATAGAACTCGGCGCCCTCATCGATCTATTAACAAAAGTTTTAAAATTCACAAAAAATTCAGTTTTAGGGTTAAAACCTTCATTTTTTTAAGACAATATAGTTTATAGTGTGTAGTATACTGTATAAAATTTTCATAAGTCTACATGCCTAAATTTAGAAGTTTCAAAAAATTAAGCAAGTCAATGCATCAAAACAAAGTTATAGCACTCACCGCCCTCATCGATCTATTAACAAAAGTTTTAAAATTCACAACAAATTCAGTTTGAGGGTTAGAACCTTCATTTTTTTAAGACAATATAGTTTATAGTGTGTAGTATACTGTATAAAATTTTCATAAGTCTACATGCCTAAATTTAGAAGTTTCAAAAAATTAAGCAAGTCAATGCATCAAAACAAAGTTATAGCACTCACCGCCCTCATCGATCTTTTAACAAAAGTTTTAAAATTCACAAAAAATTCAGTTTTAGAGTTAGAACCTTCATTTTTTTAAGACAATATAGTTTAGAGTGTGTAGTATACTGTATAAAATTTTCATAAGTTTACATGCCTAAATTTAGAAGTTTCAAAAAATTAAGCAAGTCAATGCATCAAAACAAAGTTATAAAACTCACCGCCTTTATCAATCTACTAACAAAAGTTTTAAAATTCACAAAAAATTCAGTTTTAGGGTTAGAACCTTCATTTTTTTAAGACAATATAGTTTAGAGTATGTAGTATACTGTATAAAATTGTCATAAATCTACATGCCTAAATTTAGAAGTTTCAAAAAAATAAGCAAGTCAATGCACCAAAACAAAGTTATAGAACTCACCGCCCTCATCGATCTATTAACAAACGTTTTAAAATTCACAAAAAATTAAGTTTTAGGGTTAGAACATTCATTTTTTTAAGACAATATAGTTTAGAGTGTGTAGTATACTGTATAAAATTTTCATAAATTTACATGCCTAAATTTAGAAGTTTCAAAAAGTTATGCAAGTCAATGCACCAAAACAAAGTTATAGAATTCACCGGCCTCATCGATCTATTAACAAAAGTTTTAAAATTCACAAAAAATTCAGTTTTAGGGTTAGAACCTTCATTTTTTTCAGACAATATAGTTTAGAGTGTGAAGTATACTGTGTAAAATTTTTCAAGTTCATTCAGTGAACCTAATAAATAGAAAATTTTAAAAAAATTGTCTTTGTAAATTTAGACTAATCCTGAGTGGTAAAAGTTTAGGTTCAAATTAATTTAAAGGATAAAGTATCTAAACCATTTCACCTTGATTAGGTGTAAAACAACCGATTAATTTTTAAGGGTAGCGGGTAGTAAACTCGAAAAGGTTTTGAAGTTACGACCCGCTCGGGAATAGCGTAACCAATAAAACATTGCTATGATCCGAAAACACGGCCAGTATATCTTTCCGGTAAACTTAAACAGATACCTATGTATTTACATTTTCAGGTGCCTTTTTGATCCACCAGGGACCGGAAGAGGTTTTTCCTAAGTAAATTCAGAGGCCCGCAGAATTTTTATGATCTTGTTTCGATTTTATTTTATGAAGCTGCGTCGGCGGTAACTTTGCGGTTTCCGTGCATAGCAAAACGCGGAAATATTTATTTCTTATTAGGCCCTCCGGATCGTAAAGCTTCTTTTTCGGTTTGCGAGAGCAATTTGACGTTAGGTTTACAACCGATGCCGTATAGCTGAAAGTTTCAACGAGTTAAACGAAATTTTAAACTCCCTTTTTGAAGTCCAATTGCTTCGGGCATCGCGGCAAAGATCCCAAGAGTTTCGTAGATATTTTAAAACTTTTCATATAATTTAATACAGGAAGGTAAATGGAACCCTAACTTTCCATCAGTTTTTGTTGGATTTTTCAGATGGATTTTTGTGTGTTTTTTTTTTATTTTATTGAAGCTCAGAACACTGAACTTTTAGGTAGTTTAATAAGTAGAAATTATTTAGAAACTACAAGATTAGATAGAATAAAATTTTGTCTGGATGGTAACTGAACCTAAAACACCCCCCAACATATGCAATTTGTTAGGACAACTTAAGGTTTGAGTGACAGTGGGTCACATTATATCCCTCCATCACATTTAGCTGGAATTTCCTACGGAAAAGTCTCGTAGAGAATAAGAGATTACGTATTTAGGACGGATTGATTTATTTAGGCTGAAAGGGGGTCGTTTGGGGCATATATGAATCACTCAACTGTAAAAACCGGGAATTGGGCTTTCTATACAAATCTCGAAGGTGCTAAATGGAAGGTTAAGATTTACACCATTTGCTGGGTCCCTGTGATGGGACGTATAAAAATCTGGGGATTTGGGAAAGTTATAGTTCCAAGAAAAATGTACGTACGATAAGCCAAAGGTAATTTTGCATGCTAATGCTTTGGGGATATAGTAGGTTTTTAGTGAAGTCACAAAGATAACCTAACCTAACCTATTACTGTGAAATAAATAAGGTTAAAATTGAAAATTAGTTTAAAGTGGCTTTTTACCTGAAATGTTTAAGGTAACGTGACATTTTTTAGACAGTTGCTGTCAGCTAAAAGAGTCACGTGACCAACTCAAAAATATTCAGCTCCCATTATTGTTTTTGGATTTAAAATCAGTTCAAAGTGGCTTTTTACCTGAAATTTTTAAAGTCACGTGACATTTTTAGAAAGTTGCCCAAATATATTCAGTTCCAATTATTGTTTTTGGATTTAAAATCAAAAATCAGTTCAAAGTGGCTTTTTACTTGAAATATTTAAGATCACGTGACATTTTTAGACAGTTGCTGTCAGCTAAAAAGGTCATGTGACCAACTCAAAAATATTCAGTTCCAATTATTGTTTTTGGATTTAAAATCGAAAATCAGTTCAAAGTGGCTTTTTACCTGAAATTTTTAAGGTCACGTGACATTTTTAGACAGTTGCTGTCAGCTAAAGGGGTCACGTGACCAACTCAAAAATATTCAGTTCCAATTATTGTTTTTGGATTTAAAATCGAAAATCAGTTCAAAGTGGCTTTTTACCTGAAATTTTTAAGGTCACGTGACATTTTTAGACAGTTGCTGTCAGCTAAAGGGGTCACGTGACCAACTCAAAAATATTCAGCTCCCATTATTGTTTTTGGATTTAAAATCAGTTCAAAGTGGCTTTTTACCTGAATTTTTTAAAGTCACGTGACATTTTTAGACAGTTGCTCAAAAATATTCAGCTCCACTTATTGTTTTTGGATTTAAAATCGAAAATCCGTTTAAAGTGGCTTTTTACTTGAAATGTTTAAAGTCACGTGACATTTTTAGACCGTTTCTGTCAGCTAAAATGTCACGTGACCAACTCAAAAATATTCAGTTCCAATTATTGTTTTTGAATTTAAAATCGAAAATCAGTTCAAAGTGGCTTTTTACCTGAAATTTTTAAAGTCACGTGACATTTTTAGACAGTTGCTCAAAAATATTCAGTTCCAATTATTGTTTTTGGATTTAAAATCGAAAATCAGTTCAAAGTGGCTTTTTACTTGAAATGTTTAAAGTCACGTGACATTTTTAGACAGTTGCTGTCAGCTGAAAGGGTCACGTGACCAACTCAAAAATATTCAGCTCCCATTATTGTTTTTGGATTTAAAATCAGTTCAAAGTGGCTTTTTACCTGAATTTTTTAAAGTCACGTGACATTTTTAGACAGTTGCTCAAAAATATTCAGCTCCACTTATTGTTTTTGGATTTAAAATCGAAAATCAGTTCAAAGTGGCTTTTTACTTGAAATGTTTAAAGTCACGTGACATTTTTAGACAGTTTCTGTCAGCTAAAATGTCACGTGACCAACTCAAAAATATTCAGTTCCAATTATTGTTTTTGGATTTAAAATCGAAAATCAGTTTAAAGTGGCTTTTAATCTCAAATTTTTAAAGTCACGTGACATTTCTAGACTATAGCTGTCAGCTGACCAAACTCACGTGACCAACTCAAAAATATTTAGCTTTAATTATTGTTTTTGGATTAAAACTTGACAATCAGTTCAAAGTGACTTTCACTTGAGATTTTGAAGGTAACGTGACATTTTTAGAATCAATGTCACATGATTACATTTTTGCTTTAAAGGTTGGATTTGAACTTTATAGTTCAAAATCTCACACAAGAAAATGTTTTAGGTCACGTGACCAACTCTGAGAACATCTGCCATATATTTTGATTTTGTAGAACTGTAACACGTGACGTTTTTAGATCGATTTGGTCAAATCAGGTGACACATTCGAAAAATGTTCTCAAACATCTAAAAATTGCGTATTTCTCTGATTTAAATCGCTGAAATTCGACTTTACAAAGCTACACTTTGTAGGTTAATGGTTAAAAAACTGTGACAGGGACAGCTATTATCATATAATCATAAATCACAGCATGTAGGGACCAGAAAAATAGAGCTATAAAGTGCAGCTAGAGTACTTATTGGTGGGAAAAACTTTACAGGTCTATGATTGAAAATTTGACAGTTGTGACCCACTTACCTGTCACTTATTCGGATGTATGTTACTTTTTCATGACACATTTTTAATTGAAAAATACAGATTTACATAACGTTTGTTTTTAAAATGGTTTCCAAGATCCAAATATAATAACGGATTTAATATTATATCTCTCTTCCACCTGCGTGTAAGTTTACAATGTAACCAAATTCAGTTGGTGGAATTTATGGGGTTGTAAAAATGTTAAAGAGCGACGTAGCATCCGGTTGCTTCGCAAAAATCCCTCCAAAGGAGAGAAGACAATTTAAGAGAAAACAAATATATTTAAATGTCGTTTCGTTTTTATTTTCAATGATTTATTAACGAGGGGAGGGAGTTTTATTGCCCGCCCTTTTCCGTTTATATATTTCAAAGCCTTTTAGTCCTAAGAAGTTGCGGTTTTTTTTTATTTTGACTTACCTGGATTAAGCTGTTCGTTTTCTAGCTTCTTTTGTGCGCGAGCTAAAGCCACTGTCAAAAGGAGCGACAGTGGAATTCCCGACACCATTTTAGAGCAGTTTTTGGTCTCTAAATCTGTAAAATTAAGACAAATTATTAATTTCAATGCATAAGTGCAGTATACAAACATACGAAATAACAGTATTACAGAATTATTGTTTTGTATAATATTATTGCGCTATATTAAACGGTAACAAAACTGAAAACCAACATTTAGCCAAATGCGGGCAGTGAGCCAGAAATATTAATTAGTTTGTTTAATTAGATTATGCGGAGTTTTCTCTTCTCTAACGAATTTCTGCAGAAACTAACTAAATTTCGGTTACCGACCAATTTACTGAACCATAACTGCAGCATAGTGAAAAAGGTATTTATTTACTTTACTAACCAATTATCCTGAATTACACGTTTAGTTTATTGAACCAGCAGTCTTTTTCGACTTTTATTCAAATGCTTTTCAGATAAGAGCATTTTTGGCACCGGCATGTACGAGGTAAATCAATGCATTTGGCAGAAACCGAACATCTCCAGAATAACGCGTTTGAATTTAAGAGCGGAATTTATCGGACGGAAAGGGCAAATCTGGGACAAACTGAAATTTTCTGGTTAAGTTATTACGTGAAGAAATGCACCTTCTGGCACTGCTCCAAATACAAACGAGATCTTCTTTCAATCCACCTTTAATATCATTTTTGAGGTTTTGTTAGATAGTATTCCCTAAACACTCGATTTGCCTTTATACAGGGTGGTCCAGTTTTAAGTGTCAATAATTCACCATTTGATAGCCAATGTGTAATTTTTCTGAAAAACGTTTCCTAAGGAAGATACAGTCCTCTAAATTTCAATTTAAAAAATCGTTTTATAGTTTAAAACTGAACATTCAAGACTTGTGCAAGTCCAAATTTGTACTGAATAGTCTAAAAACTTGGTTTTTCCTATTAGGAATGGTCTTATGATTCGCTTTCTCAGACTGCCATCCTGGTTGAGTGTCTGAAACTATCATTCAAGAACTAAAAAAGTCCGGAAATCAAGACAAAGACTGTATTGTGCATGAAACTCATTTTTTACTACTAAAAATAGTATAAAAGTTGATTTTTAATGCTAGAACTGACTTTACTAGGACTAAAGAGAGTCCAAAAGTGTATTTTCAAGACTTTAATTGGTGTACAACTGAATTTTCTGGACTGGACAACAAGTCTAGAAGTAAATTAAATTTTCGGACTATTTTATTTCTAAAAATTAGTTCTCAAGACTATTATTGTAGCATTTGGTACCAAAATTTTTTACTTTAATTACTGAAGAAACTTGACTTTTAGAAATAGTCTTAAACTCGATTTTTCAGTCTTAAAAAGCACTGAAAACAGTCTGAATTTCTTAGAAATGCTACAATTTATTGCACCTATGAGTGTAGAAGTCAATTTAATAGTGAAGAAGCTTGAAATAACATTTTCAAGACTATGGTCAGTGGACAAACTGGTTTTTAGGCCTGATAAGTCAACTACTTTGTAAAGATAGTCTTGAAACTCGATTTGAGGCACTGAAAACAGCCTTAAAACACTAAAAACAGTCTAGTTTATTAAGAAATACCCGAATTTTTAGCACTGAGGTGTCTAGAAGTCGATTTAATAGTGACAAAGCTTGGAATGCCATTTTAAGTCTATGAAGAATGTAAAAATTGTTTTTTAAGTTTGCTATGTCAATAACTTGGTGAAGATAGTCTTGAAACTCGATTTTCCAAGCAGAAAGCAGTTTTAGAGCACTAAAATTAGTCCAGAATTCGAAGAAAATGAAAAGCAAAGTAAAAAGCACGAAAAGTTAGTTTTCAAGACAATTTTCATGAATCTAATGTCAATGTCCTGCATCTAAGACTATTTTCAAGACTAAAATATTGAAATGTATCTTCAAATTATGAAAACTTACTTCAAATGCAAATTTTAAGCTTCTGATGTCACTTTTCATTAGTTCAGTCACATTTTGGGGTTCAAGTCAATTTTTAAGGTTTAAATGTATGAATTTGTAGTAACAAGTTCTTGAAAAAGTAGTTTTTATGTCTACAAGTCAATTTTTAGTATTAAAGTCTCTCGATTTGCATGAAAACTAGTTATAAACACAATTTTTAAGCTTCTGAAATTTTTATCTTTTCTAATTCAATTTTCAAAACTAAAGTCTTTTAGTTTGTCTGGAAACTATGAAAACTGGCTACAATAATATTTTTTAAACTTCTTAAGTGAATTTTCCGTTTCCAAGACAATTTTTAAGTTGGGAGGACGACTGTATTTTCCTTAGGAAGTACTTTTCACGAAAATGACATAATGAATGTCAACTTATTTTTTAATTGGCTATGGATTGGTGAATTATTGACATTTAAAACTGGACCACCCTGTATAAACTGCAAGTTGGCGCCCTTAATGTAAAAACCATCACTGTCTTTGGCATGTCTTTCTAAGTAAAAACTGTCATCAATCAGAGTAACAGACGCTTCCCTTGCAAACCAAATGGCAAAGAGGGTGGCTTAAAGTGACCAAATTGAGATTTAAGATTCTTATTGAACCTGTACACTATGCAAATACACACACACATTAAATCCGGTTGATGTACTCCAAAAAATAAACACTTGATTCCAGAAGGATAAATAATATTTTACCCCAGATTAAGCTGACTAAGGGTTGCGAGGCCTGTGTAAACTGACAAATGTCTGCAAATAGAGTTGGGCATCAAGAAAATCCAATTTGTATTTGCGAGTTATATTTCGAATTAACAGAGGGAGCTTAAAATGCAAACCATGCTAAATTAATTTGTATTGAAACAGCTAATCAGAATAAATTGAGCTTTTTCTGTTTATTAAATGAATACAATTTAAACCAAAAAAAAAATTGTTTATTAGACTGATTGAGGTGAGGAATTTTGTAATTTTGAGATTCACTGGTGCTGTTCAAATAATCATGGTAACGCCACTGTATATTGAAATATCGTTTCACAAGAACGATAATCGGAAGATAATCGGGGTAGAGAGGGTCGAGATTAGCCAGATTTAGCAGCGGATAGTGTCATTTATATTCGTTTAGTATTGGAGGGTCCTGTTTACTGAATGCGCATACGTCTACGTGCCCTTTAGGTTTATTCGGTGCGTTTTGAAAAATGACGAGATTCCGTGGTTAATGGTGGTGCAGCCAAACGAGAAATTAATCATCGCCAATATTATATTTCTATTAGTTGTTTGCAAGTCAGCTTAATGGGAATATAAGTCTCTTTATCGATTTCATTAAATGCCCCGGAAGTGAGCTTTCTAAAAAAAACAAAATTGGGAGTTTTTATGGAAAAAAGCACACGTGGGCCGACCTTAGTCTTTATTGCGAAAAGTGCTTTAGCTAGACAAAGAGTAGTAAAGTGAATGGTTCGTCAGAGTCTAAAGAACCGTTTATTCGGGACAGAATGATTAAAATCAAAACGGAAATACAAAACCTTTACAGCCGTTCAATAAACTTTATTTTATATTTAGACCAAAAAATAATTGTTTTGTAACATTGCACACCTTCAAAACTGTTTACAATGACAAAACTGGGACTGACTTGAGAATTCAGAAATTACTCCCTCTTTACAAAAATCAAGCTTTTATAACAAGAATTATAAGAAAAAATGTGATAATTTACTTTTGTGGCATTTTCATTAGTATAGTTGGAAAGAATTTAAATGTAATTGCGTAGCAACGAAATATCGCCTTTAAAGTTTTCGGGAGTTCTTTTGCTTTTGGAACATTCCAGAAATGAAGTGTTTCGCAAGATAAATAGCTTTTTAATGGCGAAGCGATGGGCGTAAAATAGTTCAGCATGAAAAGTTTTTACCCCCAGCTTCTTTGCAACTGTTTATCATAATTTCGGGACTGCTTCCGAGTTTATTTAATGATACTCAGCTCTCTGTAAGTGCTCGAGGGCAAAATGTGTTTTAAGGGAAAACTTCAAGGTTTCCATAAGTTTATTACAATTTTGTAGTTAAAAAAAATGTTCAGAAGGAATAAAGTACTAAATGCCAAAGTTTACAGTAACTAATGCGGAGTTCAATTTATTGATAAAAGAAGCCTCTGGGAGGTTTACCAGAAAATATTCAAAAATACTCAAAATAGCACTGTAAAAAATGCTAAAATAAAGGCCTTTAAGCCATTTTTCCTAAAAGTTAGGGCTCTGGCCCCTCTAGAACAATTTTGAAAACGTCAGAAACCTCTAAGTGCTACTGAGAACTATTCCTATAACTGTTTAAACTTGCCAAAGGCCTCTAGAACCATTTTGAAAGTTCCATGGACCTGTAAATACCTTCTTAAAAGTGTCAGAGCCCTCTAGAACAATTTTTGAAAGTGTCAGAAACCTCTAAATGCAATTGAAAACCTTCTTAAACATGACAGAGGGTTCTACGTGTCTTAAACATTCCTATAACTGTTTTAACTTGCCAAAGGCCTCTAAGACCATTTTTAAAGTTCCATAGACCTCTAAATACTATTGAGAACCTTCTTAAAAGTGCCAGAACCTTCTAAAACAATTTTGAAAGTGTCAGGAACCTCTAAATGCCATTTAAAACCTTCTTAAACATGACAGAGGGTTCTACAAGTGTCTTAAACATTCCTATAACTGTTTTAACTTGCCAAAGGCCTCTAAGACCATTTTTAAAGTTCCATAGACCTCTAAATACTATTGAGAACCTTCTTAAAAGTGCCAGAACCTTCTAAAACAATTTTGAAAGTGTCAGGAACCTCTAAATGCCATTTAAAACCTTCTTAAACATGACAGAGGGTTCTACAAGTGTCTTAAACATTCCTATAACTGTTTTAACTTGCCAAAGGCCTCTAAGACCATTTTTAAAGTTCCATAGACCTCTAAATACTATTGAGAACCTTCTTAAAAGTGCCAGAACCTTCTAAAACAATTTTGAAAGTGTCAGGAACCTCTAAATGCCATTTAAAACCTTCTTAAACATGACAGAGGGTTCTACAAGTGTCTTAAACATTCCTATAACTGTTTTAACTTGCCAAAGACCTCTAAGACCATTTTGAAAGTTCTATAGACCTCTAAATACTATTGAGAACCTTCTTAAAAGTGCCAGAGCCTTCTAAAACAATTTTGAAAGTGTCAGAAACCTCTAAATGCCATTGAAAACCTTCTTAAACATGACAGAGGGTTCTACATGTGTCTTAAACATTCCTATAATTGTTTTAACTTGCCAAAGGCCTCTAAGACCATTTTGAAAGTTCCATAGACCTCTAAATACTATTGAAAACCTTCTTAAAAGTGCCAAGGCCTTCTAAAACAATTTTGAAAGTGTCAGAAACCTCTAAATTCCACTTAAACCTTCTTAAACATGACAGAGGGTTCTATAAGTGTCTTAAATATTCCTATAACTGTTTTAACTTGCCAAAGGCCTCTAAGACCCTTTTGAAAGATCCATAGACCTCTAAATACTATTGAGAACCTTCTTAAAAGTGCCAAGGCCTTCTAAAACAATTTTGAAAGTGTCAGGAACCTCTAAATGCCATTTAAAACCTTCTTAAACATGACAGAGGGTTCTACAACTGTCTTAAACATTCCTATAACTGTTTTAACTTGCCAAAGGCCTGTAAGACCATTTTGAAAGTTCCATAGACCTCTAAATGCTATTGAAAATCTTTAAAAAAGTACCAGAGGCCTCTAGAACCATTTTGAAAGTTCCATAGACCTCTAAATACTATTGAGAACCTTTTTGAAAGATGAACCTCTAAAACTCCCATGAAATATCTTCAAGAGCTCTATGAGCAGAATTTTTGACAGAGCTAATTATTCTATATGTCAACACGCTGCAAACTGTCAAATTCCGCTCCATGAAGCTATAAAAGGAATGAAAACGGTGATCAAGAGATTTAAGCCAAAAAAAGTAACGCAACTATAAATGAAATGTCTCACAAACGTTGGAAAAGTAAAATAACAAGGATTTGCTTGACATGATATCAAAGAAGTGTAATTATTAGACGACAAAGCAAGGGGATTAGTTTCTTTTGTCACAAAAAGGAAAACAATTATGAAATAATAAAAAAATAGCGTTGCGGCTGGCGCTTTCACAATAATTAAACAGATAAAATCGCTTCGGTTGTCCCATTCATAGTACGTACGTTCCTTAATTAACAGAAACCCGGTAATGCAACATTGCGCTGAAATTTTGACCCAAATACGTCCCTATTGCATAAACAAGGAAATTAAGTTTTTGCGGGCGCGTGGAAATCATAAACAACGATATATGGTAATAATTTTCCGCTGTCTCTCGCGCTTTTAATTAAGTAGTGAACAGTAATAGGATTTTGGGGCGTAAATTTTCACTCATGCATATTTGCTAAGCTTGTTAGTAAACCTCGCTAACGTGAATACGACAAAAGAGAGCTTTTGCCATACTCACCTGAATTGGTAAAAGTGAAAATCAAACCGATTCGACGAAAACGCTTATGTGAAGGAATTAAACCACACATGAATCAAATGCAATCTCGGCTCTAAACTCGCTGCATCCGAGTTAGTTGTTCATAATAAAACAGTTTATTTTGCTTTACGAAGCAGATATTGCTTAGATTAGCTTAATGCGGAGAGGTTACGTAGTTGGATAATTTAATTCCTTAAAGTTGTGTTTTAGGCAAGTTGGGTTTTAGCGAACGTCGCTACCAAACAGCGGCGCTTTACGATCTGAAACTCATTCCCGTCAAATTAGCTCAAAAATGTTTACTTATCTCGAATACTTGCTGAAAACTGTGCAATACAAGATTATCAACTTACAGTATGGAATATTTGAAATGCAATACCGGCAACTCAAACATTCATATTTTTTCTCTATGCTCTAAAATTATTATGTTTCAACTAACACAAACAAAATTGTTAAAAAGGGGAAAAAATACAGTCAGTGACAAAATGGTCACAGTTACAGCAAAACGAAAATCGGATTCGTGTTCCCAAGTCCAAAATTAGTGAAAATAGCCTCTCTGACCAACCTAATATGGTGGCGCTCAGTAATCAGTATAGTAGGTTTATAAAAGCTTTAATTCAGTGCACTTATCCAAAAAACCGTTAATAACTTGGTTATTTGAAACATTCTGTATAAACACACCGTATAGCAAAAGAGAGCTAATGAATGTGGCTATCACGTGACGTTGAGCGGGCATGACTAAATTGCCCCCTTTAGCCGCTAGAGGGCGTCAAACTTAATTAACCTATTTTGGACATTTTTGCAAATATCTCTAAAACGGTTCGAGTTAAGGATGTAAAATGTTAACCGTGTAAGCACCTCAATAAAATGCAATTTTATGAAATATATTGTTAATCTTGAAAAATTAAAAAACTAATTTGACGGTAAAAATGTGACAGAAAGTGTTCCTTGTCAAAATGTAATTTTTTAAGGGTGCTACGTTCTGAAAACTGTCAAAAACGTCCTAATTTCAAGGTCAGGGTGACAAAATGGTGACAGTTACAGCAAAACAGACACCAAATTCGTGTTCCCAAGTCCAAAATTAGTGAAAATAGCCTCTCTGACAGGTTTAAACCCAATATGGCGGCGCTCAGTATCGTAGGTTAGGAAAAAGCTTTATTTATGCTAAATTTCGGTGCACTTTTCCAAAAAACATAAATAACTCGGTTATTTGAAAAAATCTGTATAAACATACCGTATAGAAAAAGAAAGCTAATGAATAGGGCTGTCACGTGACGTTAAGCGGGCATGACTAAATTGCCCCCTTTAGCCGCTAGAGGGCGTCAAACTTAATTAACCTATTTTGGACATTTTTGCAAATATCTCGAAAACGGTTTGAGTTAAGGATGTAAAATGTTAACCGTGTAAGCACCTCAATGAAATGCAATTTTATGAAATATAACGTTTTTCTGTAGGACACACTGTTTAATCTTGAAAAATTAAAAAACTAATTTATAACAATTTTCAAAAAGGGAACCTCGTAGACTTTTTCGAAAAAATTTTGAATTTTGAAAATTGACTTTCTGTGCCTTAATTGGTTTAGGTTGACGGTAAAAGTGTGACAGAAAGTGTTACTTGTCAAAATGTAATTTTATAAGGGTGCCAGGTTACGAAAACTGTCAAAAACGTCCTAATTTCAAGGTCAGGGTGACAAAATGGTGACAGTTACAGCAAAACAGACACCAAATTCGTGTTCCCAAGTCCAAAATTAGTGAAAATAGCCTCTCTGACAGGTTTAAACCCAATATGGCGGCGCTCAGTATCGTAGGTTAGGAAAAAGCTTTATTTATGCTAAATTTCGGTGCACTTTTCCAAAAAACATAAATAACGCGGTTATTTGAAACATTCTGTATAAACACACCGTATAGCAAAAGAGAGCTAATGAATGTGGCTATCACGTGACGTTGAGCGGGCATGACTAAATTGCCCCCTTTAGCCGCTAGAGGGCATCAAATTTAATTAACCTATTTTGGACATTTTTGCAAATATCTCTAAAACGGTTCGAGTTAAGGATGTAAAATGTTAACCGTGTAAGCACCTCAATAAAATGCAATTTTATGAAATATATTGTTAATCTTGAAAAATTAAAAAACTAATTTGACGGTAAAAATGTGACAGAAAGTGTTCCTTGTCAAAATGTAATTTTTTAAGGGTGCCACGTTACGAAAACTGTGAAAAACGTCCTAATTTCAAGGTCAGTGTGACAAAATGGTGACAGTTACAGCAAAACAGACACCGAATTCGTGTTCCCAAGTCAAAAATTAGTGAAAATAGCCTCTCTGACAGGTTTAAATCCAATATGGCGGCGCTCAGTATCGTAGGTTAGGAAAAAGCTTTATTTCTGCTAAATTTCGGTGCACTTTTCCAAAAAACATAAATAACTCGGTTATTTGAAAAATTCTGTATAAACATACCGTATAGAAAAAGAAAGCTAATGAATAGGGCTGTCACGTGACGTTGAGCGGGCATGACTAAATTGCCCCCTTTAGCCGCTAGATGGCGTCAAATTTAATTAACCTATTTTGGACATTTTTGCAAATATCTCTAAAACGGTTCGAGACAAGGATGTAAAATGTTAACCGTGTAAGCACCTCAATGAAATGCAATTTTGTGAAATATATTGTTAATCTTGAAAAATTAAAAAACTAATTTGACGGTAAAAATGTGACAGAAAGTGTTCCTTGTCAAAATGTACTTTTTAAAGGGTGCCACGTTACGAAAACTGTCAAAAACGTCCTAATTTCAAGATCAGTGACAAAATGGTGACAGTTACAGCGAAACAGACACCAAATTCGTGTTCCCAAGTCCAAAATTAGTGAAAATAGCCTCTCTGACAAATTTAAACCCAATATGGCGGCGCTCAGTATCGTAGGTTAGGAAAAAGCTTTATTTCTGCTAAATTTCGGTGCACTTTTCCAAAAAACATAAATAACTCGGTTATTTGAAAAAATCTGTATAAACACACCGTATAGAAAAAGAAAGCTAATGAATAGGACTATCACGTGACGTTAAGCAAGCACGTCTAAGATGCCCGGTTTGGTCGCTAGAGGGCATCAAACTTTGACATTTTTTTCAAAAGTACATAAACATCAAAAATAAACCTTTTTTCTAAAATTCACTATTTACTTCAGAATAACAGGACAGTTGAATTTTTGAGTACTAAAAATTTATTACTTTCGAGGTTCGTATTTAATTAACTTTGTGCTTTACTATTTTCGGTAAATATTTTCGATTCCACTAAAGATAGCATCCTTCTAGTACCTGTCAATAGAAGAGAATTAATTCTCTATCACTGCAAGACGGAGCAGTCAAGCTGTTAACTTTGTGACGTAAACAAGAACGTTATTAACGGCATTATTTCGCCATCTGTTCCGAAATTTAACGCGAAAGACACAAATACGTCCTTTTAGATTGACGGGTCACATATTGGCACGAAAATGGTGGATTTATTAGAAAAATATGCTGTTTAAAAGACTGAATTGAACCTTTTTTCCTACAATTCCTTACCGAGAAAAATAAAACTTGTGCTCCATTAAGGAAACAACTACGCACAGCTGTTGTCTTCCCATTAATATTTGTAAGGGATCGTTTTTGCCGTAAAAAACAGGTTTACATCTTAATTACGTTTTGTTTACCGAAAACATCCAGTTTCACTGGATAAACTGCATCAGTGATTTGCAAGAAATTTCTATTAATTTTCGGTGGAAAACGATTTGTCACCCCTTATTCCGGGAATAGGAAGGTGATACCTTTCGCGCCCTTGTCAGTACTCTATTATATTAATTTAATAATATCGTCTCGGAAAATTCTCGATAATGGGAATAACAGATTGCAGGTGTCGCACGTGTACTGACGCGGGGGCTCAGATGACACAGCACAAAATACACGCTTCAATAAGAGGGAAAATTGCAGTGTTATTATGTATACAATTACAAAAAATACCACATAAACCTTAGTAATTTTTTGAAACTGTGGCAACAAGTTAACAGCACTCGGAAATCTATTTTCTCATTATAATTTCCATTTCGTAGCTGATGCCAAGCATTTGTTCACCCTCTAGCTTTAATGCTGGTGCAAATATAAATAGTCATTAGTGGAAGGGAATTAAAGTGATATAAATGAGAGCTTTGCGATGTAAGCAGCAAACTTTTTGAAAATATAAATTCCAACCCGACAACTTTATTTCATTACTCAAGTTTTTACATTTTTTGAAACTTTTCCCATTAGGTGGCAATACGAAAAACCAGCTTTCTTCTCGGATTATTCCGACAGACGGCGTAGCTCATATTTTTTCATTGAATGCTCTTACCTAATCTCTAGAGTTTTTTTTTGCTTGATAATTTAATAACACAAATTCTCGGCTTGTCACTGGTTTGATAAAACAGCATCTTTTTTAGCCAACGACAGCCGGAAATTGAAAAATGTTATGTATGGAGACGAGCGTGGATACATTTCCCCTTTCTGGATTATTTTTAACGTTTTTTGAATTTCTACGTTTAGGATTTATTCTCACAGCGTCACAATTTTAATTCATTGATTTCCAACACCGAAAAGATTGAAACATGACTTTTATCTTAACTAAATTTCTCACTACATTAAGTTCTCGAAGCTTTTAGCAAAGTTGTTAAAGATTTTCTTAGTGAATATTATTAAATGCGGATCCGTTCCTGTCGGAATCTAATGGAGCAGCTCTTCTATGATAATAAGGTCGGGCTTGGCAACTCTAATGCACTTTATCGGCAATTTGGGCAAATTTTAATTCATTTCTCAGGTTCTTTGTCGCGGAAACTCGCAAAGAGGGAACTGGTGCACTATGAGATTTAATCAGCTTTAATATCTGATAGAGCCATAAGGAAAAGACATTTCTTAATACCTTAAAATATAATGTAGATTTCCGCAGACCTGCTGTATTATATTGATTAAAGATGTATGGAAAACCAAAAATTTTATATTTTACATTTTAGTTCAGTTGATTTATTATTATTATTACCGGTATCAAAAGTGGTGTTATAGACTTTTTTAGTTAAAAAATAAATACAATTCTAAAATAGGGTAAAAATGAATATTATTCTATTATATGATTTTAAAGTGCTTTTTTGCGCTTATTTCACTTAATTTATGGTTCTCTGGTAAATGGTATGGTATGTAAATATGCCCTTGGATTGGAACCTTTTTGGAGGAAAAACCTTCATTTTTTAAATTTTTTAAAGGTTCAAAGTGGTTATTTCACCTAATTTAAGGTCCTTTGATATAAATATACCCTTTGCTGTGCATTGGAACCCTTATGGAGCAAAATAAAAATTGCCAAAATTGCACTTTTTGTAAAAATAGCATATTTTTTGACACACGTTGCTTTGACCTTAAATTACTCCCTTACTTGACAAGCTACGTCAAAATATCATAGAAAACAAAAGATAGAGCAGATTTTAAGCTTTCTAAAAATATCCCACATGAGTTGATTGATAACACCGTTTGGCCGCAAGAGGGCATCAAATTTCCTTTACCATAATATCACATTATTATATCTTAAATATTTTTATGTCAGATTTCATGTATCTCTTAATCCGGCCGAGTTCCTGGCAATGAAATGGTTAAAATGTTAAATTTTAAATCTAACTCTGTTAGTTTTTGAGATATCAAAAAACCGACTGCACCAGCGTCTTTTCCGGAAAATTTTAACATAAAATGACACCGAGACGTCAACTGTAACTTGACTAATAAAAAAGTTGTATTTTTTGACGGTTCCAGGCCGCCATTTTGAAATTTCTGTCAAAATATTGACTTGCACCTCATTTTAAAGGAAATTTTACGTAGTTTCAAGAAATGACAGATAAAATGGCATTCCAGGCAACCATTTTGAATTTTCTGTCAAAATATTGACTTGCACAACATTTTAAAGGAAATTTTACGTAGTTTCTAGAAATGACAGACCAAATGGCGTTTGAGGCCGCCATTTTGAATTTTCTGTCAAAATATTGACTTGCATCTCATTTTAAAGGAAATTTTACGAAGTTTCAAGAAATGACAGACAAAATGGCGTTTGAGGCCGCCATTTTGAATTTTCTGTCAAAATATTGACTTGCACCTCATTCTGAAGGAAATTTCACGTAGTTTCAAGAAATAACAGACAGAATGGCGTCTAAGGCCGCCATTTTGAATTTTCTGCCAAAATATTGACTTGCACCTCATTTTAAAGGAAATTTTGCGTAGTTTCAAGAAATGACAGACAAAATGGCGTTTCAGGCCGCCATTTTGAATTTTCTGTCAAAATATTGACTTGCATCTTATTTTAAAGAAAATTTCACGTAGTTTCTAGAAATGACAGACAAAATGACGTCGCAGGCCTCCATTTTGAATTTCCTGTCAAAATATTGACTTGCACCTCATTGTAAAGAAAATTTCACGTAGTTTCAAGAAATGACAGACAAAATGGCGTGCCAGGCCGCCATTTTGAATTTCCTGTCAAAATATTGACTTGCACCTCATTGTAAAGGAAATTTCACGTAGTTTCAAGAAATGACAGACAAAATGGCGTCCCAAGCCGCCATTTTGAATTTTCTGTCAAAATATTGACTTGCATCTTATTTTAAAGGAAATTTTACGTAGTTTCAAGAAATGACAGACAAAATGACGTTTCAGGCCGCCATTTTGAATTTTCTGTCAAAATATTGACTTGCATCTTATTTTAAAGAAAACTTCACGTAGTTTCTAGAAATGACAGACAAAATGACGTTTCAGGCCGCCATTTTGAATTTTCTGTCAAAATTTGACTTATCTTATTTTAAAGAAATTCATTCATTTTATTCAAAAATAAATTTAGAGAAACTAGTCTAAAATGCAAGCACAGTCTGACAACGTGACAACATTGTCACAACGTTTTCGCCTACTAAACTTTTCATTGGGTTTACTATCTTTTTCTCGCGCATGCATATATCACTGTTTCTCTGTCAGTGACACGGTTACCCTTGAAAAAACGTTGGTAATTAATCTAAGAGAACAGAGTGGATACAAAATTGATTAGACCAAGACCCTCTAACACTAAATTGCTACTAATAAAAGTGACAAATTCCTTGATCCAATCAGGGAAATTGAGGTTAGGAACTTTTAATCTAGATATTGATAACATGAGTTATTGTCTTTTACCACTGCAAACGTAACATTTTCTTTGCAATGAATAGAAGATGGCGTCTTTATTCGTATCTATTTCCTGCAGTCGCTAAGTAAAAAAGCAATTTTGCAGCGTCTAAAAATTCGCTGAATAAAAGACGGGCACTTTTCTGTATGAAAAGGTGTGAAAACTACACGAGGAAAGTAGTGCGCGCTTTTCTGTGCAATGTGTTTCTAAATTAATCACTTTTGCTGCAACACCTGGTATAATAATCAGATTAAATTTGATCAAAGAAGTTTTCCGTCCAGATGGATTTGAGTAATAAATTCCATTGGAGTACTGTTAATTATCAGATGATTCGAACATGAAAGGGCACTTTGCATTGACGCAAATTAGTTTTGAATGCCAGGGAATCTGGATTTTCTCACGATCAGGCCTACGGTACTTTAGTCCTTTAGTAATAGGATTAGGGTCTGATTGGTAATTAATTTACTCGTCTCTGGATCTGAATCTAGTTTCAAGGTACTCGAATTTTTCTCTTGATTAAACGCAAACACCAATCAAAAAATAAACATCAAGTTACCCGGATTCGAATTTAGCGCCCTTTCACCCAAGTTTGTATAAGGCGAAAGTTTCAAATTTATTTGGTCTCCAAAAACCCCTTATTTTGCCCGGAGGTTTCCTTTTTTTTATTCGGCAAAAGCCCTTAACAACCCTACCCCCTTACGGACGTTAAGTCTAAAACAGATTAAACGTTAAAGTTTAACGAAATAAATTTAAGGGAGAATTTCCGGACGTCGTTTACGAGTAACAATGGGGAGAGCAATGATATAGTATTCGCCATTCGAACGAATCGAACATAGAATACCACTCTAGGAAGTTTTTGGGCTAGTGGTCGTGGTTTTCCTAACAGCTGAATCGGCTTAAACCTTAAGCTTGGAATAGTTTTAGAGGCGGAGGTTTTTTAAGGGTAAATGGAAAATCAACGTTTTCGTCTTTCTATAAATTTAAAGTAAAATTGGACTCTTTAGAGCTTTTTTGCTCATTCAATATCTCGGCAAATTGAAAAGTTAGAGAGGCAAGTCAATATTTTGGCAGAAAATTCAAAATGGCGGACTGGAACGTCATTTTGTCTGACATTTCTGGA
The DNA here is from genome assembly GCF_016097725.1 of Ips typographus. Taxonomy (NCBI): domain Eukaryota; kingdom Metazoa; phylum Arthropoda; class Insecta; order Coleoptera; family Curculionidae; genus Ips; species Ips typographus. The sequence continues at coordinate 7,719,203 of NC_138430.1, read as the reverse complement.
AACTACGTAAAATTTCCTTTAAAATGAGATGCAAGTCAATATTTTGACAGAAAATTCAAAATGGCGGCCTGGAACGCCATTTTGTCTGTCATTTCTTGAAACTACGTAAAATTTCCTTTAAAATGAGGTGCAAGTCAATATTTTGGCAGAACATTCAAAATGGCGTCCTAAAACTGTCAAAAAATACAACTTTTTTATTTGTCAAGTTACAGTTGACGTCTCGGTGTCATTTTATGTTAAAATTTCCCAGAAAAGACGCTGGTGCAATCGGTTTTTTGATATCTCAAAAACTAACAGAGTTAGACTTAAAATTTAACATTTTAACCATTTCTTTGCCAGGAACTCGGCCGGATTAAGAGATACATGAAATCTGCCTAACAAATATTTACAATATAATATGTGATATTATGGTGAAGGAACTTTGACGCCTTCTAGCGGCCAAACGGTGCAATCAATCGAATCATGGGAGGATAGTTTTCGAAAGTCTGAAATCTGCTCTATTTCTTGTTTTCTATGACATTTTGACGTAACTTGTCAAATAAAGGAGTAATTTAGGGTCAAAACAACGTGTGTCAAAAAATATGTGATTTCATGGTGAAGGAACTTTGACGCCTTCTAGCGGCCAAACGGTGTAATCAATCGAATCATGGGGGGATAGTTTTGGAAAGCCTGAAATCTGCTCTATTTCTTGTTTTCTATGACATTTTGACGTAACTTGTCAAATAAGGGAGTAATTTAGGGTCAAAACAACGTGTGTCAAAAAATATGTGATTTCATGGTGAAGGAACTTTGACGCCTTCTAGCGGCCAAACGGTGTAATCAATCGAATCATGGGGGGATAGTTTTGGAAAGCCTGAAATCTGCTCTATTTCTTGTTTTCTATGACGTTTTGACATAACTTGTCAAATAAGGGAGTAATTTAGGGTCAAAACAACGTGTGTCAAAAAATATGTGATTTCATGGTGAAGGAAATTTGACGCCCTCTAGCGGCCAAACGGTGTTATCAATCAACTCATGTGAGGATATTTTTGGAAACCTTAAAATCTGTTCTATCTTTTGTTTTCTATGACATTTTGACGTAGCTTGTCAAGTAAGGGAGTAATTTAGGGTCAAAGCAACGTGTGTCAAAAAATATGCTATTTTTACAAAAAGTGCTATATTGGCAACTTTTTATTTTGCTCCAGGATGGTTTCAATGCACAGGGATCTTATTTTATACGTCTATAATGGAATTTTTGATGGTTGTTAAGTATTGTCCTACTCAAGACAGGACAATACTTCACAACTGTCAAAAATCAACAGCTATCAAGAAAGTGTCATTTATATGAATATTTTGCTACCAGTTTTTAAATTTGACAGTATGACCTAACTTTGTCTTTTCTTAACCAATACTAAAATAAGCAAAAAAAAAATCTGAAAATGAACCTATCAAAGAAGCAGTTTAAACATGTCAAACTTTAATTACACCCAATCAAAACACGAGTTAGGTTAGGGTAGGTATTGACACACAATTTTTTGGGATTTTTGAACGTAGTCATTTAAATATTTTGGATACAGTCATTTGAAACATGCAACGTTGCCAAGTAATGTTTAATAATACAAGTTGTCAAGCAATTGATTTTTATTTGAGGTTATATTATGTATTTTCTATTTGACAGGTCAAAATTTGCTAAATTAGACAGTTCTCGTAACATAACGGAAATTTGACCACTAAAAAAATACAAATGGTTTAATTCAAGTTTTTAAACAAATCTATACAGAACTAAACAATTCCAATAACAAAATTAACTTTGTAAGTAATTTAGGTCACGAATTTTTCTTTAGGTATCAATTAATTATAATAAATAATGTCAATCTAAACAATAAAAACTGGAAAAATATACTTTTAGTTGGCTAAACAAACATTTAATGTAGGTTTGTTAAAATATTCATCAACAAAAAGTTACCATGTGATAGTCCAACGTTCTCTATAAACTCTGAAAGTTTATAACTAAAAGAGCAAATTTGTTGTCATTAATTCCAGAAAATATTTTTTTTTCTTCAGTTCTTATGAGTAATTAATTATTTAAAACAGCACAGAATTGTGCTCTTTTAAAAACACAGTCTAATCTACAGTCTGATCTACTTTTTCCTTGAAATTTGGCTCTATTCACTACTAAAACCACTAGAGCCCTCTACAGTAAACCTCGTCAACCACCAAGTATTGATTATTCCAATCTTAGCTCCTGGAAACCTCCCCATTTTGGCATTATCCAGAATTCCACCCCTAACGTGGATCAATACTTTCCAGAGTTAAATGTCCCTAATATAGATGGCGGTGTGGAGGTTTTCAGACCTTGCATAATAAATAATTTGTTTAATTATAGTCCCTTATTTCAATTGTTGAGTGGTAATTGCTGTTTTGATGTGACACGGTCTGTTTACGTAAGTTGATGAGCTTTATTGTTACATTAAATTGATTAATTAATGTGAAGTGTTGTTAGGGCGTTATGAGTAGTGAATTTAATAGCAAATTAATATTTTAGGTGTTTTTTGTGCTTATTTTATTATTTTGTAACAAAATTGTATATTTAGAAGAACAGCAATAACATTAGCAATTAAACCAAAGTTGCTAAGTATCTAAATTTTCCCAAAAAACTTTATGTATACGATTATCACTGTTAGTTAGACAGACTACAGATTTTTTGAATATTTGAGAAACAAAAAAAAATTGTAGCACTATTCTTTTGTCTGGGTTCTACTGAATTATTTTAGAATTTAGTAGCAAATAAGTTTATTACATCGTGTTGGTCCCTGAATAGCAGGTAATGCAGTTCGTCTCTACGGTATTGCCCAAATACATTATTCAAATTTCTAATGGTTTAGGGAGATGGAGTTTATTCCCACAGCGGTGTCGATAACACGAAGATTTTGAAGAATTTAATATCCAAACGTCAGGTGTTGTGTAGGAGCGGAAAAGGTGACGGGGGCTTTGTTTCAGCCCTGACGGATAATATTTCAGTTATGCGGAATTCTGGTGGTCAAAAAGTTTCGCATGTTTTACATTTAAAACGGTTGCACGAACGCAGTTTATTACTGAGGGAGTATTACAGCCAAACCAGACTTATTCCAGCAATGTCGGTAATTGATGTCAGCTTGCTTTGAGCTTTAATTTTCTGCTTATTTCTTCCACAGTGTTTCAGGAGTTTGGGAGATTTTGCGGTTTTAGTTTGTCTTTAGTGCCAAGAACAAATAATATATAATTTTGTGAACAAATAAATAACTGAATTTTAGTATTTGCATTGTAAAATTCAAATTGTATTATTTATAGATCAGATTAATTAATCATTAATATCTCGAAAACCGTTTAGTTTAAACAGATGAAATACAGAGGATTACATACATAACCAGCCCAATTTGTTCCAGTTTGGAAATGACTGAAAATATAAAACACATAAAACTCACTTAATTAGAAAAAAATCCGGTAACTAAATCTACTTATCAAAAGCAGTCTTTGCTCAATATCCGGATTTCATCATTACTCCATCGAACAGAATTAAAAAATCCAACATTGCACAAATACTATTCACGTGCATTTCGAGGGAAAAAAGTCGGGATTAACATCTGAAACTGTGCAACCTTTTTTCCAACAAAAATCAAAATAGATACGGCAATCGCTCGTATAGAATTCTGCCGGCAATTGATTACCGCCAAAAGCAATTTTCATGGACTTAATTGAATATGTGCATAAAGCCGAGGTTTCCGTCAACGAGTACTGAAACTCCTCTTCGCCAATGTTTGTCAATTTACGTTTCGATTTGCTTAAGAGTAATTAAGTGCTGGTTGGTTCAAAACCAAACAAAACAATTTTACCAGTAAATTTATGGGTCTAAGTGAAATTTGCTTGAAAGATATCATTTTCTTGTCATGGCTGTCATTTATTTGGAAAGTCATTTTCGGTTTGTTATTTATTGTTTTAGAGATGTCAAAAGCGCAGTCTCGAGCTCCTCTTTTAGTGGGGTGGAGCTAAAAATATATCTGAAAAATTGCGTACAGTGTGACCAAAAACATTCAACACCATACTTTTCATGTACACCCAGTATACTGGAAGCAAAAACGGTCCTGCAAACTTATGGTGCTGAGTTAAGGAATTGATTAGGATCAATTTTGATATCTTGCAATTTTTTTGTAACTTTAACCATTTTTTAGTTATTTAAGAAAATCCGGTTTAATGCAACAAATATACAAATCAGTTGAAATTGTGGTTTGAAATTTGAGCACCCTGTAACGCGGTTAATTTTGGTTGAACCACTCAAATTAACCGTCTTGAGCTCCTCTTCCCAGTGGTGTAGAGTAAAAAATTCTATATTGAAAAATGCGTACAGGGTGACAAAAATAATGAACCACCATAATTGTCTTACACATCCTGTATGTTTGAAACAAAAACGGTCCTGCAAACTTACAGTGTTGGGTTAAGGAGTTGATTAGGCATATTTTTGGACTCTTGCAATTTTTTTGTAACTTTCATCGTTTTTGAGTTATTTAGAAAAAACTGGTTTGGCGCAAAAAATTTGCAAACCAGTAAAATTGTGGTCAGAAATTTGAATATGGTTTAAAAAGACAATCAGGGACAAAATCGGCTATAAAACCTATTTGGAGTGAGAAAATGACAGTTTTAAGCACATTTTTGGAATCCTCATTAAATTTCCTATCCAATAACATGAAAAAACACTACAAAATTTAGTACAGTCACGGAGAAAAGTGGTGTCAAAGTTTGAATTGCCAGAAAGACAGTCAGGAACAAAATTGTCTGTAAAACCCACTTGTAGTAAGAAAATGACAGTTTTAAGCACATTTTTGGAATCCTCATTAAATTTCCTATCCAATAACATAAAAAATACTACAAAATTTAGTACAGTCAGGGAGAAAAGTGGTTTCAAAGTTTGAATTGCCAGAAAGACAGTTTAAAAAGATAGTCAGGGACAAAATTGTCTGTAAAACCCACTTGTAGTAAGAAAATGACAGTTTTAAGCACATTTTTGGAATCCTCATTAAATTTCCTATCCAATAACATAAAAAATATAACAAAATTTAGTACAGTCAGGGAGAAAACTGGTTTCAAAGTTTGAATTGCCAGAAAGACAGTTTAAAAAGATAGTCAGGGAGAAAATTGTCTGTCAAACCCACTTGTAGTACGAAAATGACAGTTTTAAGCACATTTTTGGATTCCCCATGAAATTTTCTATCCAACAACATGAAAAAACACTACAAAATTTAGTACAGTCAGGGAGAAAAGTGGTGTCAAAATTTGAATTGTCAGAAAGACAGTTTAAAAAGACAGTCAGGGACAAAATCGCCTATAAAGCCCGCTTGGAGTGAGAAAATGACAGTTTTAAGTACATTTTTGGAATCCTCATTAAATTTCCTAACCAATAACATAAAAAATACTACAAAATTTAGTACAGTCAGGAAGAAAAGTGGTGTCAAAGTTTGAATTGCTAGAAAGACAGTTTAAAAAGACAGTCAGGGACAAAATTGTCTGTAAAACCCATTTGTAGTAAGAAAATAACAGTTTTAAGCACATTTTTGGAATCCTCATTAGATTTTCTATTAAAATAACTAGTAAAAATACTACAAAATTTAGTACAGTCAGGGAGAAAAGTGGTGTCAAAATTTGAATTGCCAGAAAGACAGTCAGGTACAAAATTGACTGTAAAACCCACTTGCAGTACGAAAATGACAGTTCTAAGCACATTTTTGAATTCCTCATTAAATTTCCTATCCAATAACATGAAAAAACACTACAAAATTTAGTACAGTCAGGAAGAAAAGTGGTGTCAAAGTTTGAATTGCCAGAAAGACAGTTTAAAAAGACAGTCAGGGACAAAATTGTCTGTAAAACCCACTTGTAGTACGAAAATTACAGTTTTAAGCACATTTTTGGAATCCTCATTAAATTTCCTATCCAATAACATAAAGAATACTACAAAATTTAGTACAGTCAGGGAGAAAAGTGGTGTCAAAATTTGAATTGCCAGAAAGACAGTTTAAAAAGACAGTCAGGGACAAAATTGTCTGTCAAACCCACTTGTAGTACGAAAATGACAGTTTTAAGCACATTTTTGGAATCCTCATTAAATTTTCTATTAAAATAACCAGTAAAAATACTACAAAATTTAGTACAGTCAGGAAGAAAAGTGGTGTCAAAATTTGAATTGCCAGAAAGACAGTCAGGTACAAAATTGACTGTAAAACCCAGTTGTAGTTAGAAAATGACAGTTGTAAGCACATTTTTGGATTCCCTATTAAATTTTCTATCCAACAACATGAAAAAACACTACAAAATTTAGTACAGTCAGGGAGAAAAGTGGTGTCAAAATTTGAATTGTCAGAAAGACAGTTTAAAAAGACAGTCAGCGACAAAATCGCCTATAAAGTCCACTTGGAGTGAGAAAATGACAGTTTTAAGCACATTTTTGGAATCCCCATTAAATTTCCTATCCAACAACATCAAAAAACACTACAAAATTTAGTACAGTCAGAGAAAAAAGTGGTGTCAAAGTTTGAATTGTCAGAAAGACAGTATAAAGAGACAGTCAGAGACAAAATCGCCTATAAAGTCCACTTACAGAGAGAAAATGACAGTTTTAAGCACATTTTTGGAATCCTCATTAAATTTCCTATCCAACAACCAGTAAAAACACTACAAAAATTTAGTACAGGCAGGGAGAAAAGTGTTGTCAATTATATGTGTTTGTGACAACAGAGACAAATCAATCTGAGTTTAGTTTTACCTGAATAGCAAACAACCACATTGATTAAAATTATCTGTGGATTATCTGCACGTTATAACGAACACGAACATGTTTATTTGCGGCTTGTTATAAACTCAACCGTATACCAAAAGTTACACTTTATAATTAGTAGGAGCACAACGTGTAGTTTACTTGACAAACAACTGCAAACTACTCAGGCGAAGCGAAACTTCCAATAAATATTGAATTGCAAATTTGTATTTAAATTTCCATAGTTTGTCGAAAACTCGGGGAGATAATTTGTTTTCGGTTGTTTTGTGCCCTGGTGACCGTTTAATGAGATAAATCAAATCCATTATTGTTTACTAGTTTGAAAAAGTCAATGAAAAACCCCAGTTTGTGCAATTTGTTAGTCCGGGAGTTGGAACTTTATTCAAATGAAATTGCTGCTCTGAATTATTAATACATACAGACTCAAACAGCGTAAAGTTTTAATTACCAAAAAAAAAAAATTGGGAACGTACTAAAAGGTTGCAGTTTAGCTTTGAATCCAACAATAAGGCTTTAGTCAAAGTTTCTCGGTTTGGACGTAAATAAAGCAAGAAACTCGTTGTCTAGCTAAATGAGAACCGTGTTCTCTTTAATAATATAATTCGCTACGTACTTTTGCTAATTATAAACTGGGAAATGTTCAGTGAGTTAATTTATTAAAAATAAATAGGAAAAACATAGTCTGTAGTAATTAACTCGTTTGATACGATTGCTGAGTAATATAAATCAGTTTGATGGAAGTTTTCTCTTTTTAAAGGTTTTCACATAATAACGAGCAATAAAAGCATAAACAACAAAATATATAGGCTTTAGGATCAATTGTTCCATATACAGTGTGGTCCAGTTAGTAAAAGTGATTTATGATATTGCAGTATTTTGCTTAATATAACACTAAAATAACAGGACTAAAACAAAGTGTTTTCTCATTTCAAAATGACGTTGAATGGCCTTAATAAAGTAACTTTGCACTGTGTAGAAGAGAAATCCCTTGACATCTTCAACCCAGAAAACTTCCTAAATTGTATATACGGAAGATAAATAAAGGGCTGAAAATTTACCCCATCTGAATGGAGGACTAAACGTTCGCAATGTTTTTCAAATGCGGTCCTAAATTTGAAACTCTTCGCCCCTCCTTCCCCTTCTTCTGGTACTTCTCCCAATCGGTTGCCATTCTATCCTTTTCGCCAAGTTTTCTTATTGTTTCTTCCAAACAAAGCGGCACTCATTAATTTTAAGGAATCCCGCTTTGAATGTGTTTTTTTGTCGCGGTTCTTTCAGCTGTTTTCGGGCAGTATATTTTCGGATAGGTAAATTGGCCTCCGGGGAGACCGTCATTGATTTTACGGAGATTTAAATCATGAATTATTGGCTCTCTGGCTATAGAAGATTCAGTTTTTGGGTTAGTCACGTACTTTCGGGTTGAATTTCCAGTTAATAGCCTGCCCAGACATTCTTCACAATTAAGGAATTTTTCAGGCTTTCAGTAACTGAAAGTTCTGACAAAGCTTACAGAATTTCCTTTCAACCATACAAGAAAAACAATAACAAAGTTTAAATTTGAAGATATTTTTCTTGGTAAAATCCCCGCTCTTTTATGTGATCATAAAAATTTAGTACATTTTTTTGAAAGTTCCAGCCTGGAAATAAAAGCATTAATAACGAACAATATGGAAAGAAAGGCAAACTTGGATAATTCAAACTCGGTTAACGGTTACAACTGACCTAATTTTTCATTTAGTTTAGTTTCTAAAATTAAACGTGCAACCACTTATGATTTATTAAAACAATTCAGCAAACTGGAGGAAATTTTCATAAAAAAAAGGGATTATCGCCTTGCCGTTGTTAAATCCGTTTAAAAGTACATCAAAGTTATGTTTACCGGGGAGTTTAAATTCTAAAATAGAGCTGCAAACAAAGTTTCACTGCCTGGGTATAAAGTAACAAACTTTGTTGTCTAGCCTTGGAAAATGAGGACTTTAACAATATAATTCGCTACATTCGAAGTACATTTGCTAATTAAGAGAAGTTTGGGAGATTTAATTAGTTTCTACTACTTGGAAATTTTAGAGATGTGTGTAAATTTTTACTCATTAAATTTTCTATCCAACAAGCAGAAAAAACACTACAAATTTAGTGCAGTCAGGGAGGAAAGTGGGGTCAAAATTTGAATTGTCAGAAAGACAGTCAGGGACAAAACCGCCTGTAAAACCCACTTAGAGCAAGAAAATTACAGTTTTGAGCACATTTTTGGAATCCTCATTAAATTTCCTATCTAACACCATGAAAAAACACTACAAAATTTAGTACAGTCAGGGAGGAAAGTGGAGTCAAAATTTGAATTGTCAGAAAGACAGTCAGGGACAAAACCGCCTGTAAAACCCACTTAGAGCAAGAAAATTACAATTTTGAGCACATTTTTGGAATCCTCATTAAATTTCCTATCTAACACCATGAAAAAACACTACAAAATTTAGTACAGTCAGGGAGGAAAGTTTAGAGATTAACAGAAAGGGCTAGAGAAGATAATAAGAAAGAGAGAAGCTAAAGAAATTCTTAGACTCTTCACTCCTAGAGTCTATTCGTGATAGAGATTTGTTTATGACAAACATAAACAAGAACTAGAAGTTATTTAAAAGCTGGAAGTCCCTCGGATTAAACTAAGTTCACCCCGGCTGTCTCCAAGGAGAAAGTTGAAATTGGAGAACGCGACACCGGGCTTATGTACCTGATGTCCACAGAGGACGCAATTTATTTTAACTTTACTCTTCAAATTAGTTCCTGAAATGGGAATTAACTGGAAATAAGTTGAGTAAAAGTCTGACACCCTGTCGTAACTTTATTCGTCACAGTTAACTGCAGATTTCCTTTTCCAGATTATAAAGTTTTGTACTTTTTAAGTTAATTTTTAAGGATGGATTTTATCGGGCTAAACACGCAAACTTCAATTTGACCTGGTACGTTTTTAGGACATCGATATATCTCATTCGATTGATTGCCCCAGGCTTTCTGCTCGAGTAATAGCGGCTCTTAAAAGTCAAACTGCTTCTCTAATCTTTTGACTTTTTATATTAAAATTTATACCCATCTCTTTTTTTCACTGACTGTACTAAGTTTTGTAGTGTTTTTTTATGTGGTTGGATAGGAAGTTTAATAAGGATTCCATAAATGTGCTTAAAATTGTCATTTTTTCGCTCCAAGTGAGTTTTACAGGCGATTTTGTCACTGACTGTCTTTCTGGCAATTCAAATTTTGACCCCACTTTTCTCCCTGATTTTACTAAATTTTGTAGTGTTTTTTCTGCTTGTTGAATAGAAAATTTCATGGGGAATCCAAAAATGTGCTTAAAACAGTCATTTTCTCAGTACAAGTGGGTTTTACAGGCAATTTTGTCCCTGACTGTATTTTTAAACTGTCATTCTAGCAATTCAAACGTGGAAACCACTTTTCTCCCTGACTGTACTTAATTTTGAAATGTTTTTTTATGTTGTTGGATAGGAAATTTAATGAAGAATCCAAAAATGTGCTTAAAACAGTCATTTTCTCACTACAAGTGGGTTTTACAGGCAATGTTGTCCCTGACTGTATTTTTAAACTGTCCTTCTGACAATTCAAACTTTGACACCAATTGCCTGTAAAACCCACTTGTAGTGAGAAAGTTACAGTTTTATGTACATTTTAGGAATCCTCATTAAATTTCCTATCAAATAAAATGAAAGAAGACTACAAAATTTAGTACAGTCAGGGAGAAAAGTGGTGTCAATGTTTGAATTGCCAAAAAGATAGTTTAAAAAGACAGTCAGGGACAAAATGACCTGTAAAACCCACTTGTAGTGAGAAAATGACAGTTTTAAGCACATTTTTGGAATCCTCATTAAATTTCCTATCCAATAACATAAAAAAACACTACAAAATTTGTACAGTCAGAGAGAAAAGTGGTGTCAAAATTTGAATTGCCAGAAAGACAGTTAGGTACAAAATTGACTGTAAAACCCGGTTGTAGTTAGAAAATGGCAGTTTTAAGCACATTTTTGGAATCCTCATTAAATTTTCTTTACAACAGTATAAAAAAACTAGAAAATTTAGTACAGTCAAGGAGAAAAGTGGTGTTAAAACTGGAATTGCCAGAAAGACAGTCAGGGACAAAATTAACTGTAAAACCTACTTGAAGCGAGAAAATTACAGTTTTAATTACATTTTTGGAATCCTCATTAAATTTTCTATACAACAACATGAAAAAACACTACAAAATTCAGTACAGTAAGGGAGAAAAATGGTGTCAACGTTTGAATTGCCAAAAAGACAGTTTAAAAAGACAGTCAGGTACAAAATTGACTGTTAAACCCAGTTGCAGTTAGAAAATGGCAGTTTTAAGCACATTTTTGGAATCCTCATTAAATTTCCTACGCAATAACATGAAAAAACTACAAAATTTAGTACAGTCAGGGAGCAAAGTTTGGAGATTGATAGAAAGGGGCTAGAGAAGCTACATAAAATGGAAGGAATTCGGGTCTAAATGTTAAGAAGAAATTGTATTCCATTTAATTTCATAATTATTACTAAAAACTAAACATATTTTTTTATGTTGAGCTAAATGCGTTTCTTATCAGTTTTTATGTTTTTATTTTAGGATTTTAGTCACAATAAAGCCATAATATTGAACAAAAACTGTCAATAAACATCTAGAAGAAGCTTAATAAATTGTGCAATGAAAAAGTAAATGGAATGACCTAACTATGTAGTGTTTGATTTTCTGTCACTTTAAGCATAAGCACCTTTAATTTAATCATATATTTGGTTTTAAGTAAAACTGGACGTACAGCAGAATAGTTTATGTGGACTGTAAATTGTAAAATAATGATAGTGACAACACTGCTTTTAGTTTGTTGTGACTGTATTTTCTGTAATTTTAGTACATTATTTGGCTGTTGGTAAAATACCTAAAAATCGGTTAGTACGACTCATTTTTGGTTCAGGAGGCACGTTCAGGAGAGTAAGTTCTGTTAGTTTTATATTTGCTTTCAAGACCAATCATTATATTATAATTTTTTACAAATGCTCTCAATAATTTTTATATAATCATTTACCACAAATTGGCAATAATAAGTTACATTTTAACAGCTAAAACGTCCATTTTGGACGTATTTAAATTTGTCACAATTGTGGTAACTGTCACTTACCACTCCCTAAAGCTATAAAACTACAAAACCTGCTTAAAAACACTGTTTTTGTTTTGTTTAGTACTAAATGTTGCTTTATATGTCCATGAGTAGAATTTGGACAGTACATACGTATCTGTTGGTTTTAATCATCATCTTAAATGGGTGTTTTCTTTAAAGCTAGTTCCAAATGTCAGAATGCTGCAAACTGTCAAACACCACTCTATAAAGCTATAAAAGTCAAAAGCAATACATGTCTAAATTATTTAAAGTAAATTTTATAGTTTTATGAATCACTGGATTTGCAAAGTAGGATTAGCAAAATTTGAAAAAATCTAAAAAAAAAAAAATTTGGGGAATTTTAGAAAAATCGGGCAACTTTTTTGAAAAGGTCAGTCAGGTCTAATGGTTCAAAACACTTCTATTTAAACTCCTAAAATGTAATTTAGCCTCGTAAATTAACTTGTAAGCCAAAGAAAGCTCTGCCCTATAAATTGGAATTAACAGTAAATTCAATGAAATACTAGAAAACATAATGGATTTATATTTATGCTTTAATTTTAGGTTTTAATTTAACTGACTTGGTTACATAAAATTTCGTATTCAAAACGAGTACTTTATGGCAACCGGTTATGAAAAATATTATTCCAATACATAATAAATATGTAATATGTAGCCAATAAATTTTTGGGGTAGGAAAGCCACGTAGCTTTTCGGTGACCCAACAGCTTGGTGAATATCTGCTATTTATGAACGTTCCTGAAACAGTAAAATATGTGCCAGTCATGGAGAGGGACCTTGATATTGATTTTCCCTGCCAAAAAGGAGAAAACTGCCGAGATGTTTAGTTGGGCTTTTATTTAGGCAAAGACGGGTTCCATATTAAAATTACAGGACTGACACAATAACGCATGATTTCTTAGGTCCTCAATGAAACGAACGCCCTTTTAGCGTATATTGCTTCGGTCGTGTTTTATTTTCAGTTTGCGAAGCCCTATTTTCTTAACAGGGTTAGTTCAGCGTGTGCTGTCACGACGTTCGCCTTTTGCTGGATCAGAGTGATGTATGGGTCCACATATGCTCTATTTACTTGTTGTTATGTAACACATAATAAGGATGCAAGCTTGCAACCTAAATTACCCTAATCGCTGACTTTAATGAAATCAGTTTGATTGTATGGTTGTTATTGAAATAACCCACTCAAGGGGAATATGATTATGTATGTATCATATGTATGTTCATTTCAGTTTTCTTTCGTTAGTTGAAAAGGTGGAATTTGCTTGATATGCCACCCACAACATCAAGTGATTCCGTTAAGGAAGAAACATAAAACTTGAAATCATAGTCATAATTTACAAATGATCCATATAAAATTTATACCGTTTTTAAATAAAATGTATCTGAAAATCAGCAAAATTATCGCATTCGTTGAACCTAGCAATGATTGCACCATATTCGTAGCGTAATACGGATTTAAAATACATCCAAACTCGATTTCCTGAATCGAATTTATTACCACGAAAAATGACGTCCCGTTCACGTTTCGAACCTAGTCCTCGTACGGCCCATATTACGTAGCCATTTTATTCAAATAAGCCATTTTTATATATGTGAGGCATGCTGCGAACATACGTTGTCTCCAAAATGGCTGCCGCAATAAACGTATATGATCTGCATATAAATTACGCAATGATTTTGATCGGAAATGCCTTACTTTTCGTGTCAAGTGTCATTATTTTGCAAGCGCGCGAATCATTGAGTAATATGCGAATTACCCCAAATCGATTGCTGCCACCATCTTCAAATATGATTTTTACATAATTTCTGGAAGAAAAAAATTGTTTTTCTTGAAATTAGTTTGGTTTGCCTAAGGTAATCAGTTTTACTGGTCATTTTATTGGTTAGGCGAAAAAGGTGTTGACTGGTAGCTTGAAATTTGAGCACCCTGTAACTCGGTTATTTTTAGGAGTTCCGGGAGGTTGAACCACTCGATTTAACCGTCTTGAACTCTTCTTTCAAGTGGTGTAAAGCAAAAATTTATATTTTAAAAATTGTGTATTGGGTGGCCAAAAAATCAGAATCACTACACTTTTCATGTACCCTCTGTATAGTAGCAGCAGTAACGCACTGTGAAACTTCCAGGGATGAAAAGATTCCAGCATTTTTGCTCTCTTTCAAATTTTTTGTAACTTTTACCGTTTCTGATCAGCAACCAATTTTCAAATCAGTTGAAATTGTGGTTTAAATTTTTAGCACCCTGTAGCTCGGTTATTTTTGGGAGTTCAGGGAAGTTGAACCACTCGAATTAACAGTCCTGGGCTCCTCTTTCCAGTGGTGTAAAGCAAAAAATTCTAACTTAAAATAGCTGTTTTATGTTAAGTTATGTTATGTTTAACGTTGAGCTGTCAGAACCAAAATTGAGTTCAGAGGTTTCTAGAAGCATTTTTAAGAGGAAGAAGAAGATTTTAGAAACCTCTGTTATTTCCAAATATCTCTAAAGTTATACAAAATAAAAATTTCACTTAAACACTGGGCTATTAGGTTAGGTTATGTTAGGTTAGAGTTTCACGAAAATTTAGTCACAGTCCTCTAGCATTTTCAAATGATTCTAAACCTTTGTATTTCATATATTTTAACTAAATTTGGAACTATTCTAAGAAGGTTTAAAGAGATTTTAGAGGTTTTGGGCATTAAAATTGGATATTTTAGTGAAATCTTGAACTTATGGTTCTGGTAAAAATTCAGTTTCAAGATGTTAGATTAGGGAGCTTTTAAAAAGCTCTGATACTTCCAAAAAGTTTAAAAAATCGAAAATTTAGTCATTTAAGACTAAAACTTAGTTTTAAGAGATTTGTATGCACATCTAGTGCTTTTAAGAGATTGTTGTAGGTCTTATGGAGATTTTACAGACTAATAACCATTTCCATATTACTAAAGTTTTAAACTTGAGTATGTTAATAAATCCTTGGACTGTGGGGCCAAAATTGGGGTTTATAACGTGTAGATGACATTTTCCAAATAACTTCCAAAGTGTTCCAATGTACATACTTCAACAAAATGCTGGATTTTTTAGAAACAAAAAGTTACAAAGTGTTTTTAGAGGCATTGTTGATTCTACTTTGCAGGGTTTCTAGAGGATTTGGACATCTTCAAAAATTTCCAGAAAATAAAATATATACTACTAAATGAGATGCTAATTAATGAGCAATATCTGAAGTTTTTAACAAAATCCTGGATCTTTAAATCTAAATAAAGACAATTCTGAAGATTCTTGGAAGGTGCAAGGTAATTGATATCAAAGCAATATTCACCTCACAAACGAACATTCTTATGGATATTTGAAATAAGCAATTATCGTCATCCATTAAAAGACAATAGAAACCCCAGAGCAAATCTCAATTATTCGATACACATACAGCCCACGTCAAATATAATTATAAAACCGAATGGAAATTTCTAAAGTTCCATTAGGATAGAGCGGTATATGCGGATTAAGCAATCGTAATTTACGGTCTGACAAAACTGAGTTATTCCCTTAAAATGTAGGTCAACGTTTTTGTTATTTCATTATCATCAGACCATTGAAACGGGAATTCGGTTTATGTGCAATTAAGTGACACGAATGGTGCAATTTTCGTATTAAATAAACATGAACGGGACAGTAAGTAGTTTTAACGTGAATGCTTTTAATTAATATACGTTTATACGAGAGAGATCTATTCATAAAATTGTGTGTGAATAGTTTTGCATTTAATAAAAGTACGTGTTATCGAGGATTAAATTCATATATTTTCCACGTGAAGAAAAAATCGAATTTATTCTACTGCACGTGTAAAAAGGTGATGGGGACAGATTGCACGTGCCTTTAAGCTCCTGTATTAAACTACAGGAATAGAATTTACGTTGGTGGAAATTGCCTCTCAAGACCTGGAGTTACATACAAAGTTTTTTCTAATAAAATTGTAGAAGAATCAGTTAATTTAAAATGCTGGGTAAAGTGAGACAAACAATTGTCTTTTTTTTTAATTTGTCTTCTGTTCTTCTAATTACTCAATTATTCTTCTTTTGGTCTGGTGCTCTATTTTTTTTTCTTTCTTGTTTACAAACGTTTACATGTATTCAAATTGATAAAAGAAAAAAGTTTAAAGTAGACAAGCATATATGTGAAAACTCTTAATTAACAGTTAAATATCGGTGCTGGTAACGTTAATAAATAATGATACAAAATGTTTTTCTATTAATTAACAACCCCATACAATTATTTATGTAAACAAAATAATTCCAGAGAATAAATGTATGATATTTGTAACGTTTAAGCTATTTCAAATTAATTAACAAATATTCAGACAAAAAAAAATAAATCCTATTTATAGGGACTTAGAAATAAATCATAAAAATCCATCAAACATTTGAAATTATTACAGGTTTCATACTAAATTAAACCGGATAACACTTAATTTAATTAAAAATTGTTACCAATCAATCCACGTGTCATAGAATTGCCATTTTGCGTAATCGATCATAAATTATACTGACATCGAATATGATTGTGATCTATTGAAAGTTTGCAATAACGCCATTTACGAAGATAAATCATATTCGTTTTGTTTCAGTGATTGAATTTTTCCTGATAACGTTTTACGATTAATAATTCGTGTTTTCACAGCCATGGAAAATGTAAGTGTTGAATATTTAAATCAAATAATTAATTTCAAAGGAAAATTGTCCTCCAATAAATGGGGAGCAAATGTAATTAACTGACTTCAAATTGTCCCTCTTCTTATAAATAATGAAGACACGTGAAGGAAGATCCTTTATATTTTTTGACTGACTGATCGAACAGAATGTAATTAACACTGCTTTTGTCGCAGTTTTCCATTCACAGATGATTTAATTAGTGTTAACAGAAATTCCTAATTGATTTTTGAGGCAAAATAGTGCATGGAAGAAGTTTAGAATTTCCAGCTGAATAATCCAAACCCAATATTCTAGCTGCGAAAGCTATTCAATCTTATAATGGATTTTGAATAAAACCGCAACTCGACATTGCACTTAGAAACTTCAGAGGAACTAAAGTAAATTGGTTACCTTAGACGCCTTGTACAATTTCATCAAACTGATGATATAATGGATGTTATTCCTCAATATCACCCAACAGTTTTGCAGACATTTGATGTAATTAGATTGCGAACCACTCGCAATCCATTCTTCACGCCGGTGAAATATTAAACATAAATCAAACTTCTGGCAACCCTCATCATTCTTACAGAAACCTTAATAAAACGTTGGGAGGGAAAGGTATAACGGTCAAATTATGATATCTCTGGCAAGCGCCATAATTTTTCGCTCATATACGTAATCCAGATTAGCTGAAACCGCAAATAGTGGTTCTGGATCCGCAATCTGTTTGAGGATTTACTTTGCGGAAGGAAATTTTTTGATAATAAATCGGACTCTAATCTTTATAAGCCGATTCAGCCAGACCGTTAGATGTACCGAATATTTTTTGAAAAAATGTTAGTTATTTATAATGATGGGGATAAATTTACAGTGACCGGTCATTTGCTGGTAAAGTAAAAATTTATCAAATTTACCAGTGAATTTCAATTTGACCGCAAAAGTATGGTCTAATTGAAATTTGCTTCAAAGATATCATTTTTTTTGTCATTAATTTGAAAAGTCATTAATCTGTATCACTAAATTTTTTATGCACTCTCTGTATAGTAGTGGCACTGACGAACTATCTAGTTATTTACAAAACACTAGGTTGAAGCAACAAATTTTCAAATCAGTTGAAATTTGAGCACCCTGTAACTCGGTTATTTTTCGGTGTTTAAGGTTCAACCACTTGAAAAAACCGTGTTGAGCTTCTCTTTCCAGTGGTGTTGAGCAAAAAATTGCCTACAAGGTGACCAAAAATTAAATATGATTTTCAATCATAAATAACCAAAACATTGGCGATTAAAAGTGCGGTTTTTTGGCGTTTTTAAGGCAAAGTGTGGCTCTAGAAATAGAAAATAACATTTAGAAAAGTGGAAGGGTAATCCCCTGAAGTTTAAATTGTATAAATAATAAAACATTTTTTTTCACCTTTAAGTGCTTTCTGAACCATAATAAGAGAAACTACTAGAGCGATCAGGGTGACGAGTTTGGAAACAAGTTGGAAAAACTTTTATCAGAAAGTATGTAATTATAGTTGAATATTTCCCTCATGTGTTAAATGTCCCATATGAGCAGTGCATTTTCACCAGAATGACAGCGAATATTTCCCTCATGTGTTAAATGTCCCATATGAGCAGTGCATTTTCACCAGAATGACAGCGATAATTGCATTCTAAAGTGATAATTGCATTTCGATAATTGCACTGTACGTATCTATAACGACTGCATTGTTGTAGAGCCTATTGCTAGTATACTAATTGTTGTCTTTGCGCAGTTTTTTGACTTTTTATAACCAAACAATGTCAAACGCGATGTCAACAATAAATTAATGAACGGTTTCGAACTTGTTCATTGAGCTCCATTGAGCAATCTATAGTTGCAGCAAAACCAAAACATTTTCTTTATTCGGGAAATATTCCCCAAAATTACATTCGTGCCTTAAAAATGACCTGATAATTCTGCGTTCAAACTTGTTATCTTTGCAAACTGCAGTCGGTTTTTTTGGCGAAAGAGCAACTCCACCTTCGGTGTCGGGCTCTTTCGCCAAAAAAATATGAAAATAAACTCATGCAGTTAAGAGATAACAAGTTTTCATACAAAATTATCGGTAATTTTTATGCACTTGTGCAATTACCCCCGATAATTTATATAACAACGATTATAGTATTTTTAATACTGTTAATTTAATGTTTATACAACTAACACATATATTTTGGATGGTTTGTTGTAAAATCATCAAAATCACTGAAAATTCAGACATCATCCTAATTTTCTTTGAAGAATTCTTCCTTGGAATGAGCAGCAATTAGTATTTTGTCTGAGGAGGTGATTTTTGAAAATTTTAGAAATAACTATTGCTATTACACTGACTAACTATACTAGGAAACTTTACATAACACAGCAACATTCTTAAAACTTTTTTCTCACTTAATTCTTATGATTTTAAAAGTTTGCAAGCACGATTAGTCCTACTGTTAATAAGTTGCCGATGAATTTTTCAGCAAGAAGGCACTACCCTGAACTTCCTGTCTGAATAATTTAACAATGAGTTTGGCAAAGTGGAAACATTTGCCGCATTCGCAGTTTCACGGTCCCCGGCACGAAAATATTCAGCAAAACATTCGCAACCATTTACACAAAGCGAGATACCCGATCCGGGGTCATTTCAAATTAGTGGTCAGTTAATTACAGAAATTGGATCCAACGGGTTGGGACATAAAGGGTTTTACGACCACTGGAGTAAAATAGAAGAAAAACAGGGAAAATGCACAGTGGTGCAGCGAGCTTTTAAGGAAAAAGAATTTTTCAAATCAAGCTGGAAATTTAAAGCCTGGAATTTTTCTCCGTAAATTTTCTGGATGCCTTTTACTGGCGATATATTTCTTAGCTAAAACAAAAATTTAGCGTTGGATGCCAAAGCCGACAGCACGTTAAGCCGTGACCTATTCTAAGCTAAAGATCGGCTTATCAAGACTTATCTTGAGCGTTTATGGAAATTAGAATGGTAAATTCCCAGTTGGAGGCCTCGATGGTTTAATTATAAATTCATGGCTAACTATAGGTGTTTCTGTGATTATTTAGCACAGTAATGAATGAATGTGAACTTTCTAGAGGAAGGAGTATTAGTTTTTTCTCTAAATTGCACCAGACTTTTAAAAGAATTAGAAACCGTACAATATTGAAGGTAAAACTGATAAGAATTGACTTCCTGGGAAGGGTCAAAACGTTTGCGTGTTACCAAGACATTTCCTTAACTTTAGTATGACAGTCCAATTACTCCAAGAATATGGCCAAAACTATTTGAAAATTGCTTGATTTTATCAAAAAAAATGTGTTTTTTTTTTTAGTTCGACTAAATAGTCTTCTAATCATTCACACACACTAGATTTGCAAACATATTACATTGTTCTGATAACTACAAACCTCATCAAACATTCTCATATATCGTAGGAAATTTGATACACTTTTCGCCATCGTCGTAGCTAAAAGTAAACGATTTTTGTGTCGCTGTTCATCGTCCGGAAAACGGCGACCTGACATAATGTTTGTTAGAAACAGGATCGGTTACTCGAACAAATAAAATTTTATAGGGTATCTTTGACGCCTTTCCCAGGTATTATTTTACCACATTACACCCTCGTAAATTAGCTACAACTCACTTTTGTAGCTTCATTGCAGAGATCAAGCACCCGGTGCCAATATGTGAATAATTTGCTCTGCTTTTAAGCCTGAATTTTGATTGTTAATTTATTACTTAGTTTCAGTAGTTTCCAGTACATTCCAGACCAGGCTTATTAGACCTGTCTAAATGTAACAACATTTTAAAGAATTATTAACAAATATTAGTGGAGATTTCCTGTTCTGCAACACTTTGAACGTTTTAAGGACCTACAATATTTCCTAAATCACCAGGAAACAATACGTATGGGACAGATTATACTCGAAACCTAATAACCTGATGCGGCGATGCTTGAAGGGTCTCTGGGCCGATAGTGGGCGTTAGATTATATGAGGGCCCAAGGGTTCAATTTGTCCGATTATCTATCTGCTGGGTAACGGCCCAGCAATTGGAAAGACCTTTAGGTCGTTCGTTTCCCGCTATCCCGAATGATATTGTTCTCACTTTTTTTTGACAGATCCCATTTATTGTTGACTAGTAAATGGAATGATAAAAATAGCGCAAGTTCATGCATGTAAATCTTTGTTGAGTAAAAGCAAAGTAAAACACAACGTGGCTCCCACAGTAAGTATTTTATTGATTTTAACTTGGTTTAGTTAACATCCCATTTTATGTGTTATGGAGAAACATAATACTTTATTAACAGGCAGTATTTATAGCATCATTTCCATGGGATTTGGTGCCTTGTCAATAGCAACATTATTTTATTACCCAGAAAAGCAGAACATATAAATTGCCTGAAATATTGTTCACTTTTTGTGTATTGGTCTGGAAAACGTTTGATGTGCAGTAACCGTCACTAAAGTTGTTTATTATAACCTCTTAAAAGAGTTTTTAAAATGCCTGAGAGCATTAATTTTGCAATAACCTTGTAGTTTAAATTGGGAAAGTTATTCAATTACCTAGCTCGAGTTTAAAGCTTAAAACGGTAGACACATCAAACAGTTAAGGTAAATGCAGCTAATCCTAAGTATACTAGATATTCATAATTAGTCTCACATCAATTTAAGATTTTTGTTGGTTGACAATTAGCAAAAAAGGAATACGCTCAATTTTCCACCTCTCTATCAAATAGACACTTCGATCTCGATAGCGTTATCTCGACCTAAACGTAATGAAATACCTCCTCGTCAATGCAATCACCCGAAGATCCAGGCCAAACCACTTTTGAAGTCAGTTGCCCATTTGAGATGATTAGATCTCGAACTAGCTCGTTGCCTGGATTGATGTAACTCGATGCTGTTTTTATTTTTAGTTTTTTTTTTGTCCACTTTTTAGCCGGAGGTAAGTGGCTTTTGGGATTTTCGTTCCCGTTTATAGGTTATTGGATCATCGAATTTATTGGATCGCTTCTTATGAGACAATTTTTTGACCACTTAAATACCCGTATGGATCAAAAGGGCTTTTTCCAATTTACTGGTAATCGTGGCGCAAATAGAAACTTGATCCGATACTGAAAGGACGAAATAAATTTTAAGCCAGCATGTAAACTGTATTTTTAACTATTTATTGTCGAAGACACTAGTTCAAATGAATAGTCTCGTAAAAGCGGAAATAAAACTAAATATATTGCAAGCAATTCCACCTGTCTTTATGTCTTTCCATGCAATTCGAGCATCTAAAATGAGAACAGCTGAAACTGTTTTATAAAAATAGCGACATTACCTAAGCTTCTTATACAGGGTGTCCCACGACGAAAGACATCGATTGATATTGGTAAAAGTATAAATAGGAGAGTTTTGAATATTTGGCAGAATACTGATGTGGGCATGCCCAATCTAACTAAAATATTTTCAAGATGGTCCGGTTATACCGGAAGTCGATCACAACTTTCTTATTTTAAATAGAATACCCCATGTATTATTACATATTTGGATTCCTCACAAAATTCTGACCAACTTTTGTGTACAATGCCGTATATCTATCTCTAGCCGTTTTCGAAATATTTGAGTTTTTCCAAAAAAGTGACCAAAGTTCCAAAACGTGGGTTTCTATTTAAAAAAAAAACACAGTTTGAAAAAACAGTCAGGGACAAAATAGCATGTAAAACCCATTTGAAGTAACCGAATCATATTTTTAAGCACATTTCTGGAATCCTCATTGAATTTCCTATCTAATAACATAATAAAACACTTCAAAATCGAGTTCAGTCAAGGAGACAAACGGTGTCAAAGTTTGAATAGCAAAAAGCACAGTTTCAAAGAAGAGTCAGGGACAAAATAGCATGTAAAACCCATTTGAAGTGACCGAATCATATTTTTAACCACATTTTTGGAATCCCCATTAAATTTTCTATCTAACGACATAAAAAAAACACTACAAAATCGAGTACAATCAGGTAGAAAAACGCTGTCAAAATTTGAATTGCAAAAAACACAGTTTGAAAGAACAGTCATGGACAAAGTAGCTTGTAAAACCCATTTGAAGTCACCGAATCATATTTTTAAGCACATTTTTGAAATCTTCATTGAATTTCCTATCTAATGATACAATAAAACACTTAAAAATCGAGTTCAGTCAAGGAGAAAAACGCTGTCAAAATTTGAATTGCAAAAAACACAGTTTGAAAGAACAGTCATGGACAAAGTAGCATGTAAAACCCATTTGAAGTCACCGAATCATATTTTTAAGTACATTTTTGAAATCTTCATTGAATTTCCTATCTTATGACATAATAAAACACTTCAAAATCGAGTTCAGTCAAGGAGAAAAACGGTGTCAAAATTTGAATTGCAAAAAACACAGTTTGAAAAAACAGTCAGGGACAAAATAGCATGTAAAACCCATTTGAAGTAACCGAATCATATTTTTAAGCACATTTTTGAAATCTTCATTGAATTTCCTATCTAATGACATAATAAAATACTTCAAAATTGAGTTCAGTCAAGGAGAAAAACGGTGTCAAAATTTAAATTGTAAAAAACACAGTTTGAAAAAACAGTCAGGGACAAAATAGCATGTAAAACCCATTTGAAGTGACCGAATCATATTTTTAAGCACATTTTGGAATCTTCATTGAATTTCCTATCTAATGACATAATAAAACACTTCAAAATCGAGTACAATCAGGTAGAAAAACGCTGTCAAAATTTGAATTGCGAAAAACACAGTTTGAAAGAACAGTCATGGACAAAGTAGCATGTAAAACCCATTTGAAGTCACCGAATCATATTTTTAAGTACATTTTTGAAATCTTCATTGAATTTCCTATCTAATGACATAATAAAACACTTCAAAATCGAGTTCAGTCAAGGAGTAAAACGGTGTCAAAGTTTGAATTGTAAAAAACACAGTTTGAAAAAACAGTCAGGGACAAAATAGCATGTAAAACCCATTTGAAGTGACCGAATCATATTTTTAACCACATTTTTGAAATCTTCATTGAATTTCCTATCTAATGACATAATAAAACACTTCAAAATCGAGTTCAGTCAAGGAGACAAACGGTGTCAAAG
Organism: Ips typographus; assembly: GCF_016097725.1. NCBI lineage: Eukaryota > Metazoa > Arthropoda > Insecta > Coleoptera > Curculionidae > Ips > Ips typographus. Next base: position 7,695,467 of record NC_138430.1, on the reverse strand, counting down.
TTTGAATAGCAAAAAGCACAGTTTCAAAGAAGAGTCAGGGACAAAATAGCATGTAAAACCCATTTGAAGTGACCGAATCATATTTTTAAGCACATTTTTGAAATCTTCATTGAATTTCCTATCTAATGACATAATAAAACACTTCAAAATCGAGTTCAGTCAAGGAGAAAAACGGTGTCATAGTTTGAATTGCAAAAAACACAGTTTGAAAAAACAGTCAGGGACAAAATAGCATGTAAAACCCATTTGAAGTGACCGAATCATATTTTTAACCACATTTTTGGAATCTTCATTAAATTTCCTATCTAATGACATAATAAAACACTTCAAAATCGAGTTCAGTCAGGGAGAAAAACGGTGTCAAAGTTTGAATTGCAAAAAACACAGTTTGAAAAAACAGTCAGAGACAAAATAGCATGTAAAACCCATTTGAAGTGACCGAATCATATTTTTAAGCACATTTTTGAAATCTTCATTGAATTTCCTATCTAATGACATAATAAAACACTTCAAAATCGAGTTCAGTCAGGGAGAAAAACGGTATGAAAGTTTGAATTGCAAAAAAACACAGTTTGAAACAACAATCAGGAACAAAATATCATGTAAAACCTATTTGAAGTCACCGAATCGTGTTTCTAAGCACATTAATAAAAAAATAAAAAAATAAAAAAAAAATTATTCTCAAATAAAACGAAATGGGTTGGATTTAGGTATAGGCAAGTAAATTGAAACGTATAGTAATTTTTAATGCTCAAAATGATTCCGTCATAAAAAATGTGGGTTTCTATTTAAAAAACTTGAAATTTTTCATTTTTTTTAGTGGCAAGTTTATGATTTTTTTTTGACGACCCTGTATACAAATGAGTCATTACGCACCCTCAGTTTAATAAAACGATCCTTTATTTACAATAACCCAAAGTTTCATTGCAAAATGAATTAAGGTTTTGACAGAGTACAAAAATATGTTGAGCAACTGTCACTTTTTTGGAAAAACATCAAATATTTCGAAAACGGCTAGAGATGGGCATAGGGCATTGTACACAAAAGTTGGTCAGAATTTTGTGAGGAATCCAAATATGTAATAATATATGGGGTGTTCTATTTAAAATAAGAAAGTTGTGATAGACTTCCGGTGCAGAACGGAAGTGTAACCATCTTGAAAATATTTTAGTTAGATTGGGATCAGTATCCTGCCAAATTTTCAAAACTCTCCTAATTATACTTTTTCCAATATCAATCTTGCTTTTATTGTCTCATTAAGAGACAGGTTTTGGGAAACGCCCCAATTTGGCTTTGTTGCCCTGGCAGAAACAACCCTCCACTTCCACCCCCAAAATCTAGATAAATAAACGTTCCAAATAAAAAAAGTGATTTATTATTCAACGCAGCCTCTCAACCTATTTTCAACTTACATAAATATGAAATGTCGAGAAAGGCCTCAGAGGAAAATCTCGTGGGAATAATTTCTATCTAATCTAAATCTCTAAAAAGTAACGTGTCGGGAATAAATGAGCAAAGCGACTGTATGCATAAGCTATTATTTTATGAATGCACTAAGGGAGAATAAAATTACATTTTCAAGCCTAGTTTAGTAAATTGGCCAACTAAAGGGAATTCAAAGTTTTTATTCTGCGGCGCGACTTGGGGGATTCTAGATGAAAGCTGGCACTCTTCAAAAACTTTCGAACGCTTTTAAAAGTTTAAAATTAAGCCCCATGTCTGTTTGAACGCTCAAATAAATTAAAACGGTTCAAATTCCTTTCGAAATTTCAATACCGTAATTGTGGAATTTATTTTCGACGGTCGAACCGCAAATAATTTGTTCGCTCATATCAATTTGATTTAACGTTATTTATTTGTGGTGGTAAAGCAATTTTGTTGGAGCAAAGTGTAGTTTGCATTAGCTATTCCATTTCAACAAGCGATTTTGAAAAATGATTTTTCTTTTGACTTTAGTTGAATACATTTTATCCATCATCAGTGCATTTTTAGCATTTGCAACGTTTGTTTATCTATTTCTTACTTAATTTTTGTCTATTTTTTAATATGACAATCGTCAAAATTCTCTCCATAAAGCTGTAAAACCACAACACACTCTTAAAATCCAGTAAAATCAGTGTAAACAGTACCAAACGTATTTTATAGCTTTATGAGTGGAATTTTGACAGCTATGACATTTGATCGTCAGTTACTCTGTCTTTTGTTTTCCTCTAAACCTAAAAACTGTCAAATTCATTCCCATAGAAGTACAAAACAACGAAACATGCATTTTATAAGTGCATTTTTGACATTTATAACATTTGGTTGTATGTTTCTGATGTCAAAACCTTGCTCTTTCATCACTTTAGCTTAGTAAATTTAAGAACAATCCTCTAAGAATCCACAAACAATATTTCCAGTAAACTTCCGTTTTAAAAAATAATAGAATTCCTTTTAAGAGCAGTTCAACTCATTTCTATCATAGACAAGATTTCCAAGTTTTAGCTTCCGCTTTAAATTGTTTTCTTAAACGTCCGTTTACATCAAAGATATCCATTCCGATCTACTTTACTTTATCCACGACCGTTTCACTCTGCACAAAAGGCACATAAAATGCATGTGCCCCAAATCTCTCGTTTTCAGAGCTAAAAGCGATCCAGGTTAATGTTTGGAAACAATGCCTCTCTGATGAATAGATTTATTTGTTTACGTTGTAAATAGAATTTATATACGTAGTTTGTTGCTCTAACGGCTAAAAACACAACACTAAATTAAAATTGCCTGAAAATAGGGTTATGTAACTTTGTAGTGTATTAATAACTGTATACAGGAAGGATACATATGACACAAAGGATAACGGGATAACGTCCTTGTTTATAGTCAAAACACAACGCTTGGGTCTACTATTGAGCATTGTTTTCTGGATGCTAATATCCCTAAGGAGATGAGTGGGACCGCTATTATAGTTCGTCAGATGCTCAGAGAATTTAGGGATAAGATAAAACATGATGTATGTGAATCCTTCAAGCCAATTTGTCACATTTCCAGTGTTGCTTCATTAAATGGTGCACAGCTGCCAGATTTATCACCAAACCAATTTTCTGTCCTTTGCAAATTTATTTATGTATGGAATATAAATTTCAATTTTTTCCTGTTGAGATTGTAAACGCATTTCTGTAATTCGGAGTGTATTGAATCAGGATTCTAAAAAAACGAAGAACGAGGTCATCGATTTATGGTAATTTTAATGAGACAAAGCGGAATTTTGCAGCTGAGGAAGTATTTTTTAATTAAACCGTTAAATCTGCTCAATGGCTTTCATTATTAGAATCGTTTGACTTAAAGTTCAATTAATTGATGGTGTAGGTACATAAAGACCATTTACGAATATATTAAATTGTCATCATAGTTAACTAATTTGGTTTTTATTAATTAATTAAAAATTAACAAAAAAAGCATCTGTATGTTTTCCTAAAAATTGAACGATGAATATTTTCGCAGAAAATTCAAAATGGCGGCCTGGGACGCCATTTTGTCTGTAATTTTTTGAAACTACGTGAAATTTCCTTTAAAATGAGGTGCAAGTCAATATTTTCGCAGAAAATTCAAAATGGCGGCCTGACACGCCATTTTGTCTGCCATTTCTTGAAACTACGTGGAATTTCCTTTACAATGAGGTGCAAGTCAATATTTTTACAGAAATTTCAAAATGGCGGCCTGACACGCCATTTTGTCTGCCATTTCTTGAAACTACGTGGAATTTCCTTTACAATGAGGTGCAAGTCAATATTTTGGCAGAAAATTCAAAATGGCGGCCTGGGACGCCATTTTGTCTGTCATTTCTTGAAACTACGTGAAATTTCCTTTAAAATGAGGTGCAAGTCAATATTTTGACAGAAAATTCAAAATGGCGGCCTGGAACTGTAAAAAAATACAACTTCTTTATTTATCAAGTTACAGTTGACGTCTCGGTGTCATTTTATGTTAAAATTTCCCAGAAAAGACGCTGGTGCAGTCGGTTTATTGATATCTCAAAAACTACCAGAGTTACACTTAAAATTTAACATTTATCCATTTCTTTGCCAGGAACTCGGCCGGATTAAGAGATACATGAAATCTGACTAAAAAATATTTACAATATAATATGTGATATTATGGTAAAGGAAATTTGACGCCCTCTAGCGGCCAAACGGTGTTATCAATCAACTCATGTGGGGAAATTTTTAGGAAGCTTGAAATCTGCTCTATCTTTTGTTTTCTATGACATTTTGACGTAACTTGTCAAATAAAGGAGTAATTTAGGGTCAAAGCAACGAGTGTCACAAAATATGCTATTTTTACGAAAAGTGCAATTTTGGCAATTTCGATCGATCGAAATCATTTACTGTTTACCGTCCTTAGGTTTTTCCAGCGATTTTGTTGTTGACTGTCCTTTCAAACTGTGTTTCTGTCAGTTTAAACTTTGACACCGCTTTTCTTCCTAACTGTACCAAATCTTGTAATTTTTTGTATATTATTGGATAGGAAATTTAATAAGAATTCCGAAAATGTGCTTAAAACAGTCTTTTTCTTATTTCAAGTGGGCTTTACTGGTCTGACTGCCTTTTCTAAGTATGTTTGAAGTCAAAATTTGGCAGTTCAGAATTTGACATCGCTTTTTTACCTGACTGTACCAAATTTTGTAGTGTTTCTGGTTATTGAAAATAGGAAATCTAATGAGGATTCCAAAAATGTGCTTAAAACAGATTGTCATTTTTTCTGGGTCACGTGACCAAAGCAAATTTGTCTAGAATCTGAAAGAATTAAAGTTTAACACAGTTATCAAAACGAAACGTGTTTCTTAGGTTTATGACATTTACTTTAACAATTATCACGTGACCGTTTCGCTAAATAGTGTACTAAAACCACGTGATAATTGTCACTAACGTCAAACTGTGCTAAAACTGCTGAAAATCAAGGTTTAGAAAAGTTTTCTTGTACTATTTATGACAGATATTTGACTGTTATTGTCACGTGACTGCCCAGCTAAATTATCTTCTAAAACCAAGTGATCTATCTGTGTCTAGCACAGCATGTGACAAAATTATATTCAGCAGGAACTGCATAACACAATAGCCACCACCATCCTTTTGTGGTGTTATTCCAGCAAGAGTGACATCAAAGAGATGAACGTTTTTTCCTTTCGTTAATGTCCCGCGGTTCTTTTATTTGTATTTAACATTGTTTCGCACTTTGTCAAACACGTAAGTCGCTGGTTTTTTTGCTAGAGCTGTCGTGGAGAATTTTTAACAAAAGCCAGCAGTCACGCAAAAGCACTCCAAGCTTTATGAATTCTTTAGGCTAGTTTGTAACAAAGCACGTTTAACTAATATTATCTAAAACAGAAAAACAACAATAAGTTATAGATTGGTTGCTTTCCAGGTCGCAGACAATTTTTTATGGAGGCAATTTGTCCGTTGCGCCACTCTCCGGTGAATTTAGAAACAATACGAAAGAAGAATATTACGTACCGTTTTAATATTTTATTCACCACTTCTGGGAATGTTTTGTTCCTTTCTGCACTATTTCACGTTGACAAATTGAAATAAGTCTGCCGAAACTACTGCGGCAAATGACGAAAAATGAAACACAAGTAAAGTTGGGAACGAGTTGCTTATGTGATCTATTATTGCTTTGAACTGAACTGCCTTGAGAAATTGATAGAAATAAAATGCAGTTCAAGGAATAGTCCAAGTTTGAAAAGTAAAGCGGAAACGTTCTGAAGAACGTTTAACTTTGATTACACTGATCTATTACATAAAGTCAGTCACTTATTGAATATACAGGGTGGTTCAGTTTTAAATGTCAATAATTTACCATTCGATGGCCCATCAAAAAAATAAGTTAACATACACTATGTCATTTTCCTGAAAAATGCTTCCCAAGGAAAATCGGTTTCTTGTCATAACTGTCCGACTGCTGGTGCAATAATGGTTTTCATTTTTCTGCCTTATTCTCTACGTCACTGGATATTTTGCAAAAATTTCAGTTTTTACTTTACTTGTTCAATTTGAAAAATAAAGTATTTCTTATAAAATTCTGATTTGAAACCTCGTTTACGAGATAATTGAGTTATTACGTTCAAAGGCCCAAAACCAACTCAACCCAACTTAAAAATTGTCTTGAAAATGGTGATAATTTACTAAAGAAGCTTAAAAAATGTCTTTGTAGCCAGTTTTCATAGTTTCCAGACAAATTAAAAGACTTTAGTTTTGAAAATTGACTTAGAAACCAGTAAATTTACATTGAAACGGTGAAAATTGACTTGAGAGGCTTAAAAACTCTCTTTCAGTCAGTCGTTTCAGATAAGTTAAAAACTTTAGTAGTGAAAATTGACTTGTAGCCATGAAAAACTACTTTATCGAGAATTTTTGACTACAAATTCACACATTTCAACCTTGAAAATTCTTGGACACCAAAAAATGACTCTGAACCAATGAAAAGTGACATCAAAGGCTTAAAATTTGCATTTGAAGTAAGTTTTCATAATTTGAAAATACATTTCAATCTTTTAGTCTTGAAAATAGTCTTAAAACAGGATATTTATAAAAATTGACGAAGACTAACTTTTCAAGTTTTTTACTTTGCTTTTAAATTTTTTAGAACACTGGACTATTTTTAAGGCTTAAAAACTGCTTTCAGCTTAGAAAATCAAGTTTTAGGGTTATCTTCACCAAGTTTTTGACATAGCAGACTTGAAAAACTGTTTTTATATTTTCCATAGGCTTAAACATGTCATTTCACGCTTTGTCAGTATTAAATTGACTGCTAGACGCTTCACTGTACTTTAAGACTGAAAAATCGAATTTTAAACTATTTTTTATAGTAAAAGTTAAGTTTCAGACTCTTCATTGATGAAAGTAAACAATTTTGGCATTAAATTCTACGATATTAGTGTTCAACACTAATTTTTAGAATTAAAATAGTTCGAAAATTCCAACTGTTACCAGTGTTTAAATGAATAAAAAAAATTTTATTTACTATTTTCTATTTTCTATTTACTATTTTCAGTGTCAAAAATTAATTCGTTAACCTCACAGATGACCAGATTTGAATCTTTTTGAACCATTTTAAAGTAAAAAATACAATAACCCAAGTAGACATTTTTGACAATTTTGAATAATATCCAGTGAAACCATATAAACAATTTTGCCTTTCTTTCGGTTTTACTAAAAATAGGACTTATCTACTGACAATGTTACGGACATACTTACACGGAAAAACTGAAAAATAATTTGTGTTGTTAATCGAAGCAATTCGAATGCAAATTATGGTTTTCGAGGCCGTAAACACCAATCGAGAGCCATTAAGTACTATAGAGGCGAGAATACAAAAAACAAGGACCCCATAAAGCTTTCCGCCGGAAAACGGGTAGGAGGGTGCACGTCATTACGTAAATTAGGGAGTTTTCAGTCGAGATTGTGTCCTAAATTTAGGGCATAAGGGCCCCGACATGTTTTTGACTTAAGAAATTTGTCAGTTTTGCGGAAAATTCGAATCTAGCTTTGCATTTGATGGTCATGTAACATTTTTAATAACTAACTTATCCTGTTGATAACCGAGTGTTGGTAATTTCACAAAACTTTAGAGCCAAAGCAATTAACAATTTCCCAACATAGGAAAAAAGTTGAAACGATGTTTCCCATCACCCCATTACCGGAAGCTTTTGGCCGGACATTTTTGGGTTTTATTTTCCGGCAAACAGTTTTATTTTCCCACTTTTCAAGGATCATTTGAACAGGACTTTGAAGTTGATTCAAATAGAGCGTTGCTTTTAGAGGAGTTAATGGCTTGTGAAATTTGAAGTGCAAATTCGATAACTGGAATCATCGTAGTTTTGTACTTTTGAAATTAAATGAAATAGAGGAGTTTTAGAATTTTATTTGCAGTTAAACGAAAATATGCTCTGAAAAAATGATAGCAATTCTTTATATAACTGTTGTTTTATGTAAATTAGTCCTCCACCTGGCTTTGAAAGCTATTTCACTTCTCGAGGGATAACCCAAAAAGCTTCGAGGATTTCCGCTTTTCAAAATATTCCCTCGGTAAGTAAATGTAAATAAACTGTCGGGGAAATCAAAACTAGCTTTCACTGCTAGCTAGCACTTAAAAGTACGCAGTTCAAGAATTATTAATTAAGCTCTCCCGAACTTTTCCATAAAACTATTCCTTCGCATCTCCAATGCAAAACTTGAATATCACTGTTAATAATTCAACGTCGTATTTTGCCGAGAATCTGCGTATTAAGTTCCCAACAATCGCAATTTATTTCCCGAAGATATTATTTTGTCTTGCAACCTATTACTTTACTCCAAATCCGCTCATATTATAAAGGATTTTAGAGCTCTCCTAACTGCTCCACCTCTAAAATTTCATTCCAGGGAAAATGATTACCGTAAACTTTCCTCATTAAGTATTCGGGAGTTCGCGAAAGTTTTGTTTAAATTGACAGCTTTCTGTTATTTCACATCGGATTTATTGAGTTACTAGTATTTGATTGGTTTTAATGTTTACGGATTTTAGTAAGTAAGTTAAGTGATTTGGTAAACTACTGTTATTTAAGCAGAACAAGGTTAAAAATCAGTCAAGTAGGTAACTAAATATACCACAAACTTGGAAGATTTGAACATTGTATGAAATTGATAGTTAGGAAATATAGTTGATTATTTTGACAGTTAAGTCACATTGAAAAAAATCATTGAGAAAGCAATCATTGTCACTTCTGGTTGAAATTATGCCAACAAACTATGTAAATTATAACTTTTTTCCAATTATTTTTTTAAAATATAAACCACGCAGATTAACTTTAGGATAATATAAAATAGAAGAGAAGAAAGCTAATGCGGATTTTCAAAACAGACACAGATAGATTACGGAAATAAGACAGCAGATATATTGGCTTTTCAAAACAAATCCTCTTTTATTCCAAACAACATCTTAGGAAACGTTTTTACATCATCGTTGTTTTATTAGCAAAAGACATTCTAACTTATTCACCACGAAAGCAAATAATTCGCTTTTGCGGAAGTCTTATCACTTCTAAATGGAATAGTTAGCTTTATGTAATATTTGGTTATAGAGGAACTTAGAGAAATTCTATACAGAACTAAATTGTTGGAATAATACTGAAATAACGTTGAGCGGTTTCAGTTCAAACTTTTAGCCAAACATATTTAATATTCGAAACAGCTTCGGTCTGGGACAAGTTAGGGTATTAGCAAGATATCTGATATGTCACTGATTGTTGTTCAAAGACTGCTAATTTGAGTATTTTATTTAGATAGAAAAAATGTGGAATTTAAGAATATTCCATTTCGGTTGGGTCTCAAAACCTTAAAAGATTTTTAATTTTATTTTCTTATAACTTTGGTTTCAATCATTTTGCTGTAGTTTTTTCAAGCTTCCATTAAGAAACGAACCTTTCAGGCTTTATCGAACCCAGCTTCTTTAATCATAAGATTAAAGCAACTCAGGCCACTTTATTGATTCACGTAATTTCGTACTTGGATAATACATATTATACTGAAATGTTCAGTTCTTTTTAAAAAATATTGATTGTACCAAATTTTCTAGTGTTTTTTCAAGTTATCGGATAGGAAATTTAATAAGGATTTCAAAAATGTGCTTAAAACAATCATTTTCTTACTCCAAGTGGGTTTTCTAGGCGATTTTGTCCCTGACTGTTCTTTCAAACTGTGTTTCTGACACTTCAAACTTTGACACCGTTGTTCTCCCTGACTGTACCAAATTTTCTAGTGTTTTTTTAAGTTATCGGATAGGAAATTTAATGGGGATTCCAAAAATGTGCTTAAAACAATCATTTTCTTACTCCAAGTGGGTTTTCTAGGCGATTTTGTCCCTGACTGTTCTTTCAAACTGTGTTTCTGACACTTCAAACTTTGACACCGTTGTTCTCCCTGACTGTACCAAATTTTCTAGTGTTTTTTCAAGTTATCGGATAGGAAATTTAATGGGGATTCCAAAAATGTGCTTAAAACAATCATTTTCTTACTCCAAGTGGGTTTTCTAGGCGATTTTGTCCCTGACTGTTCTTTCAAACTGTGTTTCTGACACTTCAAACTTTGACACCGTTTTTCTCCCTGACTGTACCAAATTTTCTAGTGTTTTTTCACGTTATCGGATAGGAAATTTAATGGGGATTCCAAAAATGTGCTTAAAACAATCATTTTCTTACTCCAAGTGGGTTTTCTAGGCGATTTTGTCCCTGACTGTTCTTTCAAACTGTGCTTCTGACACTTCAAACTTTGACACCGTTTTTCTCCCTGACTGTACCAAATTTTCTAGTGTTTTTTCAAGTTATCGGATAGGAAATTTAATAAGGATTTCAAAAATGTGCTTAAAACAATCATTTTCTTACTCCAAGTGGGTTTTCTAGGCGATTTTGTCCCTGACTGTTCTTTCAAACTGTGTTTCTGACACTTCAAACTTTGACACCGTTTTTCTCCCTGACTGTACCAAATTTTCTAGTGTTTTTTCAAGTTATCGGATAGGAAATTTAATGGGGATTCCAAAAATGTGCTTAAAACAATCATTTTCTTACTCCAAGTGGGTTTTTTAGGCGATTTTGTCCCTGACTGTTCTTTCAAACTGTGTTTCTGACACTTCAAACTTTGACACCGTTGTTCTCCCTGACTGTACCAAATTTTCTAGTGTTTTTTTCAAGTTATCGGATAGGAAATTTAATGGGGATTCCAAAAATGTGCTTAAAACAATCATTTTCTTACTCCAAGTGGGTTTTCTAGGCGATTTTGTCCCTGACTGTTCTTTCAAACTGTGTTTCTGACACTTCAAACTTTGACACCGTTGTTCTCCCTGACTGTACCAAATTTTCTAGTGTTTTTTCAAGTTATCGGATAGGAAATTTAATGGGGATTCCAAAAATGTGCTTAAAACAATCATTTTCTTACTCCAAGTGGGTTTTCTAGGCGATTTTGTCCCTGACTGTTCTTTCAAACTGTGTTTCTGACACTTCAAAATGTGGTTAAAAATATAATTCGGTCACTTCAAATGGGTTTTACATGCTATTTTGTCCATGTTCTTTGAAACTGTGCTTTTTGCTATTCAAATTTTGACACAGTTTTTCTCCTTGACTGAACTCGATTTTGAAGTGTTTTATTATGTCATTAGATAGGAAATTCAATGAAGATTTCAAAAATGTGCTTAAAAATATGATTCGGTCACTTCAAATGGGTTTTACATGCTATTTTGTCCCTGACTGTTTTCTCAAACTGTGTTTTTTGCAATTCAAACTTTGACACCGTTTTTCTCCCTGACTGTACCAAATTTTCTAGTGTTTTTTAAAATTATCGTTATTTTTCATTCAGTCAGAAAGAAAAACTGCCAGTTAGTAATTTAGCCATCTCTAGCATTTTCGGAAAATCAATTACAGTTAAAACCAGAATCACAATTTTTTATTTTTTTCGGCCCTCTAAAGGAACTTAGAAACTCTGAAACATTATCTATACTTTTTCAAGTATTTTACTTGATATATATAAAACAACCACTCTAGGGTCCTTATTTTCACTCCCAAAAACCAAATTCGACTCGTTGACATGGACCGGCTTCCTCTCTTTGAACCCGCCTGAATATCCGAAATTTATTCACTGAAAAGAAAATTTCGGATCCTCAAGCATCCAGGCGTTTTGCTAAGAAGTGTGTAGATTTATTATTCCTGTGACAGAGTTCTGGAACTTTAAAGATTATGACGAGGGTTGTAAAATATTGCTTTTTTTTTCTCGTGTGCTACAACCAAATGGAAATTTGATATTGCTGTATTGTTTTCTTTGCGACAAATTATGTGTATTTAGGATGTCAAACATGATTTTAGTACTTTTACTAGAAGGAGTTTCGTACATTTTCTTCTTTGTTGCAAATACATTTCAAATATGGGTTTTAACTAATCAGTAATTAACTAAATTTTGCAGTGTAAACTAATCTTCTAACGTTGCTTTAATCCAACTTAGAAAAGTTAACTAAATAGGAAATAACTAAAACTTAACTAAACGAGACTGAGGGTATTAAGTCTCACGCCTTCCTAAACTTATGGGAAAGTTTCTGCACGTGAGGTCTTTCACCGTACATTCACGTTATTTATAATGCATTTTAATACTTTTTAACAGGTAACATTTCAATTAAATGATACAGAGTTGTATGTTTTAAGCACTAATCCAGCATTTCAATTTGATTCCCTGAATAAATTAACATTTAGGGTCTGCCTAGAACAACAATATTAACAATATTAGGCCGGAAATTTACGCTAAGCTGTTAATCGGATCACCGATTATTTTGGCTGTTCCAGATGATTAAACTTTCAACGCCCAAAATCCTGTTTGCTTTCTAATGGACAGTTTCTGGATCGATTTGAAGAATTCATCATTTTATTGTCTTAGTAAATAATACGAAATAGTTTTTGGTAAATTACAATTTGTTTAGTTGGTCTAAAATGGTAATTTGTAACATGTACCAAAGGTTATCTACCAGACTCTATTAGGGTATATTTTTTGGTCAAAAACATATATAGATTGGAAGAATTTGTCAATTTGTCAGTTAAGCAACATTCTAAAGACATTTCTTACCAAGTTGGTAGAATTGGTCAGTTTGGTCCCATTTCAAACACATTTTGGATCCAATTGATAGAATTTATAGTATATGTAGTGTAGTTTTTAGTTGTTTTGGTAAAATTATCAGTTTTTTGTCAGAATCAACAATCTTGAACCAGATTGGTAGAATTTGTCAGTTTGACATCATTGCAAACAAATTTTAAGCCAAATTGGAAAAAATTGTCAGTTAGGCAACATTCTAAAGTTAATTCTTACCAAGTTGGTAGAATTTGCCAATATGAGTAGGATTTCAAACTAAAATAATTGAAACAGATTAGAGTAAACATGTTTGAGTTTCAGTTCTTTGTTACCACTTCTTTACTAAACCATGTAATTTAGATTCCACAGCAATGGCTACTTGTTAGAAACTAAATTTTCTAGAACATTTTATATTCCAGAACGTTAGTTAAACCGTAGTTAGCCTAATGATAAGCCGCGTGTATATCTTTCGACTATTAAATCCTGAAGACGTTTAGCACCTTTCCGCGGATTCTCTTTGGTGTCGTAATTTACCCTACTCTGCTCGCAGATTACTTCTGGAATCCATATGTCTTGCTTTATGGTCTGGAAACGATCACCAACGTATTAGAGGGTTTCCAGCCGAAAGCCCAGACTAGATTTAATGCCTTATGGCCATACTTTACCTCGACCATTAGCTGAAGAAAAATGTGTTTGTTGCAACTTCTCTAATGCTTTACACTTTCCAGATACGGTTGCAGTTTCTGACTTCCAGTTGGCTCCATTTGTTTGCCTGTCCTATTCAAGTGTGCTGCACAATATGTCAATGATAAACGAGGTGTGACGACAGCATAATTCGGCCAGTTATATCCACATGAGGAATCGTGTGTATGTCCTACTTTTACGATTCCTTTATGTCGATAAGTTTGGTTCATTATTAAAAGCATACACGTAATAAATTTAGCTCGATCGCGTTTGCTTCTACCCGTTTCGAATAGCAATTAAGTTGGATCGAGAGCAGTGGTTAGTACGTAATCACGTAACACCCCTGGTGAAATCTGCTCGGTCAAAGAAGCAATATTTTTGCATTAGCCGAGGAAAAATACCAGGTTATTTATTACCAGAGGCTTTAATTTTCTTTCTAATTTCGCGAAATTACTGTGTGGTTGTGCCAATCGAAGGATAATTTGTAATTTACGATAATCCCGTCGATCCTTCAATGAATGGATTAGAGTTTTTTGTGGTTTTGGCGGGTATTAATGATGGAAAGTTGACAGTGTAATCTATCAAGAAACTTGACGGACCGCGGTTTATGCTAAAGACAGATCTGGTTTAATAAACTTTGGAATAACGTTGCAAATTTATGGTAAAATTATTTACTCTGATTTCTTTGGTGTACAAACTTGACAATACTTAGAGCGATGAGGGTTAAGAATTTTACAATTTCAGTAATCTTGAGTCAGTAGTTAACTAACTAACTTTTGTAGAACTAAGAAATTTCTGAGGATCTACATTCGAAGTAGTACAATACAAAGCTTCGAAACTAAAGCTCTAAAGTTGACTTTGCCAATAATGATGGAATTTCAGTTCCCTAATTAGTTCTATTAAAACCGACGAATTATACTGTGGCGTACAATAGACAACGCCAAGCACAAAGAATACGCTTTGAAAACTTTAATTAACTACCAAGTGCAAGAAAATTAATTATTCAGATGGATAGGAAGAGAGTGCTTATTCCTTGTCCGGATCTGGTGTCTTGGATGTTTAATTAGCCTGGAAAAATTTGTGGAGTACAATCAATATTTTTTAAAAAGAACTGTACATTTTCAGTATAATATGTATTATCCAAGTACGAAATTCCGTGAATCAATAAAGTGACCTGAGTTGCTTTAATCTTATGATTAAAAAAGCTGGGTTTGGTAAAGCCTGAAAGGTTCGTTTCTTAATGGAAGCTTGAAAAACTGCAGCAAAATGATTGAAATCAAAATTACAAGAAAATGAAATTTAAAATCTTTTAAGGTTTTGAGACCCAACCGAAATGGAGTTCTTAAATTCCACATTTTTTCAAATCAGTTGAAATTGTGGTTTAATGTTTGAGCACCCTGTAAAACGGTTATTTTTGTGAGTTTGGGGAAGTTGAACCACTTAAATCAACTGTCTTGAGCTCCTTTTTCCAGTGGTGTTGAGCAAAAAAATGTATCTGAAAAATTGCATACAGGGTGACCAAAAACAGTCAATCGACCTAGTGTTTTTTCAAGTTATCGGATAGGAAATTTAATGGGGATTTCAAAAATGTGCTTAAAACAATCATTTTCTTACTTCAAGTGAGTTTTACAGGCGATTTTGTCCCTGACTGTTCTTTCAAACTGTGTTTCTGACACTTCAAACTTTGACACCGCTTTTCTACCTGATTGTACCAATATTTCTAGTGTTTTTTCAAGTTATCGGATAGGAAATTTAATGGGGATGCCAAAAATGTGCTTAAAACAATCATTTTCTTACTCCAAGTGGGTTTTATAAGCGATTTTATCCCTAACTGTACTTTTAACCGTGTTCAAATTTCAGACCACAACTTGATTCATATATTTGTTGTACCAAACCAGTTATTCCTAAATAACTCAAAAACTGTAAAAGTAACAAAAAAATTGAAAGAGACTAATTTTCCCAATCAACTTCTTCAGTGCCGTAAGTTTACAGGACCGGTTTTGCTTCCAGTATACAGGGTGTGCATGCAAAGTATGGCGATTGACTGTTTTTGGTCACCCTGTATGCAATTTTTCAGATAGATTTTTTTGCTCAACACCACTGGAAAAAGGAGTTCAAGACAGTTCATTTAAGTGGTTCAACCTCCCCAAACTCCCAAAAATAACCAATTTACAGGATGCTCAAACTTTAAACCACAATTTCAACTGATTTGCAAATTTGTTGCATCAAACCAGTTTTTCCTAAGTAACTCAGAAACGGTAAAAGTTACGAAAAATTTGAAAGAAAGCAAACATGTTCGTAAATAACTGCTAAACTTATCTCTAGAAGTTTCACACTCCGTCAGTGCCGCTACTATACAGGGGGTGCATGAAAATTGTTCAGTTAAACTCATAAATTTACTGGTCAAATTGGAATTTACTGGTAAAATTTGTAAATTTTTCTGTCACACACACTGAAGTAAAATTACTTTACCTTACAGGTGTATTTCATTAGAAAATTCCTACCATTACATGAATGGATTGGTTGCACGGTTTGGACGCTAGAAGGCGTTAAATCCTCAAACGCAAATATCTCCAAAACCGTTAAAGAAAGAGGGTTGAAATTGCAGGGTGGTTACAACGTTCAAATTTTAAATCCTTGACATGACATTGACATTCTAAAACACTTTGGGCGTAAAACGCCCAAAAACTTATACAACCTTCCTAACTGATTTTTCCCATAGTGCACCAGGTTGTTCAACCCTTAATAACTCCCTTATTTTCAAATCTAGAGCAAAAGTCATTAAAGTAAAAAAGATAGAGCACATTTCAAGCTTTCCAAAAATACTCTCAGATGACTGAATTTGTTGTTTGGTTCCAACCAAAGGAACATGCAAGAAACACCAAACGTCAAATATGCAATATTTATGTAAAAATAGTTAACAAAGTAACTTTGTGTTTTAACCAGTGAGTTTTCAGGTTTTTTCATTTTTTTAGAGTTATTAGAAACGTCTCATTTTGTTTTAAAAACTATCCAATATTCAAATTTAATTAACATTCATTTTTTCAGCTAAATCGCAGTGTAAAAACCCAAACAATGTTGCTCAAAACTGGGTTTTTTAAGGGTCGTAAACGTAAATTAGTTTCAAATTATTTTTTAATAATTATTAAGAAAATACCTGAAGAAGGGAAGGCCTCAAACACCGTAAATATACTCCAAAACTAGGTGGCCAAACACCAACACTTAAACCACCCCCACATCGTGGCACATTGGTCCACTTAAAAAGGGAAAAAAATAAACCGGAAAAACGAAAATTGTTTTCGTCCGGCGAAAATACAAAAAAAGAAAACGAGCACCAACCGAACGGATCGAGTTTTCCCGGGTGGCTCGTAGATACGACGAGTGGCGTATTTCTCGCAGGTTGGCAGCACTGGCACTACTACTTCCAAAATTGCAGCACATTGGGGTAAATTTTACGGCACAAAACACGTGGCTGTTGCCCCTTTGCGCATGGAAAATGTCCGAAACGCCGCGAATTTCTACAGGGTGAGTAAAGTCAATATTACGGTATATTTGTTCTACACCGACTAAGTAAACTGATTCTTGTTTAGTGGGTGTAAAGTGTTGTTAGGTTGCCCAGAAGAGAAGTTTACTTGTCTTTCCCAAAAAAATACACATCAAATATGGTGTCAGAAATACTTTTTGATATCACAACTACCAGAAGTTCGGTTTCAATTTTTTTCTCTACACAACCAAACTTTACCACTCTTTTTTGGTTACATTCTACTAGAATATACTAGACTGGACTTTTTCAAAAAAAAGTTAGTATAACTTTTAAAAATTTTGGCAACAGCAATGTCATGCACGAATATGACACTTATATACCAAAATGTGACCTTTGTGTAAAGGGCAACAAACAAATATTCAGAAATATCAGATTTGTAAAAATATTTTAATCAACATATAAAAAAAATCACATTATTACACTCTTTTATGAAGAATGGAATATGTTAAGATAAGCAACACACCCTATTTCGTTCATGTAAACACAAGTTGGACAGCAATCACCAACATTCAGATCAGATTCTCTGAGTTTGTCTTCTGAAGTTATTCTGAGTCTTTCTGTTGGCTGAAAGTTACACGTTTTACATTTTCAACATTTTGCACAAATTTAACTTACTTTATAAGGAATCAATCCTTCTAACTCATATTCCTTCGTACTCAGAACACCAGCACTGCACTTTGTAATTACTAATAGCAGCATCAAAGTGAAACCAAACATTTTGTCTGTATTTACCTGCATACAATCTACAGATTTAGCGTGAAATAACCATAATCACTTTATCCCTTCAAATCACAGATTACACACACTTATCAGCAACTTTTTTAGTAATTAGTACCAACTTCAAGTACTGTTTATACTTGTAAAGTTGGCGTTATTTTGCTCTGGGAACTTATTTAGTTGACATGTTACACTGCTTATCGCAGTGATAAGACTTGCACTTGCCGTAAATAATCTACAAAAATACATTATTATCTGATATCGGTTTGTTTATTAATATAGTTTACAACACATGGGTGTGGAAATAAAAACCTTGGAATATTTGCGAAAAATTGGATTTGTACGGTTTCTAAACTTTAAATTCTTCTTTTCTGGAAATGTTGAGGGAAGTCTGATATCCAGATTCACTTCTTCACCCTCCACGACAAGATGGCCGTCCAAAATTGAATTACCTTGCAACAATAGAATTAGTCCAGCAAGGTAGAAAAGTAAAACAGGGGATTATAAAAAAGCATAACACAATTTGCCTAATTTATCCCGTAGTCCGTTGTATGAATAATGCAGCACGTTGTTCGCATTTAAATTGTATATATCCACCCGATTTTTAAAGGGAGTCGTCGGAAAAGCTATGCTAATTACCTCCCATAACAAAAACATCCCAATTTACATGTTGGAAAAGATTCTCTCGCTAATGTTCTCAACTGTATATCCTTTTAAATGTTGTTAGTTTGATTACAAAATGTAAAAACAGTGCTTAATTCCAATTTTACTTCCAGTTGAAATTTGTAGTAAACACCCTGTAACTCAGTTATTTTTGGGGTTAATCCACTGAAATTAACCGTCTTGAGGTCATCTTTCCAGTGGGGTTGAGCAAAATATTTTATCTAAAAACATTGTGTAGAGGGTGACCACCATACTTTTCTTGCACACCCTGTATACTGGAAGCAAAAACGGTCCTGCAAACTTACGGCGTTGAGTTTGTAGTTTTTTGAAACTTTCACAATTTTTGAGTTATTTAGGAAAAATTGGTTTGGTGCAATCAGATGAAATTATGTTGAATGATTGTGACAATCAGGAACAAAATCGCCTGTAAAACCCATTTGGAGTAAGAAAATGTTTTAAGCACATGTTTGCAATCTCCATTAAATTTCCTATTCAATAACCTGAAAAAACACTCCAAAAATTGGTATAGTCAGGGAGAAAAGTGGTGTCAACGTTTGAATTGCCAAAAAGACAGTTCAAAAAGACAGTCAGGGACAAAATTGCCTGTAAATCCCACTTGTAGTGAGAAAATGACAGTTCTAAGCACATTTTTGGAATCCCCATTAAATTTCCTATGCAATAACATGAAAAAACACTACAAAACTTAGTACAGTTAGAGAGAAAAGTGGTATCAAAATTAGAATTGCCAGAAAGACAGTCAGGTACAAAATCGCCTGTAAAACCCACTTGGAGTTAGAAAATGACTGTTTTAAGCACATTTTTGGAATCCCCATTAAATTTCCTATTCAATAACCTGAAAAAACACTACAAAAATTGGTATAGTCAGGGAGAAAAGTGGTGTCAACGTTTGAATTGCCAAAAAGACAGTTCAAAAAGACAGTCAGGGACAAAATTGCCTGTAAATCCCACTTGTAGTGAGAAAATTACAGTTTTAAGCACATTTTTGGAATCCCCATTAAATTTCCTATGCAATAACATGAAAAAACACTACAAAACTTAGTACAGTCAGAGAGAAAAGTGGTATCAAAATTAGAATTGCCAGAAAGACAGTCAGGTACAAAATCGCCTGTAAAACCCACTTGGAGTTAGAAAATGACTGTTTTAAGCACATTTTTGGAATCCCCATTAAATTTCCTATTCAATAACCTGAAAAAACACCCCAAAAGGTGGTATAGTCAGGGAGAAAAGTGGTGTCAACGTTTGATTTGCCAAAAAGACAGTTCAAAAAGACAGTCAGGGACAAAATTGCCTGTAAATCCCACTTGTAGTGAGAAAATGACAGTTCTAAGCACATTTTTGGAATCCCCATTAAATTTCCTATGCAATAACATGAAAAAACACTACAAAACTTAGTACAGTTAGAGAGAAAAGTGGTATCAAAATTAGAATTGCCAGAAAGACAGTCAGGTACAAAATCGCCTGTAAAACCCACTTGGAGTTAGAAAATGACTGTTTTAAGCACATTTTTGGAATCCCCATTAAATTTCCTATTCAATAACCTGAAAAAACACTACAAAAATTGGTATAGTCAGGGAGAAAAGTGGTGTCAACGTTTGAATTGCCAAAAAGACAGTTCAAAAAGACAGTCAGGGACAAAATTGCCTGTAAATCCCACTTGTAGTGAGAAAATTACAGTTTTAAGCACATTTTTGGAATCCCCATTAAATTTCCTATTCAATAACCTGAAAAAACACTACAAAAATTGGTATAGTCAGGGAGAAAAGTGGTGTCAACGTTTGATTTGCCAAAAAGACAGTTCAAAAAGACAGTCAGGGACAAAATTGCCTGTAAATCCCACTTGTAGTGAGAAAATTACAGTTCTAAGCATATTTTTGGAATCCCCATTAAATTTCCTATGCAATAAAATGAAAAAACACTACAAAACTTAGTACAGTCAGAGAGAAAAGTGGTATCAAAATTAGAATTGCCAGAAAGACAGTCAGGTACAAAATCGCCTGTAAAACCCACTTGGAGTTAGAAAATGACTGTTTTAAGCACATTTTTGGAATCCCCATTAAATTTCCTATTCAATAACCTGAAAAAACACTCCAAAAATTGGTATAGTCAGGGAGAAAAGTGGTGTCAAAATTAGAATTGCCAGAAAGACAGTCAGGTACAAAATCGCCTGTAAATCCCACTTGTAGTGAGAAAATGACAGTTTTCAGAGTCAGAAAATGATTGTTTTAAACACATTTTTGGAATCTTTATTACATTTCCTATTCAATAACCAGGAAAAACTACAAAGTTTAGTACAGAGAGAGAGAATAGTATTTGTAATTTACTGGTAATTTAGCAGTCAAATTTTCCTGGTTAAGTAAGACTTTATGAGGATGGATGTAGTGAAGGGTCTCCTGGATCTACACATCCCAACCCTGGAACGTAGAAGCATTCATAACAACATTTCAGGGACTCGCCTTCTAAATGAACACTGGATAACTAAAAATAAAAAAAAAGCAGTAAAAGAGCATAAAAATACAAAATTAATTTTTAAAACTAAAAAAAAGTAATAACAGGTATATCAGACAATATCCAGCTTTTCGTTCTAATCATCTTTCTGCTGTAATTAACTTACAAATCGAATTCAAGCTATTTAGCCAGTTGCTGAATGTACTAAAATACGTATATTTCGGCGTAAAATATCGATAATCCGACTCTGATACTTTATAAATCCGGGATTAAATTCGTAAGGATTAAGGACTGGGTAGGTTAATAAACAAAAATACGTTTTTGACTACGATCACGTAGGAATTCAATTTTGTTTTTTTTTTCAATTAATTTAGGTAGGAAAAATGCAAACTTGTTCTTGTGCTGTTTGGCGATTTTAGATAGAATTTTCTTTCCAGTTAAAACATTAATTAACAACTAATTTTAATACCAAAAATGTATCAAACTTTAATAAAAAAAAAATATTAAAATACAATGTACAACATTGGTTTTATTAAAAGTAAAACAACTGAGTCTACTTATGATTCTGGATGGAGGGATGGATCAGTTAAATCTAAACATCCGAATCCAGGTATAAAACAACAGTGTTCCCCACAATCGTAGCATTCGTAACAATCCTCTTCCTCTTCTTCTACAAGTAAACTGGATAACTGTGAAAATTAGAATTAAATTTGCTGTATTTTCAGCTAATAATTAAATTAGACTTACTTCGAGTTGGTTTGTGTCGTCACTTTCCCTCAAAACAGCTCCATAACTCAAATGAACCGAAACTGCAATCACAATCAACAAGAATACCCAAGTGCTCGTTCCAGCCATACTTGTACGTCTTTGAATGCACTAGCTGTAATAAACTAATAAGTCAAATTCAAGTCTTAATAATAATTATAGTAGCTGGAGATAATCCCACTCAGATACTTCATAAATCCAGGATTAAATTTGCAAGGATTAAGCTCGGAAACGAAGCATTAATGAACAAAAGACTGTTTTTACTATGACAACGTAAATCGTGTATGTTTAACCGATTTAGAGTGATTTCTTTCGGCCAAATTCAATGATTAATCAGTTTGACGTTTTGATCACTCAATAAAAATGTACAATTTACACTATAAAATGGGCACGTCATAATTCATAATCAAATACAAGCTAATCCGTACATTGAAAGCAAACAATCGTCCGCGAAAAACCGGTTCAATCAACGGATTAATACACTTTTTTCGCATAGGTCATTTATTACGTAGTCATGACCGGTTAGTAACGTCATAAAACCCAACGTAAGTTTAATGAAATTCTCGTATAAAGAGATTAGGGCCCTATATAAAACCATTATTATAACAACGAGCCATTTTAGATGAATAAAAAAGCGGAATGAGTTATAGTGGTTAATATTACGTTGTGTTTAAAAAAAAATTTATTTGTAGGGTTTTAATGAAGTTTTTGTTACTTTTCTTCAACCAAGTTTTTAGTAATCAATAAATCTCAGAAACTCTAAACCCTACTACTGGTACAACCCACTTGGAGTGTGAAAATGACTGTTTTAAGCACATTTTCACAATCCTCAAACACAGCAATCAAATGATCTCCATCAATCATAAATAACCTCAGTTTCTAGCTAGGGTAAATCAAATTTCCAGGGTAATTGAACTGGGATTGTACGAGCTAAACGAGCTTTTTCATATTTGGTGCAATTTTTCAAAGCTTCCAGACCTTGCATATGGCACTTTCTTGACTACTATTTCCCTATTTTTACGAACATTATTATAATACGGACAGATGACGGGGGCTGACATATTGAACCCGCCGTTGCGTGAAATAAGACCGCGAAAATCCCCACATCTTTTTCTGGGACAAATAGGGCTCCTGACAGAAAAGGATTTGCATAAAAATTGACCTTTGCATTAGCGATTTTTTTGCTTTTTTCACCCCAAAACCCTCATTTTTCAACGATTTTTGTGACACACTTGACAAACCCTAATGGAACGAAGTAATTAAGAAGAACAGAATAACACCAAATATAAAAGGATAAGTATCACCCCTTAAGGATACAGGGAACGACTGAAAATTCATAGAGTAGGTGTGAGCATTAAACACCACTCTTGTTCGTTGAATTCAGTCGACGTGTATAATGATTACTGTGAAACACGAAAGCTTCTTTGTCTCATTTTAAATGAAAATAATGGAATTACTTCACGAAACTTCTCTTTGTCTTTCCATGGGCGTGAAGTTTACCTTAATTATAAACTCCTAATTATAACCAAATTTGTCGTAGATTATTTAATCAGCACAGATTACACGGATGAACTAAAAATACAACATTCACAACCAATTATCATTAAGTCAGTTTAATTCCAATAATTTAATTATTTTTAGTTTTGAGGTGAAGTGGTTAAGAATTTTGTTATCATACCTTAATTAGGAAGTTAATAAGCTGCTAATCGTTCAACTAAATTGCAATTTATTATCTTTGAAATGACGCACATTACAAAAACGTTATTACACGAGAAAGTTTCATTTAAAAATTCCTGAATATCATTACAATTTCCTTACTGTTTGTTTTTGTCATCAAATTGCGCAATAATGTTGTATGGTTTTTAATATGTAAAATTTGCTTGGACACGATGTGCAAGAAATGTATGGTGTTTCACTATTTTTGTCACCCTGTAAGCAATTTTTAGGATGGAATTTTTTACTCTACACCATTGGAAAGAGGAGCTCAAAACGTATCTTATAAGGGGTTGAACCACCCTAAACTCCCAAAAGTAACCAACTAATTTCAACTGATTTGAAAATTTGTTGACTGATTGACTGTTTTTGGACACCCTGTACGCAATTTTTCAGATACAATTTTTTGCTTTACACCACTGGAAAGAAGACCTCAAAACGATTAATTGGAGTGGTTCAACCACCCTAAACTCCCAAAAGTAACCGAGTTACAGGATGCTCAAATTTCAACTGATTTGAAAATTTGTTGACTGATTGACTGTTTTTGGTCACCCTGTACGCAATTTTTCAGATACAATTTTTTGATTTACACCACTGGAAAGAAGACCTCAAAACGATTAAATGGAGTGGTTCAACCTCCCTGAACTGCCAAAAATAACCGAATTACAGGGTACTCAAATTTCAACTGATTTGAAAATTTGCTGCATACTCAGAAACGATGAAAGTTACGAAAAATTTGAAAAGAGCAAAACGTAAAAAACTATTAAACTCATCCCTGAAAGTTTCACAGTACATCAGTGCTCTTAGTATACAGGGGGTGCACAAAAAGGGTAGTGGTTCAGATTTTTGATTTTGCTTCAAAAATGATATCTTTGAAGCAAATTTACGCCCATCATTACTAAAAACTGTGTAAACAAAGTATTAATCTAGGTCAGTTTAAATTAGGCTCACACTGACAAGAGACAATCTAGCAAATGAAGAATTATTGCAGTATCCCAAAGGAACTTGCGTAAACTTAATCTCACTTTCGTAAATTAAAAGACAATCACACAGCAAAGTTTATGGAGAAAAAAGCTTTTCCAAATTAGATTGTGTTAGATTTTAATGACCTCTTTAAAAAACAAATACGTCAAAAAACACGACTATTAAATAATGTTTATACCTGAAAAATGTATGACAAATTCCCCTTTTTCAATTCTAACGAATCTCGTGACTAACGAGTAATTTGTTATAATTGTAGAGTGTTTTGAAACCATCATGGTAATTGCATTGTTATCGTTCACACAAGGGGAAATATCCCAAACACACAATGGAACCATATTCCAAATAAACTGAGTTTTTTCCTTTCAGTGTACCATCATTAAAATGTATTAAATAGCTATAGTACTTTCCATTTACTACAGCATTCATTAATTACGATTCGGTTAATTATAAAATGGGACAGAAAAACAAAATAAATAATGATTAACGCAAGTAAATTTGTCAATAGTGGTTCGGGAATTCAGATCATCTGCAGTTATAGAAATGTATCAGTGATCACCGTTGGAAAAATAATTTTTTCTGGCGCTTTAACAATGAGGCTTTTATATTTTTTGGTGGTTTTACTGGCAAAACACACTCAACAACATTCAAATAACTGTAAGTATCCCCATACATTACCACCATTAAATTTAAAAAAAATCTTTCAGTTACTGCATGTCCAAGTACTGAGGATTTTCCCGTTTTATTCAAAATCGATGATTACTACAACTGTCCAGAAGATCACATGTTTTGTACCACAAAACTCAAACTAGTACCACAAAACTATGAATCAAGTTATTGGAAACGAATTCAGGTATACCCACAGTACTAAATTATCGTAAATACCTAAATCAGTACTGAAGTAGAAATGGAGTTCATTCCCTTTCCACTACAACAGAACTCAAATACACAGAACATGGTGTATACCACCTGAATACCAAAAAGCATTGAAGTACTTTGTTACAAACCAAACCAAACTGGAATTAGCACAGTACAACCTTAGTACTGAAGTTAGTAGTACAAATTGTATGATAAGAAATGCAGACTCATCTGTTAACATTACCCCCAGTTTGTAAGTTGTTAAAATGTTTAATAATTGTTAATAACTCTTTTGCTTAAAAGTTTGATAATTGGAGCTAACTTTGCTTTGGTACTGCTAGCCACACTATACGATGCTTTTGTCGCAACTTCTCAACTAAACATTCGTGAGTGCATTATCCCCTAAATTTTGTTTGTTTTTACTGAATTTTTAATGTTTTAGTGGAAAAAGTGTTACTCTGCTTTTCGGTAATGAATTATAAAAGAATTGCCACAAAAATGTTAACCAATGATGACGCTAATAGACTGAAATGCATGCAAGGACTTAGAATGGTAGCTACTACCTGTGTAATTGTTGCCCATGGTTTACTCAATACAACACTGAAACCCATTAAAAATACTGAATTTGTGGAAGAAGTAAGACTGAAAGTCACTTAAGTTCTTCGAATGAATATTGTATTAACACCAAATATATTTCAGATATTTCAAACAAAAGTAATATACTACATATTAGCGTTATCTCTGGTTATCATACAACTGTTTTTCCTGATGTCCTCTTGGCTTTTGGTCTACCAAATATTGACGATACATCAAAAACAGGGTCAATTTACCATCCGACAAGCTGCTATAATATTTATCCATCGAATAGCTAGGTAATGTATACTAAAAACCAAACAAAATTGAGATGATGAGTCTATAGGAAATTTTTTTCAGGATTTGGCCTACTCTTGCCTGGATGTTATTTCTGACCTCAAACATATTTTACAAATACGCAAACGGACCTAGCGGCTTTGAGATATACAATGTGCTGTACAGATCCTGTCAAACCAGATTTTGGCCTACGTTCCTGTATGTAACTAATTTGTTCCCCAATTTTGACGTTGTAAGTTTCATCATTCGTCCCTAAACCATTTGAGTAATTGAGTAACTAATCTTTTAGTGTCATTTTGGAATGTGGTCTCTGACCCTTGACACTCAGTATTACGTTCTAACAATTCTGTTGCTCTATGTGTCCCTAAATTACAAGTTGGATCTTAAAAAGCTGGTTGGAGGTCTGATGGTTATCTGCTATTTGGTGAACATTGTTCAAATGTATATTAATAAAATCAGGTTGGAAGACTGGGTCAGTTTGAAGTGAGTACCCAGTACTGTAGTAAAATTTTTTACAAAAAAATAATCATTTGAATATGCAGAATGATTACAAATTTCAACAACTTCAATGAAGAACGGTTGTTTTATATTTACTTTGGATTCTGGGTGAACTACGGTTCCAGTCTTATGGGTGCCCTTTTTGGTTATATGGATTTCCATACCAGAAACTGTGAGAAACCTAAGGTAGCACCAAATATTTTCCTACATTTTAAATGCTCTAAAATATAAATTTTCCAAAGCCTTTTGAAAAGTACTATCCTATGATTTGTCTAACGACAATGATAAGCTCACTTGTCCTACCCAGCATAGAGCATGGAATTTTGACTAACGCCTTTCTAATACCAGCCGTTAAGGTGATTTTTAGCGCAGGGATTGGTCTTACCATTTATTCTTTGTCCCGGAATATAATCAAAGGTTCGTTGACAGTCAACTGCTAGAAAAAATGTTTTAAAATCCACTACCACCAGGTTTTACAAAATTCTTTCTGGAAAACAAGTTTTTCTCTGTATTGGGCAACTTTTGTTTTGGAGTTTACGTGACCCATTTTCATTGGGTTTTCTACAGAGGAACGCATTCCAGTACAGCTGTGGATTTAAGCGTCATAAAATTTGTAAGTAAACAGTTATGAAAAAGCTAGATAATTAATTTAATTATTTTTAGTTACGAACTTCTGTGGAAGATACTATAGTATGCTTTGTAATGGGCATATTGATTACTGTACTAATTACTTTGCCTAGTTTGTATATAGAAAAATTGATTTTACCCTCTGTGTGGAGTATAAAAGAGCCCAAAAATATCGACAAAAGTAATAAAATTAAAAGTAATTAATCTGCTGTACTACTAAAAAGGACAAAAGTAAGTGGTTTATTCAATAAATATGTTTTAACTCTGAAATAAACACCAGTTTACACTATATACATTGTTGTTAATATTCTAAAATTAAACTCTCTACAAAGCATATAAACACAAAGCGATCAGTTTTTGGTCTAGCGACTCCGCATTGATTTTTGTCAGTAATTACCCAAACATCCAATTTGTTGCTACTGTTTCGTACTCAATATTGAGCTAATAGCAAAGAAGCAATTATGGCAGAGTTTTCAAACTGCTCTATAGCATCTAATAAGATAACGAGAAGAATTATTAAAATATTGAAAAAGCAATTTCATGCACCAACTCTCTCAATAAGTACGCTCTGTGAGAACTACACCAAAATAAGGATTTCCATAAACTTTTTCCTACTTTGAGTTTATAAAGTTTGGTCTGAAATTAAAACTTTTTAATGCGTACTTTAGGAGTTTCGAACAGTTACGACGATTTGGTTGATTAATTGATTTTCCAGGCAAGGATTTCAGTTTGGATTAAAAATTAATTTCCATTTTTTTTCACACAAAGCGTATTAGGACTGCAGTACTTTATGGAAGACATTAATAAACGACAGTAACTGATAACGAAAATTTGGTGCCATAAAGATTAGATTATACAGACTGTCTAATTATCGTAATCATCACAATGTTTCAGCTGTATGTATCGATTTATGCATTCCTGATAATATTGTTTCATGTGGATGTAGTGATAATTACTAAAAAAGACTACGGACTAAAATCAGGCCTAAGAAAACAGAACTTTTCAATTTAAAAGCAAAAATTATAAAATAATCTTTGATAAATTGTTTATGCTCTTCTTCTTAAAGAAAAATTATCCAGGAAAGCACGAAGAAGATTTTCAATGGAGTATCAAAAGGTATGATTAAATGTGATATTGAGTGATGGTCAAAATGATTATAGTTATAACTTAAAGCAGGGGCTACAGTGACATTTAGAGGTCTATGGAATTTTCAAAATGCTCCTAGAAGCCTCTGTCAATTTAAAACAGTTTTGAGGAGATTTAAGACACTTGTAGAGGGCTCTCGCACCTTTTAGAAGGTTGTCAGTGAAATTTAGAAGTCTATGGAACTTTAAAAATGGCCCTAGACGCCTCTGGCAAATTTGAAACAGTTATGAAGACACTTGTAGAGGGCTCTGACACTTTTTAGAAATTTGTCAGTGACATTCAGAGATCTATAGAACTTTAAAAATGGTCTTATATGCCTCTGTCAATTTAAAACAGTTTTGAGGAGATTTAAGACACTTGTAAAGGGCTCTTGCACCTTTTAGAAGGTTGTCAGTGAAATTTAGAAGTCTATGGAACTTTAAAAATGCTCCTAGACGCCTCTGGCAATTTGAAACAGTTATGAAGACACTTGTAGAGGGCTCTGACACTTTTTAAAAATTTGTCAGTGACATTCAGAGATCTATGGAACTTTAAAAATGGTCCTATATGCTTCTGTCAATTTAAAACAGTTTTGAGGAGATTTAAGACACTTGTAAAGGGCTCTTGCACCTTTTAGAAGGTTGTCAGTGAAATTTAGAAGTCTATGGAACTTTAAAAATGGTCCTATATGCTTCTGTCAATTTGAAACAGTTGTGAGGAGATTTAAGACACTTGTAGAAGGCTCTCGCACCTTTTAGAAGGTTGTCAGTGAAATTTAGAAGTCTATGGAACTTTAAAAATGCTCCTAGACGCCTCTGGCAATTTGAAACAGTTATAAAGACATTTGTAGAGGGCTCTGACACTTTTTAGAAATTTGTCAGTGACATTCAGAGATCTATAGAACTTTAAAAATGGTCTTATATGCCTCTGTCAATTTAAAACAGTTTTGAGGAGATTTAAGACACTTGTAGAGGGCTCTCGCACCTTTTAGAAGGTTGTCAGTAAAATTTAGAAGTCTATGGAACTTTAAAAATGCTCCTAGAAGCCTCTGGCAATTTGAAACAGTTATGAAGACACTTGTAGAGGGCTCTGACAATTTTTAGAAATTTGTCAGTGACATTCAGAGAATTATAGAACTTTAAAAATGGTCCTATATGCCTCTGTCAATTTAAACCAGTTTTGAGGAGATTTAAGACACTTGTTAAGGGCTCTCGCATCTTTTAGAAGGTTGTCAGTGAAATTTAGAAGTCTATGGAACTTTAAAAATGGCCCTAGAAGCCTCTGGCAATTTGAAACAGTTATGAAGACACTTGTAGAGGGCTCTGACACTTTTTAGAAATTTGTCAGTGACATTCAGAGATCTATAAAACTTTAAAAATGGTCCTATATGCCTCTGTCAATTTAAAACAGTTTTGAGGAGATTTAAGACACTTGTAGAGGGCTCTCGCACCTTTTAGAAGGTTGTCAGTAAAATTTAGAAGTCTAGGGAACTTTAAAAATGCTCCTAGACGCCTCTGGCAATTTGAAACAGTTATGAAGACATTTGTAGAGGGCTCTGACACTTTTTAAAAATTTGTCAGTGACATTCAGAGATCTATGGAACTTTAAAAATGGTCCTATATGCCTCTGTCAATTTGAAACAGTTGTGAGGAGATTTAAGACACTTGTAGAAGGCTCTCGCACCTTTTAGAAGGTTGTCAGTGAAATTTAGAAGTCTATGGAACTTTAAAAATGCTCCTAGACGCCTCTGGCAATTTGAAACAGTTATAAAGACATTTGTAGAGGGCTCTGACACTTTTTAGAAATTTGTCAGTGACATTCAGAGAATTATAGAACTTTAAAAATGGTCCTATATGCCTCTGTCAATTTAAACCAGTTTTGAGGAGATTTAAGACACTTGTAGAGGGCTCTCGCACCTTTTAGAAGGTTGTCAGTGAAATTTAGAAGTCTATGGAACTTTAAAAATGGCCCTAGAAGCCTCTGGCAATTTGAAACAGTTATGAAGACACTTGTAGAGGGCTCTGACACTTTTTAGAAATTTGTCAGTGACATTCAGAGATCCATGGAACTTTAAAAATGGTCCTATATGCCTCTGTCAATTTAAAACAGTTTTGAGGAGGTTTGAGACACTTGTAGAGGGCTCCCGCACCTTTTAGAAGGTTGTCAGTGAGATTTAGAAGTCTATGGAACTTTAAAAATGCTCCTAGAAGCCTCTGGCAATTTGAAACAGTTATGAAGACACTTGTAGAGGGCTCTGACACTTTTTAGAAATTTGTCAGTGACATTCAGAGATCTATAGAACTTTAAAAATGGTCCTATATGCCTCTGTCAATTTAAAACAGTTTTGAGGAGATTTAAGACACTTGTAGAGGGCTCTCGCACCTTTTAGAAGGTTGTCAGTGAAATTTAGGTCTACGGAACTTTAAAAATGCTCCTAGACGCCTCTGGCAATTTGAAACAGTTATAAAGACATTTGTAGAGGGCTCTGACACTTTTTAGAAATTTGTCAGTGACATTCAGAGATCTATGGAACTTTACAAATGGTCCTATATGCCTCTGTCAATTTAAAACAGTTTTGAGGAGGTTTGAGACACTTGTAGAGGGCTCTCGCACCTTTTAGAAGGTTGTCAGTGAAATTTAGAAGTCTATGGAACTTTAAAAATGGCCCTAGAAGCCTCTGGCAATTTGAAACAGTTATGAAGACACTTGTAGAGGGCTCTGACACTTTTTAGAAATTTGTCAGTGACATTTAGAGATCTATGGAACTTAAAAAAAGTCACTTGTAAAGGGCTCCCGCACCTTTTAGAAGGTTGTCAGTGAAATTTAGAAGTCTATGGAACTTTAAAAATGCTCCTAGAAGCCTCTGGCAATTTAAAACAGTTATGGGAAAATGTAAGAGATTTGTAAGGGAGTCTGGCACTTTTTAGTAAGTTATCAGTAGCATTTAGAGGCCTTTGGAACTTTCACAATGGTCCTAGAAGCTTCTGCCAATTTAAAACAGTTATGAGAAAATTTAAAACACGTGTGGAGGAGCCTGGAACTTTTTAGAAGGTTGTAAGTAACATTTCAAACTTTTAAAATGGTCGTAGGTCCTATCTCTAAGTAGGCAGTTAGACACAAAGTCTCCAATAATTTTATTGACGCATTGAACTGATGGGTTTTGCCTGTTAAGGCATCATCAGACACAATTTTAAGTATTACTTAAAACAGGATAGTTTAACAACTGAACATTAATAAGTTATAAATGAACTGCATATTATTTTTTCACCTTCATGTACAGGAAATCCGAAATTGTGCCAGATGAGATGTTCGGTTAGAGCTGTCTCACGATTGTGAGGCATCTTTTTCCAATGCCTCTCCAACTGATTTTCCGGAATATTTACAGCATTCGGCACCACAAACACAACTGAATGACTTAATCGACCAAAATTTGTCGCCATAGTCAAAACTATAAAAAAAATACATGTAAATCAAATAAGTAACTAAGACATTGGACTGCTTTGTGAATGAAAAACAATTACCTTAACTCTTCATTAGGCAAAATATCCCTCTTGGCAAAAAATGCTATTCTGGGAAACCTCAGGTCGTGATGGTCGATAAAAACTTTAACAGGATGTAAATTAGGATGACAAGAATGATTGATAAATCTGGAAAAATTCCCGTAAAGCTTGGCATCAATGCAAAAAGAATCAAATTCCTGGAACAAAAAAAGTTTAACAATTATACAACACTAAAATCAGCACTAAAACCTTGTGGTCAAGATCGAATAAGTAGCTGTCGTCCTCTCTAAGTTCAGCCTCAGAATCAGTCAAAATCTCCCCAATATATTCGCACACAAAACTTCCAGTTGGAATAACATGGAGGGCCTTAATAGCCCAGCCTTTTGAAACTGTTTTAAATAGTTGAAATCTGTGAGTTAAAGGCTTTTGAACCAGTCGGTTTGAACACAAAATGGCGTTGCAGGAACACAGGTCGTTGCATTCAAAAATTGTGGGAGGATCTTAAAAAAAAAAACATTTTGAACAGGTTAAATTTTTGGTGTTACTTTTACCTTCAAAATTGAAGTCAGAAGGTAATTTTTCTTCATTGTAATGAGTTTGCTGGGATAATTTGACACACAAACAATCATTGGATCTACACCTGTCATTGCAATTACAACATTCAGTGGTATCAATTTTGGTTTTTACGTAAATATTATCTAAAGTTATGCAGTTCTTTTTTATATATTTATAATCTGTGGGTTCCTCGTCAGAATCTATGTTGTTGTAGCACTGAATTGGGTTTAGTTCTCTACCTTTTGATACGTCGCTGAAATAAACCAACAATGACTGAAACATTTTTTAGGAAACCAAAACACTAACTTGACTAGCAATCCTGAAACTCGTTTCCCATCAGTGAATGCAAGTTGAAGTTGGGCATTTAACATTAAAGGATTAAAGCACATGCCACTTTTAGAGGCGCAATCCAAAGGAGTTTCGTTGTTTTTATTAATAACGCTAAGGTCTGCTCCTCTAGAAATCAGCACTAGAACGCAATTATAATGATCTTCGCGGGAACTAATATGCCTGAAATTAACTAGTACTCCAAAATGTTTAAATTACAAAATATAAACCTACAAAGGAGTGTCACCGTGAACATTTAAAACATTAACATCACTTTCTAGATTCAGCAACAACTCTACAACTTCAGTGCTTCCTTTGAAAGCAGCCCAATGTAATGGAGCATTATGTTCCACATCACTGTAATGCTTTAGTGTTAGTGAAGCTGTTAAACATGCTTTTGTAACATACCGTATGGTAATATCAGCCTTCATAGAAACTAAATATTTAATAATTTCGCAATACCCATGCTCACACGCCCACACTAAAGGCGTCCACCCACCATCATCTTGTATGTTTACAAAGTTGGGGATAGTGAAACTAGAGTTTAATAAAATTTTGCAGGCTTCCAAGTTTCCAGACTTTGCAGCTACATGCAAGGAAGTCATTCCGTCAATACCCTGTATTTTTAAATTTAAAATTTGTTACATAGCTGAAATTATAGTCAAAGTGACACCTTTAAAGTTAGATCAGCGCCGGCTTGCACCAAATACTTGACCATATCATTTTTGTGCTCTAAAATAGCAATCATTAATGGGGTATGTTGGTCATCGTCAAGCAGGTCAAGTGGAACTTGACCGGTAACTAACAAATACAAAATGGTTGTATTTGCTTTTAACGCTGCCAGGTGAAGAAAGTTTCCATTGTTGTGTGTTTCTAAAGTGACATTTAAGTTGACATTCCCAAGTTCTACAATACCAGCAATTTAAACACTTTTCTAGAACGATTTTTATCAAGTATAACATACTCAAAATGGCGGTAACCTTTTCAGCATCACAACTCTGAATAGCATCGGCCAAATCCATCCTATTACACTGATCCAAGTGAACATTACGTTGCAGTTTTTCTAGTTGATCACTGGGTATTACAGGTGGTGATAATGGAAGTTGTTCTATGGTACTGTCCAAGCTTGATTCTAATATACTGTCAGTAGTAATTGTAGGTGTTGCACTGAAATATTCATTTGGATTCAATTACTATACAAATATTTGGTACTTAGGTTTTTTAGTTATTTTTAAAACCTGCGCTGGGGATGCGCTTTGGTTGTCACTTGTCTTGCAAAAAAAGAAAAGTTACAGTCACTTTACCAATTAATATTTTTTAAATTTTTCTAACATAGTAACTTGTGGTTTAGAGTAATATCTCTGGACGTTTTTGAGCGTTTCTTAATTAACTTCATGTGTCTGATGAAGAAATGTCGATTTACCCGAAAATAGATTTATATCTGTCATTCAAATACCGTTGATATTGAGTAGTTTTCAGGACAAGTATCATCTTTGAAGAGACCTTACAGAGTGTCCAGATACAATGATGAGTGAGAAGTCTGTCTTAGAATGACAGATCAAAGCTAAACGCCCATAAATCTCAATAATACACCAAATCGCATCAAAATCCATTGATTAGTTCGAAAATCGGCGAGGTTTTAAAAATAACCCAAGAAAATCGCTGTCTCAAAAAAACTATTCATCATAGTTAACTGAGACTCATTTAGTTAAAAAACTGTGGTCAAATATGTTATAAAAATGTAAATAAAACAAAAAATTTGCTTGTCCACTCTGTTTCCAGTTATGGGGTAACAAAATTAAACATAAATTGTAGCACATACAAAAAAATTGTTGACAACTACTTAACAATCATTCAATCTCACCTGAAAGACATACTTACCTAATAAGCAATAGAACACCCTAAAAGAACGTTTATAAGTTCGGTTAAACACCAACACAAGTCATAAAAGCAAAACTAATAAAATAAAACAATAAGGCAAATAATTAATAATTTATTTAGGTACATTATAGCAACAAGTAAATAATTGATGAAGCAAAACCAAATTACGTACAGAGCAATAAATATTCATTAAAAATAAATAACTTATTGCACAAAACTATCAAGGAACAACATAACAAATTAAAAAACTTTACAAACAATTAAAAAATAAATCAGTGTCAAAAACATAGGAATGTGTATCAAGTACATATTATATGTTATGAAAACTTTTGTCTCAATTATTATGAGCCCTAGAAAGGTAATTAACTTACTTACTGATAAGGTACTTGTACAGGAAGGAAAACTGGCGGTTTGGGTGTATGCATGGTAATAATAATATCAGTACTGGGAGATGGATCTCCACAATGGGGACAGAAGTCTTCTTGTCCAATGGACAGTTTGCAGTCTTTGTGAAAGTGGTGTTTTGAAGGGCATTCAGCAAAAGCACCCTAAAATAATGTATTTTGGCAGATTCAGAGCTTTCTGTAACTACAAGTAGTAACAAAATTTTGTTCACTTACCTGAGTACAAAACACCCCACAAGTTGGACAACAATTATGCCTAATCAGTCTATTTCTATGTACTTTGCAGAAAACTCCAAAAGGAACGCGATTAGACGGTCGAAACATTGGAACAGTGGTCACATCTACTAACCTAGTACATCCTATAAGTTGGTCAGTCATACCATCAATAGCTGTACAAAATTGTGAATCTATAACAGAACATTTCTGTTGTTTTGCTCACTAAACAAGTAACAATTTAATAACACCTGATTTACTTTCCATGTACAACTGCTTATCTTCAGTACATTTGCATAAATGTAGAACTAACTGCTCCTTACATCTAGTTGTATTTTTATTGTCACTAAACAGATGTAGTTACAGTAAATCCAAGAAAAACACATATGTAACATGTGACGCAACTTTCTTAAATTTAGCAAACATCAAAATATAAGTGTGGTGATACCTACCTTGTATGGGTGTCGGGAGATGATTCATTGTTACCCTCATCTGAGAACTCAGCCAAAACCTTTTTCTTTACAGCCATTCTAGGTGATGATCTTTTTACTCTCTTTAATGGACTATTTTTGAGAGACTTGGCTAAAGGTTCCCCTACAATTTCTCCTAATTCTTTTAAAAACCTCAGGTAAATTTCTAAATTTATAAGTAATATTACCTAATGGTTTTGGTTTGATACGTCTGGGCCTTTGTTTTGGCTGATCATCAACCCGCAATGATCTTTCTTTTCTGGCAATGGCACTTTGTAAAACTGATTTGTTTCTTGGCCTGTGTCTGGTTCTCATTGAAGGTTGATTTGGAAGTGATTTAGCACTGAAATATTTCTTCACAGCACCAAGAAAAACCATTGAATGGTCAATATCATTTCTAGCACTTACTGATTGGCTTCAGGTTTGCTATTTGGTTTATTGTCATTCTCACATTCAACAGTTTCACTTGGCTCCTGTCTTAGTTTTTCATTTTCTGTGGTACTCATTACAGGGAGATTTATTTGATACTGTCATGCAATCATTTTTATGTCACTGTAGGAAAACTAACTGAAATTAATGTTAGAGTTAAGTGAGCTCTGTAGTCTGTACAATTCCAATTTTTAATACTTAAAAGCAAATTTGTATCAGCTCAGATTTAGGGCAATAAACTATTAAGTGCACTTAGATTGTTTGTTTTAATGTTTTACTCAATTCTGTGTGCAGTTCTGTCTCATCTATATATTAAACAAAATTAGACAAAAAGTGTGTTAATACTGTTAGTCTAGTGTAATACATATTTTGCCACAACCTTGTAAATTAACAAGTTTGCTGTAAAATGTTGTCTACCCTATATGCACATGAAATCGAAATTGGATTTTTATCGCCAAACAAATAAACACCAAGAAGCCCCACCCTGAATATCCAATCTAAATCACACTTACCTATTGATGTTAGTTTATTTAGCCAGTTTCCTTGGAGTTTAGTAATCTGTTACCACATTACATAAATAATTGAAAAAATACCTCTAAACATTTGGATGTATTTACATAACCACAAAATCCTGAACAACTGCAATCAAGCCTTGTAACTTCTTAATAAGTTTCTTTTATAACTTTTTCTTTAAAGATTGTTGGAATTTAAGATAACTATTTATTTAAAAAAAAAAACAAATCAAATAGTGCAGTGACAATTACTGACATCTGTTTGACAGTTAAACGTCCACTCTTCTTCTTTTTAAACCGAAGAAATGTTAAAACAAAGAAGACTTTAAGCTTGCGAAACGTTAACCCTACTTTTTTAAAGTTTTAACCAGTGGTTTGATTCACTTTTTTAAAACTCGCATAAAAAGGTTTAAAAGCTTTTTTTCTTGCTCCGAATACTTTAAATTGTTGCTTTATCTCGTTCGCACGTGGTTCACAAACTGTCACTTCCACTTTATTACTAAAACACCCCGAAAATGGAAATTGAACTTCCAGCCCCCATTCCTTCCTGTTCTAAACAGGAAAATCTTTCAAGGTAAGTCTGCATATTACCATTTTGAGAAAAGTAGGTGCTTAAATGTTTTTAAACCCATTTTGAACCAAGTAGATTAGGCAAATGTGAGGTATGCAACTTTCATGATGCCAAGTACACTTGCCCCAAATGCGAAGTGAAAACTTGCTCATTAAGGTGTAATAAAATCCACAAATTAGAGATTGAATGCGATGGAAATCGCGACCAAACTAAGTTTGTTCCTATGCACAAATTTACGGACATGGATTGTGAAAGTGACTATAAACTTTTGGAGGGCATATCTGAAGGTTTGGAATCAATAAAAAAAAAATCTAGATTCCGGCGTGATGGCAACACAATACCTATTGTAAGTTCAGCCACTTTAACTATAACCTAATACTTATTTTGCCCCACTTTAAGCATTTAATCAAACTGAGAAATGTAGCATCACAAAGAAAAACCATCCTAAAGTTTTTACCCTACAAATTTGAAAGACACAGGAAAAACACTACTCAAGTGAACTTTAAAGACAACATAATTTCTTGGCATATTGAGTGGGTGTTTGTAAATGCAGATAATTTACATCTAAGCACTGCTAGAGTGTTAGAAACTGAGAAATTAGGTTCAATTTTGTGTCCGTTTTTGGTTAAGCAGGAGGATCCAGTTTTGCAGGAAAAACTCCAGTATTACCAAGCTGCTGATGTGTCTGGTCTGAAATTACTTTTGAAAGCTGAACAAAAATCAGGCAAAAAGTTCTTTGAACTTGATTACACTCTATCAATCAAAGAGAATCTGGTTAATAGGATTATTATTGAGTATCCTACCATTCATGTTGTGCTTAAAGAGCATGCAGCTGGATATAATATTATTGATTCAGGTATTTATGCACAAAAATACAGTGATACTTAGTACATTATTTTAATTGCAGATGATGAAAGTGAAATGGATAAAAAACCAAAATTAGGCAGTCAAGTGGTGGACCAACTGTTAGTTAAGGCTGAAAGTGATGATAATTTGTTCCTGTCTTTGAAAAATTTACTGTTTATTTCTGAATATTCAGATGAAGAGAAATCAGACTGATGTTTTGGTGTGGGTAATATTTTTGAGAGTTGAATTTTTTTGTTACTTTTTATAAGAAAATTATATTTATTTGCCAGTCACTTGGTTTTTGTACAGGAAAACCCCTTTTTAAATAAATAAAATGTTTATTAACCACTTACACTGACAATAAATATGTTTGTAACTGGAGGACTTAAATACCAACACAATCTATTTAATATTATTTATGGAGTAACTATATTAACATTTATTTGAATTAAAAAATGGTTACCTTAGCCCAAAGTTTCCCAGAGGGAGAAAAAATCAATTATTTACACTTTTAGACACTTAATTACCTAGCAGTTAACTTACAACACCCAAAAATACAGGAAAAACACTAAAACAACAATACCACCAATAGCAGCTTTAACATACATAGACTTAGTATTTAAATATGTGGCATCCTTTTTGTATTTTTGTGTTAACATTGATAAATTCTGTGTCTTAGTGTCCAATTCTACAAACACCTTATTCAAATAAGTAACAAAACATAAAAAAACTTACCTGACAACACTGTTCCTCTCTGCAACACATCATCAATGTTTTGCACCATAATCCTTTGAACATCCTGTAACTGGTTGTTTATAACATTTAAATTCCTTCTAGACCTGGAGTCACTAAACTGTTTCTTGGCTTTTTGAATGTAGGTATCAAATTCAATAAAAGTGTAAGGCCTTGTAACTGTGTTCACTTTGCGTCCATACTGGGAATGAAATTCTTGGGCTATATCTTCTAAGTATGAGTATGCGAGCCTTTTAGAGAAAGTTTTCTCACACAATACCAAGTAACACACATCAAATTCAATTAAATAACTATGAAACAGAGCAAAATTGTTAAATGTGTTTTTAAGAGTGCCAACAACTTACTGGAATAAATAAGGGCCAGTTTCAATTGTGCATCTAGAAGGAGACTGTGGGGAAAGTTTTCGAAACAGCAGTTTGGCTTGATTTTGGTAATCCATAATATTTCTACCTGTCTGGAGTGAAAACAAGTATAATTTAGGTTTGTCCTAGTCATTTCAGTCAAAACTCACCTGTTCGTCTTCTTGCATTGTCGCTGCTAGGGGTAGGCCGTCAGCCACCCTGGCTATCATAGTCATTAAAGCCATAATGTAGTTTTGGTTGTTTAATTTACCTTTTGTAAAGTAAAAATTAATAACATAAGTTGGACTTCGTTTTTAAATACACGTCACCTGTTTTGACAACCCAGAGTTAAGAAAGTTAGGTTAGGATATAGATGACAGATTAGTATCCTCTTCTTTTCTATTAACAATCGATTTTAAATTTGTTTTTTAACTTTATACAAGTATTTACTGGATATATTGTTTTTTATTGAACGTACAGTAGTTGATACATTTTTAAATTCACAATTTGAATGTAATCAACTGACAGTAGGTCAAGAAAAGATTCCTTTCAGTTATTAAGCGGTCACGTGACCATGCTCTTGACGTAATACTCGCTTTTTCGTAAAAAGAAGAGGTACATGCTCTCACTCCTAACCTAACCTAACAAATTTTGTTTGGTTAAGTTTATTTTGTTTATCCTGTTGAAATAACCATATTTCTTTAATTTATTGTTACAATCATGTCCCCTTAGGGCATATTAATCTTTTAAGTAATATCATTTAAGTGCTTCATACTACAATGACCACATTTGAGTTTAAATTTACCAAACCAGGTAAGAAAGGTGAGAAAAGTGCTCCTATAGCAAGAGTCAAAAACAAGTCCAGCACACCCCAAGCAGCAACTAGCACAAAGGAGACCACCAAACCACTAAAAAAAGCTTTGAAAACTACTGTAAAAGCTAACAAATTTTCTAAGAAAAAGCTAATAAATGAGCAACCTAAAGAAAACTTTAAACTTGCACCAGAACCTGCAACATTAGTCAGGAGAAAGCGCAAAAAAGAACAGAAAAATAACAACACTTCTACACAGAGTGAAGAAGCAACCACAACATTTAAGAAACCAACCCATTCATTGTTTTCTGAGAAATACAAGAGTGTGCACATTAATACTAAAATAAAGGGTGCTTCTCTCACTGAAAAAGTGTTTAGTGCTGGGAAAAAGTTTGATAAACTGGAACTCCACCCTCATTTGTTATCTAATTTAACCAAAAATGATTTTACTATACTGACTAATGTCCAGGAGAGAGCTATTCCAGTCATTTTGTCAGGACAAAATTGTTTGGTAAGTTGTACTCAATAAAGTTGAACAGTTATGGCAGGTAATGTGTTTCCATTTAGATAAGGTCTCAAACAGGGTCTGGGAAAACATTGACCTATGCAGTCCCCATACTGAACAGCTTAATAAATGTTACACCAAAAATTCAAAGGTCTGATGGTATACAAGCTATAATAGTTGTGCCAACCAGGGAATTGGCAATGCAAACTCATGAACTGTTTACTAAACTGAATGTAAGTGTTGTACACATTTCTCTGACAGATTTACTAGATTTACATTTTTTTTACAGTCCTTCCAGTGGATTATTACCGGTCATTTATGTGGGGGTGAGAATAGGAAAACAGAGAAAGACAAATTGAGGAGAGGTGTACATGTGCTGATTGGTACTCCTGGTAGATTATTGGATCATATTTTGCACACAGCTGCATTTAATGGGAAACATGTTAATTGTTTGGTTTTGGATGAGGCTGACAGACTATTGGATATGGGTTTTAAGAAGGATATTGTAAGGTAAGTTAGGTTGAATTCAGTTTTATAAATGTATTGGTTGTAGCAATCTGGTTTAAAGTTTATTTAGGTTAGGTCAGGTCAAATTTGTTCTTGCTAAGATAAAAGTTGTCAAACTCTAGATTTGTTAAAAATAGTAATTGGGAGTTTTCTTGTAGATTGGTTGAAGAACTAGACCATCTTAAAACAAACTCATCTTATGATCCTTTAGCAATGCTGAAAGGTCAAAATAAACCTGAAACTAAACAAGCCACTCCCCCAAACAAATCTAGACAAACTCTACTACTATCAGCAACTTTAACTAAAGGAATAGCAGAATTGGCTGATTTTACAATGACCAATCACGTGTATATTGACGCTTTAGACGAATCGGAATCAGTCAATCCTGATCACATGGTGATTCCTAATACTGTAAAGCAGGAGTTTCTTCTGACTTTCATTAAACACCGTCTGGTTATGTTGTCTGCATTTTTGATCTCTAAAGCAAAACAGAATTGCAAAACTATTGTGTTTATGGCCACCAGTCAAATGGTGGATTTCCACCATGAGTTGTTTAGTAAATGTCTGTTGAAAATGCCAATTAATAAA
This sequence comes from Ips typographus, assembly GCF_016097725.1. NCBI lineage: Eukaryota > Metazoa > Arthropoda > Insecta > Coleoptera > Curculionidae > Ips > Ips typographus. The sequence goes on along the minus strand of NC_138430.1, from coordinate 7,654,126 downwards.
GGAAAATTAAAGCAAGGACATGTATTGCTATTGGATGAGGTGGAGTTGGACGATAGTGACGATGAGGAGGTAGTACTGGACGTGGAGTTGTTCAGGCTGCATGGAAACATGAGCCAGCAGGAACGGAAAACTGTGTTTAGTGGATTCCGCACAGCTAAGAAAGGGATTTTAATTTGCACGGTGAGTTTTTTAATTTATTTCAAACATTTTGTTAGGTTCTGTATCTACATCTGTTTAGCTGCGGGTGACTGCTACCTTATCTGTGTAGTGAATAAGACCCTACGGTATGAAATACTAATGATTTTGGCCGTTAAACTTGAAAGGTATTTAACAATTTGATCGGTCGGGGATTTCCCGCGGAGTCGGTACAATCGAGATAACCGCGGTGATTTTGGATTGAATGGGAATTCGGATACGATCGGAACGAATTATCGAGAAATTAACCATTTATTGTTAAATTTAATCATTCGTCGTAATAATTTTCTACCCACATTGGGATTGGTTTCCGTTTGCTGAATGCCCTTCTATAGTATTTGTAATTGGTGTGGCTCTTTTGATGGTGTAGCCGAAGTTGGAACTTTAATTACACTTTGGTAATATGTTGCATAAATTTGGATGAATTTCCAAAAAGACATTCAAAGGCAAAATCGCATATAAAACATAGTTGGAGTGAGAAAATGACAATTTTAAGCACATTTTTGGAATCCTCATTAAACTTTCTATCTAATGGCATAAAAAAAACTACAAAATCAGATACAGTCAGGGAGAAAAGCGGTGCCAAAGTATGAATTTCCAAAAAGACAGTTTGAAAGGACATTCAAAGGCAAAATCGCCTATAAAACATAGTTGGAGTGAGAAAATTACAATTTTAAGCACATTTTTGGAATCCTCATTAAACTTTCTATCTAATGGCATAAAAAACACTACAAAATCAGATACAGTCAGGGAGAAAAGCGGTGCCAAAGTATGAATTTCCAAAAAGACAGTTTGAAAGGACATTCAAAGGCAAAATCGCATATAAAACATAGTTGGAGTGAGAAAATGACAGTGTTAAGCACATTTTTGGAATCCTCATTAAACTTTCTATCTAATGGCATAAAAAACACTACCCAATCAGATACAGTCAGGGAGAAAAGCGGTGCCAAAGTATGAATTTCCAAAAAGACAGTTTGAAAGGACATTCAAAGGCAAAATCGCATATAAAACATAGTTGGAGTGAGAAAATGACAGTTTTAAGCACATTTTTGGAATCCTCATTAAACTTTCTATCTAATGGCATAAAAAACACTACAAAATCAGATACAGTCAGGGAGAAAAGCGGTGCCAAAGTATGAATTTCCAAAAAGACAGTTTGAAAGGACATTCAAAGGCAAAATCGCATATAAAACATAGTTGGAGTGAGAAAATGACAGTTTTAAGCACATTTTTGGAATCCTCAATAAACTTTCTATCTAATGGCATAAAAAACACTACAAAATCAGATACATTCAGGGAGAAAAGCGGTGTCAAATTATGAATTTGAAAAGTGGGAAAAAATGGAAAAATTACCCTTGTAACATGGGTAAAGGCTGATTCAACGATTCAACTTAGGTTAGCAACAAAATTGTAAAGCAATAAAGGTACAACCAATGTACTAAAGGTTGGCAATGCTGCTGAAATGTGGTAACAAATTAGGAAAATCGATAGTTTGGCATAATTGTAAATAGTGAATGATGTTATGATCTATTTTTGCTTGATATTGTTTTTAGTTTTTGTGACAAAAGCCGTTAAAATAGTAATTGTTTTCAAGCTAATTTGACTCACTCATATCAATAGTTTAACACAATTAATATACATATCTTAGGATGTTGCATCTCGAGGAATTGACGTTCCCGAAGCAGATTGTATAGTACAATATACAGGGCCTCAATCTGATGACGATTATTTGCATAGAGTGGGCCGAACTGGCAGAGCTGGAAAGTTTGGTTCCGCTGTCATTTTCCTCACTCATGAGGAACAAGACTACATTAGCAGGCTGCAGGAACATAAAGTGTTGTAAGTGAAGTGTTGTCTTTGTTCAACACAAGTTTAACATCAAAATTCCAGCCTAAAAGAATGTGACACGACAACAATGATGAAGAATTTTAAAGATTTTATGGAGGAACGGGATCAGGAAAAAGCCACCATAGCTCTACAGAGGAGATACGAAACTGTAATTTCCAAGGATAAAGGCTTGCACAAAAAGGCTTGTCTTGGTGCGTATTTTAGAAAATTTAAGGTTTCAATCAGGGTATCAATTTGTTTGCAGCATATTCATCATGGTCAAGGTTTTATAGCGGATTTCCCCAAAAGATGAGAGCAATTTTTGATTTGAAGAAAGTGAACGTGGGACATTACGTCACTAGTTTTGGTTTACAGGAATCGCCTACTGCGGTGGCTCGAATTGCTAGAGGTCAAGCAACTAAAGTGGAACAGAAGAACCTTAATAGGAAACTGGCCAATCATGAGTGAGTTCAAATTTCAATTCATTTCAATCTCATACAAGTCAAAAATTTAAGTTGTAAGTAATGCAAATTAATTTTAAGCAATATCAAAGAAGCTTGGTTAATTTAGCTAATAATCGATGCAGTGATATGCAGGTACTTACAACAGCCATCCAGTTTAAATTACCCCCCTTAAAGCCATCATCAATCGCCTTAGCGTTTTGTCGTAGCCGGCAATAAAATTCCGCGTATAATCGCTAATAACGAACGACGGCTTAATCCGAGTTATTAAAATATAAAGGCACAAAGCTTATTTTTTAAACCAGTAGCTTCTAACCCTAATTACCAGCAATAGGATCTTCCCACAAAGTGGCGGCATTTTTCAACTGCTGCGAGCGGCTTTTTTTGACTTCCAGGCCGCCAAGCCATTCTTCGATAATCGTGCCCCGTACACGTTATTAATGAATCCACGTGATTAATAGTTTGGCGGATTTCGGTAAAAAATGCGCGCCTCGCCTCTATTAGATTAATTACCGCTTTATTACCTTTTACGTTAAGCCTACCCAGATACTACGGTCAATCAAGGGGATTCGTTTCCAGTTGAAACAATATTTTTTAATTACGAATTTGATCTCAAACGGCAGATGGATTTTTTTCATTACGCTTGAGTTTCGGAGGTAATTAGGAAAGTCATTAGTAAGCCACCACCTAAACTAATTTATTAATAAAGTTGTCATAATTTTTTTGTGGAAACATAATTAGATGTATGTCACATGAGACCCCCTTAAGATTTGACAAACAAAATTAAATATTCATCAGGTTGTCGCGTTTCAACAATATTTCATGGACATCTGCACTGGCGCGAACTAACCCGCTTCAAAACCAAATCGCATTAACCTTAACAAAGGACTCGCCGGTACACATAATATCCCTGAAAGAAGAGTAAATTATCGTAGTCTCCCGTCCCGTTACTAATGCGTTCTTTCTTATTACTTTAATTCGAAATGTGGATCGGATGTGTCCCATTATGAAACACAAAAGATTAATTATGAGCCACTTACACCTGCGATTCCGCCGCATTGAAATTACATTATCTGTTTAAGCTCGCTTAATTACCTCGTTACGTGAAATCTCGGCTGAATTTATATAAATGGAAAAAAATTTGCACTTGTTCGGGACCGAATGAAAGTGGCGTTTTCGGAAAAAAATAATTTTTCAAGTTTGGATTTAATTTAATCAATCGACAAATAAGGGACCGTTAATTGATTATATTTATCTTCATTAAATCGATTAACCCACAAACAGTTCGGGGATGTTTTGGCCACCTGGTGTCATGTATCACTGATCGGATTGATTCAGTTTACTTTTGATCTGACAACCTGTAATGGAGAGTTTAACTTAAAGAAGTTAGCATGCTTTTAAATGCAATATTTTTTGATCTACACACCGGCAGTCTAGTTCTAAAAATTATAATTTGTTCTTTGTAGTGTAAAAGCTTTAATACAAAAGTGACTGCGAAAGTAGTATTTTGTTTGGTTTTTAGATAGGAAATTTAATGAGGATTCCAAAAATGTGCTTAAAACAATCATTTTCTCGCTCCAAGTGGGTTTTTCAGGCGATTTTGTCTGTGACTGTTCTTTCCAACTGTGTTTCTGGCAGCTCAAACTTTGACACCGCTTTTCTCTCTGACTATCAAATTTTGTAGTGTTTTTTTTTAGTTTATTGGATAGGAAATTCAATGAGGATTCCAAAAATGTGCTTAAAACAGTTATTTTCTCACTCCAAGTGAGTTTTTCAGGCGATTTTGTCCCTGACTGTCCTTTCCAACTGTCTTTCTGGCAGCTCAAACTTTGACACCGCTTTTCTCCCTGACTGTATCAAATTTTGTAGTGTTTTTTTAGGTTATTGGATAGGAAATTTAATAAGGTTTCCAAAAATGTGCTTAAAACAGTCATTTTCTCACCCCAAGTGGGTTTAACAGGCGATTTTGTCTCTGACTGTTCTTTCCAACTGTGTTTCTGGCAGCTCAAACTTTGACACCGCTTTTCTCTCTGACTATCAAATTTTGTAGTGTTTTTTTTTTTAGTTTATTGGATAGGAAATTTAATGAGGATTCCAAAAATGTGCTTAAAACAGTTATTTTCTCACTCCAAGTGGGTTTTTCAGGCGATTTTGTCCCTGACTGTCCTTTTCAACTGTCTTTCTGGCAGCTCAAACTTTGACACCGCTTTTCTCCCTGACTGTATCAAATTTTGTAGTGTTTTTTTAGGTTATTGGATAGGAAATTTAATAAGGTTTCCAAAAATGTGCTTAAAACAGTCATTTTCTCACCCCAAGCGGGTTTAACAGGTGATTTTGTCTCAGACTGTTCTTTCCAACTGTGTTTCAGACAGATCAAATTTTGACACCGCTTTTCTCCCTGACTGTACAAAATTTTGTAGTGTTTTTTAGTTTATCGGATAGGAAATTTAATGAGGATTCCAAAAATGTGCTTAAAACAGTTATTTTCTCACTCCAAGTGGGTTTTTCAGGCGATTTTGTCCCTGACTGTCCTTTCCAACTGTCTTTCTGGCAGCTCAAACTTTGACACCGCTTTTCTCCCTGACTGTATCAAATTTTGTAGTGTTTTTTTAGGTTATTGGATAGGAAATTTAATGAGGATTCCAAAAATGTGCTTAAAACAATCATTTTCTCGCTCCAAGTGGGTTTTTCAGGCGATTTTGTCTGTGACTGTTCTTTCCAACTGTGTTTCTGGCAGCTCAAACTTTGACACCGCTTTTCTCTCTGACTATCAAATTTTGTAGTGTTTTTTTAGGTTATTGGATAGGAAATTTAATGAGGATTCCAAAAATGTGCTTAAAACAATCATTTTCTCGCTCCAAGTGGGTTTTTCAGGCGATTTTGTCTGTGACTGTTCTTTCCAACTGTGTTTCTGGCAGCTCAAACTTTGACACCGCTTTTCTCTCTGACTATCAAATTTTGTAGTGTTTTTTTAGGTTATTGGATAGGAAATTTAATAAGGTTTCCAAAAATGTGCTTAAAACAGTCATTTTCTCACCCCAAGCGGGTTTAACAGGTGATTTTGTCTCAGACTGTTCTTTCCAACTGTGTTTCAGACAGATCAAATTTTGACACCGCTTTTCTCCCTGACTGTACAAAATTTTGTAGTGTTTTTTAGTTTATCGGATAGGAAATTTAATGAGGATTCCAAAAATGTGCTTAAAACAGTCATTTTCTCACCCCAAGTGGGTTTAACAGGCGATTTTGTCTCTGACTGTTCTTTCCAACTGTGTTTCTGGCAGCTCAAACTTTGACACCGCTTTTCTCTCTGACTATCAAATTTTGTAGTGTTTTTTTTTTTAGTTTATTGGATAGGAAATTTAATGAGGATTCCAAAAATGTGCTTAAAACAATCATTTTCTCGCTCCAAGTGGGGTTTTCAGGCGATTTTGTCTGTGACTGTTCTTTCCAACTGTGTTTCTGGCAGCTCAAACTTTGACACCGCTTTTCTCCCTGACTGTATCAAATTTTGTAGTGTTTTTTTAGGTTATTGGATAGGAAATTTAATGAGGATTCCAAAAATGTGCTTAAAACAATCATTTTCTCGCTCCAAGTGGGTTTTTCAGGCGATTTTGTCTGTGACTGTTCTTTCCAACTGTGTTTCTGGCAGCTCAAACTTTGACACCGCTTTTCTCTCTGACTATCAAATTTTGTAGTGTTTTTTTTTAGTTTATTGGATAGGAAATTTAATGAGGATTCCAAAAATGTGCTTAAAACAGTTATTTTCTCACTCCAAGTGGGTTTTTCAGGCGATTTTGTCCCTGACTGTCCTTTCCAACTGTCTTTCTGGCAGCTCAAACTTTGACACCGCTTTTCTCCCTGACTGTATCAAATTTTGTAGTGTTTTTTTAGGTTATTGGATAGGAAATTTAATAAGGTTTCCAAAAATGTGCTTAAAACAGTCATTTTCTCACCCCAAGTGGGTTTAACAGGCGATTTTGTCTCTGACTGTTCTTTCCAACTGTGTTTCAGACAGATCAAATTTTGACACCGCTTTTCTCCCTGACTGTACAAAATTTTGTAGTGTTTTTTAGTTTATCGGATAGGAAATTTAATGAGGATTCCAAAAATGTGCTTAAAACAGTTATTTTCTCACTCCAAGTGGGTTTTTCAGGCGATTTTGTCCCTGACTGTCCTTTCCAACTGTCTTTCTGGCAGCTCAAACTTTGACACCGCTTTTCTCCCTGACTGTATCAAATTTTGTAGTGTTTTTTTAGGTTATTGGATAGGAAATTTAATGAGGATTCCAAAAATGTGCTTAAAACAATCATTTTCTCGCTCCAAGTGGGTTTTTCAGGCGATTTTGTCTGTGACTGTTCTTTCCAACTGTGTTTCTGGCAGCTCAAACTTTGACACCGCTTTTCTCTCTGACTATCAAATTTTGTAGTGTTTTTTTTTAGTTTATTGGATAGGAAATTTAATGAAGATTCCAAAAATGTGCTTAAAACAGTTATTTTCTCACTCCAAGTGGGTTTTTCAGGCGATTTTGTCCCTGACTGTCCTTTCCAACTGTCTTTCTGGCAGCTCAAACTTTGACACCGCTTTTCTCCCTGACTGTATCAAATTTTGTAGTGTTTTTTTAGGTTATTGGATAGGAAATTTAATAAGGTTTCCAAAAATGTGCTTAAAACAGTCATTTTCTCACCCCAAGTGGGTTTAACAGGCGATTTTGTCTCTGACTGTTCTTTCCAACTGTGTTTCAGACAGATCAAATTTTGACACCGCTTTTCTCCCTGACTGTACAAAATTTTGTAGTGTTTTTTAGTTTATCGGATAGGAAATTTAATGAGGATTCCAAAAATGTGCTTCAAACAGTCATTTTTAGGTTAATATTAAACTACAAAATTACACCAAGTTGGTAAAAGTTTAGTTTTAGTAGATCATCTTGTATGTTTGATTAGTGGACAGATCTTCTTTCTGTCAAAAATTTGAAGTTTGTCAATTGGACAGTTTTTGAGATATTTATTAAAATGGACGAAATTAAGGGTCATATTAATAATCATTTCTTGAGGGTTCCTTAGAACTTAAGGTAGCCAAAATACTTATTATTTTTACTCCTTGATGACCCTTAATAACCAACTTTGACACTATCTCTAGCGGCCAAACTGGACAACTTAGTCGCAGTTACTTAGTTCTACGGTCCTGTGATGTGACCATACTGAATGTTTCAAATTTGCAAGTAATTGAGTAAAGTTAATTTTAACAAAAAAATCTGTTTTTCACCACCTTACCTCTACTAAGCATTGACTTAGGCTTAATATTAGCGTCAGAAAAAATTAAATTGTAAAATCAAAAAAGTCAGTTTTAAATATATACAAAATATCTCAAAAACCGTATAAGAAAATGATATTTTCTAAAAGTCATTTTATTAAGGACATGAATAGGCAACTTGGAAATGGGTGAACGAGTCAAAAAGTTGTTAAAAGTTTCAGTGTTTCTAGTCAAAAATTTGGTATTGTTCACAATTTCTGGATGAAGCAGTAAAATGCATTAAGAAGTGAATTATAAAATACTGAAATGTTGTCAAAGTTTTCTAAAACTTCAATAAAGTGTCTTAGTAAAAACATAAAATTTTTTAATTCTTTTTAGAGACAATCATGAACTATTAAGACCTAGAATGAAACGCCCTATCAAATCTCTCAGTTTGACTACATCAGAATATTCGAGCGGTTTGGAGCCGATGAAAAAGAAGAAGAAGAAAAACTTTAACACTTAAAAACTGAAAATTGTTACAAAATGTAATTAAAGTTTTATTACTCGACCGTTGTTTTTGTTTCCACTTATGAATGGATTTCCTGCAATCAATTACCTTCAGGTAAGTACATACCCACACTACATAGTTGTGAAAGTGTTAAAGCTCGCTTACTGTAAACACCGATAATTTATAATGGAGAGACTAGTAACCCGATTGTCTATTATATTTTTTTAACGGGAGACCTCATCATAATGGGTACCGTGGGTACTACCTATTTCCTTTTAATAAGATCATTAATAAATCATTTGTTAAAGTAAACTTCTGCCGCCGTAATCATTAAAATAACCGTCGTTACGGATTACTTTTCCCATATTAATTCCCTTGCGGCTCAAATTAATTTACTGTCTTATGATTCTTTTGTTTTTCTGTTCAATAATTTGCTTTGATTACCTTGTTGAGTAGTTCTATAAGCTGTTTAGTATTATAGGAAAGTTATACTAAGGCTGAAGGTATTTTTACTGCTCATTAAGACATTAATCTAAACTGCTCCTCCTCTCCATCAAAAAAGTCTTAATTACGGTAAACGGCTATTAATTGTAATGAAAGGTATTTAAAGCCTGATTTTGAATCATAAAAACGACTCAGACTCTCACGGTTTTACTACTAGATCCATTTAGTGAAACCCTTAAAATTACTAGGGTTAAAAAATTTCGTCGAGTCATCCTAATAGATGAATTGCAAAAGTTTTGAATTTTATAATAGCCCAAGGGGTTTATAATATCTCCATCAATGTACAATGGTAAATTGTAGCAGAAGTGCGTTTAGAGAATAGGGAGGAAATATCCTGTTATTCAGAACATTCAAGCACCATGAAAAATAATTAATCGTGCTTCAAAAACTGACTTTGTTCGCGAGAATTTCGTGTTTAGCCCTTTTTTGACAGTCATCGCGACCTATTGTTGGTACTTAACACTTCCACTGCCGTAATTAAACGTATTGTCCTTTTTTTTGAGTTAACCGTTTACTATATGGCGGCTCATTTGCCTATGAAATTGTCCTGTTTGGACAGTTGCAACATGTTGTGTAGGTAAAAAAAATCTAGTTTAAGTGACCATTATCAATAGTTTGGCATTGTGTGTGTATCAAATCAGAATTATGGCCTTTCCCAGTCCTAAAGTAACTGCGTGATTGATTCAACCCCCATTTCTATTGTTATGTGGCCTGGAATTACCATTTAAGTAGACTAAGCCTAATTATAAGAACAAACATGTGAAAGCGTAATTAAGGGTGCTTTCAAAGTAGCTTAATGGACGGTTTTCAGTCGATTTGTAATGATAGTTGTTGAAACGGAGCTTTAATTAATACCAGGATAATTTAGACTAAAATATCAAATCAAACCTAAATTTTATGTATGTGTAACATAGCAAAAAAATCTTTTATTGGTTTTCCGTTTCCTGTCGCGATCCTATAACCACCCCACATCGACTAAAAGTTTCCAAACGTACGGATTTTCCATTTGGACTAAATCCAATTTTTCGTCGGCCATTATTCAAATGCGGAGATTTATAGGCGACGCGCGCCGAAATAAATCCACTGAAAATACGAGAAAATGGTTTGACTCGATACTAATTTATTGCTGTAACGGTCGGGTGCCAACCAAATTGTTACAAAACTCGACGTAAAGCCACACAAAAAGGGCGAGGTTATGTAAGTTCACTTGTTAGGATCCATTTAAAATTTATCGAATCCAATGCTGCTTTTAGTTAGACAAAAGGAATAAATCTGTTATCCTGTTTGGTAATAACCAAAATGGTAACACTCTTAGAAAATGTTGTCAAAATTCTTTAGAAGTGGTTCCAAATTTTGCTAGAACATTTTTCTTGGAAAGAACGATATAGGAGGAAGCTAGATAAGCAAAACTGGTAAATGGTCCTTAAGACCATTTATTCAAAATTATTAGATTAAACACAATCTGGCAGTATTTTTTGTTAATCTGACAACAACATTTTTTACTTTAACCTAACTAAATAGCTAAAAATATACAATACGCCTCTGGATTTTAAGTTTTTATAGTGTCCTCTCTGCAGGCTTCAGGTCAGTACTTTACGCACATGTCTAATAACTTTAATAGTTTTAAAATATGTAGAATACGTTCCTTCAAAGCTCAGCTTTCTATTTTTGCCAGGGACGTATTTGCTCTTTACCCTCCCCCCGATCCAGAAAAGGGTGAAATGGGGGAATAAAGAGTAATTAGTGGAATATAAATAACGGGTATTGCAAATTTCATGGGAGGCTAAATTTTCTGTGCTGCTTTTTTTACGGACTGACGTAAATTAATTGCAAAAAGGGTCAATCGACTGGGCCGGCCGTATAGGGCGGAATAATGGTTGGTATTTTTTACGAAATCACTCCTTCATAAAAGCGAAAGCGCGAATATCAATTAAGGGGTTAAAATGTGCTGTATAACTCAAAAAGAGGGAACGAATGCTCATATTTTTCGAATAATTACCCACTCAAGTAATTCACTTGAGAGCTTTCAAACAATAACAAACGACAGCCTTCCTGGAGTTAACGTATTAATCTAAAACTAAGAAGAAAACTAAACAAGTTGAAAAATTAAAATCTTCTGGGTTGTGAATGAAAAGATGTGGAATATTTAGAAAGTATTAATGTTTCCTAAAGAGAATATCAAGAAACCTTATCAAATGTTGCTAACTTCGCAGATAACTGCTTCGTTGAATAGAAAAAAATTTCTGTTCTCTGTTGTTCTAGTTTGCTAGATTTTTTGTCATCATTGAAAATTTGCAATTTAGGGACGTACTACCCCAATATTACTTTTAACGTTTACCTATAGAAAATTTCTGTAAAAGAAAACAGTAAAAATAACAGTTTTTTAAATTTGTCAAGAAACCCTGATGGAGAAAAAGAAATTTACTTTTAATTTCCATTTTTGCTTTGCTGGTTTCAAAATGAGTGTGATTTCAAGGTTTAGAAAAGATTTTTCTCTAAATCCACGAGTTTATAAACAACTTTCATGAAACACAACAGTTATTTTGACAATTGTCACGTGACCGTTTCAGCTAAATAGTATTCTAGAATCACGTGACAACTGTTACTAACGTCAAAACTACCAAACTGTGCTTACAAGTTGCAAAAGTCAAGGTTTAGAAAAGATTTTTATCTAAATCCACGTAATATTTGTGTTAATGTCAAAACTTTACTAGAATTTGCAAGTGTTGGAGTTATAACAGACAATAAAACGTGTTTCTTGGTTTTATGACAGTTATTTTGACAGTAGTCACGTGACTTTCTAGCTAAATTACTCTTTAAAACTACGTGATATCTGTCACTAATGTCAAAACTGTCAACATTTGACTAGAATTTGCAAGAATTACAGCTTAACACAGTTTTCTTACAGTTCACAAAAGACGTGCTTCTGAGATTTATGACAGTTATTTTGGCAATTGTCACGTGACCGTTTTAGCTAAATGGTATTCTAGACCCACGTGACAACTGTCACTAACGTCAAAACTACCAAACTGTGCTCAAATCAGAGTTTAGAAAAGTTTTCTTGCAGTATTCGATATTAAACGTGTTTCTGAGATTTATGACAGTTATTTTGATAGTAGTCACGTGACTGTCTAGCTAAATTACCCTCTAAAACCACGTGATATATGTTACTAATGTCAAAATAATTGACTAAAAAAATAAAAATCTGTATTTTTGAAGTATGGTTTATATAGCAAACTGGCAATATTTTCTTTGTATAATTGATGAGTAACATTTTTCGCAATCATTAGAGAACACCCTGTCAAATAATTTAAAATATTCATATACTATTAAATATTTTGACTTGGCAACACTGAAAAAGGCATTGTTATTCCCTTCTTTTAGTGTATTTAAAAATGTTAATATCCAACTAATTTTACCTGTTTTATCCAACTTTTAGTAGACAGACGTTTCCTGTCACATCGTTTAAGACTCGAAAATTGCTGGAAAAGTAAAAATAACAAGAAACCCTGATGGAGAAAAAGAAATTTACTTTTAATTTCCATTTTTGCTTTACTGGTTTCACAATGAGTGTGATTAGTGCTGCTATACATGATACATGAACTTCTAATGTAAGAATTGTTTAGATTATATTTTTCTAGCAGACAAAAAGTTACTGTTTTATACTAATTGCAAATTTGGCTGCGTCTTCACTTAAAATTCCTGTGATGGCTGCCGTCCCTTTGCGAAAACGTGACAAAATGGTTCTGATTAGCCACCATAAATAAATTACGCGATTTGGGTTGTCTAAATTTGTCCCCAACGAAATTTAGGGCTTATCCCCCCCTGTCGTTTGACATGCAAAATAGAGAGAAGTGTCGCCTAATTTGTGCGAAGTGCAAATTTTATCTGTATCTAATTTAGACTCATAAAAAGGGCCCCCTCTCGACACTTAGGGCCGTTTGAAGTCGCTCTTCTTTTCCCTGTCGCTGTTAAGCAGCCAGTTTTAACATTTAATAACGGCATGAATATTTATGAGGATTTTTTAACAGTTCGCGCCTTTGGATGTTAAGTGCACGCAGTGTGAATAGCTACATTATTTTAATGTAATAATTATTCCAAATTTGCATACCACGGTTTATCACTTGAGTTTAATTTGATGGAAATGGGCGGTCAATACCGTTAGATCTTTAGTGATTTCTATAGTGGATGTTCTAGTAGAAAATCCTCCCACATTCAAGTGCTGACAATCGTTATAAACGCTTCTAACGGACTGGTGGAGCGTGTAAGAGTTTCTGTCGGTCAATGGTTCAGCCCGCGCTGCTTCGTCCAATGAAAAGTTACCATATTACCTGCCGACGCCCATGTAAATGAACTCCCTGAAAGAACAGAAGGCAGCACTTACCCTACTGTTATTTTTACATTTTAAAACCTTTAGCTAATTCTATTATACTAACATGTTGGTTTGTTACGAATTTCTAAAAAATCCTTTGATAATTTGGCTGTACTCGGACTAACTTGGAAACCAGTACTTTACTAATGTTCAATCTTGTTATTTCCATAGAAATTATCTTAAGAATAAATTTATCCGAATGTGAAAGTACCGGTCCTTAATGAATTATTAGTTTTTACCATGCAAAAAAGGTTTCTTGTCTACTTGACTGTTGATATCTCCAAGATACTTAATTATTCATTTTGCACTAGCAATACTATTATCTATGCAGGGTGTTCAAGGAACTATAGTAGTATGCATCAATTTACATATTTTATTATAAAACATGTCATTCCTACAGCGTGTTCAGCTATAGGGTGTGTAAACTAGACAAAAATGAGTTACTTTATAACTGCAAATTTAAAGCTACTATAGAGTTGAAATAATTTCCTAGGGTTTCTAAGTGTAAAAAGGGTTTTCTACGAAGCATTTCTTACTAATATAATTATGTATAAACGAACTTGCTAGTCGTAGACAAAAAAGTTTCTTGTCTAGCAGACTGTTGATATCTCTAAGATACGTTATTATTCATTTTGCACTAGTAATACTATTATCGATACAGGGTGTTCAAGGAACTATAGTAGTATGCATCAATTTACATATTTTATTATAAAACATGTCATTCCTACAGCGTGTTCAGTTATAGGGTGTGTAAACTAGACAAAAATGAGTTAAACTTTATAAATGCAATTTTAAAGCTACTATAGAGTTGAAATCATTTCCTAGGGTTTATAAGTGTGAAAAGGGTTTCCTACGTAGTCAGTTTTTTTCTATTACGTTTAGTTTCTGACATATGACAAGTAAGTTATATTTTTTTGAATGGAACACCCTATATATTTTTAGTTCATTTAATTCGGTTGATTTTTACTTTTTCAACGGTGTATTAAAACATATAAGTTTGTAAACGTTAATCTTGGTAATTAGAAAAAAAGCGTTTCCTTAACAAAAAAGTGCTAAATAATATGTATCAAAATACCTACAGTTGAAACAAAATTTGGCTATGTTCATATTAACATGTTATACATGTCGTTTGTAAACAGTTTTTTCAACTTTTACCTTAAAAATAGTAGAAAATAGAAATGGCCACTTTTCTTATTAAAGTGACGGAAGAACTGTTTGTAACTTAGATTTTTAATAAGATTTATTAAAAATATTTAATTTTCTGATGTGTTAGTTTATATGATTTCCGATTTTCTTTGGTATTTTAGATATTAGCCTGTTTTTAGCTTAGCAAAGGTCTTTTTTTAAAATAACAGGATTAACCTCTACAAACTTATATGTTATAATACACCGTTGAAAAGGTAAATATCAACAGAATTAAATGACGTAAAATATATAGGATGTTCCATTTAAAAAAATGTAACTTACTGTCATATGTCAGAAACTAAACGAAATAGAAAAAAACTGAAAAAACTGATTACCGTTTTCTCTGTACCCCGTAAAACCATCGAAAATGCACCCCTGTACAATGTTTTATCTACGATAAATACATTTTATAATGATAACTTAACCACACTAGTGCGGTAAAATTGCTCATTACGCCAAAGTGCGTTAATCAATGATTACCATGCTAGTCCTGGACAAAAAAAGTTTCTTGTCTAGCTGACTGTTGATATCTCTTAGATACTGTATTATTCATTTTGCACTAGCAATACTACTATCCATACAAGCTGTTCTAGAAACTGTTGTATGCATTAATATGACTTAAAAAACACGTTATTCATACAGGGTGTCCACTTGTAGGGTGTGTAAAGTAACCACAATCTGTTTAACTTAACAATAAATGCAATTTTAAAGCTATTACTGAGTTGAAACCATTCACTAGGAAGTCTAAGTGTGAAAATAGTTTTCCATGACGGACTTTAGGGTGGGTCTACAAAAATTTATAACAAAGTTTTTATTCATATTTTTGACATCAAATTGCGGGGTTTGTTGGAGAAAATATATTAAAAATCATATTATAACATATAATGTTTCTAATGAACTTTTGACAAACGGTTTGGGTGGCTAACCCTGTATACTTGCAGTGCTTGTCCATGTAGGTTATATTGAACATTTTTGACACTTTCAGTACATAATCGATGATGTGGTGATTCTTAAAAGACACCCTACTTACCATGCCAAAACTGCTGCTATATAAGAATACGAAATTCAAGGAATGACATTCTGTATACAAAACTTATAGCTAGTAGTAGTTACAAGAATTATAGCCGTCGGTATGGAAATTAGTTAAGCTACCTGTGTGTGCATCGTTGTGTCAGCATATGTCTGATTACCATATCACATTGCTAAATTATACGGTGTCATTCGACATTGTATAGAAATAGCTCGGAGCGTCAAACGTAGCAAGAATTTTACTTGTTGGGGCAATGCTGGAATTAAGTCTGAAATTACTGTAATTGGGCAGTATTTTTATATTTTAGTGAATTTTTTTTTGTTCATTACCAGCCAATTTGTTCGAAGTGAGGTTAAGCGTACATCCTTTGATAATAACAACATGACAGGTATTTAGAAACATCTCGTGCATAAATTCAAATACATGTCTACCTACCTAACCTGCTCGTTAATTAATCCTTAATAGGCTTCCTTTGCATAATTAATAATGGTTTGCGACGTAAGCCTTTGGGCAAAACTAGCAACTATAAAAAATCATTCTTTAATTAGTAATACTTTGCGGAAAAAGTGGTCTGGATAACCCAAAAAGGGGAGAGATATTCGATCGATTATTAAATCTAAGTTTTCCTATATACGGAGTAATATAGCCGATTTAACGGTGGTCGCCAGAAAAGCGATGAGTTGCGCCGGGCCATCACCGTTTTGGCGCATTACGGGCATTTCCCCAGTTGCGGAAACTTTTATGTACGGGTCATAAAGCGAATGAATGCTAATAGCATTATCTATACTAAGCTTCCGGTTGCAATAAAAGCTCCCAACCCATGCTGATGCGCTGCGAATTTAAGTCCCTCTCTGGCGACGCTCTTTCGCCACTGTTTAGTGCTGCTTTGTACAAAAATAATTTATATCGACAAGGGTTGAATACCACCGACGATTTATACACCCATGTAGGCAAATGGGGTGAAACTGGATTGATTCATGTTGGGGGTGTAAACGTTTTATTGTCAAATAATAATATTTACATTCGTTTTCCACTTCTGTTTGTCTGAATATAACGAAGATTCTTGCATTAACCTGGATGGCTTTTAGAGCGTGATTCTCTCCAAGATGCTCTTTTTGTAGGCAACAATGTCATTTAAGTACAATACTTCTAGATAAATCATATTAATAGTGACTTTTCAATTAAACAACAATTTTTAGAATAAAAATAATATTTAATTCATATTACATTTAAGTTGCAAAGAAAGCTGTAAAAAGGTAAAACCTTTCAAAGCGAGCGAGCGTTGTAAACAGCTAATAAATTTACCGGAATTAGGTTTTAAAAAGCTTTTAAGAACGTCGAAAAAGCCCAGTTGAAAAGTCTTTTATATTTGCTGAGGTCCGCTTTGAAAAAGAAACGAAAGTATAATTTGTTAAAGTGTCCCTTTGCTAACTTTTAAAACACTAGTTCGAAGTTTTTTAAATTTGTCGTCGTTGGAACCATAAGGTCGTAATCAAATCAAGTTTTATGGGGAAAAAGTTTTTCTTCCGGGGGGATATAACTGTCTATCGGATGCTTTTTACTCAGTCTTCAAGTAGATAATTGTAACATTTGTTACAGGCTGTACACACTTAGTAGCAAAGAGGGTTCTAATACAAAATGTACCCGAGTGAGTAGTAACTTTATAATAATCTTAACGAAGGGGGAACATATTAGACAAAATCAGTCCTAACACAGTTAGCAGTTAACAAAGGGCGAGCCCAAACATCCATATAGTTAGATACATCCCCGTCCTGCTGTTTTCGCATTACTTTGATGTGATAGCTCGGTTGGTTAACTTACATCTTACCACTACACATTTCCCTCCAGTAATCACGTTATTGAGTAAAGCAATACAGTGAACATGTTTACCCTGAATTTACATACTCTTCGAGAAAACTTTCCTGCGGGCTGTAAATCTAAAGTGGAATAAAAACTCTAAACGATCCAAAAACACCAGCTTACAGCACTCACATAGGCAATTTAAAAATATCAAAGCGAGACCATCAAAAAGCAATCATGTTTCATTGAACTGGAGATAATTTAAATTATAGCACCAAGGTATAAAATACGGTTTTTATTTTTGCTTCTCGGCTTTAAAAGACCGGCTAGAAGTTGGAGTCGGTTTAATTTCATGTATGTGAAGCTAATTTTGTTTGAACTTGTTAGCGAATGCAACATTTTGAGGACGTAACGTCACATGACTCTGATTTTCTGCTGCTTTGTTGCCAGATTTAGATTCGAAATTTGCTATATAATGAATAATAAATCCTTAAATTTTCATATAAACACATTTTGTATGTAATTCATCAAAAGTTGGAACTGGATAATAAGTTATCTAGTATTTTTACAATTTGTTCTACATGTATTGGAATCTCGGTAACCGTAAGAGCGAAACTTATTTCCGGATTTCAAATTAAATTATCTTTTTTCCGGAAAATCGGGAAAACGTCAGAGGCTGCATTTTAATAAACAATTGCTTACATTGATATACAGGGTGGTCCAGTTTTCAATGTCAATAATTCACCAATCTATAGCCAATTAAAAAATAAGTTGACATTCATTATGTCATTTTGCTGAAAAGTGCTTCCTAAGGAAAATACAGTTTTTCAAATTTCTGTTTAAAAAATCGTTTTTTTTGTAATAACTGTCAGACCGTTGGAGCAATATTGATCAAATTTGGAACAAGCACTTTATTACACGTTATTACGGTCAAAGACCCAAAACTAACCCAACCCAACTTAAAAATTGTCTTGGAAAAAAAAAATTCACTTAAGAAGTTTAAAAAATATTATTTTAGCCAGTTTTCATAGTTTCCAGACAAACTAAAGGACTTTAGTTTTGAAAATTAAATTAGAAAAGATAAAAATTTCAGAAGCTTAAAAATTGTGTTTGTAACCAGTTTTCATGCAAATCGAGATACTTTATCTAAATATATATATTTAATACTAAAAATTGACTTGTAGACATAAAAACTACTTTTTCAAGAATTTATTACTACAAATTCATACATTTAAACATTAAAAATTGACTTGAACCCCAAAATGTGACTGAACTAATGAAAAGTGACATCAGAAGCTTAAAATTTGCATTTGAAGTAAGTTTTCATAATTTGAAGACAAATTTCAATATTTGTCTTGAAAATAGTCTTAGATGCAGGACATTGACATTAGATTCATGAAAATAGTCCAGAATTCGAAGAAAATGAAAAGCAAAGTAAAAAGCACGAAAAGTTCGTTTTCAAGACAAATTTCATGAATCTAATGTCAATGTCCTGCATCTAAGACTATTTTCAAGACTAAAATATTGAAATTTGTCTTCAAATTATGAAAACTTACTTCAAATGCAAATTTTAAGTTTCTGATGTCACTTTTCATTAGTTCAGTCACATTTTGGGGTTCAAGTCAATTTTTAAATGTAGGAATTTGTAGTAACAAATTCTTGAAAAAGTACTTAGTTTTTATGTCTACAAGTCAATTTTCAGTATTAAAGTCTCTCGATTTGCATAAAAAGTCAATTTTCAAAACTAAAGTCTTTCAGTTTGTCTGGGAACTATGAAAACTGGCTACAATAATATTTTTTAAACTTCTTAAGTGAATTTTCCGTTTCTAAGACAATTTTTAAGTTGGGTTGGGTTAGTTTTGGGTCTTTGACCGTAATAACGTGTAATAAAGTGCTTGTTCCAAATTTGATCAATATTGCTCCAACGGTCTGACAGTTATGACAAAAAAAAACGATTTTTTAAACAGAAATTTGAAGGACTGTATTTTCCTTAGGAAGCACTTTTCAGGAAAACGACATTAATTTTTAACCACCATTTACCAACCCAATTTTTAATTGGCTATGGATAGGTGAATTATTGACATTTAAAACTGGACCACCCTGTAGAAAGGTACACGAATAACATTACATCAATGTGATTATCACTTTAGCTTCACAGAGAAAATCAGTTTTTCAAAATGATTGTATCTGCTTGTATTGACTACTTTCAAAACTCTTTGAGGATAATTGAATTGAAGTAAAAATCAAAATTAGCTTGAAAAAAAAATTCTAAACTTACTCAAACACAATAGCTACCTGTAAAATCCAATTTTAGGTTATTTTTTTGAAAACTGCTATTGATTAATGACAGTGTAATTCACACGCACCAATTCGTTCATTGTTACCGTATGGGACCAGCTGTTCATTAAGGATTCGGAATTGTGACTAGCCATTGTGTTATGACGATCCCATTATCCACTTCACGTTTTGTTATATTTAGTTCAAATTAAACGTAATTTCGGCAACCATTACCAACTGTTTCTTCGGATAATAATGGCCAATTATTGTAATTGATTGAATTAGACGCGTTTCTTGAAAGAAGTCCCAGGATCAGTCCATCCGAATCAATTAAACGATCAGAAATCATGTTTTAACCATATGGCCGATCTCGTCATAATATCTACCTTGGAGGTCCGAGCTTTTCAGAAATCTAATATGTGGCTTTAATCGAATTTAACACATTACAGTTCGCAGGGTAAATGGCGATAATATACGTTATAAGATTAGGTTTCACACGTTTTGCTGTTAAATATCTCGTAGCTACTGGATCAAGTTAATTTCCTAACGGCCAATTTTGAAAAGTTACTTTATTGGTTTTAGGTGTCTTTCTGTTAATTTATTATAATATATAAATCCACCCATAATATATAACATATCTGTCCACCCATGACAGGAAAATGATATTTTTAAGCAAATTTCAATTAGACCCACAAATTTACTGCTAAATTTTCTTACACTGAATTTTGAAAAATATCGTTAAAAAAAAGGTAATGGAGATTTTCAAACTGAAATTTTATGCTCATTAATCGTATAAACATGAAACCGGAAACTAAAGCCACCAACTCTACACTAATAGAATTTTATCCCGAAAGGACTTATCGAAATTCGAGACTGGATTATTTAACGAGCCAGTTAACAAACGACAAACAATGGTCAGGAAACTTTTCAACGTCGACCGCAAACTTTACTTTAAAAGGGCTTCTGACCACATCCTCGCATTTTTGAGGGCTAATATGACGTAAATTGGTAAAAAAAAATTAAGGTAGTTTAGACGCTAATGACCCATAAGCCACTTGAGCTTTTTCTACTATTATTTAACCCCCATTTTGAAAACCATCATAATAATAAATGATGCGACAACAAACCGACACCTTTGCCGCAAATTACATTAAAAACTCATCATGGAAGCGTGTTCGGTTAAACACAATATGTAATATTCCGATTCACATCGGGCAAAGGTGTGAGGATACACGTCCACCGGATATTCCAATTAGTGAGACCTAATAGTCGGCTATTTTGTGTTGAAAAACTTGGCTGTGTGACCGTTACGATTTCAAAAACGCTCATTATTTACGCGAAATTGTCTCTTTGTTCGTTACTTCCGATGACCATAGTTTTCTAAATGCATCGCTTGATTGTTATATTTACCCGAAACCAATTAATTTGGTTTGCATGATTCTAAGTTTGCATTATTGCATATGAAATACCACATAATTTTTTTTTTCGTTTTATATACAGGGTAATTCAAATTGGACTCTCACCATTGGCTCAGTTTAAAGTTAAACCAAATACCGTTTTAAAAATTTCGATTTTTCTAGTACTTCCCACCCGAAAACAACTGAAATTTTGATTTTTTGTATTTATTTATTTCTAACCTTATTTGAAGAGATATTCCAAAACCGAAAAAACATTTTTATTCTTCTGGTTTTTCTGCCCATGTTATACAAAAAAACGAAAAGAGTAAATATTTACTAAAATAAAATTATTACATATTATGTTTATGTTTTTATAAAATAAATTATTCTGGATAGTCGGTTTGTCTTGTTAAGCAAAGTGGATTCAGTATGGTCCAGTTTTCAGGATTGTTTTTCCATTTATCCTGTATTTGTAGCAGTCTTTCAGAGATTCTGGGTATTTGGGTGCGTTGCTATAGAAGTTCGTTGGATGGATTATGTAAAGGGTTATTGGGATGTCTTATTTTTGTATTTATTTTGTTTTATAGTTCTTTCCGTTTCGTTTGTCCTCAGTATGTTTCCATAATCCAACAGGATTTGTAAATTGTGCTGGATGTTTTAGTACTGATTCCTTTGTCTTTGTATATTATATGTTCAATCTTCTGATAATTTCTGTTTGTAAATTTTAATTTTTTGTAAAAAGTAATTCCCAAGTACTTTATGTCGTTTTTTGGTTCAGTTATGTGGCCGTTTGCTGTTATTGTAGGAGAGTTTGCATTCATTTTGTGGTTGCACAAAAAGTCTGTTGGTTTTATTTTTCTTCAATTGCATACGTTTCTCTCTGACAAGAAAATTTACTTAACAGTGCCAAATTTGATTAGGAAGTGTTGATATTTAGCTACCAAGTCAATTTTCACATTTTCCACCTGTCTAATAAGAAAACTGACCATTTTAAGTCAATCTTTGTAGTTTTACTTTATTTTTAACTAGAAAAATAATGCCAAATTTGTTTAGGGAACTTATGTAGCAGCCAAGTCAATTTCCAAGTCTACAACTTGAATTTCAAGTATTCTGATAGGAATATTTTGGCAGTTATATTATTTTTAAGTAGTAAACTCACTTAACAAACCTTAAAATATAAAATAATTTGATGTTTTGAACTCAAGCCATCCAAACAGTTCATAAAGTTTATTATGATGAAATATTTAAAGAAATTTGAAATTTTTGAATTGTGCTAAATTCACATTTTAAACACAAAAACACACTTTATAACTATAACTTAACCACACTAGTGCAGTAAAATCTCTCCTTATGTAATGAGTTATTATATGTTGGTTGTTAATTGGTTTTTCTTGTCTACTTGAGGTTGTTATCTCTAAGACACTATTATACAGGGTGGTCCAGGTTTTAGTGTCAATAATTCACCATTTGATAGCTAATCAAAAAATAAGTTGACTTGCATTATGTAATTTTTCTGAAAAAGGTTTCCTAAGGAAGATACAGTCCTCCAAATTTCAATTTAAAAAATCGTTTTATAGTTTAAAACTGAACATCCAAGACTTGTGAAAGTCCAAATTTGTACTGAATAGTCTTAAAACTTTTTTACTACTAGGAATGGTCGTATGATTCGCTTTCTCAGACTACCATCCTGGTTGAGTGTCTGAAACTGGCATTCAAGAGCTAAAAAAAGTCCGGAAATCAAGACAAAGATTGTATTGTGCATGAAACTCATTTTTTACTACTAAAAATAATATAAAAGTTGACTTTTAATGCTAGAACTGACTTTACTAGGACTAAACAGAGTCCAAAAGAATATTTTCAAGACTTTAATTGGTGTTCAACTCAATTTTCTGGACTGGACAACAAGTTTAGAAGTAAATTAAATTTTCGGACTATTTTATTTTTAAATTGAAATTTGGAGGACTGTATCTTCCTTAGGAAATGTCAACTTATTTTTTGATTGGCTATCAAATGGTGAATTATTGACACTAAACTGCACAAAAACCTTAATTAATTACGATCTAATGTGTAAACTCCCATGCAACAAAATTACATTTCGCATGTATCCAAAAAGTCCCAAACCGAATAATCTATATTCCATTGCCCCCAAAGCAATATATCTCCCTTTATGGGAATTTCAAATTGGAGATAGAAGCTAATATGTTTACAATCAAAACTTTTCAACTACGTATTTATACGGAATTGTAGGGCATATTTGAAAGATATGTTCGTCAGGATCGTAAAAGTTTCGAAGTAAGTTGGTTTTACGTTTTGCCTTTACGACTACTTACTTCTTTACAATAAACGGCATTAAAGGGAAGAGGAAAAATAAAGTTGTTTGTGGACGTGACGGATGAGCGAAACTTTGTAATCATCAATAATATTTTCCAGTGTATGGCAAATAGTTGTAAAAAGCTTGCAGGATGCTGTATCGATCTAAAAGTGGCATATTACGTATTCTTAGCAGGCGAAAATGCGGCTTCGAGCCTAAAGCCTTACATTTACACATGCATATTTATAAACATTATCTTCTATTACACAGAACCGAGCGAAGTATAAAGCTCGGAAGCTGAGCAGCTTCCGGAGCTAGGGCTTTTGAGAGCTTTTATAGCTCAGTTTTATCTGTATAAGTAATATAAAAGCAGGCGATTTGCAGCACTCCATAAATATTTAGCTTTAATTCTAAAAGCGTTTCCGAGACGCACACTTTATATATTCATAATTTACGCCGACCCCCGGATTTTACACCTTCTCGGTATTCTGCCGGCATAGAAAAATTTTATGATGGAAACATTTTATGCAGAATATAGTAATGTGCATCGCTTTTATCTTTGTAAGCTTTTGCTTTGTCTCGTGTGTTTGCAAATTACAAGAGCGTACACGGCACCATACTCAAACAATTATTGCTTTTCGTTTTTACTACACTGTAATTACCTCTGTTAACTAGGAACAGGATACTCAATATTGAAAAAATATAGCTTGCAAAATACTAGAAATTGAGCCAAAACTGGTATTTCTAGCTATTTACTACTTACCTTACTTTAA
Organism: Ips typographus; assembly: GCF_016097725.1. Taxonomy (NCBI): domain Eukaryota; kingdom Metazoa; phylum Arthropoda; class Insecta; order Coleoptera; family Curculionidae; genus Ips; species Ips typographus. The sequence continues at coordinate 7,630,254 of NC_138430.1, read as the reverse complement.
TCTTCAAAAAGTTGTTAAAAAACGCTTTTGCCATTCTTTCAATTTTTTTGAAAAAGTACAAATTTGAAACCGCTTTTTTGTGCTTATTTCACGTAATATAAGGTCCTTTGGTATATTTTATATAATTATAGTATACATTTTTGAATGATTGTAACTTTTTTATAAATTTTACTAAAACGCCATTAGAAAAAGGATAAAAAAATACTACAAAATGACTTAAAGACTTTCATTAAATACCCCCCATTCCTTAAAAGTGCTTTTTTTAGAAGGAGCTTGAAAAATGTTACAAAATAAGCAAAAACTTTCTTAAATTCCGACTTCGAGCTCTGAATTTAGTTAAATTCTGGCTTTGAACTCGGGATTTAGTTAAATTTTGACTTCAAACTCGGAATTTATTTAAATTCCGACTTCAAACTCGGAATTTAGTTAAATTTTGACTTCAAACTCGGAATTTAATTAAATTCCGACTTCAAACTCGGAATTTAGTTAAATTTCGATTAAATCCCGACTTCGAAGTCGGAATTTAGTTAAATTTTGACTTCAAACTCGGAATTTACTTAAATTCCGACTTCAAACTCGGAATTTAGTTAAATTTCGATTAAATCCCGACTTCGAACTCGGAATTTAGTTAAATTCCGACTTCAAACTCGGAATTTAGTTGCAATGTTGTCAAACTGACAAATTCTACTATTTTAGATCTACTAATTAAGATCAAAGAGTGTTTGCAATGTTGCCAAACTGACTAATTTTACTAATTTGGTTTGAAGAGTATATGCAATGTTATTAAACTGACAAATTCTACAATTTTGGTTTGAAGAGTGTTTGTAATGTAACCGAACTGACAAGTCCGACTAATTTCTTTGAAGTGTGTTAGCAATGTTGCCAAAGTTAACAAATTTTACTAATTTGCTCGAAGAATGTTAGCAAGGTTGCCAAACTGAAAAATTTTCTCTAATTTGGTTAGGCTTTTGCAATGTGGTAATGTAAATTCAGAGTTCAAAGTCGGAATTTAGTTAATTTCCGAGTTTGAAGTCGGAATTTAGTTAATTTTCGAGTTTGAAGTCAAAATGTAACTAATTTCCAAGTTCAAAGTCGGAATTTAGTTAATTTCCGAGTTTGAAGTCAAAATTTAAAAAAAAATAACGTCTGTGGCCTTTCTACGCCTTCGTACAAAAGCTCTTCAAACCAAATTAGACAACATTTGTCAGTTTGGCAACATTGCAAACATTCTTCGAAGCAAATTAGTAAACTTTATTAACTTTGGCTACATTGCAAACACACTTTAAAGAAATTAGTCGGACTTGTCAGTTTGGTTACATTACAAACACTTTTCGAATCAAAATTGCAGAATTTGTTAATTTGATAACCTTGCAAGGACACTTTTGAATTAAATTACCAAATTTTGTCAGTTAGGCAACATTGCAAACAGTCTTCGATCTTAATTAGGAGAGTTTGTTAATTTGGCAACATTGCAAGCAAACACACACTCAAAGAAATTAGTTGAACTTGTCAGTTTGGACAGATTGGAAACACTCTTCAAACCAAAATTGTAGAATTTGTCAGTTTGATAACATTGCATATACTCTTCAAACCAAATTAGTAAAATTAGTCAGTTTGGCAACATTGCAAACACTCTTTGGTCTTAATTAGTAGAATTTGTTAATTTGTCAACATTGCAAAAACACTCTTCGAAACAAAATAGTAGAATTTGTCAGTTTGACAACATTGTTCGTACTAAACTCCCTATTTTTTTCAATTTTACAATTTTTTTTCCCAAATAACTCTTATAATATCATTTATTTTCGCATTTATTACACACCAACAAAAACTGACCAGCATTATTATACAGGATGTTTACAACCAGAACGACTTTTTCATTCTAGAAAGATTAACCCGAAGCATCGTTTATTGTACTAATGATTACGACGTACGTTTCCCAATATTAAAAACTTTTCGAAACATCTATAATTAAATCGGTTAAATCATTAACACAGCTGCAGATTCTGATATCAATAAATCAATCTGGATGCGACTGAATTGGATAATTCAAACCGCATTTATTTGTTTTTTGCTAAATACAGGTTCCGCATATTACCTTTCTGTTTGATACTCACACGGCACCAATTATAGCCGCTCTTTAAGTAAAAAGTATTAAACTGCCAATTAAGAGTTACTTGTAAGTTGAATTAACCATGATGTGGAATAATTGTTTTTTTCTGGAAATACAATTTACTGTTTAAAAGTGTACCGTATTGATTATGGGGTCCAAAAACATTAAACTGCATATTAAAAGCGTAAGCTGGAAACTTACAAAACAAGGGACTGGGGAGCACTCTGGCAAACACACAATATCGCTTTATAGTCGCAGAAATTCATTAATTACTGTCACCCTTTTCAGTTAATTACATCCTACAGCGTTTATAACCCGCTTTGAAGCGGTACAGCCAACTAAAGTGTTCCTTAATTACCTTAGAATATCGGATAGAAAATCTTTGCGACCGCTGGGTTGGTTCCATTATGGGAAATTGATTGAAAACGTTCCAAAATAACTTCTGAAAGCAATTTGGTTCAATTAAGTTACAAACGATTGTGCACGCGATATCGGATTTACATTTTTTCGCTTACAATAAGCTAATATCAGTGGTCATCAATCAGTTCAAGTGAATCATTTTTAGACGTAACTTTAATTAAAATTACATACATTTGTATTTAGAAAATACTGTACCTGGCTCATAAGTCTGTGGAAGTGGAAATTTCTAGCTAAAAATAACGAATTTATGTCTGGACAAATAATAGCAAAGTATTTTATTTTTTACCATAATATTCACAAAAAAAAAACACATTGTAATACATTAATTTAGTCAACATAAATGATGAATTTAAGTTAAATGGTTCTATTAAAAGCTGTACAGATTAAGTAGTTATTATTATCAAAGACGACAACAAACAGTTAACCACTTAATTTCCCCTTTCAAGCTTCTGTTGGAATTGGAACTTAAACTCTTAAAGAATGATAACGAGTGACTAAGTGGATAAGTCAATTTTTGCAATAAGGCAAAATGGAATCCGCTTGGGAACCTGGCGGGACAACTCGAATGCCTCCGTGGTACTGAACCGCATTCACTTAACTCATCTGGAAAATATCAGAAGTTATTAATTCATTCTGCTACTTATGTCAATTAAACAATATTTCTTGCTCGCAGGTATTTGAATCCGATAAGATAACGCTGAGCACTTTGAATTGAGAAAACAATTACGAGCAGTTAAACGTAAGTAATAAGCGATGCTAACACACTGCCAGGAATTTCAAGGATCAAAACATTATCGAGTTTGGTTTATCGATTAGTTCCACTTTATTTGATTGCATCACTTTACTTACACTAAGACAGGCTTTTTCATGCACTTAGACGACCGGATGAATCCATTTTCTAACAGAATGCGTCTGATGCTTGGCATTTAGTCTAATTAATTTATGCATTTTTCAGTTTCATTAGAAATCATCATACAAATCCTCTTGGGGAAAGGCTAAATGTTGAATGGTAATAGTGATAAATGTATTGACACCAAAATGCATGGCATCAAAGTCCCTGTATACACAAATATTCATCTCATATTTAAATTATGACAAATAATATGTCTTTTGTATGAGAAAAATGACGCAAAATTGACTGTTACTAGTAATTAATTGTCACAATCACATCTTGTTTCGAAAACTATAAGAAAACTGGGTTAAACTGTAATGCTTGCAAGTTCTAGGCAAATTTTTGTCATTTTTGTCCTGTCACGTGGCAAGGCAGTCACGTGACCACTGTTAAAATAACTGTCATAAATCTCAGAAACACGTTTTGTATCGAATAGTGCAAGAAAATTTTTCTAAACCCTGATTTTTGCACAGTTTGACAGTCAGAGACAAAATTGGTTGTCAAACCCACTTAAAGTGAGAAAATGACTGTTTTAAGCAAATTTTTGGAATCCTCGTTAAATTTCCTATCCAATAACGTGAAAAAACATGTCAAGATTTAGTACAGTCAGTGCAAAAAGAAATGTCAAAATTTGAACTGCGCTAAAACACAGTTTGAAAGAACAGTCAGTAACAAAATCGCCTCTAAAACCTACTTGGAGTAATAAATTGACTGTTTTAAGCACATTTTTGGAATCACCATTAAATTTCCTATCCAATAACCTGAAAAAAACACTAAAACATTTGGTACAGTCAGGGAGAAAAGCGGTGTCAAAGTTTGAACTAACAGAAACACAGTTTGAAAGGACAGTCAGTAACAAAATCGCCTGTAAAACCCACTTGAAGTAAGAAAATAACTGTTTTAAGCACATTTTTGAAATCCTAATTAAATTTCCTATCCAATAACGGGAAAAAAACATGTCAAGATTTGGTACAGTCAGAGAAAAAAGAGGTGACACAGTTTGATCTGACAGAAACACAGTTTTAAAGGACAGTCAGTAACAAAATCGACTAGAAAACCCACTTAGAGTAAGAAAATGACGGTTTTAAGTACATTTTTGAAATCCTCCTTAAATTTCCTATCCAATAACCTGAAAAATATGTCAAGATTTGGTACAGTCAGTGAAAAAAAAGGTGTCAAAGTTTGAACGTTTGAAAGGACAGTCAGTAACAAAATCGCCCGTAAAACCCACTTGGAGTAAGAAAATAACCGGTTTAAGCACATTTTTGGAAACCTCATAAAATTTCCTATCCAATAACTTGAAAAAACATGTCAAGATTTGGTACAGTCAGTGAAAAAAGACGTGTCAAACTTTGAACTGCGTTGAAACACAGTTTGAAAGGACAGTCAGTAACAAAATCGCCTGCAAAACCCACTTGGAGTAAGAAAATGACCGTTTTAAGCACAGTTTTGAAATCCTCCTTAAATTTCCTATTCAATAACCTGAAAAATATGTCAAGATTTGGTACAGTCAGTGAAAAAAGAGTCAAAGTTTGAACTAACAGAAACACAGTTTGAAAGAACAGTCAGTAACAAAATCGCCTGCAAAACCCACTTGGAGTAATAAATTGACTGTTTTAAGCACATTTTTGGAATCCCCATTAAATTTCCAATCCAATAACCTGAAAAAACACTAAAACATTTGGTACAGTCAGGGAGAAAAGCGGTGTCAAAGTTTGAACTAACAGAAACACAGTTTGAAAGAACAGTCAGTAACAAAATCGCCTGCAAAACCCACTTGGAGTAATAAATTGACTGTTTTAAGCACATTTTTGGAATCCCCATTAAATTTCCAATCCAATAACCTGAAAAAACACTAAAACATTTGGTACAGTCAGGGAGAAAAGCGGTGTCAAAGTTTGAACTAACAGAAACACAGTTTGAAAGAACAGTCAGTAACAAAATCGCCTGCAAAACCCACTTGGAGTAAGAATATGACTGTTTTAAGCACATTTTTGAAATCCCCATTAAATTTCCTATACAATAACTTGAAAAATATGTCAAGATTTGGTACAGTCAGTGAAAAAAAAGGTGTCAAAATTTGAACTGCGTGAAACACAATTTGAAAGGACAGTCAGTAACAAAATCGCCTGCAAAACCCACTTGGAGTAAGAATATGACTGTTTTAAGCACATTTTTGGAATCCTCATTAAATTTCCTATCCAATAACGTGAAAAAACATGTCAAGATTTGGTACAGTCAGTGAAAAAAGAGCTGACACACTTTGATCTGCGTTGAAACACAGTTTGAAAGGACAGTCAGTAACAAAATCGCCTGTAAAACCCACTTGGAGTAAGAAAATGACCGTTTTAAGCACAGTTTTGGAATCCTCATTAAATTTCGTATCTAATAACTCGAAAAAACATGTGAATATTTGGTACAGTCAGTGAAGAAAGAGGTGTCAAAGTTTGAACTGACAGAAACACAGTTTGAAAGGACAGTCAGTAACAGAATTGCCTGTAAAACCCACTTATAGTGAGAAAATGACTGTTTGAAGCACATTTTTGGATTCTTCATTAAATTTCCTATCCAATAACCTGAAAAAACGGTGCAAGATTTGGTACAGTCAGGGAGAAAAACAGTGTCAAAACTGCCAGAATCACAGTATTTGTAATTTACCTGTCAAATTTTCCGGGTGAAGTAAAATATTTACTTTACCGGTAATTTAAATATCTCTACAAATATTAGCAAAATAGTGCAGTAATAACTGACACTGTTTTGTTTGCTCAACATTTCTACAGACATTTCCATAGCAGTGATTTGCTTAAAAGTGATTGAACTGAGCACAATTTTCATTTTCACGCGTATTTACCCAACTCTTTTGTATATATTTAATAAGTGCGTCTAGAAAAAATGCATAAATAATGGCAACCGTTAACACAGCGACCGCACAACAACCAAAGACTACCATATCCAATGCGTGAATAAAAGCATTTCAAATTAAATACGTAGCGGGACATAAAGCAGCCGTATAAAACGACGCGTTCCAAATTCATAAAACATTTTATGGTTTAACTAATTTTAGATCAACAAACATGGAAATTGCTTTTTACGATTCATCAATTTAAAACCGTAATAATAGCAAGTGTTTTTTCGTTTGCTCAAATAGTAGCAATGCTCTAGATCATAATAGTTTTGTCATCACTGCTAATAAAAAAAACAACACAGTTTGGGATGTTAATATAAATCCAGCACCGATGCACCCTCTTGCGTCAATTAGCATAATAACCTCCCCCCAATACATCTTAATGGTAAGTTAATTCTAGAAGGGAGACCGCATTCGCACACCCCTGCAATAAACTTCTTATAGACTGTTTTCGTTAGGCAATGAGTTGGAGAACATGTCCCAGATTTGGGCTTCAATAAGGGGAGATTACGAAATCATCAATTGAATGCATGTGAATTCCACCTTGTTTGGACTTCTTCACTATTTTGACAGTCCTAGAAGGAAAACAAGTTTTTGGAAAAGAATTATCTTCAAAAGATTGTCTGAAGAAAGTTTCTTGATAAAACTCATTTGGGATAAATACTGTTGTCATCTTCAGTTGGGTTTTACCAGGAATAACTGAGAAATTGTTATTAAGTTAATCATCAATTTTTTGCATTTTTGGAATTATTATTTGTCTGGTTTTGCTCCTTTAAAGAACAGATTTTCTGATACAATGTTATTCTGGCAGATCAATGGCGTTCATTTAGCATCTTTCAAAAACCAAAACTATGTCATGAAGAAAATACTAATTAAACCGAGAAGTAAAATAGATTGGAAAAAGCCAAAAAGTCAAATTTTAAACTGATTTCAAGAAAATGTTAAACGAAGAGGATATATTGGGTCGAAATATAACTCGTTTGAAATCCTTTTGAAAAACATATCAAGGAGAACCTAATAATTTAAAATCAACTGCAAGAAACACACTTTGGAAGGTCAGGGACAAAAGACTGTAAAACCCTCCTGGAGTGAGAAAATGACTGTTTTAAGCACATTTTTCAAATTCTCATTAAATTTCCTATCGATTAACATGAAAAAAACACTACAAAATTTGGTATAATCAGAGAGAAAAGCGGTGTCAAGTGCCCAGAAACACAGTATTTGTAATTTTCCGGTCAAATTTTCCTAAAAAAGGTAATTTATCCATGCCAATTTCGACGTTTTGACGACCTGAAATCTTTAGGCAAAATCTTCATAACAAAATCAATGTAAATAGGGGTCAATTTTGTTTAATTTTAATCTAAATGGCAATGGTAAATTTCTTAACAACCCTAATTAGTTTTGTGGTAATTTCAACTTAACTTAAAGAAATAAACTGACTAAACTACGCCCCTGTGATGAACGATCTCAATTACGGTGAGTTGAGAAAAACAAATCGAACGATTTTAAAATAAATAAAATCGCCTCGGATTACACTGGGAATTCTCGACTAATGATGTCAATATCGATGGTCGCCTTTTTGTTATAAAATAAGCCATTACCGGTTTAATGAATTATTCCATCTGGAAAATATTTTCTCATACATATCCGAGGATAATATCGTTTTACTTTTGTGTGTAAGACAACTTTTTGCCGACGAATATCGCTGGAATTCTCAGGCAATTTGCCTTAGCCAATATAAATGTTTGGCGCATAGCTGGCGTAATAAAAGGCACACTACAAACCGGTAATTACTTCGTCTTTTCAGTTGTAAGTAATAAGTGTGAATTTAAATTTTAATACCTTTGTTCTTCCGTTCTGTTCGAGAATCTCATTTGAAAACCAAATTGTTTATTGGGCATTTATCGCCGCCAATTTTCTTGTCTTTTTAATTAAGAAGCTGAAAATACCCACAAACATAAATTAAAACGGATTAAAAATCTGATGTAAATTGGCTGAGAAAACAGCACCTGAATAACATCTTATGACATACGAAGCTAAACGAAGATAAATGCTTAGACCTGCATTCCCGATGACAGGATTCCAATATGTGCACGACTCGGGTATGCGATCAACTTCTATAATTGCGTAAAACGCACAAAAACAATCAGCAATCATTATTTCGAGCAATTAACTTGAACGCTGACATGTTGATGAAACCGTTGCATTTTTTCGCTGAAAGTCGTGTTTTAATGATCTCGCAAAACAGGATATTTGTCGCCGTTTGATTGGATTCCTCAATGAGAAACACTGCATCATTTATTTCCATAGACGCACGTCAATCGATTTCTGCACTAATGCATAACCAGTTTTAACACGGCTGAAGAAGTTACCTATCTAATTGATTTTATTTATAACCGAGCAGTTTGTAGAACGAAAGCAACTTTGTTCGTAATTAAGCTAGGAAAAAAATTACAGAATTTTTCGATTGAATTTAACACAATATGAATAATTAACAATTTAACTACGTCCCTGGTTTAATAATTGAAAATTGTGACGTATAATTGAAAAAGTTTTGCTAATATTATATGGTTCAAATTTGACAGTTATCTCACGCAAAACAGGCTCTTAATATCATTATTTTATAGTATTAATCCGGCTTAAACAGAAAATCCAAACTAAATTAGACTGACGTCACAAATTTCAAAAAGGGCATTGGCACAAACTAATGTAACCTAACCTATTATTTTTTTAGGGTTTTTTTTTACTACTTTTTTACATAAAATTCAAAATGGCGGTCTGGAACGCCATTTTGTCTGTCATTTATTAAAACTACGTGAAATTTCCTTCAGAATACAAGTACAAGTCAATATTTTTGACAGAAAATTCGAAATGGCAGCCTGGAAAGCCATTTTATCTATCATTTCTTGAAACTACGTGAAATTTCCTTTAAAATGATGTGCAAGTCAATATTTTGACAGAAAATTCAAAATAGCGGCCTGGAAAGCCATTTTGTCGGTCATTTCTTGAAACTACGTGAAATTTCCTTTAAAATGAGGTGCAAGTCAATATTTTGACAGAAAATTCAAAATGGCGGCCTGGAAAGCCATTTTGTCTGTCATTTCTTGAACCAACGTGAAATTTCCTTTAAAATGAGGTGCAAGTCAATATTTTGACAGAAAATTCAAACTTGCGGCATGGGACGCCATTTTGTCTGTCATATCTTGAAACTACATAAAATTTCCTTTAAAATGAGGTGCAAGTCAATATTTTGACAGAAAATTCAAACTTGCGGCATGGGACGCCATTTTGTCTGTCATATCTTGAAACTACATAAAATTTCCTTTAAAATGAGGTGCAAGTCAATATTTTGACAGAAAATTCAAAATGGCGGAATGGAAAGCCATTTTGTCTGTCATTTTTTGAAACTACGTGAAATTTTCTTTACAAAGAGGTGCAAGTCAATATTTTGACAGAAAAATCCAAAATGGCGGCCTAGAACCGTCAAAAAATACAACTTTTTTATTTGTCAAGTTACAGTTGACGTCTCGGTGTCATTTTATGTTAAAATTTCCCGGAAAAGACGCTGGTGCAGTCGGTTTTTTGATATCTCAAAAACTAACAGAGTTAGACCTAAAATTTAACATTTCAACCATTTCTTTGCCAGAAACTCGGCCGGATTAAGAGATACATGAAATCTGACTAAAAAACATTTACAATATAATATGTAATATTATGGTAAAGGAAATTGGACGCCCTCTAGCGGCCAAACGGTGTTATCAATCATTTCATGTGGGGATATTTTTGGAAACCTTGAAATCTGATCTATCTTTTGTTTTCTATGACATTTTCACGTAACTTGTCAAATAAAGGAGTAATTTAGGGTCAAAGCAACGAGTGTCACAAAATATGTGATTTTATGGTGAAAGAATTTTAACGCCCTCTAGCGGCCAAACGGAGTTATCAATCAACTCATGTGGGATTATTTTTAGAAAGCTTGAAATATGTTCTATCTTGACCTGTAGAATGTGACAGGAACCCGCATTTGTCAGCTTCTTCTGTCACATTCTATCCACAATTCTCTTGAGAATTCACTGCTTTCAAGAATTAGGCCCCAGGAGGTTTCCAATGCACAGCAAAGGACATATTTATATCAAAGGACCTTAAATTAGGTGAAACAAGTGTACAAGGATCAAAATGTCAAAATCCCATGAATAAGCTAGTTTCAAAAAAGTCGTAAATACATAACATTGAGGCTTGTGAGGTTTTCAAAGTCTTTCAAAGATTCTTGAACGGTTTGAGGAGTTTTTAGAGGCTTCTGGCATTTATAAGATGATTCTAGAGGTATCTGTTATTTATTTTATACAGATTAGAAAATTTTGCAATGCTGTTTATATGCCTAAGAAGAGTTCTAGAGCCAAAATGTGGTTTTTTCGGTTATTTCTTACATTTTGGCAACAATACAGTTAGAAACAAAAATTAAATGTGCCCTAAACGCATGTATATTTCAAAAATGTTAGGATTTAAATTATTGGGAAACTATGTTGCTAACAGCATTAGGGGTTATCAAACTGTTGTTGGGCTGTCAAAGAAAATTGAAATTAAACCGGACCTGTCCACCACACGAAAAAGTTCTCGCAGCGAGATAAAAAATGACGAGCCCGACGATCCTAAATCGATACACAATTTCGGTTATCTGGGCATTTATCTTTATAATTAGCGAAAAATGCCCTATTAAAAATAATTAAGACTAATAACAAACACTTAGACGGCGATTATCGTTTGCTTAAAGCGCACCAAAACCAGTTCTTCATTGACAACGTTCGACATTCGAACCGGACTTATCTAATCCTGGTTCAGATAGCAGATGCTGGAGGCATCCATTCCGAAATGCATAAATGCATCGGGGTTGATCGTTATCTGTATCGGTTTTAATGTCATATTCGTTTACACCTAATTTAATCGTTAATTATGCGCAGTTCACGGTATTGTTGATCGGACTCGATATTGACTGATGCCTGTTCAATATTCAGAATCTTGTTTTTTTGATTTTACCAAAGGCACACTCAGATTTACAGTGTTAGTTTTGAAAACAGATAGTGTTAAAAGCTGTTGGTTTTAAATAACTAATATAAAATCTCTTAATGCATAACATAGAAAGTTGGCTTTACAGTAATGCCTACTGTTCTTTTATATAACACTTGCACAATACCGCATAGAAAGTTCATAATTTTTAACTTCTTATGCGAAAACCTGCTGTACGTGTGCCTAAAATTTTGTAATGTCATATTTTGACATCCGCCGTCCGTCATTGTATTGTGTTATTGTTTTGCTTATGAATTGTTCAAGAATTGTGGTTTGTTGTTGATTTTGTATTTGTGATTTTTTGGTCATTTAGTGCAATAAAAACAATTGAAGTGTCTACAGAAAAACAGAGTTTAGTGATAAAAATTATCTAGAGCTAATTAGTTTCTCTTTACATCAAGAATTTATTAAACAATTGCAGATGGAACCTTGGCAACAATTGGGGCTTCTACTCTTGATGGGTGCTGCAGCTACAGCATTAAGCTTGGATGTCAAGAAAAGGAGAATACGGAGGTTTAAAACGCGATCTATGAATAGAAAACGCAATGAACATAGTGTTTTTGAAAAAAAAATAGTTCAGTTTGCAGAAAAACATGATACAGAGCAGTTTTTCAAATATACGCGTATGACTCCAGAATGTTCCATAAGCTCTTGTGGGGCCATTCCTGCAGAAAGACAAGACAAAAAATCCAATTAGCCCAAAACAACGTCTTGCCCTCACTCTGCAGTAAGTATATTCTCAATTCCAAATAAAAATGTGTAGTATTGCCAGTTCTGTTTTTCAGTTATTTATCAGAAGGTTATTCTATGCAGGAAATAGCATGGAATAATAACACCTGAACGCTGCCATCTTGTGTTGCGAGTGGTGGTTTGTGTTGGCTTTCTAAATATGGAGAATTCTAATATATTGTTGTTATTAAAAATGTTTTTTTTTCCCCCTTTTTTAACGTTACAACAGCAAGCACACCTTTTTTGCCTTATCCTCCTTATCTGTGCTTGACATGATTGACAAATGGCAAGTGACTGAATGATCTGGAATCTTAATTCTGGATTTGCTATCACTAATTGAATGGCTTCTCTACGGAAATTTATTTGTTAATATGCTATCGTAGGTCGGATGAACCGAAATCCAGAAAATTTAGTCGCTTTCAAGTTTTCGCCATTAATTAAATTGGGGCTCCGCCAGTAACGAATCCGCCGCTTTATAATAACCATTAGCGGGGGTTAATACAGCTTCCGTTAACTCAATAGGAAGTTCATTAATTACGATTGAAGGTGTACGGTGGAGGTGTCGGCTTGAACGCCGCTATGCGATAAACCAATTAAAATTTGCGGAATACATTTCAATTTGTTCGGTCTATCTGTCTGTCTGTTCTACCTAAATCCGCTCAGATATCCGCTTAAATTGAGTTTTCCCCAACGCCTTTGAAGTATAATTAATGATTCGTCGCGATTAATTCACTTGGTTATTGTCGTTATCGATACCTGTGGAGAAACTGTCTAGGTGACTATCAAATCTTCAACTATTCTGTCACGATTATTATCATCCTGAAGATGAGATTTACTCAAATCTCCCTCACCTCCTAGTTGCATGATAATATCATCATAACTGGCATCAGATTCACCCTGATCTAGTAAATAAAGAAAATTTAAATAAATAAGCTTGAATACAAATTCTATAATAGTTATTTTTAAGGTAAATAACTAAACCTATCTAACTTACTTTCTACCTAAAAATCTTGCTTCGAAATATATCATTGAAACTACAAATGTCTTTAATACAAAAAAATTACAAACTACTTACAACTAATACTCTTCGTCAAAGAATCCAAATTGTACAAAATAAACCGTCAGTTGACCAATCTTCTTCTTTGAGGAGGTGGATTTTTAACTGCAAAGGCTGTACCTGGGTAACAGCCGGGAGGCCTCCTCGGTTATCGATTTAACCACTTCTGGAATAGGTCCTCTATCACAATCTGCTCCATGTCATAACGTGGACTAGATGGTACAATTTCTGGTATTACACCCAGTAACTTTCGTTCCGGAAGGAAAAAGCTTTCTTAGCTCCCCTGATCTTCAATAGTCTGATTTTTGCTCGAATTTTTTAGAAAACTGACTTTCCAGCTCTCATTAAAAGTCTCTCTTGACACTCAACAACCAAAAACAAAAAAAAAACCTTTTTTCCCTCCTTCTACCTCCACGTACCACCTTTTTCACCTCCTTTGAAGTTCATCAAGTAATACTGTTAATTTTCTGAATAACTACATACAATCCTACTAAAACTAACTATAATGGTAAACACTTGACATCCCTACATAAATGTACCTTCTCTATAAATTAAAAAAATCCTTATTTTCAAGACAATTCATTTGAAAAAGACTTCTTACCAAATTTTTTACAGGACTATACCGTAATGAGTTTCATGTTACACGGTCGGGCGAATTGCGTTGTTATGATTTCCATTAAATACTTAATAGTTGTTATTTGAACTAAAATGACGTATTGCCATATGGTAATAGCCGGAAGTACCGATCAAGCTGGGTGATTATTTTCGTAAAAGCCCTAACCGCATGTGCACGTACAAGTAACAATTGTTTCTGTCGGTTTTTGGATTCCACGTAAACGCTACAGGCGCGTAAAACGCACAAAATACCGTTGAAATTCAGTTCACCTTGTACATAATTTGGATCAATTTATATTGACATCTAAGTGAACATGAGACGTGACACCAAATCGGGTCAACTTGGAGGTCCTGTCGTTCATGATCAGAATTTGCACACAATAAGATCAAATTCGATTCGGTATCGAATAACGATTCTTTAGTGAAAGTTTATTGTTTCTTCTTACACATCTATTGATAAGTTTAACCAGAAATTTGACTGTCAAGTCGATTTTCTGCTCAAGCTGATTTAAATACAAACGTGTAACGTAATAAGAAGGTTTATTCTGTGATTAACAGTCTAAACGGAAATTAGATCTTATGTTACCTATGACCAACTAACCACAAATTGGAAGGAAAAACCATTATTTTATTCGACAGGATGTGTTTACAAAATGATCCGGTTGAGTTCCGAAATTGAAAACCCGTATTAGGTTTACTTTATTCACCGTTTTTCACTGTAATGAATTTGTTTGATGAGTTTATAGAGTTGCTTTACAAATTCCTAACACAACCTTTTTTGAATGAAAAATTAATGGCGTGACTGGTAATGTAGTCATGATACATTATACTGGCACTAGCATTTGATAGTGCATCGTACATATTTATGCCTTTCAGTCCGTTGAGGTTTCGAATATCCACATTCGATTGAGCAAGGAAATGATATGATATGGGAATTTATTACAAATTACGTCCCATAACCGTATTAGCCTGAAATAGCATTAATTGGGGAGGGAGAAGTGGGTAACGTGGGATGGGAAAGTCGATTTTGCACTAAAATTTTGTTTGTTAAAAGTTTCTTGATTATTAACACTAAATCAGTCTGGCGGTGAGTTCTTTTATAAGCGTTACCAAAAGGGCCGCTAATGATGGAAGGCAGTGGGGTCACTTCTGGTTATTTTGCAAAAATCATCAATCATTCCTACTATACTGCCCATTTAGTGAATTAATAGTTGTGTTAATAGGCGGTCAGGCGACTAGTAAATTATCCCTCAAATCGCCCATGAAAATTGTATTGATGTTGAAGCCACAAAGTGATAGTACCTATGTACTGCTTCTTTTTTCTGTATAGGACAGTTTTACGGATTTTGGTGCCTTCTTCGAAAAAGGCTTATACACGGAAAAAGTGATTTTTAAATTACAAGAACTACAAACATGAATGATGTATGTATGGTTCATTTTTTTTATAATACAATATTGTTGGTGTTTTAAGAACTTGCTTCTTGGTTTTGTGATATAGATTGCTCATTTATTTCCTTTTGTAAATTTACCCAGCATTAAATACATATCAATTTGGTTTTGTTGTGTGATTTATTTAACATGTTTTTTCAATTTTAGTTCAATTTATTGTAAGAGCAGGTAGGTACCTCAGTTAAAGAAATTATCTAATTTTATGATTGTTTATGAAGAAAACTAGACTTCTTAGATAAAAAAGAAACTTGAGTGTACTTTTTTAAGATTTTATTTGTATATTTTATAATGTGTAAATAATACAATTAAAATAGTAATTTAACCTACTATCTGATGGAAAAGTATTTAACAGTAGCACCATCTGTTTCTAGCCTCATAGCCAGAGAAGATACGGCAAAATTTATAAGGGCTAATTCTGCAAAATAATGGCATTTGATCAAATTTATGTATTAAGTAACTTGTATCTTTCTAATATTACCTGAAACTTATTAGAAATTTGTTTTTTCAACACTCTGCATATGGATTTTGACAACACCATTATAACCATAGCCTCAAACACCTTTTAGAGCAATTGATAATGGGACTTTTTAAATTTGGACCATTTCAAAGCATGATAAGCAAACTCCAGATTAGGCAAATAAAATTACCTGAAACATAAGCTATGTAGTATTAGCAGCTTATTAATACCCCTACCAGAGTCCTTTTTATAGTATTAGGTAAATCACCTTGTCAACTTCTGCTAAATACACCTTTACTCTATATCCATGTTTCTTCGAGAACCACTGGCTTGAATAAACTTGGTTTTTGTAGTGTTCTTGTAAAAACTCTTCTTGGGAGTAAGTAAATATATGGGCTGTTTCATTGTGACAGTGTTTTCTATTAGAAAAGGCATCCTTTTCTGTTCCACAAACTCTAGTTCCTTCAGAATGTTTCACTGGGCCCCTTGATAGTTGTAAAGTGTATTAAGAAGGTGGCATTTTCAAAACTGACTACCGAAACACACACACATTATCTAGTCTAGTTGTTACCATTTTCATTGTAAAAAGCGTCACGTGACTTAAAAAATAACTGTTTAAACTTAAGTCAGTCCCTATCTATTACTTTCTTTCTGTTTATCTTATCACACAAAGTACTTCTTTCAATGACTCAGCTAGGAAGACGGTATCATCTGCGAAGAGAATGTTACTATTGGTTTCAATTTTAACTCCTTCACCAGATTGTATAATTACTTGGTTAAAAGTGTCAAATACAACCCTGTCTCACTCCTCTCTATCTAGTATTACTGTGTAAATTAATTCCAGTAAATTGACTTGTTGAAACAGGTAAAATTCTTTGGCTGTTGGTAAATTTGATATAGCTGTAATAGTTTTCAGTGATAATTTCTTTTATCATTGTTATACCAAATTTGTAGCAGATTCAGATTGCGTGAGGTCGATTTCAGGAAAAACTTCAATTTTTGTCAAACAATCGGTTTTAATTTTTCTGGTGAAAACCGCACAACAATAGTGCTGAAACACAATTAATCGTCAGGTGTACACCTGTTTCAGGAGTAGGCAGCTCAACAATGTAATTTATATTAATCGAATGTGAATGGGGATGTTTAATTAAAAGAGCGCCGTTGATTAGATCCTCGACGGGATACTCGAGTCAACGATTAAGGCCGCTACTACCTCACTTCTTCGTATAGGTCAAAGCTAAATTTCAGGGCAGTAGTTATACTTTTCAGGATAGTTTTCAGTTACCTAACAGTCAATCGAGTTCACTCATTTAATTAATCACGTTTCTGTTGTAAAAGTGTAATCTCGATATTGTAACAAACGACCTATTGAATCGGATATCTCAATCTTACACAAACCGCATCATCAGCATTAAAAGTTAACTGTTTGCTCGCGCAATCCCTAATTATTACTCTCATTACTTGAGTGAAACCTAATTTAAGCAAAATCGCTAAATACAGACCTGTAACGCCCCTTCATTATGATCGTATTACGACTGACGAGCTGGTACTCAACTATTAATAACCGACATACCAACTGAATTTTTCATTATTTCTTCTTTATTTGGCCCGACACAAAAGCGGTAGTCTTTTATTTTGATCAGTTCACACTGACTTTAATAAGTCGAAAGAATGGCCGCGGTTTATGGTAAAAGATATTTTAGCTTTAATTTGATAACTGATGAGAAAAGGAAGTTGTACTTTTTAACGATTATCTCGACCTTTTTCGGTACTTACAATTCATCGTCATTAAGGTCTCGTAGACGTGTTGTTACTACTTTATGATTTAATGACGTTGTTATATAATGTTTCAATAAGAAGTTTGTCTACCACAGGAATCTGGAAGAGATGAAATTTTATTTCAGAAGGGTCTAGTGGGTCTAGTAGGGTCTACTCATATCGGTGTATACAGGTGAGATTGAAATTTTGATCCGATAGAGTAGTTCAGTTCAATCCTATTTTTCTAGTAGATTGGACTAAAGGAGCGGATCGAGGATCCTTTTTTTTAGCGATGTGTATAGGTTTGAAAACCAATCCGGATTGAAATGACAACGATGACATGTGACACAGTAGTAAATAAATCAATTCTGTTCAACCTACAACAACACCAGTTTTACTCATTTTCAAATTATATCTAAAACAAAAAATTATAACAATACAAGACTACGCCGTATGTAAGTCCCTACAAGTCAAATATGAATGACTACCTTGTTCTTTCTCTAGATCAGTTGCTATCTCTAACCTAATTTAAAGGAAAGAGGATTCCTGGATTGAATAACAAATTCGGTACTATATGATATAGACAAGATTGATTTAAGCTTGTCAAGAATGGTTTTAATGTAGCAAAAGCCTCTACAAGACATTTTGTATTTCTTGAAGTCTCTGAAACCTTCTTAAGCTTGCTAAGAGTGTTTTTAATGTACCATGAGCCTTTGGAAGCCATTTTGTATTTCCAGAAGTCTCTGAAACCTTCTTAAGCTTGTCAAAACTGTTTTTAATATGCCAGAAGCCTTTAGAAGCCATTTTGTATTTCCAGAAGTCTCTGAAACTTTCTTAAGCATGTCAAAACTGTTTTTAATGTGCCAGAAGCTTTTGAAAGCCATTTTGTATTTCCAGAAGTCTCTGAAACCTTCTTAAGCTTGTCAAGATTGTTTTTAATGTGTCAGATGCCTTTTGAAGCCATTTTGTATTTCCAGAAGTCTCTGAAACCTTCTTAAGCTTGTCAAGACTATTTTTAATGCGCCAGAAGCATTTGAAAGCCATTTTATATTTCCAGAAGTCTCTGAAACCTTCTTAAGCTTGACAAGACTGTTTTTAATGTGCTAGAAGCATTTGGAAGCCATTTTGTATTTCCAGAAGTCTCTGAAACCTTCTTAAGCTTGTCAAGACTGTCTTTAATGTGTCAGATGCCTCTAGAAGCCATTTGGTATTTCCAAAAGTGTCTCAGACCTTCTTAAGCTTGTCAAAACTGTTTTTAATGTGCCAGAAGCCTTTGGAAGCTATTTTGTATTTCCAGAAGTCTCTGAAACCTTCTTAAGCTTGTCAAAACTGTTTTTAATGTGCCAGAAGCCTTTGGAAGCCATTTTATATTTCCAGAAGTCTCTGAAACCTTCTTAAGCTTGACAAGACTGTTTTTAATGTGCCAGAAGCCTCTGAAACCTTTTTAAACCAATCGAAGGATCGGTTCGAGTTTGTCAAAATTGTTCAGTTGCGTAGATACAGTAGGATGGTTTTCATTTTCCCGCCTTATTTTCTACGACATTTTTCAAAAATTACCCTTTTTTCAAATTTTTTCTTCAATTTAGAAAAGAAAGCATTTTTTGTAAAATTATCATTCGAAACATCGTCTACAAGATAATTGAGTTATTACGTTTTAAAACCCAAATAAAAAAACTGATATCTGGAGATAGCTTACTTTATAAACATTTGTGCTTTAAAAAATATGTAGACATGCATATTTTTATTTTTTAAAAGAACTCCTTCCCAGGAAAATACAGCCCTTCAGCTTCAAAAATCGTGTTTTTTGTTATAATTTTGAAACCGTTGAAACAATTTAGACCAACTTTGATAAGCTGTCCATATCGATACAAGAGAATTGCTTCACTTATTTGGAACTACATTAATTTTTATACCTCAAGACTTTGCTGAAAGGGATGTTAATTGATTATAATGAAATCTTACACGATTTCCATCTGATTTTTTTTAATTTCACCCCGTAATTCAGTATCAACTAACAAAAGCCTAATATCGGTAGACTTAACCTAACAAAAACGCGTGCCGGGTGGTGGTAATTCACTAATTAGGGCGTAGTGGCAGGTGTTAAGGTTTCACGACTGGCTTAACACGTTGTTACAATTGCATTTACTTTTTTGACTATGCACTTACCAGTCCGATTATTCGATTCATAATTTGAATTGTTCTCCTAACATTGGGGGACTTAATACTGGCTAGAGGGCTTAAATATGTCGTTGAATAATGCTGTGAGTGACTTTGTTATAATCAAGTAGTTTGAATGGTACAAAGCTGTTTAAACAATGAGAAATTCCGAAATTATATAACTTAATTAAAAAATCCATAACGCTTACGTGATTATTTCGGTTTTAATCGTGTAGCGCCACTTACCCATAACCATAGACCATAACGTTCCAGTCTTGAATTTCAATTGGACAAGAAGCGCTTACCCACAAATTATTTTTAATCATTTCGATATAATCAGGCGCTTCCTCAATTACCTATCTGTTTTTTTTTAAACAGTTACACTTAAAGGAGAAGCGCTTTACCTTAAATGAGTACTTAATGGGTTTAACGAAATGTTTATTTGCATACTGATTACCATAACACTACAACGCCGCGTGGAAAAGCGGTTATTACGAATTTTTCACCGGCCAGGTGTATCGTATAACGTAATAAATTTTATGGATATTTAATGCAAAAGTTTCGTACAAAAGCCTCTTGGGAGGGCGACAACTAGGTCACTTAATTTATTGAGTTATTACGGTACATTAGGCGCTACAACAAATTAACAAATACTCGCTAAATGTTAAGGCAAAACTTTATCGTTAAATTATTTTTGATTTATTTCGTTAATTTATCATGTCTGGACTAATTAATGATAATTCCACATTTGGAGTGTTATGGATGGATTGTGATTGGACAATGTAATTTTGATGATTTTATGATAAATTTACACATGTGAAGCATTTGAGTCAAGTTTTAGACAGTTGGAAAAGCTAAAACTATAAAAGCACGTCACGTGATCGTAACAATTTAAATTCTCAACTGACAACGATGTAAAGTTAAGTTCAAACTTGTCAACAACAGTCACGTGACTCGGATAATGTCATCTTTACCCTTAAAAAGTCTGTAAATTACATTTAAACAGTTGGAAAAACTAAAACTATAAAAGCACGTCACGTGATCGTAACAATTTAAATTCTCAACTGGCAACAATGTAAAGTTAAGTTGAAACTTGTCAACAACAGTCACGTGACTCAAAAAATGTCATCTTTAACCTTGAAAGATCTGTAAATTTTATTTAAACAGTTGGAAAAGCTAAAACTATAAAAGCACGTCACGTGATCGTAACAATTTAAATTCTCAACTGACAACGATGTAAAGTTAAGTTCAAACTTGTCAACAACAGTGACGTGACTCGGATAATGTCATCTTTACCCTTAAAAAGTCTGTAAATTACATTTAAACAGTTGGAAAAACTAAAACTATAAAAGCACGTCACGTGATCGTAACAATTTAAATTCTCATCTGGCAACAATGTAAAGTTAAGTTGAAACTTATGAACAACAGTCACGTGACTCGGATAATGTCATCTTTACCCTTGAAAGATCTGTAAATTTTATTTAAACAGTTGGAAAAGTTAAAACTATAAAAGCACGTCACGTGATCGTATCAATTTAAATTCTCAACTGGCAACAATGTAAAGTTAAGTTGAAACTTGTCAACAACAGTCACGTGACTCGGATAATGTCATGTTTAACCTTGAAAAGACTGTAAATTTTATTTAAACAGTTGGAAAAGTTAAAACTATAAAAGCACGTCACGTGATCGTGACAATTTAAATTCTCAACTGGCAACAATGGGAAGTTAAGTTGAAACTTGTCAACAACAGTCACGTGACTCGGATAATGTCATGTTTAACCTTGAAAAGACTATAAATTTTATTTAAACAGTTGGAAAAGCTAAAACTATAAAAGCACGTCACGTGATCGTAACAATTTAAATTCTCAACTGGCAACAATGTAAAGTCAAGTTGAAACTTGTCAACAATAGTCACGTGACTCGGTTAATGTCATGTTTAACCTTGAAAAATCTGTAAATTTTATTTAAACGGTTGGAAAAGTTAAAACTATAAAAGCACGTCACGTGATCGTAACAATTTAAATTCTCAACTGGCAACAATGTAAAGTTGAGTTCAAACTTGTCAACAACAGTCACGTGACTCGGATAATGTCATCTTTAACCTTGAAAGATCTGTAAATTTTATTTAAACAGTTGGAAAAGTTAGATCTATAAAAGCACGTCACGTGATCGTGACAATTTAAATTCTCAACTGGCAACAATGTAAAGTTGAGTTCAAACTTGTCAACAACAGTCACGTGACTCAAAAAATGTCATCTTTAATCTTGAAAAATCTGTAAATTTTATTTAAACATTTGGCTGAAAAAAAAAAAGCTGGAATTGTAAAAGCACTTCACGTGATTGTGTCAATTTAAAAATGCAACTGGCAACAATGTAAAGTTATGTACTTTATACGTTTTTTTTTTCTCTCTTTGTTGGTATGTACTTTTAAAAAATTTATTATATTTTTTTCAATTACTTGTGTCTTGTCTGTATCAATTAGTTCTTTTCTTGATAAGTATGTTTTGTAGAACAGTTTACAGAACATGGTGTTTTAGTAAGTATATGATTGAGTGAAGAAAATGGTACTAGAAATTATTATCTAAATAAAATAATAAATAATCGAAGAAAAATATAAAATACCATACTTTTTCCTTTTTTGAAGATACATACATTTACTAATTCCTTATTATGATTATGATGAGGGGTATTTTCAGAAATTTAAAATATCAGTGAAAATGGAGAAAAAAGCTTGATGACTGGATGTCTAAATTAAGTAGTTTTCAGCTGCCTAAGCAACTTTGAGCTAAAATTTGAATTGAAAAAGAAAATTAATTAAATAAAACAAATAACCTTATTACGCAAATGTGTTTTTCCAAAAGCTTACTAATTATTGTCAAGGTATACTCTATTTTAAGGTGTAATAAAACATCCACCATAATAAAAACTTAATTTATTTTCCTAATAATCTCTAATTTAAACATTAATATACATAGTTATTGAGCCAAAAAACTGAAAAAAATAATAAAAATACATCGAAATGGTGCATTGTTACAGGTATCAGTAATCAAAGTAACGCTTACTCTGTAACGCTACTATCTTGAATGAAAGTAGTTACAGAAGCTGTTTTATACCAACATCACCAACGTTCTACAACGGTCGTCACACTTAAAAGCGGAAAATAAATTAATAAATTTGTATAATACAATTTATATCACAATGTCACAAACAACTGCAAAAGTTCGTTTAAACGTGTATAGTGTCCTCATCGTCCGTAGGTGGTGATCTTCTACCACCGGGTGACCCTGGCGAACCAGGGTCCAAGGGTGTGTCAGGACTGGGCGACCTGGGGGATGGTCCGTCGGAAGTATGGTTGGAATAGTAACTAGACAAGTTCGATAGTGAACTACTGGCCGCTAGTGATCCCAAATGTGAACTAGGTCCAGGAATGGCCAACCCCATTCCAGGAGGGTAGAGTCTGTAGGGTAAAGGTTTTTGGAGGGTGGCTGCTGCCGCCGCCGCCGCTTGTCTGTAGTAGATGTCGGCGGGTGTGGGGGTGGCCTGAGGCCCGGCGTTTTGGGGTGGATACCAACATCCGTAAGGTGGACCACCGTAGAGTCTTTGGAAGGCTGCGTAGTTGCCGGCTTCAGCTAACAATTCCAAACCCACGGCTGTTTGTCGTTTCCATTTCGTTCTGAAAAGATGAAGAAAAATTAGTTATGATGGCAACAGTGTTAGGAAGGATAATCTATTACGAGTTGACACTGAAAGAGTGCAGAAAATGTTGATTTTGCAGCTTCTATTATTTGTGTGTTTTTAATTTATGACTGAAGTGTTTGCATTTGACATCATTGTACCAGTTAAGCAGGGTGAATGTATAACAATTGTACCGTACTACTCCGCCCCCTGTTTTCCAAAAAATTCTTTTTGGGTTGACAATCTAACCCACTATCTATTTAAACCGTTTCCTATGACGAGCACATTCCCAAATTTGTCATGGTGAGTTCTGTCATAAAATGCTTGAATAGCTTTTATTACCTTGTGGCTTTTTCCAACAGACTTATTTTACACAGTGCACGCTTGATATACAATGTTTATTTAGTAGAAACGTTTTGTGTGTTTTAACACTTAAATTACGATGTTTAAGCAGTTTTTTAACCGGTTGATACCGTGTCCAATCAGTCTTTATCGAACCAGGTACTTCAAAGCCTGCTTTTTTGTGGATCTCTATTGTTCCGCTGCTCGTGTGATATTAAACATGGACAGTGGGAAATTGAATATTAAGTAGTAAATTGCACGTTAAACCAAAACCATATCCGAACATAAATTGAAGTGTTTTAACAGTGAACTTTAAAACAGCCTTAACTAAATATTTTTTTGCCGAAATCCCATCTAACAGTCGACTCGTTTACTCTAGCTAACAAACCATCACATTATGTGTGAAATTTTTTTCAGACGTTATTTATTTTTGACGCCAGCACTCAATTTTGTGAACTAATTTCCAGTCTAAATAATGACTAAGCGGTTTTATTTTTTTTCCGAGACGGTAAAAACCCTTAATTTCTTGAAAAGGGCTTTTAATATCCCTAAAATCAATAAGGTTTTTGAGTGGACAGCTTTAAAATGCAATTTTCTACACTAACCACTGGAAATATTATGTTTTATGTAAATGAACAGTAAAACGTTCACGTTGAAGAGGCAGGTAACGTTAACCCTAAGCGTTAAAATAAAGCCGCCTGACCATTATAATATGACTCTCATTTTCAAATTGTTATGCCTTAATATGTTTATAATAGCATGAGTATGGAAACAAAAGCTGTTTTTGTGTTGCGGGACCATATGGTTACCAACGAGCAATATGTCTGGTAACCTGCGTGTTTTGTTAATGAAACTCCTAACCGGGCATGGTATAAATTGCCCATTTTGTGGTTTTGTCTAACTGTTAGGCGTTTCGCTTCAGTTTGCACTGTTACTTATTGTTATTAACAAGCGAACTATTCAGATTAGGCACACTTATTAAAGACCAAAGTCATTTAAGATTAAAACCATATGTTTGCCTATTTGCACTTCAGTAACAATTAAGGAAACTATAGCATCAGAGAGTTTGAATTATTAGGTACTATGTTCACACGTGGTAAAATATCTTAATACCACGATATTCTTGATATTATAATTGTTCTGTTTTCCTTGAAACTTTTTATTATTTTAACTAAACTGCTTGTCAAAAGGAATGGAACAGCCAAAGTTTCTCTAAAAAAAAAAAAAAAAAAATTTTTTTTTCGTTTTAAAAGACACTAAACTCGGAAAGTAATATTTAAAAATTATGGGTTAGAAAACACTCATAACGGTCGTTTTCTTAATTTGGTCTTGAAACCTTCAACGTCAAGGAACATTAATTACCAAGAAAATACGAAAACGTATAAATAATACATTTGCATGGTGTTTTACACCATATTTCCATGTGGAAAAGCATTTACACACTAATAACTTACGATATTATGCAAATTAATTACAACGTTTAATTTAGGTAACGTTAGCCGCATGCTATAAACGAAGGCTAATCTGCAATTGCCGTGCTTTAGTTAGTTATCAATATATACTGGGTGTCTCTAGTAAGTAGATTGAAACGTTATCAAACAAACAAGTCGATAAATGACAGAAAAACAGAGAGACATTTATTTCGTTCGGTTTATCAAACACGCACACCCTTGAACGCAACATGAGACGCGTGTAAACTCTGCACGAAATAACTAACGGTTTGCATGGTGTCGGAAAAACGTTCGAAATTTTCCAAGAACAATTTGCCAGCACTTAAGGGTAGTTTAACATACATTATTAATGCGAGATAAGGCCGGTTCTTAAATACTTCCGACGGCTCTTTCAATTGCAGCGCCCCGACTACAGCTAACAGTGATTAGATTGGTTTTGCGCACGCTATGTTTCTGTTTCGACCGGGTTTGTAGACGATTATACAGTCACAGTCTACGAATCGATTGACTTTATTTGGAACCAAAAGTACAACAACCTGCTAAACTATTTAGTAGCCGGAATTGCGCAATCAGGACAATCACCTCTACTATACATTATGATTACTAATCCTTGAATTAAACCCCCTTTTTATTACCTAAATAAAGTTATCAAATTTTGATCCCGTTTTCCTCCCTGGCTGTACTAAATTTTAATTGGTTTTTTAGCTTATCGGATAGGAAATTTAATGAAGATTCCAAAAATGTGGTTAAAACTGTCATTCTCTCACTCCAACTGGATTTTACAGGCGATTTTGTTCCTGACTGTCCTTTTAAACTGTGTTTCTGGCAGTTCAAACTTTGACACCGCTTTTCTCCCTGACTGTATCAAGTTTTGTAGTGTTTTTTTCAGTTTATGGAATAGGAAATTTAATGGTCATTTCATAAATGTGGTTAAAACAGTCATTTTCTCACGCCAAGTGGGTTTGACAGGCAATTTTGTTCCTGACTGTCCTTTCAAACTGGGTTTCTGGCAGTTCAAACTTTGACACCGCTTTTCTCCCTGACTGTATCAAGTTTTGTAGTGTTTTTTTCAGTTTATGGAATAGGAAATTTAATGGTCATTTCAAAAATGTGGTTAAAACTGTAACTTTCTCACTCCAAGTGGGTTTGACAAGCAATTTTGTTCCTGACTGTCACACTGTGCTCAAAAGTTGCAAAAATCGGGGTTCAGAAAAGTTTTCTTTTAGTATTTGATACAAAACGTGTTTCTGAGATTTTTGGCAGACAATGGCCACGTGACTGC
This sequence comes from Ips typographus, assembly GCF_016097725.1. Lineage (NCBI taxonomy): Eukaryota > Metazoa > Arthropoda > Insecta > Coleoptera > Curculionidae > Ips > Ips typographus. The sequence goes on along the minus strand of NC_138430.1, from coordinate 7,603,891 downwards.
CTAGCTAAATTATCGTCCAAAAACCACGTAATTTATCTGTGACTAATATAAAAACTGTCAAAATTTGCTTAGAATTTGCAAGAATTACAGTTCAAACTTTGACACCGTTTTCCTCCCTGACTGTACTAAATTTTAATTGGTTTTTTAGCTTATTGGATAGGAAATTTAATGAAGATTCCAAAAATGTGGTTAAAACTGTCATTCTCTCACTCCAAGTGGGTTTTACAGGCGATTTTGTTCCTGACTGTCCTTTCAAACTGTGTTTCTGGCAGTTCAAACTTTGACACCGCTTTTCTCCCTGACTGTATCAAGTTTTGTAGTGTTTTTTTCAGTTCATTGAATAGGAAATTTAATGGTAATTTCAAAAATGTGGTTAAAACTGTAATTTTCTCACTCCAAGTGGGTTTGACAAGCAATTTTGTCCCTGACTGTCACACTGTTCTCAAAAGTTGCAAAAGTCAGGGTTCAGAAAAGTTTTCTTTCAGTATTCGATACAAAACGTGTTTCTGAGATTTTTGGCAGACAATAGTCACGTGACTGCCTAGCTAAATTAGCTTCCAAAAACCACGTGATCTATCTGTGACGTCAAAACTGTCAAAATTTGCTTAGAATTTGCAAGAATTACAGTTAAAACTTTGACACCGCTTCTCTCCCTGACTGTACTAAATTTTGTAATATTTTTTCAGGTTACTGGATAGGAAATTTAATGGTCATTCCAAAAATGTGCTTAAAACTGTAATTTTCTCACTCCAAGTGGGTTTGACAAGCAATTTTGTCCCTGACTGTCACACTGTGCTCAAAAGTTGCAAAAATCAGGGTTCAGAAAAGTTTTCTTTCAGTAATCGATACAAAACGTGTTTCTGAGATTTTTGGGCAGACAATGGTCACGTGACTGCCTAGCTAAATTATCGTCCAAAAACCACGTAATTTATCTGTGACTAATGTAAAAACTGTCAAAATTTGCTTAAAATTTCCAAGAATTACAGTTCAAACTTTGACACCGCTTTTCTCCCTGACTGTACTAAATTTTGTAATGTTTTCTCAGGTTACTGGATAGGAAATTTAATGGTTATTCCAAAAATGTGCTTAAAACTGTCATTTTCTCACTCCAAGTGGGTTTGACAAGCAATTTTGTTCCTGACTGTCACACTGTGCTCAAAAGTTGCAAAAATCGGGGTTCAGAAAAGTTTTCTTTCAGTATTCGATACAAAACGTGTTTCTGAGATTTTTGGCAGAAAATTGTCACGTGACTGCCTAGCTAAATTAGCATCCAAAAACCACGTGATCTATCTGTGACGTCAAAACTGTCAAAATTTGCTTAGAATTTCCAAGAATTACAGTTCAAACTTTGACACCGCTTTTCTCCTTGACTGTACTAAATTTTGTAATGTTTTTTCAGGTTACTGGATAGGAAATTTAATGGTCATTCCAAAAATGTGCTTAAAACTGTAATTTTCTCACTCCAAGTGGGTTTGACAAGCAATTTTGTTCCTGACTGTCACACAGTGATCAAAAGTTGCAAAAATCGGGGTTCAGAAAAGTTTTCTTTCAGTATTCGATACAAAACGTGTTTCTGAGATTTTTGGCAGACAATGGTCACGTGACTGCCTAGCTAAATTATCATTCAAAAACCACGTAATTTATCTGTGACTAATGTAAAAACTGTCAAAATTTGCTTAGAATTTGCAAAAATTACAGTTCAAACTTTGACACCGCTTTTCTCCCTGACTGTACCAAATTTTGTAATGTTTTCTCAGGTTACTGGATAGGAAATTTAATGGTCATTCCAAAAATGTGCTTAAAACTGTCATTTTCTGACTCCAAGTGGGTTTGACAAGCAATTTTGTTCCTGACTGTAACACTGTGCTCAAAAGTTGCAAAAATCAGGGTTCAGAAAAGTTTTCTTTCAGTATTCATACAAAACGTGTTTCTGAGATTTTTGGCAGACAATGGTTACGTGACTGCCTAGCTAAATTATCGTCCAAAAACCACGTAATTTATCTGTGACTAATGACAAAACTGTCAAAATTTGCTTACAATTTCCAAGAATTATAGTTCAAACTTTCACACCGTTTTTCTCCCTGACTGTACTAAATTTTGTAATGTTTTTCAGGTTACTGGATAGGAAATTTAATGGTCATTCCAAAAATGTGCTTAAAACTGTCATTTTCTCACTCCAAGTGGGTTTGACAAGCAATTTTGTTCCTGACTGTCACACAGTGATCAAAAGTTAGGGTTCAGAAAAGTTTTCTTTCAGTATTCGATACAAAACGTGTTTCTGAGATTTTTGGCAGACAATGGTCACGTGACTGCCTAGCTAAATTATCTTCCAAAAACCACGTGATCTATCTGTGACGTCAAAACTATCAAAATTTGCCTAGAATTACAGTTCAACACAGTTTTCGAAACTAGACGTGTTTCTCAGATTTGTGACAATTGTCAGTAAATTACTGGTAATTTACAAATTGTTTAAATAAAAACATTATGTGTCATAGTTTATTTTTATACATGAGACAATAAAGAAAAGTGTAAAAAAGCTGAAAATACTATTTTTTTTAGAAAAGGCTAACTTAGGTTCATAAAAAAAGTAATAAGATTGGAACTCATTTGGTACAAAAGAATCACTTTGTAAGAAATTTTTTATTTATTTTATTATTAATTTACCAAAACCTCTAAAACAATAAATAACAAATCAAAACAGCCTTTTATTTTGACAATATTGACCAAAAATGGCTTTAATGAAAGCCTGGTGGTTACTGGTTTGTAATCTATGTGATCATTGAAGTCTCGGAGATATCAGTGGATAAGCCATTAAAATAACTGTTCAACTTCAACAAATTGAGTTTTTTTAAATAAAATATGAATAATTAGATATATTCTGACAATTAGTAGTTGAATTAGTGAGATCTTCACAATAAATGCCAGCACTGTTCCACTATAAAAAAGAATCTTGACCAATCAGTTTTATTTTCAAAAATACAAGAAAATTATTTAAACAACTGGATTCTATGCAAAAAGTTGCTGTAGTTGAAAATGGCACTTAACCTGACACTTATATCTTTCTAACATCCAATTTACTACAAACTACAATGGTTAAATTATAAAAAATGGAGGGCTTGAGCAAGAGCAATTAGAGCAACCTTAATTGCTTCTCTTCAAGTTTTTCGGTTATCCCTAATTTAGGCACATATAAGCTACAAAAGAATGAACCGTGACTAGGCATAAACAAAGTCTCATATAAACGGTCTAAACCATCATCAGAAGCAACCGGGCCCGCTCCAATACTGGTTTTTCTTTTTAATTAGCGTCTTTTTGTCTTCGTTTACTAACTATCATTACGTCGGCGAGGCTTTCCGATCAGCGTTAAAAGCAATTAGTCACTTAATTGTCTTTTATTCTTCTTCTTCATCGGTGGTTATTTGTTGAAATCATTTAGTCACCTAATCACTGCCGCTTACACAGAGAAAAGTGCTGACCCACGTTGAAGGCGCCGGAAAACAATTACCTTCGTAACTTAGTAGTTACGCCCATGTCTGTGGGGTTTGTGGATTTTAAAATTCGTCACTCTTGTGTGTATTTAGTCGGGACGAATCATTTATTTCTTCCGAGGGTTCTCAAGCCGCTATTCGAAAAGGTTATTGCGGTCGTGATGGAGGAAAACAAGCGGTAATTGTTGATGAAATCTACATATTCCGTGTTTCATGTAAGTAAAACCATTTGAACGATTGCCGTCGCATAAATTCTGCATTAATGCATCGTTCATTTTCTGTCGGTTATACACTAAGGAAAACGCTTCGTTTTGATCAGAATGCGATGGGAAAATTTAAAACAATTTTCGATCTCTTCAAGGTATTTCCTGGGTAATCAGTACAACAATTTTAACGCAAATGTACGACTTATTTCTGATATTCACATAGTTAAAATAACACTAATTAAACGGTATTTATTACAACAATTAAGACATTTTTACTGTCACATGTTGTAGTTTCTGGTACATGAAATTTTAGTGTGTCCAATTGGTGCAAAATTATGTTAAAATCGGAAATTACATTGTTAATCCATTTTCTTAACTTTTAATGTTGATGAGTAAATGTCATTTGCTTTCTAGTGTGTTTTAAGCAAAATTTTAATTTTTATTGACATGATTTTTACATCTATCTTAGGGTCGGTTGTATGGGTTATACAGGGTGTCTCTAAGAAGTCTGTACAAAACCTAAAATGTATCCAAATTTAGGTTTAGAATCTTAAAAAACCTCTGCCTACCAGGTAATATTCTACAAAATGTCAATTATTTTTTAACCACCCTGTATCTCGAAAACAATTTCGGACTAAGGTAAGTTGCTTTAAATTGACTTATTTTGATGTCAGGAATATGTCATAGGATTTTGTACAAACCTTTTAGAGTCACCCTGTAGTTAAAATAATGAATGTTTAGGTATCTGATTGTGAGCCTTCACTTAGTTTCAAGAGATAATTACAAATTTCACTGTGTAATTGGTTCAAACTTTTAAACAAATTGAATACGTGGATGTGAAAAATATTCAATTTTCAGCTTTACATTTTAGTCTTTTTGTCAAATCTGAACTGCCAGAAACACAGTATTTGTAATTTAAAAGTCAAATTTTCCTAGTAAATTTACGAATTCAAGCAGATTGTTCCTCATGCATTAATCAGTACAATTTTAGTAAATAAGTCCATTAATTGTAATTTATTAGTTAATGATCGTATAATCTTAAACATAATGAGTGGCAAAACTGTGCTGAAATTACAGAAAATACCCCACCACTGGACATAATTAACAAAATGCCAACCAATAAATTATACAGAATGTAACAACAAAAATGTTAATAATTGATTAATTAAGCCGACCATTTATGTTAATTTGCACTAATTTTTCTCACTCGCACTTATTAGTAACAACAACGTAACAAAAGTGTAATTTATTATTAATACATACGTATTCCCCGATTGGCAATAGAATAATGCAAACCGAATTATAATTATATTTTGAAAAATACTGAGGCTGATGCATAATAAAATTAAATTGCATTATTCCAGCGGAATAATATGTTTGATAAATTTACGAAACAAAAAATCGGAAAAGTAGTCAATTTTGGGTCGTTTATTATATGGAAATTGCAGGACAAATTGAGTAATTTTAAATAAATTGGGGAAATATGCTATAATATTTTAGCTTGTAGATAATACAAAATTATATTCAGTTATTACTGTAATGAATTTTGATTATATTTCACTAACAGACCATATAGTTTATTATTCTATACAGTTTACAGCCTCTGGCAATTTTTCATTACGTAATAAGAAATTCAATTCAGGTTTTAATTAATTATTTAAAAGCAGATCTTCAAGTCCAATTGCTTTGCAGCGATGATAAATTAGGTTACGTCCCCTCGTGTATTATATAAAAGCAATTCATATCGTACAAGGGGTTGCGACAATCATTAACCACAGTCGAATAGGTCTTCTATAGCACAAGTTCTCTTAATAGTTATTTGTCAACTATCAAAAGATTTATTATGGGAATATATGTACGGTTACCGGCCACTTGAACTAATTCTAGTGTCATTCAAATCTCTGGGGACATTTAATATCGTTTAACCGTGCATCAAGTAGAAAATTGGTTTTTTAACTCATCTGTCTAGTCATATGCTCTGCATAAAGAAGCTTCCATTCATGAGTTTCAATGAATTTTCAGGTCTATTTCATTCAGGTTGGTATTTTCCCGCTTCGGTCGATACGCGTTTATTACAATTTTTACCTTAAAATTACCGGGAATCTACGCTACTGATAAACCGAGTCATTAAGGTGTATTTGAGGCATGACAATGTCATTCAGGACGCGCAATACGTGAATGAAGCTATGAACGCAGTGAAGTGGGTAACTACAGGCAAAAGCTGTTCGAAAGGGAAGCGGCTCGTTGAAGATAGCAATTTTATGTATACGTTGACGATTATTTGCTTATTATTTTGTCATAGTTCCGTCTTTCGAGGAAAACGGTTATTTGATGCATGGTGGTTGGTATTTAGGTAAATGCACCTGTCAAGCAATTTCGAGCAACGAAAATCTTAATCTGAATGACCGTTAAAACCTAAATATTGCAACAGAGTTAGAAAACTTTTGCTTGGTTTTACCGAAACTTTGTTTACGAGATAATTGAGTTATTACGTTCAAAAATCCAAAACCAACCTAACCCAACTTAAAAATTGTCTTGAAAACAGTGAAAATTGACTTGAGAGGATTAAAAATTGTCTTTGTAACCAGTTTTCATGCTTTTCAGACAATTTGAAAGACTTTAGTCTTGAAAATAGACTTGACAGGCTTAAAATGTAAAAACTGTCAAAACTTGCTTAGAATTTGCAAAAATTACAGTTCAAACTTTGACACCGCTTTTCTCCCTGACTGTACTAAATTTTGAAATGTTTTTTCAGGTTACTGGATAGGAAATTTAATGGGTATTCCAAAAATGTGCTTAAAACTGTAAATTTTTCACTCCAAGTGGGTTTGACAAGCAATATTGTTCCTGACTGTCACACTGTGCTTAAAAGTTGCAAAAATCGGGGTTCAGAAAAGTTTTCTTTCAGTATTCGATACGAAACGTGTTTCTGAAATTTTTGGCAGACAATGGTCACGTGACTGCCTAGCTAAATTATCTTCCAAAAACCACGTAATCTATCTGTGACGTCAAAACTATCAAAATTTGTCTAGAATTACAGTTTTCGAAACAAGACGTGTTTCTCAGATTAATGACAATTGTCAGTAAATTACTGGTAATTTACAAATTGTTTAAATAAAAACATTATTTGTCATAGTTTAGTTTTATACATGAGACAATAAAGAAAAGTGTGAAAAAGCTGAAAAAGCTATTTTTTTTAGAAAAGGCTAACTTAGGTTCATAAAAAAGTTATAAGATTGAAACTCATTTGGTACAAAAGAATCACTTTGTCAGAAATTTTTGATTTATTTTATTATTAATTTACCAAAACCTTTAAAACAATAAATAACAGATCAAAACAGCCTTTTATTTTGACAATATTTACCAAAAATGCCTTTAATGAAAGTCTGGTGGTTACTGGTTTGTAATCTATGTGATCATTGAAGTCTCGGAGATATCAGTGGATAAGCGATTAAAATAACTGTTCAACTTCAACAAATTGAGTTTTTTTAAATAAAATATGAATAATTGCAAAATATTGCAACTGAGTTAGAAAACTTTGGCTTGGTTTTAGGAAACTTCGTTAGTTATTACGTTCAAAAACCCAAAACCAACCCAACCCAACTTAAAAATTGTCTTGAAAAGAGTGAAAATTGACTTGAGAAGCTTAAAAATTGTCTTTGTAACCAATTTTCATAGTTTTCAGACAAATTCTAGAAGTAAAAAATCTTATAGTAAAAAATTCTTCTTATAGTAAAAAATTCTAGAAGACTCTAGAAGACTCTAGAACTTCTAGAGTCTTCTAGAATTTTTTACTATAAACTCACACATTTAAACTTTTAAAATTGACTTATTGGACACAAAAAACTTGTGACTCTAACCCAACGAAAAGTGACTGATCAGAAACTTAATATTTGCATTTGAAGTAAGTTTTCATAATTTGAAAACACATTTCAATATGTAGGTATTGAAAATAGATTTAAATACAGGATATTGACATTAGATTCATGAAAATTGACTTGAAGACTAACTTTTCAAGTTTCTTTATTTTGCTTTTCATTTTCTTAGAACTCTGGACTATTTTTAGGGTTTTAAAACTGCTTTCTGCCACTTAAAAAACAATTTTAACATTATTCATGCCATTTCAAGCTTTGCCACTAATAAATTGACTTTTAGACACTTGGACACACATAAATTGGAGCATTTCTAAGCAATTCGGACTATTTTTAGTGTTTTAACACTAAAAAAACTATTTATATTAGTTAATATAGTGAAAGTTAAATTAAATGCTAGGATATTAGTCTTGAGCACAATTTTTTAGAATTGAAATAGTCCGAAAATTTAATTTGAACTGTTACCAGTGTTTAATTGAATTCTAGACTTGTTTTAATCCAGAAAATTCAGTTGTACACCAATTAAAGTTCCTGAAATAGACTTTTGGACTATCTTTCTTAGTAAAGTCATTTCTACCCTTAAAATCAACTTTTAGTAGTAAAAAATTAGTTTTAGGAGCAACAATCTTTGTCTTGATTTCTGGACTGTTTTTCGTGCTTGAAATCCAGTTTCAGACACTCGACAATGGATTGCAGTATAAAAAAACGAATTTAAAAACTATTCCTAGTAGTAAATAACAAGTTTTTAGACTATTCAGTCTTGAATGATCAATTTTAGACTACCAATAGTCTAAAAAAATTCAGTTCTGACAGTTTAAACTATTTTTCAAAGTAAAGTTTCTTCCTTGGGAAGCGTTTTTCAGGAAAATGACATAATAATGCATGTCAACTTATTTTTTGCTGGACTTTTTTATATTGGTGAATTATTGGCACTTAAAACTGTATATCAAAATTAACAAAAAAGTTTTCTCCTACTCTGTAATATTTATTTTTCTAAAAAAAATATTTAAACCAACCACTGCAAAAAATTATACAGTGAGACAAATTTTTAAATTAATTTTTTTTCAGTGTCATTTAAACAAACTTTCCTAATATCCGTAAAGTGATTCTATTTACACGCCCGTTTTTCACACAGCCCGATTGAAATTTGATTTGTCATTTGATTTAAATAACTGTAATGTTTAAACTAAACCGCCACCTTTAGAGAGCTACGGCCGTAAACCTGTTGAAACCATATTTTAGTTATTTGCCAACATAGTTTGACTTAACTTTTAGTGGATAAATTGGGTCTAAAAGTATTGGTTGTGACCGAGTGAAGACCGTAGCGTTCTGACTCATCATTTTGATCAACAAAGGATAGTCTTCTCATGGCTGCTTAGAAGCCATTGGTCATATTATGTACGGTGTTTTTATACCAAGTAAATAATGTGGCGGAGGAAAGGCTTTGGTGGAACCCCAGCTTAAATTTATAATTATATTTCGTGAATAAACCATTATTCTGGGTAGCTTTTTATTTCGTTTACATCGGCAACTTCTAAAGGATACACATTTAGCTGTCTGTATAAGGTATTTAATTGGATTTATTTTATATTATGCCACTTTGAGTGTCATCGTTATTCATTTGCTTTACTCGTACAGTTAAGCTCCAACTAGGCTTTCTTTCACATATCTAGTTGCATGGGAAAATACCACTTAATTGGCGTTATTGATTATTCTAATCTAGTTAATTTTCATTGACTATTGTTTACAAATTTTTCTTTACTAGTAATTACATAGAGACACTCACGTCAAAAAGTTAAAAAATTAATAACAAGGATTAGGTATAAAAATCATTAATATCCCAGTTACTTATGGGTATGTTCTTCTTTTTTTTTTCATAATTATAAACGAGCTTATGGCAGGTTTGTTGCATTAAATTGCATGATAAGCAAAAACAATGCTTTTAGTGCATAATTGCCATACCCTCGCAAAAAAAGAAGTGTCTGATTGGCGTGGATAGGGATTATTCAAGCTTGACATATCAGCAATTTTAGGTTCGATTTTCTTTTTGTCAAGAAAATCAAACAAAATTTGTATGATGTTAATTAACACATTATTTTCAAAAATTTCACGTGATATTTATGATCCTGTCCTCCTGATTATCGGCAATAAATATTGATATGTCAGTAATGTTGACCACATGCTGGAAATACACTGATGTATTTTTGTAAACTCAGGCCACCGTTTATTAAATTACTACAGTAATTTACATGCAGGTGTAATAATTTAACTCGTGCTTTTCGGTCGCTCGAATTCAACACCTTTAATTCAACTAAGTAATAATTTAGAGCCCTAGCGCCGTAAATAATACATTCGAGTTTTGGGGTTTCGGTTTTAACGGACCAAATTACACTCGGGCTATGTTAATGTTTGTATCTGCGAATTTCCCGTTATTACCGGTCAGTTACTCATAAATTTTAAGTTTATAAACTGCTGCACTGCGGATAATTTTTGGGGTGATAAATTTCCGCACCGTTGTACGATTTGGCAAAATGATATATCGTAACAAGGAATTTTACAGGAGCACATTCCTTTACGCTGCTCGTTAAATTTAAAAAATGATTGCTCTCTGTACAGGGTGAGTCAATGATTTAAAAAAAGTAAATGTTACATTTAGGGATCATGAAGCCCAACAACTTTTTTGAGGTTGAGCAATCTTTGACCGTCTGTGATAGCAACCACGTGATACTGGTAGACTATTTAATTAGACAGGCACGAGACAACTGTCAAAATAATAGCCGCAAAGTTGAAAACCACGAATAGTTTCGAATATTTCAAGAAAACGGTTCCGTACTGTGATTTTTCGAATTTTAAGCCCAAACTCAGCAAAGTTTGTTAATTTTGATGTTTATGACAGTTGACACGTGATACTGGAATACTAGTTCCTTAGATAGTCACGTGACAGTTGTCAAATTTTGTCAAGTCTCTATAAAAAAAATTTTTGAGTACAGTTTGACAGTCAGAGAGAAAATTGCTTGGCAAACGCACTTAGAGTAAGAAAATTTTAGTTTTAAGCAAATTTTTGGAATTCTCATTAAATTTCCTATCCAATAACCTAAAAAAACACTGCAAAATTTAGTACAGTCAAAGAGAAAAGCAGTGTCAAAGTTTGAACTGCCAGAATCGCAGTATTTATAACTTAACCAATAATTTACTAGTAATTTACCCATCACTATTTTTTTTTGAAATTGTAAGCCCAAACTCAGCTAAGTTTGTCAATTTTGATGTTTATGACAGTTGACACGTGATACTGGAATACTGTTTCCTTAGATAGTCACGTGGCAGCTGTCAAATTTTGTCAAGATTCTATAAAAAAAATTTTTGAGTACAGTTTGACAGTCAGAGACAAAATTGCTTGTCAAACCCACTTAGAGTAAGAAAATGACAGTTTTAAGCACATTTTTGGAATCCTCATTAAATTTCCTATCCAATAACCTAAAAAAACACTGCAAAAATTAGTACAGTCAAAGAGAAAAGCGGTATCAAAGTTTGAACTGCCAGAAACACAGTATTTATAACTTACCAATAATTTACTGGTAATTTACCCATCACTATTTTTTTTTGAAATTGTAACCCAAACTCAGCTAAGTTTGTCAATTTTGATGTTTATGACAGTTGACACGTGATACTGGAATACTATTTCCTTCGATAGTCACGTGACAGCTGTCAAACTTATTGTCAAGATTCTATAAAAAATTTTAGAGCACAGTTTGACAGTCAGAGACAAAATTGCTTGTCAAACGCACTTAGAGTAAGAAAATGACAGTTTTAAGCACATTTTTGGAATCCTCATTAAATTTCCTATCCAATAACCTAAAAAAACACTGCAAAATTTAGTACAGTCAAAGAGAAAAGCGGTATCAAAGTTTGAACTGCCAAAAACACAGTATTTATAACTTAACCAATAATTTACTAGTAATTTACCCATCACTATTTTTTTTTTTGAAATCTGGAAGTAAGATAAATTCGATGCGTGCTATATTTTAAAAATATTTTCTGTCACCCTCACCTAACCTAACCTAACCTAAAACGTTCCTGAGATATTGAGCAAAAATTGCAAAAAACGAGAGTCAAATTTGTCGCCCTCTAGCGGCTAAACGAGACAACATAGTCGTGCCCGCTCAACGTCACGTGATAGCCCCGTTCATTAGCTTTTTTTGTTATACGGTTCGTTTATACAGGGTGTTTCAAATAAGCGAGTTTGGACGATTTTCTGGAAAAGTCACCAAAAAATTTCGCTCAAATTGGGAATTTCTGCTTTCGAACAGGGTGGTCAAAGTAAGGCTGCTAGAGCAAAAACAATTGAATATCGATACAAACATTTTACATCAAGTAGGCCTAGAATTTGACGTAGATTCCAAAAATCGAATAAAAAATATAGGTTTGGTTAATTGCTCAAATTTGGGACACCCTGTATATTGATGGATTATCTAGGAATAAAGTACGAGTATATGCAAATATCTACGATTCAAATTTGGTATTTTTTTTATAAAATGAAAATTAAGCAAGTTACAAGGAGGTTAAAAATTCATTGAATCACCCTGTAAACTACTTCATTGTATTGTCAATAACTCGGTTATTTTGAAAATTATAGGGTGGTTCAAAAATACTAATTTGTAGCCCTTGAAATTCTCTTTTGACCACCCTGTATAGCGTTTTTACAGAAAACGTCGAATAAGTGAGTTATTTACTGTTAAAACTGAGTTGTTTGATTTTGACAGATTTTACTGTGACAGCCCATAACTCTGTTATTTTGACAGTTACAGGGTGGTTCAATATACCAATTTGTAGCCGTTGAAATTGTCTCTTGATCACCATGTATACCATATGGTATAGTAGAAATGTATTGTCCAGAAGGGATAAATTTATAAATAATATTTTGAAAAGTGTTGCGGTTAGGTATACCACATTTTTCAGAAGTTTTCGGTAATTTTCCGAAAAAAATTGGAAAATCTGAAAGTTCAAAAATAATTCGTTTTTTAATTACAATAATTATACAATAATTCAATATCAATTCAAATAAAGTAATGTACTTTTAATCATTTACCCCCGTTTGCACAGTCCTTTTGTAAGTCGGGCTTAATTTAAGTGTGGGTCAGACTGTGACAGTACAGGTGGAAAAAATCACAATCTAAACCACACTTAACTTAAACTATGCTTAAAGTACGACGGTGCAAATGGCGGTTAGATGTCTTAAATTATCTCATTAGAATACATGATAAGTTTGATAGTAACAATTTCAAGTTTGACAGTTGTTTTTCCTACCAAGGAAAATTTTTATTTAAGCATAAAGTAATTTTCCGGTAAAGTTCCAAAAATGGAAATTTTTCAACTCGAAAATTACCGCTTTTACATCTCTTCTTATTTTAAATGAAACTCCCTGTATACTATTGTGTTTTTGAATAGTCCTATCAATTTTAAATATGTTTGAAAAATTACATTTTTTTTTGGTGGTCATATCTCCTAATCTGAATAAAATTCAAATGTCAATATCTCAAAAATATTTTTTTAAAATAGCACTCATCAAATTTCCTTTAATTCCAAAATTTCTTTTAATACTGGGTCTCAATAAACTTTTATTAAAACGTATATTCTGTAAAACTTTTGTACTAAAAATCTTTTGCTATTTTCGAGACAAATGAAATAACAAACTTTATCGTTGACTCACTCTGTACGAATCAATTATTAAAAACATTTTAGCGAAACGTTTATACAGTCATTACGTTCCGAGCGGTTGATTTTTTTTAGATACTAAATGAGCTTTTGTATACAATCAGCTCACTTTAGACATTCACCAGGCCGGAAGTTCCTTAACGGATTTTTCATAAAACTAAAATACGGCATCCGTTTGAGATTATCCTGATAAACGTTTACCACTTTACACGCTATCGTGATTCAAGTTGGGTTAGTTTACAATTATTAATCTAATTTTAAACAAAAACATCTAAACCTCAGTTAACGTTTTAGTAAAAGGAAACCTGTAATAAGATCAAAATTCAATTCTTAATGCGGTGATTAACATTAATCCGCTTAACCGGTGGGTATGTATAATAATTGTATCATTCCGGGCTCTTATCACTTCCGTGTGTTACGCCTATCATGCAATCTCGACAGATTTCCACTTTTTGTGGGGAAAAAAAACGGGGACAGCCTAAGCGACTCTTATAACAAACTCGATTGCCGTTATATCTTTAATGGCGGTTTAAACAAACTGTAAGTGGCTTAGTTCTAATTAGAATGTCTATCTTAATTACATATCTGCGATAAGGTATTACCCTAATTGGGGAAACATTTATCTATTAGCTAATTGTTGAAGAAACTTGATATATCTACGTCTAATCAATTATTATTTATAATGACAGTGTTAACAATTAATTTACTCTTATTAAGTAATGTAGAGTGATATTTACCTTCTGTTTTGGTACCACGTTTTCACTTGGGTATCTGTAAGACTAAGTTTAGCCGCTAATTCCATCCTATCTTGTACGCTGAGGTATTTCTGCCTTTCGAAACTTTTTTCTAAAGTTTGTAATTGGAGATCGGTGAATGCCGTGCGTGCTTTTCTCTGTTTTTTGCTGATCGCTCCGCTCGGACTTTTTGACGAGTTTATTGAGTCGTCCCCATTCTGACCTGAAACGCACAAAACAATTAGAACTGAAAACAAGCACAAAAATAGGAAATTGGGGAAAAATTCGCCTCCATTTTGAGCGCATACAATTTACTGCCCTAAAATTGAGAGCGTGATTGGCGCCGCTTCCGGTGCCATCCCCCTCTGTTTCCCCCCCCTCTCTTTTAGGGCGACGTAAGCGTCGTCGCTGACGCCGCGACGCGTAAAACAATGGAAGATCAATTTTACACCCTCACAAAACCCACCCTTTTGACTGTCCTTTTGTTTGGCAATGTTTGTGTCCAAATGACGTTATAATAATGTTATTTTTGTTAAATAAAAAATTAAATAATATGAATATTATTTTGTGGTTTACGATCCTCGGTTGTTATGTGTGTTATTGACCAATCACATACTAGAAACTTGAACAACTAAGAGATATGTTCTATATGTTTGTTGAGACGAGTTACTCATTTTATCTTTGGGTCTTCTGTCTCACACAAAAAAGGTTTGTTGGGAAAATGGAATTTCGCACTATTTTCAACTAAGTTGAAAATAACATTAACCTAGTCGTCTCAACACAAAACCACTGACTTAGCCTCGGTCTTGATACCTAAAAACGCTGACGTTTCGGTGGAAAATCTACCACCGTCTTCAGAGAATCTAAAAAAGAAAGAACACAGAAAACAACAACTTAATAAATATTAAACCTGATAATGTTCAATTTGGAACTCCCAGAAAGGTTTTGTCAATGAAATTGACATAAATTTTGACTTTTTGTCATTCCAATAGGAAAGGTTATTTATTGTTGTAGTAAAAGGTGGGTTTTATAATGAAAACAAAATTACAAGAAATTTCAGTTTCGTTTGATATGACCAAGTGTTATCTCCTCCTCTAGAATATTTAACCAAGTTTGGTCAATATTAATAGAGGATGTCGCAACACAGGAGTCATGGTTTAATCAATATATGCATTTTCTTTTATTTTACGTCTTTTTGAAAAATTTTCTTTGTCTATGATACTACACTATCACGTTTCTTGTAGATTCATTTTCATTGTGAGGTTTTGTTCTAGTTAAGTGTGATCTTAATGTGTTTTGAGTTCTAAATATTGTTCTGATGTTATATTTTTTAGCTATTTGTTTGATTTTGTCAGAAATACCTGAAGGCGAACTCTCTAACGAATAGCAAGGAAATTTCTTTGCTATCATAGAAAACCCTTCTCTATCGTAATATATGGTACTCTCTACGTTTCAATTGGTGAAGATCGGCACTCAACGTAGCTATTCGGGTTGTGTAAAATAGAAAGACCAAATGAGGTCTTGCTATGATTTTATCTCTCTTGCGGCTATGAAATTTTGTATTTACCAATCTTTCTTTTCCGTCGTCTTCTAAAATTCAAATGTTTTGTTTTTTAACCTTTATGCCCGTCAGTGTCAACATTGTGTCAATAAGGTTGGGTTGGGGACCATTTGATTGTGTTTGCACCCCCCTTGCATCTATTAGTTATTGTTTTTGAGGTGTAAGCTGTTCATGATGGAATGGTGGTGTTATATATGGGCTATATGGGTTCCATCAACACATCCTAAAGTCCCATCCTACTTTCTTCACAAAATGCATAAAAATTGTTTACAAGCAACTGAAAAATATTAATGGTCCAACAAGAAAATAAGAAACTGAAGAGACAGAACTACAATAAATAAAACCAAGAACAAAAATGGCAACAAGGAATTATTTTAGAATGTAAACTTAAAAATATGATTAATTACTGAAAAAAAGTAGTAAAAACGTAGAATTATTCAAATTATTGTCATTGATACTTGTCATTAACCCTGAATACGACGAAACAAGTAAAAGCCCTAGATTTATTACTAGAAATTAGTCAATGTTTTTAGGACCTATAGGTTCCCGTTTTCTGTTGACGGTGTCAGCCGAATGTGATAGAAAATAGCTTAGAGAGTACCAACAGTTAATAGAAAGAAATTTTCTTTCTTGTCTATTTCTATGCGTTTTCTATTTTCTACATCGTTACGGAGTTCGCCTCCTGGAACGTAAGGAATAAAAAGGTTAGTAAAAGGTAAAATTTGATTTTGATTTCCAGATTGTTTTGGATGTTCTAAATCCCTAAAACATTTATTAATAAATGTTTCAGGATAGTCATTTTCTTTTAGAACATTTTTAATGAACCATTTTTCTTTATTAAATTGTTCATTATTGCAAATAATTTTGGCTCTATCAAATAAACTTTTTACAATACCTTTTTTTACCATTATTGGATTGGATTTGTAGTTTAAATATCTATTTGTGTGGGTTGGTTTTCTGTCTACTTTTGTTTCAAATTTGTTTATGTCTTTTTTGATTAGAATGTCTAAGAATGGAAGTTCAGTTTCTGTTGTAAATTTGATTGTGGGTTCTATGTGAGTTAGAAATTGGTTGAGATGATCATTACCGAATGGATATATTGAGAAAACATCATCAATATATCTCCACCAGACTGTTGGTTTATACTTAAAATGTCATGTTATTTTCTTCGAAATGTTCCATAAAAATATTACTTAATATTGGAGACAATGGAGAACCCATTGCCATTCCAGAATTTTGTTGGTAATAATCATCTCTATATTGGAAGAATGTTGTTTTAACACAAATTGTTAAAAGTTCTAAAATAGTGTTTACGCTTAAGCTTGTACGTTCCCCAAGACTTGAATCATTTTGCAATTTAGATCTAACAATTGAAAGAGTTTTGTCAACTGGGACGTTCGTGAATAAACTTACAACATCAAAACTTACCAGAATATGATTTGGATTAATGTCGATATCTTTAAGTTTTTCAAGAAAGTGAGGAGAGTTTTTTATGTAAGAATCTGTGTTACCTACTAAAGGATTTAAAATGTTTAGCAAGAAACGAGCTAATACTACTCACAATTGGCCTTAATGGCATGTTAATTTTATGAATTTTAGGAACACCATAAAAATGTGGTGTTTTGCTATTAGGTGGCGTAAGATTACGCCTCTCAAGATCAGAAAATTGATCTCGATGTTTTTTTAAAGTAAGTAGTGTAAATTGGCCTTTCAATTTTTTCTGTCGGGTTTTTATTTAGTTTTGTGTAATTGTTTTCATTTAAAAGAGTCATGACTTTGTTGTGGTATGTAATAGAGTCCATTATGACTGTAGCGTTATCTTTGTCTGCTGGAAGTAACAACTAACAAAATAACAACAAACAAAAAATAACAAACTAAAATATGAAATTTGATCAGATTTACAGTTAGCAATTCATCACTTTTTATGTGTTATAATGAGATTTTCACTATCAAGCTAAATCACGGAGGTGACCGTACGCAATTCATAATCGAAATGAAATGGTCGAATTACAAAAGCTTTTCCACGAATCAAATAAAGCAAATTGAACACAATGGCTGAATGCGGTCTTTGAGTCGAGGCTCGTAAGTAAATCTGATAAAGTGGAAAATTGTAAAAAACTACGAAATGATAGCAAACACCGACACTTAACGGCACGCGAAACGCTCATAACGTAATTGCCCCCCATTAATGCGGGGGCGAGGAAACCAGGAGGTTTTGAGTCCTATTACGTTAACGTTTATTGCATCGCCGAATTGCTAATCTCGACCTATTACTTACCCTCTTATAAAGCGGGTAAAAACGCACACGCAATAAGAAACTTACTTTTGGGGGAGAGATTTTAACAAATTAGCTGCGATAAATTTGCTTCTTTTGTCCGAAACACGATTGTGTATTCCATGTTGATTTTCGGACAAAAACAAATGTTTGTCCTACTTGATAAAAAAGTAGTCATGAAGATCTATTTTGGTTCATATTGGCTTGATTTAGAATTACCTGCCTTATAGGATTTGGCATTAGTGTTGAAAGTCAACGCAATCAAAAATGAGCTATAATGACATCAAAATTATTTCCATAGAACTAACCTAACATTTCCTTAATCTACTATTTATAATATAAGATCCTTCCCTTTGCTGTGTATTGAAACGATTCTGGAGCAAAATAAAAAATTGCTTTTTTTTACAAAAAATGGCATTTTTCCAATTTTTGAAAGGTGCTT
The DNA here is from genome assembly GCF_016097725.1 of Ips typographus. Taxonomy (NCBI): domain Eukaryota; kingdom Metazoa; phylum Arthropoda; class Insecta; order Coleoptera; family Curculionidae; genus Ips; species Ips typographus. The sequence goes on along the minus strand of NC_138430.1, from coordinate 7,585,601 downwards.
ATTTTGCCTAATTTAAAGTTCTTTGGTATAAACATGCCCTTTGCTGTGCGTTGGAACCTTTATGAAGCAAAATAAAAAATTTCAAAATTGCTCTTTTTGCAAAAATAGCATTTTTTACTTAACTTCTTTATTTGAATTCTTATAAATTTCTCTAAAACGTCATTAGAAAAAGGGTAAAAAATACTACAAAATGAGCCAAAACTGGCCTCTCTAGCTCTTCAGGTTACCAAGATATTGAATTTCAAAAAGTAGTAAAAAAAAGACTTCAAATTTTGGAACCATCCTGAGGCAAAATAAAAAATTGCCAAAATTGCACTTTTTGCAAAAATAGCATTTTCTCAATTTTTGAATAATTGTAACTTCTTTATTTGAACTCTTATAAATTTCTCTAAAACGTCATTAGAAAACAGGTAAAAAATACTATAAAATTAGCCAAAACTGGCCTCTTTAGCTCTTCATGTTACCGAGATATTGAATTTCAAAAAGTAGTAAAAAAAGTCTCCTAATTTTGGACTCCTACAATTGGAACCTTCCTGGAGCAAAATAAAAAATTGCCAAAATTGCACTTTTTGCTAAAATAGCATTTTTTCAATTTTTGAATAATTGTAACTTCTTTATTTGAACTCTTATAAATTTCTCTAAAACGTCATTAGAAAAAGGGTAAAAAATACTACAAAATGAGCCAAAACTGGCCTCTCTAGCTCTTCATGTTACCGAGATATTGAATTTCAAAAAGTAGTAAAAAAAGACTTCTAATTTTGGACTCCTACAATTGGAACCTTCCTGGAGCAAAATAAAAAATTGCCAAAATTGCACTTTTTGCAAAAATAGCATTTTTTCAATTTTTGAATAATTGTAACTTCTTTATTTGAACTCTTATAAATTTCTCTAAAACGTCATTAGAAAAAGGGTAAAAAATACTACAAAATGAGCCAAAACTGGCCTCTCTAGCTCTTCATGTTACCGAGATATTGAATTTCAAAAAGTAGTAAAAAAAGACTTCTAATTTTGGACTCCTACAATTGGAACCTTCCTGGAGCAAAATAAAAAATTGCCAAAATTGCACTTTTTGCAAAAATAGCATTTTTTCAATTTTTGAATAATTGTAACTTCTTTATTTGAACTCTTATAAATTTTTCTAAAACGTCATTAGAAAACAGGTAAAAAATACTATAAAATGAGCCAAAACTGGCCTCTCTAGCTCTTCATGTTACCGAGATATTGAATTTCAAAAAGTAGTAAAAAAGACTCCTAATTTTGGACTCCTACAATTGGACCCGTCCTGGAGCAAAATAAAAAATTGCCAAAATTGCACTTTTTGCAAAAATAGCATTTTTTCAATTTTTGAATAATTGTAACTTCTTTATTTGAACTCTTATAAATTTCTCTAAAACGTCATTAGAAAAAGGGTCAAAAATACTACAAAATGAGCCAAAACTGGCCTCTCTAGCTCTTCATGTTACCGAGATATTGAATTTCAAAAAATAGTAAAAAATATTCCTAATTTTGGACTCCTACAATTGGCCTCCTGGGGCAAAATAAAAAATTGCCAAAATTGCACTTTTTGCAAAAATAGCATTTTTTAAATTTTTGAATAATTGTAACTTCTTTATTTGTACTCTTATAAATTTCTCTAAAACGTCATTAGAAAAAGGGTAAAAAATACTACAAAATGAGCCAAAACTGGCCTCTCTAGCTCTTCATGTTACCGAGATATTGAATTTCAAAAAGTAGTAAAAAAGTCTCCTAATTTTGGACTCCTACAATTGGAACCTTCCTGGAGCAAAATAAAAAATTGCCAAAATTGCACTTTTTGCAAAAATAGCATTTTTTCAATTTTTGAATAATTGTAACTTCTTTATTTGAACTCTTATAAATTTCTCTAAAACGTAATTAGAAAAAGGGTAAAAAATACTACAAAATGAGCCAAAACTGGCCTCTCTAGCTCTTCATGTTACCGAGATATTGAATTTCAAAAAGTAGTAAAAAAAGACTTCTAATTTTGGACTCCTACAATTGGAACCTTCCTGGAGCAAAATAAAAAATTGCCAAAATTGCACTTTTTGCAAAAATAGCATTTTTTAAATTTTTGAATAATTGTAACTTCTTTATTTGAACTCTTATAAATTTCTCAAAAACGTCATTAGAAAAAGGGTAAAAAATGCTACAAAATGAGCCAAAACTGGCCTTTCTAGCTCTTCATGTTACCGAGATATTGAATTTCAAAAAGTAGTAAAAAAGACTCCTAATTTTGGACTCCTACAATTGGAACCCTCCTGGAGCAAAATAAAAAATTGCCAAAATTGCACTTTTTGCAAAAATAGCATTTTTGAACGGTATAAATATGCCCTTTGCTGTATGGAAACCCTAATTTCTCTGTTTTCTACAATTTTTTGGCATTGTCCCTCTAGGAGAATCAATAGGTCTGTTTCCAGAGGCAACTCCTGACTGGTTTCCAACGTGATTATGATGTTTTCTGACTTTGATAATTGATATGATGTTTTTACTTTGGAGATTCTCTGTTGATAATGTTTCCCAATAACCAACACAATTTAAAGCACTTTTTGTAGTGTTATCCTTGTAGTGTTCACGTATTATGGACCAAATTATCAACAGGAAATCAAGGGTAAGAAAAGAGAAACCATTACAAAGCAATGGTGTAGAAGAGGATGAGTGTGTCAGTCACATGACCACACTGTCAAAAAGCCTAATTGATATCTTGTGACTTGTCATTTATAAAGCTTTTTATTTTAATTTTTCATTGCCAAACAAAAAAGGTAACAATTATTTTGGAAGTGGTAACAGTCACCATTAAAATATTATTGAAAAATAGTAATTCCCCAAACAAAATTCCGAACGTTATCAACCAACAAAAACCAAAACTTAAATACCAATTGGCCGTAACATTTATTTAACTGGATGGAACAAGTCGAATGTGAAAGGTGGTGGGCGTAGGTACATCGCAAAATACTTAATTGAAATAAACATTTTGATAAGAGAACATTAAGATAGGCGAATTAAACAGCATTGTATATTCCGTTATTATCTCTGACACAGGTTTAATTTTAAATCGATTTGAGTGGAAGACATGGCCCGTGTTTAGATAAACACCACGTGGGAAGGTAATACGAGCTTGTGGTAGAGTTAAGCTGGACCCACCGGCCCGGTCTAACAGATAACCTGAATTAGAAATCTTGTTTTGGATTATCTTAATTTTGAAGGGTATGATAATTTAGATTATTAACGAGGAAAAAGTTCAGACACTGAACGTAAAATATGAGATGCTTGAAGATTAGAATAGTGCTTTTTGGTACGATAAATGATGTTACCAACACACGAGGTCGATTGAATGTAAATAACCAAAACCAATTTACTGAACAACTATACAAATCAAGTCCTTTTAGAAAATCCACATTTACGGGCACAAAAGCAACTAGATTGATGGGTCGGTTGTCGATTCCACACAAAAGGATTAATTGAACGAAATCCTTATAAAAGCCAAAAGCTTAAGCCTTTTTATTAGGAGTGACGTCTATCCTTATTTCCGGTTAACTAAAGAAGCAAAATCAATTTTACGTGAATAACCAGCACCTTTTTAGTACGTTAATTTGATTCGAATTTTCGATAATTAGTTTTTTTATGATTACAAGATCCAAATCAGTAATAATGATCGGTCCAATCCATCAACATCAATCTGCTCGCGGCCGACGTAAAATCATGGGCAAAACGGTCAACTAACCAATGTTTATTCATCTTAAAAACGATTTGAATATAAGCTCAACTCTAATTGCCTTCGATAATGCAGTGGTAGAAACTAGTTCCCGAACGGCAATTATCACTAAGTTATGTAAAATTAATCATAATATATTAATAACTGTAACTTTTATTAACGCAAAACTGACAAGAACTTAGCGCTACATGTTTTATTCAAGACCAGATAAATTAGGTTTGATTAATATCGCCGCGGCTGGTTTATTTAAATAAGGAAAACCAATTAACTGCGCTTTACAGGATGCAATTAAACCGTCCTTTACAAGTGCGAGGTTAACGTTTAAGATACCCCCATGACATTTTTTTACCCAAAAAAAATAGAGTTCAATCAATGCTGGCGCTTGTATAGAGAAGAAACTTAATTAAGCGCACTTCTAAAAGCTTTCCAGGATGTGATTCTGTTTACTAACGGCCAATCAGTTTGGTTTTATGGGAGCTTTTAGGGAATTTAGCGAATATTTTTACCTAGTCCTAGCATTGTAATGATACAATTTTACTACATTAATGCGATAATAATTTTGGTAGTAAATCAGTTGAAATTGTGGTTTGAAATTTGAGCACCCTGTAACTTGGTTATTTTTGAAAGTTCTATCTTCAAAATTGCGTACAGTTGCGTATATGTATATATTTTGAGGTTAGGAATTTTAAAAAGTTGAAAAACACCAAAAACTACAAACAGAAGAAATAAAAACTTAATTTAGGGTTGTTTAAGTTTATTAATTAGTGTTGTTATTGCGAGATCTTTGTAGAATTTAAGGTTTTTCTTCACCAAACTGGAAAACTTGCAACATTTGGTGGTAAACAAAGGCGGAAAGTTCCAATCAAACTTTGCTTTGAGAACAACAACAACATTCAATTTAAATTATCTGGAAAGAAGATCACTGATAGGTGCATTCAAACGAGTCATTAACAGCCCAATATTAACGTTTCAAGAATTATTCCATAAAATTTGCAAGAAAGGAAAAGTAATGTGTGTATCCTGGGGACTATTAAATCCTAAAGCAGTGTTTTAACTTATAACAGAATTGTTGGTGTTTTAAGAACTTGCTTCTTGGTTTTTTTGATATAGATTGCTTATTTATTTCCTTTTGTAAATTTACCCAGCATTAAATACATATCAATTTGGTTTTGTTGTGTGATTTATTTAACATGTTTTTTCAATTTCAGTTCAATTTATTGTAAGAGCAGGTAATTTTATGATTGTTTATGAAGAAAACTAGACTTCTTAGATAAAAAAGAAACGAGTGTACTTTTTAAAGATTTTATTTGTATATTTCATAATGTGTAAATAATACATTTAAAATAGTAATTTAACCTACTATCTGATGGAAAAGTATTTAACAGTAGCACCATCTGTTTCTAGCCTTATAATTCTGCTAAATAATGGCATTTGATCAAATTTATGTATTAAGTAACTTGTATCTTTCTAATATTACCTGAAACTTATTAGAAATTTGTTTTTTCAGCACTCTGCATATGGATTTTGACAACACCATTATTACCATAGCTTCAAACACCTTTTGTTTAGAGTCTTTTAGAGCAATTGATAATGGGACTTTTTAAATTTGGACCCTTTCAAAGCATGATAAGCAAACTCTAGATTAGGCAAATAAAGGTAACTGAAACATAAGCTATTTGGTATTAGCAGCTTATTAATACCTCTACCAGAGTCCTTTTTATAGTATTAGGTAAATCACCTTGTCAGCTTCTGCTAAATACACCTTTACTCTATATCCATGTTTCTTTGAGAACCACTGGCTTGAATAAACTTGGTTTTTGTAGTGTTCTTGTAAAAACTCTTCTTGGGAGTAAGTAAATATATGGGCTGTTTCATTGTGACAGTGTTTTCTATTAGAAAAGGCATCCTTTTCTGTTCCACAAACTCTAGTTCCTTCAGAATGTTTCACTGGGCCCCTTGATAGTTGTAAAGTGTATTAAGAAGGTGGCATTTTCAAAACTGACTACCGAAACACACACACATTTTAGATTCTGCTAACAATTTCAAGTATGTTTAATTTATGATAACTTATATTTATCTGCAGCGGTTTTCGAGATATTGACGTATAAAAAAAAATGACATTTTGGAGTGTCATAGCTCCTAAGCAGAAGGAGTTAGAGCGAAATGTCTTGCATGTTCCTATCGTGTATGCCAAGATCATATTGCAAAGTTTGACAGGTGTCCATTTTTTTACTCTTATAAATTTTTGACACCTGTCAAAATTTAAAAATGTTACTATAAGATAGATCTCAAGAAGTTTTGCTCTATCTTTATCTGACAAAGAGCTATGACGGTTCAAAGTGTGAAAACGTCATTTTTCAAACGTCAATATCTCGAAAACCGTTACAAAAACCGTTATAAGTTATCATAGAACATACTCAAGTGTTCGTTATCAGAATCTAAAAATATAATAATATACTAACAATATTACTCACTTGGTGATTTCAATACTCGCCTTCGGCTCGTGAAACTTCATCTTTGTGAGTAATAGCTATCATTACATGCTCGTTGTATAATATACTCTTAGTCTTTACATAAACTTTCTTCACTGAAAGTTAATGTAAATTCTATGATAATCTTCATTTCAGGTAAAGTGCCATTTACCTAAACAGTCCTTACATACTAGACACAAAGCCTTGATGATATATAATTTGGTGAAGAAGATTTAAATTTTATCGCTTCTTAATTGGTTTTACATCTAAGAGACAACAATTTTTTTACTTTTATAAATTTTTGACACTTGTCAAAATTTAAAAATGTTACTAGAAGATAGATCTCAAGAAGTTTTGCTCTATCTTTATCTGACAAAGAGCTATCACGGTTCAAAGTGTGAAAACGTCATTTTTCAAACGTCAATATCTGGAAAACCGTTACAGATAGATATAAGCTATCATAGAACATACTTGAAATCGTTATCAGAATCTAAAAATATAATAATATTCCATATCTCGCATGTAATGCAATATTACTTACTTGGTGATTTCAACACTCGCCTTCGGCTCGTGAATCTTCATCTTTGTGAGTAATTGCAATCATTACATGCTCGTTGTATAATATACTATTAGTCTTTACTTAAACTTTCTTCACTGAAAGTTAATGTAAATTCTATGATAATCTTCATTTCAGGTAAAGTGCCATTTACCTAAACGGTCCTTACATACTAGACACAAAGCCTTGATGATATATAATTTGGTGAAGAAGATTTAAATTTTATCGCTTTTTAATTGGTTTTACATCTTAGAGACAACATTCTTCAAGCCTTAGTCAGAGTTTTATGTAAATTTAACCTTTGCGTTTATACTTCGTGGTAATTTATTCATAGTCTTTTACTACTAAAAACAACAAAAACCGTGGTTCTGCTTTCTTTCATTAATTTATCTACATTTAAATGCCCGTAAATGAATTGGCTGGTTAACTGCGAATTTATGTTTAGTGGTTGTAGGTTTGTGGGTTTGTTGACTTCGTTACTTTATGCAGTTTTTTGCCTTCGGAGATTCATAACGAGGCTTCTTTCTCTCGAAAGTCCTTATTAAATAAATTGCCTACCAAGTGTGTATAATAATTACACGGCTCGATTGTCGATGATGTAAAACGAAATCAAAAGTATTCCATTACTCTCATATTCAACTGCGTATATAATTTCATCTGATCTAGTTCAGGGGTTTCACCATAATTTCTTTAATTAATAATGGCATTTCAAACATGAGAGGTTATATAATTTTTAATGAAATCGAATGGGCTATTATAGAAAAATGTGTTGGAAGCCTTCGCACTGGAGAAATTAGATCTGTATAGTCCAATTAGGTTTTTAACAGTCAAGTGACGACTTTCCAAGGCTATAAACAAGAACACAATAAAACGAAGGGAGAAAGGCTGAGGTTACGACCCTAGTCGTAAAGTCGTGCCCAAGTCTAACAAACTTACCCCCCGTTTCAAAGACCAATGCGATTCACGTTTCCGCAGAATAAAACATTCCCTTAGCAGTTTCGGATTCCAGATCTTTTCAGTCGATTCTTTGGCTCTTATGTTGCTTCAAGTCAAGATTGTTTTTTTTTTTTAATATTTACAAACCTCACTAAGTAGATATTACAGCACAACAAATGTGTTAAAAAATAAGAAAAACAATTTCTAGCCTCCTTAGGGCCTGTCCCACAATTTTTTTTTATTTCCTAACTACAAAGACGGATTGAAAATATTATACCCGTATTTTTTTCTTTTCAAAAATATTAAGTCTAAATAGAAAAAAAATGATGATAAAAACTACATTAATCTCATGTTTAAAACGCCCGCCGCCGGTGACGTACTACACTATCAACCAATCAGCGACAAGAAGTGAAACAGTTGGCGTGCAACAGCCAATAAAATCGCCCAGAGTTACGTACGTCACATGCGCGCCAAAACAGATCTTTTAAATTTAACGGACAAATTCAAACTAATGTAGGAACATTTACGACCATAATTTTTTCTTCAAGAATATGAAAAATTAGTTTTTTGATCCTATTCTTTCGATTCCAGTCATTAAAACAAAAATGTATGATATGTGTGATAGGCCCATGTGTCAATTGTTAATTAAAATGTCACTGAAAATTTGTTGAAAAACGTCCTGTATAATTTTCACATACAATTAACCATTTAAAAATGTAATTATATAAATAACGGGCTTTCATTAACTTACATAAATAAATTACGTTTTAAAAATGCCGTGATTAAACCCAAACTCTTCCTTTATTTTTATGTAATGCGACTCGCGTGATGGAACAACAATGCAAAGGAAGTTTAGTTTGCAAGCTAACATGTAAATTGGTATAAATATTTCATGCTTTTTGAGGTTAGTGAGTCCTAATTGTTGCTCAATTATGACAGATAAAAGGTGAGTTGACTTGCAATAGTCAATTAGTAGCTTCATTCACTTAAGGGGGAAAATCAAAAGAGCCGCAGTGGACTGGTGGCTTTTGTGTTGGTCAAGTAACATTTACCAACAGATCCATCAACTGATTTCAACAATGGCGTCATCGATTTTCTATTAGGGCCAAATTACCATTGTTATGTCGTGATTAACACGGAGTCCGTTCGGCGAACACGTGAAAACCCCCAAGCTTGATAAACATCTTAATTCAAACGGTTGTATTATTAAATGCGGACTTTTGAATTCCGAGATCTTTTTCGAGGCAACAAAACGGTCGTACCATTTGTTTAATTCGGCCGATATTCAAATGATCGTGACGATCACGCGAACAAACTGTTAACGAGCACGAGGTCCAATTGCCGTTATCAGGACATTTCCAAATTTATTACCTGGACGTTGGACGTAGTCCTGGAATTATATTTTCTATCGTTCAAACTTGTTTATTCCATTTTCCTACGATTTGATTGAAATGCAAATAATATAGACGGTCTGGCCCCATTTTACGTATGTGGACATTGTTATACAAATGATAAAATTTTCAATCCAACTTTATATTAAGACTATTGAAAATCACCAAAAAGTGATGATCACTCCTAGCAATTACTACAAAATGAATTGACACCTTTATGCACAAAACAATGAGACATATAACTGACACTGGAATTAATTATATGAGATAAAAACTTCACAAACCTATGATTTTTTGAATATTGTGCTTTTGGTTCTGAGAGTAACCCAATTACAGGCTAGAAGTTTGAAGAGATGCTAGAACTTTAGCTAGAGAGACTGGTTTTACTAATGTAAGTGATATTAAAAAATGTTAGTGTCAATAATTACATTATTACATTATACTCCTCTATTAAGAAACATTTCTGGTTTTCATCCATGTAATCTGCAAGAAATGTACTTACTAAAGTAACTGTTTCACAACAATTGACAAGTTTCTGACATGAATCATTAGTACTGATTTCTGCTGGTTTCCTGGGCTTTTTTCAGGGTTCTGACACTTTTAAAATGGTTCTAGAGGCCTCTGGCAATTTAATACAATTTTAGAAAGGCTTAAAACACTTGCAGAACCTTCTGACAATTTTAAGAAGGTTCTCAGTAGCATTTAGAGGTCTCTGACACATTCAAAATCGTTCTAGAAGCCTCTGGTAATTGAAAACATATTCAGGAAGGTTAAAAACACTTCTAGAACCCTCTGGCACTTTTAAAAAGGTTCTCAGTAGCATTTAGAGGTCTCTGACACTTTTAAAATGGTTCTAGAAGCCTCTGGCTATTCAAAACAATTCTAGGATGGTTTAAAACACTTGTAGAATCCTCTGGTGCTTTTAAGAAGGTTCTCAGTAACATTTAGAGGTCTCTGTCACTTTCAAAATGGTTTTAGAAGTCTCAGACAATTTAATACAATTTTAGAAAGGCTTAAAACACTTGCAGAACCTTCTGACAATTTTAAGAAGGTTCTCACTAGCATTTAAAGGTCTCTGACACTTTCAAAATGGTTTTAGAAGTCTCAGACAATTTAAAACAATTTCAGGAAGGTTAAAAACACTTGTAGAACCCTCTGGCACTTGTAAAAAGGTGGTTCTCAGTAGCATTTAGAGGTCTCTGACACTTTTAAAATGGTTCTAGAGGCCTCTGGCTATTCAAAACAATTCTAGGATGGTTTAAAACACTTGTAGAATCCTCTGCTGCTTTTAAGAAGGTTCTCAGTAGCATTTAGAAATCTCTTACACTTTCAAAATGGTTTTAGAAGTCTCAGACAATTTAAAACAATTTCAGGAAGGTTAAAAACACTTGTAGAACCCTCTGGCACTTGTAAAAAGGTGGTTCTCAGTAGCATTTAGAGGTCTCTGAAACTTTTAAAATGGTTCTAGAGGCCTCTGGCTATTCAAAACAATTCTAGGATGGTTTAAAACACTTGTAGAATCCTCTGCTGCTTTTAAGAAGGTTCTCAGTAGCATTTAGAAATCTCTTACACTTTCAAAATGGTTTTAGAAGTCTCAGACAATTTAAAACAATTTCAGGAAGGTTAAAAACACTTGCAGAACCCTCTGGCAATTTTAAGAAGGTTCTCAGTAGCATTTATAGGTCTCTGACACTTACAAAATGGTTTCTAAAAGCCTCTGGTAATTGAAAACGTATTCAGGAAGGTTTAAAACACTTGTAGAACCCTCTGACAATTTTAAGAAGTTTCTCAGTAGCATTTAGAGGTCTCTGACACTTTCAAAATGGTTCTAGAAGCCTCTGGCAGTTTAAAACAATTTTAGGATGGTTTAAAACACTTACAAAACCCTCTGACAATTTTAAGAAGCTTCTCAGTAGCATTTAGAGGTCTCTGACACGTTCAAAATAGTTTTAGAGGCTTCTGAAAATTTAAAACAGTTTTGGGAAGGTTAAGACACTCTGGTACAACGAAAAGTAGGTACTATTTATTGATAAGGTTCCAGCATTGCATAGTTACATTTTGAAAAAAATAAAATAAATTTTGAAAAGCTTGAACTAGCTAACAAAAATGTTTTATACTATTCACATCCACAAGTCTGAAAAACCTATAAAATGTACGTAAAACTTGTTGAAAAGTCCCTAAAAATCCAATATTTTTCACTTGTTAAGTATTTAAGCCACTTATCCGTGAGAAGTATTTATTATAACAAAAAAACATGTCAAAAAACAGAATCTTCTGACAAGCGGAGAGCAGCTACCCCATCACTCGACAACATGTAACGTATTTAGGAGCTTAGCGTTATCGCATTAAAACATCAAAAGGTCTGACAATCGGGGCGGAAAGAGGACCACAATAAGTGAGAAATCATTTTTAAAAACCGGTAGTTGTTAGGAAGATATTTTACCACCGCCTTTCTTAAGGGGTGCTGCTACTCATTTAGACGTCAGCTATTTTGATAGGATTAAATCGAGAGACCCAGCACCTTTTCCGTTCATCTGAAAAGTGGTTTTATATAATCTGCTTAACAGATTTAACTTTGTTGACTCTGAAAGTCAGTTTTTCTGTCGATAATATAACAGGGTTGGTTTCAAGATTATTTCAGTAAATTAGCTGTAACGTAGCAGAAACTAAGTCCGGTTCTGTGCAAGTACACCGGTTATGGCAAAACAACGTGTGCATGCAAAGAGCCCCAATTAAAATACTTTGCTCTTGACTGATATTAAGTAGGAGCTCTTTAATATATCCATTTAGCACTTCTTGTTAATATTAAAATAAGTAAAATGCCACTTCAAAGCCGGGTATTAAACGCGATAAAAAACAATTTACGGTCGGTAATTTTAATAAGATCGATTTGCATTAAAAGTCACTCGGTACCAATTTAAACGGAAAAAGTACCGGCCTTTCGGTGCTTCATAAGGAAATAGTAATAACGAGGAGCTTTATAGTGATATCCGTTGAAATTTTCATTGCCTTATTAAACCTTGTAATTTATGTGTAACTGTGACAAAACACTTGAGTAAGCAAAAATTTGGATACTAATTAGTTTCACACTTTATAATCACCTTCAGAACTAGAACAAAATACGTTTTAGTAGAAGGTTTAGAACAATGTATCGTTAAGTGATAAAAAAAAGCTGACATGTTTTCTTTAATTAACAATTTCCCTCATTTTTGGTATAAATACAAATTTAATTGAATAAACAAAAACGCCAGACATCCTCGTTTACCAAATCCAACTCATCACCGTTATATAAATAATTAATAACGTATCGGTAGATTAACGTTTAAAGGCAACATTGATATTAAAAATTAATAAAGTCACAAAAAAAGTACGCAATTAAGGAAAGAGTTAACGAGCGGTTTGAACAATCTCATTACTTACACAAGATGTGGATAATCACACTAATGGGGAATGCAGTTTTTCTTTTGCGAAACACCCGGTTAATTGATGACTTAGTTTTGTCTGTTAAATCATATTTTTATAGAACTATTTTTTAGGTTCACACCTTTTCAGGTGTAATTACCGCTTAAGGAAGTGATTTGCCATTCCAATTAGTTGATTATTAATTGGAAGTAATTAGGACGTAATTGGTGTGGTTGAGCATTTATGCTTGAGGAAAGAAAACCGTTGCAAACCTCATATTTTCAACCCAAAGCATTGAATCAAATTTCTATATTCGGAGCAAAAATCACAATCAAATTATAAGTGAAAACATTGTTGACAGCTGTCCACTTCACACCACTTAAACAATCTTAATAATGAAAGCCAAACAGAAAGTTAAATATTAACCCAAGCAATCGTTTTGAAAAGGGCCGGAAACGTCGACAAACAAACGGGCGTTGCATGTCAATAAACGAAAAACCAAACAGACCACAAATCAAAGGGTTATCATTTATTCAGCATTCGATTAAGGCCGGTTCACAATAATCCAGATCAACATATGAGCAAAAGACTACAATTAGGTGGGTAAATATTTTATTCGGTTTATAATGGAATGTCATATCACGCGATTGGTTAACCTTAAACGCGAGCATGGATTCCATGTTTAATTGAAATGCTTTCGGAAACTTTTCTGATATCTTGGTAAAATAGGCATAAATTATTGTATTATAAGGTCAGCATTTAATATTAATGATCATTGGGTAAATAGACAATTGGTTCTATGCTTTTAAAATTCCATGAACTGAATAAATAAGCTTTTAGTTGTAAAATATGATTTTTTTACACTTTCCAGTAAAATTGCAGTTATTCAAGGTCTAGTTTAATTAATCTGGAAGTTTTTTAATTCATAACGACTAATAATTACAAATTAAAGAAATTGTTGACAATTATTTCCATTGATTTCAATTTTTTTAATCAAATTACTCTTTACAAACATAAATAATTTTGTACATTATTTTAGATTTAATTTAATTTCGTTAGTTTTAAGAGTTTTCAGATATTTAAATTTTTATAGCAACGTATAGGCTTTTGGTATGTTTTAAAAAAAAGATTGTGTTGAAAACACTGTGTGGTGTCTCAAAGCAGCAATTTGAACACCCTGTATCTCGTAAAGACAGGGTTGGCAAACCTGGGATTATACAGGTTTCCAAATTAAATTATCTGTCTCCGTTTTCTGGAAAATTGGAAAAACGGCGGATACTTCAATTTTTTGAATCAAATTACTCTTTACACGTTGAAAACTATATTAATGTAGTTTCACTTTTTGTTAGTTCCGTTTTTTGAATTTTGGGAAAAAGTCGAATATTATGGTCCAAACAGTAGGCAGATTCAAAAAAATTTTAAAAAAGTTCAATGTGTTTTCAAAATGACGGAGATACGGCAAATTTGTATGCAATTTCCAAAAAAAAGTAAAACAAGTAAAATATCTCGAAAACGGTTAAAGTTAAAATTTTTAGATTGACTTTTTGCACCCAGTGGACTAGATTTGTACCCACTTAGAACTGGGTAAACGCGGTCACAACTGGCAAAGCATTACTTTCAAATTTAACTGTTTTTCAATTGATTTTTGGACACCCTGTATATGTTCAGTATGGTTGCGGTTATAGTACGAGGTGAAAGAGCAGTTCAAGACAAACATTCTGAGTTTTTTTACAGGTTCTGAAATCCTAAAAATGCCAAAAATACGAAATTTTCAAAATGTTGATGCAGTTTTCAAAAAAAAGTCAAATATCTCGGAAATGGTTAGAATTACGGAAATTTTGTAAGAGACCATGTATGTAACTGTTCATTCATTTTGTTTTTTGAACACCCTGTATATGTGTAATTAATTGTCTTGAGGTAAAATAGCAGTTCAAGACAACGTTTTCAACATTTTTATGTAATTTCACAAAAAAAAGTAAAAAAGTCGAATCTCCCTCCATCTTTTCTCTTTCCTTTACTTTCTTGTCTTTGTACTAATTTTTTTCTATTTTAGCTTGTTTATTCTCCTTTTCTTACTTTGTTTTGTTGTTGCTTTAATTTGTTCTTCCTACTTTTCCAATTTTAATTGTTGTGTTTACAACAATACTGAATAACTTTTCAACCGTTTGTCGTAGAAAGTTGAGCTTCAGTCTTGTCAACAGATGGCGTGTTTCACAAAAACTATTTTACGGTCTAATTCAAAAAAATTGAGGTTATTTAGGTTACTAAATATTCCTAAATTTCAAGAACATTCTATAATAGTAATTTCAAAGACAAAATTATTGAATTTCCTAACACAGATAACGAAAAAATTAATGAAGCACACAAAAATCTGGAATGTAAATAACAAAACCTAAAAAAAAAACAAGTTAAAACACTTGATATGGTATTCAAAGAATGAGAAGTCCACAAACAGAAAACGTTTAATAAAGTTTCATAAATGCCATCAATAAGTAAAATAGGAAATACAATTTGAGAAATGCGACCAGGTACTAAACAGTATTTATGAAAAAGCTTAATACCGTTAACTAGGAATGATGCATTACATTGCATACATAATTTAGGTCGGTTTTAAGTGGTCATTAGTGTGTGGTTTTAGGTTTTGCTTCGTTAAGGCTTTAAAGGTTATGTTTTTAGTGCTTTTTTGTATAAAAAGATGTACTTAAAGTGTCTGAAAGGGTAAAACTGTGCAACATATAATGAAACGTTAATAGTGACAAGCAAGAAGCAAACGTCATGTCTATATTTGATTTTTACATCTTATTTTTCTTTGATTTTCTGTATATAAGCATTTTTTTCAGAATTGATGTAACAGGAATGACGTTATTGTAAGGTTGGTTTTTAAAAGACACACCTTAGTTTCGTTACTTTTCCCATAAGAAAACTGTACAAAACTTGTAAATTAGTTCTTTTTTTGAATTTCACTTTATACCGAACTTATTGTAATATCAAATTAACTACCATATTTTAAGTTTGAAAGAATAATTTGGTAAGGTAGTTTTTACAAAAAAAACGTTTTTTGCATGGTCTTTGATGGTGATGATTGTCATAATTTGTGAGTTTACGACTCCCAACTTTCTGGATTGAACAACCACTTAAGTACTTACCATTAGAACATACACTGGACGTATCTGGATGTCCGGAACTATCAGTGTCGCTGTCGTGTACTGGATTAGAATGAAGAGACAAATCTCTTGGTCCTGGACTGGGCGATCGTCCACTTGTCCTCATCAGATCAACAGCCCCATCAGAAGGTCCATTGAGGATGTCAGTGATCATGAACCGAGACCTGGTAGCTGCTGTCTGCGGCATTGCCCTGGGTTCGTCTTGCACGGTCATGCCAGACACCGTACCCGACCCGTTGTCTCCGACACCCAACACTTTGGCTGTCCTGTCCGCGTACCGTAAATGTCCGTTTTTTTGGCACTGGACAATTTTTTACAATGTTCAGTCACTGCACTATATGAAGACGCGCACCGTCCTAAACTAGTTTGATGATGATCGGCAAGTTCAGGTCCGAAACGTTCCTTCACCCCTGTTCACAGTACTTCGCTTAAGGTGTTTTACGAAACACTAACCTGAAAGCGATGTTCGGTGGGACTAACTGGCAGTAAATCAGCCATGTTGTCTTCCCCCCTCAAGGGACTGCCGCCACAGTTTCACTTCGGCCAATCGCAGCTTCGCACCAGTAATTTGACGTCCAATAGATTTGCTGAGGCGTCCCGTCTCGCTTTCTTGTATTTATTTTATGGGCAGGACTTGGGAAGAGATTTTATTAGATTGAGTATTTAGGAAAACAGTTTTATGCTCTAAAGTACTTCTATTGGTTATGTAATAAAGCCATACAGCCCGGGGAGAAGTAAGCTGTGATATTAGTTCTGTTCTATTAGTTTTGCATTGTGCTCCGGATAATGTCTTCTTTTCTTGTTTTTTCGTCGAGTTTGGGATTGTGTCACTTTAGTACACTCTTTTATGGTTTTTTGGTTCAATTACTTTTCCTAATGATTGTTTGTCGCTACTTCCACTTTTGAAACATTTCACCTAAATTCAACTTTTAGATTTACTCTTCTTTCTATTTACAAATTTATATACTCTAGTAATGGTAATAGTTGGCCATCACGTTCTCCAGATCTTGCTCCAGTAGAGAATTATTTATGAACACACTTAGAAATCTTGAAAGAAGGCTTACTGAATAATTTTAAAAGCTAAGCTCATTTTAAAGAAGCATAATAAAAGCACAGCACACAAAAGAAGAGCAAAAGAATGTGTGGAAATTATTGAGCTGGTTAGTTATCCAAAAAAGTTGATAGAAGACTGAGTGATTGATTTCAAAAGTAAAAAATTAAAAAGAATTAAGTTATATCAGCGTTAGAAAAGAAGAAATGATTGATTTAATAGCCTAGAAGTTTTCAAAGAATTGCAACATAAATTAGAGAAGAATTAGATTTCCTCGACATGAGAAAAAAAAGCGGAAGAATGTGTAGAAATGACTGATCTGGTTAATTGTCCAGAAATTTAAAAAGAAAGTGACTGATCGGTTGCAAAAAGCCAACATTATTAAAGAAGAATTACATTTTCCCAGCATTATCAAAGAAAAGCAGAAGAATGTGTTAAGATGGTTGAGCTAGCTAATTGTCCAGAAATTGTAAAACAAGCTGACTGATCTATTGCAAAAGTCAACGTATAGTAAAGAAGATTTAAATTTTCTCAGCATTAGAAAAGAAGAGCGGAAATATGCGTTGAAATTACTGAGCTGGCTAATTGCCCAGGACTTTGAAAAGAAAGCGACTGATCGGTTGCAAAAACCAACATAAATAATTTTCATAATAAGTAATGAAAATTTCTTGAATTTTGAAACGTTTTGTTTTTAACTAAAATCTAAACTAATTTAAAGTCTAAGGAAGGAAATCTAACTTCCAATATCACGTGACCACCTGACTCAATTTCAAGTGATCTTTCTAATAAATTATTAAGAATAACTGTCACAGTCACGTGACTGACTTTGTCCATTATTCATTCAGTTTTGAGATACAGAGTTGAAATTTCAGATTTAATTTAATTTGGTTAGTTTTAAGAATTTTCAGAAATTTTTATAGTCAACGTATACGCTTTTGGTATATGTTTTAAAAAAATATTGTGTTGAAAACACTGTGTGGTGTCTCAAAGCAGCAATTTGAACACCCTGTATCACGTAAACGCAGGGTTGGCAAACCTGGGATTATACAGTGTGTCCCAAATTGGTTCTACATGTATTGGGATCTCGGTAATTTTAAGAGCTGTAGAGTAGATTAAAAGGGGACAGTTTTAGAGAATTTGATGTGAAACTTATTTACGGTTTGCAAATTAAATTATCTTTCTCCGTTTTCCGGAAAATTGTGAAAACGGCGGAGGATGCATTTTAAATAATTGCTTACAGCTCTTTAACAAAGCCAAAAATAGTTTTGAAACAAAGACATTATTAAGAAACGAAATTAGAAAAAATCTATCCTCATTGATTTCCGAGATATGGATAGTAAATTTGTAAATTCTTATGGTCGTCATCTTGAATTTTTGCATTTTTGGAAAACGCTTAAGAAATCCTTTTCAACTTGATGGTGGTATTATTTAGTTTCTAAAGGGCAGAAAAACGTTTCTTAAATTTTTGTTATAGTTGGTCTTGGAAAATGGCGCCACTATAATAAAAAACAAATGACAATCAGTGTGTTTTGTGCTACACATTTTTATAATGTACAAAATTGCAAAAAATGTCATATTTATTGATTCCATTACTTCCTAAACTCCTAACCATCATGTCTATAGAAAACATTTTGTTATCTATACAAATGGGTTGTCAAAATCTATTATTTGTTTTGTAGAAATTTGTGGAAAGGGCAGAACTTTAACTCAAATATGTGCAAATTCAAGATAGCTACCATAAGATTTTATGATCTGAAAATTCGAATATAAATATTGTGTACTTTAGCAAAGAGCTTTAGTTGACAATATTTCGGTTGCCTCTAAGGAAATTGATGGTTAAGTAAAGAAGACTACTTTTTTAAAATGTAATGTCATTATTATTAAACATCCTAAATTGGTCACATTATCATCCAAAAAAATCGGCTTTGAGCAGGCCTCTACTTAATAAAAATAATCGATTCAATCAGAAATAACCGTCCCATTCCCATACCCAAGCCAACGAAAAAGGAAACAAATGATACGTTCACGAAACGACAATAAGCTTTATAAGTATAATAATAAAACGCCATGGCTAGATACACATTTTGTGCGGTAATTGGATGGGAGAACACTCGGCAATCAAGCTGAGCCAATGGCGCGGCAAGAAATCATCAAACCCACTTCAGACAGTGTATAATTCCCAGTCATAGACTCCCGTAATGACAAAATAAGAGCTTTTGCATTCAAGTGACACAATCGACCAGCTTGGTTCGTTATTATGGGTGGACTACGTCAGATCGGCCAATCAATCTGGCCGATTGCAACAGATGAACATTAAAGTTAGCTGGAATGAGATAAGTAAAAGGATGCTTGAATGCTGTGTTTAATTCTTTTACGTGATATTCCAAACCAATTTGTTATATTCGAAGATCGAGCCGATACGGAAAAGGCAGAGGATGTACTATTAACTATCCAATATGGTGGAATGGTATTTAAACAAAATTACAGTGGATGAAATTAGTTTTTTTGATTGATCAGGTTGGTACTGTAAAAATTTAAAAAAAACCTAAAGTTTGGAGCGTTTAAAAGAGAATTTCCGCTAAATGAACTCGCTCGTTTATCTCTTGAACGCGTTCAGTGAACAGGTAATGTATGCGTCGGTTAAAAATACAAAATTGCTATAATGAGAACAATTTACTGCTAATCGTTAGGGGATCTTAATCAAGGAATAACTTAATGAGCCTTTCTGCCTTTTTAATGCAATTTACATTGTTATTCAAAACTGTTAGAACTGAGCATATTCACAGACGCTACTTTGTTTAATTTCCGTATAGTTTCTGATGGTTGAGGCCCAACCGCACCAAGGAGACTTTTACACAACACAATAATATGTCCCATCTGACCCAGATTTGACCCTAAATATTTCAGAAACCAGGCTGTCTTTGCATAGCAATTTTTTAATCATTTTGTAGTCCTGAATCATCAGGCTGTCCCATTTGAAATAGTTCAGTTTCTGGCTTTGGAGTACAACGCAAAGCATTACAATAATTGTATAATTAGACAAATTCAATGATAACAGAAAAGAGTAAGGACGATAATATGCAAATATCCATTTGAATTCCAGTCCCTTATCGCTAGTTATTTTTTATCATCTGTTACAAACGTTAATTGCAAGATGTTTTCCTTATACGAATTGCTATTCATTCCTCATAAATATTAATGAAGGAGACTATACAGGGTGGTTCAGTTTTAAGTGTCAATAATTCACCATTTGATAGCCACTCAAAAAATAAGTTGACTTGCATTTTGTCATTTTTCTGAAAAACGTTTCCTAAGGAAGATCCAGTCCTCCAAATTTCCATTTAAAAAATTTTTATAGTTTAAAACTGAACATTCAAGACTTGTGAAAGTCCAAATTTGTACTCAATAGTCTAAAAATTTGTTTTTTACTGCTAAGAATGGTCTTATGATTCGCTTTTTCAGACTGCCATCCTGGTTGAGTGTCTGAAACTGGCATTCAAGAAATAAAAAAAAGTCCGGAAATCAAGACAAAGATTGTATTGTGCATGAAACTCATTTTTTACTACTAAAAATAGTATAAAAGTTGACTTTTAATGCTAGAACGGACCTTACTAGGACTAAAGAGAGTCCAAAAGTATATTTTCAAGACTTTAATCGGTGTACAACTCAATTTTCTTCAACTTTCAACAAGTCAAGAAGTAAATTAAATTTTCGGACTATTTTATTTCTAAAAATTAATTCTCAAGACTATTATTGTAGCATTTGGTACCAACATTTTTTACTTTTATTACTGAAGAAACTTGAATTTTGGAAATAGTCTTAAACTCGATTTTTCAGTCTTAAAAAGCACTAAAAACAGTCTGAATTTCTTAGAGGTGCTACAATGTATTGCACCTATGAGTGTAGAAGTCAATTTAATAGTGAAGAAGCTTGAAATAACATTTTCAAGATTATGGTCAGTGGACAAACTGGCTTTTAGGCCTGATAAGTCAAAAACTTTGTAAAGATAGTCTTGAAACTCGATTTGAGGCACTGAAAACAGCCTTAAAACACTAAAAACAGTCTAGTTTATTAAGAAATACCCGAATTTTTAGCACTGAGGTGTCTAGAAATTGATTTAATAGTGACAAAGCTTGGAATGCCATTTTAAGTCTATAAAGAATGTAAAAATTGTTTTTTAAGTTTGCTATGTCAATAACTTGGTGAAGATAGTCTTGAAACTCGATTTTCCAAGCTGAAAGCAGTTTTGAAGCACTAAAATTAGTCCAGAATTCTAAGAAAATGAAAAGCAAAGTAAAAAGCACGAAAAGTTCGTTTTCAAGACAAATTTCATGAATCTAATGTCAATGTCCTGCATCTAAGACTATTTTCAAGACTAAAATATTGAAATTTGTCTTCAAATTATGAAAACTTAGAAAATGCAAAATTTTAAGCTTCTAATGTCACTTTTCATTAGTTCAGTTACATTTTGGGGTTCAAGTCAATTTTTAAGGTTAAAATGTATGAATTTGGAGTAACAAATTCTTGAAAAAGTAGTTTTTATGTCTACAAGTCAATTTTCAGTATTAAATTCTCTCGATTTGCATGAAAAGTCAATTTTCAAAACTAAAGTCTTTCAGTTTGTCTGGAAACTATGAAAACTGGCTACAATAATATTTTTAAACTTCTTGAATTTTCCATAAGTTGGATTAGGTTAGTTTTGGGTCTTTGACCGTAATAACGTGTAATAAAGTGCTTGTTCCAAATTTGATCAATATTGCTCCAACGGTCTGACAGTTATGACAAAAAAAACGATTTTTCAAACAGAAATTTGAAGGGCTGTATTTTCGTTAGGAAACACTTTTCAGGAAAATGACATAATGAATTTCAACTTATTTTTTAATTGGCTATAGATTGGTGAATTATTGACATTTAAAACTGGACCACCCTGTATAGAATCGTCAAAATCAATTTGTAGTTGCCAAATTAGCTAAATTACAACCTGTCAAAGGGTAGAGATGATCAATTTGCCTTCCCTAATTAATTGATGTTATGTACTATTATTACTTTTGGTGGACACGGTATCTACAGATATACAGGGTGGTCCAAATTGGTCCAAAGTTTGACAGCTTTAAATTTCTTTAAGCTGTAATTTTAGATCGTTCTGATGGTTCACATGTGACTTTTTCCTTAGAAAAGTTGATTTAAACATTACTTTTCATTTTGCATAGTTTTTCAGATAAAGTCATTTTTATACCCTAATCCATAACGAAACCTGGTTTTAAAAAATCGAAAATTGATTACTAATCATATTTAATGTATATGGAATATTATGGTTTTGTTTAAATCAATCTTGTTAATATTGAAACATTTTAAAAACCTTTAATAAGTAACATTTTGTTAAATTGAAGCCTTTTCTTAATTTGGCATACATTAATAGGACAGCCAATCCTCTGTTCAATGCTTAACAAGTTAATTATCAATAAACTATAAAGGTTACTCCCATTAACATTTTTCTATCAATTACTTTATTAACTGGATTAATTAGTGCTACTATATTCAAATACAAAAAGGTTAAAACGAGGTCGGAAGGCAAAACCTTGCATTGGACTTTAAATCATTATTAAAGGAATATGTTATTGTTTAATAACCGGTTTGTGGCATTTAAAGTAAGTATACTAATTTTTTGTATGTTTGCAATTTGATTAGGTATTCGTTCATATTTTATACGGTGCAACGAGTATGTGTGAAGGACGATCGTATATTTCATGTCAAAGATCGTAGATAATGCAAAGCTTGGATTATTGTTTTACTGCTCATTAGTCAATGTTGAAGCTTCTTGTGGAGTAAGTGGAGTATTGATGGAAAACTAATGAATATGCTAATTGAAAGTTTTTAAACTAGCGTGTGTGGCCATTTAAAATAATAGTTTGGTGGTTTAGTTTTATTCAAAAGCATTATATCACTTTATTGTTTTAATTAGCAGTTTTATCTAGAACGCGGAAATTCCATTTTACCATAAAGAGAAAAACACATTAAAACTATATTCACAATATAACAATTTCAAATTACTCAACGAATTACAAGTTCCGCATTTCTGCTTGCACCGGCTCACACACACACAAACAACAACAATATGATATTAATTGGGATAATAATAATTTTTTAATTTTCCCGTAACACATTGAATGGCGTGTAACTTTCCCAATGTTGATGGGTTTACAGTGCCGTGTTAAATGGGTAACTTATAATCAACGATTATAAATATCTGTATTTGTTAAAGTTATGCACGCGATTTATATAATAGTAGAAAATTGCCTTATTACGTAAGTATTTCCATATTTAGAGGGTTTCAAGTCAATTTTATAAAACTTAACTGTCAATTTAATGATTAAATTGTCTTTTAATATGATCGAACCCAAATTCACGCCATTATCACGGTGACAAACCACGTTCACTAATCACTTTTGATAGTAAAGGTCGATAAAGACCGACCCCAAGCAAATCGTCGAAGATTAGAGAAGAACGATCGTTGTCCACTTAAGTGCTTATGAATGTTCGGACAGTCGCCTACACAAAAGTCGGCGCCTAAGAGCTCCAGGTGCCTGGAGCATGTCACCACCCTCCATCCGAAAATTACAAGTCCGGCACTATTTCGAAGGTTCTTCATTCAGAAAAACCGAATTTCGGTCTACCTGAGTACAGGCCCCCCGGGGTAGGTCGTAATTTATTCGGATACCGCAAATTAGTCGAATTTGTTTAAGTGTTTTTTTTTTCGTTGGGCCATTTGTCGTTTTGACCGCAAGAAAGGATGCTAATGTTACTACGGTTTCAGAATATTCAGTGAGAGTTTTAAGTTATCTCTAATAATTTGCACCAACATTATACGTTATTACTAATTTTATTAATCTCTAACTTATAAACATTTGAAAAGTTTTGTTTAAGTGGGTCGAACAAGAATCAGTCACAGCACACTACAATCTTTGTCTTGATTTCCGGACTTTTTTTAGTTCTTGAATGCCAGTTTCAGACACTCAACCAGGATGGCAGTCTGAGAAAGCGAATCATAAGACCATTCCTAGTAGTAAAAAAGTTTTTAGACTATTCAGTACAAATTTGGACTTTCACAAGTCTTGGATGTTCAGTTTTAAAATATAAAACGATTTTTTAAATTGAAATTTGGAGGACTGTATCTTCCTTAGAAAACGTTTTTCAGAAAAATTAAATAAGGCAAGTCAATTTATTTTTTGATTAGCTATCAAATGGTGAATTATTGACACTTAAAACTGGACCACCCTGTATAGTTTAGTAAGTTATTTTACCAAAAATTCGGGTATTTACGACTATCTACTCTTTTTAAGCTTAGAATGTAACATTAGATTTCTAACAATTTCTTTGTGATTATTTCCATTTTTTACTTGGCGAACCTTCCTATTAACTGGCACACCTGTTTTACCAAGTACCAGTACCAGTAAATTTAACAAAAATCAAACAAAATTACGATGAGGTCACAAACATTAAATGACAGATTACAACCACAATAATCTAGATGTGTCATAAATCTGTATTGCTATAACTCAACATTGTCGAACAACTTTTAAACTAAAATATGGTTGTTAGTAAACTTAGGGGGAATGAAAACCAGACATTTGTAACTATTTAATACTAAAAAAACATTTTTTTTACGATCTCTGTAGAAAATAAAATTTTCCTCCCTCATTTGAGAAATGAAAACTACCTAGGGAGAGAAAGTGCCACCAGGGTGCGTATTCTTGAAACGAGAGAAGGGAATTATCAAGAGAAAGACCTGTAGAATGTGACCAGAACCCGCCATCTGTCAGTTTCTTCAACACTTCCCTTGAGAATTCCGTGCTTTCAAGAATGAGACTGAAAGTATTTTCCTCCCTAGGGAGGAAAAGTGCCACCAGTAAAAGTCACATTGTCTAAAGACAGTTTGTCACTTTTTGACAAATTACACCTATTTCTTTCATAAAACATAACATTGGTAGAAAAAATTATATGCGCAACTCTGGAGTAAACTGCTTTTTGCACTCTTGAACAAAACTGTTCGCGGGAGCAAAAGTTGCAGTTTTCACTCTAGTTGCGCAAAAGATTTCAGAAGTTTACTGTAAAATTGGCGCTTTTTGCAAAAGTGTTAAAGTCGTTGAATAGCATTAAAAATTCTTTTTGGATTCCTGGTCTGAAACAGTAAATCTGTTGACTGTATTGTATATCAAATTCTCCATCTATTTAAACGAGTATAATGCATGTCAAGTGTTACCAACAGTATAGCATTACATGGTATATTACTCAATCGAGTGTACTTAAAATTACACTATTTCTTCTCGCACTACTTCACAACAATTAAAAGAAATATGAACCAAAATTGCATATTAAAGTCTTGTTTACCACGAATGTAATACAATCCAGGAAACATTGTGTTACAACAAATAACGTAAAGAGTCATGCACAATAGGTATCACCCCTAATAGATCCAGTATGTATAGTGAAAGTAGTACCATAGAATCGATACAGTCTGCGTGTCTAAAGTAACTAAATGACCACAATTAGAGCATACTAAACTAGTATTATGTTTGATTGTGTGTGGTGAACAATTGGGCCATTTTATTACTTTTTTAAGTGTTACACATTACCAAATATCTATCACTTAAAAATCCATTGAGAAACTTTTAAAAGTCGATTTTGGTGAATGAAACGTCTCTTAAGTATACATCTCGTGGTCTATAATTTACCAGCGACCTTCTTGCTTCCAATTCGGCCAAATTGTGTAAAATGGGATGAAAGGACTGTAATTTTTTATGGGGCCACTTCCGGGGTGGATTTTGAATTAGTGTTTCATTTAAGTGATACCTATTTCCCTTATCAGTGATAAATTTGCTAAAGCCTTAAATTGAAGCGCCATTAATTGACCGGCAGCTGTTGCTTAAAGGTGCGAGTTAATACACATGAAATTCGTGATAATTAAATACATACCTAATATAAAAAAAAACACTAATTCAGGGTTAAATCTTGCATTTTCTAGCAATACAAATCAATTATTTCCCCAGCAACTTTAATGCACATTAATTGCAATAAACTGAATGAAACCCATTTAATGCCATTAATATCCTAACGAGGAAATAATTGGTACTGTGGCAGATTAAAAACCAAATTCGAATGACAAGACGCAAATGCTCTTTGTCACTAATAACAGCTATCAAGCCCACATAGAATGGAAAACTCAAGGACAGTTTGATTCAGCCATTTAGGTATATTAATTTGGTTTTTAGCTATTTTGTTCGGGTCTAATGACCATTAAATTACCATAATGGTAATGGATAAGTTGTTTTGATTGCCACTTTTGTTGTAATGTGTCTAGATGGTTTTTTTTTTTCGCAAAATAACTCTCAGATTATGCATGTATAGTAGCTTGAGAACAGAATGAAATGCATTTGAAAAAACTACTTGAAAGTAGCATCAAAACAATTACATTTTTCATATCTGATCTGTAACTAGAATAACGTTCTATTTACTTACATTAGTGCCTTATCGGACACTTAACCACTAAAACAAAGCGCGTGAACTCGATTATGCAAATAAGATACAGAAGTAGAGCTCGTTAAACTTCATTGTTGAAAAAAAAAATACAATAGAATGATGATTTATTAGTTTGTTAATTAACGGAGTTCCTCTTCACCATAAGTTGTAGGTAAAACATTTTTCTGTGTGTTTTGTCACTAAATAATTAATTCGCGTTTAACTGCCAAGCCAAGACAATTTCTCGAGCAATTTATATGTTAATCCACGGAGAACTTGCAAAGATCTTTGGAACAATAGAGAGTCAGGCTCTCTTAAATACAGACATTATACACTCTGGTAAGCAAGACGTTTTCTTGTTACGTTCTGCTGTAAATAACTCGTGCTGTGCCTACATCCGACTGTTTTCTTGTCAAAGTTCTGCCCAAGAACTATACAGAATCGTGGCCTAATCTGCATACCTTTGTATGTGACGAAATGGGTGGGTTTTAACCTGTAACTCGAATGGAAGATGGAAAACTACACCAAAGTTATCAAGAAGAAGCATCAAACGGGGAATTTTCCGGTGGTTGAGCATTCTTCTTAAAGCACTTTCTTGCTCATTAACGGCCAGCCACAGTTAATGTTAGGTACAATTAATTTCAAGGTTATAGGAAACAAGCCAAGAATAAACGGCAATTTAGCTTATTTTATAAAACATGTGAACAATTAAGTAACCAACGATGTGTTTCGTTACACGACAGTTGCCCTCGCCTTTTATCGTGTCGGTTTAGATTTCTATCTTTAGGGTTCTCAGCACGACATTTTTTGCACTACCAACACCAACCAGAAACGATCACCACCAATACTATTCTAATTCCGCATAATTAATTCAATTATAATTATCCGAGAATATTCGCCTGCTTATTGTTCTCTGCTCTACAGGAAAACCATTATAACTTTTCCGCATTGTTTATTGGGTTATTAAGTAATCATAGATTTAATAGAACATTACCTTAAGCACGAAGCTGATGTAACAATGGTGTAATTAAACAGATTTTAATTGTAAACTCGTTCAAAAACGCAATTTACTCGCTCCGGAACTTTATTAGCATTGAAGATGTAGGTGAACCTGTTATTCACGCTTTTACCTAAACAAAGTGGTCTGAAAGAGTGAGAAAAATTAGAAGAAAGCTGCACAGTTAATCCTAATTCAAGTTTTGAGTTAACCTAACCTATAAATTGCTTTGCTGTAATGTAAACCAGTCAATTTACAAATTGACTGTGGAACCTTCCTTTCCAACATGTTAAACCCTAAAAAATGAATTTGAAAACCTAGAAAGAGGGTAAAAATTACAATTTTAAAATTGCAAATTAGTTTTAGATGACTCCAGAAATTGCCCTTTTTTATATTTTTAAAAAATTTGAAAATGGCAGGGCTAAAATGACAAATTGAAAATTGCAAAAATTATCTTAGTTAACTTTAGAAAATGCAAGAAATCGAATTTCATGAAAAATATATTTTTTAAATTTTTAAAAAATTTTGAATATGTAAAAACTAAAATGACAGACTAAAAATTGCAAATTGATCTTATAAGGTCCTATAAAATACAAAGAAACAAATTCCATAAATAGTGTTTGAACATTTTGAATATTTTTGTAAAATAAAAAACAGGAAGACAGTATTAAAAAATTTACAAAACATTTTCAAAGGTTTTCAATAGCATTTATAGGTCTATGGAAATTTCAAAATGATGCTAGAAGCCTTTGGCAAATTTAAAATAGTTACCGTAAGGTTTAAGACACTTGTAGAGGGCTTTGGCACTTTTTAGAAGGTTATCAGTAGCATTTAGTGGTCTCTAACACTTTGAAAATGGTTCTACAAGCATTTGGAAATTTAAAACAGTTATGGAAAAGTTCAAGAGAATTATAGAGGATTTTGGTACTTTTTAGAAGGTTTCAAAATGGTCCTAGAGGCCTCTGGCAATATAAAACAGTTATGGAAAAGTTTAAGACACTTGTAGAAGACCTTAGCAATTTTTAGAAGGTTCTCAGTAGCATTTAGAGGTCTCTGACACTTTCAAAATGGTTCTAGAGGCCTCTGGCAGTTTAAAACAGTTATGGGAAGGTTTAAGACACTTGTAGAGCATTTTGGTACTTTTTAGAAGGTTTTCAGTAGCATTTAGACACTTTCAAAATGGTCCTAGAAGCTTCTGGCATTTTAAAAGAGTTATGGAAAGGTTTAAGACACTTGTAGAAGGGTTTGCCATTTTTTAGAAGGTTTGCAGTAGCATTTCGAGGGTTCTGATACTTTCAAAGTGGTCCTAGAGGCCTCTGGCAATTTAAAACAGTTATGGGAAGGTTTAAGACACTTGTAGAAGGCCTTAGCAATTTTTAGAAGGTTCTCAGTAGCATTTAGAGGTCTCTGATACTTTCAAAGTGGTCCTAGAGGCCTCTGGCAATTTAAGACACTTGTAGAGCATTTTGGTACTTTTTAGAAGGTTTGCAGTAGCATTTAGAGGCCTCTGACACTTTCAGAATGGTTCTACAACCCTCTGACAATTTAAAACAGTTATGGGAAGGTTTAATTTGGTCAAAAAAAGCAGTTTTCAGCTTGCTGCTTTTTCAATCATAAACTACAATCAGTGCTGGAATTTACGCAAATGCTGCACATGTTGAGGTACCATAAAACCATCAAAATCACAAACAAAATTGTCAAAAAATTGGACAAAACACTTTGATGACAAAATATGTTACTTAATGAACTCAATTTTAATTTTTTTTTTCAGATTTTCACTTACTTTAGATTAGTATTATCATAGTATTATTCTGTCCAACACCCAGTTTATCCCAACAGTGAATAGGATATGATAAGCGATCGCAGTGTGTAACAAAAGTAAATGCAATCAGATTGGGCCATTACCGCTTTAGTTGCAAAAAGGAAACAGATGGTGTCACTGGAACAATTACGTGAAAATTAGGGCCTCTTTGGGTGTTCGGCATGAGTGCTCACCGCAAAATTCACTTTGTGTGATCACCTATCTAGTAAGTTGATTTAATAGGACAGTGGCGCCCTTGTACCACACTGTGATAGTCCCCAGAATGCTTTCACATTTGCTGTCATTTCCATGAATTCAAACATTAGACAATTCAACTCAAGTAGATAACTAAGTATCACAATAAGCATTTTTAATGGTTTAAACAAACGAAATTCGAGGACCAAATCGTTTAAAACAAAATTAAAAGTTTTGTTAATTTTTATGGTCGTTGAACACGTAAATTTATCGTAATCTAAGCAGGATATCCTAAATGGCTGTTTTCCCAGTGGCTGCAGTTTGTTAGCCGTAGGTGAGAGAGTACCGGCTCTATTGTGTTAAGCCTCGATGGTTCTTATCTGATTATCAGCAAGTTTATCGGAGATATAGCTTTCCCCTTGTTCGTATATAACACTCCCGGCAAGCGGACTAATTTTTCGTGCTGGACATTTTAACGATATAGAGTGTGTTTGGTGTGAACGTATAGTGGGAATTTAATGGGGTAGATCAGTGGCGGAGGCACTTTTTTTGCAAAAATTGACACTAGAAGGAAGCCAGAGTAGTGGATTGTTACGTCATTATACAATTTGGGATAATGCTAACTTGAATCTCACAAACCAACTATTTGTGATCCACTTATAAGCGGCACGTCAAACCACCACATTAAGGTACCGAAAAGATGGTATCGGAGACACATTTTTTGCAGTCCCATTTCGACCGACCGAGAGAAATAATTTGATATCATTTTGTCCGGGTGTATAATGGTCACTTAGTGGTTTGAAATCGTCGATTAAAGATCATTTCGAAAAATGGAGCGCTATTATTACCCGGGACTGCATGTGGAATTGCCCGGCTAAACATATGCCTTAAATTAAATGACATTAGTCCCAAAAGCCCATTTCATTTTCGTATTTTGATGAGAATTTGCGCTTAACTTGTTATTATGTTTCAAATTGCCTTTTTTTTAACTCTGAAGGAACAACTAAAATACCATTACAATTGTGCTTTTTATCTGGTCATAAGTAGTGCTATTTGTAACTGAAAGTTTTCAATAATGGATCTTTTAAAGCAATTTGCCTTAAACCAACAAAACAAAAACCTCAAAGTTAATTCACGTTTCTCCACGTTTTAAACCACTAAACAAATATTGGTAAACGTTTTTTCGCCGTTGATCTTTCAGGCTCATCCCGTCGAGATGAGTTTTCAAATTGAAAACGTTCACGATTTCTTGTGGTTTTACTCAGCTTCATGCTTTGATCCTCTTTTGCAGAACCGTACTTGCATCGTTTTTTGCTTTATCATCAAAATGTGCATTAATAGCCAGGAGTTTTGCGAGTCCAACTCTGTTCGGCTAACAGATTTAATTCAATCCATTATTCAATTTTATGAATGATTTGTTTGCTTTAGTCATAAAATTGTTTGTTATAGGAAACCATTACTAAAGTTGGCCGAAACGCATCTCGATGCGGTTTCTTCGTAATATCACAGCACATTAAAAATTTGTGCCTAAAGAATCGAGTAAACAATTTGGCTTCGGTCGACTCTGAATCTTATTTGCCACCGCTGTGATTTACTGTGAAACTTTTTCTGATATTTTTTTAAATTCCATTGATCTTCGACTTATTGCATCAACCGCAACAAAGCTGAATACACAATACATCACCGTTCTTCTGTTACAATTCTTTTGCCGCCTTTAATTAAACCAAATTTTGTCTACAAGTAGAGATTTTTTTTCAGTCTGTTCAACGTTCCAATTTTGTAGTCAAACATCATCGGATTAAAGCAAATGAGCATTTCAATTGCTATTCATGGTTTGGGACTTACCCGGGGGTTTCTTGTGCCCCCAGAATTTACATACTAAAACAGATCTACAATCCGAAACCAATTCCAATCCACTTTGTGTCGGTGAATTCGCACTTTTCTTGAAAACAAAGTTAAAATCTTGGATTCATGCGTGCTCCGACGACTTTTCATCTTTATAAAACGTCTCATCTTGACTTTGCTCCATTTTCTATTCCTTCAGGACTTTCCGTCGAATTATTGTTATTATGTGGGAACGTGTCTGGAATGTGGACAAAGGCAATTTGGATTTATTTGCTTCAGAACGTGATGGAGACTATGAAAGATGACTTATTTTTTGATGTGGTTTGTTTGTTATTTTTCTTAGAATTTTTTAAGTTCTTAAAACTAACATGTTTAGAAGAAAAACAGTAAATAGTGAAAGAGTGTGTGTTTTTTAGTGGTATTTGACCTTCTCAATCACCTGTGATGCCACTTTTATTATTTTGTTAATAACAGTATATTCTTTAACGCTTATAGAATAAGTGGGAGCAGAAAAACGTTGAAAATGCTAGGGTGTGGTCAGAAATCAAAATATAAATGGGCGTTTCAATGCATATAAATCGGAAAGCTTTGTCTGAAATGTAATTTGTAGTTTATTTACAAATAATAAGGTTTTTCGGTAATTTACAGGATTTTGAAAATGCGTAAATAAATTCAAATTAACAGTTTTGCCGCGTATATGATCTTACCGAAATATCGAATTTCAAAAAGTGGAAAAAAAACACGTTGCTTTGACCCTAAATTATTCCCTTACTTGATAAGCTATGTCAAAATGTCATAGAAAACAAAAGATAGAGCAGATTTTAAGCTTTCTAAAAATATCCCCACTTGAGTTGATTCATAACATCGTTTGGACGCTAGAGGGCGTTAAAATTCTTTCACCATAAAATCACATATTTTGTGACACTCGTTGCTTTGACCCTAAATTACTCCTTTATTTGACAAGTTACGTCAAAATGTCATAGAAAACAAAAGATAGATCAGATTTCAGGGTTTCCAAAAATATCCCCACATGAGTTGATTGATAACACCGTTTGGCCGCTAGAGGGCGTCAAATTTCCTTTGCCATATTATCACATATTATATTGTAAATATTTTTTAGTCAGATTTCATGTATCTCTTTGTCACCTCATTTTAAAGGAAATTTCACGAAGTTTCAAGAAATGACAGACAAAATGGCTTTCCAGGCCGCCATTTTGAATTTTCTGTCAAAATATTGACTTGCACCTCATTTTAAAGGAAATTTCACGTAGTTTCAAGAAATGACAGACAAAATGGTTTTCCAGGCCGCCATTTTGAATTTTCTATCAAAATATTGACTTGCGCCTTATTTTAAAGGAAATATTGTGTAGTTTCAAGAAATGACACCCAAAATGGCGTCGCAGGCTATAATTTTTTTTTACAATTTCTTTCTAGGATGACCCATTTTTTATTTGATTTTTGGAATCTACGTCAAATTCTAGGCCTACTTGATGTAAAATGTCTGTATCGACAAATCAACTGTTTTTGCTCTAGCAGTCTTGATTAACCGCCGAGCAAAAATTCCTAATTTGAGCGAAATTTTCGTGAACTTTTCCAGAAAATCGTGAATAACTCGCTTATTTGAACCATCCTGTATATACGAGCTATATAACAAAAGAAAGCTAATGAATGGGGCTCTCACGTGACGTTAAGCAAACACGGCTAAGTTTCCCGGTTCGGCCGCTAGAGGGCGTCAAAGTTGCCCTTAGTTTTTTGTGGTACAAAATTGACATAATTTCCAGGTCATCCCCAAAACGGTAACAGTTAGGGCAAAACAGTACATTGTTTTTCACTTTTTTTGGTACAGGGTGTTTCTCAATTTTTAGTTTCCGGGAATTATCTCAAAAACTGTGTTAAAGGCAAAATTGTTAAAAACTTGAATTTGACACCCTCTAACGGTAGAACTATCACACCAATGACCTTTTTTGAATACACCGTTGAAAAGCCTTTGGTCTAGACTATATTTAATCTTCAGTGACATTTTGCAGTAAATGCTAAAATAATTGAATTATTTTAGGTTAAAACAAAAGTGGTTAAATCACTATGTTATATTTTTCAACCGTTATTTTCTCGAAAACATCTGAATATCACACACAGGATGAAACATACCCACAACTTTACATAGAATCCATAAATCGTACAAAAAATGGGGGTTCTCATTTGAAAATCTCAACTCGAAGGGCATATCTCAATTTTGGGACACCCTGTACATCAAATTTTTTCCTCAAAAATTGCGCCTTTTCTGAAAGATAAATCCCTGAATTTTAATCGAATTTATCCCATACTTTATGGACACACTGTATACAGGATAAATGCTTACGCAGTAAACTTTTTTAAAACTCCATCAATATTGGCAAATAGGTTGATGTCAGGAAAGCTTATGTTTGTTTGCCATTATTCGTGGCATTTATGACAAATTTTGTACTTTAACTTATTGGTTTCAAGTTAATTTCGACCATAATGACTTTATACTTTCTCAGTTAAAGAAAATAAAGTTGCTTCTTTACTGAAATCTTCTTTAATTTAGTTATGTAGCGTGTTAGAGAAATATTGTGATTTCGAATCCAAACGCGTTATGATTCAAAAGTCACGTGACCTCGATCATGGTGTCATGTGATTTTTGGATTGTAACGCGTTATTCAAAATCATGGGAATCATAGGATTCCTTTTGCTTGCTACACTTCAGGCAAATTCTGACACTGAAGTTTTTTTTTAAATATTTAATGTTATGCAGGATTTACTACATTTACAACAATCACTTACTTTATTAAATAAATAAAGCCTCAAAGACCCATTAATTTGTCGTAATTCCGAATTTACGGCAGATTACGGCTACAATTTCCCCATATGGGTTCAAAAGTGCGCACACGTGAGCTCTTAAAATTGTAAAGGTTGAGCATTTGCCAGTTGAACTGCGGTTTATCACGCAGTCGATCCTCTTAACGTGGGAGAGAGGGTGCAAAAACAAGCCATGGGGGAGTCTATAACACTACACAAGTGCCTACTTAATCCCGCTTTTATTGCCGTGAATAGTCGTTCAATGCATTCGTTATTATTTCCAGGGCTTGAAGTTAAGTTTGAAATTATATGCTTCAGCCCTTGAAAAAAAATTAAGTTATTACTATAACAGGAAAGTCACTTGTAGGCTTTACAATATTATTGAGAGCCTGTGGGCTTTGTTGTATTATTATGAAAGTTGTGACGTTTGACCTAAAAGCTTAATGGTATTCCTCAATATTCTAACGGGTAAAACAGGTCCAACATGTAAATTAGTAATAAATTGATTAACAACAAAACACTATTAAATTAATCTATGGAAATACTAATTTGTGACTCAACGTCATGGCACGAATAAATCATTTAGTTTTTATTAAGATCTATATTCTAATGGGGATTACTTGTGAGAATTCATAGATAACGTTTATTAATAATGTTCCAAAGCTGTTTTCGGCTACTGGACAGCGGGGATTAATTATCTGTGTTAAAACAGAAGCCGTGTTAGGAACATCTTAAAATTAAAACACGAATACTTAATATTAAACCCCAGGGACCGACTGAAAGGGAAAAGTGATAAGTTTATCTTAAAAGCTTTTTAATATTTCAAAATGTAGTGGGCGAGGTATAATAAAAATTTCCTAATGATATATTAATTCATAACTCTTATATAAACACTTAATTACTGAAATTTGAATGTATACTGCCCACTTACAAAAAATACTTTTATTAAAACCCCCTTTAGGATATCATCAAGAAAAACTATAGATGTTTGTTGTAAATGGATAATTTTAATTAATGAAGTGTTGTCTTTTTTCTTTGTGTAATGTGAAGCCCACACGATCATCAGATCAAGATAAGAAGGGCATATTAGGCTTGCAACAAATCGTAGTAAGATTTATCAGATCGTTGGACAAGTTA
The DNA here is from genome assembly GCF_016097725.1 of Ips typographus. Taxonomy (NCBI): domain Eukaryota; kingdom Metazoa; phylum Arthropoda; class Insecta; order Coleoptera; family Curculionidae; genus Ips; species Ips typographus. The sequence continues at coordinate 7,550,592 of NC_138430.1, read as the reverse complement.
CCCGGCGCCAGTCTGACCAGTTTACAATTTAAGATTTACACACCTAAAAAAATTTTATACAGTTTTTAAACATTTTATTTAGAATTATTTAAACATTTTCCTCAACCAACCAAACCAATTCAACATCTTCAGAAAGGACCTACTTAATGATTGCTGATCGAAATTGAAGTTCCGTTGAAGTATTTGTGTAGTTAAAGAAGATTAACACTTTTATGACAAGAGGAGAAAAAGTTGTAGTAATTTGCTTAGTTATTGGTTAAATCAGTATGATTTGGAAAATTAACGTTTCTTTGTTTTGTGAAATATCTTTGCTAAATTTTGTATTTGGTCACATGATTTGCACTTTTTTACTGAACTCTTTGGAATCTTCTACAAATCTGTATTTACTGCTAAAAACTATAATATTGGAAATCCACAGAAATTTAGATTAAATTTAGAGCGGATTTGCAGCAGATCGTATAGGCCATTTCACTTACTTTCTCTTAAACTGAAAAAAGAAAAATTCTGAAAAAACTCAGAGCGGAAGTACCACACCGTTTGGCCGCTAGAGGGCGTCAAAGTTCCTTCACCATAAAATCACCTATGTTTTGACACACGTTGCTTTGACCCTAAATTACTCCCTTATTTGACAAGTTACGTCAAAATGTCATAGAAAAGAAAAGATTTTTCCAAAAATAACCCCCGATGAGTTTATTGATCATATGTTTGGTCGCTAGAGGGCGTCATTAAAAAAATTTGCTTTTTTTGTACTTATTTTACCTAATTTGGTATAAACATGCCCTTTGCTGTGCATTGGAAGTCTCCTGGATTAAAAAAAAATATTGCCAAAATTGCACTTTTTGCAAAAATGGAATTTTTTCATTTTTTGAATGATAGATATTATATATGTAACTTTTTTATTTGAACTCTTATAGATTTCACTAAAACGCCATTAGAAAGAAGATAAAAAATACTACAATAAGAGCCAAAACTGGCCTCTCTAGCTCTTCATGTTACCGAGATATTGAATTTCAAAAAGTAGTAAAAAAAGACCCGCAATACCCCCCCATTCTTTCAATTTTTTTGAAAAATTAAAAATTTTAAAGTGCTTTTTTTGTACTTATTTCACCTAATTTAACGTCCTTTGGTATAAATATACCCTTTACTGTGCATTGGAACCCTCCTGGAGCAAAATAAAAATTTGCCAAAGTTCCACTTTTTGCAAAAATAGCATTTTTTCAATTTTTGGATGATTGTAACTTTTTTATTTGAACTCTTGGAGATTTCACTAAAACGCTATTAGAAAGAGGATAAAAAATACTACAAAATGAGCCAAAACTGGCCTCTCTAGCTCTTCATGTTACCGAGATATTGAATTTCAAAAAGTAGTAAAAAAAAGACCCGCAATCCCCCCATTCTTTCAATTTTTTTGAAAAATTAAAAATTTTAAAGTGCTTTTTTTGTAATTATTTCACCTAATTTAAGGTCCTTTAGTATAAATATACCCTTTACTGTGCATTGGAACCCTCCTGGAGCAAAATAAAAATTTGCCAAAATTCCACTTTTTGCAAAAATAGCATTTTTTCAATTTTTGGATGATTGTAACTTTTTTATTTGAACTCTTGGAGATTTCACTAAAACGCTATTAGAAAGAGGATAAAAAATACTACAAAATGAGCCAAAACTGGCCTCTCTAGCTCTTCATGTTACCGAGATATTGAATTTCAAAAAGTAGTAAAAAAAGACCCGCAATACCCCCTCATTCTTTCAATTTTTTTTTAAAAATGAAAAATTTTAAAGTGCTTTTTTTGTACTTATTTCACCTAATTTAAGGTCCTTTGGTATAAATATACCCTTTACTGTGCATTGGAACCCTCCTGGAGCAAAATAAAAAATTGCCAAAATTCCACTTTTTGCAAAAATAACATTTTTTCAATTTTTGGATGATTGTAACTTTTTTATTTGAACTCTTGGAGATTTCACTAAAACGCTATTAGAAAGAGGATAAAAAATACTACAAAATGAGCCAAAACTGGCCTCTCTAGCTCTTCATGTTACCGAGATATTGAATTTCAAAAAGTAGTAAAAAAAGACCCGCAATACCCCCTCATTCTTTCAATTTTTTTGAAAAATGAAAAATTTTAAAGTGCTTTTTTTGTACTTATTTCACCTAATTTAAGGTCCTTTAGTATAAATATGCCCTTTGCTGTGCATTGAAACCCTCCCGGAGCAAAATAAAAAAATTGCCAAAATTGCACTTTTTACAAAAATGTCAATTTTTGAATGATTACAAAACCATGTTTTATATCTCTTGAAATACTATTAAATTGACTATTAATTGTCATACAAAAGTTCGTACAAAGTGAATCAAATAACACACAACACAAATTATACATAAAACTTTGATAATGTAATATTCACTTTCTAGTGTAAAGTTTCTTAACAAGGAAGTGATCAATAAAAATGTGAAAAATGTGGTTTATTGTCCCATTTAGCCTGTTTGCCCTTAATCCACCTCTACACTTCATAAAGGTGTTAACCCCAACCCTAAAACACACCAAACTATCTCTGAATCAACATTTCATGAATGAGCCAGTAATATCAGCACCATAAATCATCTGACACGTGATAGTTTGAAGTATTAGTGGCCGAACGACACGTGCCCGTTCACAACGGCAAAGTGCCCACGAATTATAAACATTAATCGCTTCAGTTTTTAATGGAGACTTTAGTAATTAGAAGGGCGCACGCATAACAACTATGGGAACCTGATTCATACTCTAGAATCGCCTATCATAACATAATTAGTTGTTCATACGCCTCTTAGAAATATCGACGCTACCCTTCCAAATGTAACCGGATATATTTTCGAGAAAGCTCGGCCCAACGTCCCAATCCATGAATAACAATGTAAAATGAGCCTCAATCATCTTATCGGCAAACAGATCGCGAACATACCACGCCATAGGGTCTCTATCCCGATTTAGGGCCGCGTATCCAATAACGGTGCCCTTATCGTGCCTTTTGCGTTTGGGGGATTCCGAATTTAAATTTGTCTCTTTGATATGCAGCATCGATGCTTTTAATAATTGTTTTTAGCCGATTTAAATGTTTGAATCAAGTAACAAGAGAATACCAGATGGAGGATATAGCAGGCCAAATGTTTTTTAGATTTGTAACTGATAATATTGTTTGAAAGCTGTACAGGGAGAACTGAACTGTACTTATAGAAGAATATATTAAATACCAAATGCTTCCAAAAAAAAAAAATCTGTAGAGACTATACATCAATGGTTCCCGCATAATACGAATGCAAAATCTTTTATCCGTCTATAAAATACTGAAAAATCGAAAAGTGATTTAGCAGGATTTGAACATTATATCCATCCATCCATCGATGCTGATCCCGATTCTTCATGGTCATGCCGCTTTAAAAATCTAAAGTCCCTAAAAGCACCCCACATATCGGCTTATCTCCGTTCTTTGTGTACAATAGAATTTAAGCGTTTCCTTATACGGGAGTGATTTATGTCGATATAAATATTAATGAGTCAACCAATGACTACTTTGGTCCATTCATAGCTAATGTAACGTAAATATTCTTCAGTTATGCTCCGCAGTTCATAATGGAAATGACAAATTACCAATAAAACGACGGTTCCCTTATTTTTGCTGGATTATTCCGTTGATAGCTGGGGGGTGTGTTTACGACACGTTCTCGTTATTTATTTATTTATTACTAATAGCAGTAGATAGCATCGGAAAATAAAGAGTCACACACAGAAAGCGCAGACATCTTATCATAAAAACGATAATTTAAAACTTTAAAGGCAATCAATGAAATGGTTGTCGCGATAAATGGGGGTGATCCATCAAGTCCTTAGTGCAACACGAAAAAGAAAAACGACGCATAAGATCGAGATAGTGCTTTCGTAGGATGTAGTCAGTTAAATTAAGGTATCTAAACATGACAATGGTTCTGATAAGGTTCTCCACAACTAATCGATATATCTCTTAGCGCCAGCTTAACAGGTTTCTGGGCTGCGACAAACCCAAATCGGTTTAGGTGAGGAAACTTTTTAAACCGAACGAATTTTGACACCGTTTGTTTTTTTTTTCCTCATTTGACAAGTTACGTCAAAAAATTTCATGTTAAAAATTTCGGTTAGCAATACTGTAGTAGAAAAAAAAGTGTGTAACACCCAGCTGGTTAAAAGAAGTTTTATTAGTAATGTTATTGACAATAATAAAAGTACCTTTATTAGCATATAAAACAAAACATTAATATCATTAAAAATATGAAACTTAAGTGAAGAAAGTGGCAGTGATCTTACAGTCGAAATCCGCATACAAAACAAAGAAAAATGAATATGATAATTTATTAAAAACTGAAAAAATTTTAAAATATGAGATAATTAGATGAAAACCATGTGGAGCCTATGTAGGAAGCTGGTAAGGAAAATAAATAAATCGAATGATGTTACTGGAGGTGACTACGCATTATCAAACCAAATGAATAGACACTTTCTAACTGTAGTACCAAATTTATTAAGCAAACAAAAACTATTGCTATTTCAGTGTAACATAAATGAAAACACAATCAATCAATGTTTCTCAAGCCTGTAACGAAAGATGAATTGTTAGAAATCGCCGGTAAACTAAAAAATACACTTCGGGAGATGACAATATCCCAATATGTATTGTTAAATCAAGTATAATACAATTTCTGGATATATTGAGGTATCTTATTAACAACTCACTGTGTGCTGGCATCTTCCTTGACGAGCTGAAAATTGCAAAAAACATAAAGCCTTTATTCAAAAATAAGGGAGAAATAGAAGACCCTAACAACTACAGGCCGATATTTATACCCAGTTTCTCCAAAATATTCGAAAAAGTAATGAGTACTAGGATTCTAAATTTTTTGAATTGCAATAGCTTGTTGGCAAACAATCAGCATGAATATTTGACTGGCAGATCTACAAACACGGCTATCTTATGATATTGCTTTGGGTATTTTTCTGGATCTGAGCAAGGCATACGATTGTGTTAATCACGAGAATCTGCTAGTCAAATTATGGGATAAGGGGAAAAGCAAGTGAATGGATCAAATCATATCTGTCAAATAGGCCGCAAAGAGTGGTAATAAATTCGGCAAAATCCGAAATAGGTATAAGCAATACGGGGATTGCTCAGGGAAGCATTTTGGGTCCCGGTCTTTTTGTTATTTATATTAATAACATGTACAATATGGGAGAAGAATTTATGTTAACGAGCTATGCAGATGACACCAACATTCTACTATCTGGCTCAGACCTGCCTGGCCTTGTGGTCAAGGCTCAGGATGCCTTACACCAAACCTCTAATTGGCTCAAACAGAATCAGCTAATATTGAACACCGAAAAAACAAAGTTAGCAATTTTTAAAACAAAAAATAAACGTCTAACTGTTAATGATTCAATACATGTAAATAATGAAACTTACAGATGTTATTCTTGTATTAAGTTATATAATAGTTTGCCAATGTCACTTAAGAATCAAACCAACGTAATATTTTTTAAGAAAGAGCTAAAATCATTGTTAATTAAAATAGAGTCATATTGAACACAGGAATATTATAACAAACTACAAGGTAGAAATTTATGTTGGCATTGCGGATATTACAGTAAGATAGGTAAAAGCAGCATCCACCTATTGATTTATTGACGCTATTTCATTTTATGTACTATAAATATGTAATTTTAAATAAAGAAACATTAGAATTTCCATAATAGTGGATGCATCAAAATGAAAATGCTTGCATTATTACTAGCAAGGAGTTTTGAGTAGACAGATTAATTTCTTGAACTATCACCAGTCTCGTTACTGCAATTTTCCTGCAGTTTAATTCAATTCCTCTCGGCGTGTCTCAGAAATTCCCAACAAGTTCATAAAAGGGCATCAAAGGACGAGCGTCTCTAAATAATTCCCGTCCGATTTGCTCGGCCACTAAAACAGCTCTTTCAACTGAAACTGCTTGTGTATTCTCCTGCGGCTTTTGGCTTTTCAGCACGTATCAGCTCACTTTACTATATTTACTGGCTGTGCTTTGCCTTGGCTAGTGACCTTTCCCTTGTTGGAAATCTTTCCCGAATGTACCCTTAAAAGCCCTTTCAATTTTTCAATATCGTCGTAACCATGTTACGTTCGGGCTGCTATGGACCGTTCCTGTTTGTGTTTGCTCCAGCTCAAACAAAGTGGCCCTATTCGCTTTTTAAAATGTCTCTTTCTACTTGAATAGAGGCTTTTATACCCCACTTTTGAGTATACCGATTCCCTGGATATCTGAAAATGTCATTTCAGGTCAGATCGCTTAGACTTGCTACTGTTGTATTCCGGTGTAATATTAACCCCCTGCGAGGGTTTTGTCGAATTATTTATCATCCTTTGTGACAATTTTCAATTTTCCAACAGTGACAAATAAAACCAATTACGTTGCCAGTGTCCAGATCCAGTGGTGCAATAACACGTCACGTAATAAGTGATATATCGTTTTCGTTTAAGTTGAGAGAAGTACAGAAATAAATTGCTGTGGTAAATCAATACAGCTAAAAATAAAAGGGAGCTAAAAGAAACTCGACTCTCGAGTTGATAAACGACCATCCAAAGAATTCACTTAGGGCTAATTTCGACGGTGACAAACCCCATTGTTGACGTCTTTCTCCCCCCGTTAACTAAGTAACGCGCCAAATTAAGAGGGTTTCTTTTCGAGAAACAGGAAACAATGCTACACATACGCATTTATCTTGCAAGGGCGGTAACTGAGGTTTTTACCATCATATATCACCGACTACTGGCTTGGATTAGGATTGGATTTCCTTTTTTCTGCTTTCGGACACTTTTAAAATAAACAAAGGACGTTTTCTCATTTGTTACCCAAACATATCTTGAAATGTATTAATACCCAAATTGGTTTTATATGTTTTGGTTTTTTTACCGTTTTCTGCAAAATTCGGAAAACGTCAGTGAACTAAATTGGCAAAAAAAAACGAGTTTTTTCCTGATGATAATAGTTAGAACTAGGTACCCTTTGGGGAAACTGTATGCATCCCCAAAAAAACATTTTTAGTTCCCTGACAGAGTAACAATTGATGTGTGTCCACTATAAGGATCTTGGTTATTTTAAGAAATAGTATGTAAATACTGGTTACTGCAGTCATTTTAACAATGCCAAGAGACTAACTGTCCTGAAACCTCTAGAGAGCTTTTAAAATTATCTTTCTTGAGTCTTTTTGAAGTGGTTTTAAATATGCGACCAAATACCACTAAAAGCCTTCCAAAAATTGTAAAAAACATGTTGTAAACACTCCAAAAATTTAAAAAATTACCAAGGTTCTAGAGTTATTTAGAGAAACTAGCAGAACCAGATGCCTTTACTAATTGTCTTAACTTTTCTAGGAAGTTTTAAAATCGCCGAAAAAACGTTTGTATATTTGAAAGTCTTCTCTAATTTAAGAAATAATATTAGAAACTGAATACAACGTATAAGCTATGCATTTTTTGATAATCAGGATAACTTAACTCTAAAAGTTTCTTGCCTAATTGACTGTTGAATTCTCCCAGTAAATTCAATAGACCGTCTAGCAATATGATTTTTTTGTTACTGTTTTGCAACGATAATATCCAATTGGTTAATCATATCAGTTTTAATAAGCACCTTTATTGACAGAAAATATACAGAATTCTTCAAAATTTAAATAATATTATAAGTGTTTTTGGTAAGAACCATATTACCTCAAATTAAAATTACGTCATAGTAATATACATACATACAATCTGTACTGTTTTCAATAGCACAACAATATGTAATAATAATAATTTAAAGAGCACTCCTTGACTATAATAAATACGGTTATTTTGTATTATTTCATTTTGATAAGTTTGTGAATTTGCGATGTACTGAATAGTACCAAATATTTTCAAACAGTTTAACTGTCAAAATATGTGTTCAGATCCAATCAGCTAACCTATTCTTATGTCAAAGTAAATTTCAAGTAAAAACGTACATTTGTGTTTTATTTGCTTAGAGTAAATCAAAAGTGTTAAATCCAAAACCTAACCCAGCTTTTAAAATTGATTTTAAAAAAATCTGAAAAACGCTTTGTATTATCTGAAAAGAATAAAGTGTAATTCAAGATAGATGATGATTACGTCATCATCTGCTTTTCTTAGCAGGCGAGTTTAGTTTAGTTGTAGTTGTCACTTTTCAATGTTGTCATATTGTTTTGTAAGGAGTAAAAGCGTGAGTTCTCAGCACTTTAAAGTAGCTGAAGTAATAGAAAATAGAAAAACAATAGAATTGCCAAAACAAGAGATTTAATATGACGCCAAAATATGAGGATTTGACACTTGACACGCTTAACGAAACCGTTATGGGGTATTATTTAGATTATTATTAGTATTATTGCACACTATATTATAAGATTATGTGGATTATCAATATTAGTAAGATTAATGCATATTATTAATATTATTTGGTGAGTGACACCAAAATAAATAGATTAAATAAACTAGAAAAAGCTTTACTCAGGTAGCACAAACCATGACGTAACCACCAACTGCTGTGGCTTGCTCTGTTGGTTGGTGAAATTTTTTTGAATTTTGGACAGCAATTTCAGTTTGATTATTTAGAACAAATTTTAAGTGTCTCTCTCTAGGAAGTTTTAAAATCTCCAAAAAAACGTTTGTATATTTGAAAGTCTTCTCTAATTTAAGAAATAATATACTGAATACAACGTACAAGCTATACATTTTTTGATAATCAGGATAACTTAACTCAAAAAGTTTCCTGCCTAATTGACTGTTGAATTCTCCCAGTAAATTCAATAGACCGTCTAGCAATATGATTTTTTTGTTATGTATTTTTGCTAGTCTGTTAAAATTGTTCAAATTTATTAATTTACTCTCATTTTGGTTTTAATCGGACTGACAAATTCTGAACTAAAAGATACATTTATATAAGCATTATCCCTCGAACGACAGTAGTCATCGACTTTGTTCCCCCTAATGTCATTTCTTTCGTAGAAAAATCCATTTATCGGCAGATAATAGGAAAAGCGAGGCCACATTTACGTAATTTGTTCACCCCCCGTATTTTCTACGTAACACTGGTAAAGTAGTCATTAAACCTAAGGGGGAAATGTGCCGCTTCATTGGCTATCTCGTTCCCTAATTCGCTGGAAATTGCCGACCATCCAACGCTGTCACCGCGAATCATATCTTCTGCTTCAGGAACGAATTGCGCAGACCGGGAAAACGAGGAATAAAGAATATAAAGTGGTTTGTATTAGTTCATTTTCCAGGACCATATCAGATATAATCACTAAATTGACTAGCCAAGCTCAGAAATCTCAGAAACAACTCTTGCATCTGATATTTTACTCAGAATGAATAAATAATTTGAGAATGAGAAAACATCCAGAAAACCGGTAGTGCAGTACTAATTTTAATGGGGTAATGACGGATCGGAAGTTGACCGCACAGACAGGCGAGAGCAAATATTTCTTTAATGTGCCATTAGAGTGACAGAATTGGACGCACCGAACCGGAAGTGTGAACTCGCATTATTAGCTCTATATTAGCCACCCCCCCATGTTAAAGGGACGCGACCATTAGAAAGGGTGAGATATAATATAGAATTTCACCCCTGCTGGCGGACTATCATCAGCTCAACGACAATAATACAAAATAAATTGGTTCGTTTGCATTTTAAATTTGCACCCAATAATTTTTAAGTGGATTCGAATTAGCTTGAAGATAAAATAGATATCTGTTGTTTTACTTCGGTAAGTTTTTTTTTAAACAAACTGACAAGTTGTTGTTGTTGGAAAGAATGTTAGTAAAAATTGTCCCATGTCAAGTAAATACTGGTAGGAGGAGGTATTTAAAATAAATAGGGGAATTTGAGTATTGTTGCCAAGTCAAAATATTTTGTGACAAAAAAATTTATTAAAACAAATTTTATTTTACATAATTCTACAGTACAAAGGTATTAGAATTTTTACGAAAAATCTAATTAAGGAAAATTAGTAGTATAATATGGCGTATGCTGCCATCTACGGTCTAAAACAACAACTAAGAGAAGTGTGTCTTTACAGGCAACTCCCATCTATAGAAGCAAAATTAGAAAATCGCGGACATTATGGTGGCACTTACTAGTTACTCGTTTATACAGCAGGCGGCAGTATATGGGCCGATGCAGGCACCGCCCTCTATACAAGAAAGCCTAGAATGTCACTTTTAATGGCGGCGTTAGTGGTTTTTGTTTTGTACAACAACCTATACAGATGCAGTAGAAAATATGTTTTTTTAAATTTTTTCGTGTAGTTGAAGTTGTAAGTGAAAAATCAAAGAACGCTTCATTCTTGTATAGATATGGCTTTTTATACCCAATAAAGTCCAGCCAAAGCAAGTTTGGTTAGAACCCTTTGTCCTGGAAAGTACAACAAACTAATGTGAAAACTGCTCAATCAAAAAAAATTTGGAAATCCTTGAAGCTAGGTAAGCAAAACTGGTAAATGGGTTTTATATTATTACCAAGACCTTTCTTTTAAAATGTAAATGTGCCAATGGAACTTCTAAAAGATGTCCTGTTTCTTCAGAGTAAACCTTTGTTGCTCTCAAAATGTAACTCACATACCTATGTATGTAAGAGGCAATAAGTTTACTGAATGAGAAAGCATATTGTACTTGCCACTGAGTATTGTGTTGGAGTAAAATCATTCTAGTTCAAAGCTTTCAACCACTATTGGGTTCGAGCAGGGTCTTTTGGAAAGTAAAAGACTGACACTTTTGGGCCTTTCACCAAATTGCTTTTACAATTTGGCAAACAACAACTGGACGGCATATTGTAGAGGCAATAGAATAAGTTAAAAAAACAACAACAAATTATAGAACAATGACGGAACAATAACAATAGTGATAACAGAATAAAATTAACACAAACTACACTTTCACTAGAACAATAAACATATAAACAACAATATATAATAGCAAACAAAAATTACTTTGGCAAGTAATCCCAAGTCCTGACTTTAAACCTTAAAAATTAATTTAATCATGGAAAAACTCAATTTCCACAATACAAACAAATGCAAACTGTCAACCACTATTTCGGCCATATTGGAATTTTTGGCATGCTCCTTCTTGGCTTTCTTGTACAGAGGGCGGTGGCATCGCCCGATATAGTGCCGAGCCCTATAAGACTGTATTTTTGTACAGAAAAATCGATATACAGGATGTACGAGCAGTGAGAAAAAACACGCTTAAAATTTGTTCTAAATAATCAAACTGAAATTGCTGTCCAAAATCCAAAAAAATTTCACCAACCAACAGAGAAAGCCACAGCAGTTGGTGGTTACGTCATCGTTTGTGCTACCTGAGTAAAGCTTTTTCTAGTTTATTTAATCTATTTAATTTGGCATCTTTTTTTTTGGTGTCACTCGCCAAATAATATTAATAATACGCATTAATCTTACTAATATTGATAATCCACATAATCTTATAATATAGTGCATAATATGCAATAATACTAATAATAATCTAAATAATACCCCATAACGGTTTCGTTAAGCGTGTATATTTTGGCGACATATTAAATCTCTTGTTTTTCTATTTTCTATTACTTCATCTACTTTAAAGTGCTGAGAAGTCACTCTTTTACTCCTACAAACAATGTGACAACATTGAAAAGTGACAACTACAACTAAACTAAACTCGCCTGCTAAGAAAATCAGATGATGACGTAATCACCATTTATCTTGAATTACACTTTATTCTTTTCAGACTATACAAAGCGTTTTTCAGATTTTTTTTTAAATCAATTTTAAAAGCTAAAGGTTTTGGATTTAACACTTTTGATTTACTCTAAGCAAATAAAACACAAATGTACGTTTTTACTTGAAATTTAATTTGACATAAGAATAGGTTAGCTGATTGGATCTGAACACATATTTTGACAGTTAAACTGTTTGAAAATATTTGGTACTAATCAGTACATCGCAAATTCACAAACTTATCAAAATGAAATAATACAAAATAACCGTATTTATTATAGTCAAGGAGTGCTCTTTAAATTATTATTATTACATATTGTTGTGCTCTTGAAAACATTACAGATTGTATGTATGTATATTACTATGACGTAATTTTAATTTGAGGTAATATGGTTCTTACCAAAAACAGTTATAATATTATTTAAATTTTGAAGAATTTTGTATATTTTCTGTCAATAAAGGTGCTTATTAAAACTGATATGATTAACCAATTGGATATTTTCGTTGCAAAACAGTAACAATGGTATAAATTTAAACCTAAATCTCGTTATAACATAATTACATACAAACAGATAAAACAAAATTGGATCTAAAAGCTCTTTACAATATTTTCAAACATACACGTTAGCACGCTCTATCACATTGATATTTAGAATTTATTTTCTTGTAATATTTAGATGAAATAAACCATTTTGAGCCGTCAAAAACAGTGGTTTTGTGCTTTTTTCCAACTTAATACATCAATTTTCTATTGTATATAGTATTATTATATCACTAACACCTTGAGCGTTATTTATCGTTCTAGAAAACTAATAGTGTCCTTACCACAATTCTACGCTGTTGAGTGTAAATAAGTCTATTGCAGAAGAGGGATATTATATACATAACAACGGGCCTTAAACGTATATTTAACAACAAATTATCTATCATCTACTGAATGATTTCCAAATGATACTAGATTTTAAATTCGGTGTTTTACCACTCTATAACTCGATTACCCTAATTGTTTAACTGTCACTGATTTTATAAAATGTCAATTAACACACAGTCCACACGATTTTATAACTTGACAGTTTCCGCAAAATGTTTGTTACCGGTCCTGGACGATTCCTCACTAGGCGGCCTGTGCCTTAACTCCGTTAGTCATATTCTTTCGTCCCTTGTATCTGTTATAAAAAGAAAAATAATTCACTCCCAAAAAACTCTAACTTGTCCATAAAAAATATTAATAATTATCTCGTTACAACATAAACTTATATTACTTTTTTGTTTGACAAAATGGGAGGAACATATTTTTCTCTTTAACTTTTTATGTTATAACGAGATAAGTTAAAGTGTATAACTAGATCCAAAAAGCTTTAATGATTGTTATAGAACACTTAATTATATTCTAATTATAGCACACATATATTTAAAATTTTAATAACAATGTATAATAGTTTCAAATTTAGTGACTTCTGACTGTTGCGTGATATTTCATTAGACGAAAATCGAAGAAAAGAGACTATTTTGAGGTTTTTATCTTTTATCAAAATCCCATTCAGGTATGATGATTATTTGATTTGATTTAAATTACCAGAAACCTTGAGAGCCATTTTGAAAGAACCAGAGACCTTTAAATGCATCTGACAATCTTCTAAAAAATGCCTACAAGGGTCTTAAACCTTCTCAGGGTTGTTTGAATATGTCAGAGGCTTCGAGGACTGTTTTGAATGTGCTAAAGACCTCTAAATGCAACTGAGAACATTCTGAAAAGTTCCAGCTCTCTTTACAACTGTCTTAAACTTTACCAGAACTGTTTTAATTTGCCAGAAGCCTATAGAATCATTTTGAAAGTGTCATAAAACTTGAGAAGCTTCTAAAATGTAACAAAAAGCCTCTACAAGTGTTTTAAGCCTCTCTAGAGTTGTTTTAATATGTCAAAAGCATCAATGACCTCTAAATGCTACTGAGAACATTCTGAAAAGTTCCAGCTCTCTTTACAACTGTCTTAAACTTTACCAGAACTGTTTTAATTTGCCAGAGGCTTATAGAATCATTTTGAAAGTGTCATAAAGCTTGAGAAGCTTCTAAAATGTAACAAAAAGCCTCTACAAGTGTTTTAAGCCTCTCTAGAGTTGTTTTAATATGTCAAAAGCATCAATGACCTCTAAATGCTACTGAGAACATTCTGAAAAGTTCCAGCTCTCTTTACAACTGTCTTAAACTTTACCAGAACTGTTTTAATTTGCCAGAGGCCTATAGAATCATTTTGATAGTGTCATAAAACTTGAGAAGCTTCTAAAATGTAATAAGAAGCCTCTACAAGTGTTTTAAGTCTCTCCAGAGTTGTTTTAATATGTCAAAAGCACCAATGACCTCTAAATGCTACTGAGAACATTCTGAAAAGTTCCAGCTCTCTTTACAACTGTCTTAAACTTTACCAGAATTGTTTTAATTTTCCAGAGGCCTATAGAATCATTTTGAAAGTGTCATAAAACTTGATAAGCTTCTAAAATGTAATAAGAAGTCTCTACAAGTGTTTTAAGCCTCTCCAGAGTTGTTTTAATATGTCAAAAGCATCAATGACCTCTAAATGCTACTGAGAACATTCTGAAAAGTTCCAGCTCTCTTTACAACTGTCTTAAACTTTACCAGAATTGTTTTAATTTTCCAGAGGCCTATAGAATCATTTTGAAAGTGTCATAAAACTTGAGAAGCTTCTAAAATGTAATAAGAAGTCTCTACAAGTGTTTTAAGCCTCTCCAGAGTTGTTTTAATATGTCAAAAGCATCAATGACCTCTAAATGCTACTGAGAACATTCTGAAAAGTTCCAGCTCTCTTTACAACTGTCTTAAACTTTACCAGAACTGTTTTAATTTGCCAGAGGCTTATAGAATCATTTTGAAAGTGTCATAAAGCTTGAGAAGCTTCTAAAATGTAACAAAAAGCCTCTACAAGTGTTTTAAGCCTCTCTAGAGTTGTTTTAATATGTCAAAAGCATCAATGACCTCTAAACGCTACTGAGAACATTCTGAAAAGTTCCAGCTCTCTTTACAACTGTCTTAAACTTTTCCAGAACTGTTTTAATTTGCCAGAAGCCTCTAGGACCATTTTTAAAGTGTTATAAACCTTTAAATGCTATTGAGATCCTTCTAAAATGTGCCAGAAGCCTCTACAAGTGTTTTAACCCTCTCCAGAGTTGTTTTAATATGTCAGAGGCCTCTAAATGCTACTAAGAACGCTATAACAATTGTGACGCAACAGTCAACAGTCACTGAACAGACTGTAGTCAGGATCAGTGCAACATTATTTGGCTAATTTATAACAGGTTTATAAAAGGTGTGTGAAAAACACAACATTTCCACAAAAGGATATAAAAATAATATATAGGCCATATATAAATTGATTTGGGGTATATAATATGAGTAGGTAATTGACATTGGGGTTAATTAGCTTTATATCTCCTTTCGTTCTCTTTGGGTACTTCTTCATAACTACACAACATCAATCTGTGCGATATTTACACTGGATCATTACTTAACTAGTGCATATTGCAAAACTTGACTAATAATTAACGTTCAACCAAATTACAAATAGCTGTCACTGAATTCAGCATCTGATTGGCTACATCTAGACGATCTGGTGTAGACTGAGACGCATCCACCAAAAGCTGAGTCGGATGTTCCAGCATCTGTAATGAAATCAGCTACAATCAAGGTGTCCTTACCTTGGGTAAGCACCGAAGGGTTGGCAACTATCCTCGCCGATTTACTGGAGCTAGTGTCCTTTTCCTTGTCGTGCAGTCTGTCCCTTAAAAGCTTGATTTTTTCTTCTTTCTGCGTACATTTTCACTTTTTCATACAGTTACTTTGAAATAGGCATAGTGACTTACTTGTGAAATAAGTCTTTGCAGTTCTTCATTGTCGCTTAGCAGCCTTTGGTACCTTTCCTCGTCTTCTTTAGAAGGCCGCTCGTCGTGGTTGTATTTGCTTTCAGCCTTATCGTTAGCCCTACTTAGCACAGCTATTACCTGTTATAATTTTCTTTTAAAATGAATTCCAGTGGGAGTACTAGTTGATTTACCTTTGGTAAAAATATAAGAGCCATACAGAGAAAACAACAAAAAGTAATGGCCACAGATATAAAAGCGAAACTAGCATCCTGTTGGCTGGAAATCACCATTGCAACAGGAACAGTGATCAGGCACATTATAACTACATTGTAGATAGTGAGTGCCACGTACTGAGAGTCGTTAATCTGCTTAATTTTTAGTGATCTAGTTTCGTAGGCGAGGAACAGTCCAAATAGCTAAAAAAATTATTTAAAAAACACTACCAAAAACATTACAAAAAAACTCACCAACACCAGGCCTTTATAGGCGAAAATCACGGAAAGCCATACGTTGTTATGATGACTTTCGCAATGTTCCAGTTCTGGTCGAATCTTCGAATCATCGGATTCTTCCAAAGGATCTTCAAGAGGAAATAGCTCCACTCGCCTTTGTAATGGATCGATTACTTGCCACGCTATCATTATGATTAAGTCTATCACCAGAAGTCCGGATACCATGGAATATAGTTTCCAGGGTTGGACTTTTTTCTGTAAGAAAGGCTGTTCAAATCGGTTTTATTAACAGAATTTAAAAACTCCCTTATGCGTCAATCACAGTAGGTCGTAGTTTGTGATTGGTCAAAGAAAAACAGGAAGCTGAAAGCTGCTTTTTTTGGACTAATCACAAACAGTCTCCCTCTGTGATTTTTTTGTAAAAAATTTATTTAAAAATTGCTAATAGATTTTTTTTTCAAAAATTCATCGTTTTTTTGTCTACCTTAACTCAAGATTAATTTTTTTCTGGTTTTCGCATTTACATTAACCCAAGTTTTACTACTCAAGTTTCATGTTTTTCAATTTTATAATCATAAATGTTTTTTCTTTTAGCTTAACCCAAATTTCACTTTCTCACCCAAATTTCATGTTTTTCTCAGATTTACTTAACTTAATTTTACTTGCTAATGCAAATTTTAGATTTTTTCGGTTTTCCCATCCTAATTCTTCTTCGACTTTCTTTGGTTTATCAACGTAAAATGTAGAATTAATGGATCTTTTACCATAAAGTAAAGTCACTTTCAGTCTTGACTCCATGGTGATAATATTATATTCATAAAGGCAAATATATTGATACAGAACAAGTCAATGTGATTGGCAAATACGCATTTAAAATATTTTTATGATAATATGCTGCTATTTTATATGCATTTTTGATCTTTTGCACTTTTTGAGTTTTTGGAGCTCACAAACTTAAGTGCCTCAAAATTTTGACTGTCTCTGTCTTTTGAGGTACAGCAACGGTAAACCACTCAAAAAAATTTTAGTTTTTTCTCCTCTTTCCAATGGTGTGCTCCAACATTACCTTGGTCCCTTTTGGCGTTCAGGGAGTCAAAAAATTGAAGGATAATTTGGTCACCCTGTATGCACTTTCAGAGGACATTATATGTCAGTTTAAAGTCCAGATTCATTTTCCTTGACATTTTGTAAGCAATTTTAACCCTTTTTCCGTATCTCTTCTAGGTTACGACATATTCTAGAAAATCTTGGAGACCAAAAACTCGATTCTATGAAAAAGAGCCTCAAAAGTTTGACTGTCTATAGCTCTGCTGTTTTTTGAGGTACAACAGTAAACCCATACTCAAAAAACGCCGGTTTTCCTCCTCTTTCCCGTAGTGTGCTCCAAAATTACCTTGCTAGTTTTTGAGGTGGTTAGAGAGTTTGGTTTCAGAGATAATCACAGAAAATTTGTGCAAAACAATGTAAGCACATTTTAGTGCATAGACAGGGTGTGGCAGAAAATTATAACGTGGTAAAGTGGTACTGTATTTTTGAAAAAAAGTCAAAAAAGCAGCTTTAGCTTGATGCTGATTTTAACCAATCACAAAGTATTTCCACTGTGCAGAGTTTCACGTAAAATATACTCTTTTTGATGTTCATTCTTCTTGAAAGTAAACGTTTAAGAAAACTCTGAAGAACTATTGAAAAGCAATACAAACTTTAGAGTTTACGCCATATGTAAGTACGGGAATTCCATTTAACATGGCAGAGAGAAAACTTTACTGAATACTTTTAATTGAAACGAGAGTTTCACCAGTTTGTTGTTCGAGGTGATTGTTAAAGTTAAACAACTTGAACTGAACAACCGTACAATTCAATTATAAAACTCTACCACGTTATCACGTATGTTTTTGTTTTTTAGTTTAGTTTATAATGTAAACTTAGACAATTCTCAAACTAAGCAATTCTTAAACTTACCATTCGCCCTTTTGGGTCAGTTTTAGCAGCGGTGCTCAGTCTGTGCACTCTCCAAACTTTGCTGAACATTGCACCAAACGATAAAGTAAAGCCAATAGCAAGAAGCCAAGCTCTTGACTGGCAGATTGACGGAAATGTGTCGGGGCTCACAAATCTTCCATCTAGTCCCAACAGGAATACTGAGGTTAAGCACACAATTATCCCGAACAGCATTATTGTATTGCATACTGGATGGGAAAGCTGTATCACCCTGAAAATTGCATTGCTGCTTGAAGATTTTGTCAACCTTAAAGTCATTAAATAGAGTGGGGTCATGTTGTAAAACTATCCAGATGAACTCAAAACCAACTTAATCCGGTTACACGGTTCCATAAATCCACAATGACCCAACGTTTACAGTGTATTAGGTTTCAAAGTCAGGTTCTCTTATCTTGTGCACAGCATTCCCGAAATTCCTTCTCTACCGTAATATATTATCCTTTTGATGCCGCTATCGAATTTGAATGAGTGAATGTTTGTTCCTTAAAATTCGTTTTCACCTCGCTTTCTTTGAATAATTTATGTGTTCTTTTGCAGAAAACAGACCGTAATGTTAAGCAAATATTACCAACACGTTTTCTTTAAAGGAAATGCCTCAATAGACTCAAACAGGTCTTAATAAAGACCAAATTAGTTTTTTCTCTTGAATCTAGACTAGAAGATAATTGTTTGATTGATTATAATTATCATATCAATTTATTTTCCAGGATTACACTGAAATTTTAATTGATCTTGGAAATTATGTAACTCGAGAATAGTGACAAACTGTTTTAACAAAAAAAAAGAGAAGTTTAGTAAAAACCCCATGATCTTGATTTTGCAAAGGTCTGAACGATAAAGGGAGTGTCCAAACGACTCCAATCCATCAAAGTCCAAAATTTCAGCCAATTGTCTAAACAGATTGAATGCAGTCGGTATTTGGTTTAGTCTATTCATACATTTTCCCGGAATTTCCATGGCCATTGAAGGAGTGTCGGTTCATACTGAATAGAGAAGCCATTTTACGCTTTTGAACTTTGATTTTCCCTGCATGCATGACAAAATGCCCCTGATTGAGGTAACCTGAGTTTCTGATTTACACAAAGTGAATGCAGTTGTTATACTAAGTATCTTTTGCAGGAGTTTATAGCTTAAAAAAGTACTAAAAATACCTTTTTGTAGAAAAATCGATTCACGTCTTACCTTCTGTGTTTATTGCAAATGTTAAACACAATTAGCGCTGTAGCTATCACAATTCCTAGACTGGAAACAACAGACATGCAGACAAAAAGCGGCAACGACACCTTCCGTAGCGCTCTCCTTATTATTGTTCGGTCTTGAGGCACTTTTCCACCTAGAAAAGTAAAGAAAAGACTCCATTATTAAGGCAGAAGCTGTTGGAAGCACCAAAAAAAGCAAGTTTGTAAAGGTTTAACTTATCTAGTTAGGTAACGAGAACTTTTGTAAAGCAAATGGTTTAAAGATTTATTTAGAACTTAGTTATAATATACTAACCCCTCCATACTTCCTTATTCTTCCACGTCAGATTATCCGCTTGCGTATCGTAATAGCCTAGCACTACGTAGGAGCCATTTATTACCTGTTCTATTTGCGTGAGGGCTATACGATCACCTTGAGAACTAAACGCTACTATACCCTGAAAACATTAAATTTCATTAGACCTTGGTAATTTTCCTGTACCCTATCGGGAGTTATCTCGTTAAGTCTTTTTATGGGCATTTAGCCCGAATAATTAGACCGGAAACGTGGTTTAGTGGATTTGCCGTCATAGTAAAATTACGTTAAGCTCAAAACAGAAGAAAAATTAATTTAAAATGAAATTTACAGATTTACAATGCAAAAATCAATTTGTTAGATAATGTTTCAAAACTCCTAGCACTCATCAGTCTAATATGCTTTGTAGTTACTTTGTTCCATAGACTTATTTGTCATTTGGAATTTAAGTTATTAACAAAATTTATGATTTTATTGTCACAAAACGCACATGAAGATTGCAATTAAATTATCAGTCACGTGACTCAATTCAACCATTCCGGGCTGACCCTTTTTTGAGGTTTGCAATTAAATCGAATAAATCCAATTCAGGAAAGAAACTTTTGTTGAATCTTTTTAAATTCCAAAGCCTTAATAAGTCTAATAATTCTTTGGTTTGGATATTTAATTTCTCCGATAATTTCCCATTTACACAACCAGGAATATACTTAAAACAGACTAGAATTCCTGCATGCTTTTGTAACAACTGACGTGCTTGTACTTTGCAACTGAAGTGCGACATTATCTCACTTTGTGTGTGCTAAACAGGACTTTTTCCTTTGGAAATTTGGTTTTAGACGATCAACAGGTGGGTGAAAACTCCCTTGAAGTTTATTTCAAACGGAAGCCGGCTAGGAAATTTCGAAACAGAAAACATTAATATTACTTTTATTCATTCGGGTTGTTGACGCACTTGAGTTCGTTTTAATGATATCAAAATTCATTGAATCAATTTGCTGCGCCCCATTTATTTGCGTATTAGAATGTCCCAGAGTGAACGACAAAACCGTAGAGAATTTAATTAGATTCGGGACCTCTACAAGCTTGATCTATTTAATAAAACGGATGTTTTGTAGTCCGATGAGATTTATTACGCTGCCAACAAATCAAACCGAATTTGGCTCAACTAATAGAATTATTCGCTTTGTTAAAACAGTTTACTGGTAGCTGAAACTATGCTACACTAAATGTGTTATTGACGATTTGAGTTTTTGATGCTCGGTCAACAGTAAAGGTTGTGTTGTTGACCCATTTTTTTTCTGGAAAGTCTTTGGACAGCGTCCAGAACTGCTTTTAAATTGTCGTCTGTTTCGAAATGGATAAAACGAGAATGTCACGTGTGATAAGGTCTTTTAGGGTTTCTACAATATAGAATCCAATCTAGATTGTATTCAAATGACTGAACCGGATAATTGTTCTGGTTAAGGACTTTAAGCTTCTTTTATTATTTACGATAAGTACAAAACTGTACTAATTACTTCGACCAAAACAGCCAAACTTTCTAATACACTCTCGGCTAATTTCTGTTTAAAATATCCCGAGTTGCACACAAATTTGACACGTGCAGGGAGCATATAACTTCAACCTTGCAGTACCCCAAGTTGGGCATTATATAATTACAATAAATACGCACAGCAGCCTCATAATTTAATTAGAGCAATTATAAACTCTACTGCATTAAAACTATTTTTGTTGCATCAGTTTTAATTAAATGTTTCAGTAATTTGCTTTTTATTGTCAAATTGCACAATACCCCATTCGGGAATCAACCGCAGACCAGATTTAAATCTAGCTAAACATCCTAATGAACAAACAGAGACAGTTTGATTGGGCTTTGTTGTAAATAACACGGTGATTGAATAGCAACCGATGAAGGAAACTGATCTGATTAATTAAAATTTGACTATTGGGAACAAAGAGGATTGTCTGGTTTTTGTTACTCTGTCCGTTTAATCAGTGATTTGCTCGTTACAAGGCTAATTTAATTTCAAATTTTACTTCAAAGGCTCTAATACTGGAATATTCAAAGCGATGAGGGAGAGGAGTATTATAATATTATTCTAAACTTTTCAGTGATAAACAGTAAAAGTATGTCACATGACCATAAAAGTAATTTATCGGTTAAAAATTGATAAATTAAACTGAAATAAAACTAAGTAACTTTGATTAGGAATCCCCACAGTAAAAAACGATTTCTAAAGATTTACTTCTCCAAACTAACCAAGTAATTATGTGTAGTTTGTCTTATACCATTTTTTTTTCTAAATTACTTAAAATTATTTTACCTTTGACTTTGGTTTGAATTTGTTTGGACGTTTACTTGAAAGTAACTGGAATGTGCTTTGTGCAACTGAATTTTCTTGAAAAGTCTTAAGTATAATTGCTATATTGTGTAAAATTGCATTTTATGTGTACTTGATATTTTCTTTCTTTACTTTCAAACGTGATAAGATGGGACGCAGCCTAATAAATTACAAACAAAATGAAGAACAAAAATTTTAAACTTTGTAATTTGGTAAAATGACCGATTAGTCTGTCTAGAGCCGCTAAATGCCGCATTCGTTTGCTTAATTTTAATTAAAACTTGTATAGTTCACGGAAAACTAATTACCGCTATTTGTTTGGCCAAAATAGAGAGACTGATTTGAATGCGAAAACATGCCTTGCAGTCGCGTTAAGATTTTGTAAAGGCCGTGGCAATTAAAAAAGTTAAACAACAAGAATCGCTCAAGTTGTGATGGAAGTTTTAGAGAAAGAAAAGAAGGTATTGTTAGTTAATATTGTACGGTTTTTTGGGCCTTATTACTCAACAAGTTACAGGACAGAAAGTGACAGAATGCACCAAAGTACTATTTTTCAACCAGTTTGATTTTTTAAATAATCATAGCCCCACTATTTAAGGAACTATCAATCTGAACAATAAATTCAGAAGAAAATTGTATGAAACAAGTTTGTATACGCCATTTTTTGTGACATGAGAAGAAAAAGAACATTGCGGACTGTAACTAACTTTAGCCTTTGTTTATTTAGGCCTCCTAATGTAGAGTGCATTAAGGGAATTAGTACCTTATAGCATTAACGAGGTCCGGCATTAGCACAGTTCCATCTTTATACATTTTTAATTCAGGGTTAATTAGGTTTATTTTGGGAGTTTGCATTCAGTTATTCTTGTCCCAGGTCTGAAATTAACTTGCAACATTATTAGTGGAACTGTGGAGGTTGAGAGTATTGATTAAAAGCCAAATTTCAATTATCTCCAAAGCCACCGATGGATAAATTTGGCGTTGACTTAATCGAAGTGCCTTTAGGGTTCACTCAACAATACTGAAAATGGGATTGTAATTAATATATCACCGAAGGGATAATCACGATTGTGTGATGGTTTGACGATGTTTTTTCTGGATTTAATCGTACAATTTTTACGTACAGACAATTTATTAAAAGCGTTAAACAAACAAATCAAAAACCCAAACAATATGATAATAGAAGTTATTCGATTACTTGACCTTTACGAGGTTCGAAGCTTTTTCTGGAATTATTTTTAGTTGACCAACTTTTCTCATGTATTTTTTATGATGTTCTGGAAAACAACTGGTAAAAAAGCAGGCTTTTTCTTGACCAATCACAAACTACCACTGTTATTACATCTTTTTATAACATTTATTATAGTCTATTTACTGACATCTTATACTAGTGGATATCTAGTTTAACAAAGTGTCCCTAATAAAACGCTTTTTAGTAGATTAGATTGCAAAAGTTTGCGTGTCATTGGTCCATATAAATGACAATAGGTTATCGCTATCATTTCAGTTACTTACCGAGACTCCTAAAAACTGCGTAGAATTAACTGCCTCATAAATATTATCAGCTATTTCCTTATTGTTATAATTGAAGTCTTTTAAACTCTTTCCTATTTGACTTAGACGATCCATGGTTTTGTTAAATGCTGTAATGGCACATAATTAGCAAAGTTTTTAGCTGGATTTTAAAACCCACCCATGGCAACAGACCAGACAGCATCATAAGCCAAAGGAGCTTCCTGGTATCCTTCCGGATACCTATTTTTATCAATGTCATACCCTTCCTTTTTCAAAGCGTCATTCAGTCGCATCCTAAAGTCTTTGGACGTCATCCCCGAAATGGTTTTCTCCTCCTCGTCTTGATTCCACATTAAGGCTTCGGTGGTAAGGTGACCTTAAAAAAACGTAAAAAACCAACTGACGGTTATCAATATGTTTTTTTTTTTTTGGTTAATAAAAGTCAGTATAAAACCACGAGCCTTAATCCCTTAGGAAATGATTGCAAATATGAAGAGGGTCGGATAAAATATTAAATAAAACCTTTTTTGGGGGAGAGAAATAAAATATAATAATAGAAGGTATTTTTCAAGCTATAACAAGCAGCACGTTGTTTACTGTGAAAACATCAAATATAAACTGAAAGATAATAATATGCGGCTCAAAAATGTTTGTATTTAGTTTACAATTTTGATAAGTTTTGTTACCTTCAGCAGCTATTCGCATTTCTTCAGCAGTGCAGCTAATGTGTTCTTCAGCTAAATTGATTTCAAACCAGTTATCTTCATACCAACCTAAAAAAAAAAGAAATAGTTTTTAAAGTAAAAATGAAGTGACAATTTTTGATATAATATCCTGGAAATTCTATGCGAAGCGTTCTATTACTAAACATTTTAATAGAGAAGAATTTTGTACAGGTTAGCATAATAAGGATAAAATTCTGACAATTAAAATTAAATAAGCTAAAACAAATGTCTCCTTAAATAATTAAATTACTCCCTTACTTGACAAGCTACGTCAAAATGTCAGATCAGTCAATCACGTCAATCAGAGCAGATTTCAAGCTTTCTAAAAATATCCCCACATGAGTTGATTGATAACACCGTTTGGCCCCTAGAGGGCGTCAAATTTCCTTTACCATAATATCACATATTATATTGTAATTATTTTTTAGTCAGATTTCATGTATCTCTTAATCCGGCCGAGTTCCTGGCAAAGAAATGGTTAAAATGTTAAATTTTAGGTCTAACTCCGTTAGTTTTTGAGATATCAAAAAACCAACTGCACCAGCCTCTTTTCCGGGAAATTTTGACATAAAATGACACCGAGACGTCAACTGTAACTTGACAAATAAAAAAGTTGTATTTTTTGACGGTTCCAGGCCGCCATTTTGAATTTTCTGTCAAAATATTGACTTGCTCCACCGCCCTCTGTACAAGAAAGCCAAGAAGGTGCATGCCAAAAATTCCAATATGGCCGAAATATGGGATTGACAGTTTGCATTTGTTTGTATTGTGGAAATTGAGTTTTTGGATGATTAAATTAATTTTTAAGGTTTAAAGTCAAGACTTGGGATTACTTGCCAAAGTAATTGTTGTTTATATGTTTATTGTTCTAGTGAAAGTGTAGTTTGTGTTCATTTTATTGTGTTATCACTATTGTTATTGTTCCTTCATTGTTCTATAATTTGTGGTTGGTTTTTTAACTTAAATTCTATTGCCTCTGCAATATGCCGTCCACTTGTTTCACCAAATTGTAAAAGCAATTTGGTGAAAGGCCCAAAAGTGTCAGTCTTTTCCTTTCCAAAAGACCCTGCTCGAACCCAACAGTGGTTGAAAGCTTTGAACTGGAATGATTTTACTCCAACACAATACTCAGTGGTAAGTACAATATGCTTTCTCATTCAGTAAACTTATTGCCTCTTACATACATAGGTATGTGAGTTACATTTTGAGGCCGCCTGCATTTTGAGAGCAACAAAGGTTTACTCTGAAGAAACAGGACAGCTTTTAGAAGTTCTATTGGCACATTTACATTTTAAAAGAAAGGTCTTGGTAATAATATAAAACCCATTTACCAGTTTTGCTTACCTAGATTCAAGGATTTCCAAATTTTCTTTGATTGAGCAGTTTTTACATTAGTTTGTTGTACTTTCCAAGACAAAGGGTTCTAACCAAACTTGCTTTGGCTGGACTTTATTGGATATAAAAAGCCATATCTATACATATCTGGATCAGGAGTGAAGCGTTCTTTGATTTTTCACTCACAACTTCTAATCAACTATACGAAAAAATAAAAAAAAAAACGTATTTTTCTAATTTTGGCATATAAAGTGACACTTTTCAAAACTGATTAGAGTGACAAAACGTTTTACTTTATGTAACTAGTTACATAAAGTATCACTTTATGTAACTAGTTATGAAAAGTTCATTTCATCACTCCCTGTTTTTATGCATTTCCGTAGAAACATATGGGCGACATCCATCATAACATGTCGTTGTCACTGTTTATACAAGGTGCTATGAAAGTGAATATTTGTGTTAAATCACTTTAAAAGATGGTTTTTACCGCTTTTTGGTCAAAATTAGAAAAAATTATGTATGCAACACGTTTCGAAAATGTCTTATTGTGTAACTCATTCAAGTTGTAGGACCTCGCTGCGCTCGCCCTACAAACATTCATTCGTTACACAAAATCGATCTTTTCGTAACTGGTTACATAAATAGCTATTTCTACTGCATCTCCATAGGTTTGTGTACAAAAAAAAATCCGATAACGCCGCCATTAAAAGACACATTCTAGGCTTTCTTGTAAAGAAGGCGGTGCTTGCTCCCATTCTGAAGAAAATTTAACGTAGTTTCAAGAAATGAGAGACAAAATGGCGTTCTAGCCCTCCATTTTGAATTTTCTGTCAAAATATTGACTTGCATCTCATTTTAAAGAAAGTTTCTAGAAATGACAGACAAAATGGCGTCGCAGGCCGCCATTTTGAATTTTCTATCAAAATATTGACTTGCACCTCATTTTAAAGGAAATTTCACGTACTTTTAAGAAATAACAGACAAAATGGCGTCGCAAGCCGCCATTTTGAATTTTCTGTCAAAATATTGACTTGCTCCCATTCTGAAGAAAATTTAACGTAGTTTCAAGAAATGAGAGACAAAATGGCGTTCTAGCCCTCCATTTTGAATTTTCTGTCAAAATATTGACTTGCATCTCATTTTAAAGAAAGTTTCAAGAAATGAGAGACAAAATGGCGTTCTAGGCCTCCATTTTGAATTTTCTGTCAAAATATTGACTTGCATCTCATTTTAAAGAAAATTTCACGTAGTTTCTAGAAATGACAGACAAAATGGCGTCGCAGGCCGCCATTTTGAATTTTCTATCAAAATATTGACTTGCACGTCATTTTAAAGGAAATTTCATGTACTTTCAAGAAATAATAGACAAAATGGCGTCGCAAGCCGCCATTTTGAAATTCCTGTCAAAATATTGACTTGCACCTCATTTTAAAAGAAATTTGACGTAGTTTCAAGAAATGAGAGACAAAATGGCGTTCTAGGCCTCCATTTTGAATTTTCTGTCAAAATATTGACTTGCATCTCATTTTAAAGAAAATTTCACGTAGTTTCTAGAAATGACAGACAAAACGGCGTCACAGGCCGCCATTTTGAATTTTCTGTCAAAATATTGACTTGCATCTCATTTTAAAGGAAATTTCACGTAGTTTCAAGAAATGACCGACAAAATCGCTTAGAATTAATGGGATTAAGCAATCCTTTACTGTTTACCGTCCTTGGCTTCTATCACTTTCAGTGTAACTTATATTTAATTCATATATATTTTACAACCAGACTTTAAACACACTGTATACTTCAAATACAAAAAAAAATAAATGGCAGTTAAAATGGCTTCTGGAATCTCCAAGTTAACATTAACACTAACAGGAATTTTCTCTAACACAGTAGTAATTTGGATTTAATAGCAACAAACTACAGTATTTCAAATGTATCTTTTAAGTCACTGGACTACTACACAATTTTGAAAAGGTATTAAGAAATATTTTTGTCATGTATGTAAATGAATTAATTAGCTGAATTCACCTTGGTACTTGGATTTAAAAAATTACGTAGTTTGTCTAGAATTTAAAAGGTTTTTCGTGCAACTGATGTTCCTAATCTTCTGCATCTGTTCCTTTTTCTCAATGTCATCAAAAAATCCACCCCAGTTTTGGAGCCAGAAATATCACCGAGATAAATCTCCTCCAATGCAATATAATCAGATTTCAGAGATTTAAGAAGACACTAAATTATTTCAAACACCTGAAATACGGAAGGAGCGTTACCGCAGATGAGATCTGGGTCATACTTTATTGGTAACATAACTAAGCCTCCTTGTGTCTTTCGTATCCGTGCCAAAAGCTGTATATCCGGCAAATAATTCATCAACCGCTTCCGGTATATTGCCCTATCAAATAAAATTGCAACGGAAAGGTAGAGCCCCCGGATTATGGTGCGTTATTAATAATAAAGCAAACATTGATGGAAGCAATAAAACCTTTTGGAATGTTTCTCCTATTCGTTCGTCTTAGAGAAAAGTTTTGCAGCTTAAAAAATTGTGTCTTACCAATAAAAAACCAGGTATAAGATTTCCCATAAAGATTCTGCTTGTATACTTCACAAAGGACACGTCTGGCAGCAACGACGTAAAAAAGTCCAACGATTACTCTGGCGTCCTGCCTGCGAAGATTCCGGACAGCATCCGAAGGGTCAGAGAGAAAAGACTGTCTGGAAGCAAAATAAAACTTTCAATCATATTCGTGTCACGTCAGTTAAAGTAATTTTTATTGGCAATCTCGGTTTTCCAGAACTTTACTTTCCACTCAATGATAACAGACTAAATTAATATTCATATGAAAGGTACGTGAGACAATCCAAATATTTAGACACATGTCGCCTGGAGTAGACCAGGAAAGGAAAACGGACAGGAATAATTGCCATCAGGACCAGCAGAACAGATGTTGGAGAGAATTGCTCACGCCACCAGTTTCAAACATCTGGCAATAAATGTTTGAAACATGAATATCAAATATCTTTTCTGTTAGATCTGGCAAATCATTAATTTTGATTAACTGTTCAAAACAACATAAAAAACAGCAGTATTCTGGTAGATAAACTGCGTTAAGAGCCCTTTAAGATCAATTTCCTTACAACGGCAATCTTTTAATTAGATCAGACCGCCAGAACTCTCAAATAACAGTTTCATCGGGAATGTTCCATTTTAAATGAGTTTTCAGATTAGGTAATGAAAAAGGGATTAGTTTTAAAAGTTTTTGGTATGTAGATTGTCTAGGATTAGGTTTTCTTACACGTTAAAAAATCGATGAGAAGGAATATAACGATTATAATGCAGAAGCAGAGATAAATTGAAATTAATGGTGCAAATAAGTCTTAAAACCGGGATTCGTGCAAGGAAGTTTTCCAGCTCAAATTGGCTGAGTTTCCTTAAATTCGGTGGTAAAGAACTTTAATGAAACGCGCGAGAAGAGTAATAAAATGATTCTCAGGGCTTCAGGACGGAAATTCAGCAAAAATCACCCGGAAATTGCAGTCAAATGCATAACACAGATTTTAAGACGGATGTAGTTTTTTGTTATGCACACCAGGAGGTTTATTATTAAAATTTTCAGCTGGAACGTGGTAATTTTAACCCCGTAAAAACCAACTCCGTGCAAACTGTAAACAATTTGAAATCCGACCGTAAAACTCCGAAAGGTCATACATTTACCGTGCTTGCTTATTTAAATATTCAAACCACCATAAAACTACCATGTAGACTTTTGTAATAAACTGCTTCACTTAAAAAGCATTGATTAAGTTTCCATATGTAACATGGATAAAATCCAAAAAAAATTGGCCGGTAAATAACTTAAAAACAGTGAAAGTTACGAAAAATCCGAAAGAGACCAAAAATATTCCGTTTTCAGAACCGTTTTGGCTTGCAGTATACTGTGGCTGTGCATGAAAAATAGTGATTGACTGTTTTTGGTCACCAGGTATACAATTTTTCAGATAGAAATTTTTACTCTGCACCACTGGAAAGAGGAGTTTAAAACGGTTATTTTAAGTGGTTGGACTACCCTGAACTCCCACAAATAACGGAGTTACAGGGTGTTCAAATATCAAACCTGATTTGAAAATGTGTTGCATGAAATCAGTTTTTGCTAAATAATTCAAAAACGGTGAAAGTTACGAAAAATTTAAAAGTGAGCAAAAATGTTCGTAAAGAACTGCTAAACTTATTTCTGAAAGTTTCACAGTTTGTCAGTGACGCTACTATACAGGGGGTGCATGAAAAGTAGTGACTCAGATTTACGACTTTTCAAATTAATGTCAGCCATGACAGGAAAATGATATCTTTTAAGCAAATTTCAATTTCATTCAAGTGGAATCCTTTAGGACGACGGAAGCTTTTTCGTTTTTCTGGAAATGATTTCCTTTTGGTCCTAAAAAACAAGTTATTTCCTATCAAACATTCAGTTAAGTCAAACTCTATTTAAACTTAACTAAATTTGGTGTTTAATTTGAATTCCCGCAGTTTGCGGTACAATTAAATCACTTACCTGGTAACGATTTCTATCCCGGCTTCCGAACACCTGGATTCTAAATCCTCCACAGTGGATATGAAAACTTCTTCAGCTTGTTGCAAAAGCGCCACCCTGGACCATCCAAACTTCTTCATCAGCTTAATCCGAGTGGGGTTGTGAACGGTTGCGGATGGATGTGTTCGGAATAAAGTTGGAAATCGATTCCGATCTGACAACGCAGGCGAACTTGCTCCATAACAAAGCTGAAAAAAAATTGTTAATGCTGATTGGTTGAAAATATTCTGTAAAGTCATTTGCTATCACAGGATTGACTGATAATCTTAATAAAACTAAATTCTTCACTGAATGTTTGACTTGTTTAATGGAATTTCATCAAGTACATCCTGTATGGAGTAATTGTATGGAGAATTGTGTAGGTATTTGCTAGAGATATACTGCTTTTATCAAATAATCCACCGTGTCTAGTTTAAGTAAATAAATGGTTTCTCCCCCATTTTCGATCTTCCGATAGCTTCGACGATCTCAAATTATCGTTAATTTGAAAGTTCCACTTGACGTAAGCAAAAACCCTATGATTAATTAGTAAATGATCGTTCACATTAGCTGGCTGAGCTGTCGAAAAATGCTGAGATAAGCCTTGGCCCCCGTTCGATAACTGATAAACTTCTAAAACTTTCACAGTTCCCGCGATTAATTCCGACCTTAAAATTGGCTATTTATCTGGGGCTTAAGCCAGAAAGAGCGGTTCATTACTATCTTCCAGTAATTAAAACAAACGTACTTTCCGGGTAAACACGTAAGAGGACGGCGACGCATTCATTTTCCAACGAAGTTAATATTTGAAATTTCTGCTCAGAAATTCCGAGGCATAAAAGCGCCTTCTGAAATAATAATTCGTTCCTCTGCGTCGAATGAAATGTCCTTTTGTCGCACCAACTACATTGTTTCTTTGTTCGACAATACCCAGCTGGGCTTAAATAATTCGATTTATGTTCTCGCACAAAGCATTCATTAGGATTTTGGTTTATACTGCTACCGATAACTTGATAAAAGTTTTTGGGGGGCAATTGATTTATATTCAATCCCAAAACTCAAAAAGAGGTAATCAGATAGTTCAGAAGTTATTACGATCAACAAAATTAAATATTGTAATTTATGGTGAGTAAAGTCTAAAATAAGCCTATTGTGTACCTGTACTGCCGGCGTAGAAAGGCTATTTCATATCCTAGGAGGTAAAAAAATGTCCAGAACTTGATCCAGACTAAAAGCGTTGCATTTAGAAAAAAGCCGATGAAATTAATGCAACACTTACTTTGTTTTGATTGGCTTGTCAGGCTTGGCTCTGCAATACAATCCTTTCATGTTCTTATTCTGAAATACAGTTTTCCTGAAGGTGTCAGGGCTAAATTTGTGATCAAATTCTCAATCAACATAAACAAACGGACTGGCACAAAAAGACAAAAACTGATTGACACAACACGGTAAACAACACGAAGCTATTTCCAAAGTTGTCTAACAGAGGGCGTATCATGGCTGTCTAGCGTCATCTGTCGATTACGGTTACGCGCTTCGAATTTACACGGAACGCGGTTCTTGAAATTAGGCTTTCAAAAATGTTATCGGCCATTTGCTCTGGTTTTCTGGATTCAAATATCCGTTGTTCTATGAGAATGATATTTTTTCAGTAACCGTGTATATTTACCAGTCGGAATTAATCGGTTAACCTGGCTAGGAAACGATACACACCCTATGTTTACCTTTCACTGTGTCATCTGTCAAAAATCGTGATGTCCATGGCACACTAATTCAAAATTCAAACACCTTGTACTAATACTTACTAATTGCGTTGTTGTATTGTCAAATAAAGTTTCAGTGAAGCCCTAACCTAACCTAAATCGCAGAAATGAGTGATAGTGATAAAATAAGTTGTACACCACCTGCTTTAGCAGCAATAGCGTCAAATACGCTAAATAATTTGATTCCTGGAAGGAAACAAATTCACCAGTTGGGCCAGAGAACACCAAGCGGTCAATTTTACCGAAAATGTTGTATTGGCCTATTTTGCCCATTTAAGTAAGGTAAGTGAAGAGTTCGACAATGTGGGCGCAACATTCCATGCTTAAAGCTGAGCTAAATATTAAAGACAGTATAAATATTCTATCGTATAAAAAGGTGCAAGCATTTTTAAAGCGAAAAAGTGAAAACTATGCAGCTAAAAGTCTAAAACTTTCACCAAGAACCAAGTGGACACTTTTTTAACAGAAGCACCTGAAAAAAAGTATTTAGCCATGAAAGTAAGATCCGAAACAAAAATTATTTATGATTTTTTTTAATACCTATATTCAACATTTTTAGGTTGTTTTAATATACGGCATATCAGAGGCATGTCGATGTAATGAACTGGTAAACTTGAGAATTCAAGATATTGGTTACATGGAAAAATTAATTCTGGCCCAGAACATTTAAAATTGTTGGAGAATTTTATATAAATATTTGTAAAAAATACTTGTCTCTTCGTCCAGATGTTATTGATACAGATCGTTTTTTCATTAAATATCAAAATGGAGTTTGCCACAGAATTGTAATGGGTATTCACAAAATCTCAAGTATTCCCAAGGAAATAGCGTTGTTTTTGAAATTGGCTGATGTCAAAGAATATACTGGTCACTGCCTTCTCCGAACCTCTGCAACTCTTCTTCTAGATAATGGTGGAGACATTTGCTCATTGAAAAGACACACGGTGGTTGGAGGTCTACAACTGTAGCAGAAGACTACATTGACGATTCTTTAAGAAATAAAAATGACACAACAATGAAAATTCTGGATGTAAATGATTGTAATTTAATACCAATGGAGAACAATACCACAGATGATATCAGAGAACCAGTAATTTCAACAAACCCACAACAACAACCTACTTTAAATGTAGACCATGAAGTAAAGGGGCAGGAATTTCATTTATGACAGAACTGTAAATTTGAAAATTGCTCATTTAAGCTGACGGTTCATAGTTCGAATACCGACAAAGAAAGTGTAGATTATTAGTTACATTTTTCTATTAATTGATATTTTAATTTATGTTAACTGTGTTGTGAATATAAAAAGTTTGTAATGCAAGGAATAAAGCAAACAATGCCTAATGAAAAAATTGAATTTATAAGATTGTGTTAAAATGATTGACCAAATTATGTATGCTAGTATTATCCTAACTAGCCAACAAATTGGGTTTTCCGGTCAAAACATCGCAAATCCATACACCCTGTATACATGCCGCTTGAAAAAAAAATAGTATACGTCTCATAACATAATATACTATTCTTAAACCAGAACGAAAAACAGCACTATTCCAAAATATATGGGAATAGCTTCTGTTCTATACAAAATTCTCCCGAATAGAATCACCAATAAAACATTTAACTACTTGTCTAGACAAAAATATTCCTTTGAATAAGAAAACAACGCAGTGCGGGAATTTGGAAAATTGTTTTGATATGCAGAAATCAACTTTTTTCCACCATAAACCGTAACCATTGTTTAGAGTGCAACGTATTTTAATCCAGTCATTTCACTGGCAAAGGTGAAATGCTTGCTCGTATATACGCTACCATACGGTTTATTTGCATATAAAACTGGAGATTTACAATACAAGTTTGGGTAACGCTTTCGGATTTACGTTTGCGAATTTGAGAGGACTTAAAACTTAAGGTTTTTCCTTTCAAAACTGCACCAAAATGCACTTTCTAAATGATAAAGTTTACAGCCCACTTTTTTTGCCATAACAATTATAATATGGTACGGTTCAACTACTGCAGAGCCTCTAAGATGTAACCGAGAATGAATGTGGCTCAAGCTCTATTGGAATTAACTATATCAAATCCTCTACGTAGGAGCATTTGCTCTGTTTTGTTTAAGTGCGGTTTGAGTGTAATTCTCTGCGAGTGCTGAGTTTACCTACTTTCGCTGTTCTGGTTAATTTAATTTCAGGGCTTTGTTTGTTATATTACTTCAAGTAAAAGTAAATTCGCGTTAGAATATGCAAAAACTGTTAAACAACAAACGTGTTTTTTTCTAGAATTCAGGTGAAATTCATCAATATTCGATTAGAGAATTAATCAAAATTGCAGTATGCGACACAGTTTAATTCGTAACGAAAGTTTTAATGAGCTTACCACCGCATTTCAATCAGTTTCGGCTGCTCTGTTCGGTTTGACTCCGCTAGGAATTCAATGTTAATTATTGTTTAAGGGCTGAAAATAGAATTACGGAGATCTGTTTAACTGTGAAATGCATATTACAGTACGTATGCAAGCTGGAATTGTTTTGACGACAGCTGAAAATTCATTCCCAAACTAAATATCTATAGATTTGACCTGTTAGTCCATTTATCATTTGGTTATACGGAAAATCAAAGCAAACCTAAATGACGTAACAGCTGTATGGTGTCAATGAAATATCAATGATGGTTAATTTGGCAATAGCTCCGAAATTTGATTTTTCTTGTGTTATTTGTATTTCAACTTTAATGACATTTTTTTAATGTTATTGAAATTTTAGGTAAAATAATTATCAGTAAACCTAACTAACAACAAAGAAAAGCTAAACATAAAAATAATTATCATTAAGGTCTTATTTTTGCATAAAATTGCACTTTTTAAAAAATGGCATTTTTACAATTTTTGAATCATTGTAACATTTTTATTTCAGCTCTTATAGATTTTACTAAAACGCCATTAGAAAAAGGGTAAAAAATAGTACAAAATGAGGCAAAACTGGCTTCTCTAGCTCTTCATGTTACCGAGATATTGAATTTCAAAAAGTAGTAAAAAAACACCCCATACTTTAAATTTTTTTGAAAAATGAAAAATTTTAAATTGTTTTTTTTTGTACTTATTTCACCTAATTTAAGGTTCTTTGGTATAAATATGCTCTTTGCTGTGCATTGGAACCCTCCTGAAGCAAAATAAGCATAGCATTTTTTCAATTTTTGAATGCTTATAATTTTTTTATTTAAACTCTTATAGATTTCACTAAAACGCCATTTTATCTAAAATTTCAGCATCAAAATACCAAAATTGTTTTGAGAATTGAGTACTTTTTGAAATTTTTTTCTGTGGGGAATAACTTTTTAGCTGTAATCTGACGAAAGATAGTTTGTCCTTATTGATTGAATTAATTAAAAACACTCAATAATTGGCAAACAGCGTAATATTTAATGGATAATAAGTTGGTTCTTTCTGTATTAATTGTAACGTAAATACTAAAGGAAGATGTTACTATTCTAGACAGTTACGTAAAAGCTGGTTCAACAAATAAATTGGCTTTAATGGTATAACCTGTTGTGAATTTGTAATAGGGCCAGCGTCCATTATTCTACGTTTCCTCTAGCACATTTCTACAATTTGTCTTGATTTGGATGTGTCGGTTTAATTGAGGTTATGTACTGCACGTACAAATAAAATTAATAGTTTCCAAACCAGTAACAATTTGACTAAAATCCCGGACAACTTTCCTTATGAAATATACTTCTAGGGCGGCAGTTTGTACCTTTCTCCGTATCAAACTGAACAATCAAACTTCTCATGTTTGAAGAATATTAACGTATGCATATGGTTGGATAACAAATAACGGTGGTTTTAAGGTCAGGTCGCGTTGTTTATGTTAAATGGTAGAAACCATTGAAAACTTGAAGTTTGGTACGACACGCAAATCTGCGTGTGTATCACTATACTAAACGATTTGGCAATAAAAAATCCCAATTTAGGAAAAAATTCTGGGTTCATACTGAATACAAATTGTAACATTGACATTCGGAAATGCAATTAAAATAAAGTGCTGGCGTTTTAATTAAGTTTAGGCAATTTTCCCCTAGACTAGTTTTTCAAACCACATTCCATTAGTAAAAGAAGCAAAAAAATCAAATTAAGCAGTTAAATTTAATAGTCCTGCCGGAATAAACCGATTTATGTTATGCATTTCCAACTTCTCAGTTTCAAAGGATGCTAAACCACTAATGAGGATATCCCCCTTTGAATAAAATCACTGGTTTTCAGTTTATAAACAGCTTTGACTAATTTGATCTTAAACGTTAATCATAAAGTTAGCAAGTTGTAGATTTTAATTTAAAATTTTATGTTAACAACAATGTTTCAGGTTTCCAAGCTTTTTCAGTAAACACCCACTGTTTTACGTTATCCATTATGTAGTAAACAGTTCTATCAAAAAATGGTCCGACATGTCTTTTGGGAAAACCTTTAAGGTGTTGAATTACCCCAAGCTGGAGTTTCTTCGTTCTGAAAAAATATAGTTTTGTAGGAAAGTTGAAAAGTTTGAAAAACTGTGTAATGTATAATAAAAAAATTCTTAACTATGCCACTTAAAAGAGGTTTTTTTGCGACAATTTAATAACCTTTTTAAAGAGCAGCAGCTGAAAATAGATTAAAGCATTTTCCCTTCCTGAATTTAAGCAATTTTAATGGTTAAAAAGTTAGCTGTTGTTAGATCAAGCTTAGTGAAAACAAATACAGTTTTCTTATAAAATTTCTGCTTGTCAATTTTCAGACATTTTTCGGAAGAGCAATCCAGTTAAAAATGATTTGTAACAATTCCAGGTCGTAAATTCGATGATTTTCTCTGTAATTGGCTTGTCTATTTCCAAAGACAACTTCGTAGATAAATCAATAACTTTCTAATCTAATTCTGAGCCCAACAAAAAAATAAGTGGATAAAATATTAGTGTTTTGTTCTGAGTGACCCCAAAAAGTTACGTAATCTCCCAAGGGAATTCTGGATATACACAAGAGTTTTTTCTGTGAGACTTGTTGCGGTTGAACGAAGGGGGAACGGGGATAAACGAGCGTATTGTGTTTTCATGACACTTTTGGTCTGAAAATTAAATCCCAACAACATCTATCATTTTCAGGACAGCGATTTTTATATACTAGCTTTCTATTAGATACCTCCTGAATTGAATAGGTATCATAAATTTAGGTATATGTCGAAAATTCACTGTATTACTTCCCCATTTTTCATGGTTAGTTGTTTTTACCGCCTGGTAGTAAATCGCTTAATGTTGTAAAATGTATCATATATGCTCGTTTCCAGTTAGTGAAACGTCTTTAGCTATTACCAAGTTACATTATAAAGTTAGAGAGTATCAAACTAGTTTAATAGAGCATGGTGTTACGAAAATATCGACCAAAAAGACTAATTCTTATTTGAGTGTTACTTCCGACAAATTCTACCATTTTCTCTATCATAAGTTGAACTTAAATTTTACGAGTGACTTTAAAACGACACTTAACTAACTCGAAGCGTGAAACTGGTGAAATTAATTAATTAGGACAAGGACTGGATGGCATTATCCACCTTTATCCCAAAATTAAGTTTCGAATTAAGAAAGTCAATAAACCAGTGCCGTTCAGATAAGACGAGAAATCTTAAAGAATGCTAAATAGTAATATTAATTTAAGAGAAAATCTTTTTTGCTCTACGGACGTTTAGTAAAGCAACAACGTATAACCTAATTAAGTTGCTCTATTTCCGTTAGAGCAAAGCAGGTTTCTGTTCAAAGCTTACAGCTTTTACACTACAAGCTTGTTTTAGTTTTTATTGCAGAACTAGACTGATTCTAGTAGGACATATCCAGAGACTTTGACTGTTATGTACATAACTATTCCGGTCCGGTAATGTAAATAACTATTCAAGTCAATAAACCACTAGTAAATATTGAAATATTCCGTTCGGCTGCCTCCAGCAATAATAGAATCCGCTGTTGTACAGGCCAATTGCCTCGCAAAATTGCATTTTGCGGTACCTGATATAGCAATTGTTTGCTTTGTAATTGCCATGGGTGGGTAAACAATCCACTAAATATATTATTATCCCTCTGCGTTATAGTGAATAATAGCTTTGAAGAAAGTCAAAATGTCAAAAACAAGCTTAAGGCCTAAACAATTTAGATTTTGGTTATAAAGCTATTTGTTTCAACCTAATTTTTATCTGGAACAACTTGTATAGGTAACTTTAGTGCTATTTTTGCTTGATGATTGCCCTTTTCTTATTGTTGTTTAAGTTACACTTGTAAAACTAGCCTTAATATTACTTGGGGTCTATTTGTCAAGAAACTTAGGGCTTTCCTAACCTAACATTATCTTAGTAGAGGTTAACTTTAGATTGTCTTTATGGTTAAAGTTTTCCATTTGTAGCATTAGAGTTAGTACGAAAACCAGGTAATGTTTGAAATAATGGAGATTTGTGTCTTTACTTCAGTGCTTTTACTTGTGAAAGATATAAAAACAACTTTGTAAATATCTCAGAAACACTACTCTTTTATAGTACAGCACATTGTGTATACCGTAAATAATGGAGATTTGTGGCTGTAGATATCTCAGAAACTGTACCTAACCTATTTATTGTTAAGCAAGAAAATTATCACAATTTATAACTAAATAAATAACAAAAACTTTTGTCGGTGTTACCAAAACTGGCATCTTTTAAAGCTAAAGAAATATGCTCGACTTTTTCGCCACTAACTTTTAGCCCCGACATCGAAAAAGACATATTTCACGCCGTAATTTTCCACCCTGAAGATAACAGTGTTTGGTCGGTTACGATGATGGTGTTATAACTTTTTACGTTTTTAATGCCGCAGATAATGATAAAGTGCTCGAATAGTCAATTTTGCTCAAACGGGTAATGATTTCGTAAGCTAACAAAGCAATGAGTATTTTTATTACAGTCACACACACGTGGAACTCTATTTATGGAAAGGTCAACGTAGGAAATATTGCCGGATATGTTGCAAACAGTGATTGGAAAATCCAACATAAAAATTCGAATTTTTCAAGTGGAAAATACGTTCGAAATATGTCTTTGATATTACCTATTTTACAGTGACATTTATCTAACAAGGGTGCAAAGGACATTGTGTACTAGCACTGAAATAGGGCACATATCAATCATTTGTAGTCTCTGACAAAAAATAGAAAAATTACAGCATTTATTGGCATGAAATTTACATCTAAAACTAACCTATAAAAACTTATTAGAGCATTTCACATTTGTACATTTTAACACACATTCATATAATTCAGTTACAGTTCCAATTTTAGCGACTGAAAGGATGAATTATTGAAAAAGCCAGATAGCCTGACCGTTGTCCTTAAAGTCCCAAAAACCGTAGCCCGATCCTCTATAATCCTAAATGGTTTTACAAAGAGTTCTTCTATTATTCATATGGAATAGGTTTAGGCTCTAACTGAAAATAAAAAACGTACTTCCCCTTTGTTTTTGTGTACTCTATGAATAATTTGGTAACACGTGTTGTTTGGACTTGTACATTTTCAGGAGGGTTACTTGGAAGTATTAAAGTTTACAAAGAATGTTTTGTTTGCATTTATTAGCGACAAATTGTAATTTTGGTGTAAGTTGAAAGAAGATTAAGAAGAACAAGATCGTCTTGAAGATGAGAAGAAATGTGCGAACAAAGCAAGAAACTTAATGCGCAAAAGAGTGTAATGCTTGGCAATTCTGGAACTGGGAATGACTCTCCTAATTGAGTCATAAACATTAATCATATGTTTCCCAAAGGCCTTGCCCATTATCCGATTTTCTTTTATGTTAAAAGACGTGGAAAAGAACGAATTTATTAATAATTGACGAACAAGTTGTGCATCAACAAAAAATTAAAAAACTCCTTTTCTTCATCACTCTATACATTAAGTGTTGGAAAACTTAATTAAAACAATTTTCTATGTTAACTTATTCAGTGATCACATCAATTTCTTTTAATCCCAGAATCGACTAAACTAACGATGGGCTATCAAGGATCTAGTGAGGCTTGAAGATGGTAATAAATCCATAGTAAACTCAGCGACTTAACTGGTGATTTTGATTATACCACCCCACTAAATTTACCTGAAACATTATGTTAAAACTAATGTTTATCCAGTCCAAATTTTCAAGAACACTTTGATAATTAACTCTAACAAAAATTTACGGCCCACATAGAAAATCTCTGTGGAACAATAACACGAGGTAATTTGAATCCCTACAGACTTAACCCTTGTTGATTCTACAACCCTTTGCATATACCTGGGGTAACAAAAAAATGTAATGTTAAACCTTTAGGGGGTTTCAGTTGGATTAGCAAATCACATACACGTATACCATCCTGCCTCATCCATTGATCGTCAATCAATCATCTTGTCAAAGACTTTTAGGAGTTTAAAAAAAAAACCGACTGGGAGATAAAGTTTCCTGAAAGATATAGATTTAAGGGGAAAAATGCATTTTAACACGGAGTCAGTCTTTCCGGCAATTTATATCACATTCCCTTATGCAGCCTTATATTCTAGAAAAAGTTCCAAAATATTTACTGAATGGTGAGAAGTTGTAAAAGATTCGTTGCGGTTTACTTAGAACGAATATTTTACGTCATTTTTCTTTATGTAAATGGAAAGTTTTGTGAAGTTTGGCATTGTTTTTTCAAAGTTTTTTTGTAGAAACCACCGCTGAAATGAATTTCAAAATCTTTTTGTTTACTCTGAAGTTTTTAATTAGCATTGTTGTGCAGATTTATTAGATTCCTAGTGAATTACAGTGGTGGGTTTCATTTTTGAGCTTATAATTAGAGCAACGAACAAACAAAAATAAAGAGCACTTCAATCCAATTTGTTAGTTTTCAAGTAGTCATTGATCAGTGTGCAAAATAGAGTGTTGTGTATGTTTCAATCTGGTTGTTCTTAATTTAATTTAAAATAGTAATAAAGAATAAAAAAATCTTTAAATTTAAATCTTGCCAATCGAAAGCCAACAGTAAGGTGGCAAAAAAAGCAAGATAAAAGATAATAAAGTTAACCAATTCTTTAAGTGTAAATTTAGTCAAATATTGACCCTCCTACCTGAAAAACCTGCCCTGAAAGTTAAACAGAATAATCAAATATTAAGCACTAAGAGTTATTTAAAATTCATCTAACAAAACAGTTTACAGTAAACTGTAAACATATTTTTTACATAGAAATTGATTTGCTGAAAGGGTAACGCCTTTCAAGTAAATCAGAAATTCCGTTTCAGCGTCTCAAATTGAAAAATCCTTTTACTGACTTTACGTAAAACGCTTTGGACTTGTACCAATAAAAGTTACTACACTTCCTCAGACTTTTTGAGAAAATATAGCGGACGTTGCTCTAGAAATTCTAGACAGATTCGTAGGTAGCCAAATTGGAATCCATAAAATCAATAATAAGGGATTTTTCTTGTTAGAAATAATCGAAAAAATCCACTTACCACTATTAGATTCCACATTTTGGCCGCTTCAGCAACAGTGGTGCAAACTGTACTGCACCCGGCTAGCAACATGAGTTTTGTTGGTTCGTTGTAAAGCAGGTTATACATCACGCTAGCTGCTAAGCCGGGTTCACACTAAAACAAACATTAAATTAATCAAAAAAGTACACGGTAAAATTTAAATAAAGCACAAAAAGGCCATTTATTCGACAAAACAAATATTAATCGATGCATCCGCATTTCGTTCTGTTTGGGTATTTACTTTATTAGGATTAATATTAAATTAAATTGCGCCTATTTTTTCCTCGTATTGGTGCGCTTAAATTAAACAAAATTTTAATAATGGATTCAATAAACAAACTTTTATTGCCCGACGGCTGGATTTTCATCAACTCCAAAAAAAGGGCAGTTTTTAATTTTGGGGAATATTCTCTGTGAGCGTTTTACTATGTACTCAATGCCATGATAGTTTAATTTTGCTGGAATTTAATTAAATTTGTTATGTACAAAGCCTGTAAAGGTATTTTTATTAGGTGCACTGAATTATTCTATTATTTTCGTAGTCTGTACTATAATCTGAATCAATTTCATGAGTGATAACAACTTGACAATTTTGACGGCCACAGATTGATTCAGATCACAGATCAGGAAAGTTTTTTCTTGTCAAACCTGAAAGCTAATTTGTACAGTTTGCACAGTCTTGAAAATTACATTTCAAACTCTTTCATTATTAATTTGGCTAAAAATTCGAGCATTTTTGAGAAATTTGTACTGTTTTTAGTGCTTTAAAACTGCTTTCAGCCCAAAATATCGAGTTTTAAAACTATTTTCAATAAGTTTTGGTCTTGTTAAGCCTAAAAGTCAATATGTACACTTTCCATAGTTTTGAAATTGTTATTTTAAGTTTTGTTCGCTACTAAATTCACTTATAAGCTCATGAATTTTGAAAATTAGAGCTTTCTTAAGAATTATAGAGTTTTTTTAGTGCTTTAGGACTACTTTCAGCCTGAAAAAAGTTTCAAGATTATTTTCACTAAGTTTCAGACTTGTACGGCTTGAATAGCAATTTGTACACTTGAAATTGGTATTTCAGGTGTGTTTCACTATTAAATTGATTGCTAAACTCGTGAATCCTGAAAATTCAAGTTTTCTTAAGAATTCTAGAGTTTTTTAGTGCTTTAGGACTACTTTCAGCCTAAAAAATCAAGTTTCAAACTATTTTTACTAGTTTTCAGACTTGTAAGGCTTGAATAGCAATTTGTACACACTCCTTAGTATTGAAATTGTTATTTCAGGTGTCTTTCACTATTAAATTGACTGCTAAACTCGTCAATCCTGAAAATTCGAGTTTTCTTAAGAATTGTAGACTTTTTTAGTGCTTTATGACTAATTTTAGCCTTTAATTCAGGTGTCTTTCACTAGGAAATTGACTTATAAGCTCATCATTCCTGAAAATTCGAGCTTTCTAAAGAATTCTAGAGTTTTTTAGTGCTTTAGTACTACTTTCAGCCTAAAAATAGAGTTTCAAAACTATTTTTACTAGTTTTCAGACTTGTAAGGCTTGAATAGCAATTTGTACACACTCCTAAGTGTTGAAATTATTATTTTAGGTGTCTTTCACTATTAAATTGACTGATAAACTCGTCAATCCTGAAAATTCAAGCTTTCTTAAGAATTCTAGAGTTTTTTTAGTGCTTTAGGACTACTTTCAGCCTGAAAAATCAAGTTTCAAACTATTTTTACTAGTTTTCAAACTTGTGGGGCTTGAATAGCAATTTGTACACTTGAAATTAGTATTTCAGATGTCTTTCACTATGAAATTGACTTATAAGCTCATGAATTTTGAAAATTCGAGCTTTCTTAAAAATTCTAGAGTTTTTTTAGTGCTTTAGGACTACTTTCAGCCTAAAAAATCGATTTTCAAGACTATTTTCACTAAATTTCATACTTGTAAGGCTTGAATAGCAATTTGTACACACTCCTTAGTCTTGAAATTATTATTTCAGGTGTCTTTCACTATTAAATCGACTGATAAACTCGTCAATCCCGAAAATTCGAGCTTTCTAAAGAATTCTACAGTTTTTTAGTGCTTTAGGACTACTTTCAGCCTGAAAAATCGATTTACAAGACTATTTTCACTAAATTTCAGACTTGTAAGGCTTGAATAGCAATTTGTACACACTCCTTAGTCTTGAAATTGTTATTTCAGGTGTCTTTCACTATTATATTGACTGATAAACTCGTCAATCCTGAAAAATCGAGTTTTCTTAAGAATTATTAGACTTTTTCAGTTCTTTGAGACTGCTTTTAGTTTAACTAACCTATTTGGTATTAAATGGACTGGCAGCTTCCCATTTAATACCCCATAACTTGGCTATTTTGACAGGTTACAGGATGATTTAATATATTAATTTAAAGCTTTTGAAATTCACATTTGAGCTCCCTTTACAGTGTTTTTTGCAAGTGATTTTTTTTTAAATTTTTGGCATGACAAACATAATTACTAAGTTATTTGATATTTAAAAGATAAATTTGAGTGAATTTGACTGTTTCAAGAAAAATGTATCATATCATTAACAAAATGAACGTTTTATTAATTGAACATGAATATAAGAGGCATATAATTTATAAAATGAAAATAAGACTGCCAGCGGGAAATATTTTTCATTACTAAACAGTTCCGGCTATGAAATATGAAGCAGCTAGTTTTTGACGTGCAAACCATAAATTATCTCACTGTTGCAACTATAATCAGCTAATTGATGAAATGGATTCTTTAGCTAATTAATACACTAGGTGCTTGTAAACAGTTTACATTGAATGTAACACAAAAGTAAATCAATTACATTAATACCCAATACGTTTAATAACACGGATTGGAAATATCCGATGCAGTGGTGGAATTCAATTTGCAAAATGTTTCATTAGTCAAATTATCAGAGGCAGTAAAGCATTATTTATGACGTATGCCCATGGCTGTTCGGTTAATTAACTGATTACTGGACTTAAATTCATTATTTACGCTAATGTTCGTTTTGTTACATGTCTTTGC
This sequence comes from Ips typographus, assembly GCF_016097725.1. Taxonomy (NCBI): domain Eukaryota; kingdom Metazoa; phylum Arthropoda; class Insecta; order Coleoptera; family Curculionidae; genus Ips; species Ips typographus. Next base: position 7,506,200 of record NC_138430.1, on the reverse strand, counting down.
ACCATTTTAACTCTTTTAGAAGTACATACTTTAAATATTTGAATAATGGAACATATTTGCAAAAGAAATGTGATATTTAAATGAGATGTTTATAGGGCATGTTGAAACGTGATAGGAATATATCGGTTAAAGAACGTGACTTCCATTAGGCCAGTCATATTATATGAGATCTATCTATCACGTTATAGTTTTATACACGGTTGGGTATAGCGGAAACAGTATTTATGGCTTCCGTGATTCATAAATATGGTATTTTCGCCGGGTTGCAACAGCCTAAAAGGTTAAAGTGAAGAATCTGGGTTACACCAACCTTTTAGAAACGACTTCATTACGATCTAGAGCTTATGTCACAATTGTGGAAAATGTCGGAATTAAACCATTAATAAAACAAATTTACCAATGAAATTTCCAAAAATTGCAAATCAAGAAAGAACAAAAAATGAAGAAGAAAACTAATTCAAGTTGACAGAAATAGGAAAACACAAAAATTGTCTACTTTACTGTCTATTCAGTGTATTTTCTGCTTTACACTAGTATTATAGATATTTTGCAATAACAAAATGTTTACTACAGAATTAATAAAATATTCTAATGGCAAAATACAGATATTGATTGTGAAATTAATGAAATATTTCAATTCACTATGATTGCGGTAAGACCGAATTGTCAGTAAATTGTGTTTTAAATAAAACATATACCATATTAATCGTTGACTGAAAACTAGTGGGTTGAACACAAATTAAAATTTATATTTATTAAAATTCAAATACAAAAATAGATATAAAATAAACAAGCAGCCATTTAATGTAATTGTGGTTAATTGATAATTGGCCTAAGACATGCCTGAGGGATTATATTGTCATTTAAGGAGAACATGTTGCATCTATTTGGATCAAACTGTACGCGAATTAACTCAAAAACCTCTAGCAGAAATTAAGGTATTCCCAAAGGAAACTTTCTCCTTGTACCCTTGCCTAATTTTCTAATTTGTATTAGCATCCGTTAGTAACTTTCGACTAAGTCTACAACAAAAATTTGCATAGCGAAACAAGCTGGATTGTCGGCTTCCATTTCTATTTACTCTTTCAATTTACTTTCAGGTAAAATGAGCTATAGTTAACACTTCAGCGAGTGTCGTTATCAAAGGCAAAACCGTAAAAGGACTCAAAGCAAACAACTTGATCCATTTGAGCGTTTATTTCGGTGCAGTTGAAGAAAAACGCTTTGCAAGATGCAAAGCTTGTTAACTGCACAATGGAATTAGGAATTTCACATTCTAATCAAGCTAGCAATTATCCAGAACATCAAAATTCATAACTCAGAGCGTTGCTATGTCGGTGCTAATTAAAAGTTGAAATTTCAGGAGAAAACCTTTTGTCTTGAAATGTATGTGAAGTTTTATTTGTTGCACTTCAGGATTCAATTAGGCCGTACACGACTTTGCTAGAACTTAAACGGAAGTTTAGTGCTTCCGGAAATCGATTATCGGGGTTCTTGTGTCAATTTGAGGTTGCAGTCCTTGATTTATATTGCCTCAGTCTCTTGGAGGATTTCTGCAATTTAATGGAAGCGTTATTGTATTTTTTCGATTCTTATCTTGAAATTTCGTTATCTGATCGCAAGAACGAATCCAATTTCCTGTAAAAATCAAAAAAGCAAAACTAAAATGTTTCACTTTGTTATAAGGGCAACATCCAGAAAAAGCTATCAAAAGAATACAAAATTCAATATCTTGTTTTTGGGCCTTGTGCGTTGTACGGAAAAGTGAAGTGAAAAGAGTCTTTCTTTTACTGCTTTCCTAACTTTGAGGAAACTGCGGACATGCAGTGGAGATAGGAAATTCAATCAGAACTTAAAGCTCCGCTCGCCCTCTAATCGACCATGGCATTATTGCGAAAGTCGACCGTGTATACCAGCTTTTTACTGGATAAGTCACGATATAAATTTTCCACCAACGATTTTTGCCTTTTTCCATTGTTTTCCATAGAAAATTTGTGTGATTCAGAATAACTTTGCAATTTTATTTCATGTGCTAATTGATTTATGACATAAAGTTAGTTTGATTGGCCCTAAATTGCATTACGATCCTGTATTTCAATTCAAATATGGTCAAACTGTGACTGTTTAAGGAACAATTTTAGTTTTTTCTATTTTAATATTTCTTGAGTAATTTTAGAAATCGTCTGACAATTTTAAAAGGTTCTTAAAAGGTTTAACAAAAGATTTAACTTAATAATTACCATAATTGTAGAGACATATGCAGTTTCTTGCACTTTCACATTTAAGAGGCTCACAATGTAGTTAGAGGCACTTTTCAAAACTCCTTTTTTTTAAATGTTTTGTAGTGTTCTTTTATGTCATTAGATAGGAAATTTAATGGGGATTCTAAAAATGTGCTTAAAACTGTAATTTTCCCACTCCAAGTGGGTTTTATAAGTGATTTTGTCCCTGACTGTTTTTTCAAACTGTGTTTCTGCCAGTTCAAATTTTGACACCGCTTTTCTCTCTGACTGTACTCAATTTTTTAATGTTTTTTTATGTCATTAGGTAGGAAATTTAATAGGGATTCCAAAAACGTACTTAAAACTGTCATTTTCCCACTCCAAGTGAGTTTTACAGGTGATTATGTCCCTGACTGTCTTTTCAAACTTTCTTTCTGACAGTTCAAATTTTGACACCGCTTTCCTCCCTGACTGTACTCGATTTTATGTAACGTTTTTTATGTCATTAGATAGGAAATTTAATGAGGATTCCAAAAATGTGCTTAAAACTGTTATTTTTCCACTTCAAGTGGGTTTTACAAACGATTTTGTCCTTGACTGTCCTTTCAAACTGTCTTTATGGCAGTTCAAATTTTGACACCGCTATTCTCCCTGACTGTACTCGATTTTCTGTAACGTTTTTTATGCCATTAGATAGGAAATTTAATGAGGATTCCAAAAATGTGCTTAAAACTGTAATTTTTCCACTCCAAGTGGGTTTTACAAACGATTTTGTCCTTGACTGTCCCTTCAAACTGCCTTTCTGGCAGTTCAAACTTAAACATTGTCTTTCTCCCTGACTGTACTCGATTTTTTAATAATTTTTCGTGTCATTAGATAGAAAATTTAATAAGAATTCCAAAAATTTGCTTAGAACTGTCATTTTCGCACTTCAAGTGGGTTTTACAAATAATTTTGTCCCTAACTGTCCTTTCAAACTGTGTTTCTGGCAGTTTAAATGTTGACACCGCTATTCTCCCTGACTCTACTCGATTTTCTGTAACGTTTTTGATGTCATTAGATAGGAAATTTAATGGCGATTCCAAAAATGTGCTTAAAACTGTCATTTTCCCAATACAAGTGGGTTTTACAAACGATTTTGTTCCTTACTGTCCTTTCAAACTGCCTTTCTGGCAATTCAAATTTTGACCGCTATTTTCCTTGACTATACTCGATTTTCTGTAACGTTTTTGATGTCATTAGATAGGAAATTTAATGAGGATTCCAAAAATGTGCTTAAAACTGTTATTTTTCCACTCCAAGTGGGTTTTACAAACGATTTTGTCCTTGACTGTCCCTTCAAACTGCCTTTCTGGCAGTTCAAACTTAAACATTGTCTTTCTCCCTGACTGTACTCGATTTTTTAATAATTTTTCGTGTCATTAGATAGAAAATTTAATAAGGATTCCAAAAATTTGCTTAAAACTGTCATTTTCCCACTCCAAGTGGGTTTTACAAACGACTTTGTCCCTGACTGTCCTTTCAAACTGCCTTTCTGGCAGTTCAAATTTTGACACCGCTTTTCTCCCTGACTGTACTAGATTTTCTGTAACGTTTTTGATGCTATTAGATAGGAAATTTAATGGCGATTCCAAAAATGTGCTTAAAACTGTCATTTTCCCAATACAAGTGGGTTTTACAAACGATTTTGTTCCTTACTGTCCTTTCAAACTGCCTTTCTGGCAATTCAAATTTTGACCGCTATTTTCCTTGACTATACTCGATTTTCTGTAACGTTTTTGATGTCATTAGATAGGAAATTTAATGAGGATTCCAAAAATGTGCTTAAAACTGTTATTTTTCCACTCCAAGTGGGTTTTACAAACGATTTTGTCCTTGACTGTCCCTTCAAACTGCCTTTCTGGCAGTTCAAACTTAAACATTGTCTTTCTCCCTGACTGTACTCGATTTTTTAATAATTTTTCGTGTCATTAGATAGAAAATTTAATAAGGATTCCAAAAATTTGCTTAAAACTGTCATTTTCCCACTCCAAGTGGGTTTTACAAACGACTTTGTCCCTGACTGTCCTTTCAAACTGCCTTTCTGGCAGTTCAAATTTTGACACCGCTTTTCTCCCTGACTGTACTAGATTTTCTGTAACGTTTTTGATGCTATTAGATAGGAAATTTAATGGCGATTCCAAAAATGTGCTTAAAACTGTCATTTTCCCAATACAAGTGGGTTTTACAAACGATTTTGTTCCTTACTGTCCTTTCAAACTGCCTTTCTGGCAATTCAAATTTTGACCGCTATTTTCCTTGACTATACTCGATTTTCTGTAACGTTTTTGATGTCATTAGATAGGAAATTTAATGAGGATTCCAAAAATGTGCTTAAAACTGTTATTTTTCCACTCCAAGTGGGTTTTACAAACGATTTTGTCCTTGACTGTCCCTTCAAACTGCCTTTCTGGCAGTTCAAACTTAAACATTGTCTTTCTCCCTGACTGTACTCGATTTTTTAATAATTTTTCGTGTCATTAGATAGAAAATTTAATAAGGATTCCAAAAATTTGCTTAAAACTGTCATTTTCCCACTCCAAGTGGGTTTTACAAACGACTTTGTCCCTGACTGTCCTTTCAAACTGCCTTTCTGGCAGTTCAAATTTTGACACCGCTTTTCTCCCTGACTGTACTAGATTTTCTGTAACGTTTTTGATGCTATTAGATAGGAAATTTAATGAGGATTCCAAAAATGTGCTTAAAACTGTCATTTTTCCACTCCAAGTGGGTTTTACAAACGATTTTGTCCTTGACTGTCCCTTCAAACTGCCTTCCTGGCAGTTCAAATTTAAACATTGTCTTTCTCCCTAACTGTACTCGATTTTTTAATAATTTTTCGTGTCATTAGATAGAAAATTTAATAAGGATTCCAAAAATGTGCTTGAAACTGTTATTTTCCTACTCCAAGTGGGTTTTACAAACGATTTTGTCCTTGACTGTCCTTTCAAACTGTCTTTCTGGCAGTGTAAATTTTGACAGCGTTTTTCTCTGGTTGAATTGGCAACAATGCAAATATTTTTGACAAAAAAAAATCAATCATACCTTGCTATCGTTGCTGTGTAACGTCAAAACGTAACCAGGTAAAAGATCTTTTCGGGCGTTCACGTCTTCTAAAGCTAAACGGGCGGCGGGCATGCACGCCTGGCCGCCCTGCCACCCACCCTTGCCCGCAATAGGAAAGATGCCACCGATGTGAAGAACGTTCCCGTCGCCTTGGACACCGTGGTGTCCACCGCCCACCATCTCTGCCGCCCATGCGAGTATTATTGGAAACGTCCATGCTGTCCATGGTACTACTCGTTGCTGAAACAATAAGTTAACGCATAAATTTTCTGTTACTACCACTAGTATTAGTAATTTTCAACCAATTTTCTGTAGTGAGACAAAAGTTATTTCTCTCATCTGTAACTTAATAACATTAAGGGACCCCGAGTCCTTCACTTAGCACTCTCTTATCCTTCTTTTATTTAATTTACCCAGGAAATTAGGTCGCCTAGACAGCAAGTCAGGACAACAAAAGCATTTCCTTACCTAAAATCTACCAATTTTGTTGAGTTGGTTTAAAAAATGTGACTAGCTAATAATAATAGGAAAAGAGGGACCAGGAGAAAACTGTTTGAAGCAATGATTCGAGCTATTTTTAGTTTTACAACTTCCGGACGGATAGTACAATTTCAGAGTTTATTTTAAAATATTCAAGCCCTTCCTGAGAGTTTTCCCTGCACTAATGGAACTCTATTGAAAATTAAAATTGCCGGTTCCGTTGTTAAAGTCGTTTACTGCTGCGGTCGGTGTATCGATCCTTTTTCAAGCTTGAAGTAGTAGCCGTTTAGGGTATTAAATATTAACAACTTCAAACTGAACAATGTCGTTTTCATTACTAACCAGCACTCAGATTTGACTAGAGCATGCAACTGGCTAATTACAATTTTGCGGCTTATCGCCCGGAAAAATCTGCGTTTCTAATGATACCTTCCCGAAAAAAAGTGGGTTAAATCCTACAGGTGAAATGACGGAAAATGACGAAATTCACAGTTAATGTATGCAGCCGGAACTGTGTCAAGAACAGCACGTTTCACCTCACTTGGGGGTCTCATCGATCCAGCCAGCTAAATTTGGACCAGGGCTTAATTAAACCCTATTCTTTATTAGAAACGTCAACTGAATTTTTAAATTAAAAATTCTCAATGTTTATGCTTTGTGCCTCGTCGAAAGAATTATACAATTTTTTTTGGAAAGTATCGATCAAAAAATAGTAGCGAGTTGTGTTTTATTTCTGATTAGCAAGAAACGTTGCCAGACTACAAAATTTCCCATTAAATTACGTTGTAAATATGATTTAGAAAATTTTAAATGTTCAAACTATATTTTTATAATCACGTGACTGATTTTGACAGGTGGCCTTTACAGAGTTGTAAACTCAAACATTGAATGATCAAAGTCACGTGTATCTCTTAAGTGTCTAATCCAAATTTACCAAATTTTTTACGTTAACGTAGTAAATTTAAGGTTTAATTTTACTCAATCAAGAAACAGAAGGTTTTATGAGTTTTACCATTAGAACTATAGCTGCTCGTAAGGGAAAATAAGCCATAACACGAAGAAATGTACAGAGAAAAACTTCCCAACTGGCTTTAGGTTAAAAGTAATGTTACTTTTTAATGAATCTCCTGAACGAGCGCAGTGAATATTTTGTAAATCGTTTGCAAATTCCTTTTAACATGCTCGTTTATTTTACTTTAATAAATATTGGAGAAAACTTGAAAACAAAGGAGTGTCCCAAACAGAAAACGCCACATTAAAACCATTATTTACTATCTCGAGGAAAATGTAAAGTAAGTCTCAACGAGAAAAGCCTGACACACATCCAGTGCACAATTTTATTCATTTCAACTGGAAAACGAATTTCACTACGGGGAGTCATTCGCAGAATAACAATATTGCTTCAACTACATATTGTAATACTAATCGCATTATTCGCAGAAAACGTGTAGAATAACAGGGACAGTTCCTGGATGGTTTACTGCCAAGATAGCCAAAGTTGTCCAAGCGGCAAATAATTCTATTTTATAACCGCTAGATTGTCCAGTGATAATACTAAAGCCATTATAAAGAACCAGAGCTATTTTGCCCAGGTATCAGTTTGATAATGCAGGGCAAATTAAAACTTTTCCCTGAAGTATCGATCAAGGACTGATCCTTGTGGACCACTTTAGAGTTTCCTTGATTAATCCAAGAGAGTTTCTTTGAAAAGTTTTAGTGGATCATTATTGATTTATGTGCAACTACAAAAAAATGTGAATTTTATTAACTGATTACATAAAGAGAATGTTTCAGAACTCACCGCCTTTATCGCTCTAATAGTTTAATTTTTGCAATGTAATTAGTCAAACAAATACATTCAGAAAACCAATTTCCTAAGTGGGAAATACTTGAAGTACTTTTACGGTGAAACATAAAGCCCTGAGCTTCCTTCAATACTTTTTATTATGGTAAACACCTACAAATGTACTGCGGAGCTTATTTTTATATTATATACGGTTTTGACGGTGGGATCCACCTAAGGCAGAGTGAGTTTTTATGCCGCTACACATTATATTCTTCCTTGCATATACTTTTTCACCACGACGTGATAAATTACCTCCGGAGATTTTCACATTTCCATGTTTGACGCACTTTTAAGTGTAAAAATAGGTCTTTGCTGTTAATTATGTTAATATAACCTCTATAAAAATATTATTATCATTCACCAGTTTTAAGTTATTATTTCATTGTGTTAACCGATTAAATTGATTGATCGTTTGTGCTTACAATACTAGAAACTTAATGTAATTAATTAACTAAACACTAACAGTTTTTCTTACCAAAGTGCGTTAATATATATCATTAATATTTATAATTGTTGCCTTTAACTAGGTTAAGTTAGAACAGCTATTTCAAACGAATAATATTTCCGTAATGCTTACCACAATTTTTTTATTCCTGACCGAATTAATTCTTTTCGAACCGTCGACTGTTGTTTCCCAGTCAGACATAAAGGAGATTTACAGATTCTTTTGTGTCTAGTCGATTGAGCTACAAAAATCTCGTCTTAGTTTCCTCTCTTTTCATGTTTTACTCGATTTAAAAATAATCCAGCCACAAAAGAGTATTTTGTTTTGCTGTTTTGATTTTCAAGAAAATACACCGCATTTACGGATAACAAAATTATCCAAAACGATTTATCTGCGACCAGGAAAAATCAGAAAATTTAGGATGCAAAGTTAGTTACTAACGAGTCGTAATGAAGGCATTATCTTACGGTTTTATCGTGGCATTCTACATCCGTTGAATACAAATAATTCTATTATGGACGGTTTGAATGAAGGCGAAAAAATTTTTTTACCACTAAAATAGCATTAATTAGCCGCAATAAAAATGATTTCAAAAATACTTGATATTTTGAAAATTAACATTTTTCAATACGTTTCTTGATCTTCATTGTAATTCCTTTGAAGGTTAGGGTTACAAAATATCCCATATACTTCCTTTCTCTTTAATAAAACAACATGGAGTAGCTAAAGTCTTTCTAAAGCCAACAAGGTGTACTATTAAGCTCGAGCTGATTTCTTGCACTCTGAAAATGCGTCAAAGACAATTTTTTCAAAAGTTTTCGGAATGGCACAAAGAAAACTAGGGCAAGGTTTATTTCGTGATTTATGCACTGATGACGACATTGTCCTAAATGCAAGTTTAATTTTTAATTCAAAGGCCTCAGAAACTCTCATATTTTGCTAAAGGTGCCATTTAAATGAACTAAAATTCGAACATTTAATCTGCAGTTCTTGGCTTGTCGGTCTTTTTGGTGCTTTTAATGTAATTCATAGACCCAGATTAGAAGGTTAACGAATTCAAGGCAATGTAGGTCAAGAGTACGTACATTCAGGCTATAGACTATAACAAGTTATCGATTATATATTGCGGTATTCACGAAAGGTTTAAGCCAAACGGATCTTTGTTTCCCAGTCAATTGGCTGTGAAGGTATTGTTTTTCAAAATAACAGAATTCCATGTACTTTTTGATTTCAGCATTCTACTACACTCATGACGACGAAACTTTTAAACTTTAATTAAGATTTCGTTCAGTTCTTCCAAGTTTCTTTGTCTGATGTAACTTTTTGATGTTTCAGAGCAGAATTAGGTCAAGTAATACTGCTATTTTCGTAAAATCTTATTTACAAAACTTCCATTCAGCACAACAATAAGCTTTCCTTAATAATTTTTGGTTATTTACCCCAAACCATCGGAAAAACCATTTATAATTATTATTCAAGGCGAATTTCTAAAGAAAACCATTTAGCAAATTCTTGTTTGGCAAGATGAGCATCTACAGGTGGCTTAATTGTATTTAAGGGATCGTTTGTTTGATTAATTGCTGTTTTATGTGAAACGCTCGTTTAGGATTTAAACATTTTTTTTCTAAACTAAACAAACAACAAAACTGTTTGCTAACTGCACAATGCTTTTGTTGGAGAATAGTTTTATGTTTAGTAACTTTAAAAGAAACTTGCTGGTGTATGTTTCAGCGGCACAATACTAACAAAAGTTTTCGGTCAAGTTACCTCAGTTTGCACTTTTGGAAGTTCCTTTTTGTATGACTGCTGAACAGTATTTAGGTTTCAGAATCAATTTATCACAAACGACCATAAATATCTTCGATTTCAAATAATAATGACAGTAGTAGGCTCCTCTATAATTTCCATAAACTATTTCCGCTAATAATAGAACCATTTCCGCCTGAATTCCCCAACAAAATGCCTTTAGTTCTACTACTTATCAGACATTGTATAGGGAACTATTAATTAATCGGCCACAATAATAAATAACAAGAAACAATACCGGCATTATTGCTAATTACTAAACTTTGTCACGAACTGACAGGCTTAAATTTTCGGGTTAGGAGTCCCTCGAATTGTACCAAAGGCTGCAAACATGACGAAAGGGTTGATTTCGGGGGTTAACTTCTAGCTTTTAGTGTCGAGTGGGCTGAAATTAATACGACAATAGTTTGTCAAAACCCTGTAGGTCAAAATATGTTTACATAAAATTTGTTGTAATTTTCCTATATAGTGTATGTTCAAATTACTATTTTCTCCAAAGCGAATCATATAAAACAGCTCTGCAAATTGACATATTCCGGTGTACAAAACGAAATTCTGGAGTATCCGAGCTAATAGGCCTTTGTGCGTAACCAATTACAGAGTTGAATAGGTTCTAAAAACTCTCTGCTAGTTATTGTGACTGGAAAGTAACAAGAGGAAAAATTGTTTTTTAACCAAAAGCGGACGCAATCTGAGCTTAAAATTCCGGGTAAAACGACATTCTATTGTGCCAAGATAAAAATCCATTTTTAGTCAGAATTTCCAATTACTTGATTTATTTTGTCGTCATTCTCTTTCGTTTCCATTTTTTTTCACGCTAAAGGTTATGATGTAAGTTTAAAACACTCTTGTAGAGATCTTCGGTACTTTTAAGAAGATAATGATAAAGAAAAGTCATATAAAGAAGTCACTGAACAGAGCTTAATTAAAATATGTTCAACGGTAATAATGTAACTAATAGACTGATGAGGGTCGGGAGTTTTCAAACTATTTAAACCATATTTTTGTTTTGATTTTTTCTCAACTCTCAGTACAACGTTTAGTGATCTAGTTATCAGCGAAAATATAAAACAGATACAATAAGTGTTTGACGGAGCAGTAATAAAAAAACTTAAATTGGCTAGAAGAGACGAGAAAGTTTATATAAGTCTCACTAATACTTTGTAGTAGTTAAAAATGTGTTTTTAATGGACAAAAATCTCTCTCAAGAGTTTTACCATTAATTACAAGACGTACGAAACATAAAAGGTCAAAGTTGAGCTACGGCCAGACAGAAAGAATCTCTATAGTGGGCGTAAATTTCTAAATTTCAAGCAGACGTTTTTCCTCGTAAATTTTGGAATTAAAAGCAAATAGAATACGTAATTAATTTCAGTTTAAGGAATGTAATTTTAAGCTTATTTTGACTCTTGTAACGAAAATTACAAGTTATGTTCGTGTAACAGCCAAAGGTATCCCTTAAGAGCCCTACAATTAATTAGAACCATACGAAATGTGGATAAAAGCAGTGGTCTTTCATAAAGTAACCTGAAAGTTAAATGGAAGGTCAAAGTTGAGATACGGCCGTAGAGGTTCGGCAAAGTGGAAAAATCTCGGGTAGGCGGCTCAAATTCCATTTCGCTAGTCTGGAAGTTGGAATATGTTGAATTTGAAGTTAGGGAAAAAGTCGTCTTGGACGCGAAGGTTTTATTACAAAAGTTTAGGAAAGAAATCTCCGTGTTAGGTATATAAAGGACTTTTTGTCCGGTCTGACGTAATGAAAACGTCCAAGCGCCTGATTCTATCAGCACTTTTGCTAAATTTAGACCAACCTATTGGATTACATTACAATGTATAACGAAGTGCTGTTTCCGATCACTGAAGTAAACGGTTTCTTCCTTAAAATCCAATTAAAGAAAACAACTTTATCTCTACAGCTCCAGCAACTTCACCGGAAATCCAAGGTAGTTTCGCTAATTTTAATCCTGACTTGGAAACTGAAATTTATTACCCTTCCTAATTAAATAAAGATAATTTGCATGTTTCATATCTTCCTGGCAGCCATCTTACCGAGTGATGGACTATATAGCTTTCCGCACATTACCTCGGACTTAGAGCTAATGAGGCCATTTGGTTAGGAAGCTCTAGCCTGGAACTGACGCGGTAATTGATGATGCCTCCTTCAGATGCGGTTATATAAGTTTCCGCCTGTGTCATACTTGTATTTTCTCATATCATATTAAAGAAAGTACTTTCAGAATGTCGTGTACTTTAGTTACATTACTGACAGTACTTTTACTGAAATTTGTCGTAAACACTCCGAATAATTATCAACTAAATCACGTCAGCTCAGTTTGAACAATGAAAACAGTATAGTTGTCCTTTTTCCAATCAGTAATTTTTTTCAAGCCTAAAATTGTATAAAGTTGTCCTTAATGGACAAAAAATAATATATACCACGATAACTAGCAAACTGCTAAGCTTAACTGTTCCAACTCCTAAATTCGTAGCTTAAACTGAAATAGAGGCAAATTGGCATATCACTTAATCTAAACAAAATTTTTTTAACAATTTCAATAAAGAAGTTTAGTATTTACATGCCAAGAAATGTATGTAAAAATGATATTAACTGATGGTTTTGTAGTAAGACAGTTGAAGCACTCTAAACTCCCGAAAATAACCAAGATACAGGGTGAAACTACGTAACGTTTGAACTTCAATACAGTTGCCTGTATACAGGGTGTGCACGAAATTGTTAGTGGATCATTATTTTTGCTCACCCTGTCCACAATTTTTTTCTCTACACCACTGAAAAGAGCAGTTCAAGACGATTTTTTTGAGCGGCTGAACCGTCCTGTACTCCAAAAAATAACCAAGATACAGGGTGTTAAAATTTTGAACTAATTTTCGGTAAAAAGTGCATCAAAGTAGTTTTTGGAAAATCTCTCGAAAACGGCTAGATTTACAAAAAACTACAAGAGTGTAAAATTGTTCCTAATAGACCACCAAACCAAACTACGTAACGTTTGAACTTCAATACAGTTGCCTGTATACAGGGTGTGCACGAAATTGTTAGTGGGTCATTATTTTTGCTCACCCTGTACACAATTTTTTAGATACAATTTTTTTCTCTACACCACTGAAAAGAGCAGTTCAAGACGATTTTTTGGGGCGGTTGAACCATCCTGAACTCCCAAAAATAACCAAGATACAGGGTGTTAAAATTTTGAACTAATTTTCAGTAAAAAGTGCATCAAAGTAGTTTTTGGAAAATATCTCGAAAACAATTAGATTTACAAAAAAACTACAAAAGTGGAAAATTGTTCCTGATAGACCACCAAACCAAACTACGTAACGTTTGAACTTCAATACAGTTGCCTGTAAACAGGGTGTGCACGAAATTGTTAGTGGGTCATTATTTTGGCTCACCCTGTACACAATTTTTTAGATACAATTTTTTTCTCTACACCACTGAAAAGAGCAGTTCAAGACGATTTTTTTGAGCTGCTGAACCGTCCTGTACTCCAAAAAATAACCAAGATACAGGGTGTTAAAATTTTGAACTAATTTTCAGTAAAAAGTGCATCAAAGTAGTTTTTGAAAAATACCTCCAAAACGGCTAGATTTACAAAAAAACTACAAGAGTGCAAAATTGTTCCTAATAGACCACCAAACCAAACTACGTAACGTTTGAACTTCAATACAGTTGCCTGTATACAGGGTGTGCACGAAATTGTTAGTGGGTCATTATTTTTGCTCACCCTGTACATAATTTTTTAGATACAATTTTTTTCTCTACACCCCTGAAAAGAGCTGTTCAAGACGATTTTTTGGGGCGGTTGAACCATCCTGAACTCCCAAAAATAACCAAGATACAGGGTGTTAAAATTTTGAACTAATTTTCGGTAAAAAGTGCATCAAAGTAGTTTTTGAAAAATACCTCGAAAACAATTAGATTTACAAAAAAACTACAAAAGTGGAAAATTGTTCCTAATAGACCAAACTGCGTAACGGACATCTTGTACATCATAAAAAAACATTTTTGAACTTCTTAACCAGGATTTTTATATGTTGATGAAAAAGCGTCTCAATGTAAATTTAACATATGCATGAAAACTGGGTCAGCAGGTGTCGCTTACAAAAAAATAAAGGGCAAAACAATCCCCTATAGGACCGTTCTTTACAAAGGATTTGCCACAACGGGTTTCCATTAGGGTGGTTGCGTTTCACGAAAAAAATATCCTAAGTAAGGGTATTTACCCGATTTCCTTTGCTCTTTTAATTAGGAGTTCTGGAATTTCCTGAATACACTCAAGTAAAATTACAAGTCCGCTTATTAAGCAAGTCTTGTGGTAAATTTAACTCAAACTGTATGGGTATTGTGCAACGCTAATTCGTAGTTAATGTAAGCGGCAAAACTTTAAATTAATTCTACGTTTTGAGACTATAATCAGCTAAAGTTCTATAATCGAAGTTTGTTTAGGGTTTAGAAAGGCTTTTCCGTTAAACCTTAGTTGCTGAACATTTTATGGAAAACTATCAAATGGGAAATGAAAGTTAAACCGTTATTAAATACATAAATGTATGGTTTTCAGTCATTTCAGGGACACCCTGTATAATAAAGGGTTTAGGTTTAAAGTTTGAAAATACCAAGAGTTATTTAGAATATTAGAATGAAAAATTTTAAAAACAAGAAGAAAACAATTAAAAAGTCCATCATGTAAATTATTTATGTTGAGAAACTATATACAGAGTATTAAAAATTAGTTACCAACTTAAAAATGTAACCAGCGATACTTAAAGCTAATAACAATGCAGATCCACTCTTTATATTGTGGTTTTTTGCAATTTTTGTAACAACAACTAATTAAATAAAAACAACATTAATCATTTCAATCCAAATATGAATTTAATTATGATTCGACCAATTTCGTATACACATGTACGAAAACAAACAGATTTCGGAACGGGTCGGCCGACAACCACTATCATACCGAAATGTTAAAAGGGACGATTAGAGATTAAACCCTTTTGCGGGAATGTTATAGCAAAGATATAAAGCGAAATGTTCAGATAAGCGACCGGCCAATTTATCATGTCGAAATGTTGGGCGAAGAAAACTAATTAAGGTACATTTCCGAGCTGTTAAGATCTCACTGAAAGGGAATAATCTTTCAAATATCCAACGGTGTGTAGTTTCCCTTTATTGAATTCGTATTTGTTACTAATATGAGCGTTAAGCAGTATTTCTTACGAAATATTTTTAGTCGTGACTGACTGGAATTCACCCAGAACACACTTCTTGATTTTTTTTTTAAAAAGGGTTGGATTTCGTGTTTAGGTGCTGTTATGACTTATAAATTATTCAAGGAGCTTTCGCAGCCTTTCTCCGAAACGACGTTTTGCTTCCTTATGGTCAGTTTTCTTCCCTCTTTTTGGTATTAATAAACGGAACCGAAAACTTTTTTTTTCCAGAGAAAACTACCATAAAATAGGGCATAAAAGAAATCATTTTCTTAGATTAGATTGGTTCAGTTTGTATGGCTAAAAATATTGTACACAAAACTAAATATACTTGGTGACATTTATCTAAATTTGCTTAAAGGTTGTAAATATTTAACATAAAATTATGGATCTGACATACGTACAGGGTGTAACACTTAATCAAACAACTTTGCACATTTATTATGCGGTCAAATTCTAACGGAAAAGTTTAGGGTAATTTCCACAACAGATGGTAATTATCTTCTCGTCCTGTGTGAACGAAAGGCCCAAGGAAATTAATTATTTAAAGCAGATTTCGTTTTTGTTCAAAAATACCTTAATTAAATTTCCATAGAGCACTTGGGGCTATTTTGAAATACGAAGGAATGAATTGGAGGTGAATTATTAAAGTTTCCGTTTGCCTCTTGGAAGAAATCAATTTCAATTTTGCCCAAAAGCTATATTTTTGTGAGTAGAGTATAAAACTTGCTTGACATATATTGAAAACACTACAAATAAATTGAAAATCAGAGCTAAAAAAGTAGAATTTCAAGACTTACTAACAGTCCAAAATATAAGTTTTTAAACCTGAAAACATTTCGTAAACTTACTAACTAACTCTGATTAGATTCATTTCTTACTTTTTTCTTTTATATTTCAATCATAGAAAATTAGTATTAGCTAGACAGTCACGTGACCACTGTCAAAATTACTGTCATAAACCTCAGAAACACGACTCGTTTCGAAAACTGTGTTAAACTGTAATTCTTGTCTTGTAGACAAGTTTTGACAGTTTTGATTTTAGGGACAGTTGTCACGTGGTTCTCGAACACTATTTTGCTAGACGATCACGTGAGCATTATCAAGAATTATTGTCATACATCTCAGAAATACGTTTTATATCGAATACTGCAAGAAAACTTTCTGAACTTTGATTTTCACAACTGAGCACAGTTTGTCAGTTTTGAAGTTAGTTACAGTTGTCAGGTGGTTTTAGAAGATTATTTAACTAGACGGTCACGTGACAATTCTCGAAATTACTGTCATAAACCTCAGAAACACGTCTCGTTTCGAAAACTGGAAGAAAACTGGGTTAAACTGAATTTCTTGCAAATTCTAGACAAATTTTGACAGTTTTGATATTAGGGATAGTTGTCACGTGGTTCTCGAACCCTATTTAGCTAGACGGTCACGTGAGCATTGTCGAAAATTACTGTCATACATCTCAGAAACACGTTTAATATCGAAAACTGCAAGAAAACTTTTCTAAACCTTGATTTTTACAACTGAGCACAGTTTGTCAGTTTGGACGTTAGTTACAGTTGTCACGCGGTTCTAGAACATTATTTAGCTAGACGGTCACGTGACAATTGTCAAAATTACTGTCATAAACCTCAGAAACACGTCTCGTTTCGAAAACTGGAAGAAAACTGGGTTAAACTGAATTTCTTGCAAATTCTAGAAAATTTTGACAGTTTTGATTTTAGGGACAGTTGTCACGTGGTTCTCGAACACTATTTAGCTAGAGGATCACGTGAGCATTGACAAAAATTACTGTCATACATCTCAGAAATACGTTTCATATCGAATACTGCAAGAAAACTTTTCTGAACTTTGATTTTCACAACTGAGCACAGTTTGTCAGTTTTGACGTTAGTTACAGTTGTCACGTGGTTCTAGAAGATTATTTAGCTAGATGGTCACGTGACAATTGTCAAAATTACTGTCATAAACCTCAGAAACACGACTCGTTTCGAGAACTGTGTTAAACTGTAATTCTTGTCTTGTAGACAAGTTTTGACAGTTTTGATTTTAGGGACAGTTGTCACGTGGTTCTCGAACACTATTTAGCTAGACGATCACGTGAACATTGTCAAAAATTATTGTCATACATCTCAGAAACACGTTTAATATCGAATACTGCAAGAAAACTTTTCTAAACCTTGATTTTTACAACTGAACACAGTTTGTCAGTTTTGACGTTAGTTACAGTTGTCAGGTGGTTCTAGAACATTATTTAGCTAGACGGTCACGTGACAATTGTCGAAATTACTGTCATAAACCTCAGAAACAGGTCTCGTTTGAAAAACTGGAAGGAAACTGGGTTAAACCGAATTTCTTGCAAATTGTAGACAAATTTTGACAGTTTTGATTTTAGAGGCAGGTGTCACGTGGTTCTCGAACATTATTTAGCTAGACGATCACGTGAGCATTGACAAAAATTACTGTCATACATCTCAGAAACACGTTTAATATCGAATACTGCAAGAATACTCTTCTAAACTTTGATTTTTACAACTGAACACAGTTTGTCAGTTTTGACGTTAGTTACAGTTGTCACGTGGTTTTAGAACATTATTTAGCTAGACGGTCACGTGACAGTTGCCGAAATTACTGTCATAAACCTCAGAAACAGGTCTCGTTTCGAAAACTGGGTTAAACTGAATTTCTTACAAATTCTAGACAAATTTTGACAGTTTTGATATTAGCGATAGTTGTCACGTGGTTCTCGAACACTATTTAGCTAGACGATCACGTGAGCATTGACAAAAATTACTGTCATACATCTCAGAAACACGTTTAATATCGAAAACTGCAAGAAAACTTTTCTAAACCTTGATTTTTACAACTGAGCACAGTTTGTCAGTTTTGACGTTAGTTACAGTTGTCACGTGGTTCTATAACATTATTTAGCTAGACGGTCACGTGACAGTTGCCGAAATTACTGTCATAAACCCCAGAAAAACAAGTTTTGTTTTGAAAACTGCGTTAAACTGAATTTCTTGCAAATTCTACAAAAATTTTGATAGTTTTGATTTTAGGGACAGTTGTCACGTGGTTCTAGAACATTATTTAGCTAGACGGTCACGTGACAATTGTCAAAATATTACTGTCATAAACCTCAAAAACAGGCATCGTTTCGAAAACTGTGTTAAACTGAAAGTCTTGAATTTTTTATTTTTTCATTTTCGTAAATATCTCAAAAATTCATTGATGAGGCAAAAATTTTTACTAGATAAGAATAAATCTTATTCGTAAAAACATAAAAACTAAAATTGTTTTTGATTAAAAAACAGGACTTAAATTGCAAAAATATCCATTCTAATCACACACTCCAAAAGATCCGGATAAAGGAAACTGATAGAGATTAGCCGATTAATTAAATACGAAATCCCCATAAAATATTGATGTCAGTGTGTATCTAAGGCATGGAAGGTCTGAACAAGGGATAAACGTTGCATCCTTTATATTTGATATAGGTTTGCCGTTAATGGGCATCCCTCTGAGCAAATATTCCATCATGGCTAAAGCCATAGGCTGTTTGGATGATGACCTGCCAGCTACGTGTAAGGGCAGAGGATTAGGCTATTCATGTTTAATAACCGGCACGTTAAATTGGGTTAAAGCCAACGTTAAACGGCAAAGTGTTGTTTTAATTTAATTGGGGACCAAACTTAAGCAGATTGTATTAAAACCGATTATTATGTTGTCGTACGATTAAGAACTAGTTTATTCTGAGTACCTACAAAAACACTCGTATTTAGACTAAAATGGAAAATGGATAAAATCACAAATTAGTTGTCATTCCAAAGAATTGTTTGCCTGTTAATTGAAGATTAAGTGTTTGAAATTTAAGGTTAACTTTGACCTCAAGTATTTCTGAAACCAGACACATTTTCATTGCATATTTGAGGTGTCTTTGTAGGTCTAGGAAAGCTGAATCGAACGACATAATAATATACAGGGCCGTCCCATTTGAAGTTTTTGATTTAAATCACTTTGAACCCACTGAGATCATTTTTAATAACTTAACAGTAAGCAAGTAAATCAAAAACGCCATATTAAGTTGATCGTTAGGTATATCCTTTGTTAATGACCAGAATAACTGTCAAAATGACTATGATTGGCTTGTACTGTTTTCTTTCATTTTTTGTCACGTTTTTGTCAGGTTTAAGACAATTAGAAATCAATGCAAATTGTTACATAAAATTGTCAAATATTGCCTTTAGTAAACATTAGTAAAATTAGGATCAAATATGCATTTAAAATTAGCTAGAGCAGCACATGGACAAACTCATGAATTACAATTTAGTCAAATCTAATGGTAAGTCCAGTGTGCAAACTTGGAGAATCTCAGCCTATTGGGTCATTTGTGATTGATCAACAAAATAAAACTTTCAATCACAAACTACTGCTGCACACGTGTACTTACCTAACTTGACCTAATTTTCTCCATCCATCCATTAATAAATTAAACTGCTTTAAAAACCATTACACGAGAACACTCAAGACGAAAGTATTAGTAATAAAATATCCGGAAATTTCGGTAACCAACGAAAAAATCCTGTGAAAAAGTTACGTTAAAGTTGCTCGCAATTATGAAGATTAACTCGGCGCACCTGCTTCCATTTTTAAATTGTCTCTCTAAGGAACTTAAGAGGTCTGAGATTGGAAGAGCCGTTTTCCCCAAAGAGACACTCGGAGACCGATATTTGTATAAAGCCGCATCTGGCACCTTCTTTAAACTTTTATGTGTGTGCTTTAATAAAAATCAAATATTTTAGGATGGTTTCAATTGATTAATAGCTATTTATGTAACCAGTTACGAAAAGTTCGATTTTCGAGATATTTTCGAAACGTGTTGCATACATAATTTTTTCTTTTGACCAAAAAGCGGTAAAAACCATCTTTTAAAGTGATTTAACACAAATATTCACTTTCATAGCATCTTGTATAAACTGTGACAACGACATGTTATGATGGATGTCGCCCATATGTTTCTACGGAAATGCATAAAAACAGGGAGTGATGAAATGAACTTTTTAAAACTAGTTACGAAAAGTAAAACGTTTTGTCAGTCTAATCAGTTTTGAAAAGTGTCACTTTATATGCCAAAATTAGAAAAATATTTTTAATAGGTCAATGTGAGCTCTAAATCAGCTTTGACGTATTTGCCAACATCACCCCCGATGCAAAATAGCTTTTATCTGCATTTCCCCAGAAATGGGGCCCTACTTAAATTTATGAAAGGGGTGTTTCTGACACTTCAAGGGCTAAAAGACCTATATAAGCCACGACAATTGACAAGTCGTTGCTTATCTTTCTTGTTTTATCGACGTCTCCGCACTTCGGGGATATTTAAATTCGTATTTCGTCGGAAATTGAGAAACATCGAACGGTGTCGTCATTTTCGAGGGTCCGCGACATTTGCATGTCGAATCAGTCAGTTAATTAGGTTTTTTTCTAGAAAAAGTTTGCACAAAGATCGATCACGCTTTTAAATAAATGGTCCTAAGACGTTACGTCGTTACGTTCCTTATTAAGAACGATGAACAGTTAGAGTGCGATAATTTCTCTCTGTCTCCTCCACATTGTCATTTATCATAAACTAAGACGTCAACGCTTTTCACATTCCGTTGTAATCTAGCTTTAATAGGCTTAGAGCATCTTCTGGTACGCTTCGTTAACAAATTAACAAGTGGGAGTAATATTGTCAAAGACAACAAAACTTCCAAGTAAGTAAAACCCGTAAAAGTCATTTTGATGTTAAGTAATAAAACAAAAGTACTGTACTAACTTCAAAGATCTTTTTGGTTCTTAACTAATCCAAAGATTAAGCCCTAAGTTTTCAAAGTTCATATAAGTTACAAAACTCTCATATTTCTTAAATCCTACACCTCAAACTTTGATAAACATTTAAAACTCCGGATAAACTGTTTCACCTATACAAACGCTTTCGGTAAAGTTGCCAGAGAGTTCATTTTGATATTGTGTCTATCCTGGTTTTGTCTACACAGACTTGAGGAGAGGAAATTGTGAAAGTCGTATCTCTTTCGACACGGTAATAAAATCAAAGATTAGCGTTCTTCTACCGCACTTAAATGAACTAATAGTTAAAGTTTCAAGAGATTTGAAACACGAAAACCTCGCTGAATCTCATTATGGTAAAACTTTACACGTAAATTTGAAGATAGGAAACTTAAAAAAACCCAGGAGTATAACAAGTAAGGCTTTTAAATATGTTTTATTGTGGTTAAAACTAGTATAATATTGTAGAACATATTTTTAAACCCAATATTAACCAAAACTTCTTAACTGTCAATATGACGTAAAAGATGGTCCTTCAGGGTTAGCATTTGATATAACTACCTTTTTTAGTAACAAGGTTTTAGTTCTATTACTACTACTATTCTTGACATTAATTCAAAGAAGTAATAAGTACCAAAATAAATTTCAATGAAACAATATTATTTGCATTGCAGTTTCTGTCAAACCAGGATTTTAGAGGCCTCAGGCAATTTTTGAGTTGTTCTCAGTACTATTTAGAGGCCTAGTAATTCCAACGTAATTGTAGAGGCGTCTGGCAATTTTTGAGAAGTTTTCAGTACTATTTAGAAGAATCTTTAAAGCTTCGGGTATTTCCAAAATGATTGTAGAGGAGAAGAAACTTGTAGAGGTATCTGGCAACTTTTGAGTACTATTTAGAACCGTCTTCAAAGCTTCTGGCATTTACGAAATGGTTTAGAGGTATCTGGCAACTTGTGGGAGGTTTTCAATATTATTTAGAGGCCTCTTAGAAGCTTCTGGTATTTCCCACATGATTATAGAGGCGTCTGGCAATTTTTGGGAGCCTTTCTGTGGTATTTAGAATCATCTGATAATTTTAAACAATTCCTTGAAGGTTTAGGATCTTGTAGAAGCATCTGGACATTTTTGAGAGGTTTCCAGTACTACTTTGAAGCGTCTTCCAAGCTTCAGGCATTTATAAAATGATTTAGAGGCCTCTTGAAGCTTCTGGTATTTCCAAAATGATTGTAGAGGTACCTGGCAACTTTTGGAAGGTTTTCGATATTATTTAGAGGCCTCTTAGAAGCTTCTGGTATTTCCCACATGATTATAGAGGCATCTGGCAATTTCTGGATGCCTTTCTGTAATATTTAGAATCATCTGATAATTTTAAACAATTCCTTGAAGGTTTAGGATCTTGTAGAAGCATCTGGACATTTTTGCGAGGTTTCCAGTACTACTTAGAAACGTCTTCCAAGCTTCAGACATTTATAAAATGATTTAGAGGCCTCTTGAAGCTTCTGGTATTTCCAAAATGATTGTAGAGGTCTCTGGCAACTTTTGAGTACTAGTTAAAAGCGTCTTCAAAGCTTCTGGTATTTATAAAATGGTTTAGAGGTATCTGGTAATTCAATATTATTTAGAGGCCTCTTAGAAGCTTCTGGTATTTCCCACGTAATTATAGAGGCGTCTGGCAGTTTTTGGGAGCCTTTCTGTATTATTTAGAATCATCTGGCAATTTTAAACGATTATTTGAAAATTTAGAAACTTGTAGAGGATTCTGGCAGTTTTTGAGATTTTTTCAGTACTATTTAGAGGCGTCTTCAAAGTTTCTGGCATTTACAAAATGATTTTAGAGGCATTTGGCAATTTTTGGGACGTTTTAAGTAATGTTTAGAATCATCTGGCAATTTTAAACAATTCTTTGAAGATTTAAAAACTTTTAGAGGCTTTTAAATATTTTTGAGAGGTTTTCAGTATTATTTAGAGTACTTTCCACATGATTATAGAAGCGTCTGCCAAATTTTTGGAAGACTTTCTGTAGGATTTAGATTTATCTGGCAATTTTAAACAATGTTCAAGGATTTTGAATTTTGTAGAAACTTATAGCAATTTTTAGAAAGTTTTCAGTAATATTTATAATCATTTACCCATTTTCTAACAGTTCTGTGATTACTTACAAACTTGTAGTGCTCTATGGTAGTTTTCAGTACTAAATACAAACTTTTTGGAATCCTTTTGATTACCAATTTGATTGTAGAAACTTCTGGTCCTTTTTTTAAAAAAGTTGTGTACGGTTTAGAGGCTTCTGGTAATTTTAAACAATTTTAGCAGCCTTGCCAACTTTTTCCAGCTGTGACGTCATGCTAGTTTTGTTTGATTTTCGATCTTTGTGGTTGTAGATTAGGTTAGTTGATTTTTCAGAATGTTCATATTGCAATTTCCATGTGAATTGTGTAATTAACAAAATCAACGAGAAAACGAGAAAATTTTAGTCAAAACCATAATTTTAAACATTTTTAAAAATTTGTATTTCGATAAATATTAAGTTTAAAATATTGTTCTACCAACAAAATAATCATTTTTATTTGCCTTTTGTAAATATGATTAAAAATAATTCAATACTCTCAGTACTAAACAAAATTTTCCTAAACGGTCTAAATGTATTTATTTAAAACATTAACCAGTTTAATTCAATTAAATTTACGCAATAATTTTACATTAAGTGATATTTTACCTTCTGCTGTATGTATGTACACGTGTGTTCTTATATGCAAAAATATTTTCCTGTTTCTGTTTGTGCTTTCGACTCCCCTCTTCTTCGCTTGAATCAATATTTTTATGTATTCATGAATTTTTATTGCTTTGCACGGATTTCAGAGTTTTGTCGTTGAAATGCGAACGTTGGTATTATACAGTCACTTTGGAAAAGAACCCATAAAAGGGTAGAATTTAAATATTACGACGATATACGCGTTTGGTAATTGTCACATTCGAGAGTTTGCCAAGGCGAAATGCTATACACAATGCACTTTACAGCTCTGAAAAAGCGAGATATCTTAAAATATTCAATGAGTTAGTATCCACACTCACATACAAATAAAAGCATATTAACATTACAAAAACTAATTTTGATGGAATTATAATTTTAATATAAATCAAATCTGGCATTTCATGCCAGTTATCCAATGTAACTGCACTCAAAACATGTCTAGCGAAATAATTTTCGATGTATAATTACGGGCATGGTCTGGCAACAATGAAACGTTTACATCACATTATAATTGGCAATTAAGCAGATAATACCAAATGATTTTGCTGGAAAATGGGACACCAATGTGATTCAGTTTTCTGCATTTTTAAGTTGCTCACAAAAGTGCCTTTATAGATATGTAAAATAAATACGTCTGGTTCATTTATTCAAAAGGTGCAGTGAATAAGAATGTGCAAATATGCGGCTGTACATTTTCGCTGACAAAACACCAAATTTCGCACACGCTGTCTCCATTCGTAGAATTTATGCAGTAATTTAGAGCCTGGGAGAGAGAAGAGTCGGTACCGGTAATTTATTAACGTATATAGTGTAGCCTAACCCTTAGCAGTATCCAAGAAGTTTTCAAATTTAGAGACTTTCCGGGACAGATTTAGGAAAAATTATGAGCCCAATTTAATAATTCACAATCCGTTCAAAAAAGTGGAAATCCCTACTATTTTTCTAACGAGTGTATAAATATTTGAACACTTCTTTATCCTGCTGGAAAAGGACTATTTTTGTTCAGCAGTGCAAATTTCCAGGTAATAGCCTCAAACTCTCTAAGCCACTATTCTAGTTCAAATAGGAAATCAGAACATACGAGATTATTGTCACGTTCACAGTGCCAACCGTTCTATTAATATTTAACACGTCCCTTTGAATTCGATTAAAGTGTTAGTAGATTTTATAGTCGTTGAGAGTGATCTTCAGTACATTTTAAACAAAATATGTGATATTTTAGTAGTATTTTTATTAATAAAGAAGTTATTAATATTTTGCTATTAAAATATTACTGAATTCTTAACCCTCATCGGTCTGACATGCACTCAGTACCAACTTTACTAACAAAAGTGACAACATAATAAAAATGTTCACTATAATCGAATATCATCACCAATTTGAAACGTCCAATACAAAAGTTCCCACATTGAAAAATAGATTAGTAACAAGCATCCGTTCAATACAAAAAAAAATATCGAGTTGGAAACAATAAAATGTGGCTGGAATTACTGGAAAAAAGTATAAAAATGCAGTTTAAAATTGCGGCTATATTTACAATTTACTGGAGAAAATTTCAGCAGTTTCTATTCTATCTGCACGCTTAAGGAAAATAAATTGTCCGTGATAAGAAAACAAATATAAGCAATATTTTATTGCGAGAAAAATGATGTGAGTACGTGAAAACAGCGGTTTAAATTTGTTTCACTTATGTCAAAATTTTGTTCAGTTTATATGTTTAATTATAACTTTACCTAAACTACTAATACAAGAATTAAAATTGAAAATATCACACACATTTGTAGCTTCATGGTGGTTTAAACTGAATTTAGTAAAAAGCAAAACTGTGAGTGTTATATTGGAAAACTGTCATGGAAAATGTGTCTGTCAACGGCTCCCTAAATTTAAATTCGGCAAAAGCATAACGAATGAAGCGAGATAAATGTGAAATCAGAAAAACGCCCGGAATGTGAGTCAGGAAATTGCCTTTTTGGCATCGTCTTCCCACCAAAACGATGGAACCCCATATTTGCGGAATGGAAAATCAATTTAATAAATCTGAAAGTGGGAAAAACTCGATGATTTTAATGGCACTTCCAAAATATGAAATTATAAATAACTCGGTAGAAAAATTGGTCACACCGCATTAAACCGGTGCTCATCAACGTTAAACGAGCGGTTATTCTCTAACATTGTTCCTGAAAATGTGAACGAATTAATACAAGTTATAGCGGAGCGAGGAAAACACGAAAAAAGAGAATAAGAACAATCAGAGGAAATATTTATTTAAGCTGAAATATGCGTGCGAGGCTTTTGTCAAATATTCGGTTGAGCATCCGTGGTCCTTTAGGCGCTCTATATGCAAATGAAATGATGTTGATTTAGCCTTTTATTTCTGCGGAATAGGGATTAGGTTACGAAGTATATCTATATTGCTTTGATGGATTTATTTATTTAGTTCCCATGCGTAATTCACAGTTGGTAGTTGGTGTATCAACAAATTTTCAAATCACTTGTAATTAGTTATTTTTGGGAGTTCAGGGGGGTTGAACCACTCAAATTAAGTGTCTTGAGCTCCTTTTTTCAGTGGTGTAAAGCAAAAAATTCTATTTTAAAAATTGCGTACAGGGTGGTCAAAAATCTAAAACACTACATTTTCATGTTCACTGACTGTGAAACTTTCAGGGATGAGTTAAGCAGTTCTTTACAAAAAATTTTGTTTTGTGACTTTTATCGTTTCTGAGTTATTTAGCAAAAACCGGTTTGATGCAACAAATTTTCAAATCAGTTGAATTTGAACACCCTGTAACTTAGTGATTTTGTAAGTTCAACCAAAAAAACCGTTTTGAGCTCTTTTTTGCAGGTGTAGAGTAAAAATCTTACAAATTACATACAGGGTGACAAAAATAGCGACCCACTATAATTTTCTTGCACACCCTGTATACTGGTAGCAAGGTGGTAGGTTTCGTGCATTTTTTTTTGTAACTTTTACCGTTTTTGAGTAATTCAAGAAAAACTGGTTTAGTGTTAGTGCAACCAATTTACAAATAGTAAAATTGTGATCTGAAATTTGTTAAACACAGTTTAAAAGACAGTCAGAGACAAAATTGCGTGTAAAACCCAGTTGGAGTGACCGAATTACGTTTTTAGGATCATTTTTGGAATCCTCGTTAAATTTCCTATCTGATGACATAAAAAAACACTACAAAATCGACTACACTCAGGCAGAAAAGCGGTGTCAAAGTTTGAAGTGCCAAAAACACAGTTTGAAAGGACAGTCAGGGACAAAATTGCCTATAAAACTCACTTGGAGTGAGAAAATGACTGTTTTAAGCACATTTTTGGAATCCCTATTAAATTTCCTATTCAATAACCTAAAAAAACACTACAACATTTGATACAATCAGGGAGAAAAACGGTGTCAAAGCTTAAACTGCCAAAAACACAGTTTGAAAGGACAGTCAGGGGCAAAATCGCCTGTAAAACTCACTTGAAGTGAGAAAATGAGTGACAGCAACGATAGCAAGGTATGATTGATTTTTTTTTGTCAAAAATATTTGCATTGTTGCCAAAATTTACACTGCCAGAAAGACAGTTTGAAAGGACAGTCAAGGACAAAATCGTTGGTAAAACCCACTTGGAGTGGAAAAATAACAGTTTTAAGCACATTTTTGGAATCCTCATTAAATTTCCTATCTAATGGCATAAAAAACGTTACAGAAAATCGAGTACAGTCAGGGAGAAAAGCGGTGTCAAAATTTGAACTGCCAGAAAGGCAGTTTAAAGGGACAGCCGAGGACAAAATCGTTTGTAAAACCCACTTGGAGTGGAAAAATGACAGTTTCAAGCACATTTTTGGAATCCTCATTAAATTTCCTATCTAATGGCATAAAAAACGTTACAGAAAATCGAGTACAGTCAGGGAGAAAAGCGGTGTCAAAATTTGAACTGCCAGAAAGGCAGTTTGAAGGGACAGTCAAGGACAAAATCGTTTGTAAAACCCACTTGAAGTGGAAAAATGACAGTTTTAAGCACATTTTTGGAATCCTCATTAAATTTCCTATCTAATGGCATAAAAAACGTTACAGAAAATCGAGTACAGTCAGGGAGAAAAGCGATGTCAAAATTTGAACTGCCAGAAAGGCAGTTTGAAAGGACAGTAAGGAACAAAATCGTTTGTAAAACCCACTTGTAGTGGGAATATGACAGTTTTAAGCACATTTTTGGAATCCTTATTAAATTTTCTATCTAATGACACGAAAAATTATTAAAAAATCAAGTACAGTTAGGGAGAAAGACAATGTTTAAGTTTGAACTGCCAGAAAGGCAGTTTGAAGGGACAGTCAAGGACAAAATCGTTGGTAAAACCCACTTGGAGTGGAAAAATAACAGTTTTAAGCACATTTTTGGAATCCTCATTAAATTTCCTATCTAATGGCATAAAAAACGTTACAGAAAATCGAGTACAGTCAGGGAGAAAAGCGGTGTCAAAATTTGAACTGCCAGAAAGGCAGTTTAAAGGGACAGTCAAGGACAAAATCGTTTGTAAAACCCACTTGGAGTGGAAAAATGACAGTTTTAAGCACATTTTTGGAATCCTCATTAAATTTCCTATCTAATGGCATAAAAAACGTTACAGAAAATCGAGTACAGTCAGGGAGAATAACGGTGTCAAAATTTGAACTGCCATAAAGACACTTTGAAAGGACAAAATTGTTTGTAAAACCCACTTGGAGTGGAAAATTAACAGTTTTAAGCACATTTTTGGAATCCCTATTAAATTTCCTATTCAATAACCTAAAAAAACCCTACAAAATTTAATACAGTCGTAGAGAAAAGCGGTGTCAAAGTTTCAACTGCCAGAAACACAGTATTTGTAATTTACCAGTAATTTATCCATCACTAAACCAACATTAAACGAAATTATTTAGCCAGAAAACTACTTGTCAGTTGAAATTTAATTTTCCAATTTGTGCCAAGAAGTTCTTGCACTACACTTACCTTTTATTCAATAAGAAACTTTTTACTTTATCTCCAAGTAAACCCCTACAAGAAACTTCATGCTAGTTACACAAATAAATTTTTTCCGAGTCACGGCCCCTTTTTATCCTAAAACTCACCTCTCTTCGAGGAGATTTTCGTTCCAACTCTCCAATTTCCAATGACGCAGCGCTATCGGAACTTAACTGATCGTTAATTTTATTTCCCAGTCCCGATGACATCCAATTGACGGACCCAGTGAAGAAATAAGATCGTGGAGATTTGATTTTCGGGTTTGTCGATATGCAATCAAGTTGTTTGATTCGATTAAAAAATAGGTAGGAAAAGTATTGTTAGTAAAATATCGTCTTGCTAAAAGTCGTCCAATTTATCTTTCAAAATTCCATGGCATTTAGTGGAATTATAGGTTTTTAGCCAAAGAATGCCCCTTTTGTTCAGAAAATTATGGAAATGTTTATTTTGTCTGGCTTATAAGACTTAACTTGGTTTCCATTGTTACCCAACTGTAGTATAGTAAACTGGGTCTTTAATTAAAAAAAAAAATGTTCTTAATTGGGGTTTGAACGTAAAACTCACATTATTCTAACGATAATAGATGGCTGCCATTTAAAGCCCACACCTAACGCAATTCTTCTTCCTAAATTCTAAAAGTGCAAACTTTTTTTTATCGGTTAATTACTTCGATATCGTTATCGTTAATAACCGCTATTTTCGGAAGGCATCAAGGTAGTTTAGTTAATGGAGCAATTTTTGGTTTATGTCGTAATTAACGTGGCGGGTGTTTGTAACGAGTTTGAATTAGTTCTAGTCGAATCCAACAGGATTTAAGCATCCCAACACTTTTTAATTCTTGCAAATTTATTCTACCGAAAAGCTAAGCAAATTCAATTTACCGTTATCACGCAAAGACAGAATTTTACAGGCGCGAACTACCTTGTATCCTGCTTGACGTTGTTTGCGTGGGACAATACTGTTAATGACTGCCAAAGTATTCCACAAGAATTTCCTCTTTTCGTAACTACTCAAGTTTTCCGAGATAATTAACCGAAACCTTTGCATTTGATAAGTGTTTTAGTAGATGACGGAGATAATTTAATTTGTAAGCGAATTTTGTTCGTAAATCTAATTAAAATTTAAATTAGATTTACTGGTTTTTGCTTGATAACGTTTTCACAAGATAACTTTTTAGTTCCACCAATGAGAGCTATTTCAAACTGTTTATTTCCTTTATTGTACTAGGAGCCAATAATGATAATAATATTTCCTAGTAAAGTAAAATATTTACTTATACAATTTGTTTCGTAGGAACATG
Source organism: Ips typographus (assembly GCF_016097725.1). NCBI lineage: Eukaryota > Metazoa > Arthropoda > Insecta > Coleoptera > Curculionidae > Ips > Ips typographus. The sequence goes on along the minus strand of NC_138430.1, from coordinate 7,476,200 downwards.
CTAAATTTGACTTAAAAATAAAACAAACAAAGGGTAGTTTTGCTTCCTCAATTAAAATCAAATATTTTATAAGACTTTCAGGGACAACTGAAGGCTGAAATGACTTATTAATGCCGCCTTTAGATCGTTTCTGCCCCTTACAACGGTGCATGCAATATGTCACCGCCGTTGCAGCTTTAGTCAATAAATCCTTGAAAAATTATGAAAATGTCTCCGTATTTCCGTATACATTTTAGGGTGCATGTTAGGGTTTTTGTAGCAGAAAACTCAATTTGGAATATATAAACCTAGCCAATGACGTCAACCTACTTTTTTAACTTTGATTTGTTCTATACATTAAACCAAAAAATAATAAAAATAATCAGAAAAACGTCATTCAAAGTGATCAAATGATTTCTTCAATCTCGATTGCTCACTAATTTGACCAATTCCGTTCAAACGATTACCCAGGCACGATATTCTTCATTAATTTTATTTGATTCGCTTCCGTTATCGAGCCGCCATCAAGGAACGAAATAAAGAAAATGGGAAAATTTTACGTCAGAAAGATATTTACCGGCTAATTTTTCCAGCCCCCAGTCAACGGAATTAAATCCAGTCGTGCTGGAATTTTGTTGCTTTGATTTTGATTTGAATTGAAGATTGGTTCTTCTAGAGGCATCTGGCACATTAAAAACAGCCTTTAGAAGCTTAAGAAGGTTTTAGAAGGCCTGTTTAGAGGCCTCTGACACTTTTACAAGTCTCTTAGGAAACTGCATAAGGTTTTACAGATTTCTGGCACTAAAAACGACTTGAAGAAGCTTCTGGCAAATAAATAGTCTTCTGACAATTAAAAATTAATTGTAGAGGCTTCTGGCAACTAAAAACAACTTGTAGAGGATTTTGGCAAGTAAAAATGGCTTTTTAGACGCCTTTGGCACATTTAAAATCCTCTTGGGAGGAAGCTGAAGAAGGTTTTAGAGGCTTCTGGGAACTAAAAATGACTTGTAAAAGCTTTTGGCAACTAAATATTCTTTGTAGAGTCCCCTGACAATTAAAAATTAATTGTACAGGCTTCTGACTACTAAAAATGACTGTTTAGAGGCCTCTGACACTTTTACAAGTCTATTAGAAAACTGAATAAGGTTTTAGAGATTTCTAGCAACTAAAAGTGACTTGTAAAAGCTTCTGGCAACTAAATATTACTTGTAGAGGTTTCTGACAATTAAAAATTAATTGTAGAGGCTTCTGACTACTAAAAATGACTGTTTAGAGGCCTCTGACACTTGAACAAGTCTATTAGGAAACTGAATAAGGTTTTAGAGATTTCTAGCAACTAAAAATGACTGTTTAGAGGCCTCTGACACTTGAACAAGTCTATTAGGAAACTGAATAAGGTTTTAGAGATTTCTAGCAACTAAAAATGACTGTTTAGAGGCCTCTGACACTTGAACAAGTCTATTAGGAAACTGAATAAGGTTTTAGAGATTTCTAGCAACTAAAAGTGACTTGTAAAAGCTTCTGGCAACTAAATATTACTTGTAGAGGTTTCTGACAATTAAAAATTAATTGTAGAGGCTTCTGACTACTAAAAATGACTGTTTAGAGGCCTCTGACACTTGAACAAGTATGTTAGGAAACTGAATGAGGTTTTAGACACTTCTGGCAACTAAAAATGACTTGTAAAAGCTTCTGGCAACTAAATATTCTTTGTAGAGTCTTCTGACAATTAAAAATTAATTGTAGAGGCTTGTGACTACTAAAAATGACAGTTTAGAGGCCTCTGATACTTGAAGAAGTCTATTAGGAAACTGAATAAGGTTTTAGAAACTTCTGGCAACTAAATATTCTTTGTAGAGTCTTCTGACAATTAAAATTTAATTGTAGAGGCTTGTGACTACTAAAAATGACAGTTTAGAGGCCTCTGATACTTTGAAGAAGTCTATTAGGAAACTGAATAAGGTTTTAGAAACTTCAGGCAACTAAATATTCTTTGTAGAGTCTTCTGACAATTAAAAATTAATTGTAGAGGCTTCTGACTACTAAAAATGACTGTTTAGAGGCCTCTGACACTTTAACAAGTCTATTAGAAAACTGAATAAGGTTTTAGAGATTTCTGGCACTAAAAACGACTTGTAAAAGCTTCTGGTAACTAAATATTCTTTGTAGAGTCTTCTCACAATTAAAAATTAATTGTAGAGGCTTCTGACTACTAAAAATGACAGTTTAGAGGCCTCTGACACTTGTACAAGTCTCTTCGGAAACTGAATACAATTTTCGAGATTTCTGGCAACTAAATATGACTTGTAAAAGCTTCTGGCAACTAAATATTCTTTGTAGAGTCTTCTGACAATTAAAAATTAATTGTAGAGGCTTCTGACTACTAAAAATGACAGTTTAGAGGCCTCTGATACTTGAAGAAGTCTATTAGGAAACTGAATAAGGTTTTAGAAACTTCTGGCAACTAAATATTCTTTGTAGAGTCTTCTGACAATTAAAATTTAATTGTAGAGGCTTGTGACTACTAAAAATGACAGTTTAGAGGCCTCTGACACTTGAAGAAGTCTATTAGGAAACTGAATAAGGTTTTAGAAACTTCTGGCAACTAAATATTCTTTGTAGAGTCTTCTGACAATTAAAAATTAATTGTAGAGGCTTCTGACTACTAAAAATGACTGTTTAGAGGCCTCTGACACTTTAACAAGTCTATTAGAAAACTGATTAAGGTTTTAGAGATTTCTAGCAACTAAAAATGACTTGTAAAAGCTTCTGGTAACTAAATATTCTTTGTAGAGTCTTCTCACAATTAAAAATTAATTGTAGAGGCTTCTGACTACTAAAAATGACTGTTTAGAGGCCTCTGACACTTGTACAAGTCTCTTCGGAAACTGAATACAATTTTCGAGATTTCTGGCAACTAAAAATGACTTGTAAAAGCTTCTGGCAACTAAATATTCTTTGTAGAGTCTTCTGACAATTAAAAATTAATTGTAGAGGCTTCTGACTACCAAAAATGACTGTTTAGAGGCCTCTGACACTTGAACAAGTATCTTAGGAAACTGAATGAGATTTTAGAGACTTCTGGCAACTAAATATTACTTGTAGAAACTTCTGGCAACTAAATATTACTTGTAGAGGCTTCTGACAATTAAAAAAGAATTGTAGATGCTTCTGACTACTAAAAATGACTGTTTAGAGGCCTCTGACACTTGAACAAGTCTATTAGGAAACTGAATAAGGTTTTAGAGGCTTCTGGCAACTAAATATTACTTGTAGAGGCTTCTGACAATTAAAAAATAATTGTAGAGGCTTCTGGCTACTGAAAATGACTGTTTAGAGGCCTCTGACACTTTTACAAGTCTATTAGGAAACTGAATAAGGTTTTAGAAACTTCTGGCAACTAAATATTCTTTGTAGAGTCTTCTGACAATTAAAAATTAATTGTAGAGGCTTCTGACAACTAAAAATAACTGTTTAGAGCTAGTTTTTAAAGGTTTTATTCATTAAAAATAATGTTCTGTACCAATAACAAAATTTCTTAACAGACATGAACGTCTGGTGGATTTTGATTTATTTGTGAAATCACTCTAACTTAGTTTGTTGTTATTTGAACAAAATAAGACACGACAATCAAGGCTTTTCATATTGTTGTAACTAGTTTCCGCTTAAACCATCATAGTTATTCGCGTTTTGTTAGTTTTATGGTAGAGTTTTTCTGCCAAGTTCTGGCAAGTAAACAACTACGTTCTGCAAACTATTCGTTCTCCCTCTAACTGTAATGGAATTAAAAAGTTGGAAAAGGCGGTCATAATAAGAAATGTCGCTTTTAAATTGTCAAATTATCCAAAAAGCATTAGCTATGCAACCAGAAAGTGAACCGTAAACAAGTTAAGGCGATTTTATCGACTCTTGAACTGTTTTGAAGTGCCTTTTCATAAAACCAGCCAGACCACTGAAATTTCTTAAAAAAAGTCGATTTTTGTCTTCTAATCAATTACTACTGGTTCTAAAAAAAATTTCTACGCGTCCTTAATGACCTGTTTACCACCCTGTTCTGTTTCTAAACTAATTTACAATACATTTACGACATTGTAGGGTATTGATTTCCATACATGGCGCAATATCACTACCGCCCTTCTGATTGTAGCATAAACAATTCTCCCCTGTTTACACGTGAAAAATCGAAATATTTTCATTTGTCAAAGTACAGTACTGGAAAGTTTGTGTGTCTTATGTGAGTCAGGTATCTAAGTTATTCCAAAGTAAAACTATTCGGCCGATCTTTAATGTGCCCTTATGCTAGTATATTGGCTTTGTTTTAGTAACGTCAATGAATCTTGCAATTTCCGGAACTTTAAAATGCTTTTTCCTTTATTTTCAGTCCGGTTTCCTTTCCAGTTTGTTGGTTCAAACCTGAAAAGAAGGCACCTGGGGAATAGGACGCAATTTCCAATTCCCTGTAGGTTGTATTTTCTATGAGATATGGCAAAAAGATAAAACAACTAGGAAATTTTAAAAAGCAGGGCATTTATACAGATAACAGTTCAAAGGGATAATTTGGCATGAAATACCAAAAAAACTACTTCTTACGACCATTATGGAACTATTCCAACAGCAGAAATTTGTTTTTTTGTCAACTAATCTTCTTGTCGTGGTTTACTTAAAATATTAATATAAAATATTAATAATTTTCAATGCAATTTAAAAAACAAGTCGAATATCTCGAAAACGGTTAGAGTAACGGAAATTTTGCAGGAACTTCTATTTCCACTCATTGAGCATACGTCACAACTGACAGAGTGTTTTACTCTTTTTCTTTTTGTTTTTTGAACACCCTATATATGTTCAAACGTATTTCGGTGAGCACCGGTAAGGTAAAAAGGGAGTTCAAGACAAACATTTTGAGCTTTTTACGGTCGCTGAAACCCCAAAAATAACCAATAATATGCAATTTTCAAAAAAAAGTCAAATAACTCAAAAACGGTTACAATTACGAAAATTTAGCAAGAAACCAAAAATGTTCAGAATGACTTTTCGTTTTTTGAACACTTTGTATATTTTTTTAAACACCCTGTATATCTTCAATCGTTCTGTACACGGGGTGAAAGAGCAGTTCAAGAGAAACATTTTTAAAAGCTTTTTACAGTAGTCGTAACACTAAAATTGCCGGAGATACAAAAGTTTCAACATTTGTAGGCAATTTCCAAAAAAAAAGTAAAAAAGTGTAAAATCTCGGAAACGGTTAGAGTTACCAAAATTTTTCAAGACACCAAAAATGTTCAGAATAACTTTCTGCATCCAGTGGAACAGACATTTTGAGAGTTTTACAAAGTACAATGTATAACAAAGATTGTTATTCCATCCGTTCAGCTGACCTAAAGGAGTAGCAAAAATAATTACTATCAGGTAGTATGAAGCAAAAAAAAACTAATTACAAAGTTTTGCGGTGAATAATAACCTCAAAACTTACCCCCTGTATCTCAAAAACGGTTGCTTTAAATCGGCTTATTTTGTCAGGTTTATGTCATAGTATTTTGTACAGACCTTTCAGAGACACGCTGCATAATATAGATATAAAATAAAACCTGATTTTCTTTGATAATACATTTGTAATACTTTTGGCTTGGTTTTAAGCATCAAAACATCCATTTGCAGCGAAAACCCCAAACCCATTACAACCCAAAACGCATACATAATTTAGTATGCTTCGGTTGAGTGTTTATGTTCGATAAAACGGCAGGATTGCGAGTTTTCTTTTGAAAAAGAAGAGCAAAGAAGGAAATATCGGATTTTGCTGGCCTGGGTGAAATTAAAAGTCGAATTTGTGGAAGAATGTTGATACTTCCAAGCGGTTGTTGAAATTCTTTTGTTTGCTCTTTAAGAGTTGTCGAAATTCCTTTTCAAGATGAAAACGATTGGAAATCTTGTTTTTAGCGTTTAATTTATCCCCATTCCAATGTATCTCTGTCAGTTTCGTATGATATGTGTGCGGTAGAAACTGGTTTTGTTCTGATGAAACTTTAAATCAAATTGGAGCGCCCCAAAGTAATCAATTTTGCTTGCAAAAATTGAGATTTACGCGTGCACAGTGATAATTACGTTTTCTACTTATCTATTTGTTGCCAAATAGATTTTTCTCGTCATTCTTCATTCGAACAGGAAAAACGTGGTTTCAGTCAGTTTATCAAACCACTGATAACGTTGAAAACAACATAGTGACACCCTGGGGTCTATTTCATTTGTAACAACTGATCCGTTAATGGATAAATTCCATAAAAATACACAATTTCTCCTAAAACAAAATATTTCAATTAATTGAGTTTGTATAAAAGTTTTAAAGCATTTTTTGAATCAGGCCATGCATGGGTTTAAATTGTCCGTTAAAGTAATAAATCTAGCTTCTTGAAATAAGTGAATGGCAATAATAAATCATATGAAATAAATCGTCCCAACCATTTAAATGGCAAACCGACTCTTCCGTATATAACTGCCAACTAAGCGTTTGTTTTTTCCAGGCCATATAATATGTACGTGTGTGTTATGAGGCATTTTACAATATGATTGAAATACCTTTCATTGTTTTTCATTCACTGTGCTATTATATTACAGAAAACTGTTTGAGGAAGGATGTTCTCATACATAATCAGCACAGTTAAACTACTTGAATTTATTTACTGCTTGTGCCTTTTATAAGTTGTGTGAAACCGAATTCTGGCTAGAAAAGCTGGGTTTTAATATTTAACATAAAATTTAACCACCAAATCAAGTAATAGTACTTAATCACGTTAAATTGATTTTAGCATAACCGCGACAAGAAAATTTGACCTTATTCAATTTCAAGCCGAGCAAAGTGGAACAAAAAACCGAACTTTTTGGACCAGCTCCAAAAACCATTCGGGTCGTAAGAAGACGTTTTTTCGCCAAATTGTCCTTTTAAATAATTTGGAACTGTTATCTGCATAAATGCCCGGCTAATAGATGTTCTCTAAAAAAAATCTATTGTATGTGTATATAGCCACAATTGGCTTGGAACAGGATTTGCCATAATTCAGGTTTCTGGCAGTTCAAACTTTGACACCGCTTTTCTCCCTAATTGTACTCGATTTTGGAGTGTTTTTAATGTCATTAAATAGGAAATTTAATGAGGATTCTAAAACTGTTCTTAAAAACACGATTTGGTCACTCCAACTGTGTTTTACAGGAGATTTTGATCAGTTCAGATTTAAATTTTACTGATTTGTAAATTTGTTGTACTGAACCAGTTTTTCCTGAATTACTAGAAAATGGCAAAACTTACAAAAAAAATGCAGGAAACCAAAAATGTTCCTAATCAACTCCTTAACCCAACACCGTAAGTTCTCTCTCAGTATACAGTATACAGGGTGTGCCAAAAACTTATGGTGATTTGCTATTTTTGTCACCCTGTACGCAATTTTTAAGATAGAATTTTTTACTCTACACCACTGGAAAGAGTAGTTTAAAACGGTTGTTTTAAGTGGTTGAACCACCCTAAATTCCCAAAAATAACAAAGTTACAGGATGTTCAAAACCACAACTTCAACTGATTTGAAAATTTGTTGCACCAAACCAGTTTTTCCTAAATAACTCCAAAAACGCGGAAAGTTACAAAAAATTGCAAAAGCCCAAAAATGTTCCTAATCAACTCATTAACCCAACACCGTAAGTTCTCGGGGCCGTTTTTGCTTTCAGTATACAGGGTGAGCAAAAAACTTATGGTGGTTTGCTATTTTTGTCACCCTGTACGCAATTTTTAAGACAGAATTTTTTACTCTACACCACTGGAAAGAGTAGTTTAAAACGGTTGTTTTAAGTGGTTGAACCACCCTGAACTCCCAAAAATAACAAAGTTACAGGATGTCCAAAACCACAACTTCAACTGATTTGAAAACTGGTTGTACCAAACCAGTTTTTGCTTAACTCAGAAACGGTGAAAGCTACGAAAAATTTGAAAGAGAGCAAAAATGTTTGTAAAGATCTGCTAAACTCATCCATGGAAGTGTGATTCAGATTTATTACTTTTTAAATGAATGATAGCCATGACAGGAAGATGATATCTTTGAAGCAAATTTCAATTAGACCCATAAATTTATTGGTAAATTTTCCTCCTACCACTCTTCACTATTTTAAGGTCATTCTCAGTAGTTTTCTCTTTGTTAACTGAATAGAGGTTTATAAAAAACCAATTAGCTTTATTTTTATGTTTTGTCCTACAAGATGGTCCTTTACACCAAACTATACAAATTTAAATTACTTTTTTCTGCAGTTTTTCATTATATTTCTTAATTTAACTGCGTGAAAGAATAAACTACTATGGGTGGGTTCTTGGGTGAAAGAATAAATAAACAAAACGTCAAACGCAGGCCTGGTGATAAATATTCCGCAAAGAAAATGGCTCAGGAAGTCTCTTATTCTGCTCGTTATTTCCAGGGTTTCATTGAAATCAGTAGGGAAATCCCCACATACCGATGATATTTGGCAGCCAACGTGAAATTTTCCTGTTCCAAAACTTTGTTTCTTCTTTAATCAAGTCAAAATTTTTTGATAAAAGCACCTTACCGGGATCAAATTAAAAGTTTTGAAACCGGATTAAATACCGTCTAACGGTTTTGATAAGATTATAAAAGTTTGCTTAACAATTTTTGTATAAAAGTTTTTTAACAATGACTGTAATAGGTTTGGATTGAGGGTTGGTTTTCCCAGATCAAGTTAATTTAGAGGGGATAAACTATCAGTTGACCCCTATAATCCTTCGCTTATTGTCGTTTACCGTGACAATTGATCGTGCTTTAAATTCTCGTCTTGTTCCAGATTATCTTTCATCAAATGATGGGGGGAGTGCACTACATACTCAAATAGCGGACATTATTTAAATTTAAATATCGCCATATTTACATCTTATGAATCTTTCATTGTAATATACTCTGGCAAATGCAAATTAGCTAATCTGAAAATGTTGGAGCATTGCGATGGTGGCAAATGTGACATTCACCTTCTAACCACTTTTTAATCTCCACATTCAAAATGGGAAATCTCATATTTTTGAGCAAATAAGTTCAGCATTTTAGATTTACTGGCTTGCTATTGTTTTCGCTCGCTGGTGTAGAGCACTTTTGGCAAAGTTGGTTATATATTAGTCAGGATTTATGGCTGAGCAATGGAATTATCTAGCGTAGGGGAAAATTCCAGCCAAAAGATGTATACATAGATGTTTTGTTGTGTTGAATGGGCGTGTTATAATAACTCAAGAAACACGACTACTAAAACTAAAGAGCTGCATATACTTTACACTAAAAAATGACTTTCTAGGCATCGAACAGGATAAATTAACGATACTTAATAACCATGCCAGTAAAACTTTCATGTAAGTCGCAATACATTAAGCTTTCCGTTTAGAAAATGGCTTCACAAGCTTAAAATGGTTTACCGGCCATTTAATTAGTTTTACTATACCTTTTCGTGGGTTGTCTGCGTATGTCGTTAATTAAACGTGAAATGAGCCAGAGTGGAACGCACCCATGGACTGTGAAATTTATAAAGCATTATGCTTATCCGGGAATAAATTGTTAAATATTCATGACCGGGGGAAAGTCAAACCTAAACGGTGCTCCAGAGATTTACGTTACCGGTGATGATCGGAATGGAACGTACGTGTTTTCCCTGAAACCGGTAATTTGGGTTTGGCTTAGAATTACTGTCAAATTAAGTCCATTCTATGGATAAACTGCTCAATGAGAGCTTTAATCCATCCTATCACGTACACGGAGTATTTAATAGTTTCAGCTCAACAGGATATGCTTAGTGATAACTAGAGTTCGGATTAAAAAATACTAAAATTGTGAAAAAAAGGGTTTAAAAAGCAAAATTATTTTCCTCAAAACATTTTCAGATATTTTTTGAGTTCAAGCTTATACTGAAGATTTTAGACTGTTTTCGAAACTTTCAATTTTTTTTCAACCACTTGAGGGACATTTGGAAAGTTTTTAGACAGTTTAAAGAGCATATTGAAGATTCTGGAATGCTTTAGAGGCATTTGGAAATTCTTAGATGGTTCTAGAATTTTTTGGAAGCTTTTAGACTGTTTTGAACTCTTTTGGGAGCTTCTAGACTAGTTGAAGAGCATTTGGTATCTTTTAGACAGTCCTAAAAGCTTTCTAGACTGTTTTGAAATCTTTTTAGACTTAATTAAAGATTCTGGACTGCTTTTAAGACATTTGAAACCTTGTACTAAAAGCTTTTGGAAGGCTTTCGACAGTTTTAGAAGCATTTTAGAGTTTCTGTAGTGTTTTGAAATCTTTTTAAACTACTTTAGGAGCATTTGCAAGGATTCTGGAGAATTTAAAACGCATTGAAGGTTTTGGACTGCTTTTGAAGCATTTGAAAGCTTATGGACAGTTCTAGAAACTTATAGAAGCCTTTAAACTGCTTTAGAAGCGTACGGAAGCTTTTACACTGTCTTAAAATGTTTTGAGAGCTTCTAAACTAGGTGAAGATCATTTGGAAGCCTTTAGAGTGTTCTAAAAGCTTTTGGAAGATTCTAGACTGTTTGAAAGGCTTCCGACTGCTTTAAAAGCATTTTGGAGTTTCTGCAGTGTTTTAAAACTTTTTTAAACTACTTGAAGAGGATTTGGACAATTTAAAGAGCCTTGAAGGTTCTGGACTGCTTTTAAAGCATTTGAAACCTTGTAGACGGTTCTAGAAACTTTTGAAACCTGTTAAACTGCTCTAAAAGCATAAGGAAGCTTTTAGACTGTCTTGAAATCTTTTGAGAGCTTCTAGATAAGTTGAAAAGTATTTGGAAGCTTTTAGACTGTTTTAAAAGCTTTTGGAAGGTATTTTAGAGCTTCTAATGTTTTTAATTTGTTTTAGACTACTTCAGGAGCATTTAGAAATTTTTTGGTCAGTTTAAATTTGTAAATGGATACTTAGATATGTACCCATTTTGCAACAGATAAATGGTATGATTTTGTCGTAAAAATGGTCACGTGATATTCACAAACAATATGTTGGCCTTAAATATGGTTGTGTAACTGCAAAGAAAACTATTTTAACATTAAAAAGAGTCACGTGGTTAGTCACGTGACCTTAAAGATTTCGTTCGACCCTTGAAAATGTCACAGAACTCGTAAAAATGATCGCGTCACCTTCAAAGCAACATTTTGATCTTAAATATGGTCACGTGACTGCAAAACTGCTATTTTAACCTTAAGAAGGGCCACGTGATCTTTACCAATTCAAATTAACCGTAAAAATTGACTTGAGTCTATGGATAGCCATTGAAATAAGCTTTGAAAAAGTAATACAAACTAAATCTAGAAAAATGACTAAGATGAATGAAATGTAGAAAATGATCACAAAAACAGAATAAGCGATTATAAACGAATACAAAATATATGAAGAATTCAACTGAAAGTTCTTTATAACAATTTACTTAAAGCCTCCCAAGTTATGCATGATAAACAAAATTAAAAAAATTACTAACAATTTTTCATAAAATGATCAAACTATGCCAAATCGGCAATAATTATTAATGTTCAAATAATAATAATCAACTTTTAATTTCAATCCATTCGTTTTAACCTCATTTCTGTTAGTTTAGCCACACATATTCAAATTAAGTACTGACTTAATTAAAAAACAAGGCTTTTAACACCTTCCAGCATAAAATTAATAAACATAATTACTCAGATGTCGTCTATTGAGCGTTGCGTGACATTACCATTAATTAACAAAAAAAAATTAATTAAAAACAGAAAGTATTTTCAGTCGGAAAAAATCTGAAATGTTGTCCTTTAGGCCTGAAAGTCTTTAATTACAGTTTTTTTCAAATTAATGTAATTAAAAACTTCCAGCTGAGTTCAGAGCATTTTTTTCTAGTCCAGTTTACTGAAAAGTCCACTTTTTGACTAATTTGTATATTATATAGACAGTTACAAACTGGGGTAAAAGGGAAAAACGATCAAAACGTGAATAACACTTGTGTTTGTTGATATTCAGTCTGTGAAACCATCCATGCATTTTAAATTTATATAATCAATTGAAACTCAAAAACGAGTTTAATCCTTGCATTTAATCGCAACATTATACCGGGGCCATTTACAAAAATGTTCGCTCTAATTAAATTACAGTGTTGCGAACGAATATAATTCCTATTCAGTTAGCTGTAAATAAATTGACTTATGCAGTATGCAAAATTGGAAACATACGTCATTGAATCTAGCCTCTGCTCGATCAAAAGCTCTAAAAGCTTTTATATGCTGGACTTTGACTAATCTGTCCGAATGGCGTCGATTTTGATAATCCCTACAATGGAAGGCAAAATGTTTTCATTTTTTGGGTTTTTTTCACTAAATCCGGTAGTTTCAGGACTTTTCACCGTAATGTGTGTATCATAAAGAGAGGAATTTGACAGGAAAAGCCAGAAGTATTTTCTAATTTTTAGTTTAGTGGACATAAAAGAAAAGCCACCTTTCTTAGTTCGTCACTTTTATAGGTTTAATAAAAAGGGATTACACAGTAAAGGCACTCATCGTATATATTTAGTTAATGATTTTTCGTAATTTGATTTATGAGACCAAGTTGTGACCGACTTAATGCATCACCCTGTGTATAGTGATAACAATGGAACACCTAGACCAATTAGGTCGAAAATATGTTGACCCATGATGACCATGGCATGATCTGTTCCATCAGCAGCAATATTTCACTAAAACGATGGCAGAAATCACCAATGACATTTTGGTGAACTGATAACTGTACTAAACCCAATGAAGATACTGAGAATATCTACAAAAGAGGCAAAAATTCAGCTACAATTTTAATAAAAATGCAGCAACTTATCAGTTGATATAATAAATAAACATCATCAATAACTTACCATTATTTCATTTCCCAAAACAATGGTAAACATAGAATTGACCAGCTAGAGGGCACTCAGTCCTCAAAAGCTCTCACACCATCGTGTTAACAATTCAACGGGCAACATGTCACAAGTCCCCGCATCATAACCTCCACTCGCCCTGTTAATTGCCGCATAATTAAGTCACACAAACACTTCATGCTACGACAAAATCCACTCAAACTTGCCCATACAAGCGAAACCGGATGTTCACATTTGAGTTGAAAAAAAAAATTCACCCACCGAATTCGTCCAACTTTCGACACGATTCGGAAAACAAGGACGAGTGTCTGTCCCGGACGCGAGAAAAAGGCAAACGGAGTGTTCCGCACCGAATGGGGTTCAGGATGTGGCGAGGGAATGGGGTAAGCAGGACGTTTCGGCATGGGGCTCAGTCCTGCGCCTTGATTCCGAGCACGTGTGCGTGGTAATCGGAGGACCGCGAGGTCGGCTGGGGACGAAGAAATGGGGGTCATCGTTTATTGCCTGCTCAACTCTTGCAAAACTTCCTTGTAAGACAAGAGGGGAGACTTTTACCGTCATAACTGGGACGAAATGACAAAAACCCTACATATTGCTGATTTTACGAGCGCGTTTTTTCTATACTTAGACCAGCTGTTGCATTTGATGTCCCCATCCTTTAATGAACAAAGAAATTAAATACCAAGACAATTGATGATTTAAAAGTTACAAAGTAAAATAAGGATCGATTGATGGTACCATAGTTATGTTCAATAAGTCAGCTGTAAGCTTCAATACCTACTTTCTACAAATATTTGGAGAGCCTTTCCTTTCTGGAATTGGAGGACTTTTGGAACGCTTATATTGATTTCCTCCACATGAGTACTTTGCACCACCACTTTAGTTCCAAAAATCTTGAAAATATTAAATATTTAAGATGATACTACATTATGCATCATCATTAATATATAATATTCTTATTGTAGCTTTTCTACCATTTATTTAAAACTTCATGTACTATATTAAGCTTTATTTTACACTTTTAGGTCACACAGTATAATTTAAAAATTCCGCCTCTAAGGACAATAAAGCGCCATCTTCTAATGCGTCCATGCATCTAAATAGAGATTTCCAGAGCTGGTCGATAAATCCTTTTATTAATTCATAGTTTATTGATTTATTTAATAAATATATGCTTGAAATCATGTAGTTAATACTAGTTTGCTGTGTTTTTTCAGATGGAGCAGCAATTAACTGTTCTGAACTACTTCTAGATCAATTTATTCCTCTTTAATTACCTACCGGTAATATCACTCTACTACCGTAATTTACAAACAATACACATACACAAAAGAAAAAGAAGCAGTAAAAAACAAATTTAAAATCAACGCCATGTTTCTACATTGTTTGTCCTCCAGCTATAACTTAACACCATTGTCGTCTGGCTTTTAAACGTCAACGCTGTCAAAATGTCAACACTTTTTAACCTCACTTTTTAAATTGTTTGCATTAATTAATAATAAACACAAGAGAATTCTTAAAAAAATGTTTATTTTGTCTGGTAGTATTTACAGTTATTAACAGAAAAACTACCTAAACTACAGTATGTCTAACCGTGCTTTGCCCCAAAGTAAAGAAGCCCTACTCAAGTCATACAGAACTAGGCTTAAGGATGATGTAAAGAGTATGCTGGAGAACTTTGAAGGTGTGTACTTTTTTTATTATTTATATGTAGCTTGTTTTAGAGCTACTGTAGGTTACTTTTTGACTGTTTTTAGAAATTATTAAGTTAGCCAAGGGTGAACATGACACTCAATTGTCCAGACTGACTCAATGCGAACAAGACACCTATGAAATGCATGTCAGATCTGCAAATATAGTGAGGGCAGGTGAATCCTTGATGAAACTGGTCTCTGATATCAAGCAGTATCTAATTTTGAATGATTTTCCTTCAGTTAATGAAGCAATAGCACAAAACTCCAAATTATTTAGGTGAGTAAATTGTATCAATTTATGTTTTTTATATGCAAAATTATTTCAGAACCAAACAGGCTGAATGTGACCAAAAACTAATGTCTCTGAGGGATGATATGGCCGCCGATCTGTATGACTTGGAGGAGGAATACTACAGCAGTATAAACAAGTGATTAACTTACACTAACTTAATAGTAATAATTCTAAAATAATGTTTTCTTGATTTGGTCACAGTTTTAGTAAAGAAAATTATTATTCACACATGGTCTTAATCTTACAGAATATTCACATATTGTGATTTTAACAGGTCATATTTTCCTGTAAATGTGGTTGGATGGTTATGGTCCTTATTTACAATTTGAATATTATTACCAAAACTAACCACTTTAGCTTTACATTGCTGACACTCTCTAGTGCAGGCCCAAACTGTTTTTTTCTCAGTTTTGCGTCTCATCCTGTATTCATAACCTTCAATCACTAACATGGGCAGTTTTCTTTTGAATGTAAAGTGAATTATACCTAAAAATGTGTTTTTTACCATCAATGTTTGTCTGTTAATTTTCAGGCAAACTGTTTTAATTTTATTAATAAATATTTATGTACCTATGATTAACAATATACATTCCCACCTTACATAGAGTTTAACTATTGCAAGGTCTTTATTTAAAAATTGGGTGCCTGGTAAACAACTTTGACATTTTGTGAATTCAACAAAGTAACATCACCATTATAAGTGGGGGGATGTGAATGTTTGGCAACTTTAACGAAGACCGTGTTGCCAGATGTAAAGAGCCGAGCTTTGCATTTCATAACATCTTCCTTGTTGCACGTCCATACTGTTTGCTGTGTAGTTCTGCGTTTTATTCGATACTCAAATCCCTGCCTAACTAACATTGGTAACTTCCTTTTATTTAGGAAGTGAATTATTTCTGCAATAGATCACTTTTTTTAATTTTTATTGGCAGTCAATGACAAATCTTTTAGGGCCAAAAATAATTTATTAGAAATCAATAATAATAAGGTTATAGATTTTTCGTGGGTTGGAGGATGTTTGCGTTTTCTGTGGTCACCAAGCTGTGCTTTATTACACTCTAAACGTGCATTTATTTTGAACAAACACACAAACTATTTACCAATTTTAACAGTATTTTACACAAACGTCATTCAATCTAGTGACTGTACTGCCCTTTTTTAAGGGATCGTAAGTGGGAGAATGGTTGTGCTCCGAATGGGTCACTGTAACGGTTTTTCCGTGGGTTTGTATTCGGCTTTTGCACTTATCCTTATTCTTCAATTTACAAGCCCAGAAACTTTTGTCTATGGCCTTATGTTCCAAATTGAATTCGTAACCGTTGAGGACCAGGATGGGATTTTTACGACCCGGTATGAAGAAAACGCTGTCTGAAATACAATAAAAGTACATTTATCAAATAACCGTGTGTATGTTGGTAAACGGGGAAAATATTACACACAGTTATAAGTTGTAAAATAAATAATTAGGTAGTGGAATATTCTAAAATAATTGACTAGCTCGTCTTGTCTCTTTTACAATACAAATTTTCAACCCCATATTCCTCAAGTCTAATAAGTTTGCTTCGTCTCTGGTCCCCAAGAGTTGCAGGATGGTTGTGGTCGCCTCCAGTTAATGACACTACCATCTCGTTTGCTACCAGTCTGGCTTTGCAACCATTTTTCTTTCTGGTACACGACCAGAAGCTTCTTCGTTCCCTCGTGTATTCCATGGTATAATCGTAACCCCCAAGCACTAAAATGGGGTGTTTTCTACCGGGAACTACGTAGACCTCATCTAAAAAATTGGTTCTTTTCATAATAAAGAAATTATAGTTTAATTGCCTGACTAGTTGAATAATAAAACATAATTCCTACTGTTAAACTAGAAATATATTCACTGAGATAAACCGATCACATTGCTTTATATGTATATAGTATAGTAAAACCTGATATATCACAGTATAATTACTACATTTTATGGTCTAAGCAGACATCAACCTTCCTCATGTCTTTGCAAGTTTCCACTTTTCCAATTTTCTCGATACAAGCCAGTTTAGTAGCCGCAACTCCTTCTAAAGTTTTAGGAAAATTTTTCTAAAAAATTTAGTTCGGTTAAAACAGGGTTATTGAAACAATTTATTATTATTATGCTTATTACCTTAATTTCATCCATATCGATAGTGCCATCACTTTTCAATGCTCCCTCTTTCGTAAATATGCACTTATGCAAGCAATCCATTTTTTCAGCTAATTCTTCATTTAGGCTGTCCTTATTCTTCAGGTCGTGAATGTTTACTCCTGCCTCCTTTTCGCACGCTTCCACTTCTTCTTTGGGCAGTCTGGGTATTGGGTGATCCATTTCAGCTCCAATAGTCTTGAACAAGTAATTTTAGTAAAACCCTGACAGTAAATTCACCAAACTTACCACAAATACTAGGGTGACCAAAACTATACTAGCGATGAGGACTTTTTCGGTGTAAGTCATTGTGGTTTATTACGCTCAAAACTGGACAAGTGAAGATACTGCGATTTGGAGTTACTTATATACTTCATAGTGAATAACCGAAAAATAAATTGTGCAGCTAATAATAAATAATTACATCCGTTTTTAGCAAATTGTCCAGTTATTAACACAGCTCGTGCGACTTACATAAATTTGGTAATTGTCTTCAATGACCGTGATTTTTAGATTAAAATCAAATTGTCGCTATTATAAAGTCACAAGCGCAAAGCGACAAACAAAGCAATTATCAAATTAAAAAACTTATTAGCACCTAGTGATTGATATAAAACGAAAAAATACCCAGAATGGGCTTAATATACTTCAAAATGACCAAACTACAAATTGTCCTTCTTCTGACCACATTGATGGGAAGTTTTAATGTAAGTTGCTTTGTTGCTAACGATAGACTTTACTAGAACTTTCTTACAGATTATTACAGGAGAAAAAAAATGCAATTCCAGTAATTGTATGTACGATAGAATGTTGGAGACTGTTGGAAAAGAATTTATAGAACAGTGCTTTAAAGAAACTGGAGTAACTCCAGAAGATATACGCAGCGTAATGGAGCAAAACGGGTACAGAGAAAAGCAAATGTGTTTCCAAAAATGCTTGACAAAGAAAATTGGTATTTTGGAAAGCGATGGTCGAATCAATATAGATTATATTAAGGTATTTGTCAATTTGTTGTTCTGTTTGCTTTTATCCTGTCATTTTTAACATCACGAGACTTCTGTAACTTACCAAGTTATGAGCAGTCAAAGTTGACACTGTTAATTTGATATATAATGGGGGTTTGTCATGCAATATAGCTCCGTAACAGTAATAATGATGAATTGTATACATAATATTGGCTATAATATGCTATTATGTATTTTGATTTTTAGGAGCACCTTACACCTGAACTAGCCCTAAATTCCGAAGCTATACTGGCCTGTTTAAAAAAGTTGGGACCTATCACAGCCTGTCAACACATGGCAGGAATGAGGAAATGTGTTTATAACTAAAAAAACATCAGAAAACTGCTTATGAAAAACATTTTAATTTGATTTTCTTAACACGTTAGTCTAGTAAATCACAGATGCAACAAAAATCACATTTTTATAAACGTCATGTGGTTGTCCCACAGAGAATTTTTATGTTGTCTTTGACATTCATTGCCAAGATTAGCAACAAGCAAAAACATCGAGTATTTGAAATTTAAGAACTATATTTTATAATATATTTAAAACTATCCACGTATTTAACATTTACTGTTTTCATTTCCAACAATCCGGTTCCATATATATTAGGAGGAGGATGGCAATGTTCTACAGAAGATTTAATGTACAAAATGCCATTCCATGATAACAGCCGTGACTTGCAACGAAATTTGTCTTTCAATCTACAACACCAAATGGTCCTATCGTTATTTGTCCGGGTTTCTACCCTGAATTCGTAGTTGTTCAACAGCATTATTGGATTTTTTCTTCCTTGTGTGAAGTATATGTTAGTTTCTAAAAATATTATGCCATTTATTTATTTTAAGGAGCTACAAAAAATGTAAATAAGGAAAGTGTATAAATTTTGAAACAAACAAATTCGAAAAGAATTAATTTAATACAAAACAGACATAACTAAAAGGTAACAAAATTGAGATTTACTGTTTGATGAGTGCAATCGGTATAATTACCGTTAAAATTCTCTTCATGGTTGTGTTCCACTGACCTCACGAAAATAGAGTTGCCCATCGAGTGAATTCTAACTTTACACTTGGTTTTTTTGGTTTCCTTGCACACCCACACGCTTTTCTTCGTCGATCGCCTCTCTAAAGTGAACGCATAGCTGTTGTAAATCAGTATTGGATATTTTCGACCGTTCAAAAAATGTATTACAATGTCTGAAATAGAATTTGTTTTGGTAACACTTTTGAATTTCACACCTGTTTTATGTATTTTTGAAATTATTCACGTATTTGACGTTCACTTTGTGTGGTTTTCTGGATATGGGCAATGAATCGCAGTCGGGAGGGGGATGACAATGATCGACTGACGATTTGATATACAAAGTGCTGCCCCATGATAACAGCCTGCATTTACACCGGTATTTGTTCTTCATTTTACAACACCAGTAACTTTTCTCTGCAGTCCTGGTTTCCACTTTAAATTCATAGTCGTTTAGGATCAGTATGGGGTTTTTCCGTCCATGAACAATGTAGATACTCATATCTGAAAGTGTTCAAGTATTGCAGCAAAACGAAACTTTGTGATATTATCATCTATTATACAACAACAATAATAATTAATACTAAAACTTGTAATCACCAACTGTGTGTAATATTAACTATTTGGGATTTGTAATCGTGAAGGCAACCAGTAAAAGTGGGAGGGTGAAGATGTGATCCACCCCTTACCACCAAACAGTTACTAAAAGTGTAAATTTGTACACGACATTTTTCTGTTGTGTCTTTAACGCACACCCATCGAGTTTTAGCTCCTTGACGGCTTTTGAAACGAAATTCGTGGTTGTTTAGTATAATACAAGGATTCTTTCTTAAATACTTGAAGTAGATTGTAACTAGAAAAAAATAATACTAATTAATAAATAAATACTATTTAAATATGTGCAAATAGTAAGTCTAACACCCTGTACCTTTCAACTCTTGTAATGCTATTTGCGTAAATTTCTGCGCAGTGGGTAGTTTGTGATTGGTTTCTTGACTTGCACATTTACACAATACAAAATAATATAGTTTAACAAAACTATAAAGTGTTTCATTAATATTACATTTTTCTTTACAAATTTAATTAAAAACAATATTAAAATATCGAGATGGAAGATTTGACGTGCTGTCCCTAAAAGTTTCTTTGTGATTATGGGGAAGATGCTTCACTAGAAGTGTTCTACCTGAAGAATAGATGCGAACTCTACACTTTTGCCATTCTTTAGAACACGCCCAGAGTGTTTTTTCGTTTCGTACACTTTTCATTCTGTATTGATATCCTTGTAGAATTAACATTGGATTTTTGCGTTGCGCTGTAAAGTGAATTACACAACCTAAAAGAACGTACAATAGTAAAAACTGATTTCTAATCGTTAGTTGCAAAACTTAATTTAGTCTGCAACTCCTGATGATGTCTGTATACTTAACTGAGTTGACAAAATCTAGAAACTGCTTAAAAAATCAAATTTTATTACTAAACCATCATTAATTACACCTTCTAGATATTCTTATGGTGGAGTGTCTGAAGTTTCACGTTTCTCAGCCCTTAACCGTCTTTGTGGAGCAAATCTCAGCCATTCCATGATGGCCTTTTCCACATCCCTTTCTGTGATGTTTGGTTGAATTCGTCTGGCGCTATTGAATATCGATTCTGGAATAAACCATTTTAATTTTCAGCTAAAATTTAGTTACAACAGCAAACCTTTAAGAACATTAGACAACTTGTAGCTCTTTAAGGCTAGTTTGCCTTTTTTTCCCAACCAACTGAACATTATTGCCACGTTGAGACCCAAAATCCTGGACATGGATCGTTGCGTTATTTCTTGAAGATGAAAACCACCGATTGTCTTAATATAGTCCATCTATGTTAGCACAAATATTTGGTTAATTCAATAATTATGGAAATGATTTGTACAGTTACCAAACTTGAATATTTGTCTGGGATATCCAGCAACTCCTCCAAAGACATAAGCTGATCAAAAGAGGCAATAGGGAAAAGTAAACTCCACTCATCCACATATTCTCCTGATTCTTTCTTTTTAGTATTGTTCATTGCTTCAACCATTATAGTCAACCGAGAAATGTCTTGCATCATGTAATCTAGTTTGTAATTGGTTGATTTGATTTCGTTCATCAATTTTTCCAATGTAACTAAAATTATTACTTATAGAATAATCCTAAAAACACTCTTGAATGATTTGTGAATACTGAATGATTAGATAATATAAAGACCCATATATTTTGAGGCTGGTTTACAAATATACTACGGTCACTTTATGTGATTTTAAATTGTCATAACTTCCAGTAAAAGTCGGTTCATGACTATGCTCCACAGTCTTCATTTGAATTGTTTGTCCTGTGGTAGACAGCCGGACTTTACACTTTCTTTTACACTCTTGAGTACATCTCCAAATGCTTTTCTCCTGCGTTCTTAGTTGTAGCTTGAACTCATACCCGTGGATAATCATTATCGGATACTTTCGCCCAGCCGTGAAGTATACAGTTACTAAAACAAAATTAGTTCTACTAACTATTAAAGAGTTTATTTTCGAAATTGGATTCTATCTGTATAACAAATTTCTACTCTATGAGACTTTAAACCCTCATAGCTATCAGTGTATGTTCTATTATGGCTATGAGCGATTGATTTAACCGTAACCCGTTGTCCTGTAGTAACCAGTCGGACTTTACACTTGTATTTGGCATGTTGAGTGCACGCCCAAACGCTACAATCAGGATTTCTGAGGTGAAGTTTGAAATCGTACCCATCCAGAATTAGTTTAGGGTATTTTCGTCCTTCAGCAAAATAAACCACACCTGAAATGTTGTTTGTTGTAGTAAAATTAACTAATTTTGTATTACTCTTTTGTGTGTATGTGTAAGAAAGTTATTAGAAAGAAAAGTTGAATGAATATTTGACAAAAAGTGAAAAGAAGTAGTCCATCTTCACAGGGCAGCTACAAAATAAAGATGTTATGGAGATTTTGTGTTTTTTGCTTGCACTTAAAAAGTTTTTGAAGAGCCAAAGAGTTACATAAAGTACTGATTACGAAAAGTTGTCTTTTATTGGTCAAAATTCATACTGAAACAAATGGTACTGGAAGTGTTGAATCTAGTTTATTGACATAAGTCACGTGAACCCACTGGGATTGGAGATTCTCGTAACTGCCCTTAAAGGTTCTGCCATGACTGTGTGAGACTCGTTTAATGGTTATCATGGACGACGTGGTTTGTAGGCGCACTTTACACTTATACTTGGAATGACAGCTGCACATCCACACGTGACTAGCGCCGCGACGTCTTTGAATAATAAATTCGTAACCGTCGATTATTAGGATTGGATGTTTTTTACCTGCCATAAAGTGTACCATAACTAAAAAAGCGTATTATGAGGTTAGCACTGATTAAATGTGCAGACGAAACACTTATTTGCACATATTTTTTTAATTGTCTAAAAAGTCCAATGAACACAAAAATATCTATAAACATTTTTTTATTTAAACGTCTGTAATAAAAATAAGATCTACTATAGCGGCAGTAACGGTTAAAGTAATTTAAAACTAATGATGTATATAACTAAAATTTAGTGTGACAAGAAAATTTAGGAATTTTACCAGTAAGCTTGTGGGTTTATTTGAAAATTTTCCTGGTAAAGTAAAATATTTACTGAACCAATTTTAATAAACCCATCACTACTTAAAACTAATGTGTTCTATATTGTTCAGTTTTTTTAAACACAGATTGCACGCAGACTATAACATTCATTGAGTTTGATATATTATTGTAAAGCGTTTCTTCAATATTTTTTAAGTTAGACTGAAAAAAATGAATAAAACGGTTAGGTTACAAACAAACTACCTAAATTTGGCACTAAACGATATCTTAACAATCCTGGAACACAATTCTTGATAGCTGCCCTTAAAGGTAGGCTCGTGGGTGTGAGGAACCGAAGATTTGACCAAAAGCTGATTTCCAGTCGAAATAACTCTCACTTTGCATCCGTGAGAACTTTGTTTATTACACATCCAGTAGCTGCTCGTCTGCATTCTTTTATGCATAAAATACTCATATCCTGCTATGATCATTTTTGGGTATTTCCGACCGGGAAGAAAATGGACAGTGGTCAAAACTATAAATCAAACGTTGTTGTCATTATTCCAGTTGTAAAGCCAAATTTGTATTTATGTACACTAACACATTTACTAATAGTGGTTTATTTGGTGTAAAAATTGTCAGTATAACTTAAAAACACTAGTTTTCTAGGTATATTAGGGTTATTATCTAATACAGTCATATCGTTGTACTTCCTCGAATGGGTGTGTTTGCTTTCTTTAATGAAAACCTTATTCCCTGTTGTAAAAACTCGTACTTTGCACCGGTACTTGGCATGTTGAGTGCAAGCCCAAAAACTACGACTTTCGGTACGTCTATGGATTTTAAATTTGTCACCTTCAATCACCATTTTTGGATGCTTAGTTCCTGGGATAAAATATACAGTAACTACAAAAAAATATATGTTTGTGTACAGGGTGGATCAAGAAACCTGAATGTTTGGATAAATAAAAAAACAACTTAAAGTTTTAAAGCTTCACAATATTCCAGAATTTTGACAGTGACTGTGTTCTTAGTTCATTTTGATATGGCTACCAATAGTAATCAACCTAGATTTGCATTTGTATTTATCGCTTTCAGCTATATTCAGGAGGAAGAAAAAAAAATTATAAAAACTATGGAAAACTTAGAACTAACATTGAAACAAAGTAAAGCGTGTTTAAAGTTTGTTTTTTTACATTGTTTATAAAAATAATGTAATTAGAACCATATTGCATATTAATCGTTATTTTTTGACAACAATATTTGCAGCTAAGCCGTTTCCAGTATATGAACTATTTACATAACAAACGTTACTATTATAATCTTAAAATACGACAATACTCAACATCGTAGCGTTGAGAGACTAAATTAATATAATCCCCTTTAAAGGTACCTTGATGATGGTGTTGGTCGTAACTCATTTTAATATGATTTCCTGTAGTAACTAACTTTGCCTTGCACTTATTGTTTTTGCCAAATTGAGTGCAAATCCAATACGTACTGGCACTGGTCCTCCGCATCATCCTGTATTCATAACCGTGCATAACCAGAATGGGATTCTTCCTTCCTGGCGAAAAAAATATCGTAACTGAAACAGATTGACTACAATTAATCAGGTTCCAAGTTGATAATAATAATTTAAAAACAATTAATTACTTTTTACACTCCATGGAAGGTGAAACAACGAATTTTTCACGGTAGAGCAAAGAAAATGTCTGTGACCTCAAAAAACTGACTTGACCTTTAAACGTTTGTTCATGTGTATGCACGTAAGGCTTCATTTGTATTTGTCTTCCGGTGGTCATAAGTCTCATTCTACATCGGTGTTTTACGTTTTGTGTGCACACCCAAACGCTACTCAACGATGTCCTTTGCAACAGTTTAAACTCGTATCCGTTGATTACCATCACTGGGTGTTTTTTGCCAAGAGTGAAATACACAATAACTAAAAAAAAGTTAATTAGAACACAAGTTACAAATAGTCTTCAAAAGTAAACTCACACTCTTATCACACTGTATATTATAATGGAAAAGTAACATTATTTTAAAATAGTCAAAAATTTTACAAAATATTTTAGAAGCTTCTAAATGCTGCTAAAACAGCCTAGAAGCAGTCTAAAAGCTTCCAAATGCTCTTCAACTAGCCTAGAAGCTCTTAAAAGATTTGAAAACAATCTAAAAGCTTTCGTACGTTTCTAGAGCAGTTTAAAAACTTTCAAAAATTTTTAAAATCATTTACGAGTTCCTAAATGCCTCTAAAACAGCCCAGAACCTTCAATATGCTCTTTAAATTGTCTAAAAACATTCCAAATGTTCATGAAATAGTAAAAAAAAATTCAAAAGCTTCCAAAGCAGTGTCTAAAAGCTTCCAAATGCTCCTGAAGCAGCACAGAAGCTTTCAAAATAGTTTAAAGGCTTCCGTATGCTCCTAGAGTAGTTTAAAACCTTTCAAACATTTCTAGAATCGTCTAAGAGTTGCCTCTAAAGCACTCCAGAACCTTCAATATGCTCTACAAACTGTCTGAAAACCTTCCAAATATTCCTGAAATAGTCAAAAAAAATTTAAAAGCTTCCAAAACAGTATCTAAAAGCTTCCAAATGCTCCTGAAGCAGCACAGAAGCTTTCAAAATAGTCTAAAAGCTTCCGTATGCTTCTAGAGTAGTTTAAAACCTTTCAAACATTTCTAGAATCGTCTAAGAGTTCCCAAATGCCTCTAAAACAGTCTAGAACCTTCAATATGCTCTTTAAACTGTCTAAAAACCTTCAAAATATTGCTGAAATAGTAAAAAAAATTCAAAAGCTTCCAAAACAGTGTCTAAAAGCTTCCAAATGCTCTTGAAGCAGCACAGAAGCTTTCAAAATAGTTTAAAAGCTTCCGTATGCTCCTAGAGCAGTTTAAAACCGTCCAAACATTTCTAGGATCGTCTAAGAGTTCCCAAATGCCTCTAAAGTAGACCAGAACCTTCAATATGCTCTTTAAACTGTCAAAAACTTTCCAAATGTTTCTGAAAGTCTCAAAAAAAGCCTAAAAACACTATAGAAAACTCCAAAACAGTGCCTAGAAGCTTCCAAACACTCCTGAAACAGCTTAGAAGCTTCCAAAAGCTTGTACAACAGTCTAAAAGCTTCAAAATGTTCTTCAACTAGTCTAGAAGCTTTCAAAACAGTCTAAAAACATCCGTACGATTCTAGAGCAGTTTAAAAGCTTCCAACAATTTTTAAAACAGTTTCAGATTTTTAAATGCCTCTAAAAGCAGTCCAGAACCTTCAATATGCTCTTTAAACTGTCAAAAACCTTCCAAATGTTTCTGAAAGTCTCAAAAAAAAAGTCAAAAAACACTGTAGAAAACTCCAAAACAGTGCCTAGAAGCTTCCAAACACTCCTAAAATAGCTGTGAAGCTTCCAAAATCTTGTACAACAGTCTAAAAGCTTCAAAATGTTCTTCAACTAGTCTAGAAGCTTTCAGAACAGTCTAAAAACATCCGTATGATTCCAGAGCAGTTTAAAAGCTTCCAACAATTATTAAAACAGTTTCAGATTTTTATATGCCTCTAAAAGCAGTCCAGAACCTTCAATATGCTCTTTAAACTGTCAATAACCTTCCAGATGCTCCTGAAGTAGTTTAAAAAGATTTCAGAAGCTTTCAAAACACGATGGAAACTCCAAAATGTTTCTAAAGCAGTCGAAAGCCTTCCAAAATAATCTGGAAGCTCCCGAAATATTTCAAAAAACTCTAAAAGCTTTCAGTATGCCTCCACAGCAGTCCAAAACCTTCAATATGCTTTTCAAACTGTCCAAAGAGGTTTCAAATGCTTTTAAAACACTATAGAAATTCCAAAATGCTTCTACAGCCGTTGAAAGCTTTTCAAAACAGTCTAAAAGCTTCCAAATGTTCTTCAGCTTGTCTAGAAGCTCCCAAAGAAGCTTCCTTGTAAAAAAATATGTAAATCTGGGAAACGTTTTTAAAGATTTTATTAAACAAATAATTTGGTTGTACAACTGGGTCTTAGCCTACTAAAGGGATTATGATACAGAACTCATAGCGTCCATAACATTCAATTTGTTACAGTAAACTACAGACACAATTTGAGAATACAAGCTTTGATAATCACCCTTATAAGTAGTGCCATGTGTATGTAATACAGCCTTAACTTGCAACTCTCTTCCTCTAGTTAGTAAACGAACTTTGCATTTGTGTTTCACATTTTGGGTGCAGGCCCAAACACTGCAATTTGATGATCGATGAAACAATTTGAACTCGTATCCATCGATGATCATTACCGGATGCTTTTTGCCTGAAGTGAAGTAGACGGTCACTGAAATGTAATTTTCTATTAAAATATTGCTGAAAATGTAGAGGCATATTGTGATAAGAAATAATGCTATTAGTATAGATGTTATATTAAAACTAACTGATAAATTTGTCTGTATATACTACATTAAGTAACTTTTTGGGATAAGAAATGTCTGCAGTATCTGTTAATGATGTCCTCGAATGATTGTGCTGTATAGCCTTGATTTGAATTTGATTTCCTGTCGTTAAAGCTGTCACCCTACACTTGTGCTTATTTTGTTGGGTGCATCTCCATGTAGTACTATTTTCCTTACGTTTACCTAATTTGTACTCGTACCCGTCGATTATCATTATTGGGTATTTTTTTCCCAAACCAAAACACACTAAAGTAGCTAAAAATTGCAATTATTAGAAATGTATAGTCAAATTGTATATTTTTTTAAAAGAACAATCATTAAGGGGTAACTAAACGATCAGTGTAAATCACATAACATTTGTTCTCCTCCATTTCCCATGCCATATAGGCCAGTGGAATTCTGGTGTGTGTATGGGGAACAGTTTTGACATAAATTTGGTTTCCAGACGTCATCGCTCTGGCTCTGCATCTATACTTGTTATGTTGACTACACCTCCAAAGAGTGCTTTTAGGTTTGTTCACGTGAATTATATACTCAAACCCATCAATTATCATCGAGGGGTGTCTGTTCGATTGTGTGAAATACACCGACGCCACTGAAATGGACAATTTTTGTTTATTATGTTTGACTAAACAATAAAAAAATTAGATGTGATTAGACAAGCTCAAAATTTTTAAATTTGGCAAAATAACCAAATGGAAAGTACCATTCGTTATTGAAGATATACCGAAATTTAAACAAAATTGGTATAACGTCACAACTGACCAATAATAATTTATGCTAACAAAAATGAAAAGGTGATATCTGTCAAATATGATTTTTAGAAGCTTCCGACATTTTCAAAATTATTCTAGAGACCTCTGGGAATTGTAAAAAATTCTTAGAAGGTTTAACACATTTTGTTTCTGCACTTTGACGTCATTCTCATTTTGTTTGATTTTCGGTGTATATCCAATCCATTTATTATATGAAACACACAGAAAATTACCAATACAATCAAAAACTCATAATGGACAATTCAAGCTTCTCAGACATTATCATAAATAATGGAATGTTCAGGCTAAGTTGTAGAGAGAAGTAATTACTGGCTAAACAGATGTGAAAATTCCAAATTATCCACACCTGTTTGGTAACTAAACTACTGAGTAAAGCTACACTTTATACACAACATCTACAAAATTTAGTTCAGCCTTCTGAACTTTGTCCTGTATTCCAAAGTGGCTTCGTGTGATCTCAACGAGCTGTAATCTCCCTTAAATGTCGGTTCGTGAGTATGGCTGCAGCTTTTAATTTGAATTAGGTTTCCAGTGGCCAATAAACGTACTTTGCAACGATGTTTGGTGTCTTGGGTGCAACACCAATTGCTTCTAGTGTCATTCCGCAATTGCAGCTTATATTCGTAACCGTCGATTATCATTATTGGGTGTTTTCGTCCGGCGGCGAAATGTACAATCCCTGTAACTAAAATGAAATTGTAATAGCAAAATTTTTACTAATATTAGTGTATTACTATTTTTTCATAGTTACTCAACATAAGATTGCTTGTCATGACAAACTCTAACTGTTCTTCATCATTTACGTCACTGTAGTCAGTTTGGGAGATATCTAAATTTAAAAAAAAACCTAAATTCAAAAAAAAAAACAAATTTTAGGTAAATCTGTTTGCAGTGTATTCGATATTAACAATTTGTGATTTAAGGGTGCTAAAATTGCCTTCATAAGTTGGAGGGTGGTTGTGCTGGACCGCTTTGATTCTAATGCATTTTCCGAACGATTGCAACCGTGCTTTGCACTTTAATTGGGCTTTTTTAGAGCAAATCCAAAGGGATTTGTTCGAGGACATTTTTTGATGGACTAAATTGTACTCGTACTGGTTCAGGATGATTTTGGGGTGAATTCGTCCTGATGTGAAGAAAATTCTGCCTGGAAACATAGCAAGAATTAGCCAAGAAATTTGCCCCATTATGGTTACAATTTTACCATTTTTGTCTGTTCAGTGACTCTTACGTCACAATCACCAAAAAAAAAACGTATGTCGGTGATTAAATTCTTCTGACACTTTTTAGTAGGTTCTCAATAACTATATACGTCTAATTTAAGAGAAGAATAGAAAATTGTCAAAAAAACTGTCAAAATATATTTTGTCACAATTTCTGAGTATGCTTAAAAGTAAGATGGTGTTTCAAATTGGTGGTACCCCCTCCAGTTTTATACGAATTGCCACATAACCTACAAGATGCACTCTGGACTCCAGTTCTAATAAAAAAGTCCCAAACTGCACTCACCAGCTTTCGTTTCCGTTGAGCAACACCTAAAAGAAGTATACGTTAAAATACAAAAAAAAATACAAATTAAGTGCAAATTTTTATTAAAATACAATTTTTTGTATCAACAAAATGTAAATTTCCTGCTAGTCAAAAACAAAAACCAAATCGGATTTGTGTACTCTAGTCAAGTGTCGTTTTAAGTTTGAAATTCCTCCACGTAGCCCTAAAGAAAGCATGCAAATTTGACATTCAGCGCTCTCTTTCGTGCGTTTAACAAAGTAGTTCCACACGTCACTCCTATCTTTTCGGAATTTCTTGTTGTCTCCTAAAAATGCATTAAAGTTTACTAAGATCTGGCAGCCACATGTAATATTTTGTCTCTGGTTAAAAGGAGTTAAATTTACCATTAAAACCAAAGTTTAAGATGTTAATGGTGTATTAAATCAATTAGATGCTGAGTAGCCAAGTGCTTCTTTAAATTTGTTATTCCTCCCAAAGTTCTATAGTCTCGTCCACACACTTTACATTTGCTGACAAATTTAGAGATTTTTACGAAATACATCCAAACGTCACTTCGTTTACGGTATGAAGAAAAGTAACCTAAAAACCCACACAAAATAAAAATGTACGTTTTCTCAATCATTTTATTAACCATTAATTAATTAACTTTATTAACATCATATTGAAGTGACAACTCCAATTCTCCTTAGAGGCTTAAGAAAATGTTTATTTACAAAAAATATTTTTTTTTTTAGAAAAAGCTATCTTCCTCTTTTTGGTACCATTTTAGTCATACTATGACTGTTAGCCAGATGTTTCCTGAGATTTGACGTAGACCCATACCCTTTGTAGTCTTTTTTACACAATTTGCAAGTGCTGATATCTCGGGAACGTTTAGTGAAGAAAAACCAAACATCGCTTTTTCTTGTCGATCCTCGTCCACTTACTAAAAACGTATAATTAAAGACACTTTTGCAATAATTCTGTCATTTTACAGTAACTGCAATAACTACATTCGTAGTAAGTAAAAAATAAATTATTATTATTATCTAATAGTAACAAATGCTTTGGTCCCACAGTAATATCTCAATATGTGTCTAATTTTTTTTGCTAGTACCAATACTATGCATAGTGGCTAAATGTTTCTTCAAGTTGGACGTGGAAGAACCAAAAGTCTTGTAGTTATTGCCACAAAGTGTACAGGTACTCATATCTTTGGCAATTTTGGAAAAGAAGAACCAAACGTCGCTTCTTCCTAATCGAGGTATTTTGGTTCCTGAAAACTGTTTATTAATAACGAAACGTTTAGCTGTCTTTCGTCTTGTAATTTTGGTCGTATTAGCAACGTTGCCAGTTTTAGAAAATTCAATAATAAAGCTTCTTGTACATCTATTACAGCAGTGATTCTGTATATTCAACTGTTTACAACATTGAAAACTCTGGATTGTAATGGTTTATCATGCGTTGATACAGTGGGTGGATGAGTATGGTTCATATTTTTAACAAAAATCTTATTTCCGGACGACCTGATCCTAACCTTACATTTATTCCTTTCTTGAGTGCAAAGCCACATTGTTTTAGTTGGGGTAGATTCAGCCTTCACCATTCTGTACTCGTAGTTGTTCATGACTATTTTGGGATATTTTCGTCCAGGAGTAAAGTACACCATCACTACAAATTAGATATTTTCACGTTACAAAATAACGCACAGGTACAAAAGTAAAATTAAAAAAAAATCACACTAACAGTGTATTTAAGGAACAAACATATTGAATCGTTCACTAGTATAACGGATATTAACTAAGGATGATTTGAGATTATCGTAATTTCCAGTGTAAAGTACCGTTTTAATTAGGATGGTATTTCCATAAGTTAATAGATGTACTTTGCAATTGAGCCGATTTTCTTTAGTACAAATCCATATGGTTTTAGTTGTGTCACGAGTAGGTCTTTTCTTGTACTCGTAATTATTCAAAATTAAAATTCGATACTTTCTACCAATGTTGAAGTATACTCGGCCTAAAAAACCATTAAAATCACTTTTAGAAGAATTTTAGACATAAAACGGTACTGTCAAATGTTTTACTTAAAAAGTAATACAAATATAACTTTAAAAAATTTTATTGTACTTTCTATGGTGGGACACAAATTAAATTGAGATAACATACGTCTCAATAACGTCAAATTTCCATTTCGCCCAGTTCCCATGAAATAGAAAAGGAATGACAATTATTACATCACTACCACTAGTCCTTAGACTTTACATGTGAAACATCAAAAGCTGGCTTTAACTATGACATTTTCCACATGATCTGTCACAGTCAAATCACAACTTAGTCTAAGTGAATCTTACAAACTATGAACAGTGTTATAATTAACGTAAACACCACCAGTGAATGGGATGTCACCAGTCAAACGTCACTTAAACTATGTTCTATTATTATTCAAAGTTAAAACGAAAACCTTTCATTAGTGTAATTAATATAAACAGTTTGGGACTTAAGTTCACTCAAGTTGCCTTTAAAGCTAGGAACATGATTGTGCGCGACATTTTTAACAAAAAGCTGATTTCCTGACGATTGTAGACGTACTTTACACTTGGTTTTCGGTTCCTGAGTGCAAATCCAAAGGGTTTTATTTAAACTGTCTGGTATAGGGCGCATTCTAAATTCGTATCCGTTTAACACGATTTTAGGGTGTTTTCTTCCAACACAGAAGTAAATTGTACCTAAAAAAAGTATTAATTTATAACACATTTGACTTAACTAGACCCATATACCTAAGGATATAATTGAACATTAACTAATTGTGATTTTAAGTTATTGTATTCTCCTTTAAAGGTAGGTCCGTGTGTATGGGAGATGTCTTTCATATAAATGCACTTTCCTTGGGACTTCATTCTAACCTTACAACCCTCTTGAGTGCATATCCAAGTGGTTAATTGTTCAGTAGAGTTGCTTCTTCGAATTTTATACTCAAAGTTTTGATAAATAATTTTAGGATATTTTCTGCCTGCCACAAAGTAAATAATTCCTGAAAAAAATCCTTTATTAGATTACCATTGATATTTCATTCAATTTAAAGTTAAAAAATCACAACTCAAGAGACTATGACACACCATTTATATTCAATAAGGCACATTTTTAAAATATGTATTTAAACTAATTATAATTGTGACTACTACACATATTTTGCCATTCTCTTATATTTAACTGACATCTTTTTGTATTCTAAGTCTTTTAACGATCCAAAATATGTGCGTTGATGATTGTGAAACTCTTTGACAATCATCGTGTTTCGATAGATTGATAACTTGGCCTTACACCCTTTAACATCCCTTTTGCATCGATAATTTTGCACGTTAAGGTTAGGATGTTTTTTGAATTTGTATTCGAAATTATTAAAAATCAGATTCAAGTACCTTCTCCCTGCAGTGAAATACACTATACCTAAAATTAGTATGATTAGTTTAACAGTACTTTTAACTGGTTAAAGTAATTTCTACAAATTACACGAAAAAGATGAAGCGTATTTAACAAATACAGGCTGACTACTCAATGTTGAGTAATCTCCTTTGTAGGTTGGCTGGTGGTTATGGCCGGTTGTATTTTTTATTATTAAAGTTTTCCCAGTTGACATTACCCTAACCTTACATTTTTGAAACTCTTTATTACAACGCCATATTGTTTTTGTTTGGCATGAGGTTTTGATTAGGTACTCGTAACCTTTAAACACCATAACTGGATGCTTGCGTCCATAACTGAAGTACACTAACCCTAAAAAAAACTTAAATTAGTAAATATAACACTGTATTTTGCACAAAAAAGCTTTATGATATAATTTAAATTTTATCTACTATCAACATATAAAATTAAAAACGTCCAGAATAATACAAAACATTCGAGTACTGCACATTAACAATCTGAGATTGCAAAGCACCATAAACTCCTTTAAATGTGGGATCGTGATTATGCGCAGTTGTGGCTTTGATCACCAAATTTTTGCCGTAAGTGACCACTTTTACTTTACATCCAAAACATTCTCTAGTACATCGCCAGTTACTGCGGGTGGCATATGTACGTTTCAACATAAACTCGTAACCTTCGTATATCATCATCGGACGTTTTCGTCCAGGTGTGAAATGTACTAGTCCTAAAAATTAAGGACACAGTGATGTATAGTGATACTCAAACAAAATTGGGATGACGTCACAAAAGCGTTTTTTTTTTGTTTTTAAAAGGCTTCTAGAGTCATTTTGGAAATGCGAGAAGCCTCTACTTTTGTAAAACCACACAAAAATGTTCTACAGAACCTACATGTGTCCTAAAATTTTTAAGGAGTATCAACAAGTGCTCTAAACCTTCCAATTATGTAATATTGAATATGGTACTATTACAACAAACAGTTGTACAGGGTGTTTCTAACCATTTTGCAGCTGGAAACACTTTGTTGACATACCTCACTTAGTTAAACAGCTACAGAGTGGTTTAGTAATATTTCCATTTCCAACAATTTGTGCTTTTATGGAAATAAGTAAAAGTTGCCCAAAATTAGTATGTACAGTGGACTTTCTGTCCTTTATTCAATTTAGTGTAACTTTCTGTCTCACTGTTAATAAATAAAAAATACAACTTGTAAACATATTTAACTAATAATAATAATTTGTAATAATACATTATAACCTAGAAAACTACCTCTTTGACAGGCACCCACGTTGACGCAACCACCAACTACATTGGCTTCTTCTATACCTTACTAAGCAAAACTAATCTTTATAATCCATTTCTTCTTGTAAATAATCAGTGTCGATTTTGATATAAGACTGTGACTCGTTAGAGTGTTTTTCAGCCTCATTCAGACTGTCCTTTCCCTCAATTCTGCCCTTCCAGTATTTCAAATTTTTAGGCCTGTTTTTGTGTTTAGACTGTCTTAACTGATTGGCATTTATTCTCTGGACGCTGTTTTTCAAAATCCGTTTAAAAAAGTCATCGCAATCGGTTTCCGTAAACTTGGAATCGGCCAAAGTGACCACACTACGGAAACACTTTCTGAAATGTTCGTAGAATTTGAGTGGGACTTTGCCAGTGCCACTTGTAGTACGGGTATTACCAGTCCAAGAACATTGATTCGCAAAATTTCTGGTTATAAAGTAATCAATCAGTTTGTAGCAACAGTCTAAACCAATTCCATCACCACTTCTACCGCAAATAAACGACATTGAATTGACAACCTGGGAGAGGTAATCCGTATTCTTCAGTTTCTCTTCCAGGTCTGCAAGTTCCTCGTGACTGTCCACAGGATCAAACAGTTGATTTTTAGTTGCATTTGCTGCTTCATTGAAGAGTTGATTTGAAGAACAGTCCAAGTCTGGAGGAGTGTTGAAATATTCGTAGATGAAAGAGGTTAGAGTGTCTAGGGAGTTTTGGAGCTTCAACAGTCGTTTTTGCATGTGTTTTTGGTTAGTTATAACGTTTCCTAAAGTAGGTTTTTGCTTTGATTTTACTGCTAAAATGTTAAAATTAGTATAAGTATTGTAAAAATAATATAAAATAAATTTTAGGAAGCAAAGAAGAAGCAAAAAAGTGCCTACGTTTCGGTAGATTTATTACCACCTTCAAGTAACAAAATAACATATGTGCTCTGTCAAAATTCATTTACAAATTGTTTAATTTCATTATATATACCAGAAAAGAAAAAACTGTTTTAAACTGTAACTCTTGCAAATATTGACAGTTTTGTCATTCATCACAGATATTACGTGGTTTTTGGAAAATAATTTAGCTAGGCAGTCACGTGACCACTGTCATAAATCTCAGAAACATGTTATGTACCGAATACTGCAAGAAAACTTTTCTAAACGCTGATTTTTTGGTATTTTTGAGCGCAGTTTGACAGTCAGGAACAAAATTGCTTGTCAAACCCACTTGGGAGTGAGAAAATTATTGTTTGAATGACATTTTTTGGAATCCTCCTTAAATTTCCAAAACCAACTTTAAAATTTCATTTTTCCTAAAGTAGACCCAGTGCACATGACAGAAAAATTACTTAACCAATAGTACCGTAATTTACTTCGATTCTTGATTTTCTATTATGTATTTTTTGTGTTTTAAATTATCCCATTTTCCCATTTAGGTACTTTCTTGTTTTTATCTTTAGACAAACTTCTTTAATCCACCTTTAATAAAGCTATAAAACTCCGCTTGTCTATGTGACTATTGTAGAGAAACTATTTCAACTTTATAGCTCTATTTTTGGGAAAACCAAATTTTGACAAACGCGACGCAAATAACAGTTTTCACTGTGGCCTGACATGAAAAAAACACAATTCTTACTTAAACATTATTTGACAGTTTTGACGTATATGACAGATCCGACGTAACACTGGAACGCTTTTTAGGAGATTTTTTGCAACTTTTCTACCATTTTGAGTTCAAATATTTTATTATAAACTAACTTTTAGTACAACAGTTATGGTAAAAGTGGATCTCTAAGTCTCTCAGAATATTCAATATTAACCGCCTGATAATGCAAAGCATTAGGGTCACCTTTAAACGTTGGACCATGAGTATGTGGAACTGAAGACTTTATACGAACAGTTTTTCCAAAAGACATAAACTTTGCTTTGCACTTGTATCTATCAGCCTGATTGCACCTCCAAATGCTTTTAGTTTCACTACGTTGCTGCAATTTGAACTCGTAGTTGTCCAGTATCATAATGGGGTGTTTTCTACCTAAAGCAAAGTAGATTCGCCCTAAAACATTAGGAATGTTATCAAGAATCTTAAGGGGGACAACAGACAGGTAGGTATAGAGTAAAACTCGTGTTTTCTACTAGATTAACGGTTTGATTTCTGCTAATCGCTTATGTAAAATTTTTTGAGAATCACTATGATGGTTGTGTTGTCCGGTTAAAGTGTACACATTCTTAGACGCATTGTACGAAATACGACAGCAACAATTCTTAACTATGCAGTACCAGTATGAGGAGTTCTGGTACTTTTTCTTCAATCTGTATAAATGATTGTTGTACTTCAGTTTTACTCTGTCGTGTTTGTTTAGTACAAATTCCAACCCTGAAAAAAAGGGGGTGAAATTTTGTTAGTAAAAATATGTCAAATATACTAAAAAGACTTAAGAGATTTATTTGGTTTATAAACTACAGTCTGTGGATTTATGATCGTGGTTTCCCACTTTAACGTAAACATTTTTAATCGAATTGTAATTAATTTTACAACGGCAGTAGCTATTTGTGCAAGACCAGTAATGATAAATGTCTGTTTTTCGTCTTAACCTAAAAAGGTAACTGTCGTACTCCAGTCGCAGTTTTCCATTTCTAGCAAACTTGAATTTGATATGTTCTACAAAAGTGTTAATTTTAGTGGGTTATACAAACACAAACAACAAATTGGAAAACCAAAAATAACGCAAAATTAAATCACATTATAATACTCGGAACATAAACTTTCACAATAACCAGCTTTACTGGACACGTCGTGCTCGTGCAATCCGGAAAATTTGATTTTTTGATCACAATACACGACACACCTAGCACGACACATTTTCTTGTCGTACAACTCGCATTTCCAGTACGTAGCCCTTTGGGAACTTGTATGCTTAATGTAGCGGTAACCGTTAATCATAAGGGATGGAATTGAGTTTGCGCCCTTAAAATAAGTACCTAAAACTGAAATTAGTTTGACTTAATTAGTGGTTCCACTCGAAATTTACGTAAATGCTTAATATGAAAATTGACATTATAATTCATCCCCCTTTGTCAGTGGGTGACTATTTTGAGTAAAATTTCATTATTGTAAAGAGTAGATACACAAATATTTTTCATTCATGACGTCATACTACTGCTGTTTGATTTTCAGTATAGCAAGTCAAAAACAATACATTTTATATAAATCTAATAGGTATTTGAAAGCTTATTACAATATATATATATTTATTGAATACTATAAATGTGCCTCAACAATTATTTTTAATCAATTTAGTGTTAAGTCTAAAACAAAATATGTTTTGATATACTGGTGAAAGAGCAAGGTTAGGGAGGGGCTCCAGTAGGTTTAACAGAAAATCGATACAAGGTCAGAACAACCTTTTTACGTTGCAGTAACGTATAATCAATGTTCGTGTTCGAAACCAGTTTACTAAACGAATCCTAAATTATTCACTTTTTGCGTTTTTCCGAAACTTTAAAATAAAACTGTTTGGGAATCATTAGGTTGTAATCCTCTAGTTTCGCGTTTGGTTCATTGTGGTTATGCTCCCATTTTGCGGTAATTAGTTGGCCAGAACTATACAAAACTGCTCTGCATTTAGTCACTCGATAGTTGGCACATCTCCATCTGGTTTTCGCCCCATATTTGGTGTGCATTTGGTAAATGTTGCCGTTGACCAGAATTTTGGGATTTTTTATTCCGGCCCCGCAAAGAACTGTTTTTATAACGCCTGCAAATTGATTAGTTTAGATAACACTTTATATTGTTAAAACTTTAAGTAATGCGGGAAAAATGTTGTCAAACCCTTAATTTAAGTGACCAGATATTGGAATAAATACAGCATCAATTAAAATTATCTTTAAAACAAAATTATGTATGGTACAAACCAAGGCAAATGACTGTTACGTTATAAGTGTTTATCATCTAACCCAACCTAAACTTCTTTTAAAATTTGTCATTGTTATTTGACTAATACAGGGTGGTCCAGTTTTAAATGTCAATAATTCACCAATACATAGCCAATTAAAAAATAAGTTGACATTCATTATGTCATTTTCCTGAAAAGTGCTTCCTAAGGAAAATACAGTCCTTCAAATTTCTGTTTAAAAAATCGGTTTTTTTTGTCATAACTGTCAGACCTTTGGAGCAATATTGATCAAATTTGGAACAAGCACTTTATTACACGTTATTACGGTCAAAGACCCAAAACTAACCTAACACAACTTATGAAAAATTCAAGAAGTTTAAAAAATATTATTGTAGCCAGTTTTCATAGTTTCCAGACAAAATAAAAGACTTTAGTTTTGAAAATTGAATTAGAAAAGATAAAAATTTCAGAAGCTTAAAAATTGTGTTTGTAACCAGTTTTCATGCAAATCGAGAGACTTTAATACTAAAAATTGACTTGTAGACAAAAAAACTACTTTTTCAAGAATTTGTTACTACAAATTCATACATTTAAACCTTAAAAATTGACTTGAACCCCAAAATGTGACTGAACTAATGAAAAGTGACATCAGAAGCTTAAAATTTGCATTTGAAGTAAGTTTTCATAATTTGAAGACAAATTTCAATATTTTAGTCTTGAAAATAGTCTTAGATGCAGGACATTAACATTAGATTCATGAAAATTGTCTTGAAAACGAACTTTTCGTGCTTTTTACTTTGCTTTTCAGTTTCTTCTAATTCTGGACTATTTTTAGTGCTTCAAAACTGCTTTCAGCTTGGAAAATCGGGTTTCAAGACTATCTTTACCAAGTTATTGACATAGCAAACTTAAAAAATAATTTTTACATTCTTCATAGACTTAAAATAGCATTCCAAGCTTTGTCACTATTAAATCGACTTCTAGACACCTCAGTGCTAAAAATTCGGGTATTTCTTAATAAACTAGACTGTTTTTAGTGTTTTAAGGCTGTTTTCAGTGCCTCAAATCGAGTTTCAAGACTATCTTTACAAAGTTTTTGACTTATCAGGCCTAACAGCCAGTTTGTCCACTGACCATAATCTTGAAAATGATATTTCAAGCTTCTTCACTATTAAATTGACTTCTACACTCATAGGTGCAATAAATTGTAGCATCTCTAAGAAATTCAGACTGTTTTTAATGCTTTTTAAGACTGAAAAATCGAGTTTAAGACTATTTCCAAAAGTCAAGTTTCTTCAGTAATAAAAGTAAAAAATTTTGGTACCAAATGCTACAATAATAGTCTTGAGAACTAATTTTTAGAAATAAAATAGTCCGAAAATTTAATTTACTTCTAGACTTGTTGTCCAGTCCAGAAAATTGAGTTGTACACCAATTAAAGTCTTGAAAATATACTTTTGGACTCTCTTTAGTCCTAGTAAAGTCAGTTCTAGCATTAAAAGTCAACTTTTATATTATTTTTAGTAGTAAAAAATGAGTTTCATGTACAATACAATCTTTGTCTTGGTTTCCGGACTTTTTTTAGTTCTTGAATGCCAGTTTCAGACACTCAACCAGGATGGCAGTCTGAGAAAGCGAATCATAAGACCATTCCTAGTAGTAAAAAAAGTTTTTAGACTATTCAGTACAAATTTGGACTTTCACAAGTCTTGGATGTTCAGTTTTAAACTATAAAACGATTTTTTAAATTGAAATTTGGAGGACTGTATCTTCCTTAGGAAACCTTTTTCAGAAAAATTACATAATGCAAGTCAACTTATTTTTTGATTGGCTATTGAATGGTGAATTATTGACACTTTAAACTGGACCACCCTGTATACATTATCTGTCGTAATGCCAAAATTATGGAATACACATGAGTCTGCTATACATTTAAAATACAGGGTGTTGGATAGCTCCATGCAGTTGTTTATGACAGATGCAGTAATTATAGTCCAGAGAGCTATAAAACTAAACATATTGCTAACTAAGCTATTGCTATAGCTAACACCATGCATAAAACGAGCAACAGATAGAGTGATAAGTAACATCAAAAAGATGTCAATCTAGCAATATTAGGATGTATGATAAAAAAATAAAAACTTATTCTACTGACTGTCCTACTCCACGTTGCCAAATTATCACAATCACCATTTTAATGCTACAGATCATTTTGTCTTGTGTTTTCCTCTACTCACATTGAAGTGACGTGCATGAAAATATGAAACGTATTTTCTGTATAACAATATTCAGGTTACATTCCATTTCCGTACATTCTTGATGTGTTATCTCTCATTCGACGCACAT
Organism: Ips typographus; assembly: GCF_016097725.1. NCBI lineage: Eukaryota > Metazoa > Arthropoda > Insecta > Coleoptera > Curculionidae > Ips > Ips typographus. The sequence goes on along the minus strand of NC_138430.1, from coordinate 7,435,924 downwards.
GAAACATTCTGGGAGACATGTTGGCAACAACGGCTTGATCGACAGTTGGTGGATGGTTGTGTTCCCAAATTACGTTAACCACGTTCCCGTAAGTATTCAAAAAGGCTCGACATTTGGTTTTGTTGCAGTTGGAACATCTCCATCTCGTTCTAAGGCCAACTCTTCGGTGCATTGCGAATAAATACCAATCGACCACGATTTTCGGATGTTTTCCCTTCAATCCCATTCCTAAGTAGACTGTGGATAATTCTAAAAATATTCTTCATGTCATTATTTATGAAGAATTTGTAGTTGAATCAGATATAGTTACTTAGATTATATTGTACACACATAAACAATGCTTTCTCTGTTAAAACTGAAATAGTCAATATTTTAATAAAACAGGTTTAAATCAATTATTTTGCTCTGCGCTGTTCTTCCCTAAATCACTTTCCAGCATCGTAACCACCACAGGCTGATCCTGTCCCTCTACATGTAAAATTATTGACTTGGACTTGACTACTCCACTTAAAGAACCTTCCTCTTTCTTTATCTCTGCTGGTTTTTTAGTTTTTTTAGCCACACGTTCCTTTTTCACCCCCTTTCGTTTCTTTGACGATTTATATGAAAGCCGTCCCCTTTTGCATTCATCCATTCTGCGAATGATAGTAAACTCCTTGCTAACCATAGACAATTTGTCCCATTTAGTACAGTTATCTTCGTGGTTGTGCATATACAGGGCGGTGATTACAGTTCCTTGTTGAAGGGTTCCGTAAAGCACCGCTTTACACTTGGATTTGTCCACGTTAACGCAACGCCATCTGATGGTCACCTCTTGGTTAGTTTGAGTGTAGGTGTAGTGTCTTCTGAAGACGTTGTTGTCCACAATGATTCTAGGGTATTTGCCTGGTTTTGGGGTCTCAATGTAGATGATCGTTTTGGCTTCTAAAAGGTTAGGACAGTTAGACAAATAGGAAAAATTTCAAAAAAATTCGGGTTTAAGAATTTTTAAAACTTCACATACAGAAAGCTTTAATCACAAAATTCTTAATATACTAGTAGCAGCATAAGCACATTTAAAAAAAAAGTTTACTAAAAATTTACTAACCTAACCTAATATTATTGACAGCTCTAATTAATAGTAATTGTTGGAGTTTATAAGTAAATTAATTCTACCTGATAAATTAAAATGATTTTTCATATTATAACCTTTGTTTTATAAAGATATCTGGAAGAATTCTTCTCAGGCACTTAAAGTCTAAAATATACCTACCTTAAATCGTTAATCTCATATTAAAAACATGTACAGGATGTTACCACTAAAAAAATCCATTTAACGTTTATTTTGCTTATTAAACAGCCTGCTGTAACTACCAAAGATTCAGCTACTAAAAAACCTAAGCTGGCTAGTTGTAAATGGACTAAAATATCTAATAGTCTACTGTAGAATCTGAAAATTGTCAACCAGAGAAGAAAGAAAAAACTACTTAAAGACTTCTAAGTGAGCTAAAAACTGTTCCTTCTGCACTCTATCCATCCGAACAACATGTTTTTTGACAGTTACTTTAAGTAAAGGACTCTTTGAAGAAGATTAACCAGAAGATCCGGTTGGCTAGACTGCCACAATTAAAACAGTGCACCGCACTAGAGGAAGAAATTGAATAATAACTGTCTTCTTCTTTAAACTTCTTGCCTGCTCTCAGAAATACTAATACCATCGGTGTTTTCATTGCCATCATTCCCTCCAATGACTTTGATCAAAATTGGTTGACTTTGCCCATCAATATGCAATCTCATCTCATTACCATTGCCTACACCACTTTCGTCCATTCCATCCAAATCTGGCTTTAATCTTCCAGATTCCTGAGCGTCATTCAAAGCATTACCACTGTAACTACCTTCCATCTTTTGCTCCTTTGTTGCAGATCGGGTTTTCCTCCTTTTGCTGCTCTTCTTCTCTCTCGAAGGATCAGAAGCAGGTCCGGGTTTGCAAACTTGCGACGGGCGTATAATCGAAAACTTGCGCGGGATCATCTTGAATTTGAACCACGACTCTACTGAACTGCTATGGTTGTGGTTGTACAAAGCTTTAATCACCGAGCCCGGCTGCAAAGTCGTGTAGAGAACTGCAGGGCATTTGGTCTTGAAAACGCAACTGCAGCGCCATCTGATGGTGATACCATTTTTGGTTGTTTGGGTTCTGTGACGTAAAAACAGGTTGTCGTCCACTACCAATTTAGGATGTTTGCCAGGTTTAGGGTTTTCAACGTATATGGTAGTTTCAACTAAAAATAGTACAATGTAAGAGTTTGTTGCTCAATCAGTTTAAATAATTAAGAACAGTAAAACACTAATTAACAGAAATTTATTTGTCAAAATCAACTAAACTGGTATGACGTAACAATGTAAAAAAAGGTGACCTTTGTACAGAGTGTTTCCTTTTATTTTGTACACATAAAACACTTAGTAGTAGCTATCCACTTTTTGTGGATAAAATAGAGTGGAATGTTTTTTTAAACTACCTAGTTGTTGTTTAGACCTGCAACAAATAAATTTATTTAAATCTGTTTAGATCACCCTGTATAATAATTATATGCAAACTAAAAATTTAAAAAATCATAATTTTTACCTTATTATGGTAACTTTCTTTTCGTAAAGCATATCATTTGTTAGCATAGGTCGATCATGGTTGTGCACGTAAAGAACTTCCACGGTTTTACCAAAACTAAACAAAGTGGCACTGCATTTTTTGTTGGTGTTAACACACCTCCATCTTGTTTTGCCCTTTTTCCGGCTGTGCAAAATGTAGCAATAACCGTCCACTATCATTTTTGGATGTTTCCGACCTTGCATAAAATATATCGAATCTACAAGTTACATTTTGATCAGCTGTTGTTTACCTAACCAGTGTGGAAAGAGGTACTTTCCCGCACGAGAGGTTGTGGGTAAAGAGACAATTATTATTAAAATCGTTTAATATACACATGTTTCGTAATTAATTCTCCAGTTCGTCCATTTTCACTGACATGAGGAGGGTGATTATGAGAATATTTTACTTGGACCGTATTTCCAGATGTGTAAAGGGTGGCCCTACACTTTTGGTTCTGTCTGGCACACCTCCATCTGGTTCTCGCACCTTCCTTAATGTGCATTATAAAATCGAACCCGTCTAATATCAATCGCGGATACTTGCCACGTCCTGGACTTATGTATATTACACCTGTAAATGCAATTCTTAACACACTTTAAGTATAGTGAAAATCAAAGTAGAAATGAATGACGTCAGCAAGTTTTGACAGTTGTGACGTGAGTCTTCACTAATAAAGCTTTGTTACAACTTCCAGCCAGAAACTAAACCTACAAGAATTACAGTTTTCTTGTAGGTACGTTGTTGGTTGTAACAGTTTTGGTGACGTAGCCCTTCTATCTTCTTAGAAGGTGCTCAAGTGTCACGTGACAACTCTCAGACTTGTTAAAACTGTCAAGCCAGAAACTACTCCAGCATTAATCAACCTTAGTTGTAAGACATCATACTAATTTCGTTTGATTTGTAGTATATCTCAGTAATGAAAATGTTAATGTTAATACGCAAATTTTATTTCCTCATTACTACCAGTTCCTGTGGAATACTTTAACAAACTTTTCAGACAATTTATCCACATCGCTGTAATTAGAAAAAGCGTGATGGTTGTGGTTCCGGCGAACTTCCACTGAATTGCCTGTGGTATAGAGCACCACAGGACACTTGGTACGACTCTCGTGGGTGCAACGCCATCTGGTTCTGGAGCCTTCCTGTTTATGGATGTTATACTCGAAATTGTGTAGTCTAAGACGTGGATGTTTTCGTCCAGGTAGAATATAAATAATAGAATCTAAAATGCGTTTATTTGAACTAATACAACTAGTTAATTAACCACTAATCTAAAATCTAAAGTACCAAACTATACGTATTTAAAAAGTAGGTTTTCTGATTATAGTAACCAATTGTCTCAAACAACGGTTCATGTCCTTTGTAGTTTTGCCTGTATGGTTGTGTTCATTTAATACCTGGACCACTTTACCAAAAGTGACAAGTTTTGCCTTGCATTTGGTTTTAAAGTATGACGTGCACCTCCATCTTGTTTTCCCATTTTCTTTAGAGTAAATCGTGTACTCGTTCAAGTCGAGAATGATTATAGGATTTCTAGTGCCCGACACAAAATATATCACTCCTGAAAAGTGATTATTATTTATAAAAACAAACTGGAAAAATTAAACATTCTTTGACAAAATAACACAGTTTATTCGTTAATGTTATCGAAATATTCTGATAATATTCACCCACTGGGCATGAGATTTTGCTGAATTATCAAGGAAAGTGGGTGAATGATTGTGAGGTAAAGTATATCTAACATTTTTACCAAAAGTTACGAGACGCGATCTGCAACTGGTTTTTGCATACTGACAACACTTCCACATTGTCCGATTTTCGCACTTTCGATTAATCACAAACTCGTAATTGTCGAGAATTATTTTCGGATTTTTATTCCCTGCCACGACATAGATTAAACCTAAAACATCACAAACATTCAGTTTGAATTGTCTACAAATTACTAAACTAAATACAAACAATGGTTTAATAACTCAAATTATTATAATTAGATGATTCAGATGGAACACTTCTGATGATTGTAACAATTTTTGTTACGGCTCTGGACTTATCTGGACATCCAGGAAGGTGATTGTGATCAGCTGTTATTTTGATGGTTTTCCCAAAGGAAATGATACGAGCTTTGCATCTTCGTTTCTGGTATTGCGAACACAGCCACATGGTTTTGCCTTCAAACTTGCGATTTGTCGTGTATTCGTGGTTGTTGAGGATGATTTTGGAGTTTTTCCTGGCAGGAACAAGAAATATCATCCCTAAAACAATCACTTCTTAAACAACCATCAAAACAACCAACGCTGGGTAAATATATAAAGAGTTCATTTATGAACAAAAGTTACACATTGATAGGTGGCATCCGTAGTGTCTGGATACACTTTAGGGTGATTGTGGACACCGGATATCTTGACAATTTTTCCGAATGTAGTTAACCTAGCTTTGCAACCGGTTTTCTTATACTGCGAACAAATCCACATTGTTCTGCCTTCACTCTTGCGGTTTACAGTAGAATCGTTGTCGTCCACTACCAGTTTAGGGTACTTAGTACCACGAAGAACAACAATATATCCTGAAAAATATGTAGTTAAGTTAGTATAAGGTAATTTTTGCTGTATTCTATGAATCAACGTCACTCTGTATTAATTCTGCTCTTTCTTCACCAACCACTTTTTAATCTGAATATCAACGAATCTATTTGGTAATATTGTTATGCAAAATTGGAGCGTAATATTAATTTAGACCTTTCAATTTTTTGGTAGATAATCGCTGAAAGTGGCTGGAACCACTGATTTTTAGGAGAAAGAGCATCAATTTCACTTCAATCACACCAATAAAATTGCATTCAAGGTAATACTTTTTGAAAAAATATTGTTTTGTTGTTGTGTAATAAACAACTTTTAATTAGCATTTGTTGATTACAAATTGCGTTATAAAACAAAGTAAATAGTATAATGTTATCCATACTCAATAGAGACATGTTGTAAAATAGCTTCTCTCTGATCTGGACAAACTTTAGGATGATTATGTTGACCAGTAACTCGAACCGTTTTTCCGAATGTAGTCAATCTGGATTTACACCAGGTTTTTTGATAACTTTGAAAACGTTGTGTATTTCGTAATTTCAGAAATATAATACAACTGAATAAAAGCAAACTAATAATTAGGAAACTAAATATCTATTTGTTGTTATATTGGTTGTGCTCTATTCCAATTTTTAACTAGTTTACACACAGCTCGTGATACATCAGGATATAAAGCAGGATGATTGTGTTCTGAGGTGATTTTCACCGTTCTTCCTGTACTACTTCCGTAAGTAACTATCCGACCTTTGCATCTGAGTTTTTCGTATTGGGAGCACAGCCACATGGTTCTTCCTGACACTTTTCTATTGATACGATACTCGTGATTGTCCAGAATGATTTTCGAATTCTTCCTTGCCGGTACCAGAAAAACGCGAACTGAAAAATGTTTTTTTGTTAAATTCTGTTTAATAAGTTTGTGTGTTAAATATAAAAATAATTCCGCATTAAAAACACACTTTTTTAATCGATTTTTTGGTATTTGCTGTCATAAACCAAGGTGACTTGTTGAGGCACTGCCTCACTTTTATCAGGACAAGTTGTTGGATGGTTATGTTTGCCTCGAATATTGACGGTTTTCCCAAAAGTCGTTAATCTTGACTTGCATAAGGTGTGTTTGTATCTGGTGCAGTTCCACAAGGTTCTGTTGTCGTATTTTCGGTTCACTATGTAACTGTTATCGTCCAGTATCAATTTTGGATTTTTTACTCCACGAATTACGTAGATTACACCTGAAAAATAATTTCGTTTTTCTTTAAGACCCATTGTGTGCTAGGAATTGAAGAAAAGTATTAATTTTTATCAAAAATTTAATTATTATTATTTATATCCAGTATTTAGATTCGTATTATTTTTACTGTTTGTTGGCTTGCTCCTGTCACATTAGGATAAGTAGGTGTGTGATTGTGATTGGCTGATATTTTGACAGTGGTATTGAAGGAAACCAATCGGCATTTGCATTTCAATCGAGGGTATTGTGAACATTTCCACATTGAACGACCACCTCGACGACGATTAATAATAAATTCGTTATTGTCAACAATCAGTTTTGGGTGTTTTCGACCAGCTATCATATAAATTGTACCTAAAAGAATACCAGTAAAATATAACCTAACTGTTCAAGTATGTATGTACATTTTAGCATTGTGGTTGGTCAAAAAAAGCACCTTTCAGCTTGCTGCATTTTCTTGACCAATCACAAACTAGAAACAGTACTGTGACTTATGGTAATACTGCACACGTTAAATAATAACAGTTTTTTACACAACAAAAATTACTTAACCTTACTGGAGATTTCCCTCTTACATAACATATACAGAGTAGTCCAAAAAAATGAAACTAACTAGAAATAAGAAATTTTGATGTGATCATCCGACGTTTTGCAGACGACAGCGCATAAAAACATTTTTCCAAGGGCAGCATATTTGAATGAGAAATTAAGAAAAAAAAATTACACAGCACCCCTTCACGAACAAAAGTGTGTACAATATTAATCACCGCAAAAATATTAATTTTAATTAGTAGGTAAAATAGGTAAAAAAAAAATCAATAATCATTATAGAAATTCATTTGATCAGTACATAGGTAAAGTAGAAAATGCTGGTACAAATTTGTGACAATTTAACTCAACTTAGACTAAAAGTAGATGATTCTGCCTATTTTCCAAAGTGGTTCAAAATGGTTAACTACACCATAACATTAATGTAACAAAATTAGGTACTTCTTATAATATGGAACCACTGCATCACACTGTTGGATAAATCAGGCCTGACAGGAGGATGGTTATGCTTGGAGGTAATTTTCACAGTTTTCCCAAAAGTAATTATCCTCGACTTACATTTCTGCTTATGGTACTGCGCACACAACCACATGGTTTTCCCCAGACAGTTTTTCCGATTAATTAAATACTCGTTGTCGTCCACGATTATTTTCGGGTTCTTAATCCCAGGAACCACATAAATAACCTCTGAAAGAAAAAAAAAACAATTTAATAACAAGAATGTAATATGATCAAAAAACAACCATCAAGCTATAAAAATATACTGTTAGTAGTCGTAATGACGTCGAAAGTTACGTCTTCGTACAATGGTAACTGATTGAACTAGGAAGTTCTCGTTTATTAGGGGAGTAGTGGGGGGGTGATTATGGTATCTGTTAACATAGACAACCCTGCCAATGGTAATTAGGGTGGCAGCACATTTACATTTGAAGTACTGAGTGCATCTCCAACGGGTTCTGCCACCCTGTTTGGTGTTAATGGTAAATTCGTTGTTGTCCAGAATGATTTTTGGATTTTTAGTTCCCGAACCAATGTAGATTAACCCTAAAACGTGGAAGGGTTAGAACGATTTCAACAGGAAACGGGGAAGAGTCTTAAACTGTCAGTTATTACAAAATTGTATTTATTAAAATAACAAAAAGTTATTAAGGCACACAAGACTTAAGTCTCCATCATAAAAGTAGAAGTATACAACACACTGTAAGAAGAGTTTAACGGAGGAGGATGGTTATGTCCGTCTTTCAGTAACTTCATTTTGGCCCCTGCTGTCACAATTTTAGCTCGACATTTCATCCCCTTTGATTGACAGCTCCAATAAGTCCTTCCCAGTTTCGGTACAAAATTGTGCACACTGTAGATATAGCCCCTCCATAATACTTGACTGTAATTACTTCGTTTACCGCAATGGATAAACTTAACCAGTTCTAAAAAGAAAATTGTGGTTAGTATCTATTTCACCAACTTTTTGCTGGACAGAAAAAATTACAATGTATGTCTGTTGCTAGTTTATTTAAAATTAAATACTGTCAAGGAAATACTGAAAATAAAGCTGTTAAAAATAATTGAACACAAATTGTTATAACTAAAGTGCAAACCAGAGTAAAAGTTTATGATTCTCTGTTTATGCTCTTTCAAGCTTCAGCCCGCTGAAAAATTACAAAATTTGTTACTTGTAAAGTATGTTTATCTGTTTTTATCTATAGATGATTATTCTTATCTATTTTCCTTACTCTTAATAACAGTGTTTCATCGAAAATGAGCCAATATAAACAAATTAATATAGATAATAATGGTTACTTAACGGGTGTCTCAAAAAATACTGTTAATTTGTAAAAAAAAATTGGTTGTTCGATTAAATTAATAGTATGTATTTTAATTTAGCTGTCCCTGTAAATTTGATCATTAGCAATCATGGCACATTGATTTGTATACAGTAGAACAACTAAATTTAAAAAATCTTGTTTAGTAAAAATTGCAGCACTAAAAATAAATTAGTAAACAGTAGCAGGAATAAGCTGTAAAAATGAGATTCTTATGGTAAAAACGAAAGTAACCTGTAATGACGTAACAATGTAAGAAAATGTGAGAAGAAAAAATACACAAACGTTACATGCAAAACTCCTTTCTATACATTGTTACGTCATAGCATTTTACTTTGAGTTTTGCTATATTTTATATAAAAACTATGTTTTAACGAAAATGGTGCAATTGATACTTAACGGGAATTTCTAAAATAGTAATTATAATTGTAGTGTCCCTGGGACTTTTGTTGTTTAACATAGAACTTCCTGAACCTCAAACCGTCCAAACAAAGGGTAGGAGGATCGTGATTGTGGTTTTCCCGAATCCAAATTTCTTGTCCATGAGAGGTAAGGGCAGCCCTACAAAAGGTTTTCCGGTCGGAAACGCAGCTCCAGTAGGTTTTCTTATCCGATTTGTTTTTCATGCCAAACAGGTAGTTCCTTACGATCAATTGTGGTTGTCTAAGACCGATTTTAAAGTGTACCAATTCTAAAATACTTGAAAATTAGAATGGAGGCCAGAAAAAACATTTAAATGTTTTGCAAAAAGTATAGAATTTAAGAAAGGTCAAAAAAACATAAATTTCTTTTAATTAATATATTATTGTATCGATTACTAGTATAATCTAGAATTTAAATACTGTCAGTCAACAATCTTACTTTCACTGTAGTAAAATAACTAATTAAAAAAAAATATATTATAAATACCAGACATTCAAGAGTTGAAATTTCAGTCCAAACATTTCATAAACATTCTAGTAAGCTTGTTAATAAAAATCAAATTAATTTAGCAACATTGCAAAGGTTTTGTACTACATTACTTTTATCCTGACTTTATAAGAAACGACCTTTCAAACCCTTTTTCTGTTTATAAAATTTGGCTTAAGGTATTTTAGAAATCCAGGTCGTTTGATTTTTATATTGAAAATATGAAACATTCATAAAAACTGGCATGCAAATAAACTTACAATTAATTAAAGTTAGTAAAATAATACTTGAAAAATAAATTTGGTAACACATCAGTCTTGTTTTAGAGTAATTGTGTAAAAAAAATTGCAAGTAAAAACTTTGTTTTAAATAGTGTGTCCCAAGTTTCGAAACTTTTTTAATATCAATTTCAGCGTCCGGTTAATATCGTACATTAAAGCTATTTGTATAATAATTGTCTCAGTTAATCATTTTTGCCAGTTACCGACCTTTTTCTACTGTCCTTAATTAGCATATTGTAGTAAAAAGTATGAAAATCCGGTTCCACTCTATTCCTATTAACAACGTAAAAAGTACGAAAGGAAAGCCCGGCAAAATCGATTTGAGGAGGAGGATGATTGTGTTCCTCCCCGAAAAAAATCTTATTTCCCTTCGACGTTATCCTGGATTTACACTTTCTGTCCTTTTTAGACCGACACTCCCAATAAGTGCGATCAGCCGGCATGGAATGTCTGGTGTAAACGTAGTTGTTGAGAATCAATTGAGGATTTTTTCGTCCGGCAAAAAAGTACACTTTAGTGGCTAAAAACCAGACTTAATTAGTTTACACCAGAACTTTTTCAACCGTTAAAAAATAACATTTAAAGAACGAGGCTAATTGTTAGTTTATTGCTTAGTGTCTAATACAAATTTTTACAGATGCACATGATAAACCTTCGTAGTTGATTTGTTCAGGTTGATGGTTGTGTTGAATACTGGAAGTGGCAGATACTTGCATGATGGAGCCAGTGGTCAAAAATCTGGCTTTACATTTCACTTTATCAGACATAACACATTTCCAATAAGTACGACCGTTCATTTTGTAGTGTAACCTGTAGGTGTAGCTGTTGAATATTATTTTGGGGTTGATACGACCTTTGCAAAAATAAAGGACACCTAAAACAAACATTCTTTTATATTTAACAGTGGTGTGTGGAAGTAGGGTTATTGTTTGCCACAGTTGTAGTTTGGGATTGGTTAAAAAAAGCAGCAAGTTAAAAGCTACTTTTTTGACCCACTGTGCCGAATTTACTGAAATTTATATTTTCTAGGACGGTTCAAACTATTTCTTCCACGTTCACTGGTTCACTCAGTAGTTTTTATACAGGGTGTTACAAGTTTGCGAATGAGAGCAGAAATCACAGAAACCTCGGAAGAAAATTAAAAGAAAAAATTGTTCAAAAGTTACTTCACTTTGAGGTTCTTTGAGGAACCGAGTCCAAAAGTGACCAAAAGGTCTTGCAGGCTATTATAACAAAACATTTCTGCGCTATAATCCGAAAATTAAACACTTAATAAGTTATTAACAATCTAACTGTGTACAGTAACGTATTTGGTGGTCAAAACTGGCGGAAACTCAGTTAAATCTACGTGGTTGTGGTTGGCCTCCTTGACTACCAGTACTGAACCTGTGGTAGCTATACGAGCTCGACATTTCACTTTGCTTCTAGAAATACATTCCCAATAAGTCCTATCTTTGCCCTTGTAATGCATTATAAACAAATTGTTCCTGAAGATTAGTTGAGGATTTTTCCTGGCTGCACAAATATAAATCATTTCTAAAAAGAGATAGTTATAGTAAATAACATTAACTAGTCACGGTTACACCAGCAGTAATTATTTCAAACATAATTTTCTAATATAGCATGTATTAAATACAACAAAATTAGTACTTATAAATAACACTAACTTTTTGACTTGTTAAAATACTTAAATCGATATCAGCTGCATTATCCGGATGGTTGTGTTGGTACTTGCACAAAACAGTGTTGCCTGATGTGACCAGTTTCGATTTGCATTTAGTTTTTCGGTACGACTTGCATATCCACAAGGTTCTCGTTTTGAAAATATTGTTGATTGAAAAACAGTTTCCTTGCATAACCACGTTAACCGATCTGGACGATTTAAGAAAATGGATGGTGCAAGAAACTGAAATTACTTAAAATTAGGTTCTAATTACCACACATCACTAAAACAAAAATGAAACAAGACATGAAGTAAACTATGGCACCCTAATAATAGTGACTAATTGGGAATAATGCTTATTAGCACTTTTTTCGTTGCGATTTTTTGGATTATGATTATGGCTGTCATAGACATAAACCACTTTGCCTGAAGTAATAATTTTGCTTCTACACCTCGACTTTTTGTCGGTATTGTAATAAAGACTGCACCTCCAAATGGTTTGTTCCTCCTTCTTGGTCACCAAACGATAATGGAAATTATCCAGTATTATTTTAGGGTTTTTAGTGCCTTTTTCAAAGTAAATAAGTCCTGCAAAGTGTGTACAATTAGTTTAATACACCAAATTTGTGGCAACATAATACTGATTAGCCTAGAGTACATTAGTCAACTGTGGAAACTTTCAAGTTATTGCCTTTTTTTAATTAAGAAGCTCGTTATAAGGGCACTAATCAACTGTGCCTAGTTTAAGGGTCCACGTGTCGTGGAAACATTCCGGCAAACCTGTCATTTTAGAAGGTTTACTTCTATATCTATGCTTACTACCAAAGCTCAATCTGGGGTGTGTTTATAGTTTGTATGGAGAAGTTTTTAAAGCATTATTTAATTATTACATTGTATGGTGATTTTAAAACAAAATTTAAACTTGATTTGGATATCGAAATATGTAAACGGTTTGCGACAACATATTTTTAAAGCGATCCTTAGGTTTGGGTTCGTGATTATGGCTGCCATAGACGTAAACGTTTCTTCCGCTTGTAGTAATTTTACATTTGCACCTCATCGCTTGGCTGTTGAAGTAACGGTTGCACATCCAAGTAGTTTGGGTAGGTTCTTTTTTGTATATCAAAAAATCAAAATTGTCCAAAATGATTTTTGGATTTTTCGTGCCCATGTCAAAGAAGATTGTCCCTGAAACCCATAAGTTGTTGAGAAAGTTGAAGTCAAAAAATGCGTCTTTAATAGTAACAAAAAAACTTTAAAATTCTAAAAAGTGTATTAAACTATTACTGTTTGGACTCTCTGATTATAGTGACAGCTTGAGACAGCATGTTTTTATATCTTTCTGGTTTAACACTATGTTCATGGTTGTGCTGGGCAGCACTTACTGTAACAACACGACCTGTAGTAACTAATCTAGACTTGCATCTGTTTTCTTTGGATTTAAAGTAACGATTGCACATCCAAACTGTCTTGTTCACTTCCTTTCTGTAAATCAAGTATTCGTACTCATCCAGTATAATTTTGGGATTTTTGGTTGCCACATCAAAGTAAATGTAGCCTGAAACATGTTTCAAATTAATACATCCACTAACACAATTAGTAGGAAACTAATTAAACTGACAATGACTACTTAAACAGTTCTTTGTATTCGTCAAAGTTTTCTCGGATAATATTAACATTTGAACATTGCATTCTATGATCTAACTTGTCAGATTTGGGGACAATGACGTGATTATGTAAATCGCTGCTAATTACAACGTTTTTGCCAGTGGTGGTGATACGTGACTTGCATCTGTCTGTTCTAGTACCGAAATACTCGGTACAACGCCACACGGTTTTATGGTCGTACTTTTTGAGCACCCTGTAGGTCTGGCCATCCACGATTAGTTTGGGATTTTTGTTGCCTGAATCAAAGTACACCGAAGACTGTACTCCTAAAAAAAATTGTTTATGTACAATTTTTAGTTTAGTAGTACATTTTTGCATGCACCAAGGATTTTAGAGTTAGTAGTGAAATATTATGGTTAATATATTTTCTTTACCATAATCCAATTTTCCATTATGATCGTTGGTGATAATGTTATTACCTGATATCTTGGATGTTTGGTGATAATCTAGAATTTGTTGACAAAGTCACTTAGTATTGTTGGTATTCTTGGATTTTTTATATTTAAAATATTGGTTACATTGGGCATATTTTCGAAACTACTTAATGTCCTAAAGGTTTAACTCTAATAATATTAAGCATTTGAGAGACAGAGTGTTTCATTGGGGCTGTTATTGTGTTGGGATGATTGTGGACACCACTAACGTACACGTCTCGTCCGCTTGTAATCAATCTGGATTTGCATCTGTCCTTTCTGTGCCCAAAATACCTGGTGCACATCCAAACGGTTTTGGTCACTTCTTTGCGAAGCACCAAATAGGAATTTTGATCCATTATAATTTTGGGGTTTTTCGTTGCCATATCAAAGTAGACTATTCCTAAAATATACAGAGTTTTAGTTATAAAAACAATTAAAAGAGGAACAAAAAGGAGTGTCTTTTTATATAATGAGAAAGAAACATAGACAATGATAAACCTTGATGAAATACACCTTTGACATTTTTTTTTTGGTCACGTGGCAGTTTTTAGGGCAGATTAGTTAAGTAGCATGTCTGATTTTACAATTTTGTACATGACATTTTCATTAATGATTCAAAAAAATGACTTCTTCAGGTTACCTGATTCCTTAAAGACCCAAAAGCTTAAAATTAATTTTTTTAAAAGTCACGTGACAGTTTTGAGGTTAGGTTAGGTGACTTTTTTTCCAAATTTTAACAAAAACATTTTTTTAACGGTTATCTGAAATTACGGGTTATATTTTGACGTTTAAACGAATCTTTTAACTGTCATAGTAACCAAGTTAGCACGTGTCAAATAAAAACGCCTATCATTTAAAAGAAACAGTTGAAAAATTAAATATTATTAAGTATTTTAAATTTAGACAGTGGTAAAATTGTAAGAACTACGTCACGTGACTTTGATGATTCAATTTTTGAGCTTGCAACACTGTAAAGACTAGTTGACATTGTCAAAAACAGTCACGTGACCTTCAAAACGCAATACAAACTTTGGAAAATTAATAAATAAAATTTAGACCGTTGTAAAAACTTAAATTGCAAAACACACGTCACGTGACTTTGATAATTCAATTTTTGAGCTTGCAACACTGTAAAGACTAGTTGATATTTGTCAAAATTAATCACGTGACGTTTAAAAACTTGGTAAATTAAATTTAGACTATTTTAGATGTAATTGTAAGAGACACATCACGTGACTTTAATTATGCAATTTTAGAGCTTGCAACACTGTAAAGTCCAGTTGACACCTGTCAAAAACAGTCACGCGACCTTAAAAATGTAGTTTAAATGTTGAAAAATTGGTAAATTATCATAATAATTTGTAATGATTATTGTTTCAACTTAATATCATGTAACAACCAAACGGTTTTGGTCACTTCTTTGCGAAGCACCCAATAGGAATTTTGATCCATTATTATTTTCGGGTTTTTCGTTGCCATATCAAAGTAGACTATTCCTAAAATATACAGAGTTTTAGTTATAAAAACAATTAAGAGAGGAACAAAAACGAGTGTCTTTTTATCTAATGAGAATAACAAAAATTCCAATTACTTCTGAAGAAAACCAAAAATTTTATAAGTCACTTTAACAGACATAACACTAAGGTCGAAATTGGTATGAAACTCCCTAGCATTCTGACGAAATTGATTATGTATAATCTTCTAAATTTCTTTCTTTCCTTATTTCCTGTGAAAACTGGCTTTAAAATAATGATAGACGATTTTGGTCTACTTAGAAAATTGCATGTAAGGTCGGAAATGGCATAAAACAAACTAATGTTTTAAAGAAATTTACCGTTACAATCAAGATAGACGACAGGCGGTTTTGCTTCTTATTTACATAAATTTGTGTTTTTCTTAGGTAAAACTTTAGGTATAAAGTTCGACGAATATAAGGTCAAAATTGGTATAAAACTGGACCTGATCGTTATAATGTTATAATTGAAATTAATGGTAAACTTTGTGGGTTCTTAATTATATAATTATGTACTTTTCTACACAATAACTAGAAACAATTCAGTACCGCCAATAATTATATACATCAAAATCCTGAGAAATAAAAATAATTAAAAAATTATTGATAAATTAAAGTAATTTTTCTCGATTTCATGTTACTGTAATTACCACAACCATGTCTAGGTTTGTGATTATGTTGGCCATGAACGTAAGCAACCCCTTTGCCACTAATAACACTCACTTTACACCGTTCGCCTTGTGGATGATAATATTCAGCACAAATCCACAAAGTACAATTTACATCTTTCCTACGTAGCAGATAATGGTAGTCATCGATCACAATTTTAGGTTTCTTACGGCCTACGTCAAAGTAAATCACTCCTACAAATGCCCTTAGGTTAGGTTAGTGGTTAATCAGCCAAAAATCTATTTGAAAATTATAATTAAAACTCATACAAAACATTTATTTGGATTTTCTTTGGATGTACACAAATTTAAAGGTTAAGTTGACACATTTGCCCTTATACCTGGGTGGATGGTTGTGGGAACCAGAAACCACTACCAAAGTTCCTGTGGTTGCAGCACGACATTTACACTTGGACAAAAAATAAGAAGCGCAAGCCCAAAGAGTTTTGTCAGGCCTTTTTCTTTCAGTGTTGAAGTCGTGTTCGTCGATAATTATTTTTGGGTTCTTAGTGCCCAAGTCGAAATAAATCAGTTCTAGAAAAAAATCGACAAATCAGTAACACAAGATTCAATATCTTAAAGAAGAGTCAAATAGCAATAAAGGGTCACGCAAAAAAACACTCACAATCAGTTTATTTTAAGTAATAAATTATTTTGCCAAATTTAGAAGAAAGAGAGAAGAGAAACTAGTTAGGAAATTGATATTTACTTTAGCACAACTTCTCAGAAAAACCTCTAAACTATACTTTGTTGTGTAATATACAGTATGGCGCATGTTTTATTATAATTATTTGTAATTTCTCAAAACCGTAACCCGTTGAGAAACCATTAAGCTCGTAGCCTTGCTTTTGGCAGGATTTGGTGGATGATTGTGCCTTGGTCCGGTAATGTAAACGTTTCTACCGCAAGTAGTCGCTCTAGTTTTACATTTCGTCTTAAAATAACTGGAACAAATCCAGGTGGTTTTAGTTTCGGATTTTCGGGCGGTGTTAAAGTCGTAATTATCGACGATTATTTTCGGTAGTTTAGTGCCAACGTCGAAATAAATAAAATCTAAAATAAAAATTCAAATTTTAATGCCAACAAACTTAAATGTCCTCAACGTTACCCTTATTGATTTCGTCCTGGACAACCTTTCCAGGATTTAACTGGAAAATCGTTACTACAACGCAACTGAACTTGAACTTGCTGCGCAGTATTTGTAGTTTGCCAGACCAATTTTCTTGGATTCAGCACATGGAATTTACCTCAATGTTGTTAAGCAATTAGATTACTTGCATTAATTTTAACAAAAAAAAAATAAATAGGACGTTACTAATTTTCTAGTTAAAATCTAGAATTAAATTAGCTAGAGTATTAAAATTGCATTAAAGTTCCTATGAAATAGCAGTGCAACCAAAACAGAGTGAATAAATGACTTTGAAACCAGAAACAAGAGATAATAACTTAAATTATGTAAGAAATTTGACAAGAAGACACGGGCAAAATGTGTCTAGTCAGTTACATGGGTTACAAAAGAAATTGTAGTCAAACCAAAGCCCTGCAAGAGGTTCAAATAACAAATTTTGTCTAGATAATTAAAAAACAGGATGGTAATGAAAACATTTTATTTTAATAAATATAATTGTAATAAAAACGTTTTAATAGTTTTAAAATACCAACACTTCTAGTTATACCAGACCAAAGTAACAAAGATTGATAAAATATAAAATTGTACAAAAGTATGTTTTGTAAGTATTTAGTATCGATTTTGAATCGAATTGGGTTCTAAAACATCCATCTGGTAAATCAATAAGCGGTTGGATCTAAAGATGCCGGATCAATGCAACTAATAATATTTTCCGGATTTGGCATCACTTCAGCAGGTGGTTGTACCCATCGTAATCGATTCACTCGATTTTCCCTAATCACCGTAACCCTTTGAGGTTTGGCAGTGTCGATTTGGTATAAATCGGGTCGATGCTGATGATTGTGTTCCCCAAAAAGTCGAACCACGTGCCCGCTGGTGGACAGTTTTGCCCTGCATTTGGTCCGGTAGTAGTAGCTGCACCTCCAGGAGGTTCTACCGGCTGCTTTAAAGTCAATTCGATAATCCACACCTTCAAAGATGATTTTCGGGTGTTTATAACCGACATTATAGTAAACTACACCTAAAAACACATTCTCATCAAATTTGTATTCCACTTAAGGTTAAACAAGTTTTGCAAACAGTAACAGTATCAAATATGATATATTAAAGAAAAGTTAACCAACGTTTTTGGTTTAGTATGTTAGGGGAAGTTTGCGCCCTTTATTCTAAGCAAATCCACCATTTTTGGTGGTTGTGTAGACCGCCCACTAAAACCTCCATACATTGGTTCTAAAATGGGAGGCCCACCTCCAATTGGTTGTGTGGGCAGAAGTTTGATGAACGACAAAGTTTTCAAAGATGATTTTTGACCCACATTGAGGTAAATGACCATTTTCAGCCTGAAAGTAATAAGAAAACCCAAAATACAGGACTAACAGTCTGTCAAAAGTGTTAATTTACTATTTTGCAACTTGGAAGTGTATTTTTAAAAATGTCTAAATGCGAGGTTAAGGCAGTAAATACTGTTCTTGAGATACTGAAAAACTTAAGGATTTTCTAAAATTCTTTTGAGGAACAACAACTGAATTTCACATATTATCCAGTAAAAATCAAAATTATTTTTGGAAAAAATATATTTCGCTAGAACTAATTACTCACCACACCAATAAACGATATTTTCAACATTTTTAGACATTTTTTAACCAATTTAATGTATACAAACCAATGTAGAGTATTACAGTGCATAACCACTTAGAACTACATACTATTTTTATAGTAAAAACTTTCTGAGATACTATTACATTCTATGGCACAATTACTAAAGATTAGTGAAACAATGCAATTAATAAGCAGAAATGAAAAGCTGTAATTAAATTAACTAAACAATTTATATTGACTTAATTATATCTGATATTGACTTAATATAGTATTTAAAACTAAAACTTGTTGAATCCGAAATTTTAATGTAAAAATACCCTATATACAGGGTGTTACACAATAAATGCGTAATTTTTTAGGATTTCGTAGTGCATCAAAAAAACAGCAGTTCAGACTGTGATATTACGGGTGAAAATAATCACAGTCTGCTTAAGCTCAGCTTAAGCAGTTTAAATATCTAGAGAAGTTCTGATGCTATTCAAAATCACTAGAACATCCTGTAAACCCTGAAATATGACGCATTTATCGTGAAACACCCTGTATAATAATTAAAACTAGTACAATCGTAAAACACTTAAGACATGTTCTTATACTTAGACAGATCAACACTGAAAGTATACTGTTGCCGGTTGTTTACACTGGGTTGATTCAACACTTCAGCAATTTCATACGTTTCAATGTTGGCAATATCGTCTGTTACGGGGAAAGTAAACTTGTTTCCGCACGATTTCCTCATAAACTTGGCCACAAACTCGTCTTCTTCCGTTATGGACATTATAACGGCAATGTAGTGTTTGATACTTCTTTGGGCCACCAGTTTTACCACCACATAATCGTTCACTTGCGGAACTTTAACAGGTTTGCCATTCGAACTGGTTGTGGGCGATGGACTTGTTACCAGTTGTTGGTAAGAAGTGTAAATATCTAAAAAGTGTTTAGTTGGTATACAGTTGAACAATAAGTATTAATAAAATACGGTTAAAATCAAAGTAACAGGGGATGACGTAACGTTTACTCAAGCAAAATGGTAAAACTTTCTTAAAATGTGCCATCAAGAATTCTGAATTATTTCAAAGACATCACTCTCCATATTTGAGCAATGTAATCTTTTGATGTAGCAATTGTAAGAATACATACGGCTTTTAAATTTTTTAAAATCAAATGACTGAAAATAAATCATCATTAACAACATTGATAAATTTTATGTCTAGGGAAGGTGAAAAAAGGTTCATTTCTATACTTGTAGTATTTTATTAACATAATTGGGTGCTAAAACAGTAATAAACAACAACAATAAATTAGCAAATTTATAGTTTGATGCAATTCCAATACAAATACTTACTATAACAATAAAGAATATTTGGAGTAAGTAAAGATTCTTTCTGGTTTCAGCCGGAAAGAATTCTTAATTTACGAAGAATAAAGTTTGAATTCTATTAACAATTTCAATCGCGTCGAAAACTGAAACTAGTCTTATACATTGATGACATTGATGCATCAATTTTCAAAAACTTTGCCACTTTCGTACCGATAGCTTTCATTTTGTTTATACCAAAGTTCTGTTGTGAACATTGGCCCTTCTGATAACTCAAAAAGAAGGCTTGGGATGAAACCAGAGGAGGTCTGAGATCCATATACTTTTTACAATACTGATAATACTGTCCGCTTATTATAAATTGCCTGGGAACGTTCGATTTTTGTAAAGGCGGTATAGTAACGAGTAATGCTGTACCAAGATCTTCACATTGGTCTACAGTTAGTGAGTGTATCATTGTGGCGGTACAGCCTCCCATAAGTAGAAAAATTATAACCACCTATAATTAGTTATATAATTTTTTAGGTTAGTGTTACGCAGGTAATTCAAATGACTTACCTTCGAAGCTAGGTAAGTTTCATCAGGGGCCTCAGTGATAAATTTGTTAACCTCCTCCTGGGTAAACACCTTATACTTTTTGGCTTTATAACCACGTGATTTGGCTTTTAAAAATGCTTTTAATTTAGTATGTCCTTCCATATTAATGTTATGATGGATGAACAGCATGCTTCTCAACATAGAGTATAACGACCACAAAGTGGTCGAACTGTAAGTTTGGGACAACTCCTCAAAGTACGTAAATATCGCATCTTCGGTCAGTTCTTCAAACTGTTTCGACGAACACCAGCTCATAAATATTTTGTAGGCGCTTTGATAACGTTTTCTTGAATTCTCACGTAACATATCCATGTCGGTGAATATTTCTAAAAGTACAACAGTTACTCACTGAGAGTGTGTGATTTGACAGAGACCCAGAAGCCAGTACCCCAGAAGTTTTTCTAAATCAGTATTTACAAGTTAAAACAAGCGAATAGTTTTTTTGAGTGACCAAATGTACAAAAAGCATTTATTAGAATACAGTTGATTTTTCTAGAAATTGATATATTAAAACAAGCATTATTAAATTTCACAGTAACAAACATAACATTACGAGATTTTTATTAATCTTTAAGTCTTTTAAAAAACAATTTTATCACTAAAATCAATAATAAGGACGTCTAAAACTGTGACTAGTGTACATTTTGGGATCGGGTACTTTCAAGTATGTTGCAACTTGTTTTCCTATACCGCCCAATTTGTTAATACCAATCGTTTGATGGGTACATTTACCCTTCTGATAGTTTAGGAAAAAAGCATTGCTTGCATTAGAGGGTCGAAGATCCATGTACTTTTTGCAGTACTGATAATACTGGCCACTAACAGTGAACTGTCTAGATACTCGAACTTTATTAAATGGTGGTACAGTGACCAGTAATGCGGATCCAAGATCTTCGAAATGATCAATGGTTAAAATACGTAATACTGACGGACGACATCCTCCAATAATTCCAAAGATCACTGCCACCTACAGATTTTAAGTAAAATTGTCTGTTAATAGTTGAATGCGACTTACTTTAGTCACCAAATAGACGTCATCAGGTGCTTCATTAATAAACCGATCGACTTCTTCTTGTGTAAACATTTTCGCTTTTTTCGCCTTGTAACCCTCGTGGTTTTTTCTTAAAAACGCCTTCAGTTTAAAGTAGGTTTCTATATTCAGATTATGGTTGATGAGCAGCATAGCTCGCAGCATAGAATAGTAAGTCCATAACGTGTTCGAACTGTACGTTTCCGATAATTCTGCGTAATAATTTAGTAGTACATCTTCAGAGTAATAATCGTACCCTCTCATCGAACACCAGTCCTTAAATGTGGTGTAAACGCTTTCGTATTTTTTTCTACTTTTTTCGTGTAGGGCATTAAAATCTGCTATTATATCTGAAAATAAAGCCTAATCAGAATTAAGTGTTTAAGGGCGAAAATAGCTTCAACCAAACTACGGTTCTTTCTACGGTTCTAAGGTTCAGAACACTTGTAGAGGCTTGTGCAAAATTTTTCTGAGGTTTTCAATAGTATTTAGATGCCTCTGGCATTAAAAAATTATCCTAGATGCCACTGGTAATTTTTAAAAATTTTAGGACACTTGTAAAGCCTTCTGGCAACTTTAAGGAGCTTTTCAGTGGCATTTACTGGTTTTTTGGCATATTCAAAATAGTTCTACACACCTCTGGTAACTTGTAAAAGCATCTAAACTAAACCTAAAAAATGTACAGGGTGCATTCAAAAACGTTGTAATTATCACATAATATAATATTATATAATTGGACGGAATTCGGGAGTTGATAATAAATAAGCGTTTCCTAATACAACAAATAAAACAAATTATTAATAAAATAAACACATTTTCAACGTGTGTGTTTTTGTCGTCTAAAACTGGTTCCAGTATACATATCTGGATCTGGCAAATTCAGAAACTTGGCCACCTGTTTGCCCATCATTCCAAACTTGTTTATACCAATATTTTGCACTGTACACTTGCCTTTTTGGTAGTTTAGGAAAAATGATTTGGTCAGAGCGTTTTCGGGCCTAAGATTCATGTACATTCGACAAAACTCGTAGTAAATGCCGGTTATCGTAAATTGTCTTGGAACTTTTGCGTTTGCTGACTGAACAGTAACTAGTAGAGCACTGCCAAAATCTTCCATTTGGTCTACTGTTAAAGCGTGCAATTCGTACGTACGACAACCACCCACCATACCAAAAATTACTGCAACCTTCAAACCAAAAACAATCATCAAAATAGCAAAAATCAAAGTGTGACAGTACCTTGGTTGCTAAATAAATATCATCAGGTGCCTGACAAACAAAAGTGTCGATTTCCTGTTGGGTGAAAACTTTAGACTTTTTGGATTTGTAGCCTTTAGCTTTGGCTTTAATAAAGGCTCTTAATTTATGATAAAATCCTATGTTCACATTGTGATAAATGCGCAAAGTGCTTCTCAACATTGAATAATATTTCCATAAAGAGGCAGCACAGTAGGTGTAGCTCAATTCGTGAAAATAATCCAAAAGAACTTGTTCTGTGTAGGTTTCCTTGTTTTTGCTCGAACACCAATCGATAAAGGCTTTATAGGCTGATTCGTATATTTTCCTGGATCTTTCTTGCAAACTGTTCAGATCGGTAATTGAATCCTCTGAAAATGTAACTAAGTCTTAATATGAAGTGGTTTTTTATTTTTGTGTAAAGTACTTTACATATCTGATCACAAAAAGTTAAAACGTAAAATCAAAAAATGTATTTTTTACAAAATATCTTAAATCCCGAAAAGAAATTTGATCTTTTCTAAATGTGATTAAGGCTATGATTACGCAACTTTTTCCCAATTTAACCAATACACGTACTTCCTAAAAAAATCAAGCTTATATTGAAATAATTAGCCTAACAAGTTTACTAATATAAAAATTTAAAATACTTAACCTTAAGTTAAATTAGATAAAGCTTTAACAATTTAACAGATAAAAATCTGTTAAAAAAAATCTAAAAAGGTTCAGTACATGAAAAGTATCTGACAATTTAAAAAAATTACATTTCTATGACCTTTTGAGTGTAGTCTGTATTTTCTTAGAAACCTTGACAAACACCCTTGACGATTTGTTTAGCTGTGACATCATTTATTTTTCGGTATCTTAAACAAACCTAACCTAACTTAAAAAATGTACAGAGAGCATAAAGAATACTTTGCATCAAACGCAAATTTTGTATTATACAGGGTGGTCCAGTTTTAAATGTCAATAATTCACCAATCCATAGCTAATTAAAAAATAAATTGACATTCATTATGTCATTTTCCTGAAAAGTGCTTCCTAAGGAAAATACAGTCCTTCAAATTTCTGTTTAAAAAATCGTTTTTTTTTTGGTCATAACTGTCAGACCGTTGGGGCAATATTGATCAAATTTGGAACAAGTACTTTATTACACGTTATTACGGTCAAAACCCAAAACTAACCTAACCCAACTTAAAAATTGTCTTGGAAACGGAAAATTCACTTAAGAAGTTTAAAAAGTATTATTGTAGTCAGTTTTCATAGTTTCCAGACAAACTAAAAGACTATAGTTTTGAAAATTGAATTAGAAAAGATAAAAATTTCAGAAGCTTAAAAATTGTGTTTGTAACCAGTTTTCATGCAAATCGAGAGACTTTAATGCTAAAAATTGACTTGTAGACATAAAAACTACTTTTTCAAGAATTTGTTACTACAAATTCATATATTTAAACCTTAAAAATTGACTTGAACCCCAAAATGTAACTGAACTAATGAAAAGTGACATCAGAAGCTTAAAATTTGCATTTGAAGTAAGTTTTCATAATTTGAAGACAAATTTCAATATTTTAGTCTTGAAAATAGTCTTAGATGCAGGACATTAACATTAGATTCATGAAAATTGTCTTGAAAACGAACTTTTCGTGCTTTTTACTTTGCTTTTCATTTTCTTCGAATTCTGGACTATTTTTAGTGCTTCAAAACTGCTTTCAGCTTGGAAAATCGAGTTTCAAGACTATATTCACCAAGTTATTGACATAGCAAACTTAAAAAACAATTTTTACATTCTTCATAGACTTAAAATAGCTCCAAGCTTTGTCACTATTAAATCGACTTCTAGGCACCTCAGTGTTAAAAATTCGTGTATTTCTTAATAAACTAGACTGTTTTTAGTGTTTTAAGGCTGTTTTCAGTGCCTCAAATCGAGTTTCAAGACTATCTTTACAAAGTTTTTGACTTATCAGACCTAAAAGCCAGTTTGTCCACTGACCATAATCTTGAAAATGTTATTTCAAGCTTCTTCACTATTAAATTGACTTCTACACTCATAGGTGCAATAAATTGTAGCACCTCCAAGAAATTCAGAATGTTTTTAGTGCTTTTTAAGACTGAAAAATCGAGTTTAAGACTATTTCCAAAAGTCAAGTTTCTTCAGTAATAAAAGTAAAAAATGTTGGTACCAAATGCTACAATAATAGTCTTGAGAACTAATTTTTAGAAATAAAATAGTCCGAAAATTTAATTTACTTCTAGTCTTGTTGTCCAGTCCAGAAAATTGAGTTGTACACCAATTAAGTCTTGAAAATATACTTTTGGACTCTTTAGTCCTAGTAAAGTCAGTTCTAGCATTAAAAGTCAACTTTTATATTATTTTTAGTAGTAAAAAATGAGTTTCATGCACAATACAATCTTTGTCTTGATTTCCGGACTTTTTTTAGTTCTTGAATGCCAGTTTCAGACACTCAACCAGGGTGGCAGTCTGAGAAAGCGAATCATAAGACCATTCCTAGTAGTAAAAAGCACGTTTTTAAACTATTCAGTACAAATTTGGACTTTCACAAGTCTTGGATGTTCAGTTTTAAACTATAAAACGATTTTTTAAATTGAAATTTGGAGGACTGTATCTTCCTTAGGAAACGTTTTTCAGAAAAATGACATAATGCAAGTCAACTTATTTTTTGATTGGCTATCAAATGGTGAATTATTGACACTTAAAACTGGACCACCCTGTATAACTGGACGGAATTCGGCAGTTGATAATAAATACTAAATAAAACTAAAATCATAAGCAACATAAATCAATCAACGTGTGTTTTTTTGTCGTCTAAAGCTTGTTCCAGTATACATATCCGGATCTGGCAAATTTAGAAACTTGGCCACCTGTTTGCCCATCATTCCAAACTTGTTTATACCAATATTTTGCACTGTACACTTGCCCTTTTGGTAGTTTAGGAAAAATGACTTGCTCAGAGCGTTTTCGGGCCTTAGATTCATGTACATTCGACAAAACTCGTAGTAAATTCCGGTTACCGTAAACTGTCTTGGAATTTTTCCGTTTGTTGACTGAACAGTAACTAGTAGAGCACTTCCAAAATCGTCCATTTGGTCTACTGTTAAAGCGTGCAATTCGTACGTACGACAACCACCGACCATACCAAAAATTACGGCAACCTTCAAACCAAAAACAATCATCAAAAAGGCAAAAATCAAAGTGTGACAGTACCTTTGTTGCCAAATAAACATCATCAGGTGCCTGACAAATAAAAGTGTCGATTTCGTGTTGGGTGAACACTTTAGACTTTTTGGATTTGTAGCCTTTAACTTTGGCTTTAATAAAGGCTTTTAACTTGTAATAAAATCCTATGTTCACATTGTGATAAATGCGCAAAGTGCATCTCAACATTGAATAGTGATTCCATAAAGAGGCAACACTCAATTCGTGAAAATAATCCAAAAGGACTTCTTCTGTGTAGGTTTCCTCGTTTTTGCTCGAACACCAATCGATAAAAGATTTATACGCTGATTCGTATGTTCTCCTGGATCTTTCCTGCAAACTGTTCAGATCCGTAACAGGATTCTCTGAAAATATAACCAAGTCTCAAACCAATGTTTTTTTATTATTTTCTATGTAAACATATCTGATGAACAAGCAAATATAGTTTAACTTTTTATTTGCACTGTGTGTTATAAATATTATTAAAAACCAAAAATTTAATTAGTTTCTTTGAAACCTGATTTTCTTAAACTAGCACCGAAATACAATTCAGGGTTCGGTAATTTGAGGAATTCGGCAATCTGTTTCCCAAACAAAGTAAATCGGTTTCTTCCAATACTTTGCGAAATACATTTGCCCCTTTGATAGGTTAAGAAAAACGACCTGTTCAGTTCATTGATAGGTCGGAGATCCATGTACTTTCTACAATATTGATAATATTCACCGCTGATTGTGAATTGGCGGGAATGTTTAGATTTTTCCGCACGAATTGTGACCATCATGGCCGTTCCAAAGTCATCACAATCATCAATGGTTAAATCACGCAACTCACATATGCGACAATTTCCCATTATACCAATTATAGCAGCAACCTTCAATCCAATCAACATTAATTAACCGAGTAACATTTAAACTACAACAGCACTACCTTCCCAGCTAAATACACATAATCAGGAGCTGTACTAATAAAATTGTCCAGCTGTTCTCTGGTGAAAAGTTTCGGTTGTTTTGCTTTATGTCCTCTACTTTTAGCTTTAATAAATTCACGTAACTCTATGTAAGGCTCTATGTCTACGTAATGATTCACTGCCAGTTGATTTCGTAACATAGAATAACTAGACCATAGCGAAGAAGCGCTGTATGTTTCCGACATTTCTTCGAAATAGGCTAAAAGTAAGTCCTCACTGAAAGTTTCGAATTTTCTTAACGTACACCAATCCATGAACGTACGGTATACAGCTTCGTATCTTTTTCTACTTTTTTCTCTTAAATTACCCATAACTCCATCTACAAATGGTAGAATGTTAAAAAGTTATTTAAATCAATGTACAAAAACATTCAGATGTTAGATGTATGATTTACAACAATTATTTTAGTATGTAAAAATATGTATACAGAGTGACCATCAGTTTAACAGAGTTGGAAATTTTGAACACAATAATTATTATAATTCTTTAGAAGCTACAATTTTTATCAGCATTCAACTTAAGTTACCAGAAGGACATCCTGTATATTATTTTTCTTTATGTTAGTTTACGTTAATTTACTCAACTAATTTTATGTTATACTACAAAACGACGTCCACACAAACACGTCACTGATCAATCAATATTGATTGGACTATTCAAATCTGTGAAGGGATACATGGAAATCATACCAAAAAATAGTTTAATTTTAATATTTTTTGACAATAAGATTTTATATTTTAAAAAGCAAGGAATATTTATGTCAGGTAAACATTTCAAATTGTTAAATACTCGAGAAAATCATTCAGTACACTCTCAATTAGCTAGGTTAGATGATACATACATTTTTGTATAAAGTCATTCATACTTTACGCACCAAAAATGCAATAATAAATTACTTTCTGAGATCCTTAAATACGTATTTTCGTAAACTGGATCCACAATACAATTCAGGATCGGGGAGATTTAAGAACTTTGCTATCTGCTTTCCCAGCACAGCAAATTTGTTTTTGCCAATACACTGACTTGTGCATTTACCCCTTTGATAGTTTAAGAAAAATGACTTGTTTGTTCCGTTTTCCGGGCGCAGGTTTAGGTAACTTTTGCAATACTGGTAATACTCGCCACTCACTGTAAATTGCCTTGGATACCTAGATTGATGGGACTTGATAGTAATCATTAAAGCTGTTCCAAAGTCTTCACAGTCTTCTATAGTCAAGTCGTGCAATTCGCATATACGGCAATTTCCCATTGTTCCTATTATGGCAACCACCTTTAATTTACAATTTTTAGGTTTGACTTTTATAGGAAACCATTAACTTACCTTGGTAGCTAAGTAAATACTGTTAGGAGCAGTTCTAATAAAAGTATCCAGCTCATCTCTAGTAAAATACTTTGACTTTTTACCTTGGGGGCCGTTAATTTGTAGATCTTTAAGGTATTGTCGTAGTTTACTAAAAGGTTCTATGTTTATGCTTTGGTTTTCTAACATTTGATGTCTTAGCATGGCGTAATACGTCCATAACGTGCTAGGGCTGTAGCTTTCAGATAAATCCTCGAAATAACTTAACAGAAGTTCTTCATTGTACGATTCAAATTTTCTAAGAGAGCACCAATCCATAAATGATCGATACATGGCTTCGTATTGTTTTCTACTTTTTACTCGCAAACCGCTGGAGGTAGTTAAATCTAAAATTATTGTTTAATTAATTTAATAGAATTAAAAATTTGGATCTAAAACAGTTTGGTGGAAAACTCTACTTCATGAGGGTGACCATAATGGTAAATTATAAATTTTCTTGTCAATCTTCTCCACTTATTGCTAGAAAAATTAATAAAATTCAGTTTATTATTTATTTATTAACATTTTTAAAAAGTTTTTTACCATGTCATTTTACCCTAAATAAGTAGAAAAATTTTATGAATGCATTAGTAGCAACAAAATAACTAATCCAACTTATATTTTATAGTAAAATTAATACATAATAATAATATATAAAAATACATACTGTGCGTAGCAATTGTTTTGAATCTAAAAAAAATTATCACATTTTAGTTGCTAATGGAAAAAGCGCTTTGTCGTTATAAAGAATATTGGAAGTCCCAATGTGCTCACTAAACACCCTGTACAGTAAGTGTAATAAATAAACAAGAAACAAATAAATAACATAATACCTCAAATGTGCATAAAACCAACTATTTTTTTTGGAAGAGTCTGTACAGTTCAGGGTCTGGGAGACCCAAAAACTGCGCCACCTGTTTGGCCATGGAACCAAGCTTGTTGATTCCAATATTCTGTACTGTACACTTTCCATTTTGATAATTGAGGAAAAAAGCTCTGGACGAAGCCTTGAATGGTCTCAAATCGGCGTACATTTTGCAATACTGATAATAACTTCCAGTCAGCGTAAATTGTCGTGGAAACTTAGCGTTTTCCTGTAAAGGAACGTTAACCAGCATGGCCGTGCCAAAATCTTGGAAATCGTCTACAGTGAGCGCACGTAATTCACTTCTACGACAACCTCCCACAATTCCAAGAATTAAGGCCACCTTACAAAAATAATTGGTTTTTCAGTCAGTTTTCCACTTTAAAACTTACTAACCTTGGTCACCAAGTACAACTGGTCAGGCGCTTCATCCAAAAACTTGGATACCTCCTCTTTGGTGAAGTACTTGAATCTTTTCCCTTGATTTTCCTTGGAGAGACGTTTCAACAACCCGCGCAATTCAGAGTATTGTTCAATGTTTGTGTTATGGTTAGCTTGCAGCATATGTCTTAAAGAGGAGTAAAACACCCATAAAGAGGAAGAGCTGTAGGTGGAGGCAAGTTCCTCAAAATATCGAATTAGAACAGTCTCAGAACATGCTGATATGTTATGGTGAGTGCACCAATCCATAAAACTTTTGTAAGTAGATTCAGCTCGTCTTCTACTTTGCTCCAAACGTGGATCAGAACTTTCTAAAATTAGATTTGTTTAATGTTTTTTTTTTGTTTCAAACTGTATCAATCTTATCTATGTACATTTTTAAATAAAAACTCTTTTGTGACATTATTTAACAATAGTGTAAAAACTAACATTATGATTGCATATTTTATGTTGGTTCTAAAACTCTCAACAGTTTTTGTTTCGTAAACTGCATATTAAAATATAGAGGGTGTTTTTCCAGGTACTTGAATATGTTGGTCAAAAATATTTGAGCGTTTAAGTCCCTCTATTACATTTTTTTAAATACCCTCTGTACTCGAACATTCTAAACAAAAACAAAATTGCAGGTACGAAAATTTCAAGTTATTCATAGTGAATCAATGACAAGAAGAACAAACCAATAATACTCTGAATCTTCTTGAAATTTCCATAAGTTTTTCGTACATTGCGCACGTAAATTCTATGTCCTACAAATACCTTGTAAAATAATAATGTTCCATGAAAAAAACTGTTTAGATGTGTGCCAAAATTTCACTAAATATGAGAATTTCAAATCCTATATTACAAAATAATAAACAACATCAATTCACTCAATTTCTAATTTCGATTTAGATGTGTTTAAAGATTTTCTTGCCGTCGAGCACATTCTAAACAAAGTGGTTCGAGGCACATTATAATGTTTGGCAGCAAGATGGTACCCCATTTTGCCACTCAAAACTTCGATAATGGCTTGACGCATGTTATCTTCGCCCCAACCTCTACGAGAACGCATACAATTTGTACGATCTAAAAAAAATAAATAAATAAAAGTTTCGTTTAGTAATTTAAATGAGTTTGTTATATGAGGTATTACTCACCCTGTATTTGTGGTTTTAAGAGGAAACCAACCACAGTAATGAATGTAAGATCATTAAAATGAAAAATCAAAAATTTCTAAAAATCTGACGTTAAATGCTATTTTGGAAACATAACTTCAAAATTATGATTATACATTTTATTTTTAAGCTTTTTACACTTACTTATAATATTTGAAAAAACACTACATATACTGGGCACTACTAACACAAGTAAAATAATACTTATTGTCTATACAAACAAATCTTATAAACTTGGACTATAGGTTGACGATAAATATTGGTAATAACCCCAAACTATCTGAAAAGATACAGCCTGCACAAATAACATTATTGTTTCAAAATATACAGGGGGAGCCCTAGTGTATAATACTATTCCTTTCTAAAACTTTGGAATGGCCCCCCTAGATCACCTGAATTAGCGCCCTTTGAAGATTTCCTGTAATGTCACTAACCTTTCGTTTTTAATACCTCAAGTTCTGTATTTTTCAATATAATTTGGGTTTTTTTTACAATTAATTACAATTTTTTCACTTAAATAATGTTTAATCTAAACGTATGTACAAACCTAAAATACTTGGTTGAATATTCTTTAAAATTTGGTAATTTGAGAATGTTTGTAAAAAAATCACACACTACTTTTGTATAGGAATATTGGTAGAATTGGCAGTGTCATCAATTTTGCCACTGCTGCCTGCTTACACGACTAATTTTTCCTGGTTATTCCTGTTGCTTTTCTTATCATTATTAAAAACAATAAAATAAAACTATATATTAGAAAATCTAGGGTAACTACCACCGTAACAAACTTAGTCACTTTCACCAGAATCAGACCGTTTTGCCATTTGTCTTCTTCGTCGATTCACCGACTTCTTACTCCTGCCATAACTGATGTAAACGTTTCTCGGTTCCATGGCGCACTCCCCTTTAAATGTGGGATCGTGATTGTGTTCCCGATGCTTGATTACCACGTGATTCCCAAAAGTGACCACCCGGGCCTTGCACTTGTTCTTCTCTTTGGTCAAACAGCACCAGCACATGTTTGTAGGAGTGGTTTGCCGCTCCACTTTATACTCAAATTCCCCCAGTACCATAATCGGACGTTTCTGTCCTTTTCTGAAATATATTATCCCTGAAAAAAATTTTTATTTACAGTATGAAGAAAATTACTAAATAGTGCAACTAAACAAATTGTTACAAACAACGAACCTTTATATTAATAAACATTTCAATTTTCTATAATAATTTGATGGGGATGACTTAAGATTTAATGAACTCATCTGACTGGATGCTCTGTAGCCTTCTTTCGAACTTTAAAGTAACAATTTGAGAGTGCAGTTTTTTAAAAACTCCATCGAAACTTGGTCTGTGATTATGGTGAAAATTGGTGACGTGAATGGTCTGTCCCTCGGATATCAGTCTACTTCTACACCTGAGTTTTTCTTTGGCTCTACAGCACCATCTGGTTTTTTGCGGTGTAGTGCTTTCCATACGATACTCGAAATTGCGTAGGACTAATATCGGATGTTTGACCGCTTTACTGAAGTAAACCAATTCTAAAAAAAGAATTCAGAAATACTTTTGTTAACCGAACAAATTTTATCCTTTTAGACTGAATAGGCCTTCAGTCAGTGTTATCTCCAGATTTGACTTTGTGTTGTAGCAATCTATATTTTCCTCTCCTTGAGCTGCTGAAGGAACCAAAAAAATTTCATAAAATGTTGGAATAAAAAAACATTTTATTCTATATAAACTAAATGTATTTGAAACAATACTGAAATACTTTAAATTTAATACACCAAACCTATAAATAAGGTTACAAATCGACAACTTGTTAGATTTTAAATCAATCTTAATACTAACCCTAACTAAGGCCCACTTGTACAAGTATACTAAACATTGAAAATATGATAGAAAAATACATATTAATATCAACTGTAAATGTTACTTAAGGCACTAATAGTCACATTCTGTTAAAAAAATGTTAGAACGTTGTTATCCTAGTTTTGTAGTGTCAGTATACTAATTAATAAACTATTAAAACAATTACTGGTGAAATAACCTACATTAAAAAAAAAATGTATACTAAAAATACTGACCAGTTTTGCCAAACAAAATAAATTTTTGATTAATCAATACAAATCACTCGACTAAAGCAATCTGGCAACACTGATCCCTAAATTAAATTTAACACTAAATTAGCTTTTTCTTCGTAACTCGATTTTCTTTGCGACGTTGCTTGATTAGGGCCGAAGGAGCTGGATGATTATGCAACCCCAAACGCATCGTCACTCTACCGTTCTGAGTATGGCAGGATGCTGAGCATTCGTTTTTGAAGCAGTTCCAAACTTTGGTTTGACCTTCGCGTCTCAGAAACTTGTAAATTTGGTTCATCAGAAGTAAATGGTCTAGTTTTGATGAATTTTTTATGAACTCGTAAAGTGGTCCTAGAATTTGTTTGAGGTTAGTTTCAGACAAAATAAGTGCCTAAAGTAAGTACTAGCAGGGAGAGAGTAAGGAAAATCAGAGGCAGATAATTGTAAAGTTTTATTATAAGTCAACATAGAATCGGTACCAATGAAAGGATTCCTCTTTAATTGTGCTGCACTTTTAGGTTGTACCAGCTTGCTTACTGGAGGAACTCTGGTTTCTTGAGTATTGTTCTAATCAAATTATATCAAAGGTAATGTCTGGAAATCTACCATAAGACAACCATTAAAGGAATCAGAAATTAAGCAAGTACTGCTCACACTTCAAACACTTTTTGGTAAACAGCCTCATCAAAAGTAGTGTGAAAATGTAATCACTATTTTCTTACTGTACAGATATCTACAAGTTCAGTGTTTGATGCACAAAACTGAGAGTTAAACACTAAGTTCCGTTTTAATGGTGGTACACTTTCGGGTTGTATCATGCTATCAAAGGTACTCGAACCGCAATGTCTGGAAGTCTAAACCATAAAACCAAAATCATTAAAAAAATCTAGCAGATCTGCTTACGCTTCAGCTACTTAGTGCTGGGTACTTTCTGAGCACATTCGTAGAAAGCCCGTTTAAACCGTCTGGTTTCAATGGCTAACAAATCTGAAGCACGGGTTATTCGAATATCATTTTCATCATGGTTAACAAGCACGTGCTAAACAACCTCGTCTATGTTCAGAACAACGCATATACCTGAGGTTGTAAAACTGTTAGACCAGGAACATTTCAAAGTTATACACATTCATACCATGCTCCTGACTTAGTAAATCGATTATTGACGTAATAAGAATATCCATTGCTGACTAATGTATATAGACAATTTTTGGATATATATCTGACCTAAAATTTAATTATTTTTAGTGTAATTACTACAGTACACGTACACCTAACCAACCTGATAAAGATGACTGAAACGTTCTGTTGAAGATAAAGCTAAGATTCAACATGCTCTTTCAGTTCTACAAGGTATATAAAATGTTGATTCTTCAGGAAGATTGATCAACTGGATTTCTCTGATCTGTTGTCGAAATCCAGTTTGGTTACCTACAGTACTTCTGAATAGTAGACTAAAACTAGAGCATAAAAAGAGATAAAAATATCTTCAGTTTTCTCTAATTCATCATTTCTTTTTACAAGGCTACACTAAGTATGTACAATTTTACGTTTAATAAACTTAGCGTTTAGAAACTATTGGTATTAATGGTGGACACTCCATTGAAGTCATTGAGATGTTTTGCTTTAGTGGTGGTGCCCTCGCTGTAGTTTCAGCATGTATGAGCACTCCTCCTTTCCTAAGTGGAGGGACTTTAGGGCATTCGCGTTCCTTGTTTTGTTTAAACGTTGTCTTCCATCTATTTAACTTACGCTGGACTGATTTATATGGTACTCGGAATTCAAGATCGGGCTCTCTATCACAGATAAACCCAATGAACAAAAAGAAGTGAAAATTACAACATGTAATGCTCACGCTTCAGCCACTTTCTGGTAAATCTTTCTACTAGACATTGAAAGGTCTTCTTGAACGCATTTGTACAACGCGTGCATAAACCGATTCCTTTCTTGTGCTACCAAATCAGGGGCATGGTTGTGGGGACGAGTTACTATAATGTCCTTAAAAGAACCGCCAGGTGGTATAATAGCACGTGCGCGACAGCCTAGTTTACGTCTACCTTCTGAACAACGCATATACCTACAATAGGAAATCAGAATACAAATTTTAGACGTTATAGTCTAGTTCATACAAGGATCCTGTCCTGGGAGCTTTTTTCATGATGCTATAAAAATATCCATTCACACTATTCATGGTTTTAGCTTTAGCTCCAGGATTCCTTTTTCGTTTAGGCGCCGTATGGTAGCCAAAAGTATACGCTGAAATTTAAGTTTAAGTCAGTGTACTTGCAATCTAGATGACACTAGGACTGTTAAGAAAACAATCGTTATGAAAAACCAAATTTATTAAAACAGTAAAATCATGAAGAAAGTTTGATCTTCCATCTATACATTGTGACTCTAATACTCTCAAAAGGTTTCAACACTGAACTTTCAGGAAACCTGCAACACGCCACCACTAACAAAACCCTCTTAACAAATGACCTATCATACCTAGCAGCCACTTCATTATACACATCCTTCAACGATCGTTCCAAATTAACTGACTTCCTCAATTCAGTCATGAAGGATACCACATTATCATTGTTCAGAATAGGCAAATGGGTGTGCTGACCAAATACTTTCACTTCTTGGGATTCGCAAAGTTGCACAGCTCTAGCTTTACAATTTTTCTTTTGAAAATACGTGCATCGCATGTACCTTTAAACTTTGATATTGTGTGTGTGTTTGATAAATGTGGATGCAACAAACCTTCTCTTTGGATTGTCACTAAAATAATTGGTGGTGTACGTGTATCCACCAGCAAAAACTTTACCCAAGAATATGTGTTTTTTCTTTGGAGGATCACCTAAAATTAGTACTGATTACAACTTTGCTTCGTAAGTAAAAATTTACAAAAGACGTACCTCACACCCACTACCCTACCATTAAATCCTTAGTTGGTAGAACATAATTTACTTGTCAAAAGTTTTGTAAAAAGGAGATTTTAGTTCGGAAGCACTTGGTGTACAGGGAAGTCTCATTGCCTGACGTAGTAGAAATTATTGATATCTAATGATAAACTGACAAAAAACTTTATTTTAAAGGTAATTAATCAAACAAGTATGGCGTTCAAAAAAACAATTAACACACATGTAAGATACATTTTGGGGACATGCTGGACAAAAAGAATATACTTTTTTTGCATTCTTCATTGCTGATTGGCGCCCCTCTTTCTCTGAATACTTTTTGTAGCAACTTGAACATCTACCGCGAGTTTTCTTCTCCTCTATCCTATGTTGCATTGCGGTACTATTTGCTGATTGATTGGCCATATCCAGTAAAGAATAAGCGATGTTTAACACTAAAAATTGATATTTATTTTTAACCCAAAATTAGATTTTGTTCCGCAGGGGCCAAACTTTCTGAAATCCACAATTGAACCACAAGACAGAGAGTTTAGAAGAATAGAAGATGATTCACCAGTGAGAGCGCACCCATATGGTGCAGATGGTCGTTAACGTGTTAAAAAATTGTAATTTAGACCTAAAATGATCATGAAGATGAGATTTTTTCAGGAGTTGGAGCAATTGAGAAACTGAGCTCTGAAGATGCCGTTCAACTGTTACAAGTCAACCATCACTTTTTCCACCTTAAATAGTCTTGAAAGTCTTCTACAGCTTCTGGAGCAACTAAGATTCAAAGAAAAGACTTTGCAACATGTTTTAGTTACAACACTGTTATCACCAATATGTCAATGATGGTGGTTTAATGCTCTCAATCTACATGTTCAGAATTTGGGTAAGTCTCAGAACAGTGGGCAAATCACAAACTATATACCCCCTGTGCTCTGATTTACACAAATAGTACACATGTGGATTTAACATTAGAGAAACTACTAGCAACTGGCCAATGTTGATTTATTGTGAAATAAATAATATCTCCAGTCAAAATCGCCAAAAAAAGTGTTCAAAAACAAAACTCATCTCATAAAACCAGATTCCTTTCTAACCTTGTTAATAGTACGTGCCGCTTTGGAAAAAGGCCAAATCTTCTCTATCTCCGGATAACTAGAAATGAATAAACTAACTAAAAAACTCACACCAAAGTGCCCCTGGAAAACTTACATAGAACGTACACTATTGTAGACGTCGATAGACTTTCCAGGAATACTGACTGCGTATTCTTTAAGGGTTTTTGCGATTTCAAAACGTCTCTTCAACAAAAAATTGGGCGGATGATTGTGGCCGTCGATCAAAACGAAGGAATCAGTTCCTTGGCCTTTTAGAATGTAACCTTTCCCCGTACAGGCTTTAGATTTGTGTGCAGTGCATCTCAAGTATCTATGATATTTTAGGTTTATCAATATAAGGTTAGAGTCAACTTAATTTTAAAACAGAAAAATATTTAGGTATACTTTTTTGACTTAGTCCTACTCCAAGATCCGTACGTATAGCCTCCGGAATAAGTAGGTTTGTGAGTTCTACGTCTTCCTAAAAACCGAACAGTTGTAGCAATTCCGGGCAAATTGAAAAAAACACTAATAAAGACGACAAAAAAATGCTAGTTTCAAACACTTCTAACTGATTTTATTAGTTTAAGAATTACTTCTAGTTGCACATTGAATTAATAATAAGCAATTACTGATATTGAGGAATAAACTTAATCTCTTCCTTAATCACCACTTGGTTTCGTTCTCTTCGCCATCGGCTCATTTTATTTCGTATCGACTCAAAAGGTGTCTCCAAAGCCGCGTTGGGATACCTTTAAAGTTTCAAAATTTAAATGTTATACCCTTGGGCGTTTAGTAAACCTTACATCTCAGCTAGGGTTTGGTAAACAGTTCGATTGGACACTGAAGGATTTTTCAACACGACCTCCTTCAACTCCCTCAAGAATATGATTTTTTCTTCCGCTGAAAAATCGGGATCGTGATTATGAGGTTTTTTGAGTTTAATGTCTTGTAGGGACCCATCGAAGGGTATTACGGCCCTGGCGTGACAGCCACGCCGTTTGTATTCCAAACATCGCAAATAACTACAATTTGTCACAGTGTTTAAATTGATTACATATTTTTAACAATCTTACATCATGGTTGGATTGCCCTTTGTAATGTTGACGTGAAATACGTATCCATCTACAATATATCTTGGCATGTTTGGTCGCCTTTTGATCGTCTGAATCAGGTGTTTAGTTATGATCTCTAAAATTTTATTTTTATCAAAATGGTTGCTGATGGTAATTTTTAAACTAAAAATTAAACTAAACTCTCTTTAAAATCACATTATATTAAAAAAGTGTTAGTGTCAATCAACCAAATTTTAAATGAAACAAAATTAATCTAAATTGAAGATTGAATAGTTGTAATAAGAGCTTATTCTAAGAAAAAAAGCATTTTAATCAGAGCTTCTCATAAAACCAGTCTTCTGCCTAACCCTATTGATAGTCCGAACTGCCCTTGAAAAAGGCCAAATTTGCTCCACTTCCGGATAACTGTAAATAGTAAAAACAACTTTAAACTGGTGATTTCAGCTGAAAATTTGAACTCACATAGAAACAACACTATTGTAAACGTCAATCGGTTTTCCAGGAATAGTACGAGCAAACTCTTTCAGTGTCTTAGCAATTTCTGAACGTCTCTCCATCAGAAAATTGGGTGGATGGCTGTGCTCAGCAACCAAAACGAACGATTCGATACCCTTGTCTCTCAGCATATAACCTTTTCCTCTACACCCTGTAGTTCGATACCCGGAGCATCTCAAAAATCTGTGACAACGTTTATTTCCATCATCAAATTTTCATTTATTTTGAAAGTTGTGGCTTTAAAAATTCCAGTTTGGTGAAGTGATTAATTAACAACATTTAAAAATTACTACTTTAGGAAAGTTGCTAAAACCACAAGATTTCCACAAAAATGCTTACATTTTTGAATGAGCATTTCCACTGTAAGATCCATACGTATAACCTCCGTAATAGCTAGATTTGCGAGGAAAACCAAATTTGCCTAAAAATATGTTTTGTTTAGGAATCGTTCTGACAACACACAGTACTATTAACTAAAACGGTTAATGAAAGAAATAACAAAAAAACCGATTGCAAAAAATATTTAATTGTAAATTTGCCTGAATTATTGCTTCCATATTGTCAAAAATGTCTTTAACAGAGTTTTATTGAACTTCTTATTGACAACATAGTTTTTTTTGTTGATTATGCGGCGTCTTCTGCAGAGGAAGACGTTCCATATACATCCTCATAATTTATTCGTTTAGCGCATAAAAGTATATCTATTTAAAATATAATTCCATATTTTAACAAATAAAAACTATACTGTAACCCACCGTCAGTATCACTTTCTTCATCACTGCTACCAAATAAGGTACTACTGTCCCTCTCTAAAAATAAATGATATGAAAACCAATTCTTTTTATAACTCATTTTTTTAGATTTAAAAATCATTGCCAACCTTATATCTGCAAGTTCTTCCGCCACCTGTGCATTGTGGATTTAATTGAAAGGAAAGAGATTTCGTTTCCTATCTCCGGATAACTGTAAACAAAATAACCTAAAGAGCTTTTTAAAATGTTTTATGAAAACTAAAAAGAGCATCTATGATGTCTCTGTCCTGTCAAATGCTTGCCTGTTCTTGATTTTCCAAGAGTTTCCAACTCATTGTCCTAATTCTTTTGCTGATTTTCAAACTTTCTTAATGATAAAGCTAACTAATGTAATATTTTTCATTTAAACTGTCTCCTTCCTTCAGTTATAAAATTTGCACTAACTACCTCATACAGTTATGGTTGGCAAAAAACATTTATATTTTAAAGTTCTACATTTAAATAGTCTTTTTAAGTAAAATGTAGAATTAAGTTTCACCTAGAGAACTCTTTCCCTTTTTTCACTGTGTTTAGACCAAACTAAAACTACATACTTACTTTATGGATACGACCTCGTAGACGTGCTTCAACGTTGCCGAAGTCATAGCTCTAACTGCATTCTTTAAATTAAGAAGAAAATCCAATCTATTTGCCGCGTGTAGATCTGGATAGTGATTATGGGGTTGTGTCACCTTTAGCAATTGCAGATTACCATCGATAGGGACGGTTGCTCTTCCACGGCATCCCATTTTTTTTAATTCAGCACAACAGAGATATCTAACAAGATTCAACTTGATTTAAATTATAAGTAAAGCAAATGAACGAAAGTTTTAAGTTTTCAAATTGCGAGAGAATTAAATGGAAACTGCATAATGAACTAAATCTGTCATTTGAGTATTTGTCGTAAACTCTAGTCAGTGTATTTTCAGTTTTTACTCTTATTTAGAACAATTAGAAGCAAACCAGTTTAAACTATCAAACATTTGCCAAAACATTTACAGGATTACAACCATTTAGAAAAACTGACTTGCCCTATTCTCTCTCCTAAACAGATTTAGTATATTATGCTTTACCCTCTCTAATAGATATTTGACGGAAAAAAAGCGAAAGTTACCGTAATGGAGGATTGCCGTGGACGCCATTAGTATGGTAAGCATAACCATAAGCAACATATATTCTCGGTCAGATATTTCCGTAATTTGTATATTAACGCCCCGTTCCAAAAATATATACTCATCAGCTTCAATTTCAGTCGCTTTCAAAAACGTGTTATCTACTAATAAAAGCATACATCTTAGCGACTCAAATTGATTGATTAGGGAGGTGCAAATTATACAAGCTGTTTTCTCATGTAAGGTTTATTAACTAAAATAATTCAACAAGTATTTTTTTTGATCTCCAACATCGCATTGAAAGCGGAAAGTTGTTATCTATTCTGGATAACAATAACCTCATACATAAGAACAAATCGATAAGCAATCGAAAAACTGGATTTTG
Source organism: Ips typographus (assembly GCF_016097725.1). NCBI lineage: Eukaryota > Metazoa > Arthropoda > Insecta > Coleoptera > Curculionidae > Ips > Ips typographus. Next base: position 7,395,199 of record NC_138430.1, on the reverse strand, counting down.
ATAAATGACGTTTAGTGTATTGCTCTAATCGATGTGTTTTTATGAATGCGGCCATGATACTAAACATATTTCAAATTGAAAAATTTTGGAATGTATTATACAAATTGAAATGGATATGCAAACTGCAATTTACATAAATTTGACATTTTAAAGCTGAATATTTCAAACACTGGGCTTAAAGTAAAACCCTAATAAAATCTATTTGCCCACTAACCACCTGCACTAAAGTAGACAGGTAACCAACAGCCCTTCTGACACAGTATAAGTTTCAAATATTCAGCTCTATCACACAAAAACTTACGCTTCTGCTAAAGAATCGACGATCTCCCTCAAGGATGACTGCTCTGCTTTGTTGACTGCAATTTGCTTTAAAAGATTTAAAAAAACTCCGAATTTTGAATACTTATGAGGGCAAATGAACGTTTTGTACTCTGAACAGACTAAGTATCTAAATTATTGCTATGTAACACATATCTGGCCAGATTTTGTTATAATGAAATATTTAAAACATATCTTTGGTGTCTTTTAAACTCCATTCAAAAGAGTGAATCACCTTTAAATACATGTTTGCTGTATTATTTAGCAGTATTGACCTTCAAACAAAATTTTAATTTCATAATCTTTTCAGTAATTTTGTTGCAGGTGTACTGTTTTTAAATATAGAAACCAAAGTTGTTTTATATATTTCAATAGTTCATTAAAATGTAACCTTAACTAGTGTTAGTTGTGGTATTATATGAATTATGGTGGTAAGTAAAACCACTATAGAAAAACAGGACAGCAAAACTCACCAATAACTACTGAATAAAATCATTAATTACTGTACTTAACAGGATTTTACAACAAAATATATTAACAGCCCTAGTGGAGGTTTTTTAAGAGTCTCAAAAAACTCACAATAACCCTCTTAAGTACAGCAAGCCCTATATCATTTAATTTGTTGCATTTCAATATACTATGGCGCAAGTTTGATGATTTACTTCTAGCACCACATATTAAATACTAATTATTAAAACTAACTAACTAACATAGCCTTCAACTTCATTCTACTTTCATTGAAGTGTCAGGACTGAAAGTAGAGTCCAAACACGTACAATGAAACAATTTTCAGAAGTTTGATTTCAACAAGTTAAAATCAAACTTCCTATTAGGATTAATATGATGTATTTCCTTTTACAGTATCAAGGAAACACATCATACAGTCTCTTGAATACAACTCAAGATAATTAAGGCGCACTTGCTGGGGCAGTTGCCAAGTGTAAGTAAACAAGCAAGAAAATTGCTGGAAAGTGTAAAATGGGCTTAAGTAGCACATTTAATTAAGTTGGGACTTTAGAAAAATTGAAAATTGACACATTAGAAAATCATGCCTAAAATTCAGACATTTGAAAATATGACATTTTGAAATTGAACTTTCCAGTGACATTAATGTATGTGAAGCATTGAATAATTGACAAAGTTTGAAAAAAAAATAAATATGCATTTATACCTACACCAAAATACAAACCATCATCCTCAGGCAACTGCTGAAAAATAATCATAAAAGATATTTGCATAACAACTTAAAATTGCACAAAACTGTTTTTAGAAACATCTAAAAACAAATTATATTGTTTATATGGAGTTAATAGTCTAAAATGAGAAATTATTTAGACAAGAACAAGTAGAACTTGTCATGAAAATGACTCATTTTAGATACTCTACATTCAAAGAATATCTAAGTCAGCCACAAGTAATGACTCACAAAAATATGCTTTGAATGGCAACTAGAATACTAAAATTAGTATTCTACAAGGCAGAGGGGAATATTTGTTGCAACTAGACCAAACTTGGCCTAGTAAAATATTGGAAAAATTTCAATTGCAATAACAAAATATAGCATTTGCATAAGAACACAAATACCAATAAATCCACATAATAAAACAATTTTTGTAGTAAAATTGATAATACAAAATCTACAACACCACCTTATTGGACCAATTTTACTAACTAGCAAGTTTTAAAATCATTTTTAAAGCTGTTTTGGTCCAATAAAGTGATGTGACCTATGTGATGTGCAGCTGTCAAACTAAAATAAAAACTACAGAAATAAAAGATTATCTTACATAGAAATTACAAAAAGAACATATGACACCACACTATAAAAATACTATTTTACAGTTTAAATTTTTAAAGTTAAGAACCATGGCATGTATAGGAAGGTAACAATTACACAACCAAATAAAGTACTGATTGGGTAAACATTACTTTTCCAGTTTAAAGCAATTTTTCCTTGCCAGCCAATTTTAAATCAAACAATTCAAAGTTTTCAATCAAGTGTGCTGTCATACCAGCTTACACAACACATAGGTTTACAATGTAATAAAAACGGCACCTACCTTGACCTTCGCCAGTGCCGTCCGTACTAGTTCCAGCTTGTGGTTCTTCACCTTCCATCATAGCATAATCTTCGGTGTCATCAACAGTATTGTCATCCAAAGTGTCATCGCCAAAGTTGTCATCACCATCATCAGGTATTGTTACTGACTGGTTTTGATCATAAGGTTCAACCTTAAATTGCACAGCACCAGAATCCACATTGGAAATAGGAGTTGAAGTGGGTTCAGACTTGGCAATGGGCATAGGGGCAGATTGAGAATCATTTGAGGAAGCACTTAATCTAGGTCTCTTAACAGAAGGGGTGGTTGTAACAACAGGGGCAGGTAGTTGTTTTTTTGGTCTAGGTACTGGTTTATAAGACTCCTCAATATGACGAGTTGGTTTTTCTTGGACTGGTTCAGAATCAGCATCAGTAGAGCCCTGAAATAATTTAAAAAAAAACCATTCAAATTTATAAAATAAATTGTGCAAAGTAAGCCTTAAACACAGAAGTAAAAAGAACATGGGAGGTGTCATGGCGTCCCCCCCACTACAAAACACTTTGCAGTTACCCACCCAAAAACACAAAACAAAACCATGTAAACAAACAAGAAAATCAAAAATACTTACGTTTCCATCCCCAGTGAGACCCTTAATTTGAAGAGCCTCTGCAGTCTTAATAAAGGTAGTTAAATTGTCCTGGCTAACTTGCACTTCTCCTTGATACATAAATTGTAATAAGTCACTAATAGCCACATAACTAACGTCTTTCATAAACACAATCGGATGCTGACACGGATTCGATTTAAAAAGTTCTTTGAAATAGGGACTGCACACAGACAGCACCATTTTGTGGGCTTTGAGAAACTTGCCCTCAACCGCCAAAGTCACATCAACTAATTCTTCACTTTCGAGCAACGAGTTCATTCCCGAACTCATATTCTTGTGGAAATTGTCCCAACACAACGAGAATTGTTCCGACGCCATGGTCGGGCTTCTGAAACCAAAGAGAAATACTTTTAGAATAATAAAAGATACGACGCCATAATGGCGACGGCTTGTTTGGGCGAACCTGAATGGATCAAGCCCGATTTGGCGACGTATCGACGATAAACGTGAAGCAAAATTACCTTATTTTGTTTCCCCGTATGCAAGTAATAGTTGTCTGCACTATTCACCAAAAATTGTTGAAAATATACTAGTTTTTTGCATAAATTCAACAAACGTTTAACCAGGACCGCGTTAGCTAATCGACGTTCTAAACCAAGATGCCGGCAATATGGCAGGACGGAAGGACGCCGTTGGAATTATGGGAAATGGTACGTTTTACGCGTAGCAAACGGAAGTGAGGTGGCGCCCTCTGTCTACATTACAGGAACAAGGATATATAGTATTATCGATATTTGGTTTAGTCGATAATTGTCGAAAACACAATTAAATTGTCATCAGTAATTAATTCAAAGCAGTTGAAACAAATGCCTTGTTGTTTACCATTACATTTGTGATTTGCTTACCAATCTACTCAATGCTTAAATCCTCAAACAGTGAAGTCACAAAGATTCAAAGTGACTATTCTACTATTCTATCAAGTGGTTGAATCGCATTATCTTGAGTGTTCAAACATCCATCAATAAAATATGACTCTATTACATTCTGCAGAATACATACTATTACTATTTGCCAATTATTAAAATTTTGGATATTAAAGTGAGCATTTTATTATTCTGTGCGTTTGCAGCTCCTATTAATTCAAAAAATGTTTGTCAGTAAAAAAACTAAGCAAACAGTACAGAAGACATGTTCTCCAGTTATAGTCTTGCTTTTGGTAACTGTTAAAACTTATAGGTTTGGCTAATTAACTGCTGATTTTGTATATTATACATTTTTTTTTGATTTAGCCATCTAACAAAAACAACACAATTTTCCTAACTAAAGAAATTTGCACATCTCTAGTGACTGAAATTTCAACTCTCGCCACTGACAACTGTCAAAAATAGAAAACTGTCTCCTAACCTAAAACGTAAACAGAAAAATGGATTTTAAGGCCTCTATTTTCCCGCTAAAAATTGAGGCTTTTGTGGCAGCGGGTTTTGTGGAAATCAGACAGGTGGGTCCAGTAAATAATCATGGATAATGACAACAAACTGGACCGATTTTTGAAATTGGGGAAAGCTGGAGAAGGAACGTACGGTGTGGTGTATAAAGCCAAAAATAAGTTGACTGGCAAAAATGTTGCCCTCAAGAAGATTAAACTGCAAAAGTAAGACTATAAGACATATTTAGCTTCTATAGTGATTAGTAATGAATTAACAACACAGGGGTTGTGTTTATTTAGTTGTTTAAATGTAGTTTTCATTCAAGAAATCCTTACAAATCAATCATACTGCTCATTTATTTTCATCACCCCTTTAGTTACTTTATTAAGTATATTTTCTATTTAGATTTTACAACAAAGGATGTTCTGAAGGAGTGCCATCAACAGCGATGAGGGAAATCACTTTATTGAAAGGAGTGAGACACTCTTCAATTGTTGAACTGTTAGATGTAATGTACACAACTGACAAATTGTATTTGGTGTTTGAGTATTTAGATCTTGATTTAAAAAAGTATATGGATATAAGCAAATTCCCTCTTGGTCAAGAATTGATTAGGGTTAGTGCATTTTACTCAGTTTTCTAAGCAAATTGAATAAGTTGCTGTTTTTTTTTCTAGAATTATTTGAAACAATTACTAGATGCCATGGCATATTTACATTCACACAGAATACTACATAGAGACTTGAAACCACAAAACCTTTTAGTAGATAGGGAAGGTCATATTAAACTTGCAGATTTTGGCTTGTCCAGGTCATTTTCATTACCCACCAGGACATACACTCATGAAGTGGTTACAATGTGGTACAGAGCTCCTGAACTGCTTCTAGGTGAAAAAATGTATTGCACTGGAGTGGATATATGGAGTTTAGGTTGTGTTATGGCAGAAATGGTTAGTTAATAATATTTTAATGACCAGAAAATTTACTGTTAATTTCAGTTGATTAAAAGGGCTTTATTTCCTGGAGATTCAGAAATTAACCAGTTGTACAAAATATTCAAAATACTGGGCACACCCACAGAGGAGTGTTGGCAGGGTGTTAGTTTGTTACCTGACTACAAGCCTGTTTTTCCACAATGGCCTAGACAAAATCTACAAGATATCATAAAGTTTCATTGCCAACAAGAAGAGGAGCTTTTAAAAGTAAGCAAACTTTATTTTGTGTTGATTTGAGGTTATAATTGAATTTAATTATTTCTAGTGTATGTTAACATATGATCCAGCCAAACGAAAGACTGCAAAGGAATTATTAAAAGGAAATTACTTAAAGACTGCCAAACTGACGACTCCGGATTTGCAAGCTTTTCCACCAGATGAGACTGATGAAGCCGGGCCTAGTTAAATAACGCCTACTAAACAGTACAAGTTTTATATTTTTGTACACTTAAATAAATACCTTATTTATTTTCTATTTTAACCATGATCTTACTACACTAGGCTGTCTAAATAATGTGAATGATTACAGAACGTTCTGATGTTTCAGGAAAATTCTAGAACGGTTTTTGGGAAGTTTTGAATGAAAATATTCGGTTCACAGGGCAAAACAGCATTATAGAATCTTTTTAGAAGCTTCTGGAAAATTTTAATACCTCCCAAAAATGTTCAAGCTTCTTTTGGAAGCTTTTCAAAGTTTATAGAACTTCTATAATTTTTTAAAAACGTTCCAAATAATGTGGGGAACAGTCCGAAAGCTTCTAGTATATTCCAGATGGTTTTAAAAGCCTCTCAACGCTTCCAGATGGTTCTAATAGCATTCCAAGTTTCCAAAAAACCTTTACAGTACATTTCAAAGACATTTTCAACAGTTCAGGTGTTTCTAAAAGTATTTAGAACTTTCCAAATATCTTTCAAGCACATTACAAAAGCTTCCAGCAATGTTATAAGTTTTTAAAAGCATTCAGAACAGTTCAGATAGTTCTAAAATCTTCAAGAAGCTTCTCAAAAGATCCACAACCCTCCCAAAATCCTATCTAGTACATTTCAAAAGCTTCCAGATCTTCTACAAGCTTTTAATAGCATTAAGAACTTTTCAATAACGTACAGAATAGTCCAGATGCTTCTAAAACGTTCCTGAAGTTTTCAAAAATTTTAGAACACTCCCAAGAATTAAGATAGCCAATACTAAAAATGCCAAAATAGGAGGAAAGATTCCGCCATTTTAAAAAAATAATTATGTACTTTTTGGTATCGTTATAAAGATTTTTAGAGATGTTATTTCCGATAACTTTCAATTAGAACCAATTAAACATTTTAGAACGTTTATTCACTTTTAATGCAAAAATATTCTAAACTCTAACACACAAACAGTGATGTAAAACTGACTTATTAAAATACGGCTTAACTTTAATTCTTAACATAAACAACAAACAGTTGCTCTTAATCTTCAGCTATAGATTCGGGAACAGTATGAAGAATGACCTTCCTTTTAGGGTCATAAACAAAGTGATTGTTTTCGAAAATTTTGCTTTGGTAGAAAGGCTTCAAGTCGTGAATATCGATTTGTTTTGCCTGAAAACCAGTTTATTAGCAATGCATTTTAACAAAAGAAGTCAATCAAACCTTATCCATGAGATCCTTTTCGTCTATTTCTATAGTCAGAGCTTCCATTTCGTTGGTCGCCCTTTGGAATGTCAACTGGTCCTGTGCAAGCTGTCTTAAAATGTAAAAGAGCAACTCACTATGGTCCTTCTTGAATGATAGGTATCTTTGAAAAACCTGAACAAAACCATTAATCATAAAACAATATTCAAAAAATAACAACTAACTTGTCGCATGGATTTCATAACGCTGTATTTTTGCGTTTCCACAAAACTTTCCAACATCATCCTAACTGCCATGTTAACGTCTTCCTCTTGAACGTATTCTCTTAAATGCATTCTGGCATGAGCCTCGCTCATCCTGATGATGCTTTCAATGTGACGCACTGTGATTGGAAGACTTCCGGTAGCCTAACAAATTGCACTGTGTTATTATATTAAAATTAGATAAACTGAGAACGCACCAGAGATTCTTGTCTCAGTTGACTGTAAATGTTGGCAACCTTGTCTTGGTCCATATTTTGTAGTTTGGGATGAATATTTTCTCGTGCATACACAATGTATTTCTTTAACATTTCTTGATGTATTTGGGTTTCACTTTCGATTTCAGTCTCTTCCACGTCTTTCTTTGCTGCTGGATGATGTCGAATGTGGGAGTTTACCACAAATCTGCACAAGTTTGATTTAAGATTAGGAACAGTTTGGTTTAAGTTGTACCTGGCCAGATGCTGGTCCTGAATTGGGTCCACTTCATCTCTAACAACACACAATATGTCAAAACGAGACAAAATAGGATCGGACAAGTTGACGTTTTCTGTAAAAGTCATACTGGCGTCATATCTGCCGCCTATCGGATTGGCGGCCGCTATTACCGAACATCGGGCCTGAAGACTGGTCACAATACCAGCTTTTGAAATGGAAATCGATTGTTGTTCCATGGCCTCGTGGATTGACGTCCTGTCTTGATCATTCATCTAGTATTCATTTATTTATGTAACAGTCTACTTTGTAACCATTTACATTCACCTTATCAAACTCATCAATAAGACAGACGCCTTGATCGGCTAGAACTAAGGCTCCAGCCTCTAAAGTCCATTCTCTAGTAGCTGGATTGCGTCGAACGTAGGCGGTCAAACCAACCGCACTGGCACCTTGTCCCGTAGTGAAAACGGCTCTAGGTGCGATTTTTTCGACGAATTTTAAAAATTGAGACTTGGCAGTACCAGGATCACCACATATAAGAACATTGATGTCGCCTCTTATTTTGTGTTTTTGTCCTTTAAAGGTATTGTAAAAATTAATGTTTCAATTTAAGGGTTTCCATGGAAAAATATTTTAAATTTAAAGCTTGTTGCTAGAGATTTTCGTATTTAGAAGTATAGTGACTGGAAGAGGCCTGTACAAGTGTTGGAGGTCTTTTAGGACCATTTTGAAAGTGCCAGAGAATTCTAAATGCTACTAAGAACCTTTTTAAAAGCGCCAGAGGCATCTAGAAGTGTGTTACACCTTCTGATAATTGTTTTAAATTGACAGACACCTTAAACAGTACTTTGAAAGTTTCATAGTCTTTTAAATGCTACTGACAACCTTCTAAAAAGTGCCAGAGGCCAGTACAAGTGTCTTAAATCTTCCCATAACTGTTTTCAATTGCCAAAGGTCTCTAGGATCGTTTTGAAAGTGCCAGAGACCTCTAAATATTACTGAGAACCTTTTAAAAAGCGCCAGAGGCATCTACAAGTGTGTTACACCTTCTGATAATTGTTTTAAATTGATAGACACCTTAAACAGTACTTTGAAAGTTTCATAGTCTTTTAAATGCTACTGACAACCTTCTAAAAAGTGCCAGAGGCCAGTACAAGTGTCTTAAATCTTCCCATAACTGTTTTCAATTGCCAAAGGTCTCTAGGATCATTTTGAAAGTGCCAGAGAGCTCTAAATGTTACTGAGAACCTTTTAAAAAGCGCCAGAGGCATCTACAAGTGTGTTACACTTTCTGATAATTGTTTTAAATTGACAGACACCTTAAACAGTACTTTGAAAGTTTCATAGTCTTTTAAATGCTACTGACAACCTTCTAAAAAGTGCCAGAGGCCAGTACCAGTGTCTTAAATGTTCCCATAACTGTTTTCAATTGCCAAAGGTCTCTAGGATCGTTTTGAAAGTGCCAGAGACCTCTAAATGTTACTGAGAACCTTTTTAAAAGCGCCAGAGGCATCTACAAGTGTGTTACACCTTCTGATAATTGTTTTAAATTGATAGACACCTTAAACAGTACTTTGAAAGTTTCATAGTCTTTTAAATGCTACTGACAACCTTCTAAAAAGTGCCAGAGGCCAGTACAAGTGTCTTAAATCTTCCCATAACTGTTTTCAATTGCCAAAGGTCTCTAGGATTGTTTTGAAAGTGCCAGAGACCTCTAAATGCTTCTGAGAACCTTTTTAAAAGCGCCAGAGGCATCTACAAGTGTGTTACACCTTCTGATAATTGTTTTAAATTGACAGACACCTTAAACAGTACTTTGAAAGTTTCATAGTCTTTTAAATGCTACTGACAACCTTCTAAAAAGTGCCAGAGGCCAGTACAAGTGTCTTAAATCTTCCCATAACTGTTTTCAATTGCCAAAGGTCTCTAGGATCATTTTGAAAGTGCCAGAGACCTCTAAATGCTACTGAGAACCTTTTTAAAAGCGCCAGAGGCATCTACAAGTGTGTTACACCTTCTGATAATTGTTTTAAATTGACAGACACCTTAAACAGTACTTTGAAAGTTTCATAGTCTTTTAAATGCTATTGACAACCTTCTAAAAAGTGCCAGAGGCCAGTACAAGTGTCTTAAATCTTCCCATAACTGTTTTCAATTGCCAAAGGTCTCTAGGATCATTTTGAAAGTGCCAGAGACCTCTAAATGCTACTGAGAACCTTTTTAAAAGCGCCAGAGGCATCTACAAGTGTGTTACACCTTCTGATAATTGTTTTAAATTGACAGACACCTTAAACAGTACTTTGAAAGTTTCATAGTCTTTTAAATGCTACTGACAACCTTCTAAAAAGTGCCAGAGGCCAGTACAAGTGTCTTAAATCTTCCCATAACTGTTTTCAATTGCCAAAGGTCTCTAGGATCATTTTGAAAGTGCCAGAGACCTCTAAATGTTACTGAGAACCTTTTAAAAAGCGCCAGAGGCATCTACAAGTGTGTTACACCTTCTGATAATTGTTTTAAATTGACAGACACCTTAAACAGTACTTTGAAAGTTTCATAGTCTTTTAAATGCTACTGACAACCTTCTAAAAAGTGCCAGAGGCCAGTACAAGTGTCTTAAATCTTCCCATAACTGTTTTCAATTGCCAAAGGTCTCTAGGATCATTTTGAAAGTGCCAGAGACCTCTAAATGCTACTGAGAACCTTTTTAAAAGCGCCAGAGGCATCTACAAGTGTGTTACACCTTCTGATAATTGTTTTAAATTGACAGACACCTTAAACAGTACTTTGAAAGTTTCATAGTCTTTTAAATGCTACTGACAAGTCTGACAACCTTCTAAAAAGTGCCAGAGGCCAGTACAAGTGTCTTAAATCTTCCCATAACTGTTTTCAATTGCCAAAGGTCTCTAGGATCATTTTGAAAGTGCCAGAGACCTCTAAATGTTACTGAGACCCTTTTTAAAAGTGCCAGAGGTTTCTACAAGTGTCTTACATCTTCCAACAATTGTTTTAAATTGACAGCAACTTCAAGAACCATTTTGATATACTGGCAACCTTGTAAAAAATGCCAGAGGCCTCTAGGGCCATTTTGAAAATGCTTGAGCTCTCTAGATACTACTGCAAACCTTCTAGAAATTGCCACAGCGCTCTACCAGTATCTTAGACCTTTCTAGAATTGTTCTAAGCATTTTAAAATTCCCAAAGGTTCCTAAATACGACTGAAAACTTAAAAATTGTCAGAGGAGTGTTTATGTGAGTCAATGAGAAGAAAAAGATCTATCAACTTATCAGAAAGTTCCATTAAAAATTTATCAACTTTTGTATTTTTTTTTTCACTTTTGTCATGGTCTATTATTTTACTCATTCCTTTATGTTAACAGGTTTTTCCTATCTGAAAAAATAAAGTCGCCAGAAGCTGTCTAAACATACGAACCAACCCTGTATGTACATCAGAAACGAATAATTTACTTTTGGAATAAAACTAAAATCAAGTTAACCACTTCTATGAAACTTACCTGGATTTTTAGGTTCTCCACCAAACAAAGTCAAAGCCAAAGCCCTTTTAATATAATCGTGTCCAAAAATAGAGGGGGCAATTGAAGCAATTATCCGATCAGCAATCCTGTGATCTTTACTCAACTTAATAATCGAACTAATATCGTCGTCGGTCAACGACTGAACAATCTGTTTGCAATCTTTAACCATCAAGTGATTGACGAATATAACGGTGGAAAACACGGGAAAACCGTTGTCCACGTTAAGAGAACCGTCGTAACTATTTGTGTAAATTCCGGTGATGTCAACCTCATCACCCGGTTTGCATCTATCGCACAAATCGGCTAAAAGAATACAATCTTTAGAACGGGGCACCCGACCTGCAGGAATTCGTCCTGGAGATTCTTGAAGGGTGACTTTCTGATAGTTTCTGTACAGCGTTTGTTCCATGTTGATCTACGATTGTTGATACTGTAATCTGGTTTAAAGTTAATTTGAAAAACCTTACCGAAAATGGACCGCTACTTTGACACTCTGGGCAGGAATTTGGCTTTACTTCCATGTCTTGTGTTTGAGTGAAAGGCCCCAGCACGAAACCGCAGCGGCTACAGTCGAATTTAATTAAAGATAATTGAGGTAATACTCCTGTAGTGGCAGTTACTACACCCAGAGTTCTCACTAACTGGTTAACATGTAATTTTCTGTGTAAAAACAATGTTAGCATAAATCAATGACTTTTACCGTATTTTATACCTGAAAGTTCGCAATTCTTCAATGAGAGGCAGTTCAGAGATTCTAATATGAATTTCATTTGTTACTCTATCATAACTGGGGTACATGGATAGTACAATGTCTTTGGCGACTTCATCAAATATTTCCAGCATTTGGAACGGCGCTTCCGGTAAAAAGTAAGCAAGAACATGTTCTTTGTTTGCCAAATTAGGAAACTCTACAGTAAAACTGGACTGTAAATTGAATTAAATAATAGTAATACAAAACAAAAAGTGTAAAGTTAATGACCTGATTATTTTCACACATTCTACGAATTTTTTCTTTATAAATGTACTGTCCTTTACTATTAACATAAGTCCTAAGAAAATTCTTAAATCTGTTGGCAATTTCTGTCCGGGGACCCATCATAATCACCCATTCTTTAATAGAATAACCTTTAGTATCTTCCAAGTTTTCTATAGATTCTATCATCTCCTAAAAGCAAATTTTCTGGGTGCTGCATAATGATTATCATAATTAATTACCTCATCTTCCTGTTCACCAGCAGCTGCCTTCTCAGCCCTTCTCCTTTTATTCCTAGGATCCTCATCATCATCTTTGTCATAGAACAATTCACGGTCATCCCTCCTTAAGATCCCTAACTCTCTGTCCCTTTGCCTTAATTCTGCTTCAGCTGCCAGCCGATCTCCCACTGACATTGAATCATATTCATCTTCATCCAGTATTCTTTCATCATACCGGTCTAGATGAGGCATTGGCCGGTAATCACTAAAGAAATAATTTCATTTAATTTTAGTTGAAGTGAAGTTGAATTAACTATCACTTTTCCATGTTTTCCCCGAAAAGCTCCTCTCCATCTTCCTCTTCCATATCGGCGTCCATGTCACCCAACAGTCCCTCATCTTCAAAAGGCTCCAAATCCTGGGCAGGAGATGACATGTTTGATCTAGGTGTGGGAGCTGGAGACTCATCATCTGGCTGAATTAATTACAGTTTTTTTTTGTTACGACAAACCCATGCAAAGTTCTAAACAAGAACTATAGATTGTACACTTACCCTTCTAGGTGTTCTAGGCATGTTGCAGTAGTACAAATAAGCAGGTTTTTCAGCTTATCAATTGTAAAATAACAACTTTTTATAATGGTGGATTGTTTAATAACAAACGTAACAGTGATGTAGTCAATTAAATTGAATTAATACCTAAAAAAGTGATAATTAAAAAACTAAACACAATGATAATTGGCAGAGCTGTAACCTGTAACCACTAGTAACCAGTTTTTGGCGCCAAAACTAAACATGATTGTCAAAAATGTTAGGTTAGTGGTTGATAGGGGCTAGCAATGTTGCCAAGTTCTACTGTAATTACAGTTAAGTTAAAATTACTAGAAGAAAAAGACTGAAAACTCCATAGTTCTTGAGTAATTTTTATTTGTAATAAACTACTAATTTAGAAATGTATTTGCTTTAAGCCTTTCTGTTTATTAATTAAATTAACTCGCGGTCATTGCACCGAAAGTCATTTTTTAGTATGTATTTGGCACCGATGCAGAAATGACATGTCATATGTGCGGACGACAGTTGAAAAGTTGGGTTATGTATATGTATTGTGTTTACTATTTGTGCTATTGTTTACAAAATTTGTATTTAATTTTAAAGTTAATATTTTGTTACAGTACAGTTAGCAATTTACTTGTAAAGCAGTTATTTACCTTATAATTTCAAACAATGACATCAAAGCCAAGAGAAGAGGAAACACTAGTGTTTCTGGACTTTACTGATAAACTTCCCAGTGATATACTAAAAAGCAAAGTGTTTTTTCGGGTAGCAAATCTGGATACCCCAAATCCACTTGTACAAGTTAATGACCTAATTTTTAAGGGTAAGTAGCTCCTGCATTTTAAATCTATCCGGTTGTTTAATCACACCAGTTCACAGGCACTGTCCAACATTGCATAGGAACAAACATGTTTTTCAAAAGTACTGAGGAAAATGACATTTTGGAGTTTCCATACAGGGAAACATCAACAACTAAATTAGAGTTTCTGCACTTACAAAGCAAAGTAATTGCTTGTAAACAGATGAGAGTTTCTACAAAAGAAATTCCGTTACCAGACAATAATGATAATGTGCAGTTCAACTTAAATTGGGATTACAAAACCCTACTAAAAAAATTTGAGAATGGAACCTTAGACTATAAATACTTAACAAATGAGGTAGGTTTGGATATTTTAACTGCAGTAATAGTTTTTATGTTGATGGTTTTCCACAGAGTTACCAGGGTGAAAGAATGGAGGAATTTGAGGAAACTCCTTTGAATGAGAGTGTTAGTATTACTGAAGATGGAAGTGCAGAAGAAGTAAGTGAGACTAAAAATATGAGTGACAATATGGAAGTAGAAGAAGTGGCAGATATTAGTCATGAAGTGCTTGACAAGCAATTATCTAATGAACTTAGTGAAGCTTATAAAAGCCTGTTGCTTTTGGCTTGCACACCTGTAAAGAGAAAAATAACTGAAGAACTGGAAGTGCAATGTTCACCACCATATAAAAACAACTTTAAATATAGAAATATTGAGTGCAAGGTTATTATAGTTTTTACTTTTATTATTCCTTTTAGTCTAAATTTGAGAAAAATTTCAGATCCTTGCAAGACCATTATTTTCCTACCACAATCAACAGAAAAACAAAATCCTGGAAGATAATATTAACCTAAACAGATGTGTATTGTTTGGCTTGCTACCACCTATAAACAATCAACCTAAACTCTTGACAGACGCAGAGAAAAATGCACTTCTAACCATAGAAAACATGGAGAATCTTGATTTGCCTGCTAGGCTTCTAGTGCTCACAGCTCAAATGAAAGAAATTGAGGCCCAAATTGAGCTAAACACAGCAGAACAAAACAATGAAAAGGATGAATTTGATCGAAGTCCTTTAGAGACTCTTAGTATTTACCAGAGGCTTATAAATGCTTTACAAAAACGTATTCAAGAAATAGATTGTTAATAAACTGTATGACAGGATTTTGTGATATTTTAATGTAATATATTATTTCTAATAAATAACACTTAAGAACTTTTTTTGTTTTAGTTTGGTAGTATTTGCACCTATATGTCGTCCACATTAATTCCGTCGGTTTAAAGTGCTTCCTTCACTTAATTTAAGGTATAAATATGCCTTTTGCTGTGCATTGGAACCCTTATGGATCAAAATAAAAATTTTCTAAGCACTTTTAAGCAAAAATGTCATTTTTCCAATTTTTTAATAGTTGTAAATGATTAGACAACCACACGTTTTTGTATTTTATACTTCCTTTCTATTATTTTATATAAAAATATTACAAAACACTTATAATTAAAATATGGACGAAAATGACTTTTAGCTGTAAAGATGATACACTATTAAATACATACTGATAAATTATTGCATAGATATGTACATAGTTTTTTTTATGTGATCATTTTAGTACCTAAAATGTCAATATGTGATGTCACATTTGATAAATTCGCTCTCTCGCTTAAAAAATAAATATTACAATTAAACTATGGCATCCTGATAAGTTCTTATTTTTTTAATAAGGGTTCAAAAAACGAGTGATGAGGAAATTCGGCCCATTTGGAGAAATCCATGTTGGGTATCACTTGACTTTTACAAGGCACTCGGGGATTGCTATAATAATAGAATTGTTAGCTAGATAATGTAATGCAAAATTGTGGTAACATACATTTCATGGTCTGGTAGGACCATGGGAAATAGCTGAATGGTATCAAGTAGATCCGTGTTATCACATACAATCCTGGCCAATCTGACTTTGCGAATTTCTTCTAACTGATCTACAGTAAATGAAGAAGGTTGATTGGGTAGTTCGTACCAAAATCTGTCTCCTCTTCTAGAGTAGCTAAACTGCGTGGCAATGATACAAGCAAAAGTTGGTCCCAACATGCTGCCTGGCAGTGGTTTTTCGCACACACCACCTGACCACAAGTCAATATCGTATGGATGTCTACAAATTTACTGTTTAAATAAAACAGTAGCAAAAAGTAGTTTAAACATACTGGTAAATTGAGGCGTATTTAGCTACAGTTTCATTAGGCATAGAACCCAACATGTCGTCAAAACTGTTTGAAACTGGTAATCCACAGAACTTTCTGAACTCCATATAACCAGGAATACCAAATTCTCTTCCTCTTTGCATGTTGAAGCTCACTAAATCCATACCAAAGCGAGAGCCTACTTTTTTAAACAGGTGATTGGTCACTTCTTGAGTAATCGAATCGTCCATAGCTTGTGCCACTTGGTTTAACAAACCCATAATGTATTCATCCAATACTCCAGCTCTGTAGAGGTCGTAGGGTCGCCTAATTAGATCTGATAATCTTTTGGAAGCTACAATTACATGTTATAGTGTCATTTAAATTTAAATTGCATATAAACTGACCGATAAATTTATGAGATTTGCTCCATCGTTCTACAGCGGTAGGCAGCAATGAGTGACCAAATCTAAAGGCGGCTGCTGCAAAGGCATCGATAACGTTAGGGTTGATATTTGAGTCATATCCCTGCCAATAGCCCTAATAGCCGAACCAAAGTTGCATTTTAAAACCTTTATAACTTTTGTTGTGTACCTCTTTGTGTAGCAACAATCCAAACTTTTCCATAACATCCTTGCCTAATAGAATGGGTAAAAATTCGTTGTATGTAATATGTTGAATGATGGCAATAATAATTCTTCTAGATTCCTGAAACAAAGTCTCATCATCCCAGTGGGGATTTACTTTCGCTAATTCCTTAGCTATCCTGTTATGTTCTCTGGCCATTAGAGTGTGCATAACAGACAGAATTAGCTGCTCGTTTACTCGAATTTCCCCTATAATAACGTTCGTTATTGACTTCTAAAATGTTTTGTGGTAATTGGTAAATACCTGCTTCAAAACAGTACATGCTAGCATTTGGTCTAGTGCAGCCTTCATCGGGAATATCCAGTTTTAAAGGCAACAAATCCTTTAAACCGTATTCGGCGAAAGCTGGATTCATTCTTAAGAGACCTCCATGTCCTTCACGAAGTTTTCTAGAAAATCAATTTGGCTTTATGTCCTTTACATGGATTTTTACACTAACCGTGCATGATGTTCAGAAATTCCATAGACAGTATTCCCATCCAGAACCCCTGTAAGCGTATTGTATGGCACTTTCGAACCCAAACGACAGCCAGGCCTAACGGCCGGAAATGATCTAACAAAGTTAAAACATTTTACGTTATACATGTTATAAAAGTAGTCATCTTCAGGGATTTCGATTTCGTTACAGTAGGGATGTTTTAACGGTGCTGGTTTTCCGCAACATTCCTCCGGGTCGTTTCTATTGAAAGGATCTGCAAATACAAAGTTTGTACAAAGGTTTTTTTAACGTTTGTTAATGGTACCTAATGGAGTGGCGGTTAAGGTGTAGTCGTGGTCCATAAATTGGCCCCAGGCTATGATCATCAAGGTACCGGCGTGGTCGTGAAAACCTTGGTCAGGGTGCATAACTCTTGAAACCACTCTAGAACCAGGCAAAGGTCCTCCAGTGAGACTTATACGTGGATCTGACATTCCATCAGCATACAAAGGTCCCATTAACCTGAAAGAATTTAAATTAGGTTTTTAAAAAGTTATTTAAAATTTTTTACCTGGTGAAGGGAGTGTTAATAGCACCCCAAGTTGGGTGCTCCAAATTAGTGCAAAGCCCATCGTAACGCCGGTACTTCCCAGGTCGACACTCCACATTGGATAAATATGGCGGACAGACATCTCTTATCATTGTTTTACTAGTGTCAATTAAAGGAAGACCTTTCTCAATATCTTCATAAGTCAAGCCATATCTGCCATGAGGTTACAATTATTACATTTCACAACAAATTAACTAGTAAAGTAGCCTTACGTTCTGGCTAAGTTGTTGGATATATCCAGAAGTAACTCGCCAACAGTGGCGACATCCTCAGGTTTCCAGTCTCTGTATGGCTGGGCAACAGCTGAATTTTTAGTGAGTGTGAAGTTTTGAATAAGAGTGAAAGAAGATGACTTACGTATTCTTTTTCTTGCTTCCAAATATGCTGCATTGACTGCATCGTAAGTGATGCAAGTGTGAGGGCCGTTATATCCTCTGAATCAAAATATTTTGGTTATTTATGTACGAGTGAATTGTTTTAATTATTGTGCTAGCTAGTTAATACTTACGAGTTACTCCCCCTTAACAAGTTATACTGGTAATCAAAAAGACTGCTTCTAGGAGGACCATTCAAAAGCAAAGCGCAATCATTGTTTCCGTTTCCTGCTACTTCTAACGGTTGGTACTGTACAATGGATGTCGCAAGTTCAACATGAAGGAACCAGCACAGCCCTACCCATAGGCTTGGACCCCTGTAACAAGAACAATAGTATGTTTTTTTTTGGCCAGGATATAAAAGTAATGGTCATGTATACAACATGTACTTTTAATACTGGACCGTTTGTGGTAATTGAATTTTTCCGACCAGTTTTAATTTAACTTTGTCCCTGATACAAATACGTTCACTTTTAAAATCGTTGAGAACCATGTATGTGTGTATTAATGGCCCAGTAGATCACTTTCAGAAGGTCATCGTCACATGTTCTGCTCATTTGGAGTCAATTGAACTTGTATGGGAATACCGCAAAGATGATCGTAACGACACTGCCAATTAAATATTGTGTAATATTTATTCCAATTTTATCGCCCATTGGAACGAAATCACGATAATTCAATTATAGCACGTGCCTTATACAGATCAGTTGAGATTGATCTGGTTTTATTGCAAATGATCACGAAACATGAGGGACTATAAATGATTCATTATTCATAAAAATGTTATTGATGACCTTATGTCAAACTATTTTGCAAAATGATCTTTAATAGAAGCACCCACAGGTAGTTAAAATGTGTCATTAACGTTGTTAGCTTTAAAACTTTAATGATAGCTTTTGCAACATTTCTGACTGATAAAATCAACATATTAATGCATTAGTTGCTATATAAGTTGAGCAAATTAGGTGGGTCTAAAATGATTTGTATCCTCCGACGATTTACTTTTGAAATCCATTTTAATGATCACTAATTCCAGACTCTTTACAATAACGTTTACTTTCACTTCATCAATTTTCTTTTGTAACAGTACTGCCAGTTTGTGTTGAGCAACACGTCAAGATATACTCGTATAATGATACAGATTCGCACCCAACCGGTTAATTATGGTACTGCATCAATTCGTTCAGACGTTTTGCTGATTTGGGTCAACGGTTATGAGGTTATATTCTTATTTAGTGTTGGTGTAGTAAAGGACAAAGTATAAAAATTGTATAACCAATGGAACCAGAGACACTACACAAATATAAATACATAATAGGAAGACCAAAAACAGAATCCAAATTTGCCAACAGTATTCGATCTTAATTTGTTAATAACGATGATAAATTATTGATTAGTTTTGATTGATTACTTGCAGTTTTAGGCATCGAAAATATAATAATCTTGTTTTACCACCACTTACACTGTCCTAGGCAATACCAATACAATTTCGTAACATTCAGAACCATGCTTATTTCACCAAGTTTGATGATTTCGTTTGAAGTCACTTTTATTTGGTAAATTAAAAATTTACATGTTTGGTTTATTCAACTAGAAAATGGTATTCGTTTCCTATGTATTAAAAGTACTATGTAATTAATTATTATAGCATAACCGATATCAATGGATTATTTACACATATTAACTTAATTGGATTACATTGATTAAGAAATAATAAATAGAGTAAAAAGAGTAAATCTATCCGGCTTAAGTTGCTAGCATTTCCTTTTACAAATTGCGGTATACCAAAAGGTGTACAGGGTGTTTCAAATACTCGCATGGTTGGATTGGTATTGCCTGAATTGCTCTTATATTCAGAATTATTTAAAAACAAATTTTGACTGTAATAACAAAATGAAGTAAAAACAAAAATAACTGTCAAAATTGATGTTATATTTTTGAATTGGTATTAGAGCTATTAATGTATTTATTTGTTCTCTCTAACGCCCTTATTAAGTTATATTTTCGCTTACCATAATGTTAATTTTTAATGGTAAATCCTGACAAAACTAACTTTTAATTTAAATAACTGTTGTCTGATAATGTAACCGGTTAAGAGACTGATGACATGAATTTGGACCATTCTGTACAGAAATTACCACAAAGACCAATTGGTCATCGACCATTTCTGTTAAATTGCCCAGGTAGGCCATAATTCTAAATAGGAAACACACAGGAAAAAAGGCAAATAAGTCTCTTTTAAAACCAGTTTCGTAAGCAGTAATGGTTGGATATCGTCATTCTAATGTAATATATGTTGTTGTTGGTGCAAATTAATGAAATGGATATAAGTATTAGCAGCCAGCCCACTTTTTTATTGCCTCCTAACTTTAGCACCGTCCATTGACATGCCTGGGAGTGTAAATTGACACATTCGAAGCAATTCCGATCTACCGCAGATAGCATAACTTTCGATCTTAAAATTAAATGGTACTTCCAATCAACCAGATCAGTTTTTCTACTAATTGTTTTATTGGTTGCGTTTGAAACGATTTCAACTATGCTACTTACGACACTCGTTCAAATTAGCTTCTATCGATTGTTATCTCACCAATGCGTTTGGGAAGCTGTTTGTGCTTAACCCGCCTTGAAAATAGGTTATTATCTGATTGATAGATGAATGAACCGTTCAATACGTAATACTAAATAAACATCAGAAAAGTGGCACACCCTGACTCAAGGCAGTAAGAAAAATGCCACTTGTCGACCTACAAAATCCCTTAAAAACCGGTAAAAGACTCATAAGTTATATGACCCGCCCACGTTGCCAACCGCATATGTGGTAATATTACCAGTCAATAATGAAACAATAACCACGGTTAGGTACAGTTATTATATACAGACAACATTCTGTATATGCGGTGTGGTTTACTACAATCGCCGTTATTTCACAACCATGAGAAGATAAAAGTCTTAAACTGCCACAGCTCGTTCTGTCATTCAATTTATTTAAACAATGGAGGTAGTGTTAGGCATTATCAAAGCAAATAAAATGTGCTTATATTATAATAATATATGCTAATGTACCTAATAACAATAAACGAGATGTTAAATGGTCTCTATCAAATGTTTGCATAATAATGGAGACTAATTAGATCAAGTTATAAAAATGCATATTTTTTGGAATTACATTTGGATTATTGGAATGAAGATTCTGGTAAATATTCAACGAAAGTGACCTAACCAAACCTAAAAATCAAAGAACTATTTTAATTCAACTTCCTAAAATTGTTTTTTTCTCAGTTTTTGGGCAAGTGAAAGTTGTTGCTCTAAAACTTTGTAGCAAAGGAAATTTTGTTGGCTTTTGAAATGGCACTTTTGTTGTTGTTTTTTTATAGAGCAAAGTTATCAATTTTACTCTTCCTTCAAGTGGTTTTTCCATGATATAAATTGCAAAATTTGACATTTTTTATGTACTGTTTAATAGAGTAACACTGTCTGATATTTTCAGTCAATTTGCCTGTCAAACTATCAATATTTTGGGAAGTTTCATTCTGTTTAAAAAAATCACTGACATTTCCCTGTCAAACTGTCATTATTTTGTTCTATTTTCACATTTTTTGCAGAGCAAAGTTATTATTTTTACTCTTCTTTCAGGTGGTTTTTGCGTGGTATAAATTGCAAAATATGGCATTTTTGATGTACTTCTGTTTAATAGAGTAACACTGTCTGATATTTTCAGTCAATTTGCCTGTCAAACTATCAATATTTTGGGAAGTTTCATTCTGTTTAAAAAAATCACTGACATTTCCCTGTCAAACTCTCATTATTTTGTTCTATTTTCACATTTTTTTGCAGAGCAAAGTTATCATTTTTACTCTTCTTTCAAGTGGTTTTTCGTGGTATAAATTGCAAAATATGACATTTTTTATGTACTTCTGTTTAATATAGTAACACTGATATTTTCAGTCAATTTGCCTGTCAAACTATCAAAATTTTGGGAAGTTTCATTCTGTTTAATAGAATCACTGAAATTTCCCTGTCAAACTGTCATTATTTTCTTCTATTTTCACATTTTTTGCAGAGCAAAGTTATCATTTTTACTCTTCTTTCAAGTGGTTTTTGCGTGGTATATATTTGCGTGGTCTGATATTTTCAGTCAATTTGTCTGTCAAACTACCAATATTTTGGGGGTTTTTTCACGTTTTTGTAGAGCAAAGTTATCAATTTTACTGTTTTTTAAGTGAGTTTTCCATGGCAAAACTCCAAACTTGAAAATTTTAACAGGTTTCATTCTGTTTAAGAGAGTTACACTGAAATTTCCCTGTAAAACTGTCATTATTTTGTTCTATTTTCAAATAATAGTCATACATACAATAATTTTCAACAAACTATCAACATTTTCAACAAATTTTACTGTTCTATCATTTAAATCAAACTGTCAATATTTTGGCATTTTTATTGTGTTTCAACAACTTGTGTTACTATTAGATTTATTCGGGTTCATGATTCTGAACTGTTCAGGAACTGTTTTGGGCCACCTACATGGATGAGATGATTTACAGCACTATATAAAAATTATCGTGCAAATGGTCCAAACCCATATTGAAAACAGTTCAGAATTAAAAACCCAAGTCAGTTTCAAGTGTGCTTTGAGTATAATGGAAGCTAAACTAAAAGTGTTATACAAGAAAAGCGAAGTGGTTGATTGTAGGAAGAATATCGTGACTGCGTAACGTAAGTGATTTATTGAAACTATTTAGATCAGCTGTGAACGGACTACAAAATAATGACGATGATAGTCATCAACCTTATTCTTTAGACTGGCCAAACAAAAAAGATTGAATGATATGTAGGCGGTTTAATTTACACAAGAATTTGTATAACCAGGTTGCTTTAAGGTTGGCAGAACTAACTGCAACTAAACTGATCTACTTATTTGTTTTAATTAATTACTGCATTTCGGCACCGAAACCGCATAATAAATATTCTAAACACACGCCTGACCCATAGGCTCGTCGAAATGTAGATCAATAGCAAGTTTCCATATTCAGTAGCTGAAAATGCTATATTTGGCCATAGGCCCCCTTTTTTTGCAGCCAAAAATAATAACAATTTTTCAACATCGTTCAGCACCAGTTAGTTGAAACGTGTTTTATTGACATGACATTAATAATCATCAGTCAAAAAAGAAATAGGGGCGACAGGTGTTTTGTTTGGTTTAATTTATATGTTGTGTAAGATGTTATGTAAAGTGAATTATGATATATATGAGCCTACTGGCAGTGAACATGAATATATTAAACAGAAACCTCTTGCCTTGAAGAGAAAAAGCAGTTTTAGAAACTTTTCAGAGCTAAAAAATTATTAAAAAATTATCAATAATTTGACTTTTTTGGTAGATACAGAAATGCAAAAACAATTTCGTCTTGCATTGATTCTTTAGTAGCTAATTTATCATGTTTGCTTCATAGTTCATATTTTATTACAATTATTGATTTATATGACTTCCAAGTTCACATTTTTAATGCATTTATCAAATTGTTTGTATTTAATAACATTACGCAATGAAAAAATGTAGTGAATTTATTGCTTGACAGGTACTAACAAGTTCTTAACAACATTTTACATGGCTGACAGGAAAATAAAAGTTGGGCTGCATAATAAATTTAAGTAATCAATTACAGCCAGTTTTTTGGAGGCTTAATTTTAGTTAATTAGTGATCGTAATGTTAAGGCTACTGTTACAAAAAAAATGTTTTAATAGGAAGTACCAGGGCTGCTGGCCTTAACATTACAAAATATTTACGTCAACATTTTAGAAGCTCTAATTACGTAAAGATACACAATACCCCAACTTTTACTCAGACAAGGCTATACCGTAAAATAACACCAGATTACTGAATTATTATGCAACTTTTTGATGAAGTCTTGAGAATTTTACGTTAACATTATAATGTAACTAATTAATAAATATTAGATCGCGGATGTTGTTTTTTTTTAGGTGTGGCAATCTCCGTATATGCTTCTGGTATTTTATGATGCAAATTACAGAAAATGTCAAATTAAAGTAGGTAGGAAAAACTTGAAAAAAACACTGACGATAATATTAAGCATTAATTTGTAGTTTTTGTACTAAAGAGGCAAGGCAATTTATTTTAATGCGATCACCTTAAGTAAACATACAATCAAGAATAACTTGAATACCAGCTGTTAAATAGGTCGAAAAGGTTTATGCAAATAAGAGTATTATTTATTGATGATATTGATAAAATAAATAGGCGGGACTGCTTTTGCCTAGAGCCGACAGACATTGTTGTATCTGATGTTACCTCATCTAGTCCACTTTTTGTAAAGGTTGGTAGCAATAATTACACGAAGAGAGTTATCGTGAGTATCCTTTTATAAGTTGGTGATTTCACTTTGTTATCAGTTACTATATCAAATAAATGTGTTAACAAATCTGAGATTATTACTATTCAGCTAAATGCCCAACATTTTCAAGAGAAAAGTAGAAGAATGTATGTTGAAATAATTAATAATAATCATCTTTTTTGAAATCGTTTCAATAAAACAATTACATTAATCACCCTGAAATTAGCCCCATAACTAGCCAATTATTAATATTCCAAAAGGCAAAGTTCAATTTTTCCACTGAAACCCTAAAATTGGTTTTCCACTTAACCCAAAAAAAAATTATAAACAATTATCCTAAATAATTGCACAAAAAATCAAAAAATCGGAACCTCCCGGATTGTGTGAGAATTGTTTTGAAATGATTGAGCTGGCTAAAGGTCTAAAATTCTCAAGAGAATGGCAGAAGAATTTGTTGTAAAATTGCTCAGAAATTTCAAAAGAACACTAACTGATAAAGAAGAGTGCCAGAATGTGTTGAAATGATTGAGCCAGCTAATTGCTCAGATATTCCGAAAAAAGACAAACTGATGAAACAAGAGCAAAGAGAAGCTGGGTAATTGCTCAGAGAACTGATAAAAGAAGAGAGGAAGACTGTGTTGATATGATAATTGCTTGGAAATTGGAAAAGAAGAGTAACAAACAGGCTGCAGGACATTTCCAATTGGACAATCGAGACAATTCAATCAAAGCACATAAATAACCTAATCGACTTATAAACTGTTAATAAATGTCAAGGAACCCTGTAATCAATTAAAGTGTGACATACATGGGGTGTCAGAATGAGAAATGGTACATTTTAATTATAATTTATTAATGACATTTCGAGTTAATATCAGATTCTAAGGAAGTATTGCGGAAGCATTATTGAAAAAGCCTTATGTATGCAAATATGGTTAGACCGTGGAATTTCATGTTATTTTCAGTTACTATTCACAATTTAGAGGGACAAATTTATCAAAATCTTTCTTTTTCTCGATTAAATTATTGAAAAATTTTAAAGTGCTTTTTTTTTGTACTTATTTCACCTTATTTAAGATCCTTTGGTATAAATATGCCTTTTGCTGTGCATTAAAACCCTTCTGGAGCAAAATAAAAAATTGCCAAAATTGCACTTTTTGCAAAAATGGCATTTTTTCAATTTTGGAATGATTGTAACGTTTTTATTTCAATTCTTATAGATTTCACTAAAACGAAAGAGGATAAAAAGCACTACAAAATGAGTCAAATCTAGCTCTTCATGTTACCGAGATATTCACATTCAAAATAATAAAAAAATATCTTGTTATTTACCATTTTATAGTACACCACACTAATCCATCAATTTTGACCTTATATAACATTGGTAATCCTCTTAATTGAAGCTGATGAGCACCAGAAAGAAGTAAATTTTGACCCAAAAATCTTGTTTGTTGCATTTTTAGATTCACTGTGTTCTTGGGAATGTTTCTTAATATGTACTAGCTAAAAGAAGCTTTAATATGAATTGCGTCTAATTGGAATCCACAGTATACGCATTTAGTGGTTACTTAAGTGTAGTAAGAAGAAGATACATTTTGTAGTTTACATAACAGCGCCAATAGTAACGTTTATGTAAAATTTCGCCGTTTACAAAGATTGGATTGCAAAATGAAGACCGTCTGAGAAAGTACCAGTTTATTAAAATGTGAAAGGAATTTGTATGCCTTCTGGTTGAGGTTACGACGGTTGCATAAAAATAATTCACCAAAAAATTAAAACCAGTGAGTTAGCTAAAAAAATGAGTTGTTGTAGTCTGGTGCTGATGAAACCAAAATGTTTAACACTCATATAGCATAATGTAGGTGCTCCACCTTAATTACGCAATCTAAATTCGAGATGTTATGGAGATTACCCAATTAATTAGTCCGTTTTGTGCGATCTTGTTTCTCGAATTTTAGTAACCTTGTAACGCATTCTACTAAATCGATACTGAAAATTCGTGTTTTACAGTTAATTTGCTTACATATATGGCTGCGAAACTGCCGTAATTAAAATTGCAAACTCTGCAATTTGGTGGAAGAATGAGGTGGATGAGACCTTGGTGATTTGTTGTCGTTGACCGTTGTTTTTGTTTAAGAACCAAACAAAAAGTGATTTTTTTAAATATTCTAGTATAAAAGTTTCGTCACAGAATGAATTAATTTCAGTGAAATATTTTAGTTTTGTAAGTTCCAGTTTATAAGAAATGCATTCAATTTTATAGAGTATCATCAAGTTTTGCAGATACCAACATTCTAATTAAAATCAAGGTTGTTTAGCTAGGAAATATGCTTGTGAAATGGTTCAGTACCTACGAGATGCACTCAGGTTCCAGAAATAGTTGAACTGTAAAGCAAACACTAAATTGCTACCCTCATCCTTACAGAATCTGCAGAAAAAACTTAGAAAGTGTTTGAATACAACAAAAAAATACAATTGAAAGGTAAAAGTGAAAGTGAAGAAGTGAACAGGAAGCAGCTAATGAACGTTATTGAACTTAGACCCATAATGTAGATGAGAACAATTATTATGGCATAACCCTAGTTCACAGACAACTTAACAATATACAGAGTGACTCAAGAAATGCGCATTTATATGTCTGTTAAAGTGTAATTCTGTGTATTTGTATATGAATATTGTATTGTATAACAAACACAGAACAGAACAGCAAGTACGAATTCAGGAGATAGATGACCAAACTCTCCACAAAAGGTATCATAATGTAATATGCAATTTTTTACTAAAATTCAAAACAAGGAAGTTAAAAAGGTGGTCAAATTTCAGTCAATCACCCTGTACGACCAACACAGTGTCTAAAGCTAAAGCTAAAACCCCCCTATTTACAGTTTTTCTTAGTTTAGGTTAGGTTTAGTGTTTTTTTCTTTATTATACATTATTTTTTTCCAAGTTTCGGAAGGTTACCTAATTTAAGGTCCTTAAGTATGAATATGCCTGTTGCTGTGCTTGGGAACCTTTATGAAGCAAAATAAAAATATGCCAAAATTGCAGTTTTTACCAAAGCTGCATTTGAATAAAAAATCGTTAAGTGCTTTTTTAGTACTTATTTTACCTATTTTAAGGTTCTTTGGTATAAATATGCCCTTTGCTGTACATTGAAGCCCTTTTTGAGCCAAAAAGAAAAATGACTATTTGGCAAAAATTACAGTTTTCCAATTTTGGCCAAATCAACTGTCTTTTTTCCCCAAAATGCTTTAAAACCAATTTTAAAAATTGTCATTTTGTTGTAACTGGTACCAATATAATCTCATACAGTGCCCATCAACAATCAATATTTTTGTCGTACCTGAGAAAAGTCATGTTACTCCTAGCTACCCACTAAATTGCGTATTCAACCTTTTGACCGTCAGTCACCGATCCGCAAATAAATGCACCACCACACGTCTTGAACGAAAAAACGAAAGTACGGCACCGAAACTAATCGACCATTGCTAAAAAAAATCAGAGTATAAAGTGCGTCAGCGTTGCGTCGACTGCGGTACCACCCGCCGAAGAACTTAAAAGATAGGAAAACCCCCCAAACTGGTGCCCTACTAGAACGGTATACCCGCCAGTACCACATCACCTTCAATGGATTGCGAAAATGAATTAATTGTATCCTCTTGAACTAAATCTCCATTCGGTCCGGCCAAAAAGTAAGAGTTAAGAAAGCTTTATTATGTATACTGACCGTTGATTAATTGTTTTTTAACTACGATAAGATCGTTTGTAGATTTATGTAGACCTTGCCTTAATATAATTACTTATGTTCAGCCAGTTTGAACTCCTGAAATATGTGTTCTAAGTGTCCCAAATAATTTTGTTAGAATTTCCTAACTCCAATTAAAATTCCTATCTTAAATCAATCAAAACTGCGTCGATAACCATCGATATTAAGACCTCATCCACTGTTCTGCAATCTAACAAAGTCACACGTTAGAGTGTGATTGGGTAATTGGTGTTAATAAGCCCGTCATTATGATACGTACAAAGTAATTTTGCATCTTAATTGACACTTAAAAAATAAACCAGGCTGAAAATGGGCATTTTCTACTTATTGCGATTATTTTCAGAATGATTAGTTTATGAGTACACAAAGGTTTTATTACATCTAACCATTAGTATACCTATCAAGATTACATAAGAGATTATAATTCTCATGACATTTAATGGGTGTCTATTATTATTAATGAAAGCAAAACGGTAGAGTTTACCAAACGTTTAAAAATGTACAAAATCCACATAATTTAAGTGTTTATTAACCAGTTTAGTACTAAATAGTACCAGTATTTCCTAACTAGACTTCTTACCCAAAAGCAATAATTGACAACTATTTAGATGTATACTAAATTGTCGTGCGCACACCTTTAATTTCTCTTGCTAATTGCTACGGAAGAAGGTAACAGATGCCACGAATATCTTAAATTGTAAGAGTATGTACATCTTTTATTACATAAAGGGGCAGTAAATTTAGTAGCAATAAATATCAGGCATCAATTTTGCTTCACAACATGGTAAAATATGTGAAAGCGTATTAATAAAAATGTAATACATTGAGTTTATCAAAAAGTTTACTAAAGTAGTTGATTATGCAGGCAAGAAAGTTAATTTTGGTTTTGTAGCAATATGATTTCTACTAAAGCCAAAGCAAGAAAATTGTTGAACACTGCATGAATATTACAAAGGTGAATAACAGTAAATCTGTTTATTTAAATTGGTTGTATGTGAAATATGGCATTGCATAATAACAACGAATAATAAAAATCAAAATTGTAACGCAGTGAAAGTAATCCTCTCACTTTTTCATTGTGAATATGATCACAGATATAATTTAAATTATATGTGGTATAATGATTCACGTTGATTTGCTCTTTATACTAGTTAGATCATCATTTTGGATCGGCCTATAATCTGTCAAGAACTATGTGAAGAAAGAAATATGAACTGGATTGTCACTGAGATATTTTTATATCAGAAAATACAATTAACAGTGACCAAAGCAAAAAATAGACTTGACGACTTGGTGCAGGTTTATAATTTAAAAAGCTTACTGATAGAGGCAAGAGATGTTTTAAATTGAAAAAGTGTGTATTTTGAGTAAACATACTAAGTTACAATTGAGTAAAAAATGTAACTTTTCAACTGTCATAAAACCAGATGTATGGCCTGTCAAATCAAACTTTTTAGACTTGTTACACATTTTGCCTGATTTGTACTAGGTGGTCTAGTAAAGCACTGTTTTGGCTACAATGTGGTGAAAAACTCCACTCTGTAACTAATCTAAAACCAGACTTATGACCTGTCAAAGCATACAGTACTTTTTGGACTTAAGGTTGGTTACACATTGTCGTTTTCATGACCATAATGCTAGCACTAAGCAATTTTTGCCTAATCTGTACCAAGTGACCTAGTAAAGCACTGTTTTGGCTACAATTTGGTGAAGAACTCCACTCTGTAACTATTCTCCAACGAGATTTATGACCTGTCAAAGCAGACCGTGTTTTTTGGACTTAAGGTTGGTTACAGATTGTGGTTTTTCTGACTAGTGCTATTACTAAATATTTTTTGTCTAATCTGTACCAAGTGACCTAGTAAAGCACTGTTTTGGCTACAATTTGGTGAAGAACTCCACTCTGTAACTATTCTCCAACGAGTCTTATGACCTGTCAAAGCAGACAGTGCTTTTTGGACTTAAGGTTGGTTACACATTGTCGTTTTCATGACTATAGTGCTGGCACTAAGCAATTTTTGCCTAATTTGTACCAAGTGTCCTAGTAAAGCACTGTTTTGGCTACAATTTGGTGAAAAACTCCACTCTGAAACTATTCTCCAACGAGCCTTATGACCTGTCAAAGCAGACAGTGCTTTTTGGACTTAAGGTTGGTTACACATTGTCGTTTTCATGACTATAGTGCTGGCACTAAGCAATTTTTGCCTAATTTGTACCAAGTGTCCTAGTAAAGCACTGTTTTGGCTACAATTTGGTGAAAAACTCCACTCTGTAACTATTCTCCAACGAGTCTTATGACCTGTCAAAGCAGACAGTGCTTTTTGGACTTAAGGTTGGTTACACATTGTCGTTTTCATGACTATAATGCTGGCACTAAGCAATTTTTGCCTAATTTGTACCAAGTGTCCTAGTAAAGCAATGTTTTGGCTACAATTTGGTGAAACACTCCACTCTGTAACTATTCTTCAACGAGCCTTATAACTTGTCAAAGTAGACAGTGCTTTTTGGACTTAAGGTTGGTTACACATTGTCGTTTTCATGACTATAGTGCTGGCACTAAGCAATTTTTGCCTAATCTGTACTAAGTGTCCTAGTAAAGCACTGTTTTCGCTAAAATTTGGTGAAAAACTCCACTCTGTAACTATTCTCCAACGAGCCTTATGACCTGTCAAAGCAGACAGTGCTTTTTGGACTTAAGGTTGGTTATACATTGTCGTTTTTCTGACTAGTGCTGATACTAAATATTTTTTGCCTAATCTGTACCAAGAGACCTAGTAAAGCACTGTTTTGGCTACAATTTGGTGAAGAACTCCACTCTGTAACTAATCTAAAACCAGACTTATAACTTGTCAAAGCAGACAGTGCTTTTTGGACGTGTTGGTTACACATTGTTGTTTTTCTGACTATGTTTTTGTTTTTTCTGTTGTTTTTCTGACTATAGTGCTAGGACTAAACATTGTTTGCCTAATCTGTACCAAGTGTCCTAGTAAAGAACTGTTTTGGCTACAATTTGGTGAAGAACTCCACTCTGTAACTGTCCTAAAATCAGACTTAAGGCCTGTCAAAGCAGACAGTATTTTTTTGATTTTACCTTGGTATGAAATTTCATCAAACAAAATAAGGTGAATACAAACGACTGATTTATATTACTACTAACGTGGTTTAAAAGTTTTGTGGTTTGTATACGCTATATTATTACTTTTTGCTTAAATCTAGCGTTATCTATTATCACAATAGCGAGAGAACACCATAGGCGTCACTTAAAAATATTTACTACTGGTAACATGAGTAGTATAGAGACTACACAAAAATCAAGACAAATTCACTTATGTCAATTAACAAAAACTTGTAAAAATACGACCAATCAACGGTTTTTCAATTTAAAAAATGGAAGTATTTTTGCAATTTGTTCGGTAACACCCAAAAATGTTATTTTCTGGTTAAGCCAAAAATTACAGGACTGATTTTAGCTTTCAACGAATGCTTTATTAACGAATCCGCCATTTTCTTCGATGGTTCTAAAACCATTCAAAACTGGTGAACCAACTTGAACTTCTTTAGGAGCGATGCTAAACATTGCTACATCAGGAATGGTATTGTCATCCGGGTCGGTACCTTTTTCATGGTCGTTTGTCTGATTGGCATCCTTTCTATGTTGGACGTAAAACCACCTAAAAAACAACTTTACATTTCAGAATAAAATTAATTCAAGAGGTTTACCCAAAAATAATAACTGCTGGGACAGTGAGGACGCCTCCAAGGATGAAAAATGCACCAGGCATTGAATTGATGGTCGATGCATAGGTAGCACTGTACATTGGCCCGTACAAGAGGGGCATTAAAGCTTCACAAGCTCCAAATAATGAATTTAATTTTCCTGGCAAAATGGAAACAAGTTAGTTAGTTATTGTGGTTGTCATTGGTGGTGGTAAACGCACCTAATTCTTCTGAAGGTACCAATTTCGAGGCTATAGATCTCATGGCAATGAATGAGGTTCCGTTCAAAATTTCCACGATCGCACCTATTAAAAAAAAAATCGATTTTATTAATTGTTTTCAACACTTCCTTTTGCCAATTTTTTTCTATCGCAAGGTTAAATTATTAGTTTATATGCTTAAAAATTCTAATACGTTCACTTACCTAAA
This sequence comes from Ips typographus, assembly GCF_016097725.1. Taxonomy (NCBI): domain Eukaryota; kingdom Metazoa; phylum Arthropoda; class Insecta; order Coleoptera; family Curculionidae; genus Ips; species Ips typographus. The sequence continues at coordinate 7,362,938 of NC_138430.1, read as the reverse complement.
TAGAAAATTAAAGAAGTCTTAGCAAATCCATACACAAAGCTAGACAAAATCTTGCTCATGGAGGAGTAAATGCCAATGATAGCATCATCGATCTTCAACAGATGGCTGAACACACCAACTGATACTGACGTGCCTGCAATTTGGAAAATTGTAACGATTAAGTCAAGGCTTTTCCATATTTACTAAAAAATACTCGTGTTCAATTATCAATTAAGAAATAAATTTAAAAAACCGTTAGAAAAAAGCTATTACTGTTTATTTAAATTAATTGGGAAGTGGCAACAGAGGAGAACATCAGCATTGACGCTGTTTATCCTAAAAGGATATCAAACAATTAATTTTTTTCCTGTTGTTGGTGTGATGAAAAAAACAACGGACTTTTAATAGTAAAGTAATTAATTTAATTGTCCTGTTATATAATTTGGCTTTTTTGGGGAAATGTTTTACTTTTAAGATGATTTAATTTTAATTTTGTACGTGAGATTTTTGGGTCAAGGAATAGACTTACCTATTAAGTTGGTGATCATGCTGTATGTAGAAAAAATGCTAAAGTCGACTTCGTCCCAGTTAAATCGGTAACGGGTGAACAAGTAAGCCACATTCATTTCACCTAAAACAAGTTTAACACAGTCATTTAAATAATAGAAAATTTGTTAATATACCGATTGAGAAAATTCTAAATCACATATCCTTATATTGTACAAAAATAAGGTCTATTTTTGGTTTTTATTAATGTACAGTATATTATGGAAAATTCAATTAACTTAGTGAGTTTTTTGAAAATCATTTAAAAATTAAAGACACCACCCTGTATGAAAACACACATATTGAAATGGCAGTTAGATTTGAAGAGAAGCAATAAAAACAATAATTATTTTTGTAGAATACTATAAATTAAAACTATAATTTAAAACACTCTGTATAGTGAACGACACTTCATTTTAAATTGTCGCAATGTCGATCCAAATTTTGGAACCTAATGGGAATGACATTTGAAATTTATGGGACAAAATTTGCCAAAATTCAACTTTTGACACTAAAATCCTCATTTTTCCAATTTTTAAAAGATTGTAAGTTTTTTATTAGATCTAAAGAGATAGTAAACAATTTACTCTTCACTAAATTCATTCATGACAACTACTAAAAAACAAAAAACTAATGAAATACAAAGTAAAGGATGTGTGTGCCCTCGTGTTGTTCGTAAGCAACAAACACAATAAACTATTAAATAAATTAATACAGTTAATTGCGTTTTGTTTTATTCTAATCTAGATTAGCAGGGAAAATAAATGATTGAATATTAAAATGCTTGAAATGCAATGTAATTAGAAGTAATCAAAAAGTGAACTGTACAAAAAAATGGGGAATCTAAGTTGTGGAACCTTGACTTTGATGTTTAATGATGTTATATGCTAAAAATGTTAATTTTTAACACGTGGACGTAAAATGTTTTAATAATTTAAGTGCATAGGAAAGTAATAAATCCTAAATCCTCCTTACAGAACTGTGCTTATTAGCCGTTAAGTGAAAAGCAATTTTTAACCATTAAAATCAAATTACTAACGACCTTCATTATATACATCTAGCAGGTTTTTTTTTGCAACCTCACGTAAGTTTCCGCAACTTTAATTATACTTATTGCAATTTAAGACATTCTCCAAACAGCCTCTTCCTTTTATAATGCTAAACATTTCATTTAAGAACAAATAGCAAATCAATTATATTGATTTGTTTGGTTACTTCACTGTTGCGTAACCACAGTGTGGTTTTAAAGCGGGGTCTCCATCATCTTGTGTCATTAGCAATTTTTTTCTGCACTAATGTTCATTACCTTTTATTTAACTGCGTGCCGTTATTATTACATAAATGATCGCCAGGTTATATAAATTAAACGTCAATAAACTAGGACCCTGAAGATGGTTTTTCGAAATTTGGGTCAATGCAAACTTTTATACAAGTGCCACTTGGAATTCAATAATTATAATAGTACATTACAAAGTGCTGCATCATTAAAAGCGAGAACCAATCAGGTGTATCCTGCTTTTTTTTAGGAATGGTAAGAGCAAGGTTACTTGCAAATATCCATAACGTTCAGGACATGGTATATTTAACAATAATTATGTTATCTAGTTTATTAGATGTTCTGAAATATTTTTTTCAGTTAGTTTTCCTTGATTTAACGGTGCAGATCGTGATTCGGAAGTTCAGTAATGACAAGGAATTGAGAAAATCGAGGCCATGATTGTTTTAATTTGTGGAGAGAATTATGGTAATCAACCACTACAATGATGATAAATGCATGAAAACGAGTAAAAAAGTCAGTCATTAAGGTGACAAGTTTAATTGGTAATTGATTGAAAGTTATACATAAAAACTATTTACAGAAAAAAAAGTAATCGCTCGATTAAACCATGTGGCAAAACTTTGTTCTTTTATGGACATGCTTATTGGATTGTATAATTTATTTATGTTTCCTGACACTCACCAACCTTAGCAGTAACCAAATCAAACTTATAAATATTTAATGGGAATATTTAACAGTGAATAACTTACCATGCATTGGTCCAATCACTACCATAACCACTAACATCAAAAGCATCACCTTCATCTTTCGATTGTTGGGGCCATCTCTGAAGGCGACTTTGAAGGTATCTACCAGGTGACGCACGTCGAAGAAGTCTCTTACGAAAGCACATGGGATGTCACGTAAAACTGGCACATCAACTTTTTTCGGTTCCGTCACTTTAGTATAGCCGTAATACAGCGCCATCACGTACATGATGGAGGAAATGGAAAACACCCCGTAGAAACCGATTTTCTTGTACAGGACACCACTCAACGCTAAACCGACCGGAATACCCAACGAACAAAACACATTCACTATCCCTATTCTTAGTGTCCGGGTGTCCACCGTTGTCACATCAGCAATATAACTGAATACCCCCATAAACATGGTGAACCATCCTCCAGTCATTGCTATAAACAATATTGATCAGAAATACTCTCAAAATAGCTGGAGAAGTTACCTGGAAACAATCCTTCAACAAATCCAGCAACTTCCATAGGTAGTTCATAATAGAAATAAGTGCACACCATCAACCCTATGGAAGTTAGCAGTTCCCCAACAATTGGAAGTAACATACATGGTTTCCTTTTGCCCCATCTATCACTCCAAGAACCCACGAACATGATAAGAAAAGCTGGAAGGGCACTTTGGAGGATGGTTTTCCACACACCCATAGATGCTACCAATTGTTGAACCTCCTGTTCTTCTCTAGTGTAATTTTCTAGAACAAAAACGCTTAAAAACTAGTTTTAGAACCCCTGAACAAAACCAACCAGTTTGTCGAGCACTAAGTGCATCACACACTTCAGTCGAATACCCCAAATTCACTCTGCAAGCTTTCTCCAGGTTCAAGTTTTGGGTGGCTAAGCTGGCGAAAACGCTCGGTATAATGTAGCAAGCCAGCATAGGTTCTACCGTGATGTTGTCTTTAAGAAAATTGTATTTTTCCTTCCAGGTCATCGATTTAATGTCTTCTTTAGCGGACAGTTTGTCCGGCTTTCCTTCAGGGGATTTCTGTATCGATTTCGCCATTTTCTTCTTTTTGAGCACCTGAAAGACAATTTAATAATGTGGGATTTAGTGGGACTTAAAGACGATTGCATAGTCAAATATAACAGGTCGTAGATGTTTGGATTAGTTATTAGTGGACAAACGTAAAGTTTGGACATGGTATGCAACTATATTTTATTTTTTTAAATTCAACAGTATATTCATGGAATAGAAATTTAGCTAAAAATGCTGCTGAATTTCGTTCTTCAAGGGTTTTGGTAATAATAACCCACTATACAGGGTGTTCCCTTTATTTTCAACAGTAATTAACCTAGAGTGTAGTTACAGAATAAACGTTTTTCCTTATATGAACAAAATCCTCGTTTAATAAGGTCAGTTAACAGAAGTTTGTATATAAGACCTTAATTACCAGCAATTCGAATTGTCCTCTTGATGATCTGATAATTTCGTGTTATACTGACATTTTTAATATTTCACGAACTTCACAAGGTGAACTGTACAATTTGGTTAATAATCCAATAAAAACCATTTTTTTGGTAAATGTCACACTATCAATAAATTGAATAAAATTCAATTTAGCTTTACTCTACAGAATACTATAATAGTATACCTACTGTAGTGTATTATTATTTGATAATAACTTTATTTATACGGATGACAATAATCATAATTTGCTGTTTTCATCACTTGATTTTAATAGAAGTACTATTTTAATGATTTCCTGGTTATAGCCTTGATAAGTTTTAAACCAAAGGTTAAATATAAAGGCCTTAAATGTTCTACAAAGTGCAAACTGGTAAACACTCTCCCTGTATATTATACTTAAATTTGCAAGCTTTAATAGAATTTTTTCCTTCTTGATTTAATCCCACTATCAATTCTAGACTAAATGATATCCGAACATGAATTAGACATACTCTAGTTAGTTTATCGACAAATTAGAACAGAAATTGTTGTTTATGGTTAACGGATGTTTACTACATTTAGTTTTATTAAGTAGAAAAAGCAGAAATTAAAACCATTTAATGCGAAAGAAAGTTAAATCCTGAAACTACTTTGTCTTAAATGCAATAGTGACAAAAATTAACAAGAAACTTATTAATTTAGAAAATGATCACATACGATGACGTAAACGTCAACTATAGTTGCTTGCACTATATTAGTAGTTAATATGTCTTTGCATATACTATAGTGTTTAGAATGTATTGATAAGCCCTTATTTCATTTACAAATGATTCGCGCAAATGTGTGACACATTATGTTTGAATGTAAAGTATGATTGATACTGTTCACGGAGAAATAAACAATGAACGGTTATCAAAGTTCGATTGCTTCATTTTTGTTGATAGCCAAAGAAAACGTTATTAAGTTTATAAACTGTTGCAATTACAGGTGCAAGGTCTGAATCAGCCAGGCATTGTATTAGAAACAATACCCCCTACTAATCTCCAATGCCAATAGAAATCCCTGCATTATAATGATTGGTTGTGCACTATTCCATTACTGTATACAGCTAAGGAAAAGTGCTTTTTTCAGTTAATTAACGGAAAGTTGTTCCCAGTTTGTGGTCTGGAAACCATAATAAACTTAAACCGTAAATGTAATATGATGAATCTATTTTTTAGTGCGTTATTAAGTAACAAAGTAGTAACCATGAGAAGTAGGTCTTTCTAACTACATATATCATTATTTGAGTCAAGGTAAAGATGTATTATATGTTGTACAAAGGTAGAGGATTAAAGCGATGATGATCTTTAATTTTCCTTATACTGACTTCCTCAATTATTAACAATAACACACATGAGGTGATTTGTCTTTAATGATATTGTTTAGAAAAAACACCAGTTTTTACTAGTTTTTGGTCACTTTTTGATATTCATCAGTCAAATGTACTATAAAGATGCATTTTTGATGCAAATTTAATCAAATTCTAGTACGTGATTTATTCCAAAAATCTCAAAGTTATTGGCCAGTAACTATAATTGACAGTGTTAATTAATTCAATAATTAGCGATATTCTGTATGTTATTTGATACACATAGAGAACTGATGAAAATACATACATAAAGTTCGTCCCAGGGCTAATGGCAGTGACGTAATAATTGTCGTTCCTTTTCTATTACAAGTGAAATGAGGGAGATGGAAATTTGACGTATGTTATATACAAATTTTTAAATTTGTAAATGTTCGTGCTGGTTTTGATTTTTTGACGTTTGTTGACAGTTCCAAACTTTTCTTGCTGTAATTTGAATTTATTGATTTATATTACAAATGAAATTATTTTCGTTAAACTGTGAAAAACTTGAACCCATTGTGTAGCATGGTGGCCCAAACTGATCAAACGCCATTATAATCATGTAAAATACTTTTATCTACTCCTAGCATGGTAATCATTCATTACATAGCTCATTTTGAGTTACGTAATGAGCGATTTTACCGCACTAGTGCGATAATAATCGATTTTATCGCACTAGTGCGATAAAACAACTTTAAATGAAAATTTCTGCTGTAATTGTTTATTGAATTTAAACATAACTTTGATACATTTTTTCATATCGCCTTTGACTTGGCAGGCAACAAGCCAGATACCACGTTTGCGGCAGCTTCTTCAATATCTGACGGAAGTTCTTCAGACATGTTCATAACGAAATGCACTTTTAAAAATTTGTGACTGACACTGTTAAATTGTCGCTTAAGTGATATGTGGAAACAAATGGCCACCATAGCAACAACACCAAAACAGTACAGCGTAGATGACAAGATTTAAGGGTAACAAATAACTACCCGTAGCAAGCATATTATACGAGACGTTCCTAAATAGTTCACATTGCACAAAATATGAATTTTCTTCTTACTTTACGCTGCTTCTGATGGTCGTAGATAAAATGTTGTACATCACCCGTGGGGTATGGCAAATTAACGTACTCGTGTGATCACCACAACTCGGTCTACGACCTCGTCGTGGCAACACTCCCACTCGTGACTATAAAAATGCTCATACCCCACTAGTAATGTAAATAACTATTACTTACGACATCAGTGTAAATAGTCTTCCATACGTAATGACCCTCTTTACGCACATGTTTTAAGATCGGCCAAAAACTAACTGTTCTAATGCTGGAGAAAATTGATTTCGTTTCCAAATATTGCTTTATCAAACTATGTATATTAGATGGAGATCATTTACGCCCTTTGTTCTTAATAACTGTAATATCACCATAAATCATTATTTTAGGAACAACACTAACAATTAGATAACTTAGAACCATAATAATGATTAGTACAAATATGATATTAATATGTTTTTTTATAAAAACAAATATTCTAAATTATATGAGTTGCGAAAGCCAGGACTTAGGGGAGGGTGGGGATCCTTGGGCAGGTGGGAGGTTTGAGCACATGATACTGAAAAATGGCACGATGCTTTGATGGCGCCACTAGTCCTCGTACTAAAAAATCGGTTAAATACTCCTTCGACCACACCATGCAGTTCGTCGCCAGCCGTAGCCAAAATAGGCATATCTTGTATTTTTCCGTTTGTGCACGTGGTCGTAAAACTTGTGTCCACTGATTTTTTCTTTATATTGGTTAAATGTTAACGTAAGTTTAATGTTTTTCTATTTATTCAAGTTCTCTTATGTTATAGGCATCACGTAATATATAAATAAATAATACAAAATATTCGCTTAAAGTAGCATTTTTCAATTATGTTATATTGATCACAGGTGGGATGTTTGAGCAAAAATATAGCGGGACCGTTGGGCATGACCATAGATCCCCGCAGGGAGCGATAAACATGTCCATAGGTCCCTCACATTTTGTTTATTTCCAGGATACCATGCCTTTTCGATATAAGAAAAAGACGGATCGCGTAGCAGTTCCATACCACATTATAAATACAGCCGTAGAAGAAGTAAAAGCAGGAGCAAAAATCTTACCCATAGCAAAGAAATATGGAATTGCACGGTCATCTCTTCAACGTTACTTAAAATTAGAACAACCTCTAAAGAATCCAGCCAATAAATATATTACTCGTCAGATCTTCACTAATAGTGAAGAAAAACTTCTTGGAGATTACTTAATCAGATGTTCACAGTTACACTATGGGTTGGGAAAACTTTCTACAAGAAAACTTGCATTTGATTATGCAGTTGCCTTAGGCAAACGTGTTCCTGAAAATTGGAGCTTACATAAATATGCTTCGAAAGACTGGATGAGGGGTTTTATGGAGAGAAACAAGAATTTGTCGTTACGTACTCCTGAGGCTACCAGCTTATCACGTGCTACCAGTTTTAATCGTAAAAATGTAGGTGAATTTTTTGCTAACTACAAAAATGTGTTGGACCGATACAAATTTGGACCAGAGGCTATTTATAACGTTGACGAAACTGGCTTAACCACCGTTCAATCCACGCAGAAAGTATTAGCGACGAAAGGATGCAAGCAAGTTGGACAAATGACTTCTGCCGAGAGGGGCACTTTGATCACATTGTGCTGTACAATAAATGCACTTGGAAATTCTATACCTCCTTTCTACGTCTTTCCTCGTGTAAACTTCAAGCAGTACATGCTAAGCGGCGCTCCAGTGGGATCTGATGGGGCAGCCTACCCATCTGGCTGGATGACTGCTCAAAATTTCGTTTTGTACCTCAAACATTTCATCAAATTTGTTAAATCATCGAAGGAATCACCTGTTTTGGTGGTGCTTGACAATCATGAAAGCCATATTTCTGTAGAGGCTTTAAATATATGCAAGGACAATGGGATAGTGATGGTAACGTTTCCTCCACACTGTAGTCACAAGCTACAGCCATTGGATTTAACCGTTTTCGGACCACTAAAGCGATTTTATAATATTGCTTTAACAGATTGGCTTTCGATGAATCCTGGAAAAACGTGCACTATTTACGACGTTGCTAAGCTGTCAGCTTTGCCATTTAATCAAGCATTTACTCCAAAAAATATACAACACGGTTTTAAGAAAAGTGGAACTTGGCCTTTTAACTCAGAAATTTTCACTGACGAAGATTTTTCATGTTCATATGTCACAGACAGACCTCCAGAAATTGTAGATCAAAATGAGCAAGTCTCCCTACCAACGAATTATCCATGTGTTCATGAGCCGCCAAACAATGTTTCCAATGAAGAAATAAATAAACCATCTGCTTCTGCGTCTGCTGTCCTAAATACTACACAAGAAATTGTGATGAAAACACTTAGTCCTGCGTTAAGTCCAGAAATTGTGAGACCTTTTCCCAAAGCACCACCACGGAAAGGCGTTGCAGCCAAACGAAAGAAAGCAAAATCTAGGATTATGACAGATACGCCGGAAAAACTTTTAATAGAAGAACAGGCAGCAGCAAAGAAGCGTAAAGTTACAAAAGCTAAAATACCAAAGTTATCAAAGGAAGTCTGTATAACCACTGTTAGGAAGGAAAATAAAAGAAGAATAAGTTCCAGTTCTAGTGAAAGTACACATGACGAATTTATATCGTCAGGATCCTCATCAGAATGGAATGAACCTGAAGGCAGTGAAGCCGAACCCGACGAAGACGACGTCATAATCCCAGATCGTAACTTTCAAGTAGGTGATCATGTCCTGGTAGTGTTTCCAACTAAAAAAACAAGACTGCATTACGTTGGGGTAATCGAAGAAATTGATGACTGTGAATATACAATAAATTTTATGAGACTGACAAAAATTAGAAACACATTTTGCTATCCTGATGTGAAAGATGTTTCAACAGTGAGCAAATGTGATATCATTACCAAGTTGCCCACTCCTTCCACAACAACCCGACGAGGAACCTCTAAGTATATTTTCAACACACCGCTGTGGGTCTTTCAAAATTTGAAATAAAAAATTATTAAAAATGGTTTTGACTAACGTTTTTTATTTAGAGCTCAAAGCTCCCACCCACACTGCCCAATCATCCCACTAGTAGGGAGGTGTGGGCACTTTTACTCAAATTTGTAAATTTTGAATTTATTGAAAAATTTTTGAGAATAGGATTTATCATGATAATGCATATTATACAGAAATCATCCACCAATGACCAGATAATGATATTTTGAACTCAGATTAGATGGAACGGCCGCAATAGGAAATTTGCTAAAAAAGTGTTTAATGATCCCCACCTTCCCCTACACATGGTCGTAGATAAAGTAGAGTGCTCTAAGGCATTTTACGCACTAAAATGCTTCTTACAGCACTAGTTACGTAACATACTATTACACACTTCTTGAATAATCTAAAGTTAACCAATGTATAACTGTCTGTAGTCTAGGACTGCTGCAAAACACAACATTTATTCAAACACCTTGTAGATAACACCACATAAAGGATAACTTTCTTTATAGTTTTTTGCCATTTGTTCTTGATGTTCTCTGTGAATGTTAATACTATAATTTAGAAGATTTCTTAACTTTAAATTAAAAAAATTACTTGTTTGTCTTAGTTTTTTGATGTTCTGTATTCTAGAACTGTATTGTGTGTTTTTTTTTTAGTTTACCTGTGAAAAGTATTTTTTATACATATAATCTAGTGAAATCAACATTTTTTAAGGTGTGTTTTCAATTAAAAACAATCACACTTACCATTCTTGTAACACTACTACTTTGTTTATAATGTTTATTCAAATTTTAAAGAGAAAAAAGGTCAAAATTAAACGGTTTAAAATGAACGAAAGTGCATTCGGAACGATGCCAAAAGAAAACTTACCTAAGTGGAACGGCCGCGCATATCTCGATGCACCGCACTTTCGATTAAGTGGTACCTATACGCAAAATTACAATTACTTCATTGAAATGAAACCAAAATCGGAACGAACCCAGCCAGATTGCGCGAACCCCACTTGATTTTTGCATAAAATCGAGCCGAGTATTTGCGAATCGGTGTCCAACCCCACCAATCCCACCATCAACCGTGAAATTGTTAGATAATTTTGGAATTTTTAATCAAAAGGTATTGTTACATCGGTATGCAATAATGGGGTTTTGTCTGCACCTGATTTTAGCATGTGTCTGGTATCCGCGAAAAAAAAATTGAAATTGCTACAGCCTTTAGTTTTGGTCTATAACCCATTGGTCAGGTATTTGGTACTAAAGTTATTTTCACGGTCATTTTTTGGACCAGTGGTCATAAGTTGTAACATATTTAAATCATAATTACTTGCACAACTAATTATGATTTTTAAGTATTTGCAAAACGTCGATTAGTTTAGTTATTTTACTTATATTAACCGGTGATGATATTAATAGTTTTTTAACTTTGTCAATGTTTTAGTCAACTAAATAAATACATCTATCGTGCGTTTTATGTAATATCAAAATTGTTTCAGAATCGCTAATATTTTAACAAAACTTGCCGTTATAAATTAAAATTTATTCTAGGCAATTTTAAACCTTACTTACATTTTTTACTCTACCAAATTTAGTGTATTAAAAGTTGAAATTTTTTAAACCATGTCAAGATAGGTTAACTGAAAAGATGATGGCTTTTTCAGGCATGCCATTTAAATTATGTTTTTAAATGCCTTGTGACATTGTAATTCCTGAACTGAGAATTCCACTACACATTTCTTTACTGATAAAAACATTCACAGGTAAATAATTTAAATAGCCTAACGTTAATGACAATAGTGATTGCGCTACCATCATACTTGAAATAATTATTCAAAGTCATTGTCTAGGACGCTTTTTGCGAATTTTCTTCGTTATTGTCGACTCTCAAAGTGACTTAATAAATTAATTCAATTATCTAATTAAAAATAAGAAAAGGAAGCAACACTAACATGTGACACAAACTAATTAAGTTACGTTTAGAATGAACCAACATTGTGCGGAAACACTTTTTTCAATCAGTTTCAAGTTCACAAAGGAAGAACGATAATGTGATTTTACGCTGTTTGAACTTGAAACTCATCATTCTGAAACAATTTTTTCACTTTGATGAATTTAGTAGAATTTGCTTATTTCTTCACTTTAATCAAGGTAAATCAAGCTCTCATAAACTTACCACACTAGTGACTCCTGCTACAGCTTTAGCTTGGGTCTGCCTCATTTTTTTAAAGTTTGCACTACTCTACTATAAAGTTGAAAAATCTGACCAGTATACAGTACATGATTCACTATAAACTACTAAACTTTCTCTCCTCCTGAATGTTAACAATATTCAACTAACACCTCGTCCTTATACGAACGCACTGACGATGAAAAACATGTTGTAATAACGTCGTTAACCAATTGCTGCTAAAATACTACTAGTGCATATTATGATTATTATAAAGTCCAAATTGGTGTCACAAGTAGAGTAGTGTCTATAATTTCCATTGATATGTTTTTGCTGGCTTCTTAGGTACTCACCATTTCAAATTAGAAACATTTAATGTATATTAGTAGTTTAGCAAAATTTATGACGCTTTTAAAAATTAGTATTCACAAATTGGAATAATTAACTATTGCTAATGACATTATACCTAAAAATAGTCAGTCGTTGTCATTTGTCAATATTAAACCTTCACAACTTTCTGCACAGCAATATTTTAGCAAAATATGCCACCCAAACTAACGCCAGAAGAGCGTAAAGAGCTGAAAGCTCAGAAGAAGGTTGAAAAAAAAAGGAAACAAGTGGAACAGAAGAAACAACTGAGTCGTGACTTGCTTGCCAGAGAAATCCAATATGGAGCTTTAACTTTGAAGAAACAGGAGAAGAATTGGAGGAAAATGCTTATAGACATCAAAATACCGGAGATGATGAAAGATTTGGAGTTTGCCTGGCACAATTTCGAACGTGTGATTGACTGTAAAGATTTTGCTATATCATTGATGATGGACCAATTAGATAAAGCCAATCAACAGTATATTCTAAATTTCAAAACCCATTCCGAACATATTGATAAGTTGATACAAATGTTCAATGACCAAGTTCATCAATTGCACGTAGACTACAACAAACAAGTAACTAACCTAATTACTTATTTCCAAACTTTTACTACACTTTGTGATTTTTAAAGGTGAAACAACTGCAAGCAGAAGATGAGAAGAACACGAAGCAACTGGAAACCGCATCAAAAGAAGAGGAAGATTACTTGAAAACCATACTTTTTATCCTACAACTAGAAATGAAGGAAGTGAAACGCACTAGACATGCAGAATACTTTTCGAAACTTGAGGAACAAGACACCAAACAAGGACAGCTGATCCAAAGGATGAAAGGAATATTAGAACAAGTGCACCAACAAATGTGGATTGACACTGTTCAATTCCTAAACGACTACAAAACTAAGATCAGCGAGCGAAAAAAACAACACAACGAATTAAAAAACGAAGATGACAAGTTGCAAAAAATTATCAAGAAACAACTGGAACAAATCAGAAAATCTCACAACACTATAAGAGACCTCAAGTTGAAGAAAATGGATTTGGAAAAGTTTCTTGAACGCAAAGTAGCCGATTTGCAATCAGAGTTTGATTTCTTCACTTGGGCTTTTGAGTCTTTAAAAATCAAACTGAACAAAGATCGTCAGCTTGATTTCGAAAAGCTCAGCCACCTTACCGTACACTACAACGAAGTCATCAATTATTTGAACAGTTTAGAAGAAAAGGGCAAACACATTCTGCACGTATCTGCAGTATGCCGAAAACTGGAAACGTTGGAAGAGAAAATCCTACCATTTCCTGTAAACTTTGTCAATGAGATGTCTAGGCCAAGTTTGCACGACGTTAAGGAATACATGGAAGACCTGGAATTGTTCTGGCAAAGAGTGGGCAAAGCCGATACACTAAGGTATGCGGTAAACGAGGAACGAGAGTTTTTGATTACGGAAAATGAAATTTTGAAAAGGAGAATTCATAATTATTGTCAGTGTTTAAAGTGCCCAAATTACGAAGCGTTTAAAACTAAAGCGAGACCTTGTCGCACTGTCACTGAAGGTACTTTGGAACTGAAGAAGTACCAGAAGCAGGGGATTTTGAACTCCCAACTCACAGGAGAAGATGATCAGGAGAAGAATGATAGTTTGGAGTTGCTAAGTTGGAGTGGATACAATTAATCAATAAATAATTGTTTCACTGTGAAATTACTAAATCTATTTGTCTTGTTAACAGGTGATAATGTAATACAGCTTATAATAAATCACACTTAGTGCATTTAACTGATAATATAGAAGCATTAGAAGCAATTCCAATTGTGCATATATTTTTAAGTATTCACAATGACTATACGTTTATTTAGTGTTTAACTACAGAATAGCTAAAATAAATATTTTTGCAGTTTTGGTGGTATATAAAACTGTTATTATTTCAAGTAGTTTACGCCAGAAATTAAGAAACAGACAATGAGTTGGGTTCGTTTCCTGTTATTCTTAGTGGTCGTGTGTACAGGAATTCAAGCTGATTTCCATGATGTACATGAATTAGTGACAGCTTCAGCATCTTTGATTTCTGGTACATATGAAGCACCAACCAATAATGATGCTTATTTTGAAAATATGACATCCAGTGAAGCTATAGGTAAGCTAAAAGTAACTGAACAAAATGTCTGTTATTTTAAACGAGTGATTCTAGAATATGGAACCTTCGATTTTGTCATTGTTGGTGGTGGAACAGCTGGTTTGGTATTGGCCAACCGACTCACCAAAGCTGACTTTAGTGTTTTGGTGGTTGAGGCTGGTAGAGAAGACCAGGATGTGACAGCCATATTAGGCTGGTTCCTTTACTACATGTCTTCCAACGAATATTCTTGGCTGTACACATCTACACCTCAAAAAAACGCATGTTTAAGTAATAAGACTGTCTCGGATAATCGAAAAATATATTATACATAAAATATGCAGGTTCTAATGGAACTTGTGCGTATTCTAGAGGGAAAGTATTAGGAGGAAGTAGTAGCACAAATGGTGGTATGTACGTCAGAGGTAACGCACTAGACTACGATATATGGGCAGAACTTGGCAACCCTGGATGGTCCTACCATGATGTCCTGCCATATTTTAAAAAATCTGAGTCTGCAAGATTTCATGATCCAATCGATGTCAAATATCACGGTTTTGATGGTTTGCAAGGAATTGACGTACCCAAAGACATACCAGATCTCGTATACTTTTATATTCAGTTAAAACTAGTTTTGTATATTTAAAAAATTTCAGACAACAACAATTCTTCAAGCACTAAACGAAGCAGGTTTGGAGGAAACAGATTATAACGGGCGACAGCAATTAGGCTACAGCAGAGTTCAAAGTTATTTAACTAAAAACATCCGGTCGAGTTCAAACTATTCGTATCTTTCGGAAATTATTAATCGTTCAAATTTAAATATTACCCTGCAATCCTTGGTGACCAATGTGATTATTGAAAATGGGACAACCACAGGAGTAAAATTTGTCAAAAACGGTCAATATTACATTGCACACGCTTCAAACGAAGTAATTTTGTCTGCTGGCACTATTGGCACTCCTCAAATTTTAATGCTTTCTGGAATTGGTCCAGCAGCTGACCTGAACGCGTTGAACATTGAAGTTATTGCTGACTTGCCTGTTGGCAAAAACTTTCAAGATCACATGTTTCTTATTGGTGTTACTTATGAGTATGTTCTGTTATTAAGAAGCTAGTAAAATACACTGAATTTTTTTTAGATCTGATGCCGTGATTTTTAACAGCACATTGGAAAAACTAGTAGAATCATGGACACACAACGTTGGTCCGTTGATTACAGCTACACAAGCTATGGCATTTTTAGATTTCACCAATAATAGTGTACCTGAAGTTGAAATTATTACTGCATACACTCTTTCTTCAGGCGAAAACTCCAATTTATATTGCTCGTAAAGGATTCTGCATGATTCTATATTGACTTTAACTCTAAAGTTTTTACGTTTTAGAAATTTTCTAGCAGTTGTATCGTTGTTACATCCTGTGTCTATTGGAGAATTGTCATTGGCTTCCGCAGATCCTCGTGACTACCCACTAATAAACCCCAACTTCCTTTCCGACGAAAAAGACATTGAAACGATATACCAAGGAATCCGATTCGTTGAATCTCTAAACAATACTGAGGCACTGAAAGATTTTCGTTTAAGCGAAACCTCCACACCTGAATGTGATGAATTTGATTATCGATCAAAAGATTGGTGGTATTGCTTTATCAAGCATAGAGCTATATCAGTAAGAGCATTAGGAACAAAATAATATTTAATTGTATAAAACATTTTTTTAAGGGTTTTCATCCAGTAGGAACGGCAACAATGGGACCCAATCCCAACAGCTCGGTAGTAAACGCAGAATTGAAAGTTCACGGAATTAAAAAACTTCGAGTTGTGGATGCTTCTGTAATGCCCTTGGTTAATTCTGGACATACAAACGCCCCAACTGTAATGATTGCTGAGAAATCTGCAGATAATATCATACTGGAATATAGCACATAGTATATTATACTTGAATAAATAAATTTCGTTTTTTCGACACGTTATTTTATTTGACTTGAGTGAGCCAATATAGTAACGAGCAACGAGAGTTTTTGAATACGGAAAATGAAAAAAGCAAGACCTACTGGAAGTATCAGAAGCAGGGGATTTGGAACTTCCAATTTACAGGAAAAGATGATCGTGAGACGGGTTGAAGTTGTTTAGTTGGAGTGGGTACAGTTAGTCAATTTTATTAGTAATAAATGGTTTCAACCCTTCTATTAAATTGATAATTCTATTAATTTTGTACAAGTGTCGCCAATAATATTGCCTCTTTCTACTCCTAGCAACATAATATACTAATAATAACTCGCACCGACGTTAGTTCCTTGCACCTCGCTTTTTTATACATTGAACTCATAATGAAAAATAATTAAAACTAATTCCATGCACACATTTTTTTGGTTTATTCAGTGCGAAATACGTTTATTTAGTGATTAAAGACGTACTAGCTAAGATAAATATTTTTTCCAATTTTGTTGGTATATAAATCTCTTATAATTACCAGAAAATCTAGTAATTTATTCCAAAATTAAGCAAAACGACCATGAGTTTGGTTCATTTTTTGTTTTACTTAGCGGTTCTGTATACTTCTGGAATTCAGGCTGACTTCCATGATGTACGTGAATTAGTGACAGCTTCAGCATCTTTGATTGCTGGTACATATGAAGCACCAACAAATAATGATGCTTATTTTGAAAATATGACATCCAGTGAAGCTATAGGTAAGCTAAAAGTAACTGAACAAATTGTCTGTTATTTTAAACGAGTGATTCTAGAATATGGAACCTTCGATTTTGTCATTGTTGGTGGTGGAACAGCTGGTTTGGTATTGGCCAACCGACTCACCAAAGCTGACTTTAGTGTTTTGGTGGTTGAGGCTGGTAGAAAAGATCAGGATGTGACAGCCATATTAGGCTGGTTCCTTTACTATATATCTTCCAACGAATATTCTTGGCTGTACACATCTACACCTCAAAAAAACGCATGTTTAAGTAATAAGATTGTCTCAGATAATCGCAAAATATATTATACATAAAATATGCAGGTTCTAATGGAACTTGTGCGTACGCTAGAGGGAAAGTATTAGGAGGAAGTAGTAGCACAAATGCTGGTATGTACGTCAGAGGTAACGCACTAGACTACGATATGTGGGCAGAACTTGGCAACCCTGGCTGGTCCTACGATGAAGTCCTGCCATATTTTAAAAAATCTGAGTCTGCAAGATTTCATGGTCCAATCGATAACGAATATCACGGTTTTGTTGGATTGCAAGGAATTGACGTACCCAAAGACATACCAGATCTAGTATATTTTCTTACTCATTTATAACTAGTTTTGTATATTTAAAAAATTTCAGACAACAACAATTCTTCAAGCACTAAAAGAAGCAGGTTTGGAGGAAACAGATTATAACGGTCGACAGCAATTAGGCTACAGCAGAATTCAAAGTTATTTAACTAAAAACATCCGATCGGGCTCAAACTATTCGTACCTTCCTGAAATTATTAATTGTCGAAATTTAAATATTACCCTACAATCGTTAGTGACTCAGGTAATTATTGAAAATGGGACAGCCACAGGAGTCAAATTTGTCAAAAACGGTCAATATTACATTGCACACGCTTCAAAAGAAGTAATTTTGTCTGCTGGAACTATTGGCACTCCTCAAATTTTAATTCTATCTGGAATTGGTCCAACAGCTCATCTGAACGCGTTGAACATTGAAGTTATTGCTGACTTGCCTGTTGGAAAAAACTTTCAAGATCACATGTTTCTTAATGATGTTACCTATGAGTACGCTCTCTGTCATTAAGAAGCTAGTAAAATACACTGAATTCATTTTTCTTAGATCTGAGGCAGTCATTTTTAACAGCACATTGGAACAACTAGTAGAATTATGGACACACAACGTTGGTCCGTTGATTACAGCTACTCAAACTGTAGCATTTTTAGATTTCACCAATGATAGTGTACCTGAAGTTGAAATTCTTACTGCATACACTCTGTCTTCAGGCGAAAACTCCAATTTATATTGCTCGTAAAGGATTCTGCATGATTCTATATTGACTTTAACTCTAAAGTTTTTACATTTTAGAAACTTTCTAGCAGTTGTATCGTTGTTACATCCTGTGTCTATTGGAGAATTGTCATTGGCTTCCGCAGATCCTCGTGACTACCCACTAATAAACCCCAACTTCCTTTCCGACGAAAAAGACATTGAAACGATATACCAAGGAATCCGATTCATTGAATCCCTAAACAATACTGAGGCACTGAAAGATTTTCGTTTAAGCGAAACCTCCACACCTGAATGTGATGAATTTGATTATCGATCAAAAGATTGGTGGTATTGCTTTATCAAGCATAGAGCTATATCAGTAAGAGCATTACGAACAAAGTGATAATTAATTGTATATAAAACATTTTTTAAGGGGTTTCATCCAGTAGGAACGGCAACAATGGGACCCAATCCCAACAGCTCGGTAGTAAACGCAGAATTGAAAGTTCACGGAATTAAAAAACTTCGAGTTGTGGATGCTTCTGTAATGCCCTTGGTTAATTCTGGACATACAAACGCCCCAACTGTAATGATTGCTGAGAAATCTGCAGATAATATCATACTGGAATATAGCACATAGTATATTATACTTGAATAAATAAATTTCGTTTTTTCGACACGTTATTTTATTGAACTTGAGTGAGCCGATATAATAACGAGGAACGAGAGTTTTTGAATACGGAAAATGAAAAAAGCAAGACCTACTGGAAGTATCAGAAGCAGAGGATTTGGAACTTCCAATTTACAGGAAAGGATGATCGTGAGACAGGTTGAAGTTGTTTAGTTGGAGTGGGTACAGTTAGTCAATTTTATTAGTAATAAATGGTTTCAACCCTTCTATTAAATTGATAATTCTATTAATTTTGTACAAGTGTCGCCAATAATATTGCCTCTTTCTACTCCTAGCAACATAATATACTAATAATAACTCGCACCGACGTTAGTTCCTTGCACCTCGCTTTTTTATACATTGAACTCATAATGAAAAATAATTAAAACTAATTCCATGCACACATTTTTTTGGTTTATACAGTGCGAAATACGTTTATTTAGTGATTAAAGACGTACTAGCTAAGATAAATATTTTTTCCAATTTTGTTGGACTTTAATGTTTTGGTAATTGAGGCTGGTAGAGAAGACCAGGATGTGACAGCCATATTAGGCTTGTGGCCTTACTATCCGTCTCCTAACGAATACTCCTGGATGTACACATCTACACCTCAAAAAAACGCATGTTTAAGTAATAAGACTGTCTCAGATAATTGCAAAATATATTATACATAAAATATGCAGGTTCTAATGGAACTTGTACGTATTCTAGAGGGAAAGTATTAGGAGGAAGTAGTAGCACAAATGGTGGTATGTACGTCAGAGGTAACGCACTAGATTACGATATGTGGGCAGAACTTGGCAACCCTGGCTGGTCCTACGATGAAGTCCTGCCATATTTTAAAAAATCTGAGTCTGCAAGATTTCATGGTCCAATCGATAACGAATATCACGGTTTTGTTGGATTGCAAGGAATTGACGTACCCAAAGACATACCAGATCTAGTATATTTTCTTATTCATTTATAACTAGTTTTGTATATTAACATTTTCAGACAACCACAATCCTTCAGGCACTAAAAGACGCAGGTTTAGAGGAAACGGATTATAACGGTCGACAGCAATTAGGCTACAGCAGAACACAAAGTTATTTAACTAAAAACATCCGATCGGGCTCAAACTATTCGTACCTTTCTGAAATTATAAATCGGCCAAATTTAAATATTACCCTACATTCGTTAGTGACTGATGTAATTATTGAAAATGGGACAGCCACAGGAGTCAAATTTGTTAAAAACGGTCAATATTACATTGCAAACGCTTCAAAAGAAGTAATTTTATCTGCTGGCACTATTGGCACTCCTCAAATTTTAATGCTATCTGGAATTGGTCCAGCAGCTGATCTGAATGCGTTGGACATTGAAGTTATTGCTGACTTGCCTGTTGGAAAAAACTTTCAAGATCACATGTTTCTTAATGATGTTACCTATGAGTACGCTCTCTGTCATTAAGAAGCTAGTAAAATACACTGAATTCATTTTTCTTAGATCTGAGGCAGTCATTTTTAACAGCACATTGGAACAACTAGTAGAATTATGGACACACAACGTTGGTCCGTTGATTACAGCTACTCAAACTGTAGCATTTTTAGATTTCACCAATGATAGTGTACCTGAAGTTGAAATTCTTACTGCATACACTCTGTCTTCAGGCGAAAACTCCAATTTATATTGCTCGTAAAGGATTCTGCATGATTCTATATTGACTTTAACACTAATGTTTTTACATTTTTAGAAACTTTCTAGCAGTTGTATCGTTGTTACATCCTGTGTCTATTGGAGAATTGTCATTGGCTTCCGCAGATCCTCGTGACTACCCACTAATAAACCCCAACTTCCTTTCCGACGAAAGAGACCTTGAAACGATATACCAAGGAATCCGATTCATTGAATCCCTAAACAATACTGAGGCACTGAAAGATTTTCGTTTAAGCGCAACCTCCACACCTGCATGCGATGAATTTGATTATCGATCAAAAGATTGGTGGTATTGCTTTATCAAGCATAGAGCTATATCAGTAAGAGCATTACGAACAAAGTGATAATTAATTGTATATAAAACATTTTTTAAGGGGTTTCATCCAGTAGGAACGGCAACAATGGGACCCTATCCCAACAGCTCGGTAGTAAACGCAGAATTGAAAGTTCACGGAATTAAAAAACTTCGAGTTGTGGATGCTTCTGTAATGCCAATGGTTAATTCTGGACATACAACCTCCCCAACTGTAATGATTGCTGAGAAATCTGCAGATAATATCATACTGGAATATAGCACATAGTATATTATACTTGAATAAATAAATTTCGTTTTTTCGACACGTTATTTTATTCGACTTGAGTGAGCCAATATAGTAACGAGCAACGAGAGTTTTTGATTACGGAAAATGAAAAAAGCAAGACCTACTGGAAGTATCAGAAGCAGCGGATTTGGAACTTCCAATTTACAGGAGAAGATGATCGTGAGACAGGTTGAAGTTGTTTAGTTCGAGTGGGTCCAATTAGTCAATTTCATTAGTAATAAATGGTTTCATCCCTTCTATTAAATTGATAATTCTATTAATTTTGTACAAGTGTCGCCAATAATCGCCTAGCTCTTTCTACTCCTAGCAACATAATATACTAATAATAACTGGCACCGACGTTAGTTCCTTGCACCTCGTTTTTTTATACATTGAACTCATAATGAAAAATAATTAAAACTAATTCCATGCACACATTTTTTTGGTTTATTCAGTGCGAAATACGTTTATTTAGTGATTAAAGACGTACTAGCTAAGATAAATATTTTTTCCAATTTTGTTGGTATATAAATCTCTTATAATTACCAGAAAATCTAGTAATTTATTCCAAAATTAAGCAAAACGACCATGAGTTTGGTTCATTTTTTGTTTTACTTAGCGGTTCTGTATACTTCTGGAATTCAGGCTGACTTCCATGATGTACGTGAATTAGTGACAGCTTCAGCATCTTTGATTGCTGGTACATATGAAGCACCAACAAATAATGATGCTTATTTTGAAAATATGACATCCAGTGAAGCTATAGGTAAGCTAAAAGTAACTGAACAAATTGTCTGTTATTTTAAACGAGTGATTCTAGAATATGGAACCTTCGATTTTGTCATTGTTGGTGGTGGAACAGCTGGTTTGGTATTGGCCAACCGACTCACCAAAGCTGACTTTAGTGTTTTGGTGGTTGAGGCTGGTAGAGAAGATCAGGATGTGACAGCCATATTAGGCTGGTTCCTTTACTATATATCTTCCAACGAATATTCTTGGCTGTACACATCTACACCTCAAAAAAACGCATGTTTAAGTAATAAGACTGTCTCGGATAATCGAAAAATATATTATACATAAAATATGCAGGTTCTAATGGAACTTGTGCGTACGCTAGAGGGAAAGTATTAGGAGGAAGTAGTAGCACAAATGCTGGTATGTACGTCAGAGGTAACGCACTAGACTACGATATGTGGGCAGAACTTGGCAACCCTGGCTGGTCCTACGATGAAGTCCTGCCATATTTTAAAAAATCTGAGTCTGCAAGATTTCATGGTCCAATCGATAACGAATATCACGGTTTTGTTGGATTGCAAGGAATTGACGTACCCAAAGACATACCAGATCTAGTATATTTTCTTACTCATTTATAACTAGTTTTGTATATTTAAAAAATTTCAGACAACAACAATTCTTCAAGCACTAAAAGAAGCAGGTTTGGAGGAAACAGATTATAACGGTCGACAGCAATTAGGCTACAGCAGAGTTCAAAGTTATTTAACTAAAAACATCCGATCGGGCTCAAACTATTCGTACCTTCCTGAAATTATTAATTGTCGAAATTTAAATATTACCCTCCAATCGTTAGTGACTCAGGTAATTATTGAAAATGGGACAGCCACAGGAGTCAAATTTGTCAAAAACGGTCAATATTACATTGCACACGCTTCAAAAGAAGTAATTTTGTCTGCTGGAACTATTGGCACTCCTCAAATTTTAATTCTATCTGGAATTGGTCCAACAGCTCATCTGAACGCGTTGAACATTGAAGTTATTGCTGACTTGCCTGTTGGAAAAAACTTTCAAGATCACATGTTTCTTAATGATGTTACCTATGAGTACGCTCTCTGTCATTAAGAAGCTAGTAAAATACACTGAATTCATTTTTCTTAGATCTGAGGCAGTCATTTTTAACAGCACATTGGAACAACTAGTAGAATTATGGACACACAACGTTGGTCCGTTGATTACAGCTACTCAAACTGTAGCATTTTTAGATTTCACCAATGATAGTGTACCTGAAGTTGAAATTCTTACTGCATACACTCTTTCTTCAGGCGAAAACTCCAATTTATATTGCTCGTAAAGGATTCTGCATGATTCTATATTGACTTTAACACTAATGTTTTTACATTTTTAGAAACTTTCTAGCAGTTGTATCGTTGTTACATCCTGTGTCTATTGGAGAATTGTCATTGGCTTCCGCAGATCCTCGTGACTACCCACTAATAAACCCCAACTTCCTTTCCGACGAAAAAGACATTGAAACGATATACCAAGGAATCCGATTCATTGAATCCCTAAACAATACTGAGGCACTGAAAGATTTTCGTTTAAGCGCAACCTCCACACCTGCATGCGATGAATTTGATTATCGATCAAAAGATTGGTGGTATTGCTTTATCAAGCATAGAGCTATATCAGTAAGAGCATTACGAACAAAGTGATAATTAATTGTATATAAAACATTTTTTAAGGGGTTTCATCCAGTAGGAACGGCAACAATGGGACCCTATCCCAACAGCTCGGTAGTAAACGCAGAATTGAAAGTTCACGGAATTAAAAAACTTCGAGTTGTGGATGCTTCTGTAATGCCCATGGTTAATTCTGGACATACAACCGCCCCAACTGTAATGATTGCTGAGAAATCTGCAGATAATATCATACTGGAATATAGCACATAGTGTATTTACTGTATTTGAAATAACTTTACTCTGTAAATAGCTCCGGTTATAACTCAATGATTAAATACAAAAAATCAAATTTATGGTTCCGAATTTTAGTAACAAAATGAATATATTTATCCAAAATTACTTACAACAAAATTTGTTATACAGTCTTATGACTACTGCATTGATTTGGCTTAAAATACGACGCTGTACGATCAAGTAAAGTAATAAAAAGGATGTAAATACTTCCAAAAAGTTTCCTGTTGGGCTGGGTTGCTTTGGCTTTGCGGTTGCGTTTGGTCGTCTTCTGTGCTCGATGAATTCTCATCTATTCTGTCGAAAGACCCTGAAAATTCAAGCCCTTACACCTGCATTTAACTATACACAAAAGAAAATTAAAAACCTCTGCTAAGAAATTCCGGTTTTCTAAACACTTTCTGGTTGGTATGTTTTTGAAACTCCTCCAGAATGTCTTGCAAGGCCAACCTCCATTTATCGTTAGAACAATATTCTAGTTTGTTTTTCTCTTCCGCTTCTCGGCGTTCTTTTTCTGCTTTTTGGTAAATTTCGCATGCTTTGCCTACTCCTAAAGTTTAGTAAACAGATTAATAGTAAAAGTTCTTTTTAGAATTTTAAATGTGCACCTTTCATTAAACAGTACTGTTTATAGTTCTTACTAGCGTATCTTAACTTAGCTAGATAATCTGGCATGGCACTTTTAGCCACCCACGTGGTTACAGAAGATGGTATATTAACTCCAGGGTTGTCAAAATACGTCAAACTAAACTCAATCCCTGTAAATTATTACATAAGTGTTTCAAAAAGTTTAATGTTAATTTAAATAAAGGTTTCTACCCAATTGAGTCATTTCAGTATAAGGTTTTATGACCATACAAGACCAGTATTCCTCCACTCGGTATTTATCAGGATATTTGGGAAACCGCGGGTATTCCGTCGTTTTATTGATTATCACAACTGTTTTCGTGTCTTCAAAAACCTTATACCTTCTGTTGAAAACGTAGTCGCGATTAACAAAAAGCCTCTACAATTGACCAGCCAAATTAAAGAATACCACCCAAAAAAAACTCATACAGGCCATTGCATCTCCCAATACAAAATATCACT
Organism: Ips typographus; assembly: GCF_016097725.1. Lineage (NCBI taxonomy): Eukaryota > Metazoa > Arthropoda > Insecta > Coleoptera > Curculionidae > Ips > Ips typographus. The sequence continues at coordinate 7,338,158 of NC_138430.1, read as the reverse complement.
ATTAGAGTCAGGTTTTGGGTCTCGTTCCCCGATTTCTAGCTGAATCGCGGTCGTATCCCACTCTTTTCGGTAATCCGTGTCTACTTGAGTGTTTAAAAAATCCTCTGCCGTTACATCCCGATAAGAACCATAGACTTTGTACTCAAAAAGCCCATCCCCATGAGGCCGTCGCCACACTACTAAGTCGTCTTTTTCTATAAATGGCACCCATTCATCATAAGATTTGGTTGTAACCCCTCCAGTTCCACACTGTAATAATTACCTGGATATCACTCTGAACAAGAATAAACAAACATTTTAATTGCTTTGAGACACAGATTAGGAACACATTCCAATTACATTAAGACAAATAACATTTAAGTGTCATCACCTTGCAAATATCAGTGTTCTTATTAGAACCTTTTCCTTCCTCACATGACAGACACATTGTAGCTTCTTTCAAACCGTTTATATAGTCTAGATCAGTTAAATGTTCCTGAAATTCTTTGTCTGGTATTCTCTTCTCCTCCCAATTAAATATTGAAACACCTACAAAATGTTGTTGAACTCACTAGCATTCTCCTCATAACTCAATAAGGTTTTTTCAAAATGTTCTAGCAGAGCAGAAGACATTATCTGTTTTTGAGACTGCCAGTCCCAGCATATTTACATAACATAACAATCAAAATAAGCAATACTTACCAAGAGCACCTATAATAAACTCTTTACCATTTCTGCTCAGACTAATGCGTAAACGTTTCAAAAACTCTTTCAACGCCTTTTCTTCCCACCATCTAGAGTACAGGCACAACATTTGTTGGCCCCGTCTCACCCTCTGAGCCAACACACATTCAAACTGTCGAGCCCACATTTTGAGTGTTTTCTCAGGGTTTGACTTGGAGAATAGCAGCTTTCTATAAACTTCAGCCCTTTCTAGCCACATGTCCAGTTTGTCCTTCAAATCGTGTCGATTTTTCCATTCGGTAAAGTGTCTCCTTATAATTAAGTTGCACTTTGATAAGTTATTTTCGCACCTCTCTACCACTACAGTTCTGAGGTTAGGTTGCGGCGGTACAAAGCTATGCGAAATCCGTCTTACGTACATGTTTGGCGCTCCGTTAACGTTATGACTATGACTAGAAGAAATGGCTTGGATGAGGGGTTGAAACTGAAATGGTTATTTTTGAAAATGTTAAAAAATAAACATGTACATTTTTGAACTGGAATTTTGACACTGTTACTGTCAAATGTCATTTATCCAGCCTCCCATGTTAGATAACCCCATCTGTCGGCGTGTGTTAGCCGCCATATTTAGGCTAAAACTTAGGTTGACACAAAAACTAAGACATATCTAAACACTATTCTATTGCAATGATAGGTATTCAATTCTTACAAGTATAATTTATTAAAACTCTCGACCTACAACTAAAACAGTAATAAATGCTAAAGTATAATGGAATTAATAGTAATTATCACGTTCAACAACTGCACAAATCAAAGCTTTTAGAATTATTATAGACAAAACAGCACAAAAAATATTTGGTCATCATGGTAATTTTAATTTTAGGAACAAAACCAGTGAATTTTAATTAGCTGCCACAGAACTCATCTACAATTCGGATTTTACAGCACAATTTATGCAAAAATGAGAAAAAATGCAGTTCACTATTAAAATAAAAGTAAAAAAATCATGCTTGTTAAACTACTAGATGGTCACAACAGTTTTAACCCAAAATTATAGTGAGCTATAATTTACCTAAATTATTACAGTTTAAATCACTTTATAAAAATATAGGCACTTAATGGCATGACATTTAAAAAATGCAATCGGATTTGCACCAAAAATACTATTCTGTACAAGTTTCTGGAAGTTTAATCAAAATATTAACCGTGCTCTAGTCTAAAAGACACTGATTACAACAGTTAGCATAGAGATCACAAGGACGGCAGGTACAGTAATTAAGTAAGAACCGCTGGTAGTAGTTGCAGCAAGGGAAGAGTTATCCAACAGTTGCCTGTAATTCGATATGTACGTATTGGCGGCGTGGAAGGTTAGGCCTGGAGTTGAGTCCTAAAATGAACATACAATTATACAAATAATGAACGACAGAGCTTTAGTGTTGTAGAGATCATTAATTATTAATTATATTAATTAAATTATACGTAAATTGAACTTACCGGGAACAGTAAATCTTTGGTTTCGTTAAAAGTTTCAAACACCTTGAAGGCCTTATCCAAATTCTGGCCAAATTCCAGTTCCATGCCTCGCAAAAACAAAACAGTATCGTTGTATCTAGCTTCTGAAACATTCCTGGTAACCACCTCGCCAGCAACAATGATTATAATAGAGGCTGCCTCGTCCACGTCAAATCCTGTGTAAGAAGCCAGCGATCCGTTTCTACTAATTATTCGGTATTGTTCCGACCTTTCTGGACGTCTAAATCGCCGCGATAGATCTACAATTATTTCAATAGTAACTCAAGCAACTGAGGCGATAAACTAACAGGTACCGTTTAAGTCAATAACTGCATAATCGGCATTTTCATCTTCCAGGCACCTGAGTGCCCCATTACTGCCATAATACTTGTTTTGTTCATCGGCGTTGCAATATTTTGCAGCTAAAACATTAATTAATAACAAAGATTTTTAAATTCTCATCTGCTGACTTACTTGTAGTGTCATTGACAGGATAGCACCGATTACACAATTTAGTTGAATCGGTGTCGGGAATATCAATTTCATTGGAATTAGCACCTGGAGCGCAAGAATCTCCAACAAAATTACTGAAAATCAGTCCGTAGTTCGTACTGTCATCCACCAAGCCATTAGAACGAAGAAGATCGACATAGGCCAACCACTCTACAAAATTAAACAATCAATCAACCAGTTTCACTGCTAATCACTATATTCAACCTTTTCCTCCATACTGAGGCAAACACACGCTCCTTGCTCGCAAATCAGTCAAATTGGAATACCAGGTAGTATTGTCCTTTACCACGATTACAATTCTAGACAGCGCACTTGTGAGTGTTTCGGTATAAGCGACGTTGAACAAATTTTTCCTGCAATTCAAGCTATAATGATGTTTCTGTTTTATTTCTCAGAGTTATTGAGATAAATAAGTTCTGGACTAAGCTTATTAGTTTCTAGTCTAATCTGACTAAAGAGATTTGAGGAAAATTATTAGTCATCTGACTAAGATTGTGATTGTTTCTGTTGTTCGTGTGTTTTGTGAGTTATATTATGGACTGTCTCGTGCCAGATTGTAAACCGAGCGCAACTTCTAGCAGGTAAGAAAACCGGTAGGAGTACTAGGTAACTTGATAGAGATAGAAAAAAAGGTTTAAACAAGACAGACTTATAGACCCAGCAAGGTAAAGTGAAATAAAGAAATTGTCTTTCTATTCCCTTACATAGTTCCACCGCCGGTTGTTTTCAAACATTGGAAAAATGATGTTGAAAATTACCTAGTTTTTAAACTCTGTATTGACATGGAAATATTTATTTATCTTTCACCTAGGACAGTAGTAACTTTCCGGCTATACAAGAAAAATAAGAAACAAAATGTTCTTGCATATGCAATATTAACTTTGTGGTGTACACTGTGAGTTCCACAATAAAAATAAGTACTAACCTTAAGTACTCTTTGCAAAATTAAATTACAAAATCATTAAATATTACCTTCTTGCCACATATCCAAAGTTAGCATCTATAAAAGCAATATCAGCAGTACCATTTTGAAGATTGTTCAAGTTTGACACTGTATAATTGTCTGTACTCTTGACGCAACTAATATTAGGTAAAAGTCCGTGAGTTAGACTAGCCTGTTTCAGCCACAAACACTTGTTCTCTTCCAACTCGTTAGTAACAGACCATCTTATAGGGCTGCAGGTTGAGTTTGCCGACTCGGACCAGCCTGGAATCGGTCTCAAACCTGTAATTTTACGATTGAAAAACGTTAAAACGGTGTCACGGGAAATGGTTTACCAGAAACGTAAGTTCTAAGTGGAACTGAGTCCACTATGTTGATTTTATCACTTCTGGTCAAAGGTAAGACAGCTACCAAGTATTGGTCACTTGCTTCAGTTGAACTAATGGTTGTGATGTATGTGGGTAGTTTACCTTGAAGATAACTGACCATAACTGAAGCTGAATTGCTGCAACGTAATTTCATTACCAACTTATGAACTTTAAAAAATTACAATAAGCACATTTGGTTAGAAGTTACATTCATGTACAAAATTAACATTTTAGTGACCTTGAGTATCACCAATGTTAGGTTAACATTTTACCAAGGCAAGTCTAATCTAGATAAATACCTAATACTAATCTTATCTAAGGATTTTTTCAGCTCTAAAATTTATAGTAGGGATTTTCAGATTATTAACAATCTTCAATGACTACAAAATTGGAATAACCAAGATAAAATTTTTGAGATAATAAGGTAATTTACAGCTAGTAGTAGTTTGATTGGACACTTAAATGTGAAAAAAATGAGTGTTAACCTAGTTCTAGAACAGAGAGTATTCAAAATATTCTTCAGTCATTATTCATGTAATAAATAAACAACTCACCTGTCAGCTACAATAAGCCGATTTAACTGTTGAGTCCAAGTGCAAACAGTTTGTGATACAGTTCCATTGGGACATAAATACAGATAATCCAATGCATTAAGGGCTTCTGACTCAAATAATGCAGCTGCATATTGCCTCTCTGTTAACGCAATCTCGCCACCACCATTAAGCAAACATTCTAAAGTGGCATTCAATGGGACATCATATCGAACGCTGCAACCGCTAAGTCCACAAAGTTCGCATAAAGATGGATATTGACTTTCTGAAATTTTGGCATACAAATTTGAGCTTTAGAAGAAAAAACTCTTACTCAAATAAGCGTCCAGTACAGTGTCTTCAGTCCATCGTCCCGGTCGGCAGGAACTTCCATAAAAATCAGCCAGGGCTTTGAACTTTTGCTCTGTTAAAGTTGTATCATTTCCACAGTCGATGTTAATGTTTTTCCAGTCAAATTCCTCCAAAACGTATCTAGTAATACGTTCGTCATGGTCGTAGCCTGGATGACAGTATTTCAAACCTTTTAAACTTTCTCCAAAGCCGCCAGTGTGAGAACTCCTGACTATCACAACAGTCTCAAATGGTGCATTTTCTGAAGATAAATTTTGTTAAATGCCTAAATTTTTTTGTTAAGGATTTTTAAATCATATTACCTGCAATAACTTCCCCTATTACCACCACATTATCACTTACAAGGTCAGCAGCAAGAAATGCTATTTCTGGTGTAATAAGTGACAAAGTCCTGATCCCTTTTTCAATATCCAATAAACAGTCAGTTCTAAAAAATACCTGTTTAATTTAGGCTGTACTCAATTTAAAAATTGACTTACTTTGAGGAAGTGTATTTGCATTTTATTTGTTGATCCCTATCAATTTGCTGGCAGGCATCAGAATTACTTACATCTATACACAGATTGTCTGTAATTAAAATAAGTCTATTATTTTTAAAACACCACAAAGCAAGTTAGAAAACTAACATGACCTTGATTTGATCCACTATTATTGTACCTAATATAACTTGGACAAATAAATGATCTCATTGATAGGAGCTTATTTTAGGAAAAGTCTGTGTGTAACATTTCCTGTCTTAATCCTCAATTTCTAGAAAAACCTAATAAAAGCTTCACAGATAAAATGATTTTCTTTTACATACAGCATGAGGTACTATTAGGTGTAAAAAAGTTATTGCATCATCTTTCAGGTGTCCTTGAAGACTTGTGGATTTTGGCCATCTTTAATCATTAAACAAACAAGGGAATTAAGCTAACGATTCTGTATTTTTGTATACCAGGAAGGGCTATTATGAGAAATGAGTACAAGAAAATAGTTGTGTGTTCTCAAAATGTGTCAAGCAAAAGGGAGTATTTTATAACAATAGGGTACAAATTTTGATTCTCTTTTCAGAACAAGTCAAAACTGGTTTTAAAAAAATCTAGTCTCTAGTCCACCTTTGTAGGGTAGGACTCCTCGAAATTACACCTTAATCCCAAGGGTTTTAGCAGAAAAAAGACTTTAAACTTACCAATAGCATCTACCCCTAAAAAGCAATGTACTCCCACTAAAACTACTAGTTGAAGAAGCATCATGGGGTCTCGTTAAGATTTAAACATCCCCGAATTAGTCTCAAAAAATCGCGATAAAAATACTACAATTCAAAAAGTCACTCAAATTTAACCTAACACAACACAGTGAAATTGGTGATTGGTGAAATTGAAATATTGTGAAATCAGCTGTTCGGCCGGTTCAAGCGTCAGCTGTCACTGCTGTCAGCGCCAGTCCGTCAGTTGTTGGTTGTTGGTAGGACAAAATTAGGTTAGAACTATCATAGGTTCGTTAATTTTGACAGTTTTGTGGATTTGTGATTTTGTAATAAAAAATTACTTTGTTACATGTAATTTAAGTGAAACCTTAGCGGTGGTAAGGCTGTCTTCCTATGCTTTAGCTGATTTTGTTAGTTGCAGAATGCGGTTAATGCATTAATTTTGCACTAAATTTTCCAATTAGAAACTCCATAATATTTAATATGCCATATTTGTGCTATTGCAAGAGCATTTACCTTTTGTAACTAGCTTAATTTCTATTCAAACTGGAAAACTGCAACAAACTAATAAAATTAAGTACATATAAAAAGATAAAAGTAGTATTTTTTTTGTCCCTTTGGGCAGTATTAATAAGTCAAGGTCTATTAACATTTAAAGCTCATAAATCATTAAAATTGACATTGAAGGCTTATCACTAATGTTTATCTTTCACTATACATATTTCATGATTCACACGTTTAGCCCTCCTTAACGGATAGGATTAGTCTATAAATAGAAATTGACCCAATCCCATTAAGCTTAAAACCTTCATTAATCCCAGTTAATAAATAATGGAGTAATTAATTATAGTAAATATAATTCTACTTACTTTCGCTCACTTGTGAAGTTGCCAATTGCACTAAAAGTGCAAGAACACTAATGCGAAATACACTTCTAAAACTTGCCATTTTCTGGTTGACAGTATGCCCAAACTCCCCACTGGCTTCCTCTTGACTGAATATCTACATTAAAAATTATCAGCAAATTTGGTGTTACAGTTAATCACTGATAAAACGATAAACCTATACACCTTTAAGTTTGGATGTGAAGAGGGGATATGCAATTTAATCAATGTGTAATATCTATAACTCAGTCAGAGAGGATCCTGTTATCTCATTTATCACGCTTTGGTAATGTTAATGAGTAAATAAAGTTTTTGCTTGAGAGTTAAACAATCATGATGCAATTTTTGTTGAATAATTTAACTAATACCATTCTAATACTGAAGGAAAAAATATCAGTAAGAAAACTATATTCGACTTGTCATCATCCTTCAGTAGTTTACAGTAATCTTTTGCTTACTTACATTGAGCTGGACTAATATCAAAATTGCACGAAAGAGTGCGCCCCTGTGTATTTGTAATCTACAGGGTGTAGAGCTCGAATCAGATGAGAAAAGGCCACCGCATCATCAATGACGCAGTTTTTAAAACTATTTCTTTCTCCTTCTACAGTTGCCGTCGCATTAGATATAATCAGAGGCGTCCTATTAAAATATTCCCGAAAATAAATTGTTAAGCGGTCAAAAAGCCACTTGGCAACGTAGTATGGTTTTTTCTTGGACACAATTAAAACAGATGCGGCAGCAGCCAGGGACAGATGGACCTTTTTATATGCTTTTACTAGCCGGCACTCTAAAAGGTGTTGCCAAGTTTAAAAAAATGTAGTGGCGAACAGGGAGACTTAGGGGATTAGCTTAGGTTCCGTTTTAGTCTGGTGTTTTGGTTGTATTGTTGATGGTCGCAGTTGAAGTTCACACAGTGTTATGAATGAAAAACGTTATTTTGTCATAATGTCTTCCAAAAAGGTTGGAAGGAAAGGTGTTATCATACACAGCCAAGGCCGTGAAATCGTCAGTAACGTCTTACAATTTATGAAGAAAGAAGCAGAAGGAGTTTCCATTCCTTTGAAAAACTTTTTGTCTTTTATTTTCTTTATTAAAAACGAAGAAAACGTTTCATTTTACTGATAAAATAATAGCACACCACTGACTGGCTGCAACAACTTGGAAAGTAACGAGAGCAGCAATATTTAAAGCGAGACGTACAGAGATCGTGACATCATCGTTTGATGACGCCTGTGGCCTTTTCTTAGCTGATTCGAGCTCTAGTTCTTATATTATGATTAAAAAACAGCAATAAAACAACGATTTGTTCTCAACATAGGTATTTTATTTTACGCCGGGTATATTTACGGAATAAATAAAATCAGCCATTAAGAACATATTATATGGGTGTATAAATAATAAATGTACAAGTATACAGGTCATATACAGGATAAAAAAATAGACAGCAACATTCAAATAGAGCAAAACTGATATTGTTTTAACCCAAAACAGCCAAGTGTAATATTACAAATTATTGTTAAAAATTAAAGCCAGTTGCTAAAAAGGGATTAAAAGAATGCTTAAAGCACTTATAATGCCGTAGTAAAAAATTGTTAATTAAAAATAATATACCAGTATAAAACACCTCTACTACATTTAAGGAACATTATATATTGTATATTAATCAGGCTAGGACTCGGCTATGCTGCTTAATAAGTTAGGGCCTTACATACAATTATATTTACAATGTTTTATATTAACACTTGGGGCAATAACTCTCTTATTTACAACCTGCCTGATACAGTAAGTATAACCTTTTAAACACTAAAATAATTCAGTGTATCTGGTACGTCAAGGGTTTTAATACTACACACTGCTTGAAGTGTAGTTAATATACAAAAAAAAAAAATAAATTAGCTTATGTACACAAATGTATATAATTTAAAAATAAATAAGCCTACAAGAAGCAAACTTTTTTAAAGTTTTAATATTTCTGCTTATGTTCACCAGTTTAGCGCCGATTATTCTTTCAGAATGTCTTACAAACTATAATACTATAACAATAACTGCACACAATTTACAAAAAAAAGCCATATATAAGGTAACTAATTTTTTTTCGCCAGTATAAAGTTAATACCTATTTAAACGATCTGGGATTAAGTAATTAGCGGTTGAGTAAAGCATCTTGGCGTACCAGTGAATTCCCACTTCTGGTGTTTTCCTGCTAACTTCATCGATTTCCATGGTCCATCCCGCGACGGGCCTATTTACCAACAACCAAAATCGTTGCATTCCCAGTTTGACATTCCAAACCAGTCGCAATGGTAGAAAGACCCAATGGGCCAAACGTTGACTGTCAATGGACGCGTAGCAGGAAGCTACCACACCATTAACCACCACCGTACCGACTTTGGTTAAAGGTGCGTACACACCGTTCCTCCATTCAGCAGAAACGTGTTCTATACTGTCTTCGCTTAAAGTATCACTATTGTCACTAATTAACACTTTATCACCAGCTTTCAGACTGCCCGCGTACACTGTCCGTCCGTCTTTCATACTCACTAAATGGTTAGCAGTTACTGCGAAAGTCCGGCCGGATTTCAATTGAAACCTAAGAAACTCACGCCTCTCTGAGGGATTATAGTCTAGGAATAGTATCACTTCACTAAACACTAATTTTTTGGTGACTGGATCCTGTGCCAGGATTTTTTCGCCCACATGAAGGTCTGAAAGGGGTTTTCGAAGACCGGTGGATGTTAGGACAGTATCGTCAGCGGTGAAACATCCACCATACTTTGTAGCTTGAGATGATTCTGAAATTAAGAAAAATTGTTAGAGGAGAAAAGATTTACTTTCACAGTTTGTATTACAATTTGTTATTATTATTCTTTTTGGTATGGTTATTGAAATTATCATTCAAAAAAAATCAAAGCTTTAACACCAAAAATTCCCAGGATGTAAGAAACAATAACTAATTCAAAAGTCAAAACATGAGGTATTTTCAATTAACTGAAACCACAGGATAACATGTAAACGCATCACCTAACAAGCTTAAAACTTGATTTTTGAAAGTGCCTAATCCCTGTTAGGTACAATGGCTCCTTCACCTGACTGAAGGTTGGCAAAAGAAGTAAATTAGCCGGTAAATCAACAAGTCGTTCAGGGAACTGCGCTGTATTCCAAAAGGTACCAAAACCAATAACGTTAATCCTCGTTAACACAAACGTTGGCAAATATTTTCGGTTTTTCCTGGTTTGTGCCGGAAGATTAAATACGAGATTATTGTCGTCGGTCTTGCCATTGACTTTTTGAATGCTTTTCTCGGTCTATTGTCCAGGTATTGTGAATGTTTGACCATGTTTACACAACGCATTACTTTGATGGGATTACAGGGTTTAGAGTCAACATAGGCCTCACACAAGCTGGGAAAACATTTTATTTTCAATTAGTAATGTAGGTAGATTTGCGTAGATTTTGGTAGAAGTCAAAATTGCGAATAAGATGGTGACTGTAAGTTTATAGGTTTAATCTGGTTTTACTATACTTTAACTATTTTTCATGAACAAGTTGAACAGGATTGAAGAAGGAAAGTGTCTTTTGGTTGAGACACTTTTTTAATGTAAAATAAAAGCCAGTAGAGGTGTATGAATAGTCTTTTCCATAAATAAAATTAAAAGAGTCAACAAAAAAGCATACTCAACATGTTTTGGGCTTATAAAACCCCATCATCAGGAGCTTTGTGGTGTGCCAAAGGTTAAAATGTCCAACATACGAGTTTTTCCTCTCTTTAAGGGTCTCACTGATCCAAAATGTTTAATTTAAGCACAACCTGTCACATTTAGAGATTTGAATGTCAGACTGTTTTGATATGTGCGTTAAGTAGTCATACAGGATTTCATGGGCTACAATTTGCTGTATAGAACAACCCTGTAAGTTAAAAAAAACAACCGAGTTATGGTCTGTTAAAATGGACCCTGTCAATGCCACACTTCAACTCAGTCCACTCTGTATTTAATGTTGAATAACTCGGTCATACGTCGTTATACAGAGTGTCTGAAGAGGATTTCACAGGCTTTAATATTTAGTATATTGAACCATCCTGTAACTTAAGCAAGAACCGAATTACGGGGACCCTGTCAATGTCTCATAGTAATTTCTAGTATGTAGCAGAGAAACATTTTCTTGGCACACAACAAAGCTCTTGATGAGGGGTTCTTATAGATTCGAAACATGGCTAAATAAAAGCTAAAATAAATTTCATTGAGAAGACCTTTTCAATTTGGCACAATATTTATAAAAAAAACTTTGTTTTATCGTCTTTCAAAATCAACCAACAATCCAAATGATTTTAGACTTTGGGAATCTGCAACTTAAATGAATATCGGTTCTATCCTAACATTTAGCTTCACAAAAGGACCTCGGGTTTATAAATAAGGTTTATCGTTAGCGGGAAAGTGTTTAATTCTGAAGCGGCACCCAGACCCAGCGGCTGGCGGCATTATCATCGTCAAATACCAACGAGCTGGTCATTTGTTATTTTGGACGCCCAGAAGGACCAACAATGGTTTTGGAGAGACTGCATGAGTTTTCACTTTAGTTGTTTAGTCGAGGTGAGGGGATTTGTATGTCAAATAGGTAGTGAAAAAATGAGTTTTTTGCTGGTTTTGCTTCAACCAATTTCGGTTAAATTTTGTACAGAGTTTAGGGTATAAAATAGTGTAAAAAGATTGTCATAAAAGCAGTTTGTCCATACCCATCAGTTCCGTGTGGTGACGGTCACTTGTAAAGCGATACATTTAGAGATGGTATCTGTTGTGACATTTGTGCTAGTTTAATAGCACCAAATTAACTTTACTAGTCTCTTTTATCTGCTCTTTCTTGTCAAGCTGAGACCACAGAATGGCCCTACATGTTCGTCGGCTTTCAGTGATCTTAGTGGTGAAACGCTTCTAGATTAAAACGACTTTTTTTTTAAAGCACTGGTAAGTTTGTTCACCAAAACGACCATAAAGCACCGCAATACCCCATACCTCATCTCAGTTAAAGCAAGTACCTATTAGCCATCCTCGACATCCGTTTAACGAACCGTAAATATTCATTAAAACGGACGTATAAATGAAATCAAAAAGCTCTGGTCGAACAAGTCGATTATTGACCGGTATTAACTGCTCAAGATGCCCCATAAATTAGACGTTTTTGTGGTAGCAATTGAAAACGTGCTTGTAAAAGATAAGTGGTACTAAGATAAGCTTGCGCCAAAACGGCTAGAGATGTTATCATCGATATATTTATGCGACAACCTTGTCTGTCAATCGAAAACCAACAACAGTAAAATAAATTAGTTTGAAACATGAGAACAGATCACACAACTCGACGAACGAGCTGATGATGAGGTGAATAACTTACCTGACTTTACTGAACAGTGTATATGGGTTTTGCCCTCGTAGTAAACCCAATCGAAACCAGCTTCAACTGCAAGTCTCGCCAACATCCCTAACTTGGATCTCTCCCTATCGGATGTGGTGATGTCTACTGCTCTCCCTTCATAGTGAAGGGAACCAGGATTATGACTATTATCTTCATCCCATCCTTCCATCACCATCAACTTGACAGTTGGCCACTGATTCATCACTGATATCGCTAGGATGTTTAGTTTTTCTTTGCAACGCTGCAAAAAAAATGTTTTATTTTAGTTAGATTATAAAGAGTCTCTGTGGCGAATTTTGTTAGTGCTAGAATCACGTTATCTCTTTGTCAATCGAAACGACTATTATTGACATTGAATGAAGCAAAACAAGAACAGAAAATTAACAGTCGGGAAGATGTCCCATTCTTCACACTGTTGTGACAACAAACGCCGCCGAACCGTTTATGTAACGTCGTCCCCAGGGTGGGCCCGTTTGGTACTACAATGGTACCTAGGCAACCTCCAAAACGGACAAACATTGCTGTGTACACATTTTCAAATAAATGGCTTTAAAATGAATAGGCAAAAGGTACCGACTCGGGGCCGGGCGGCTTTCTGAAGAATGTCGAACACACATTAGAGGCTATTCTGATCGGACAAAAGATCGCCAAATGGATTTTTTCGTTCCGAATTTTCTGGCCAATTGGATAACGTTAAAAGTTAATAAATTAAGTTTTGGGGGATTAGTGAAGGTATGCAATTAAAATAATTCCAGTTTAGCTGCTGATGGTAGGCACTTTTAAAACGAATATAGCGGTATCGATAATGATTTATTGAATCAAAGCATCGATGAAATCTCGTCAAACAAATCGAATATATTCGGTGAATCGGCCATTTCTCAACTGTTTTGTCAAGGCTTCATCACAGAACACGTACCATAATTCATGGGAGGTTTTTTACCAACCGGTACCATTAATATTTAATCAGAACGTGTACTGTGGGAACCACCATTGTTGCTGTTTTTTTTGTTGTATGGTAGTCCGGCACACATGTCGAACACAAAATAGACATTTTTTTTCTTAAACTGACTGAATTGACATTTCTATGTTGATTTAAGTGAAAAAATTACCATGGAACTGTAGACATCCTTAATTACTTACTAAAGTCATTATAACATGACCCTGACGAAGAAAACCATCTTAACCTGGTTTCCGCTTAACATCATCATAACATAACTCATCTTCATGGTATCAATTTGGCCTTCAGCCATCGTCCATGGTCACAAGAAGGGCGGGGCGAGGGGTGATCCCGCCCCCGCTCATTTCATATAGTAGTTCTTCTATTTCGGCGCAACAAAGAGCGCCGTTTAGAACTTCACAATGTCGGCGATGCCTTTGATTCAGAATTCGGACCACTTGGTGCGTGTGTATATGTTTGGTTCTTTCGGGTTTCTTCCCCTCCGTCCCTCCCCGCGTTGGTTCCTATAGGTAGCCGCGCCGTCAAAAAATAGTTCTGCGGTTTCTTGGTCCGGTGTATATGAGGTTATTATCTCGACGATGACTATTAATGGGATTTTTTTTCAGTCGTGGGTGATTCACTTGATGGTTAAACATGGCGGTCACGCGGTTCTCTTTTTCGGTACCCCAGTACCTATCGAGTCGTGTTATGATTCCTCATCCATTTTCTTTCTTCTCTTACTTTCAAAAAACTTGCTTTTGTAGACTTGATAAATAAAAATTTCACTCGGGTGCTGATATTATAACGTTTTCTGTTCACCTTAATTAGCACACAGTTCTGCCTAACTCCTAACCCTACTCCTTCAATGACTACGTTTATATCGAGCAAATTGAATCCGCTTATTCAATCCGATCATGACAACCATCACAAAATCCTTGATATAAACTACGCGGTTTAACGATTGGGATTGACTAGCCTAAAAAATAACTGGATTGAAATGCTCTATCCGATTGAAACGGTGACGTCCATGCCATGGATTTGAAAAATTTGACATTTGATCAAAAGCTACTTCGATAGAATCCGCGAATAAAAATCACATGACCCCATGATCACAAAATTATACGTAGGTCACGTGTCACGTTTAGATCCGAAAAAAAACGACTAATTACTAGTTGTCTTTGTTGTTGTCACTCACTATGACATCTAAAAATTTCAGTATTCTTCGAGTTATTTTGCGCTGTCCGAATTTATGACAAAACGGTATTAAAAGTAAAGTTAAAGTTGAATATTTGTGTTGTTCCTGAGTTTTGGGAGTTAAATGGGGAAAGCCCGGCTGGCTCGTACCAGATTGTGAACCAAGAGCAACTTCTAGCAGATGTAAGTTTCCTAATTTCGACTTATTTAAAGCTTAGAAAAATCTAGTTTCTAAACCCATGGGATTATTTATCAAGTGCGTATTATTGTATTTTAGGTTAATAAATAACTTATTAACCTATATGTATAAAATATAGCATCACAAATAGTATGTTGTGGTGTTATCTATAGTATTATTATACTTGCATTGGTAAAAGCAGGTTTACCATTATAGTCCGATTTACACACCTTTTTATTCAAAGTCTGATAAAACATTTCACAACTATTCTAGAGTTTCTGTCTGTTGTTGAATGTGAGAGGAAAAAAATACCCGCCTTAGCAAAACATATCTAGTGTGCCATGCAAAACGCCCTCTCGCGGAGAAATTATTTTAATAGCTATGTTCTATCTGTCAAAACGTTACTTCAAACAGTTCCATTGACATGTAAATGTTACTATGGAACAGGATTTGACGGAGGAAGTGTGTACTATTAATCTCAAATTCAAATTACCAAACTTTTTGAGTTTTGTTTTCGGTAATTTTGTGACACTGCTGATAGATGACAATTACGAATATGTTGTCATCTCTTTCTGCTTGAATAGTGATCTTTTTTCGATTTTTGCGGATCTTTCAAACGCATCCAATAATCCAATTAGTTTTTCTTCCTAAATCTTTGATTCTAATCAAAGTTTTAGGTTTTCCATCAGTCAAAGATTACTTGCGTAGATTTATTACACGATTACAGTTCGACTTACAGTTACTAAATGACCCATTTATGGACGTGAGAAATCATCAACAATCATTGATAAAAACCAACTAATAATGTGTGGGCAGATTTGCCCATAACCTGTCGTAACTGTTGATAAGGTTACATAAAATCGTAATTCGCGTGTAATGGAAACTTCGTATAGTATCAGAATCCAATGCGGAATAGCGTTGGCGTTTAGGTAGCGATCGCATATCGGAAATCGATTATTTGCCGTTTTAACGGTGTAAAACGCTTTTGAAGCCGTATAGAATCTCGATTAAATTATGGTCGTAAAATTGTAATTTTCTGTTTAAAAGGGAGGTATTGTAGTTCAGTCCTAACAGGGCAAAACCTCAACCGAAATTCCTATTGAGCAAATAATTTACTTCAGTAAACCTGTTCAAATACAACCCTAATATAAATTGTAAAACAGGTATACACAAGAATGGAAAGGTGTGGGTGTTCAATGAATGAGTGGTTTTCTCACGAGGCAACAAACTGACAATACTATGATAATTTGATAGCCCTTTTAACAAACCGCTTTTTATTGTACCTTAAGGATATCTAATAATACCCTAATAATTGAGGTTTGACAACTGGCCAATAAAGCACTAAAAGGGCGCCTTATCGTTTTTAGGACAAGGTTTACTCACCTTTTTAAACTATCGCCATTTACTAACTTCCGTTTTTTTTTCTCTATTTTTTCTCTTTTACAAATAGAAATTTTTGATGTTAGGGTAGTGCTTGACTTCCCATATTACTTCTAAGACCTTTCAGGCATTCATTCAAAACAACATCAGTTCACCACAAGCCCTTTTGTTAAAGGTCGATTCAAAAAGTCGACAAAGCTTGTCACATCTATTGTAGTAGCTTTCGAAGATAAATTATTTTTATTGGTGCGTTCTTGTCAGTGTCAATTGCTCTCTGATGCCCTTGAGACATTTGGCTTTTGCGGCTACAAATATTTACAACGACAGAAAGACATGAGTGTGAATTGCCTGACACTGAAAATTAATAACGTTTTATGATTGATCGATTGATACCGGAAGTAGGTTTATATTAGGTCTGTGAGCAGAGAGAATCGTCAATTAGTAATAGGTGCTGTTGAAAACCTTCTGGTAAATTGGACCAAATGAATTACGTTTTATAGCTTTACCGGAAAATATTGACAGTTGTGACGCGTGTCTTAAATGAAGCAGCACTGTCAAAATTCAGTTCTAGAAAACCTTCTTGTAAACTGGAAAATAGTATACTAAACTAAAATTGTACTTTGTAGCTTTATGGTTAGGATTTTGAGAGTTGTGATATTTGAAAATTACTTCTGCCTGTTGTCAATGAGACAACCCTCTCAAAATCCAGCTATAAAACTATTCAAAATTTTCTTGCAAACCGGAAAAGAGAATTCTTATCGAAGAGGTTCATACAAGTTAGGTAATGTCACGGTCACGTGACCAATTATTGCCCACATTTCATTAGTTGTCTATAGGAAACTATAGTTAGAGATTGCCTGTGCGAACAGACTTAGCTTAACGTGTTCATATTCCTGTCCAATATTTTGTGAAAATGACCTGAGTTTAACTCCTTACAATTTCCTCTATAACCGGTTTATGAAGGGAAGTAAACCCTAAAACAACCAACCTGTCATCAAGCCGCTATTTTTTTTATTTACCTGAGACTTAATATCACGTTTCACAGGTCTATTCTAGGAATTTGTGTGCAGTACAATAAAAAAAAAAAGAATGAAGAATTGCTACGTAAATAGAACCAAAAGTAGAACCAAAACCAAAACAAACAATAGCGGAAGTTAATTAAACATGAGGATTGTTTGCTCATTTTCAGATTTTAGGACAGATCCATTACAAAGTGGGTTCTAGGAATGTTTGGCAGTAGATCCCGACAAAAAAATGTGGTGCCGGTCCACTACAACTAATGATATAGATTTGAGTGACATACGTGAAATCAATTTTTCCAACACCAGGGAAAATATCGAAGAAACAACAATTTAGGTTCAGGCTCTTTTTGTAGGGCACAGTTGCCCTACAAAAAGGGCGAATCTAATACGTTCAAAGGGGGTGTTTGCTGACAGGCTTTCTTGTTTACACCGCTTCTATAAACAAACCCCATAGAGTTTTTGTTGTGTTTGACAAAATACCATTTTTAGCTTTGTCATGTATTTTTTTCATTAAAGTAGGATTAAGGTTGACACCTTTTACCTACTTTTCGGAAAAATTGGCAGCACTAAGGGAGTACAAAAAGTAGTAAAAAAAGACCCTAATACCCCCCCATTTTATTAATCTAAGTGCTTTTTTTGTACTTATTTCACCTAATTTAAGGTTCTTTAGTATAAATATGCCCTCTAGCTCTTCATTTTACCGAGATATTGAATTTCAAAAAGTAGACCCTAATACCCCCCTATTTTTTAGTGGCTTACTAAACCAGTTTCAACAAAAACTTTCATTAACTCTTATAATGCCAACTAAAAGATTTAATTGTAATTTTATGACTTTGTGGTAAAAAAGCTAATAAAAGTTTAAAATCCTTTATCAGTCTTATCGGTGCCGGGTGCAGACTTTAATAAAATAATCGTAAACTGCATGGAAGTAATATTTTGAAAATCACTCTGTAGAAGTATAACAAATGTTTGTTAATAAGAGTTGTTATTGTAAAACTTTTATAAAGAAACTTGTCTTGTTCTAGAATTATTTCAAGGTAACTGAGCACTTCTGTTGATGCATTTGATGGTTTGAGAATTCAGCTAATACCACTTAGCAAGACTGGTCTAATTGGAAATTGTTGTTCTGTTGCAAATATTTATTACGAGTGGTGAGATTAGAAGAAAGCTAGAATTCATCAGCATCATAAGTTCGTGGTTTCTCGAAATCTTTTAAGCCTTGAATGTTGGTGTATTTGTGACCATCTTAAATCTCGACTGAGAAGATACCATAGCATGCAACCGGCCATCCGAACAGCATCGTTGTGAAGAAAAAAAAAAAACGAAAAAAAGAGCGAAACCAACGAATGACCTTCATGGGAAGTATTTCTCTCTTAGCTTGTTGAGGATGGCCGCAGGTTATGCGCCGACTGGTGCAGTCATCTTAACACCCTGTCCAATTATTCATATCTTCCTCTCTTTTTTCAAGTCGGGGCTCTCTTCAGTGAGCCCAAGTGCAAAACGCAATGAATATTTTAACTTTCTTAAGTCGATGAATGTGGCAAAAGGGGCAGTAGCAAATCTTCATTTACGTACTCATCTGATCTTGATCATCGAAGTTAATTAGAGAACGTGTTCAAGTTAATAACTGAAAGGACTTTTCTAAAGATTATGATATGCGAGTTGACACGATGGAATCTCACGGTTGCATGAATAAGTCTCGGACGATCATTTGTGGTAACCTAATCCGAAGAGTGACTGGAGGTGACCGTAGTGTCAAACTTAATTTTTAAGCGGTCCATTGGTTACTTGCTTCTATATTAATTCTTATAGTTCACTCCATAATTTTGTCTATCAAGTCCACATGTGCAGTATGCAGGTGTGGTAAATCCAAAACCGACCATAGGAAAACCGTGTAACTGACAGAGAAACCTACATTATTGCATGCGCGGGACTAAGAGAAAAAACGAAAAAAATATCAAGTAGGCCATATTTTCAGCGCGCTGTTGCCAAACGCCAACTGTCACTCAAATACCGTCGACAAAATAACTTGGCGTTTGGCAACAGCGCGCTGAAAATATGGCCTACTTGATATTTTTTTCGTTTTCTGTCTTTGTCCCGTGCATGCAATTATCTCCGTTTCACTGTCAGTTACACGGTTTTCCTATGGACGGTTTTGGACACAGAATTAACTGGATCAAACGTTGAGTTTCCAACTTGTTGAACATAAATCAACCTCGGCTAATGGAGAGTCTAGTTAACTAAACCCGAGCAAAAAGTAAGCGCCAGGTCGAGTGATTATTTCGCCAGTTGCGTAATAACAGGGTAGGAAAAATTATCGCTTACCTTCGCATAATAACTTAAAGGTTGAAAGAAGAACGGCCAATAAGTGTGTTTCTGCCGTCGGCGCGATAAATTAATAAATAAATTGAAAATATGAAGGGACCCGTCAAAACGGCAATTACTCCGGTAATTTATGCAGCCGTACCCGGTTATTTTCCCGTATAAAAATACGGTCCTAAGTGACATCGAGAACACAATTTTGTGTCTACGGACCTCTTAAGCGTGTTTTATTTCGTACGCCATAAATCGTCCGGTTTTCATATTGAAATTCTTTCCTTTTATGGTCTTTTCAGTGTATTGATTTATTTAAGGAAGGTCCTACTTGAAAATTAATTTAATTAAAAAACTTATTGTTACTAAAATCACATAAAACAATAAATAAAATCAGTATTAAATTATAACCCAATTAATCGATCCGAACAAGCGCGGTATGCAAATGACCGTCGCGCAGTGCAGATTTATATTACTGTGAATGTAATGTATTCAACTGTTGTGGCATAATGAAGATATATATATTTGTTTTAATTAATGTGAGGTCTTATTATACGTATTAATATTTTACACGTCTACTACTCTATAGTGTTAATTGGCATCGTTTAATTTCATGTTGCGCGTGTAACTGGATAGCTTTCAGCATATATTATACTAAATTAGTTGGTAATAATTACGATTTAATAAACAATCAAAATAATGCTAATTATGGTTCGTGATTTAACAGAGGAAAGTTACTGTCATTATTAATTCATACAAAAAAAAAATCACAATGCTAACAGCTTTTTAACTACCGGTCATAAAAAAATCAATGATGACAGTACGAAGGTCGTAATTGCATTAGGATCATTACCAGCTTTAATTCAAACAATTTGAAATGTAACCGATTGCGATGAATCAAAGCTGGTTTCCATATATTAGGTGTAAACAATAATAGTAAAAGCCATCGCCCTCTAACTTATAAACACGACTTTCCTTTCAATATAAACTACATGCCTGAGCTTAGACATTATACACGAGCACAATGTTATCGTCCTTAAATAATAAGAATTTATCCAAATAAACACACATTACACAGTGTTTAAATTGTCGACTGTCTAAATATTTAGGTCGAGCCTTTTATTTTAGGAGATAAGTGTGCTGTTTTGGGTGTACGTTAATCACACAGGTAATAAACTTCAGATTAGTGTTGATGAATGAGTGTTAGAATTATTTATTTAAAATGCAAACAATTGAGCAACTTTATTTGTTTGCGGAGAGAGGAAAGGTAATTAAGTACTTGGATTTTTTCAGGTGACTCGAACGATCAGTTAAGTGAGTAACCTTTACAATAACATGACAAATTGGTTGCGGTTTTGGATTATTTTGTCTAAATTAATATTAAAATCACTGTACAGATTTTTTCCATTACGAAACACTTCAAATATTTGCAATTCACTGTGTACCTTTTTAATTCCGCTCATCTATTTAAAGCCAACCAATATGCAAAACAAATTAATACTTTGTAAGACCAATATGTTTGTAAAGTCAACAAATGCATCTACGAATTACAATATACTGACCTTGTTGCTTTTTTAGAAACCTTATATTGGCATAATACAGCTACTAGTTCAGAAGCAGCATTGATAAATCCTGCCGATAGTTGTCAATAGGTTTAATAATTGATTTTTTAAATCTAAGTCTTCATATAAACGTATTATGATCATTCTACTGTATAGGTAGCTTTTATTTGGTAATCCGGATTTGGGCCGTTCCTCTGTATAATCCTGTTGGAATCTGATGAACGTATAGATTACATGAGTTTTTCTGATGGTTTATAGTATTTGTTAGATGGTTATTTCAAAATTGTAGAATTTTCAAATCACTACAAATCAGTGAAAAAATACTTACATACAGTCTGTCCCAAATTCGATGCACACCATTGGGATCTCAGTTATTATCGAAGGTACAAGAATGTTTAAATTGAAAAAGTTTTAAAGAATTACATGGCTAACTCAAATCTCTTTTGAAAAATAAGTCAGCATTTTTTGTTTTCGAGATATTTGAACAAAACTGAAAAATGATGATTTGGCCATTATTGTGCAAATCGTTTAGTGGACAGCTGTCAAACTAAAATAAATATTTTTATACCATGCGATACATCAATAAAATGGTGATTTTTTGGCCTATTAGATGATAATAAAATTAGATATGGCTTCCATAAGTAAAACAAAAGTTAGTGCGCTAACCTCAAAAATAAATAACGATAGAGCATTTTTGGGACAACCAAATTATTCTTCAGAACAAAGTGTCCAATAGAATATTTTTCAAAAAAGATTTGAATTGGCCATGTAATTCTTTAAAACTTTTCTAATTTAAACATTTTTGTTACTCCAATAATAACTGAGATCCCAATGGTGAGCATCGAATTTGGGACAGACTGTATACAAAGCGTATATTACTACTTTATACTGTTTGGTATAAGTAATGCAATTTTAAACTGGAAAAATATCTCAGAAGTCGATATTTATCTGTCAAAGTACAAATAGAAAACATTTAGTATAAAAATTAGTCAAAACAGTCACGTGACCCTAATGAATACAGTTTTGAAATAGAACATTTTCTGAGACATCCAATTAACTTAAGTCCTAAAGAAATTCAGTTTAAAACAGACACTAGACTCTGATAAGCATAATTTTAAACGTCAAATTTAAAGTATCAAAGTTAAAATTCAGTAAAACAGTCAGATTATCTATATTATTTGAAAATGTTGTTGTTGAAAAAATTGACAGTGATGTGACCCTAATAAAAACAGTTTTGAACTTAAAAATTGTCTGGGACGTCAAATTGAAGCTGTCAAAGTTCAAATTGAGTTTTAAAAATTATTAAAACAGTCACGTGACTCGAAGTAACGTAGTTTTGAACTTGAAAATGTAACGGAATTTAAACTGTCAAATTAAATCACGTGACAAAGTGAAACTTCAAATTTTAACAAGACGAAAGAATTGATGTTAACAAATAGTTAAAATAGTAGTACCTGATGACTTAAGCTGTTAACAAATGATATTTAAAAATCTCCACTTGACAATAATTGACATATATGATTGCACCCCTACAGTGGTTAAGTATTCATATACTCTGTGTACTTATACTTGGTAATGAAAATAGATCAGAACCCTTGACCTGCAAATGCTTTGATATTGAAAATAATTGACCAGGATATGAGCACTGATGAGTAGGGAATATATTTTGAACGTTTCCTATTCTGTGAACAGCAATTTTCACTGCTTATTTAGAAATGTTTTAATTTTTGATCTTCAAACTTACTCAACTTTTTCTCTCTTTTTAGCACCTTTTTAAACGGCTGTATAAACTACTTTGTGTTGTTTTTTCTCTTGTCTTAGCTAGTTACAATATTCTGGTGCCATAAAGTCTTTCTTTGGCTGAGGGGTTAAGAAAAGTTTTGTTTGAGATTCTGTCATTTGAATTACTTCCTCAATCATTTTTTTGTTTATAATTTAGCAACCTCCACCAAACCAACCATGACGATGATTTCAATATCCTCAGTAAATTTTTTCGTTTGTTTATTTACGTTAAAATAGTCCTAGAAGAAAATGGGTAGGTACTAAAGGTGATTTTACTCTAAATTGTACATTTTGGAACCATATTTTCATTGACTGAGATAAAATTCGCGTTATGCGTTGAACGACCTGATTGTGTCAGCAGGATAAGGTTTTCAGTCGTGCGGTGATAACATTGTTTCGTCTAGATGATTATATCATACATTACTGCAGTGGATAACAAATCTTGTTGGCGACATTCAGCTTCTTGCACTATTCAAAAAAAAAAGCATTAAACAAACAAAAATTTGTTCTCTTTGACATAAATTTAGCCAGAGCGCCACTTGAACAATAAACAACGCCTTGCAAATCAAAATAGTATAATTGAGATTTATTGCGTATTGTCGCATTTGACATGTTCATTATATGTTTGGTATTTGAGAAAGTAGCAATAACGATTTATAGTACGCTGCTCAGGCTGACTCTTTAATATGCCTATTTAAATATGAGATTTACAGTAAGTATTGGGTAATGGACTGTTAAGGCCGTCAGTAAGTTAGATACATGTTTTATTTCTGTTCCGGGTATTTGTGCGTTGGATACACAATGTGACTGGCTTCGAGGACTGAAACTGATCATAATCCTCTCGGGAGCATTTTTACTTTCGAGTTGGCCATAATCGGTAAGTCGCTTTTGGGTCACGAATGTAATTAGTCCGAGATCGAAACCGTTTTCCCTTATTAGTTCAATTCCCATGAAAACAATATAGGTATAAACGGCGGTCGTCGACGGTAAAGTTCTGACCTAGGCCAACGCGTGCTTCATGGTTACTGCCAAGGTTAACATCAGATGTGTCTGCCTGTATTTGCCAAAGCAATAAGCAGGCAGAAATAAATTATCTAATAAGCATTCGACTTGCAGGTGGCAATATTTAAAACGCTTAGCTTGCAGTTTCCGAGATTCGGTACCGAAACGCTGCGCCAGCGTCTGGAACTTCCCACAACGTCTCATTAACTCTTGCAATCGGCTTTTAACCTTTTCGACAACGTCTGCGACCAGGTAGTTTGTTAAGAAAAATTCCATGAAAGTAATAAACGACTACAAATCAAATAACACACAAAACCAAGTCTGAATGATGTACCAGTTTAACAATTTGGGTACCGACGTTGAGTCAGTCACTGGTTTGTTGAACTGTACCGCACTTTTGTTGAATTTTGAAGGTTGACAAGAAAATCCGCTAAAAAATTGCATCCTCCTCCCACCCAACATTTTTGTTATTTTGCCGATACTTTAAGTGTGGTTGAATTGTACACACACCCTGTATGAATTATCACATATAACCGTTAAAAAAAAACGACATGAATGAACACATTGATACAGGTTTCAAATTGCCCTATCGGTCTAACATAAATTTGTATAACCGCGTTATTTACATAACCCGGATAGCAGACAAGAGCAACCGCATTATAATATGTAAAACGGTTTATCTGTGCTTTTAATCCTCTTAATTCGACTAGTGCGGATGATTTACATTTATATTATTCTTTAGTGCGCATTATGCAGTCACCATCTTTGTTTTGTAGTCAGAAATAAGGTGCAACCCAGACACCTGTCTTCAAATTCGCTGTCAGCAGATCAAGTTCACATTTTAATGTTTCTCACACTTGAATTTATTAGTGTAAGCAATTAGGACATTTGTAAATTTAAATAACACACAGATTTAGATCCAAAAAAAAATCCAAAGATAATAAATTTTTATTGGAACATCCTGTATATTTTCTGATTTCTTCATAGATCTTTTTCTACTGATTCCAAAAATATATAATATGTCGACATTTAGTTTAGCCCTTTTTAAATTTTTAAATAAAGTTTTTAATTAGTTTTGATTTTTTCAAAATCACATTTGCCATGAATAACGAACGTCATCATCATTTGACGTCACGATACACGGCCTACTATACTAGAAAGGTGCTTGTCAAAAATTTCAATATGGCGGAAATAGTGATGACAGTTTGCGTTTGTTTGTATTGTGGAAATTCAGTTTTTTGTGGATTAGATGAGTTTTTACGGTTTAAAATCAAAACTTGAGGTTATTTACTGCCGTTCATAAGTTTTTCAAGCCACATTGTAACAGCAATTCAGGAAAAAGCCCAACCGTGTCAGTTTTTTACTTTCCAAAAGACCCTGCTCGAACTCAACAGTGGTTGAACACTTTGAAGTGGAATGATTTTACTCCAACACTATACTCAATGGTAAGTACACGTGTTTTCTAGTACAGTAAACTTATTATAGCTACTTGTTACATGCACAGGTATGTGAGTTACATATTAAAGCATCCTTCATTGTGTGAGTAACAAAAATAATTTTGAATGAATGTTCTTGGTAATAACATAAGAACCATTTACCAGTTTTGCTTACCTAGTTTCAAGGATTTACAGATTTTCTTACATTGAACAGTGTTTAAACTAGTTTGTTGTGTGTTGTACTTTCCAGGACAAATGTTTTAACCAATTTGTTTAGGCTAGACTTGATTGTGCATAAAAAAGCTGTATTTATACATATCTGGATCAGGAATGAACCCTTTTTTGGTTTTTCACTCACAAAACATATTTTTTACTGCATTTTACGCCGCCATTAAAAGTAACATTTTAGGCTTTCTAGTATAGAGGGCGGTGCACGATAACGTAATTTTACAGCACAAAATTGACATATGTCAAGTTTTTGACACCTGTTTGGATTATTGTACCTTGTATTTTATTTGAGCAATCGGAAAATCTCTTTTCTAATTTCAAATATATATTTTAGTAAGGTTACGTTATTTTTCCAAAAATATGTTAACTTCCAATCAATTTTATGCGTCGTTGAATAGCCCCTTTTATTAGCTGTCCATGGAAGTATAAATGTCCTAGAGAAGTGTGTCAAAAAAGCAAGTTTTCAAAGGTAAAACGAAGAGTGTCAAATGTGTAGGTTTCTAAAACTCGCTTGACTTTAACGCCCCCTCACGGCAAAACCTCAACACCAAACAACCAACTTTATACATCAATGGAAAGCCTGTTTCATTGGCTATCCATTAACGTATAAAAGTCCTAGACAAGTGTAAGAAATAAGCAAGTTATTTAAAGGTAAAGCAAACTGCTTCTAACGGCAAAGCTGTAAAACCAACTTTTATGCATCAATGGAAAGCCTGTTTCATGGAGTATCCATTGACGTATAAAAATCATAACAAAATGTATCAATTAAGCTGGTTATTCAGGATCAAAGCAAGCAAATTGTTGGTAGAGGGACCACATTGTTAAGAAAACGAGTTTCTGGTCTCTGTATCTGGATTTTAAACCGACAAATTTTCACTGAAACTGCATATAGGGTGACCAAACTTTACCAATCTCCACTAATCACTTTTTTGACTCATTTTGTACACCAAAGAGGTGATTTTGGAGTACACCACTTGAAAGATAAGGAAAATCGGTATTTTTTGCGTGGTACACCTCAAAAAACAGCCGAGCTAAGTTTTGAGGCACTTTTTCAGAAAAATGGCGTTTCTGATCCCAAAATCCATTTTGTAATCCAGTTAGGGTAATATCTTCAAAACTATTACAGATATGGAAAAAGTTGCATAAAAATTCCTAGAGAAGGTGACTCCGGGCTTTAAACGGCAAAAGTCCTACTCTAATTTGATACAGGGTGGTAAAAAAAATTTTTGACAAGTTGTGACAGACTATTTTGACAGTTGAAGAAACAATACAATAGTTTCTTTTTATTAGTGAAATCTCAAATCTTATTTTAAGTTATATTTATCAAGAAACGTTACTCTCTTATTTTAAATTGTTATGTAACTCTTTATTTGCTGTATAACCCCACAATTTTTCGTCACATGGTGTGTTTATGAATTTTTCCAAACTATGTGTTGTAATATAATTTGTAGTAATTAAAACCCAAAAAAATGGCAAGATTCTTCAGACAAAAAGAGTACCAACAACAAGACGTGATGTAATGAACGGCACCACCTTATTTGCAGTAAAAGCAAGAGTTTTTTTACGACTTACGCAACTGACGAATACAGACAGAAAAGTTTAAAATGCCATTGAAAATGAAATTGCCGGCCACACATTAAAATATCTTCGCGTGCTATGTAAACAAGATTCAGACATGCCAACCAAGATGGAAAATCGAGTTGGTTGGATTAATAAAAGTGGTTTTTGTCGCTATCAAACCGTCCAAAAGGAATCCAAGGGCATTGTGTTCTTCAACGTTGGTAAATTTGACCAGCATAGGGTAGCAATTCATAAAATTGTTAAACAATGCCTTTGATATTGTTACACCAAAGATGAGTATTGTTTTCGCTGATGTTCGTGAACCGAGCAAAGACGGTTTTTCGTATCGCCATTCTCATCATCCGAGTCCAAAAAAGGCAACGTCGTGAGCATAAGAAAGTTTTTAATTTTAACTTCCCAGTGACTTACACGAACATCCTCAAGTTATTATTTTATTGTGTAGTGAAACATGCCGGGCCTCCGTAACAATAAATCGCATTGTTGGAACAAGCGGAAAATAATTTACTCTCGATGGCCAATACACTTTTAATACAATAGACCTTTTGTCGCGATATGCTAATGGTTTAAAGAGGGCTGATTTATTTTCAGGTGCATTTAATGTTACCTTTTCTCAGAGTTTTATTGCGCTGATCAAAAAAATTTGAAAAATTCTAATTTAACTATTGTTTGTTACCATACTAAACAATGAACGTTTAGAAAGTTATGTGGCAGGTGTTGCCGATAACATTTTTACAGCTCCATTGTTAACATTTATCACAATTTTCAGCCAGTGACTAACCAGGACTTTCTTGCTATAGAAGCCCAAATGAAGAGAGAGTAATAAAAGCGTGTAGCATTGCGCATTAAAGACAGTAACAAGGTGTAAAAGGTGAAACAAACACGAGATTCAATTTGCGATTACAGGCGTTAACTGTCATTTGCATTAATTCCGAGTAGGTGCCAACAATATCGTCGTATGTGTGACGATTCAAGTGGGTATGCAATTGACTTATTGATACTTCTATGGTATTGAAGTTTGATTGAATCAAAAGTGTCATCTGTCAAGTCTCATTTTTTTGTAGCAATTAAAACAAATATAAATACAAACAAGTGATTTCAGTGAGAAGCAAATTTCTTTGAATTCTAACAGGGTTAGTAATGTAGGCAGAAACTAGTTTGGAAAATTAAAAATTAGTTACTACAACAAAGACTATAAAGAATTTTCATTAATAATAAATATCTGGAATAATTAATTTAAAACACATTGAAAAATAGTGTTCCTAACAGTTAGTGAGGTTTTATAATTCATAATTCAAATACTGTTCAAGTTATTATTTGGTTTTCTCAAATAATTTTGTAAATAAATCAAGTTTGTTTGTCCTCCAGGAGATTAGTTATTGACATTTACACATGGTTGGTATGAAGGTCAAAATGGTGGTTGGAGGACAGCTTTAAGGCACATTTCTAATAAGTATTTTTGAGTTTCACGCGGCTTGGATGAAGCAAATTGTTTAACAAAATTGCAACCTAAAAATCATTTTTTTCATTCAATCAATGTTTTGGGGCACATTGTATTTACAGAATATTTTGAACAATAAACGAGTTCAGCCAATTCAGAATCATGAAAAAGCTGACTTTGATGCTCTAAGGATTTTTCATATTTTTAATTCAATACAATGTTGTTTATATTAATTGTAGTTCTCTCTCTGAAGGAAAACTGTAACCAATCAAATTAAGACCAGTACAACACAACAATAATTTAATAATAATCAAGGTTTAATCCTTGTTTACATTATCAAGAATAGAACACACATTGTTTGTAACTGAAAGTTAAGCTTATAGAAGATTGGTGGACCAATTAGTTTATCTGTCTTTAACTTGCATCAACACGTCCCAGTCTGAAGAAATTACGAAACGGACATACAAAAATTACCTCCTGCGGGCAGTGTAATTCATTAAACTCCCCGACGTACAATGTAAAATATCTCGGTAACCGATAAGTCCGACCGCAACATCAGCTTTCTTCAGTTTAAACTACAACTTGAAAGACTGACCACTAACGAGAGAGAGATAGACGGGTCGGGTGGAGATTTTAAAATGCAAAAGTTAAACCGTGAAGATCTCGGTTTCATGCAACAGGAAAGAGAAGCCATACTGACGGTTCAGGTATGAATTGATATCGTGAGAAATTCGAGAAATACCAACGAAATCGTTTAAAGAACTGCTGCGGGAGGCCGATTGTTCGTTAACTGTTAACTGCCAGAGTTTTGAAAAAATTAAATATACTTAATGATTTGTAGGTAAAAAACATTTTCAATGGGCTTATTGGGAAATCGACATGGTTGTTTCTTGCTCAACCCATAAATGGGAGTGTTCACTTTATTCAGAGTAATAGAGACTACTAACCAGATCATCTTTGAATTAGCTAAAATGAACTTTTTTCTATCGGAGTAGCTCTAAAGTGTTTAACGAGTATCGAGTTTAGTCCTTTCATTCTCGATATATCGAAGAGCAAATACCATTATCTTTGTGTCTGGAGACAAGACAGGTTTTCACTGTTCTTCAAACAAAAGCGTTTCAGTATTTGTATTGATTCTTCCTTTTCTCACGACCAAACCAACGGACAACAAACACAATAAGTGTAATAATTATTCTATTGTTGAGTATTTCTATTTACAATTTGCGTGCGCTTGTTTGGTTTTCTTGTTGATACGATTTTAGTCTTTTTTTTTAGAAAAAAAAGGGCATGAACTGCCAGTTGGTTACATTTTTCATTTAACCACTTTTAA
Organism: Ips typographus; assembly: GCF_016097725.1. Classification (NCBI taxonomy): domain Eukaryota; kingdom Metazoa; phylum Arthropoda; class Insecta; order Coleoptera; family Curculionidae; genus Ips; species Ips typographus. Next base: position 7,308,392 of record NC_138430.1, on the reverse strand, counting down.
TTGTAAATTATTGGAGACAAAAATTTGGGTTTTCCAACCGAAACCACTTCACGTTTTAAATTTTACTTTTTTTAAGTGTTTGACAAATACTACAAAGTGCAATACTTGCCACGATTAAACGGCTAATTTTGGTATAATTATTGTTTAAAAAAAGCAAGTAAAATTTTCTTGGCACAGACAATTTTTCAGTTTTGTTACTTATCGTCACTAAGGGTGATATTCCCTCGACGTGTTTTGCGCACATTACGGTGTATTCCGTTAACCCATCAATTAACACTTTTGAAATTAAATTTCAAACTGATAACTTGATCTAGAAAAATACAATTCAAAAATACTTATTAGAAATGTGACTCAAAGCTGTCCTCCAACCACCATTTTGACCTGCATACCAACCATGTATAAATGTCAATAACTAATCTCCTGGAGGACAAACAAACTTTATTTATTTACAAAATTATTTGAGAAAACAAAATAATAACTTGAACAGTATTTGAATTATGAATTAAAACCTCACTAACTGTTACAAACACTATTTTTCAATGTGTTTTAAATTAATTATTCCCTGAAATTGTTTTGTCTAGAATTCGTAGAAACCAATAGGATTATGTGTTTCTTAGTGCGGTCAAACTTAAACAATGACGAGAAAAAACGTATCTCTTTGTTGATCAAAGCCGCAGAGGATGAGCAAATGTTGAGATAATAAAATTAAAAAAAAATTGCCGTGCAGAAAATCCGTACTTTGTTACGAAACACTAATGTTAATTGGAATTGAGGAGTTTTTACGACACCATAAAACAGTTGCAAAAGTATCTTTTATTGCTCAATAATGCAGACATTAAAAAAACGTATAAATATTTGAGTCTAGGAAAAACTATTAATCAAGTGTGGGCTACCACACCGCAATTTATAATTATTTACTCAAAATTTTTTAAAAATCCTTTAGACTTAACATTAAAGTGGGACTTGAGGAGAATAACCATGTTTTAGTTTGGAACAATATAACAGTTTCACTTTTGTTTTGACGCATCACAGATCCACGAATTGCTCTAGTTTCCTGAAAGTATTCGCAATAACACGCACTTCTGTCAGTATTCAGCCTACATATTGTTGAATTATGATTCAAAACAGTTTACTCGAATATTAACCATATTGCCCCATCTAAAAGTAAAAAGAGCACTTTAGTGTAGTTTGCCGGTAATCGACAGGTTTTATCAAGTAAACAATATTGTAAAATTCTAAATATAGATTTGGAAAAAAATGTATTTACTCATCCGATTATCCAAATATTATTTCAAGACTGATTAGACTGGAAAATCGCTTTTTTTTATGTAGAGATTTATTTACTAATTACGGTGCATTACAAAGTAAGCGATTGTATTACGGTGCAACAAAATGGACAGTCTGAAGGACAAACCACTAACCACCCAGAACAGATTCCCCTGTAATTTTAAGATCAAAGTTACGTATCGAAACGCTTGTAATATATTACATAAATATTATAAGAACTTCTATTTGTTTAACCTTAATCCTTGTAGTCTAGCACACCAATTTTCCTAATTTATGATAGGCATTTTTAATGTAATCCAATTATTAGTCTCGACAAAACTACTTCAAATATATAAAAATTTCTGGATAAATTTAAACCAGGATTAGTGCATGCGATACCATGCCCGATAAAAAACTAGATAAACAATAATTATAACAGTTTTCAAGTGTTGCGTTTTATTATTAATGTATTATTATGATATTTGAAAGCGGTAAATATTGATATTACATGCATTTTTATGGTGTTTTACAACCATAAAATTTCTAAATTGTAGTGTTGGATCATTTCCGGATTTGCGATCATCATTAGCAGGATCACTGTGAAGCAGTTGAATTTTTAACGATAAAAATTAAATTTTCCTGGATATTTGGATTACCCTGAACGACGTAAAAAAATTATTTTTGGAACAAAAACATAAAAACTTTCCTCGTATAACATTAATGGTATTAGTTTTTTAGGTTTAGTTATTAATTTTTCAAGCAGTTTAGCCTCTATTTTTGATTAGGTAAAATAGTATAGCATTTAACAGTTTAAAAAAAATTGATTTATCAGTAAGTTATAATTAATGAAAAGCAGCAACTATAAGTAAAATGGTTCATAAAAAGGATTTGTATAGTAATTTTGAACTTACCCCAGTCATGAGCCTATCAGCGCCGGTACCTTCCTCATCCCTAAAATTGATATCTTTGTTGTAATTGGCTTCGAGTTCCCAAAAACGAGAATCGTTCCGTTCCACACGTCCCTCATTGAGTCCACTCGCGGTCAACGTATGTTCCGGTACGTTCGGTACGTGCTGTTTGTACACCAGGGGCGTAAGTTTCCTGGAGCCCCGGCGTCTGCTCGTGCCCCGTCCCGGACCGCAAGCCAGCGCACCCAGGACGAGCCCCAGGATAACCGCCGCCACCGCGCACCACCTCATTGCCTCACCTGGCCAACCTCATCACTACATCACCCTAGCGGCATGTTTCGACCAGTTCTAGCTGAACATGTCGCTGAAAACGTTTGGGAGAATCGCCGGCGATTGACTGCGATTTGCGAATCGAGATAACGTCCGGCACCTTTTATACGCTACTCAGAGTATCATCACTTGGTCGCGTTGTACCGAAGTAAGTCACGCACCTTATTGCCTTGGTCACTTTGGTACTTAGCTATGTGCATCAGGTAAGTACTTAGATGCACTTGTGTTGAGGTGAGGCGCAGACTGGGTGCCCCACTCGGCCCGCTTGGCCATCTTCGGAGCCTGCGCGCTGATTGGCCGGCGGGCGGGACCCGGCTGAGGCAGATGGTACCTGGGGCTCGCAAATCAACGGTCCTCGAAGGGTTCCTTGGCTTGCGAAACGCGTCGCGATCAAGAAGGCCGATGGTACCTCGGTAACAGGTCGTCGGGCACTAGGATACGTTTGTTGACGTCACAGATAGGTAGCAAAGACGGTTCGGGGCTGAGAATTTTCTACGGCTGGTTCTTTGCCCGGAATCGTCCATGTTTAACGACATCTATAAATAGAATTATCACACAAGCCGTTATTATACCCATTTATAATAAATTTTCTGATCAACTGATCAAAAATAATAAATTTTAAAAAAATGTCACAACAAACAGTATTTTTGGCTTTTGTTTCAGGATTATACGAAATTCATAAATGTATTCATAATTTGAAAAGTATCAACTTTTTATTAAAGTCATATTATGATATTCTGCTCAGTAATCCTCTAAATGATGACGTTGGGTTTTTGGGACACCCTGTTTAACTACCACTAGACTGACAGCCAAAAACTGCTTAACCTTTTAAGTTTTAGAAAAATTCCTAGAAAATTCAAACAATTTTTGTTGTTCAATAGCTGCGTGGAGTTGTATTTGACAATTACCACCATTGTGACAAATCTAAATAGACAGTTACACGTCACAACTGCCCAAAAACCACTCACAAAACTATAAAATGAATAATAATATGATTTACACTGATTGTATTGTTTTTAAGTAAGTTTGGTAATTTTATAGTTTTATGGAATGGTATTGTCCAGTTTCAAAGAATATGACAGATTAAAGAATGATTTAAAAAATCAGATACACATCACGACTAAAATTTCTACTCATGAACCTATAAACAAGCATTAAATACGATTTACAACTGTACACTAATTATAACAGTGCTTTTAAGCAAGTTTTGAGTGGTATTTGACAGTTGCCACCAATGTGACAGATTTAAATATGTCTAAAAGACGTGTTACCTGTCAAAATTTGACTAATGAAGCTTCAAGGTACCTTTAACGTAGTTTAATACTATTTAAAGGTTTTTCAAGTGACTTTGTCAGTTGACACGTTTGCATCAGATTAATAGATTTATAAACAAGCATTAAATATGATTTATACTGATTTGTGACATATTGTGACAGATCGAAATATAACCACAATAGACAGTTACTACAAATCAAAAACATTTGATGTTAGGTTAGGTTAGTAGATATTATATCTAGATGAATCAAACTTAAAAATAGAGGCAGACTTACAAAAAAGGGTAATATACAGGATGTTTCATTTAACAGAAACTTTTATATTTCGAATATATTTTAAGTGTAATAGACTTCAAATGAATTAATCTAGTTAGTGTAGCTGACTGGTTAGTTTTGCCCTGTATATACCTAAACTCGGTTTTCATCAAACTCAACTTGGTGGTTTTAAGCACAAAAAACCCACGGAATGTATCATTAAGAAAATTTTTTTTTAATCACATTTTGGGAATTGGAAAGCTATATGGAAATTACCATACTGCATAAAACCACACATTACAGTAAAGTCTAGGAAAAACCTAATTTATAAGAACGACACACAGCAGTAAATCATTTATGGTGTCAGTATTAGCAATTTTGTTGCGTCAAATTGAATTAGTATATTATTTTAATGTGATAATTCTATTTTTTGAGAAATAAATCAATGATTGTAAAAGTGCAACAATTTTCAGAATTAAAGTAGGTTATCTACAGTTCAGATAAAGCTAGGTTTTCGTTTTGGATTGATGTACTCTACTTCTCAGAATGTAGGTTTCTAATAAGCGAAGAGTAATATTCAAATTAAACGAATACGTCTAAAGTGAGTAAGCAGAAAAAGCGAAGCATCCGAAATAATAGGCAATTAACGGGATTTAATACTACTTATCTGGTAGTGTATACGCTGCTGAAGTAGTATGTTACGTATTAGGCAGTTTAATCCTAGTTAATCTAGTTATTTTTGTGACCCTAATTTACAACCATTTTAAAATTGATACGAAAATAATTTTAAATACGGATCAATTAGTAAAACAACGTACCTTTTCTGTTTTAAACACATCCAAACCAACTGAGAACACTGAATGTGACTGATGCGGAAGTAAAACTAGGAAAACATATCCGACATACATTCCGCGATGCAAATTTCCCTTATCGCGATCTGCAAAAACTCTATAGAATATTCGAGTTTGTTTTGCTATTATAGTGCGCATAAGTTACATCTACGATGCCCCAAATATACTCAAAGTAACCCAGAAACCTTGGTCTTAATAACAAACTCTATGAAATATCGCTTAACGTTAGGACTGCAATTTGTTGGTGTCGTTTTATCCGTTATTGCTCAATAATTAATCTTAATTGCTTTATTACTGACATATTTACATACCTGCAATGAGTCTGTTTATTTGAAATTGGATCAGTAATGCAGTTTCAAGTGGTGTCAACGTTTCGAAAGAGATACAATTTAATGTTTTTTAATTGGTTTTTTCTAAAAAAAAGTCTAAAAAGAGCAAAAACTGCCTACATAGCATGAGTCCAGATATGCAGTACTTGTAAATCACAGCACGAGTGAGTATAGTTGGTGATTGGTCATTTGCGTAAATAATACTACTGATTGTAGTGTGTGATTGGTCAAAAAATAGCAGCCAGCTGAAAGCTGCTTTTTTGACCAATCACAAACTAGTCACTGTGCTGTGGTTTACACAAATATTGCCCACATAAACTTAACATGTTGGTTAGTCCAAATGTGTCTAATGTAGTGGTTTGTGATTGATCAACAAAGCAGCTTTCAGATTGCTGTTTCTTTGGATTATTACATATTAAAATTATTATTAATATTTATACAGAGTGGGCCAGTTTTAAATGTCAATAATTCACCAATCCATAGCCAATTAAAAAATAAGTTGACATTCATTATGTCATTTTCCTGAAAAGTGCTTCCTAAGGAAAATACAGTCCTTCAAATTTCTGTTTAAAAAATCGTTTTTTTTGTCATAACTGTCAGACCGTTGGAGCAATATTGATCAAATTTGGAACAAGCACTTTATTACACGTTATTACGGTCAAAGACCCAAAACTAACCCAACCCAACTTAAAAATGGTCTTGGAAACGCAAAATTCACTTAAGAAGTTTGAAAAATATTATTGTAGCCAGTTTTCATAGTTTCCAGACAAACTAAAAGACTTTAGTTTTGAAAATTGAATTAAAAAAGATAAAAATTTCAGAAGCTTAAAAGTTGTGTATATAACCAGTTTTCATGCAAATCGAGAGACTTTAATACTAAAACTTGACTTGTAGACATAAAAACTACTTTTTCAACAATTTGTTACTACAAATTCATACATTTAAACCTTAAAAATTGACTTGAACCCCAAAATGTGACTGAACTAATGAAAAGTGACATCAGAAGCTTAAAATTTGCATTTGAAGTAAGTTTTCATAATTTGAAGACAAATTTCAATATTTTAGTCTTGAAAATAGTCTTAGATGCAGGACATTAACATTAGATTCATGAAAATTGTCTTGAAAACGAACTTTTCGTGCTTTTTACTTTGCTTTTCATTTTCTTCGAATTCTGGACTATTTTTAGTGCTTCAAAACTGCTTTCAGCTTGGAAAATCGAGTTTCAAGACTATCTTCACCAAGTTATTGACATAGCAAACTTAAAAAACAATTTTTACATTCTTCGTAGACTTAAAATAGCATTCCAAGCTTTGTCACTATTAAATCGACTTCTAGACACCTCAGTGCTAAAAATTCGGGTATTTCTTAATAAACTAGACTGTTTTTAGTGTTTTAAAGCTGTTTTCAGTGCCTCAAATCGAGTTTCAAGACTATCTTTACAAACTTTTTGACTTATCAGGCTTAAAAGCCAGTTTGTCCACTGACCATAATCTTAAAAATGTCATTTCAAGCTTCTTCACTATTAAATTGACTTCTACACTCATAGGTGCAATAAATTGTAGCATCTCTAAGAAATTCAGACTGTTTTTAGTGCTTTTTAAGACTGATTTCCAAAAGTCAAGTTTCTTCAGTAATAAAAGTAAAAAATGTTGGTACCAAATGCTACAATAATAGTCTTGAGAACTAATTTTTAGAAATAAAATAGTCCGAAAATTTAATTTACTTGTAGACTTGTTGTCCAGACCAGAAAATTGAGTTGTACACCAATTAAAGTCTTGAAAATATACTTTTGGACTCTCTTTTGTCCTAGTAAGGTCCTTTCTAGCATTAAAAGTCAACTTTTATACTATTTTTAGTAGTAAAAAATGAGTTTCATGCACAATACAATCTTTGTCTTGATTTCCGGACTTTTTTTAGTTCTTGAGTGCCAGATTCAGATACTCGACCAGGATGGCAGTCTGAGAAAGCGAATCATAAGACCATTCCTAGTAGTAAAAAAGTTTTTAGACTATTCAGTACAAATTTGGACTTTCACAAGTCTTGAATGTTCAGTTTTAAACTATAAAACGAATTTTTAAATTGAAATTTGGAGGACTGTATCTTCCTTAGGAATTGTTTTTCAGAAAAATGACACAATGCAAGTCAACTTATTTTTTGATTAGCTATCAAATGGTGAATTATTGACACTTAAAACTGGACCACCCTGTATATTATTAATTATTATATTATATTAAAATATTCTGAAAGATTTGTTTGGGCTGGGTTTGATTATTGATATAGGTTTAGTGACAATCTGTAATCAGTAATAAACAACCAACGAACCCTAAACTGAACTACTCTAAACGTAATCTTGTGTAATCATGTTGTTTCTTAGAAATTGTACTTATCAAGGGTGGTTACTTTGCTGGGGTGTAACACATAAAATCCGTAGGTCACCTACCTTTACTCTATCATCCGTTATTAATACATTCTCCAAAGGAACCCATTAATTTAACACCTATACTACAGCTCAGCTTACAATACACTTTGCGTTTTTGAGCAGTACGACCCCGAGATAAGCGCGACGCGAATCATAAAAGCTGTTTAGACCTACGCCAGTTTACGAGATATCAACGTGATCCCAGTACGAACCACTCTAATAGACTGAGTTTACCTAGGAAAGATAGACAACGTATTATAGGATCGAGGGAAAAAAAAAATTGATAAAAATATGTAAACATTATAACTCGTCTTTCAGGCCGCGTTAATTCTTTGTTTGATTTGTAAATAACGCACTCTGGCTTGTTTAAATTTGTTCTTTGATCAGACGTTTGGTTTACGTTTTGGGTTTTTTTTAAGGAAATGCCCTTATAATTTCGTATTCAGGGTGTCCTGATTTGACCTGAAGATTTTTAGTTGAAATTAATGAGACAGAAAGTATCAACATAATTTGTATTAATTTGCGATAAAAAAGAACAGATAACAATAAAACGACGGCACCTTTCTTTCATCCACCTCCGCTGTCATACGTGATACCGGGCGGTCGACTTGTTTTGATTAGAATCTGTAAACAGAGTGCAGTTCGGTTTCATTTCTTCTAGTTCTTCTAGTAAATTACCTGTCCGGTACTGATTGATGGCCCTTTTGTCACTGACGATGCCTTTTTAGTAGCGCTTCCAGTACATTGTGGAAACGAGAGCAGACAGGGATGGACTTGCCAATCAACTGCTTGCAGTTTTCTACTCCACGAATTGTCCCTTAACTCACCCACCTGAAACTTAATGTCTGCAACAATTTGTACCAGAGCAAAGTGTAGGTTTAGTTGAACAAAATACCTGTCAGATATGAGCTAATAAATGTCAAGCCGTCCCTGTATACTAACTATCTAGCCGGGTATCTCTTTGATGTCGCTAAACATTAACTTTCGCTCTTTCATTTTCTATTTCTACCAACAAATCAGCTATCAGAGGTGATTTTTAGTATATGGTCAGTTTAAAGGATTTTTATACAGGGTGACGTTTTTACGAAACAACATTTTTATTTGTAGGGTTATGTTCAAAACGAGAAAAGTGTGTTTAAACCCCTTCGTGGAAAAGTATGTGGTCCAATCCTTCAATCAAATAAAATTTGATTATAATATGGTATCGCCAAAATAATCATTAATAAATTGGTAAAAAAAAAATAGAAATTTGACTTTTTCGGTTTCTGTTGGATATCTCCGGATGTAAGGAAAATTTTGTGATTAATTTTTTACTATATTAATTAACTATTAAAAGCGCAACTTTGCCTCCATTTAACTAAAACTCTATCAATTATACTTTCTGAGATAGCAATGCTAATACATCGAATTTGTAACACCCTGTATATACAGTGTGACCCATTTAGAATGGAAACACCCCTATAAAATTTTAGGTTATTAACCGATTTCAATGATTTTTTTTTTGAAATAATCAGGAATGAAATATCTATTACGGGAGAAAATTTTAAATATTTATTTCAGTTTTCAGGTCATATTACGATACTTTTTCTTGATAGAAAATGCAGAATTTTTATTAGCGATTTTTTTATTGAAAAAATTACTACGCCACTGGATCTATAGTGCTTTCAAATAGCTGTGACCAAATTTTTTTTTTTTTTTATTTTTTTTTTTTTTAGAAATTAATCAATTAATAATTAATAATAAACAAGTAAATAGTAACACCATTTCTATGGCAACAGTTGATGCAGGGTGTTCTTTTGTGACCCGTTAGCTTAGAGGATTTTTGAATTTTAATTTGTCATAACTTTGGTTATTAATGAATGGATTTTCATGAAATTTTGGTCACAGCTATTTGAAAGCACTATAGATAGAAAATCGCTAATAAAAATTCTCTATTTTCTATCAAGAAAAAGTATCGTAATATGACCTGAAAACTGAAATAAATATTTAAAATTTTCTCCCGTAATAGACATTTCATTCCTAATTATTTCAAAAAAAAAATCATTGAAATCGGTTAATAACCTAAAATTTTATAGGGGTGTTTCCATTCTAAATGGGTCACACTGTATGTAATCATTTTTTTCTGGGAGTGGTATTAGATAACCAATAATCCATATTTGTTGAAGATAGTATCATTTACTAATTTTTTTTGTATCGAATTGACGAGATGGTACCATTATCAAAATAACCTAAAAAATAGTCACTTAAGCACTTTTCCATCGACCGTGTATTAAAAGCTTTTTTCTAATTTTGGCATATAAAGTGACACTTTTCAAAACTGAGTGACAAAACGTTTTCTCTCTCTCTAACAATCACTTTATGTAACTAGTTATGAAAAGTTCATTTCATCACTCCCTGTTTTTATGCATTTCCGTAGAAACATATGGGCGACATCCATCATAACATGTCGTTGTCACAGTTTATACAAGGTGCTATGTAAGTGAATATTTGTGTTAAATCACTTTAAAAGATGGTTTTCACAGCTTTTTGGTCAAAATTAGAAAAAATTATGTATGCTACACGTTTCGAAAATGTCTTATTGTGTAACTCATTCAAATTGTAGGACCTAGCTGCGCTCGCCCTACAAACATTCATTCGTTACACAAAATCGAACTTTTCGTAACTGGTTACATAAATAGCTATTTTAATGGACGATACCGAGTTTATTAATTGTCTAAGAATCGTTCATAATTAACGACTTCTTAGTGCATACTTTATAGTATGTAATAAATAACTTACATACGAACTAAAATAAACTTTTAAAATTTCAAGGATGATCAAACTCCATCTTAATTAAAATTTAATTTGTTTAAGGAATCGCAATACGGCAACAATTTTTAGAGATTAGGAGACTGCGATAACCGTTGTTGTTGGCGAAAAAAAAAAAAAGTATTATCAGACATCGTGAATTATTGTTTGGAGCAGGTTTCGGTGCGCCTCAAAAAGGGTCCCAACCATCACTTCAAAAGGCGTTAAATTAATAGTTTACGGGCTGAAAGATATGACTACCTTGTTAATAAGTACCCACGCGTTTTCTTGGGAACTTGACCTCTGCAGCGAGCGTGGGTTCCGAACTCATTGCGAATCATATGAATTTATTAAAATGCAAGTCCATAAATCCCTCCCAAGGCTCGGACTCCTAGATGATGCTATGTCAGCGTCCTGGAAGTTGAACCCAAAAGGACCGCCGGAACCATTAAACCAAAACTATAGTTTCGGCCATGTGCCTCGATATATCTTTTCATCGGAAACTTGACCCTAAAATTGCAATAAATTTCTTCCTACCTTTTCTTGTTCGGTCACATTACAAAACCGAAGAGCCGAACGCCACAAAAGGAATGAATACCTCTACGGGACCGCTCGCAGGCGAAATATTTTGACAACTGAGGTGAAAGCAACATGGGCTAATGATAAATTATAATAGGCCCACAGTTACGATAAGTTTTTAAGCTAAATGGGTGGTTAGGAAGAAATATTGTCGCTTCTATGGGTGACTGTGAAAAATTCAGCACCTACTAGAATGATAATTTCAGTCAGTTGATTTCGATAAGGTGAGCAAAATAATTACAATTGCAAATAGTGATGAATCGTACTTTATTATTAATTACTTTAAGTTCGTAATGTTCTTTCAGAGAGATTATTTTTTAAAACTGTTGTAATATTCTAGTGAATCTGAATGTTTCAACATCGGACTATTTACAAGCATACATTTTGTCCTTAACAATTTGCCAATTCAAAAAGCGGTTTCAAGGTAAATGTTAATATTTACAAAAGCTGATTACTATTCAAGAAAAATTCCAAACGAGACCCAAGCACGCTTTAGTCCTTCGGACTGTCCTGCAGCCCATTGAAACAATAGAGGGTAACCACATGACAAATTGACCAGACATAACCGACTAGATTTACGATGTATTCGTAAAGTTTCGCCCTTTGTTGGGATCGAACGTGTTAATGAATGACGTCTACGATGAGAAAAGCGTGATGTTGTTATTTTGAGTTAACGCGTTAACGGAAAGGCCTTTGCCATCCGAAAACAAAAAGCGGCACTGTTTTGAGGGTGGCCCGTATTCACGAAGAATGTCGAACAAAAGCACTAACTAGCTTGACAAATAATTTGCTATGCAGGCCGGAATGATGTGAAGGAGTTGCGCAAATATTGAAAACATTTTCCGGAAAAGTGAAGTTGAAAAAAAAACTGTTTTATCGAAATCTTTTGCGGCTAATTATGCCAAAGAGGACGAAGAAGAAGAAAGCGAAACGTAAAAAACGGCCGAACGCCATGCAATGAACAAACGGTTAATCTCGAGGGTCTCACACACACACGAACGGGGCACCGGACTACAAGCAAACGGGGCCCCGAAAACATTCATTAGTACAACAACTGTCACCTGATAAAAGAGCGGCCGTGTCGGTCGAGAAGTTCCAGTAAATCTTCTACCAAGTTGGGTGGCGATACCGGCTCCTAAAGAAGCGGAAAGGACACTAAAAACGAGGTTTTTAGATAAAACCCCTTTTTAATTTATTGGTCTTTAAAATCGATCTTCACTTTAAATTCTTCATTTGAAATATAGAAGAGTTCCTGTGGTTTTGTCACTTATCTTGTCTTTTCATCTTCACCGATCCCTGAAATAGTGCACAATGTTTTAGCAAGATTTTCAGCATTTATGAGAAAGTTTTTGAATTGATTTCATTTAATTATCGGTCAGATAAATTCGTCTACCTTTTTTTATAAAAAAAAAAACGGCCCTGGTACCCAAACTCTTTGTGACCATTCTTCTATAACGAGGACCTAGGTCGTTTGTAGGCTGGCGCTTGTTCCGACGCGACGTTATGACAATTTTAAAAGGACTTCTGGTTCGATTTACGTTCATGTTTTATTGATGACCGGGTATACCAGATAGCTGATGGAATCTCTTCGCCGAAACTGTTTTTGGCGCTCTTGGATGGTCAAAAAATGCTTGTTTTTTCTGGTAAATATTCTAGCATATTATTAGAATAACTTACCACAGCTTGGGCTAAGATTTGTTTTGACTGTGACATTTTACACTTATGCTAAGTCTACATAAAATTAAACTAGTAGCAAAAATCTGTCATATTCGTTTTTGAGAGAAAAAAGGGATATTGATGTAAAAAAATTATAAAAAGTAAATATTTTACTTTACCAGGAAAATTTGACCAGTAAATTACAAATACTGTGTTTCTGGCAGTTCAAACTTTGACACCGCTTTTCTCTCTGACTGTACCAAATTTTGTAGTGTTCCTTCAGGTTTTTGAATAGGAAATTTAATGAGGAATCAAAAAATGCGCTTAAAACAGAAATTTTCTTACTCCAAGTGGGTTTTACAGGCGATTTTGTCCCTGACTGTTCTTTGAAACTCTGTTTCTGGTAGTTCAAACTTTGACACCGCTTTTCTCCCTGACTGTACCAAATTTTGTAGTGTTCCTTCAGGTTATTGAATAGGAAATTTAATGAGGAATCAAAAAATGCGCTTAAAACAGTAATTTTCTTACTCCAAGTGGGTTTTACAGGCGATTTTGTCCCTGACTGTTCTTTGAAACTCTGTTTCTGGTAGTTCAAACTTTGACACCGCTTTTCTCCCTGACTGTACCAAATTTTGTAGTGTTCCTTCAGGTTATTGAATAGGAAATTTAATGAGGAATCAAAAAATGTGCTTAAAACAGTCATTTTCTTACTCCATGTGGGTTTTACAGGCGATTTTGTCCCTGACTGTTCTTTGAAACTGTGTTTCTGGCAGTTGAAACTTTGACACCGCTTTTTTCCCTGACTGTACCAAATTTTGTAGTGTTCCTTCAGGTTATTGAATAGGAAATTTAATGAGGAATCAAAAAATGTGCTTAAAACAGTCATTTTCTTACTCCATGTGGGTTTTACAGGCGATTTTGTCCCTGACTGTTCTTTGAAACTGTGTTTCTGGCAGTTCAAACTTTGACACCGCTTTTTTCCCTGACTGTACCAAATTTTGTAGTGTTCCTCCAGGTTATTGAATACGAAATTTAATGAGAAATCAAAAAATGCGCTTAAAACAGTAATTTTCTTACTCCAAGTGGGTTTTACAGGCGATTTTGTCCCTGACTGTTCTTTCAAACTGTGTTTCTGGCAGTTCAAACTTTGACACCGCTTTTTTCCCTGACTGTACCAAATTTTGTAGTGTTCCTTCAGGTTATTGAATAGGAAATTTAATGAGGAATCAAAAAATGCTCTTAAAACTGTAATTTTCTTACTCCAAGTGTACTTCACAGGCGATTTTGTTCCTGACTCTTCTTTCAAACTGTCTTTCTGGCAGTTGAAACTTTGACACCGCTTTTCTTCCTGACTGTACCAAATTTTGTAGTGTTTTTTTAGGTTTTCGGTTAGGAAATTTAATGAAGATTCCAAAAATGTGCTTAAAATAATCATTTTCTTACTCCAAGTAAGTTTTACCGGCAATTTTGTCCCTGACTGTCCTTTAAACCGTGTTCAAATTTCAGACCACAATTTCAACTGATTTGAAAATTTGTTGCACCAGATCAGTTTTTCCTAAATAACTCGAAAACAGTGAAAGTTACAAAAAAAAGACCAAAAATGTTCCTAATCAACTCCTTAACCCAACATCGTTAGTTTGCAGGACCGTTTTTGCCTCCAGTATACAGGGTGTGCAAGCAAAGCATGGTGGTTCACTATTTTTGTCACCTTGTACGCAATTTTTTAAATAGAATTTTTTACTCTACACCACTGGAAAGAGGAGCTCAAAACGGTTCTGTTAAGTGGTTGAACCACCCTGAACTCTTAAAAATAACCGAGTTACAGGGTGTTAAAATGTCAAACCACAATTTCAATTAATTTGACTATCATTCATTGAAACTACAATCCAATTTTCACTTGATTACAGCGACCATTGCACTCCTAAATCAAAATTACATCCTTCTAGTGACCATATTGTTCAAATCATAGCTACTGTATAACAAATTAGCGGCACATCTAATCAAATCTGACAATTAAAACTAAACAAGGTTATATTATAGAATTAACAGCATATTACGTTTCGTTCATGAAAAATTTTAGAAAAACTTGCATTCAGACTTGTTATTAGTACAGGGGGTGCAAGAAAAGTGTAGTGATTCAGATTTATGACTTTTTAGTCAAATTAATGACAGCCAGGACAGGAAAATGATCTTTCAAGCAAATTTTAGTTAGATCCCTAAATTTACTGGTAAAATTTTCCTGTCACACGGTTAATTTACGACCATTCTTATTTAAAAATTATAATAATTATTAAAAAAAAAAAAAAATAAATTAAGTATCATTTTCAAGGCTTTTTCAACAGTAATTTATTACTACTAACTATAGTTAACCATTTGGCACATTCCTATTTAGTAATTGTACGGGAGTGAAACGTTAACAATACTTTAGAAATTGTGATTTACAACTCAGTGTCCCTTAGCTTATCTCGGTTTAACAGAGAAATACACGGTAGCTAATTCCCCCTATAAAACTAGAACTTATAACAAAGAACTAGAGCAATTTAGAACGTTAAAGAAGTTTACGACGATCCTGTAAATATTTTCTAGTATTAAACGTCTGGTATTCAATGGCCTCCTGTAGCTTGTTGACTAATTATGAGGCGTTTTAACACTTAAATTACTTCATGGTAGTACAGATGATTTTATGCCACGCCATTATGGCGTGATTTATACCTTGAGGAAACCGAGAATTGTGACATTTCTCGTTCTAGCGCATTTTACGATTATTTTATAGAGCGTTCTTATACCTATAATGTTTAATACGTTCCTGGAGCTGGTAACGCAAGCTGTAAGTAAAAGATTGTGTTACACACAAGATAACAATATAAAATTTCCGAAGACAAAATATACATTGATACTTACAAATATTCAATGCAACCCAAGTGCGTTCACCCTTACAGCTAATATATCAAGACGTGTGATATCTTGTTTAGTTGAGTTGGTAACCAGTCAATTTTTTGTTGTTGATTTTATAGTGTGATTGACGTCAGTCACTCTGCTCCATTGCAAATTTACACAATTTCAATTTTTCCCGTCCAATCTGATCGATCATTTCCCATAAAGTTCAACGGCAATTTTCCATCCCACGTCGTTGCACACGTTAACCGCATAGTTAATGATTTTCACTTCTTCAACGGATCCTTAAGTAGATGCTGAATTTGTTTTAGAATCTTAACGTCCGCTTAAAAAGCTTTCTAATTAGTAAATACCATTACTTGGGTAAACAATACGGCTTTAACTTGATATGGTACTTAAATTGCTGTTCGAGTCATCTGGATGCATTCTTGCATTTGATTGCAACCGCTGCATTTTCTACCAACAAATTACAGCTACAGGAAGTTGTTTTAGTTATTTTAACCTAAAAATTGATTAGTACCTAAAATCCAAAATCTTTTCTTGAGAAACATGACTTAGACTACAATCATATAAAATTAAAAAATCTGGTAGTGTGGGTGAACAATAAATCACGAGAGTTATCCCTGCCCTACATAGCAGCCATAATTAATCGTCCATATTGTAATATCCAGAGATAAAAGAGGCGAAACAATGCATTTGTCGCAGGTATAAGATTCCTGTGCGCCAGGGTATCAAGATACATAAAAATATAACAAATGACCCTAATCTATCATTCAGAACGAACACAAAATCTGTGTTAACTTGATGACGCCCCGTCCTGAGAGCATGTCGGTGTAAGGTATACATGTCGATTTAATGATAGATATCTCGTTAAACATCCTTTTGTTCGGCTCTTGCGACACGATCAGCGTGGGCCCCTTTTTATTTCCGGTCCGAGGCATACCGAACGAACCATTTTGGTTGGCCAAGCGCCCAAAAATGATCAAATATCATCAATTAAAGGGTACCGTTAAAGGAATAGTCCATTTTTTTTGTTCTACCTGATCATCAAGGCTATACCAACTTTTAGAGTTATTTTACTCCATTTACAATTCCGAGATATTAAAATCAAAAAAGCATTTTACAGTATTTCATTTCTACAAAAAAGGTTTCTGCCTTACTTGACTGTTAAACTCTCCGAGAGATGCAAAATCGACAAATTACGCTAATCGAGTTTTTAAACCTTACAAATCTCATAAAGTATGTTGGTTAGGAAATACAGAGTGTTTAATATGGATATTGATAAAAACCAATTAACCAAAAAATATGAAAGTATTATTGCTCAATTTTCCTCCTGTCTTGCATGAAGCCGGAATCGCGGATAAGTTTGAACATTAGATAATCAGTATACAGGGTGTTTGATATTTGGAATCTATGTCAAATTCTAGACCTACTTGATGTAAAATGATCGATATTCAATTGTTTTTGCTTTAGCAGCCTTACTTTGACCACCCTCCTCAAAAGCAGAAATTCCCAATTTGAGCGATATTTTGGTGCACTTTTCCAGAAAATCGTCCATAACTCGCTTATTTGAAACACCCTGTAAAAAATCACCGTGTAACAAAAGAAGGCTAATGAACGGGGGCTATTACGTGAAGTTGAGCGGGTACGGTTAAGTTGCCCTGTTTAGCCGCTAGAGGGCGTCAAAGTTTTTTACCTTCTATACACTTTTTTGGTACCATGCACCGTTTTACCTTAAAAAATTAAAAACTAGAATTGTCAAGAATTTTCACCTTATGATTTTTTTCAGAAAATTTTTTATTTTCAAAATTAACCTCAACTGCTTAAATACTTTCAGGTTAATAGCACAAAAATGACGTAAAGTGTCATTTGTCAAAATGTCATTTTGCAAGGGAGCCACGCCCTGAAGTGTCAAAATTGACATAATTTCAAGGTCATCTCGGAAACGATGCCAGTTAAAGCAAAATGGACGTTAGATTTGTGTTCCCCAGGTTCAAATTAGTTAAAAAAATCACTTTGATTAAGGAAAATCCAAAATGGTCGCCGTTAGTATAGTAGGCTCAAAAAATCCTCTAATTTAGATTAAAATTCCGTGCACTTTCCCGGAAAATCGTCCATAACTCGATTATTTGAAACACCCTGTATAAAATTACCGTATAACAAAGAAACGCTAATGAACGGGTCTATCACGTGACGTTGAGCGGGTATGGCTAAGTTGCCCTATTTAGCCGCTAGAGGGCGTCAAAGTTGACTCTCGTTTTTTGCAGTTTTTTCCCAATATCTCAGGAACGTTGCAGGTTAGGGGTCTGAAGTTTTTACCACAAATGCATTTCTGTACACTACTAAATAATAAATAATAAAATTTTCAGGAAAAATTTCCTTAAATTTAGTTTTTCGGAAAATTTACATCCCTGTTGGCAAGTCACAAAAACAATTACGTGAATCCGGTAGACAGGCCGGTTTTGATGACGCTACTGATATTTGACATTAGACAACTCGGTATATATCACGTGACAGTCAACTGTTTTATTGGACTGCTAGTCACATGACTACATTAAGAGCAGCTATTTTGATTGAAGCCTCTGTACATACAAAAACCAATTTTTATTTTCTTTTGAGTACTGGAATAGTGAATTAAATTAGTATAATAATAATAATTTATAACCTAATATTACAGTTTAAACTCCAAATGTAAACAATTTACTGAGAGTGGCAACCTTCAACAATAATGTTTGTTTTAAAACAAATTGGTTTTATAAATAATTTATAAAGTCACTTTGGCTACTTTTATTCTCTGTTTTAAAAAACAATAAATTTAAAACCGATTCTAGTAAGGTTAACCAACAATGTCCTCTGGACTGTAGCAAGATAACTTGTGACGTATTAGGATCACAAATTTGGGACGTCCTATTATTGGGAAATTTAGGGAATTCAAAATAGGACGTCTTGGGGTCTTTGGGGGTATAACACAGGGTTTTGTGGATTTTCTTAAGTGCATTTTGGTGTAGTTACCATCCTCCCCTATACATGAACAGAAAAATGTAACGGTTTTTTAACTGTATAGTAAACAAACAATGACACGCTTTAATAAGATCATTGTGAACGATGCAGCTAATTCAACTCGATCATGTTAAAGACCTGTAAACAAGGAAAAGGCGTAATTGTTTCTTACATGACACGCTCGGTAAACGTATACAATTTAATTAAAATACAAATCGTATGCAAATAAACGAGAACAGATTTGCTTGTACAGGTTAATGCGTTTTACATTTCCATATACGCAAAGTAGAATCTGGAATTATTTGATTGATTTGTTAATATGTTAACTTACATTTTTGTTTTCTGGGTTGATTAGTACAGGAAAGTGTTTTCTGTGGGGTTGGGTTCATTTTAGTGCTTTCTACCTCCAAAATTCCTGCGATTTGGCAACGGAAAGTTGTACTTTTCCAGGTTAAAAATTCAGATTTTCTGTACTGATTTGAAAAATGATTTGTTATTATGTTTATTTATTATACCTTCTACTCTTTTTGTTGTGTGGTAACCAAAAAATATGAATTTTCGATTCTTATTGATAAAAACCGTCTCGACAGCACAAAATGTTAATTATCCAAAGTCTAAGGAATATAATTCATGGTGCGGCCCGTTATCGTAAATCGGCAATCTTCCAAAATAACCAAAACGTTTTAGTTACGTTTTTAGTGCTCCTATATAAGAGAGTGAGACTGGTCAGCTATATACTCTTTTACTTGCATGGTTGCCGCTACCAGCCGAGCAGTCGTTGGGTTCTTTTTTTCATTTTGCTCATATGGTACCGCACGTCGTTCTGGTTGTCTTCTTGAGGAAAATTAAATTGGTGGAAATTTGTGATGCTCGCTCACCATTTCGGTTGTGGAATGTTTGGATTTTTTTTCTGAGGGGTACCAAATCTTGTTTCGGCTGGTTCTGGGTGAGCAGAAAAAATGTGGCAACATCGTTTCAAGGGTCCAGCGGCTTGGATTTATTTCCCACGGACCGAGGAATGTCGCGGCGTGACCCCCTCCCCTCCCACACTTTATTAACCCGCAAGAACAAAAGGCAGCCACAGTTCGAATTGTTGACTGACTTTATTGCGCGGTTTATTAATTGATTTTTGAGCTAAATTTAATTATTTGTCAAATTTCCTTGATTTTAACAAGGTTTCGATCTTATTCGACCGTTGAAGTCTCCCAGTCTTTTAGGAGTTTTAAGCCAAAACCTTCAGTCCTTGTTTTCTTGTATCTTGTTAACATGTTATTGCACTTTTCTGACTTACTTCGATGAGATTTACATGATTATTCCACTCACCAATGGTAACGTTAAAGAAAAAAAAAAGAAATTGGGTCTTGTTAACTTTAGGTATCCACCAATTTTGAGTTTCTTTTTTTAACAGGTAGATTATGGCTTATAAAGTATAGAAAACAAATAAAATTTGCAGAAAATACAAAAAAAAATTCGGAAAACGGGGATAAAATGAAAATTATATTTACATAATTAATAACTTTAACTTTGAAAACTGCAGCTTTTAAATACTGAAATGATGCTTGGCAACCTAAACTAACCTGTCTGTCCTGTTAGTATAGGAAGCAAATATTGTTTATTTTGTCATTTTTGTTTATTATTTGAAATAACTGAAAAACGTTTTCAATTTCCACTGCGCACATGCACACGCACCACGTGTAGAAAAAGGTAAACAAAGATAAACAAAATATGCTTTTAACCTTATAATTGAAATTTTCATACTTTTTTGTTCTGTTATTTTATTCGTATAAATTCACTTTTTTAATAAAAACCATTGATTTCATTAACCGTCACTCGGGTAAGCATAGGTTCACCTAGTATTTTTTTATTATACAGGGTGGTCCAGTTTTAAGTGTCAATAATTCACCATTTGATAGCTAATCAAAAAATAAGTTGACTTGCATTATGTCATTTTTCTGAAAAACTGGAAACTGGCATTCAAGAACTAAATAAAGTCCGGAAATCAAGACAAAGATTGTATTGTGCATGAAACTCATTTTTTACAACTAAAAATAATATAAAAGTTGACTTTTAATGCTAGAACTGACTTTACTAGGACTAAAGAGCCCAAAAGTATATTTTCAACACTTTAATTGGTGTGCAACTCAATTTTCTGGACTGGACAACAAGTATAGAAGTAAATTAAATTTTCGGACATTTTATTTCTAAAAATTAGTTCTCAAGACTATTATTGTAGCATTTGGTACCAACATTTTTTACTTTTATTACTGAAGAAACTTGACTTTTGGAAATAGTCTTAAACTCGATTTTTCAGTCTTAAAAAGCACTAAAAACAGTCTGAATTTCTTAGAGATGCTACAATTTATTGCACCTATGATTGTAGAAGTCAATTTAATAGTGAAGAAGCTTGAAATAACATTTTCAAGACTATGGTCAGTGGACAAACTAGCTTTTAGGCCTGATAAGTCAAAAACTTTGTAAAGATAGTCTTGAAACTCGATTTGAGGCACTGAAAACAGCCTTAAAACACTAAAAACAGTCTAGTTTATTAAGAAATACCCGAATTTTTAGCACTGAGGTGTCTAGAAGTCGATTTAATAGTGACAAAGCTTCGAATGCCATTTTAAGTCTATGAAGAATGTAAAAATTGTTTTTTAAGTTTGCTATGTCAGTAACTTGGTGAAGATAGTCTTGAAACTCGATTTTCCAAGCTGAAAGCAGTTTTGAAGCACTAAAAATAGTCCAGAATTCGGAGAAAATGAAAAGCAAAGTAAAAAGCACGAAAAGTTCGTTTTCAAGACAATTTTCATGAATCTAATGTCAATGTCCTGCATCTAAGACTATTTTCAAGACTAAAATATTGAAATTTGTCTTCAAATTATGAAAACTTACTTCAAATGCAAATTTTAAGCTTCTGATGTCACTTTTCATTAGTTCAGTCACATTTTGGGGTTCAAGTCAATTTTTAAGGTTTAAATGTATGATTTTGTAGTAACAAATTCTTGAAAAAGTAGTTTTTATGTCTACAAGTCAATTTTTAGTATTAAAGTATCTCGATTTGCATGAAAACTGGTTACAAACACAATTTTTAAGCTTCTGAAATGTTTATCTTTTCTAATTAAATTTTCAAAACTAAAGTCTTTTAGTTTGTCTGGAAACTATGAAAACTGGCTACAATAATATTTTTTAAACTTCTTAAGTGAATTTTCCGTTTCCAAGACAATTTTTAAGTTGGGTTAGATTAGTTTTGGGTCTTTGACCGTAATAACGTGTAATAAAGTGCTTGTTCCAAATTTGATCAATATTGCACCAACGGTCTGACAGTTATGACAAAAAACCGATTTTTTAAACAGAAATTTGAAGGACTGTATTTTCCTTCGGAAGCACTTTTCAGGAACTTATTTTGTAATTGGCTATGGATCGGTGAATTATTGACATTTAAAACCGGACCACCCTGTATTTAAAAATAGACTTTGATTACTTTATGCGATTGGCCACTAGGTGGCCATAGATAACCCTGAATTCAATTCGAATTGAATACTACATGAAAACGTGGTCACAGGGTGGTTCGTTCTGTAACAGTTTTAATAGGAACCATTTTATTTCACCTTGTATATCAGTTTAAGATATGATAGAAAAAATAACCAATTTGGTCCTTACATTGTAGCAAAACCAGTCCACTGTGGTAAATCGCCATAATAAAATATACTATATATCCAGTCGTTAGTTAAAACGACGACGGTACCGAAGGCCTTAAAGAAAAAATGTGCCAATAAAAGACATTCCACCGTTTCTGAAAGCGACTACATTTATTTAATCGTTCGTACTGTCGGAATCATTTAACCTGACGTGACAAATATAATAAGATAAAGGTTTAATTAATTAAACACTCATTACTGCACGGGAACGGCCAGATATCGTGGGTACTGGTTCGGTTCTGCTCCTCTTGCCGTTTACGGCAAATTCGATGAAGACGTAAAATACCACATTACCAACGGTCTTCAGCTTGACTATTAGTTGACTTCTTCTCTGGCCTACTTGTTAGTCTTAAGAAAACCGATCATCAACCGCCTGAAGATAGTAGAGTAGGCTGGCATTAGTATAAATGATCCCCTCTTCTCAACGGGCCAGGTGCTGCGCGCATGTTGCTGCGTGTGTGGTCCAAGGCGGAGAATTCGAACTTGCACGGTCGTTGGTTGTTGGTTGGGCAACCCGAAGCAAGGTTGAAGAAGACGCGTGCCACTGCTGCGTGTGTGGTCAAAACAAGACAGAAAATCCGATTTTTCAGTGGTTATCCACACATTTAAAAAGTAGTAAAAAAAGACCATCAGTAATAGTAATTGAACCTTCATGGAGTAAAATAAAATATTGCCAAAATTGCACTTTTTGCAAAAATAGTAATTTTTCTGATAAAATGTCTCTTTGTTGACAAAAAGTAAACAAAGAGACATTTTTTATTTTTAACACATACTATGACATAACTTGTTTTTAATTGCGATACTACGTGTGAGACTAGATAATATGTGTGTGTTTCGGTAGTCAGTTTTGAAAATGCCACCTTCTTAATACACTTTACAACTATCAAGGGACCCAGTGAAACATTCTGAAGGAACTAGAGTTTGTCGAACAGAAAAGGATGCCTTTTCTAATAGAAAACACTGTCACAATGAAACAGCCCATATATTTACTTACTCCCAAGAAGAGTTTTTACAAGAACACTACAAAAACCAAGTTTATTCAAGCCAGTGGTTCTCAAAGAAACATGGATATAGAGTAAAGGTGTATTTAGCAAAAGCTGACAAGGTGATTTACCTAATACTATAAAAAAGACTCTGGTAGAGGTATTAATAAGCTGCTAATACTAAATAGCTTATGTTTCAGGTACCTTTATTTGCTTAATCTGGAGTTTGCTTATCATGCTTTGAAAGGGTCCAAATTTAAAAAGTTCCATTATCAATTGCTCTAAAAGACTCTAAACAAAAGGTGTTTGAAGCTATGGTTATAATGGTGTTGTCAAAATCCATGTGCAGAGTGTTGAAAAAATAAATTTCTAATAAGTTTCAGGTAATATTAGAAAGATACAAGTTACTTAATACATTGATCAAATGCCATTATTTTGCAGAATTAGCCCTTATAAATTTTGCCGTATCTTCTCTGACTATAAGGCTAGAAACAGATGGTGTTAAATACTTTTCCATCAGATTCTTCTCATCATCAGACCAAGTTTCTTTTTTATCTAAGAAGTCTAGTTTTCTTCATAAACAATCATAAAATTAGATAATTTCTTTAACTGAGGTACCTACCTGCTCTTACAATAAATTGAACTGAAATTGAAAAAACATGTTAAATAAATCACACAACAAAACCAAATTGATATGTATTTAATGCTGGGTAAATTTACAAAAGGAAATAAATAAGCAATCTATATCACAAAACCAAGAAGCAAGTTCTTAAAACACCAACAATTCTGTTATAAGTTAAAACACTGCTTTCCTTTCTTGCAAATTTTATGGAATAATTCTTGAAACGTTGGTATTGGGCTGTTAATGACTCGTTTGAATGCACCTATCTGTGATGTTCTTTCCAGATAATTTAAATTGAATGTGGTTGTTGTTCCCAAGCCAAAGTTTGATTGGAACTTTCCGCCTTTGTTAACCACCAAATGTTGCAAGTTTTCCAGTTTGGTGAAGAAAAATCTTAAATTCTACGAAGGTCTCGCAATAACAACACTAATTAATAAACTTAAACAACCCTAAATTAAGTTTTTATTTCTTCTGTTTGTGTTTTTCAACTTTTTAAAATTTCTAACCTCAAAATGTTTAGCCTACTGTCAGTTGGGACTATGCTCTATGTTGCCAGATCTTCCACGAGCAGATGTGAACCTGGTGTATTGTTGGTTGCAGTAATAAACGGACCAATGAATTATACAGATTTCGAATGCATTTATTGCATGTTTTTTTTCAAAACAATATAGTTTTGTCATTTTCATTTATAATTGCTTAATGAAAGATACATATTGTGAGGTTTAAAGGAGGAATTTGTCAATACGGCAACGTCCAAACAGGTGATTAAAAAGATGGATAGCCTAGTTTGTAATAAACGACGTGCGTAAATTTCAATATGGCGGAGCACTTGATGACGTAACCGCCACAGGAAAAAAAAATGAACCATAGTTTGTGATTGCTGATTTTTTTGAGCAATCACAAAGTACGAACAACATCACAAAAAATATAAATATAGGAGGTAACGTGTAAATTCATTAATTAAATCAATACCGTACGGTTACGAAACAAAACACATGCACAAGATCAAAAATCCGAAATCCGAGCCAAACTATCAGCATCAAGTGTCATCCGTTGGTGCCCAAGAAAAAAACAAATGACCCCTGTAAAACTCTTCTGAATGATCATAATTAATTAACCTTGAAAGGTATTCTCTTACAGCTTTCATTCAGATAAGTCTGAAATTTTCGAGTCATTTTTTAAACTGGGGCTTCAGTCAATGTCCGCGGTTAACCACCACAATAACTTTTCTGATTTAAGAGTTGCGGTTAGCGTTTTAGTAGCGGTTTCAACGTTGGTCATGTCATTGATTTAGCGTTTCTGACTGGTGTGTATATGCAGAACGTCCAAATATGATATTATAATGAATCATCGGCCGCCATGATCTAAATTCAGTCCCATTATGTGCGGATTATAACTGCATAAATCTCTGCTCCTAGGTGCCCATTATACGGCACGGCGAACAAAAGAAAGAATAATGTAATATTCGCATTCACACAACAGTGCGGTACTGCATTATTTACCGGCGACCTGGTCATAAATAATAAAATAAGCTCTCAGAACTTTCAGATCGCATCTTTAAACACCCGCAATGCAACCAGCCCGACCATTGCGTACCCTTTTCTACCGTTATTTGATTCAACGTTGTCAGATCGTCCAATAATCCATCATTTTTGGGCACAACTTTGAATCACCTTGTACAGGGTCTTTCTAACCCTGAAGTTACAGGAACTTGTCCGAAATGTCAAAATTTCACATTTAAAAACTGATCTTTTTCTGGTTTTTAGGAAAATTGGAGGTACAGTTACTTTCTGATGTTGGACCTTTTGTGTCTTGGAAAAAGTCCCAAAAAAAGTGGTAATTAACCTAAAAAAAATTGAAAAAAACAAGGGTACCCTTTGAAGTTTTCGGAAAAATTTTGAAAATTGACTTTGATTTCCCAAAAATATTTGAATTAATGGTGTGGAGTGTGAGGTGAACAGTACCAATGGTCTGAAAACTGTCAAAAATGCACTACTTTCAAGTTCTCTTCTAAAATGGCGCCGCTTAGAGCAAAACGGACACCATATTCGTATTCTCCAGGCCGGAATTAATTAAAAAGATAACTCTGATTGATCAAAGTCCCTGTCAGTATAGTAGACCATTGAAAGTTTTAATTTGGACCAGATTCCTCTAAAAAATCCTAAATAACTCGCTTATAGTTGAAACATTCTGTATACACATATTCTATACCTAATTAAAGATGGACAATAAATAGAGCTATCACGTGACGTTGACAGGACCAGGCTCTATAGCACAGTTTGGTTGCTAGAGGGCGTCAAAGTCGCTTTTCGTAGTTTTTATGATGTAAATGTGGTGTGGACTGTCATTTGTCAAAATTCCAGTTTGTAAGAGTGAAAGTGTTCAAATTACTAAGTGATTGTATGTATTTCATGTGAATAACTGATCCCAGAAACAGTACTAAAATATTTTGGTTGAGTTGAACTGACTGACTGTTTTCGGTCCATCTTCGCCAGGATTGGTACCACTGGACACGGCTTTAATAAATACGCGACTATAAGCCCCTGTCATTAACCACTTGAAATAAATAGTACCAATTTTACACCAATTAAAAGGTAAGTGATGTACGTGCTTGCCGAGGAATTTTTTTGCGGCAAACAGGGCCGTTGGCGACGTGTCGAATGGCTTTCGCAATCGTAAAAGGAACTCGGGAATAATTCCATATACAGGGTAAGTGGTTGTTGGGAAAAAAACTAAGGACATCTCATTGGCGTTACAATTGTATTGATCGTTTATTACGTCTATTGTAAACGGGTGTGTGTGGGAAATTGTTCGAGCTGTCCAACTAGACCAACACAGTCAGCGAAGATTGAAGAGAGCTTAATCTAGACCACACACGCATAGTAGGCGCGCCGCAAACGTCGATTGGTTGGTTGGTTAGACCAGTTTCGACCAATCAACGAGCAGCTTTCTTCTCCGCCTCGGACCACACACGCAGCAACCTGCGCGCAGCACTGCTTCAGGCTCTTATTCGATAAGTCTTTTATTTTCATTATTCCACAGAAAGAGTGGGATGTTTAATACTGAAAAACGAAAAAAATGATGAACAAAAGAAATATCTTATGAGTGAAAACACGTGACTTTTCTAATGTCAAACTTTTTAAACTAAACTAAGCGTATCCTGTATCTGTATAAGATTTTAATAATTTAGTGTCAGTGTTTACAATATCTGTCTCATTTTAACTCATTCCGATAAAACAAGATGGCCTATGTTACTACAGCTTAAAACCCATGTTAATCACGTGAACTGACAGCTGAAATTAACAGCTTTTTTAATGGATGATAACGGATACAAAATCGTTCATTAATGAGTCCCATTATCGCATGATTTTTCAATTGTTTTACTTTAATGCACGATTTTATCAAAGGCAACCAAATAGGTCTCATAGTATAGTTCCATTCTACTTTATTTGTAACAGAGAGAAATAGACGCATATTATTCAGTTGACATTCACCATTAACGACAGAACTGTCACTGTCATTGTCAAGGGTGTCTATGATTTCGGTTTGCCATATTGCCTATACAACTGACAATTAGTTTTTTTCAAACTTTTTAGAATAATAAACATTTATTATTAACTACAGTCGACGGAAAAATGTTGTAACTAACTGTTATATTAATGAGCGTTTAATAATCTCAATTTAATTGGCACAGCACAACAATTTCATTAATACACTCGTTGGTTAAATAACTATTATCATTCTGTGATGCACATAATTACTTGTTTATATTTGGTGGCAAAACTGTGTTGTTTTTGATTGTTTTGCTTTTCGGTCCGTCAAAAAGGATACTTTTTGCAAATTTAAATTAGTTGAATTATTATTAACGTGGATTTGTGAATAGTGGGCAACATGATTATCGCCACTGATTTTCTGACAGTGCCAACGAGAGCATTCGGCAACATGGCATCAGTTTGTTTTTTAATGATAACAAAGGACGGAAACATATTAATTGACAATTGACATTGACAGTGCTTCAGTTGTTTACTAATTTGACAAGACTCACGAGAGTGAGGTTAAGTTGGTAAAAAGCAAAATATAGGTAAACAAGAGCGGAAAAATTAAATTAGTTGTTAGTTACTAGTAAAATTACTTTATTTGAATTGTGCAGGCTGGTGTTGGTAGTGATTCTGGACTGTGTGTGTTATTTGATGGTAAACCTGCAAAGTAAGGTAAGCAACAAGTCACATGAAACATCTATCAGCCACTGTTCGCTCTTCACTGACTTGTTTAGACATTTTCAGTTACCAAAAATATCAAAATATGAAATACAAATTCAACTCACACAAAATAATGACCGAATCGATAAATTTAAGTTGTAACGGGAATAGTTTGAAGAAACTGTCAACAAACAACCAAAATTATGAATTTTAAATGGCGTTGGGGACAGCACCAACGCCGAATTTTCTCGAATTTTAACGATTGGTTAAAGAACTCAAAATTCCGTCTCGATCAGTTCACAACTATTAGACAAGGAACGACAATTATTACGTCACTTTTAGATAAGCAATTACGTCAAAACTGTCAAAATATTCACCATGAAACTATAAAATCCATGCGATCTTGTTGGGCTTGTTCTGTTCTGTTGCTAATCATCCTAATTAATTTTGTTAGAAGAAAAGAGAGCCCTTCAACCACTAAACTAAATGGTGGCAACTATAAAATTAAAGAAAAAATCATCTAACAATCTTAATAGACCGCTAAAAAGCGGTAATTATCATACCAATTAAAAACAAACCTCAATGTACTAATTATCAGTTCGTTAAACTAATTTAATTGTGGCTATTAAAATTCCGGGTGAGCGGACGTCATAGACTGACAAATTATCCACCAATAAAGTTAACGCAAGGCGCGAATGGTGCCGATTTAGAAGCGAGCAGAACCGATCACTGCGTGATGCGCGTGCCGCTGCGTGTGTGGTCTTTTCATGTTAAATTTGATTCCAGTGGCGGCACTTACTTCAATTTAAATAGTTTGAGGTTCTAAACAAATCATGTCGTTGGCCTAGAACATTAATTGGATAATGGTCGATGGCATACCTATTTTAGATTTGTCTTTCTCTGGCGGCAACGTTGCACCAGGTATAAGCCCGATGGATGTGTAGTTATGAACTCCAGGACGTCGCGAGTAGGCCGTGTCGAGCGATTCCTGCTGAGAGGGACACGGTATTAATATTCTGACTAGTCACCGAGCTATTCGAGAGAACGATCGTTCGGAAAGTGTTTGTTCTCAAGTTACGATTGGTCCAAAATGATACTAATGATACGACAGGTCTGGTTTTGATAGGCAATTAATGTCGACGTGTAGATTTTGAAGGTGTGATAGTTTTTTCCTGGAATAGTGGGGCTCGCCGTCTGATAGGTGTCGGTAGCCTTTGCTTGTTCTGCTGGCGCGCAGCTGGTAAACTAATACAGAAGTTGGAGTTGCAGACCGCTTTTTTTGCAACTGCATAGGTCAGCTAATAAATAATGGCATACGAACACGTAGGGAAGGTAATTTTACCTGCAATTTGTTGGCGGCAAAAGGCTGGCATCCCGTTTATTCGCTCGAGACGCATTCTGTGCGCATTCCAATAGACAATTTACACGATGGCAGGATCCCATTACTCGGCATATAAGTTTTTTGCCGGCAAAAAGCTGACGGCGATTCTATAATGTGCCATTGAGACATGAAGCCAAAGCTAAATGCTCAGCTGGGAGTTTTTAGTCTTACATGGTAAGTATAAGCTGCTTAACTTCGTATATTGTCTGGACAAACTGCTTAAAGCGTTAATAAGAGTACATTTACTTAATATAACTGCGCCGACCATTTCTTTTATTACTTCCATACACTCATCATCGACACGTTTAAGCACCAGCTCGTCTAAACCAAACTTGCTTAACGCACGGACATTAAAGCCTCAATAAAATATCAGGTTTCTCATCACCATAATTTGTTATTAAGCTGTTCATCTGTAAATCAAGTGTAAACAAATCTAATATGTTGAAACGTCTTTTTGGGCGCAGCTTTTAAAATAAATTGGTGGACCGTTAACAGGAATTTGGACGTCAGACACTTGCCGACATTAAGGTTAAACAAAATTAAAATATTTCCCAGAGACGATCATATTTCCCATTAAATATTTGAGAGTTTGATTGGTGTTATTCTTTATTGCTTACGTTCAAAAGTAACCACAAATCAAAAAACTGCACAACCTTCTTGGTGCCACCACTGGATACACAAAAACAAGCTCAAATCAGTCAAATCGCCTCTGTCTATCTTGAAAAGACCACACACGCAGCGGCACGCGCATCGCACACCCATGGTCCACCATAATCGGTTTGACTCGACTTGTAATCGGAATATTTCGCTCTTTGTCTCACGCTTATTGGTGGGAATTTCTCAGTTTATGAATAAAAAGGATCCGGCCACCCAGGCTTAAGTGGGATATGAGTGGTCAGGATTTTAATGGCCTTAATTAAATTAGTTTGGTAATTAGTGCAAAGTTGATTGGTGATAAAGGCTCTTCTAAAATCGTTAGATGTTTTGATTTTTATTGTATTACTTTTTTTTTGCAAATTTCTTTACTGTTTCATTTACAACTGTGTCTTTTTGGCAAATTTTCATTCAGCTAGATTCATTTCAAAAAGTTGATTGAAAAATTAAAGAATAATGTTATTAAGATTAGTCACTGAAAAGCCCTTAAATACACAAAAGAAGAAGAATTACCATTATGCTAACTTCACTTCTATCGGACAATTTACTGACAGTTGACAGTATAACCTAACCTAACTTTTTTGTTTACAATATCGTGTGTTTTGAGTCGTTAGTTTATTGTGTTATTTTAATTATTTTAACTGTTTTAAACCAAGCCATGATCCCGAATCTAAAACTTTTAGACTCTTTCAAACTGACCGGTCATTTAAACGCAAATTTTGCGTGCGAACTGAGTCCCGACGATCGTATTTTCGTGATTTGTGAATCAAGTTTGTACGTTCTAACCTTAAGGCCGGATTTAAGCAGTACTTTTCCTCAATATTCGTACCAGAAAGTCGTTATAGAGCCTTCCACGTATGCACTGTGCGCCCACATCGACCTAGACATCAACAGTTTTATTCATGACCTGCCAAAAGATGTTCTGTACGAAGCTACAGCTCGAATGGATTTGTCTCACAATCTACAAAGTGCGGCCCCTTTCACTGTTAGTCAGATTCAAGCCCAGTGGTCTGAGTCAAATATGGTGGATAAGGCATTCAGTATGTTGGGGGTGTTGACAAGTTTGTACACTCTGGATATTTATGTTAGAAGAACTAGTGAAGTTGGTTTGACTGAATACAAAAGTATGTTGAATTTGACTAAAGCAATTTTAGACAGACGGAAAGGTGAGTTTGTTTACAGCACTAAACTGCCACCAATACAAAAAATGAGAGAGCTCAAAAAAAGAGTTGAATACATTAGTCCAATAACCTTCACTTGGGGCCATACTTTTCAAATCAATGGAGATAATTGTACAGTGGTTTTTATAGGTCACTTCAACGGTGAGATTAGTATTTGGAAAATTCATAGTATGTTATCATGTGAGCAGGAAATAAACGAGGAGTTCCTTGTTAGATACTCTACAAAATTAGGTGACATATCCACACTGTACTGGCATAGAACAGAACAGTTTGGAGGAGTTTTATGTGCTGGTGACTGTAGTGGCAAAATATCTGTGTTTAGGATTACAAATTTAGAACAACAGTGTTGTGTGGAGAGTGAAGTTCAACTTTATTTAGATACTGACTGTAAAGTTGATAGAATTGCTGTAACATCACTAGGAGATTCCACTATTCTACTAGCTGTAAAACAATCTAATTTATTGTTTTTTGGAATAGATGTTGTGGGGAAAGTGTTTGATTTGAGAGTATACAATGTTGGTAATTTTTACATCACCGGTATTACTCTGCAAGAAGCAACAATTAAGGTTTTAACTTTTATGGGAATTTTCAAACTGTTGAAAGTTTCAATACAAAGTGGAAAAATACTAGTTTCTGAACAAACAATTCCAGTCAAGCATGAGTTTGCAGACTGTAGGACTCATGGTCTCATTGAGTCAAATAATAAAGTGTTTTATGGTATTCTAACACATCCTTCACACTTTAAAAACGCTTATCAAGGCAAAAAATTTGCTACTTTTTGCTTCTTTCATGACATTAATTTAAATCCTCTTAAGTTGTTGCTTGATAATAAAAGTAGCAGTTTGAGAACTTTCTGGGACTGCTTAGAGACTTTAAGGCTAGTTTGTTTGAAGGAACAGAGATTTCCATGGTTGGGAATTAAACCTGATTTAGATCTGGACTCTTGTTCTGTAACAGAACTGAAAACCCTTAGACTAATTGCAAAAATATCAGAATCTGTCTTTGTAATCATTAAAAGAGTGTATTCCTATGATATTAAACCTTACATTCTGTTACATTATTTAGTGGATATCAAAGTGATTTTACAGCGATTAGCTTTAGTTTTTGCAGAAAAAGACAAGGGTAAAAAGTTGAGTGTGTTCCAAATGCAAAGCATTGATTTACAGGTGTTATACCTTAAAGAACTTGTAAGAAATGGGGTTTTACTAAAAGCACAAGTAGGAAAAAGTTTTATAAGTGAATTAACCCATATTCTAAGTATTGCAAATGAACTAGAGTATCCAGATATGGTTAGATGTAATTATTGTGGAGAAAAATTAATTGGCGCCACATGTTTACCACCTCACGCGGATAGTCGTTGCACTTTTACATCAATGCCAATTCTGCTTACCCCAGCTTTTAAGTGTTTACTTTGTAACAGTTTAGCTCATAAGGATATTGAAAACTATGCAGAGTTAGTAATCTGCCCTTATTGTGATTACCCTATGGAAAGAATTTGTGTAGAAAAAACAGTAACAGAGATGGAACTGACTGAAATAACGTCAGAATGTGCTTATGATTGTATTCAAGATATTTCCGAAACTCTAGCTGAATTGTGTACAAGTATAGATAATACGGAGGATTCTAGTGAGGGTGTAGTCTATGTTAGTGATGATGATGTTGATTGCAGTGAAAAGGAAATTAAGGAACTGTATTTTAAGACTAGAGACATGAAACTGGATTTTAGTGAGAGTATTTTAAACGGAAATGAGTGAGTTTTATTGTTGCTGTATGGAATTGTGTATATTTGTAATGAGTAAAGTATTTTTATTATTTTGATGTTTTTATTTGTCCAATGTAGAAATGTGGCTAACATTAACTTTACCAGTCACTGCTAGATAGCGCTTGTGTTTTGTTCAGCTGGTTTTTAAATAGTTAAGCCAAGGAAAGAATTAAAGAAGAATGTTGAGTTTTTTAGGTTATAAAATACTTAATTTGTTTATTTTTTGGTTTATCTAATTTTTCCCTAGTTAACAGGTTTTAAAGTGTATGTCTACATTATCCAGTGCTTATCAATTTAGTTTAATGAATAAATTGATAATACTATTCAATTTAGTTAAGAAAATACGTTGATATTAAAGCATTATGAGTTTTAAGATGCACAGTGGGGACCTCATCCCTCTTTTAGGGTGTAAGTACTTACTTTTATATTTTTTTTTGTAGCTTAGCTAGAGTTGTACCCTAATTTTGTCTGCTGAATCACTTAAGTATGCATAGACCAATGATTCCTCAAAATGTTTTGGCTTTGTAACTTTACAATGTTTTTCTATTTTCAGTTGGAACCTACATGATTGACGGCTATGAACAAACCAGGGATGTACTTGACAATGCTTTACGGGTTGGATATAGGCTTTTTGGTAAGTACATTTTGAAATCATCTTTAGTTTGAGTTTAGGCACGATTTTTTACTGTCCTGATGTAGGTAGTTAGCTAAATTTAATTCTATAACAGGGTTCGCTGATTTTGCTATGAGCCTTTTTTGTTATTAGAATTACACCCATTAAGGCAAAATAGATTGTAAGCATAAAAATAATAATCAAGCATCCAATTTTCCAACTTAAAAACAATGTTGTCAAATGTCAAATGCTAGAAAATTTGCATGTAAGGCGTAAATGGCTTATTGTATTAAGACCGATTGTGACGTCACAGTGGATGCTTATATTCTTTTTCTTTTATAAGCGGTTATGTATTTTTATACATTTCTTGTGTATGTATTTGTTGCAGTCATCAAAAAATTGTTAGTTCTTTACCATTTTACTTGACATTTCACAGAAAAAATGCACTGTTGACTTTTGTTTGTTTCAGACACGGCAAAAATGTATCAAAACGAAATTGACATAGGCAGAGCCCTTAAAGTGTTACTACCTCAGCACAATTTAGAACGAAAGGACGTTTTTATCACTACCAAGCTATGTAAGTGGTTCAGATTTTAAAAACTGCAAAAATACATGATTTTGTTTAGTACCCAGCGATCACGGCGAAAAAGCGTACAACGCAATCAAAGAATCGTTACGCAAACTGGACTGCGAGTACATAGACCTGTATTTAATCCATTGGCCAGGAGCTTACGGCGTTAGCAGTTCAAAAGTGCCGAAACTGCGAGCAGAAAGCTGGAAACAAATGGTTAAAGCCCAGAAAGAAGGGTTGGTAAGAAACATTGGAGTTTCCAACTACACCGTTAAACATTTGAAGGAACTGTTTGACAATCCTCATGGTGTTTTACCCGCAGTGAACCAGGTAAGTGTTAATATTTGCAATAAAGAAAATTGCTATAAACGCGTTGGAATTAGATTGAGTGGCATCCGTACCAGCACCCTTCAGACGTTCTAGAGTTTTGTAAACAAAACGGGATTTTAGTGCAGGCTTACATGCCTTTAGGGTCTGGTAGTCAAAGCTTGTTGAACGATCCTCAGGTTAGCAAAATTGCAGAACGATTGAATAAAACAAATGCTCAGGTAAAATATTCATAAAAATTTGATACAATGTGAATACACAATAATACGTCAGGTAATTTTAAAATGGTCATTGCAACAAGGAGTAGGGGTAATACCCAAAGCGGCCAGTAAAAAACACATGGAAGACAACTTCCAGCTGGATTTTACGCTTCCCGCTGACGCTATGGATGCCTTGAGTAATTTAAAAAAACGGGTCAAATACGACTGGGATCCCAACTCAGTTTCCTAATTTTTGTTGTGTAGTGTTTTTTTCTGTATTATAATGTAATGGGGATGTAAAAAAGAGTTATTAGTGAAGATACCTTTCAATATAACCTCTAATGATTTGCTGTCAGTATGGCAAAATCAAAATATGCGACGTCACACTAGTTTACTTTGATTTTTCGTATACATATATTTCCAAATAATTATGTCTAGATACTGTTAAAATAAAAATTTATTAAGCTAATATAGCCTATATGTACATAACTAGAAACAAAACATAAAAATGAGAGGAAGCTGAAAAAGGTATATTGTAAGCAACTATCCCAATAAAGGACAAAAATAATACCGCATAGAAAAGTACTAAATAAAAAAGTGAACATATTACAATATTATTGATCTTTGGCAATATATAGTAGAAAAATGTCACGTGTACCAGTTGACATGAGGTAATATTGAAAAAAAATCTGTAAATTTATGTAGATGAAACTGGACAGGAAAAATGAAAATAAGTGTATATAAACCTCTATACGTTTGCTCTCCGTTTTGCATTTAAATTACGATTAATATCATACAAAAAGTAAAATAAATTAAAGCTATCAATCTAAAAGGATCGTAGTCTTTCAGATCATTTGCATTGGACATGATCTAGAATGAAACATTCGGCAAACTCCCAACTGTGTCCGTCGTATGACACTTTTACAGGGATTCTAGTAGGCGGCAGTTAAACGATCATGCTTCTAGTCTAGTCGTGCATATCTCAAATCGCTGATTTCCTGTGAAGAGGTTTTGAATAGCGATTATTATTAGTCACAATGACAGTCAAAATATCTTTTGTCACCGACAAGGGGACGTACACAAGAGATGTTCAGTATATAAGTGCATCATGCTATACAAGTGTTAAGTAGCCATTCAAAAGAAAAACTAGCCAAGTTTGTGCAATGAATGCTTGATTGTCTTAAGGTTCAGTTTAACTACAACCTATCCAACTGGCCCTAACATTAACAGAACACCAGACTAAAGACAGGCAATACTTACGGCTTTACCTAGCTACAATAACTAAAACTACTAAAAAACACTTTTTTTTTTTACTTTAGAGAGCTTTTAATTGGCTCTATTCAATATTCTAGAAAATTGGAAAATTTAACCCATTTGTGAATAAGCCAACTTAAGCCACTTGGGACATTAACTCCACTGACAGTAGCACTCAGCAATCAAAATGCGTGATACGATTTTGTACAGGGTGTCTCTCAGAAGTCAAAGAAAAGTTCTTACTACTTTTCAAAAATAAAACTCCACTTTTGCCCCCGTAAACGTATTCCAGTTATTTTCCATTGAAGTGAAAATAGCGTGTTTAAGATCCTTTTTGGCTTGTGCGTATTAGATTATTGACTCTTTTTGTGACACCTTGTTGCATCTTGTCTATAATGTCTTTTTCTGGTAGGTAGTGCACTGAAGCATAAAGTTAAGACCCTCCCGTAACCCTTTGTGTTAATGAAGCAAATTGTAGTGAATTGTTAGTAAATAAGCGATGAGTAAGTAAATGGTTAAAGTGGTGAGTTTGAATAGAATAAAGGAGTACTAAACGAACCTTGAAGAAATTAGAGCGTTCGGCAGGGCAGTAAGTTATATGCACAACTGTTAAACTACACCTACAAAAATAAAAGGATTGGATTTAATTAAAATGTTATATTTACCTTTAACAAATGTCATATTTGATTTCCAAATATTTTAGTTTCTATGGCTGCACGCAAAACAGACACTTTTTCGCTCTTATCGGACCTTACGCTACTTAATAAATAATATTACGATAAATAACTGGATTAATCTCTCTACGCGACTTGGTGAGCTGAAAAAATGTCAATTTTGCAATCCCCCACTACAGACTTTAATATAGTACTTTCTAGCACAGACGTAATAATTCCTTTATCTAAAGTCTCAATATTTTACATATTTGTTCGTACATTTATTACCATTAATTTCCATATTTTTGTTTAAGAGTTTACAATATATTATAATACCTTCTATAAAACACTAATTTGACATGTGGTACATTGTTGTCATATCTCAAGGCATTTAATACTAGCCAAATTCAGCAGCTTATAGTACATACTGTCACTTCGTTTCAATCAAGTAGCCAAAAATACTCAAGACCCATACAGATTAGAAGCTTAAACTTACACATTTACTCATTACATTGTAATTATTAGTAGCAAAGATGCGATCCAACGTCCATATAATTAACTAGCGGGACTTTAGCGCCGCCACGGCTTTGCTTCTTGCTGGCATGCCTATAAAAATTACGGAGGACTCGGTTTATGAAGACAAATCTGGAGCAAAACAGGCCCAAAAACAAAACACACTCCCAACCTCAACCTGTAGCTCAACATAAGAAAGCCTGACTGGTCATTTTAGTGATCTTCAGGCAATCTACTGTTGAACTAGTGTGTGCGTGTATAAAGTGCAAGTGCCACAATACTTATCTGTTTTGAACAGGATCACTAACTATTTACAAGCAGCATTCGGTTACTAGCTCAATCCAACACTAAAGTGATGTGTTTGTGTACAAGATCAAATTTTATATGCGGAAAATCAAACAAAGTTACCATAGCCTCACATTTTTTTCCTTTTTGCCTGACAATTTTTAAAAATATAATGTTGAAAACTAGTCAAATATTAAAATTGATTTAACAGACCATTCTCAGCTTTTACAGTTAATTTTAACTGTCAAAATCTCGTAAACCAGTCTGTTTTCAATGCCAACATTGTGACATCTAGTCAAGTATCATGAACATTTACTAATTCTCCTGTTTTCAGTAATCTCTGTCAATTTTCAAAAGCAAAGTAACATTGAAAACTAGTCAAATATAAGGAAGTTACTTAACGGACTATTCGCGGTGATTTTAGTCAATTTTCAAGGTTAAAACGTTTTAAAAAATAGTCTAATATCATGAATACTGAATTAACGGGCTTATTGCAATCATTCTAGTCAATTTTCAATGTCAAAATGATGAAAAACAGGAGCAGAGCTCTCAAAATCTACTTTTGTAGACACTGTTAATAAATATTGTCAAGAACTGTTTAACAAATTACTGACAAGGGAATGTGAGTATGGGCAGATCTATCAACTGAAAATAATACTGTTAACCAATAGAAAATAAGTGACGTCAGACGCAAAATGCGGTTGTGAGGACTTTCTTGTCTACTTGTCAGTTGAACGGCTTTCAAGTGACGTCATTTGGTAGTTACTGTCTCATTTACTGCGCGATCAACTGTTTGACGTGTTATTTGACAGCATGGTTGTCCCATCTTACAATTGATTCCTTATGGACAATTTTGAATTTTCCATATCAGTAAAAATTCTGAAAATGTGTGTAAATTTGGTGATAAGCTCCCAATCTGTATGTTGGTCCAAATGAAATACGAAATAAACCCAAGCAGAACTTTGTACCCCCAATGAAAAATAAAACAATTGGCGATACAAGAAGCTGGTAGAACTGCTTTAACTGTTCGGTTGTATAGATGCACCCTGTATAATTTCAACGTCGAGAAACTCTCCCATCTACTTCCTATGAAATACTCTGGGGGACTATCATTTACAACAATTTTCAAAAAGGGTTTTCTATAATTATTGCCTACAGCGGAATAGGAATATACAGCTTGGAATCCAACGAAAACGCAAAAACAATAATTCGTTAGATATTCAACACGAGGCATCAGGTAATTACCGAACGGAGCACGTGGATTACATATCTAAATTTAATGTTTTAGTAAAAATAAATATCTACATTATTTTAAGGTGTTCTCATAAGAAGTTGTTTTTTTTTTGTTTTGCCATCCGTCATTTTTCCAAACAACTTTATAAAAATTGGAATTTCCACGTGATTTAATCATTTTTCAATGTTACTCTTATTGTTCACAGCCCCTAAAAACTATCGGATGTAGGTATTACGCGGCACTAGTACCTGAAAAATGCCCAAACAACAAAATTTTGGGATAACATAAACTAGCAATAGGATCACAAATATATACACGTAAAAGTAAAAATTCGTATAAAGCAGCAAACTTAATAAATTGTTTTATCTATTGTCATGTTTGTTGGGCTGTCAAAAAAATGTTTGGATTCGAATACTGCAATTGTCAAATTAGCACCAATTTTGGGTTGAGAAAAATGAAACTTAAAATCTCAATTTCAGTTTTTCTTTCTAAATGCAACTCTGTCAATCATTAAACGGTCAAACTTATAAAAAGGAGGATTAAATAAAATAGTAAAAAAGACACCACATACAGAAAAGCAGAAAATAAATAAAAAAATAAATATTTTACCTTAACATAGTTCGAAGTAAAATGTTGCTTTGGACAAAGATGGAGTAACAATTCATAAACTACTGAAGCGGATATGACGTCAGTTGAGATTTAGTCACATGACCATAAAACCAATCAAATTTGCGGTGACCAACTCTCTCATTACGTCACATCCGTTCCGGCAGACTGACATCTGTCTCTATAAAGTTTTACGCCGTCTTTGTTGGGAGCTTTGATTTGAAAACATTTTTTACTTTTTCTGTTAATTCTTAAAAATTTTCACACCTGTATACGAGGTGCGTTCTGATTACAGCTTTAAGGCAATTTAAAAAGAAGAATGTCATAAAAAAGCATAAAAAGCGGCAAAATAAAATCAACCAACTAAAGAAAAGTAGGGTCGTGGCAGATCAGAAACACGGCAAAAAAAAGCAAGACCTGCTAAAGCTTTTATACCCAAAACCCTCCGGCACCACACCCAAACACCAAACTACGTCAATCTAGCTCGCCGCTCCCACTGTAGATGGCCTGTCTGTAGCTGTACCTGTTTGTTACGGGCGAAGCTCTCCGTTCTGGTATGGGGGGCGGCACCAGGCCACCCCCTCCACTCGCCTCCACCACTGTCACGTGACTCTGTTGCGACGAAAACGCCGATTCGTCCAGCTCACCGATGCTGTTTTGCGCAAGTCGTACGGCCGGTGGCGTTTCGATTATTGGCGGATTGAGGGGCGCGGGCGCACGTGATCTCAACATATAAGCGTAAGTACGATATCGTTTAATCTGGAAAACAACCGTTAATTTACAAAAAAAATGTATATAAATTTATTACCTCAAATATTAAATACGCTTCTTTCTCTTTGTAATTCTGTATAGTTAAAGATTTAGCGCCCTTTTCGGGAGGATTCTTTTTATGCTCCTCCAGCATAGATTCCAGTCTCACTACTCTCTCCTCGTGGTCTGCTAATTGTTCGCGCTAAATTATAAAAGAATACACACTGACCACTTAGTTACACAATTTAATTAATCACTCACCAAGCTCATTTTACTAAGGCTACACGGTAAA
Organism: Ips typographus; assembly: GCF_016097725.1. Lineage (NCBI taxonomy): Eukaryota > Metazoa > Arthropoda > Insecta > Coleoptera > Curculionidae > Ips > Ips typographus. The sequence continues at coordinate 7,268,068 of NC_138430.1, read as the reverse complement.
AGCGGCCTTTGGAACTTTTTCTGCGACCCAACCGCCGCTTCCAAGGGCGGAGCCGAAAAACTGGCTGCCACTGAATTAATAGTATCGATCCACAATTGCAATTCTTTCGAATCACTGCAATCAATACAAATTGTTTTTAGTTAGTCTCAATTTTTACTTTCATTCCTTTCAAAACTTATTTAATAGTATTTTTATTGGTTATACAAATATTGGTGTATTTTCCCGTTAACCAATTAAATAACTATTTTTATGAACTGAAAGTCACATCAACTTTTTTTGCTCTTGGACATTTCAAACTCTGTTATTTAAATTAACACTTCATTCAATAAGTCCCGGGACCAACTAAGAAAAACAATTATTTTTCATGAAATTCGTCTTTATTCATCAATATAGTTCCCTTCTAGAGTGATACAATCATTCCAACGATTTTCCAACTTTTCTATATCATGTTTATAGAACGATTTTTCCTTGGCCTCAAAATACGCTTCAGTTTCAGCGATGACTTCCTCATTTGATTGATATTTCTTTCTCTGGAGCATTTTTTTGAGGTCTGAAAACAGCTAGTAGTCGCTGGGGGCCAGGTCTGGACTATACGGTAGGTTTGACCTTCGTTTTTATGGACTTGTGACACGGTGCATTGTCTTGATGAAAGAGAATCTTTTTCTTCTTCATATGGGGCCGTTTTAGTGCGATTTCATCCTTCAATCGGTCCAATAATGCACAATAATAGTCGCTGTTGATTGTTTTTCCCTTTTCCAAATAGTCAATGAACAATATACCGTGTGTATCCCAGAATACAGAGGCCATAACCTTGCCAGCCGATTGTTGCGTTTTTGGTCGCTTTGGACGGCTTTCGCCGGGTCCAGTCCACTCAGATGACTGCCGTTTTGATTCAGGTGTGTAGTGGTGGATCCAGGTTTCGTCCATGGTCACATATCGACGCAAAAAATCCTTTTTATTACGGTTAAACAGCTCCAAACAGCGCTCTGAATCATCAATTCGTTGTTGTTTTTGGTCAATAGTGAGCACTCGCGCCACCCATTTCGAAAGCAGCTTTCGCATACCCAAATGTTCATGCAAAATTGTTAACACACTACCTTCTGATATCTTTGAGGCCTCAGCTATCTCACTCACTTTCAGTTTACGATTAGACAATATCATTTTGTGTTTTTTTTTTATGTTTTCTGGAACAACAGCCGAATTTGGGCGTCCAGACCGTTCAGCGTCATTTGTGTCTGTACGACCGCGTTTAAAATCAGCAAACCACCTACAAATCGTTGTTTTCGATGGAGAAGAGTCCCCCTAACATTTTTCAAGCCATTGTTCTGTTTGGACGGTGTTTTTTCCCATCAGGAAACAGTGTTTAATCAGCACACGAAAATCGCTTTTTTCCATGTTTTAAAAAAACTCAAAAGTTGTTCACTTTAAAAAATTCTCACAAACAAAATATTGGAGGGAATGAGCTCAGGATTTGACAGCTGTCGTTTGAAAGATGGTACTTCAAGGGAAAAATATAAAAATGCGATTTGTAGTGCCACCTGTGGGTTAGTCCCGGGACTTATTGAATGATGTGTTATTAGAGTGAGATATAATCGAGACACTTACCTAGTCTGAAAAAGATATTCGGCCTGATCTGCAGTTTGCAACCGAAACACGTACTGCTTCTTGGTGTAATCCTGAGCTTTAGTAGCCAAGGCGTGGTGTATTCGAATCGCGTTGTGCAAATTGTCCCCGCCCATCTGATTCTTCCGGAACCCGTTCTCGTCCTTGTGCAGGTACAGCACCAGGTCGCGTAACGTGCAGTAGAACATCTTCCAGCTACGCTTGTGGAAAGGCGCTAGAAAAACGCAGCAAAGGCCTTCGAAACAGCGCTATTGTATTGCTACATGCTTTGCAAGGTCTAGATTGTTATTTTTGGGGGGGGTTTTGGTTAAAAGTGTGTAGTAAAATGTGGTTAAAGGCTTCCCACGTTGCTTTTAGTGCGTGTTAGGTTCTGAATCAAAATATGCCCATGCAGTGTTAGTATATTTAGGAAAACTTTAAGTTAGTCTTGAAAAACAAACCTTAATGCCACCAACAGTGTTAAAAAAAAGAAATAATTTACTGGGTTTCCAAATTGTATGAGTTTAAAGACCCTGAAATAACAACCCAAGAATACTCACTTCTTTTGGCGTTTGCCTCGTAACAACACTTCCGCATAACGTATCCTTTCTTGTACTCCACCGCGGTGGAGGAGTTTGGCACTTCCAGGAATGGATTTCCCATCATGTTAATTTCGTTATTTCGAAGGTGGGACTGTCCTGCGTCGTCCAAGTCATTGTCCCTTTAATTTGATATATTCGCATTAGCGTACCCATATCCTTAAACCAACCAACTTACAGTGCCCATTCCAAAGGATGACTTTTGATGGCATGATACAAATGTTTAAGTATTTCCCTCGGGAAATTCTCGCCCTCGTTCAGGTCGTTAAGATTTTCGATAAACTCGCTACAGGTCATTTTCCGTCCAACGTTTTGGGTGTGCAGATCTGTGTTCAGTAGCATTATGGCACAGGTTAAAGTGTGCACAGCGTCTAAAGTGCAAACCCTTTTTTTATTTATTTTTTTCCAGTTTACTAACAAACCTTGGGAGTTAAAGGAACCGGGATTGCAATCCAAATACCGTTTAGAGAAATGTACTAACACCCTCTCCCTTTCTTGTGTTTCGCCGGTCAAGGAGAATTGTTTCAGGAACTTTCTTAAAGCTATATCTAAGGTATCTTTCTCAAAATTAAAATACTTTAAGTATTCTTCTGCCACAGCCCTACTAAAGTCATTGCTGAAATAAAATTTGTTTCAAATTAATTTGTTGGGAGATGGTGCTTAACCATACTTTTTACTCAAATGTCGCGAAACATCCGATTTTTTAAAACCATCCAAACTGTACAATCTCTTGGCTAATCTAATGGCCGAAGGCATATCCACTGCTTTCGGTGAGTAATGGAAACTATGAAGACTATCTACATCACTTTCGTCTTCCGAAGATATGGGAGACGATTTATTTTCTTCTTCTTTAGCTTCGTCCTCGTTTCCCTCCTACAAAAATTCCCTAAATATAATCCTTCTGTCTGCCCTTCTATTATTTTAGAATGTTTTTCATTGAACTCAATGAATCTTATTCAGTCTAAATATAAATGCAAACACATCCGGCAAACGTGTCAATATCATTGATTTGTCTATTGACTCGATACGAATTAATACGACAAAACCCACTACAGTACAAAACAAAACTTACCAATATAACTTGGTCAGAAACACTGGACGTAATCTCTCCGTTGCCCTGTCCCCGTTTATCTTGCGGTCCCCGCACTTGGATAACGATCTTGTGATCACCCTGTCCAGATCCGTCATGACCGCCCCTTGGATTTCCTCGTCTCTTATTCGGTTCGGGACCCAGTAAGGTGCTGTCGCTGTCACTGTGATCGCTGATTTCCATAACGCAATCACGGATTCCCACGCTGTCATCGTCATTGTAATCCGGACTTGAGATGTTCGAAACAGCTAGAAAAATTTGTCTCAGTCAACAAATATTATAAATAATGCATAATTTGCTAATGATTATACACTTCAAATTCGACAAGTTGTAAACACTAATCTTTGACACGATTATCTACAGTCATCTAAATACTTGACTTTGTTGCATTAAAATTCCATTTCCGGCGCCACTTAATCTGAACATAAACACGTAAATACCCAAAACAACAAATCACGTACTTGTAATTCCTAGACACCTACTAAAAATATAGTTTTGACTTGCTATCATCATCCACACGTTTACCTTCGATACTGCATTATTACTAGTACGAACACGGGCGAAAACTAATGCGCTAATGACCAATCAACCACGACAAAACGCTTATTAATTCGTACGCACCATAACCAGTTCCTTACAGCAAGAAAAATCATCGAGTAGTCGAAATTCATTGTGTATTCCTCAAACAAATCACTATTGACAAACAGAATTAAATTTACACTGGTTTATCGCTTGACAGGAGAGCGATAAAGGTTCATACCGAATTAGTACGAGGGTTATTTAGGAAGTAGCTCGTGCGTTTCCGGTCTGTAATTCCGCTCTATTTAAAGCTGTTTGAGGTAAATAATTTCAAATGCAATGACGGCTTAGTGTTGGCAGTATTGTAAATGAACGATATGATTTAAGTTAATCTTGAAATTGATATTTATGATATGCTGCTACTTGTTTTGAGTTGTTACGTAATAAAGGTTTTTACTTAATTAGTACGGGTATTTTTGCTGTTATTAGAATTTTATGTGTAGGCTAGAATAATTAAACTGATTTTGTGATCCTAGGAAAGGAATACTGAACAACCAAATAACAGGCAATAGGTCAATTTTGGCTGTTTGAGTTACCTTCTGTTTTTAATAATAATATACAGGAAATCCTATATGATTGAAGACCATATCTGTCACTGTTGGACTTCCTGGATGATTTAAAATATGAAAGTACTGTTCTCGCGGAGTGAGTTTTCATTGTTTTCAAATCAAGTTTTCGTCAACAAACCTGTTGTGTGTTCATATTATAGAAAAGGGCGTGTCACGTTTAAAATTTTGCGTGTATTGTCAGTCAGAAAGTAGAAATCTTTGGCTGCAAATTTGCACTAAAACAACCTTATATCAAAGCAAATCAAAAATATCTTGATCGAAATAACATTTTTTATTTTGAGAAGTCTCCGTTTGGATCATAGAATTCCATCTAAATTTGAAACCTAATTTATTTACCAAAATTCGCAGAGATGTATCACCAATATGTAGTATTTCTTTAACTTTAAGCTCTTGATTTAGGTTCTGGATGGTTACATGTTTCTCTAAAATAAATACAACAAATTAAAAATTCAATAAGACATTCTGAGTGATGCTGTAGTATCTGATATCTCATTTTCAGGTTGCAATCCACTTATTTTATTTTAAACCCGCTGGAAAACATTTTAGACGCTTATTTTATTTTTCTATGACTGTATTATTAATATGTTTCAAGACATTTTTATGAAAAATCTATAATGCAACCCAAAAATCTCAGTCTTTGGAAACAATGAAATGTTAATAGATGTTTCTTACAAAAGTAGATATATTTTACTATTATTAACATACTATCGTTGTACATATCATATAATGTATTTCGAACATCCATTTTAATACTTTCAGATAAATCAGTGGTCTTGGCCCGTCGATAACATCTCGATTTACGTTTTCTAGGTGAGAAAATCATAAGATTACTTGCTTGTTTTTTCCGAATCGAATAAACAGTTTTGCGGGAAATTTTCAAAGCAGCTACAACCTTCTAGTATCAAAAAAAATACATCAGTAAGAATGAGAAGGTCTTAAAATTTCTTATTTTCTTCCTGAACAGATGATAAAGCTTCTAAAGGTCCTCCATTGGTTTTTTCCAATTCAAAATATTCACAAAGGTTAAGAATTAACTGCTGGGCTTGTCTGTGGAGAATTTTTCCAGGCATTTTCTAAAAAAATACTGTAATAGTAAGTAATTCCGAATTTAGGAAAAACCAAATGGCTAGATAAAAACCATAATAGACACTCCCACTTTTTTTTCAAAACAGGTTAGTAATTGTGCCAATTTTGGTTAGATCGTGACAGCCGACATAAAAAAAATAAAAATATTAATAATAATATTATGAAAGTACTTACAGAATGTTAAAAGCGTAGAAACAATAGCTCTTAAAAGAACTGTGATGGTGTGGTAAATAGAAAACTTTATAAATGATTAACAACACAAAGAAACGGAAAAGATTAATAGTAAACAAATCAAACACATTTCAATGGTTGTCAAACTGACAATGACTGAAATAGAAGCGCTAATCAGTAAATGTTTTTTTTTTGGAAGACATTCACTTAGATATTTACCCTTTCTGTCTACTTCTAAATCACAGGGGGATGACGGCACGGGTAAACTCAGTCCGCGAGAACAGTAAATTGTTTGTTCTTATGAAAAACAGAACATAGTCATAAATTAATAAATATTAAAGTTTTAAGGTGGATTCACACATTATCAGTGACGTGACAAACTGCTTTAAAGATCAATCTTCTGTGATCGTTATAGTCCAAAAATCTTTTAGTCTGGATAACAGATATAAGTATGGTATTTTTGAGATATTTAACCACGTTAAACCAAATACAGTTAAGTTCTCCAAAGCTTGAAACGTAACTTACCTTCTGAGACGCTAAAATCAAAGGTTTGTTGCTGCTGAGGTCCATTGGTCAACGTGTAAGGAACGCGACGCGAACCAGATTGGCTCGACATCACCGAGGAAGACACCGACGTGGGGGAATTGGGCGACCCAGTGTGCAACGGGCTGCTAGAAGCCGACGTATTGCTGTGCGACGAACTGCTGCCGTTAGAGAGCGTGTGCCCCAGTTTTTGCAACTCCGACACTGGGGCGTTATATGTCCAGACAATTCTAGAAACCAGAATTTTGAGATAAAAAAAATAAACAATTTTGACGCGAAGAGGTTATGTGCAATTTCCATTACCTATCACTATCACTGGTAGCCGAATCGGGCCGTGTATCTAGAAGTGTGTTTAGGGAACTTGCAATGTCTTCGTCCGCCTCTGAATTTGCCGTACTAACGGCACCACCGAGATTGTTTTGGATTTGGAGCTGATCTTCGCTTCGACTTGTTCTCACAAAACTGTTTGCGTACGGATCTTGTGGAGAATGCTAAAAAGACACATTCAACTGTTCATTGTTATAGTTCACTTTGAAAATTTAATTCTAGTTGTAAAGGTCTTAAACATGAGATTAAGGAAGTTCTAATCCCTGACACAAATGTAATCAATCCTACATCCAGAATGTTCCAGGTCCGGGTGGTTTTTAAATACAAAATTATCAAGGGGTCGACTGCACCACCACAATTTCAGGTTAAGTTAATCGACCATTAGACACTGACCTAACTTAAGTGATACATTATCACGAATATCAGCAGACCGTAACTTATTATGTTTTAAAAATTAACACATTCACCCACTGTATATGCACTAAAAATACAGGTGTGGTAAATCCAAAACCGACCATAGGAAAACCGTGTAACGGACAGAGAAACGTACATTATTGCATGCGCGGGACTAAGACAGAAAACGAAAAAAATATCAAGTAGGCCATATTTTCAGCGCGCTGTTGCCAAACGCCAACAAAATTAATTTTGTCGACGGTATTGAATACTTGGCGTTTGGCAACAGCGTGCTGAAAATATGGCCTACTTGATATTTTTTTCGTTTTCTGTCTTAGTCCCGCGCATGCAATAATGTACGTTTCTCTGTCCGTTACACGGTTTTGGATTTACCACACCTGTATAATTAAACCCACCTGTACTGTGGGGGTATGGTCCTTTCGAGCGCCCCCTACAGGTGAAGTGTGAGCCGAATTAGGGCCCGACGACCGACCCCCTCGGCCCAGGTCCGTTTCATTAGGACTGTTTGGCACTGAATTGTGTTCTTTGGGCTGATGACGTAAATGGTGAGCATGACTGTTATGGTATCTTGAATGGTCCGCCTGTAAAATTACATCGAGACTTAAACTGCAATTAAAAAGTAGCCTAATTGTGTTAAGTTTTGGTCGGGTAAACAACTCACCTTTAGACGCCTGACTACATAGCAAGAGATCATACCCGTTCAAGCGCAAAAAAATTGTAAAACAACCGCACACTTGAAAGTCTATACACATATACTAAAAAAATACAACATACCAAGCCGGTATTAGATGTATTTTATTAACAATAAATATGTCAATCAAATGAAAGTATCTGATAATGAACTGCGTCTCTAGTTACGTCCTCTTGAAACAATTCTTATCGCAGATAGCAAGCGTAAAGCAACTTGTAAGTAATAAAATTTAATACCAAAGTAGTGGAACTCTTAACCATACACAGGAAGTCATTTAAATAATGGTAACCACTAGATGAATTTACAGCCTAAAATGCAAGATTATTAATTATCAATAAAAATGCCTGCATTTTATTTACTCAACAACTTCTACGACTTTCTGAACTCAGGTGCTTCCCGTTATCCTGCCAAAAGCGATTTCAAATTATAATAGATTCAGTCTTTTATTCCATCGTCTGCTTCGCAGATAAAGACGTGTAAGTCATTCGTTCTGAACATCTGGGTTATCCAATTCTTACACAATATCACTTCGTACCTTTCAGATTATGATTAATTCATTCCATATTTACCTCCGAGTTACATTCGTATACGTTTCGTGACTAGTTAACATTTTAGGTGCTAGCAGAGAAGTTTACTTGGTGATTTGTTCAATCAGATAAAACGTAAATTGTAATTTTAAAAAAGTTTGCCTATAAAAACTGCTCGTTTACAATGTACGGTTACATACAATTTTTATGGGAACAATCGATTGGTGATTAGAGACTATAACCCTGTTTTCAAATTTGTTTAGATTTAAAATAATTGAGACTAATAATTACTTTACTAAACTGCTAAGACATTTCTGTTTTGCTATTGAAGTCTTCATTCATATCTCTGTGACTAACTTGAATGGAATCTTCCAGTAGTAGCAATGATAAACTATTAATAGCTCTTTATATGGTTGACCACTTAAAACAGTAATTAGTTAATCGTTAATTATTTTTAAACTGGGTTCTAATCGATTATGTCGCAGGAAAAGTTATCATCCATTATATGACGCTTTGAGATGTTTTCTCTTCTACAGGCCTGCAGAAAAAATAAAATAATATCCAAATTACTGTATAAGTTACTAATAAATTAATATGACAAAAACGTGATCTAATGAATTAACTTAAAAATCCATGATTGTAACAAAACGAAAATTAACTCTCCCAAACGGTTGTTTTACATATTTTTTAAGGCTTAAATACAGTAACCGTCATAAACTAACTAACCTTTTTCTGTTGTTTGGGTATTATACTAGTAGTCTGTGGCATCCTGGAGATGTTGAGTATGTGCTCGCCGGTCATCATGTAGGCCTCGAACTTGGGCGCCCCCATTTTGGTGGAAGGCGGTTCGCCCTGAAGTCGTTCGTGTTCGAATAGCAGGGGTTCGTGTTCGGGCGGCAATCGACCGTTGGTGGCGGCCAAATGCCGCCCATGATGAGTCCGGTGCACTGCCGGCTCAGGGCGCGCTCTGCTCCCTAGAGGAGACCGTTCTCTGGGGCCTTGATCGGCCCCGGTCGTCGACTGGAGGTGTTTCCGAACCGTCGATTTAATCTTCGGATCTAGGAAACGTTTCACTTAATGGCTGTTCAATGAATTGTTGTGTATTAAACTAACGTGTTTCTGGAAAGTCTTTACGGAGAAAAAGTAAAAATCTTTCAGTGAGTCAGCTTTGCTAAATATAAGTACCAAGAAGAGCCTACTGTCGTTGACGTAATCGCCTACACCCATTAATAAAAACGATTGGGTGCAATTTTATTACCGAGTTCCATGTCCGTTTTTTATCCAGAGTAATTCAATTGCCTCCTCCGGACTTATTAAGAGGAATGCGAACATCCACAAGCAAGGACGAAAGAAAATTAATGAATTTTCCGATAAAAAAACTTCTGGAAAGTCTATTTTGAAGCAAAATTTTCCAGGCAAAAAAAAAGGTGTAAAACTGCTTTTAAGCAAGTCTCTCAATATTTTTTCCGAACGAACTTGACTGTTTGCCCTAGTAGATGTTTAAATGGGTCTCTGTGGATGGAAACAAAATCGATTTCCTGTTTTATCAAACGCTTCCAGCGTAACGACAATTCCTTTACTTCTTGCCAAGGGCGTTTTAATTAATTATTTACGGTTGTAACACGAAAATTATAGTTAAGCAACTTAGGTAGCTGTTTCGGAGAGGCTGTTTATTTTCGCTTAAACGTGAGAAAACCCATTTATTTTTCTCAAAAGTGGCACAAGTCCAAAAACCAATATTTTTAATTATTTTTCCTTAAAATAAACAAAAAAAAAACAACACTATTATACAGTACAAAAAGTTGTACAATCTCTAATAAAAATTTGCTAAAAACAACCAATAAAATTTTAGTGCGACTTGTAGGTATTGACCTAAATACCCTACAATAATACGCTGATGACTGATCAGTTTGCTATCAATCAATAGACGAAGTATTGTAGGTACACGTGAATGAAAGCCGACCCTGGGATTATCTGTACAAACAGGTTTCCAAGAATACCATGCCATTTTCTTTATTACATCTAACTTTATTTATTACATAGAAGCATGGTATTTCTTTAGGTTTTTCAATTTTTTATTCCATTAATCAAATAATTGTCACTTTAATGCTAAGTGTAATATTTGCATAAATCACAGCACTGTTGGTAATTTGTGATTGGTCAATTACAATTCTCCTTAAATATTTCGAAAGTTAGTAGATTTTTGGAAAAATTGCATGATGAACCAACACTCGACTATAAAACACAATTAACGCCACACAGTTTTGGAAAGCATGGTTTTGACACCTTGGTGAAGGAAAAGAACCACTTTAAAGACTACTACTAAATAATTTTTTAAATAAAACCCAATTCACTACATTAGTTAGATTACTTGCGAAATAAAATTTTGAAAAACATCACTGCAATCTTACCATTGACAAACTTTAGTAAAAAAACGAGAATAAAACTCTAGACTCATTGAGAGGAGAGTCAGTGCTTGTCAACAAAGTCCCTTCCAATATTTAGAAACTTGGCAACTGAAAGACTTTTTTAATGGATTAGTTACAAAACTTGTTAACGAGGACATTGAAACTGTAATTCTAGAAACGTGTACTTGAAAGCTGAAGCTTAAAGCTAGCACATGGTTCAGCAGTAACAGGACAGTTTTAAAATGGATTTTTAACCACTGTAATTTTCTATTACTACTGATATACCAGGTGGTTTTTACAGAACATAAATGTGATGCAAGCTTACCGCGTTTAATTTTTAGTGTGACTGGGTCTGAAGATAATCGCAGGCATTTTAGAACTGAAAAGCAAAAATGTGTGTTATTAGTGGTGACCGAACATTTCCAAGAGTAATTAGCTTTAGTGTCGAATGAGATTTTTATTGGGTTAAAACGTGATGAATAGTTAAAAAGCAGTTAAAATTACTTGGTGAATTGGTAGATCGTAAATCTTTCAATAAACTTGACTTTGGCAAACTAAGTGAACTTGGAGTTAAGTAGCAATGATGTAAAGTGATAAAAGCTTGAAAGTAGAAGTTCTAGATGGGACTTACCTTCTCTAGTGCTGTATTTTATAACGTCAGTTTCATTTACTTTTAATATCACATCTCCAACCTGGACCTGAAATAAACCAAAAAAGTATTAATATGACTTCCTAGGATCAAAACAATATACTTTTGTTTGAACGAGAAGAAAAGACTTTGGAGCACTCTTGGAACTAAGCGCATTTTCCGTTTAACACCGGTTTCATTTAGCCTCTTCTTCGCTTTTTCCAGAGAAAATCGGTGAAGTATTAAAACGCTACTCGGAGGATAATATAGCGCTACGGCCTAATGGAATTTCCGGGATGGGAGAGTGTTTTCTAGGGTAAATGCATTGCTGTGCATGAAATATAAATCGGAGAGACACAATGCATGTCTGGCACGTATTGTAAAGTTTGAAGTATTTCATTAAAATGTATTTGCAATTAATAATCAATCAGCCTAGATATGAATATTTGATTCAAAAATTTGTAGTTAAGTATCAAATTTGTTAAAACCTCGTAACAGAAAAGACGTCACGTTCGTAGGTTTGAAAATTGCTATTAAATCACCATGTGTCGATAACTGGCTTTTGTAGATAAGTAGTTAGCCTCAAACTTCGTATAAATCAATCAGTGCATCATATTAGCCTTGTCGGTCGCCATTACACTACAAAAATGGCATAATTACACTAAAACAAGTACACAGAACAGTATTCTAAGCGAATTATTTTATTATGGCATTAGAAATGATGATGATCCACTATAAAGGATGACGTGATTATTATTGTAACAGTTGAACCAGGCTACTTGTTTTGGTTAAACGCACATGTAATTAATGCTTTAATGGTTTGTGATCACTTGGTGAATGCTGAAATGCTATAAACAGTTCATCAAAACTTCTAGGAAAATACATCTGAAGAAAAACCTAACCTAGTAAACAAATTTGTACAAACAACATTTATGCAGAAAAAAGATTATAATTAGGGTTATCACTAAGGGTTATCATATGAGCCACTCCTTATAAATAGCGTTCTGACCAAACTTGATCCAAATTAATCTCTTCCAGAAACAATGAAGGTCTACTGCTTCTTTTTCTTCGTTTTAATGACTGTCCTGGCCACTCAGGCTCACTTACTGGTTCGAAACGTTCCGGATGTAACTAGAAAAATTCACGGATCCTACGGTGCATTCAGGGACTTCACCTCAGAAGGTAAGTAAACTAACCCTTCGATTAACATAATAATTAACAAACAAAAAACTTTAGATTGCGATCAAGCCCATGAAAACCAATGGACGAGGTGCGCAAACAACGAATCCCCTGCCTTCGCTTATCACTGGAACAACAAACTGAAAGGGTGCGAAAGAGTGATTTACAAAGGGTGCGGAGCCAGCAGGAATAATTTTGTTTCCGAAAGGGACTGCAACAATCAAGCCAAACCGGTTTGTGGTAAAAAATAAAATGTAAACAAATGTCGAATCAGATTAAACCAAAAATTAAAATGAATTATTGCACGTGGACCTTTATTTATTACCCTAGAGAATGCTGAACTGTTAACATTATGACAATGCCGTAACTGCAGGGAAATGGTAAGTGGGTCGATATTTTCCGGCAAGTTTTTGGCTCCGGTGAAATTTAATTAAAGAAGTCTGAATGACTATCCAAATTAAACGGTCATAAACAGAATATAATGCATCGTATAATTAAACTGAGTAATTAAGGGTTTTTCTAACTTTGATTTAAACTCATTATAAAAAAAATTAATTATTTTTTTTTGCTTTTAGATGCATTCTATTATTTGTATGTGGATGGAAAAAAGTATACAGTAGATAGTTTTATTTTTAAATTGCATTAAGTAAATAATTTTATTATTTATAAAAGCAAACTGATAATGCAATTTGCGTGCATTTTAATAACATGTTTTCAGATTTTGTTCTATTACATATTTGGAAAATGTATCCAAATAGTCAGATTATTGCTCAAGCTTTTTATTAGGATTTTCTTGATAATCCATTAATTTTACTAGTTTAAGCACAGTATGTTAAGACTTTTGTAGAAATACTAGTCAAAAATGTAATAGGATAACCAAAACAAGGCAAAATTTTTGCTCCTAAAAATGGTATTTGGAACAGAAGAATAAAGGTCGCCAAAATAAAACAAATTTAGCGTGATGACATTTAAACATGTAAAGAGAGGTTGAACGTTAAAATGATTGTAGAAAATTAGTATCAAATATTGTAGCAAACAGTTAAACCACAAAGATTACTAACTTTTCCAACTTGTAGCTAATAAATCCCACCCTTAAACATTATAACATTTCAAAGACTTATTAATGACCAAAACTGCCCTAATAAACGAAAGTAAGTATATTCTGAAAACCTCATAACCAGTTTAACAATCTGATAAACATTGCACTGCAATTAAGTTTAGTAATTACAGTTTTCGATTGTTCCGACTTAATCTCTGCAGCAAAAATAAATCTAACATGATTTACTGAAATTTTGATGTTGCATCCTAGAATTTGTTATTTATTTGGTTTATGCAGCTTTTAATCATTTCACTATTTACAAAAGGGTCTTACCAAGAGAAAGATCTGTAGCATGTGACAGGAACCCGCCATTGTCAGCTTCTTCTGTCACATTCTATTAACACTTCTCTTGAGAATTGACCAGAAGACCCCTGGTGGATTTTTCTGCTTTTAAGTAAATTTGCGTGTTTATTGCTGGTCTGTGACGATCCTAAAAATTAATCTGTCTGCCTGGTTAATGTATGTTTTAGTATGATTCTCGTCGGATCAATAAGAACTTTAGAGCTTCGCCTGCGTTACTGCCAAATTTAGCACGTTGGCACCATTACAGCCCACATGTGCCTGTTCCTCTCTTTATATTAAAGCATATAATCGTAAAATTCAGGAGGTAATACCAAGACTTGGCAACCGTTTAATTTTTCCTGGTTCAAGAAAAAACTACTCCATTGTCTGGAATTCAGGTGTTAATTAAACTAGCCCATTGTACTATAGTGTGTAATAAACGTGGCATATCCAATTAGTTGCAGGCATGTTTACAGAGCATAATTCTGTATGACAGTGTAACGTCATCAATCTAGCTCATCTCTAATGAATTATTTTGAGGGAATACGTCAATTTTTATAAGGAAATGTGTGACTGAGTTTAGTTGAAAAGTGTGAGTTATTGCAAGCGCAGTATTCTGCAAAGTTTGCGGGGGAATAATGGTTGAACAGTGCTAAAAAGGCCGAAACTTTCGTAAATAACACAAACAGGTGCAAGGGATAAATACGGAATTATAACTGAACAAACTTCCCAACTTTATGAATATGCAGAAAAGCAAATTGAAAAGCTAATCTTGGTCCATCATGGCATTAGTAACATGATGTTGCCAAAACTGTCACTCAAATCAAATTATTATTAAAGAAAGCCTTAATGCTTGTTTTCCTGACACTTCCAAGGAATTTTAAGTATAACCACAATCTAAGTTCTCCTTAAACTCCACTTAGCCAATGTTGGGGAAACCGACATAAGAGCTCTAATGTCCGTTTTCCCAACATTGGCTAAGTTGAGTTTATGTACAGCTTAGATAAGTTTATCTGTCACATTCAAACCTCAGCTCGTCCAGTTGTTTATGAAAAGAGCAAATACCCTAGAGAAGTGATGGGGAAAAAAATTGATTTTCAAATTGATCAATGTTAGCAGAATAAGTTATTAGAATGTGTCTGGAAGGTCAAAATAAACCAATATTTAGCAAACTACTAATTTAAACAATGAATGTTTTCATGGTCAGTGTTGTACCAGCAATAACTAAGGCAATGAAGTAAAATAATCAACTATACAATTCCAGATTACTTAAGTTTTATTATTAGAATGTAAGTAACAGAAAACCCTTCATACAAACCTCTAAATCCTTTAACACTTGGAAAAATGTCAATTCAGAATGAAAAGAAACAATCCGAAGAACGTCGCGGAAGTGGAAATGAAGAATAATCACGATCGTCCACCCCAAATATAAACGAAGGTATTAAGGCCCCGTTTGACACTTTGGTCACATAACCGCAGCAGTCGACGGCGGCAAGTATGCGTTTCTCTCTCCCGGAGGCGGCAGCGCCGGTTGGCGGCAATCGAACAGACTGCGATGGGCGAGACGAACGCCAAAAACGACGAACACGAACAACATTCGTTCCGAAATGCAGTAGGACATCGGCGCAATGGCCGATCCAGTTAGGAATGTTTTGGTCCACACTTATGCCGCCCCCAATCCGTCATTTTTATAGTTTTACGTCGCCAAAATCGCATTACAAAGTGTGATTGCTTTCATGCATGATTTCCATCCAGGATGATAATTTTCCAGAAATCACGTACTATGTATAATATATTATTTTTTCAAATATTAACAATGGGGGCATGTGAATTTTTAATGTACCTATGTATTTTTTGATTTCAAATATCTCAAAAACTCGAATAGCTACAGAGACCAGTTTTGATCCAATTTGTAGTTTAAATACACTTTTGGATGGTGCTTGAAAGAAATCATGTGCAAAAATAGTTTAGACTGTGTTATTTTGCACCTAATGTGTCACATTCAAACCACAACTTAGCTTACGTTTTACTTTTACTTTACGAAATCGACTTGGAAGTATCGGGAAAACAGGCATTACACCAGAGACAAGATAGAAAGGAGTATCTTTAACGGATGTATTTATCCGAGCTGATCCGGACCTGATCGGATTGATCCGAGTTTACTGTCTTTTTCTGTGACACACACAATATCGTATCTGAATATATCATGTTTTCCTTTGTTAGCACGAGGGAAGGTGTCACTGAGATGGCGCCACTTGCAAACGTCAACTGGTCAGCGGTATTGCCAAATGGCGTTTATTTGCGCTATCTATTACTGAAAGCTATATTTCTGTCTCACTTGAATATACATTGTAAAAGTGTAAAGAAATTACATACTTTTTCGACTTGGCAATATGGAGGAAATGAATAACAATAACTTAACCTTAATTTTGTGTTTTTTCAAAAGTTGTGTTTCCAGTTTTGTTTCTGTATTAGTTTTAAATTTAGTTCATAATTTAGTTATTAAACATAATTTTTCTTCACAATGCCGCGTCGACGTGCATTATTTGTGGATTAGCCGAAAATGAGGTCAACAAATTATATGCCATTCCCTTCAATTTGGAAAAGTAAGTAAATTACAAAACTGCACTAAATCACAATAAAACTGCACTAAATTCCATATAAATACATAATTATAAAATGTCTTTCAACAGGTGATTAATTATTGGCTGACGACTAAAGACAAAGTCACTACTATTCCAAAGTTTGATGAGCTTCCAGATCAAAATGCACTTTGAAGCTTATATGAGAAGCTGGATGAAACAGGTATGTTGTAACTAACTGTACTGATGTAACTTATTTAATAGAAATTAAGTAATTTCAGGGTCTAGTTGGGTTTTTAAGGGATTTTTTCCCAATCGTTGCAACCAATGTTGGATCAGTATTTATTTTCCCCATGCAATTAATATGATATAATTTTTTACTTTGCATGTTTTTACATGTTTTCTTATAATCAAGGTTACTTATTTGTCGGTAATATACTGTTATTCAAATGCATATTATACATTGGTATTATTTTGTCACTCTTCCACACAAAATGCGGATATTGCACTGTTGGTCTAAACCATTTTTAAGTCCAATCACTGTTTAGTTAAACATTGCAATGGAACATAGGAATCCTAGGTAATTTAAATTATTTAGCTACAAGTCATATCGAACCATCTCAGATTTGTTGAAAAACTATTGCTATTCCGTTTCAATGACATTTAATAGAGAAGGATACACATACACTAATTGGAAGGGACAAAACTTAACAGCATTGCTGTGTGCTAACGTTGCCAAGAGCATCAAAAAATAGGTAGAGCTGTTAAAAACAATAAAAGAAGTAGCAATGTTAATTAGGTACAATTTCAGTAAAAACAATAGAGATTTCATAGTAATTGAAACATTAAATAATTTATAGACACTGACATGGGATGAATTCATTCCCAGACCAATATCTGGAAACCCTGTTCCTGTTCTATTTCCAATCCATTTATCTTTTTACTACTCAATCCGTCTTCTGACACGTCTCTAGTCAGTGAGGAAAATTACCATTTAAACGTAAGCTTTAATAAAAGTAGAATTAATTGATTTTATAATTTCCAGAGATGAAAAATATGGATGAAATTATTTATTAATGCAGACTAAAGGGTCAAGGTAAAGAGGAAAGTGGAAGGAATAAAAGAGAAAATCAAACGTAAATTAAACCATCTAGAAAATATATCTGTCTTTTCCCAATCATAAAATTGCTCAAACTACTTAAAATGTATGGTAACTTGTAAACAACTAGAGAAAGTTCCACAAGGTATTTTTAATAACAATTACTGTTCGTAAAGTCTTAAATTTATGCTAATTTTAACGATTCAAAAATTACGTTCACTTTCATCAATTTTTTTAACATGGGCAATAAACAAAAATTCTGTTCTATTTCAGCTCACATATGTGCCATAAAACTAGTAATAAAGCTTGCGCGTAGTTACTTATCAACTGCCTTAAACCATTCATTTTCCTTACACAATTTTCTTGAGATTATCGTGGACGAGGTCTACAAAATTGGCATGTACTGCATTGGATCACATATTATTTATACCAATTCTGGCAGCTTTCTAGACGTCGCGACGCTTTTGATTTATGGTAAAGGTATAGTAAATCCACCAAAACTTTAGTGTGGTCTACATTTTCTTGTTATTGTTATTTCCTGAAGGCTAAAGTTGACAAATGATTTGCAAGCAACGTTTTAAAGCCAGAAACAATGGATTCAAAAACTTTTATCGTTAACAATAAATATTCTCCTAGTTTACTTTGCATCCATTCAGTTTCTAGCACATAAATAGTATTTATGAAGTTTACCGAATGCAGCGTATGCAAATCTTGCATAGTGGTGTACGTGTATAATAGTCGCCCTTAACAGTGGTCGGAAATTGCGGAAAACCCTATCAAAAATCGGATTGAATATGACAGCCAAGTCTGGGGGCCACTTGATAATAACCATCAATTAGAAGAATAGAACACAAAGGGAAAACAGCATCTGTTGATTTAGTGCAGACGTATGAAATTAATTTCTTTTATTGAAGAAAATAATTTGTACATTTAAAAGCAGCTGAAACCCTGTTACTGAAGCAACAAATACCAAGTTAAAGGCATCTACTAGATCTTAAAACAAATTACTTAATAGCCCCAATTAACGCAGGTGAAAACTAGATTTGCTTACAGATTACGGGTTATTTAAAGATAACCGATTCATCTCCCACAAAATTAGAATTTATAGCACAAATCTAGAGAGGATATTGACCGATTAACAGATAAGAATTTTTACCAGTCCTGACCTATAGAATACTGTCTTAGGTTAAAGATAATATGAGGACATCCCTATAGATTAATAAAGCTTAAAAGGGAGATAATTAAATATGTGGGTTATTACCATTTTTAACATTTGGCAAAATTGAGGCTTGTACAAGAAATTTAAAAAAAAAACTAAAAATGTGCTAAATAAGTATGACAATTTGAAATAAAAAAAAAATGTTGTTTAGTAGGATAAAATTCCCATTAAGAAACAAAATTAGGTTCAATCCAAGACCATTCAAATTACTTATACAACCTCCTCCTAGAAGTCCTAGATAAACAACTTTAAATCCCAATAACAACACTGATTTCTTTATACTCGTTTTATATGGATATAACTTTCCTACTGCTTGAATTTATAAATGCTGACGTAATGCAAATTTCCACTAGTTTCCATTTTGTGTTAATCCCCCCAACTTTGCATCTTACCCTCCGCATTACCATCAAGTTTGTTTTGCCGGAAACTCTTTGTTTTTAACTAAAATAGTTTATAACTTGACATAATAAGAACCGAATAAAAGAAACTTTCTTTACTGCCTGAAAGTTCGATGCACTAAAATGAATTCTTTCAGTTCACCTAGTTTAACTAGTGAGTCTCATTTATCTACTGGACGTTTTGTGGGAAATCGATTTATGGCAGTAAATTTCGGTAAACAAAAGAATGAAACGTTAAAAGCAGGTAAGGAAATATTTAACTCCAAAACCATATTGGCTTTTCTGGGATCTTCTAAACTTACAAAGTAACATAAATTACATCGGAAACTCGTTATTCATCAAGTGCTCAATTTACTGGGTCACAGCACTGTTGAGGGGATGCTAAGGGCAAATTTAGGATTAGAGAGGTTCTTGTAGTGGTGTTTCATTTTCGATGCATATCCAATAAATTCTGGGAGGATAGGTAAACGGAAATTGTATTTGCATTGAATATGTCTTGTATCAATTTAATCTTCTATACGTTTATAAAGCATAAAAAATTGATTTTCCGGAAGATTTCAACTCTGACATTTGCTATGTAGGAAATTGCCAGGGGGCCATCTAATAATGTGTAATTGGATCCGTGGAGAAAACATCGGAAAGATACTTTTTTACCAAGAAAATGACAACAAGAGTCTGGTATTAGTTTGATAAAATATCGCTGCTTTAACTAGTCAAAGGATTTAAATTTAATCCACCCCTGAAACAGATTAAAGTTTGCATCAGTTTGATGCTATTTTACACCCTTTGATTAACTACAGTGTTATTAGGCAACTTTATTAATGGAATCCTAACTAAAATCCCATTATAATGTTAAAATCAATTTTACGATCCAATTCCAATGTAACATTAAGCCTGCAGTTGTGACTTTTATAACCTCAAAAATTGGGTGGAAAAGTCTTTAGAACTTAGTAATTGTGATTCCAAACGAGATGGATTTAAAATTTAACAGTCTTCTATAAAACAGCTGTAAAAGTTCTCATAATGAACCTTATTCCTGAAAATGTATTGAAATAACTTAATAATGAGTTTCAGTCCCACCTTGCTCTTGGATTTGTTCAGTGTAATTTTACTAATCAATCATTACTAATTTAATCCAGTGACATCGAACTTTCCATTAAAATTATAATTGAACTCCTAGGGAGCTATTTAGAGAGCATCCCGATAATTATTATAACATGAACAGAAACTCCCAATCTCACTAATGATAAAATTAAGATAGTTTTGGAACTATTCGAAATTCACTCCCATAAAAAAGCTGCCAGGGGTTTAAGTAACACCTTGCTTATACATGGAATTTTGTGCTGCATAACATTCACTTGGTGTCGCCTTTTATAAATCCTTCGAGGGGCTTAAAATATCGCGGCAAGTGTCCAAAGTCAAAGCCGTGGAGTCGTTGCCACTATTCTAAATAAAATGTTGGGCCTAGGAGGATAAGTGAGGCTAAAAATGACCACAAGAAGAATCGGTAAAGTATCAAAAACTTGTGAATGAATTCCACAATAAGAAGATTTGTATTTTAGACACTGTAAACGCAGCACCTCAATTCATACTATTATGGTGTTATCTAATATTATGCTTATACAAGATGAGTCATTATGGATATTCCCTATGAGACAAAAGAAGCAAACCCCACAAAGCATAACAGGTCAAGTTATAAACTCAAAAAATCTCACCATATCAAATCAACAATATACACAAAAACAGTGGGTAAAAAAGAAATTTGAATGCTTTTCAGTTTTCGTGCAATGAATGTTCTCATTTAGTAATTTCAGCGTTCCCTGAACAAATAAACGCACGCCACAATGGCCTTTCGGTATTCAGGGCTCTAAAGGGCGTCTGTTGCTGACCGCTCCTCTCTGGTCTCCAGTGCCTCATAGAGTTTAAACAAAAATTATATTAACCGCAGCACAACTGAAGTACAAATAAAAAAAGAGTGCAAATTTATGGCTGTGTTGTCCTAATTTTCAGTTTTTTTTAGCACAAACAACTTTGGACTAAAGTAAACAGTTGGTAATGTTACAAAGGCAATCGATTTAAACCTTTTAAGGCCTCTATCATCACCAAAACCAAAGTGAAATGGGGATGTGGGCAAAAGGCAAATGGAACTAACTGGCTGTAATTACAGGGTACTAGATAAAAGGTTCAATTTGCCTGGATGATAATATGAGAAACAACACTATTCAAATCTGTAAGCAATTTTATTACAGCTAAAATATTCCATCCATACCATCAATATGGTAAATAAGTGTTATTTAGCACATAATTGATTATTTAATTAAACCCCCTTAGGAGAACATAATAATTGTATTACATTTATCATTGCTAAGTAATAAGCAGATTAGCTTAATTACCTTATTTTTGTTTACCTGTAGGTTACAATTAATTTGGCACATATTACTCATTATTCTAGAAGTCCATTGAAAAACATCAGGTACACCTACTTATCAAGGTTTATTTGATCACAAGTTCAGTCAGATGTGCATACTAAGTACACAAAAGATTATACTTATTAATTGATTGGTTTAAGGGAAATTGCATTATTGTCTTGCTATTAATTCCTTAGGTTCAACTAAACTGAACCTAAGCAAGGGACTTTTAGGAAACAGGTAGTGGCAAAACCCTTAAAGACACTTTTCTATGAAGTTGGTACAGGTTAAATCCCTGGCCTGCAATTTGACCATTGTGTTGACCAGGGCTCATAAAATTTAATATTCAAAAATAGGTAAAAGGTTTGGGAATCCTTTGTAAAGGTTTTTCCTGGTTGCACTAACCTCCAAAAGAACAATAAGTCCAACCCAGCCTGATTACACCTACTGCACTATGCATATTCAAGAAGGCTGTTTAGTAAGTAGTGTTTCATTAAATGTATGGGGCCATTACAATACTTGTTGACCAAGAAAAGTGGTCTAGATAAAGTTACTTAACATTAAACTGCATTCCAATGACAATCTGGCTGTTTCACCACTTAGTCATGATAGTAATAACTGTTTACACTTTGGTGTAGGCATTCTGGCAAGTTTTGCTAATATAATTTGGTTGCAGTCACTATACCTAATAAACTAAGAGGAAGTAGACTAGCAAACAGGTTTTAGGTTCATTTAAGTTGGTTAAAACTAGGGTTCAAGTACAATATAAATGTAGTTAATGTGATGTCAAGATGAAAGTCTAATTTATAACTGTTGTGTGTATGTAAACCAGCTAGTTATTATAACTGTTAGATAAACTAGACACAACTGGAATACATAAAAGGCAAACATGATTGCAAATAATACCTTTTTGTTTTTGATTGAAACAATTTGTTTATCCAGCTGTCAAATGGGAACGGCAAAATGCCGACTTTTGATCAAAACAAAATCGAATCGCTTACCTCTCCGCTTTCGGCCGCCGGGGAATCGTCCAGAATATTGTAAATAATCGGCGGCAAACCGGGTTTTTGCAACAACGAAAACCCTAAACCCGAATTTTCGTTCCGATTTAACACTACCAGCAACTCTTCAGCCATTATCGGATACCATTGATTTTGATATTTTTTACACTTTCCTGAACAACACTCGCACCCTACATAACCTCGTTCCTAACTGAATAAGGCAAACGTCGATCGCCAGACGGCGCCACTGCACGGGCGTGTTCGGCGGTTCGGTTTCTCGTTTCGGTCAATTTCGGCAGTTTCATTTGTTCTCTTCTTTTTAGTTTGTTTTGGCGTTTATGCCACTATTTGTCGTCTGACGTTTTTGACAACCACTAATCTGTCTCTGTCATTCTATCATAACTTTATTTTTCACTGAATTGCATAGATTGTGGTGTTTTTTCTCCTTTTGATTCAATAAATTTTAATTAGAAGTTATTTTACCAATTTGCTAATAAAATGCTGGGTCATCTTGTCAAAGTAACAGTTCCTGACTATTTGAGCAGTCTTCCAATCCCCGAGACTATCGGTGGATGGTTTAGGTTAGGATGTAAGTATTTTATTCCTAAATTTTCCAATTTTTACCACCAAAAATAAACAAAATTATCTTAAATCCCTGAGAATGACTTGAAATTTTGTAGTTGTTATTTGATTAAATTATCTAAATGAAATCAACTAGGTCACATTTATGTAACTGTGTAGTGATTGTAGCAAATCAATGATAATATCAAAAAATGTATTTTTACAGTTAAAGACTGGCTCTCACTGGTGCCCCCATCTGCAGTAGCAGCTGGTTTAGGCTACACATTCTATCTAGCATTTTGTCCAAAAGCAAAGCGTGCTTCTTGCACTGGTAGATGTAACAATGTCATCCAACTTTCTAATCCTAAAATTGTGGACACAATTGATGTGGAAGATATAACTGATAAAGCAGTATTTTGCAGATGCTGGAAGAGTAAAAATGTAAACTTTACAATGGGCCAACCCATAATAGTTGATTAATTTTTGGTACTTTTGCAGTGGCCTTACTGTGATGGCTCCCACAATGCTCACAATCAGGAAACTGGAGACAATTTGGGGCCTCTTATTGTGAAAAAATCAAAGTAAATTTCTATGGTGTTTAGTACTATAAATTTCATGCTGGTTACATTAATTATTTTACTGTAATATTGAAATTAGAGGCTTAAGATTTAAAATAATCTAAGTAGGTAACTAAAATACCTGTAGAATTTCAATTATTGTAAATATGTGGGGAATAAAAATCTTACTTAAACTAGTTATCTGTTATTTTTAGTAGTATTTAAGTAATTCAACAGCTGTTTTGCAGTTATTTGAACAGTTGCCAGATTAAATTGTATAATCCAGCCTCTAAGTGAAAGCAATTTAAAATGACAAAACATGCCAGCAAAACCACATTTTTGTATTTTGTTATATTCAGAGATATTGGATAGTTAAATGAAACCTCATACAATCAAAATATGCCTCACCATTAGGTGTTTATTAGGGAATTTAAACAGAGTTATTACATGCTTCTCCATAAAACAGGAAAGCTATTTGTCACAGTATTTTAGCCAGCAGAATAAAAGTCAATTTAGATTTCAATATGCAGATATACAAAAAATGCTTTGTCAAGTGATTAAAACATACAAAAACAAAACCCTGAACTACTTAATTAACAAATCAAAAAAAAATCATACTTAGAGCGGTTAATTCTTAAATTATACGTCTTTAGAAAGTTGTCATTTACGCTAATACCATATTACATTATAATTTATTGTAATGAACAACACTATGTGATGGTATTCTTTATTCGTCATCCACTGACCGTTCATAAGTACCACAGTGACTAAGACTCTTCCAGTTAAAAACAAAACTATTACCGGATAATTCCACCACTCCGGAAATGTGGGGTCTCAGGTGTAAAAGTACTACCTGAATAAGGTAGTCAGGTATTCATTAACGTACTGGTGATAGTGCCGGGTCGTTATAGCCAATGTATTGGCGACTAAACTGCGCGCGTCTCATTATGAACGTTTATTATCGACCTTTGTTATTATCTAAAGTTTTAATCACCTAATAAATAGAATTCTTATCAATTTATACACGTACATTTGGGTACCTGTTTTTGCTTAATTAACAGTGTTTTATAGGCGCGCAAGCAAAAATGAGAGTTCTTTCAGTTTGTATTTTTAGTCTGTTGTTGTGTGCGATTTCTATAACCAAATGTGATGGTGAGTAGAATAAGGAATTTGAATTTTGATCGTCAAAAATTTGCCTTAATGCAAATTTTAATCACACTCAGGTGTGACGTAGTTGGTTTAGATAAAAGTTACACCAATATTTGTAATTTAAAAATTGCAAGGATTTCTCTTGCGCAAATCTGAAACCGGTCTAAAAACCTAATTAATTTGTTTCAGAACATCACATCGACCAAAGAATCCTTGAAAATCAAGTAAACTCCAATTCAAGTTTGCAGAACCAAGATGGGCTGGACTTTCATAACAACTCTGCAACAATTAATTCTTCCCAAAAGGATGAATCACAAAATGAACCCCTAAATATTAATTATAGTGAAGACGATTTTTTACGGGTTTCAGGACTGAATGAAACTTCAAACGGTAAACACCCCAAATATTATATGAATCAGACATTATTTAGTGGATTAATGGTTTTCAGGTGAACCATTAACTAATCAGACGCAAGCAGTTGATGACCTAAATACTCAAAAGGTTGATGATACACCCATTGATACTGAAGTAAATGATTTACTTCACAACCCGGAAACAGATTATGGTAAATAATAGTCACTGATATACATTCTAAATAAATTCCAGCCAGTCATTTTGCTAATCAATAAAATCGATTTATCAATAATATTCTAATGCTTCAGGTCAATATTTATTATTAAATCCACTGGATCCTGAAATGACCGTACATTTCCCGGATAAAATCGACCAGCAGGTTGAACTAATTGAAGACGGAGAAAACACCGAAGATGAGCTAAGACGCCATAGAGAAGGTACGTGTGTTTAATCAAGCAAAGTAAAACTCTAAAAACTGACCAACTAATTCAAGAAAACTGGAATTAATCTGCTAACTTTAGTTTTTTTCTAAGCAGCCTTGAAACTCGCTCTGCGTTAATGACAATAACAAATGTAATCATAATAAACCATCAGATAACGTGATTTGCTATTAACTACACAGGTTTACAACTCAATTTTTTAGAAGAAACCAGCGACGAAATTACCCACAAACCACTGGCAATCGTACTGATTAGTATGTTTGTTGCAATGTCAATTTTATGTTACGCAGCACTTTTGATTTGGAGAAACTACCTTGGGTAAATTTGTTTTTTTTTTTTTTGAAAAAACCAGAGTTAGAATCAATATTTTTACCACAGAAACCGATACGGAAGCCGTACTTTACTGGTAGAAGCCGAGGAATTCCCGGAATATAATAATAATCCTAATGACTTGAAACATTTTTCGATTTAAGAACATTAATTATTATTGTATTATATTAAAGAATTTATCTGTGATACCAGGCTCAATGTGCAACTACAAGTAAAACCATATATTGATGTGTTTGTTTTATTAAACCTTAATAGAAAAATGTTGCGTTAAATTAAGTCTACAAATCACAGGTGTTAAAGAAAGAATTAATAAATTGTGTAGGGCCATTTGTAGTATTATTACCCAATTCCTTTATAAAAATCTATTATTGCAAGTAACAAAAAATACGACTGAAGTCTCTCTGAAGGCAACACTAGCAGATTGAAGTATATTACTTTAATTACGAACTAAAATTCGAATAAACTATCTTCCTATAATATAAATCTTCACTTTGGTAAATTTACAATCACAATTTATTAGGTATAGTCTGTTCAGCGACTCGTGACTGTTGCGTCAGCAAAAAACAGTGAAGGGCTATACCATAAATTATATTTTATATGACCAAGCAATCAGTGTTCATTAATTAAACAAATCTCAGACGGTTTAGAAGGCTTGTAGAGGCCTCACGCAATTTAAAACAGTTATGGGGAGGTTTAAGACATTTGTAAAGCGCTCTGACACTTTTTAGAAGGTAACATTTAGAAATCTTTTGGTACATTCAAAATGCTTTTCAAGCCACTTTGATGATGACCCAACAGTCAGAAGCCACTGAATAGAGTATATCTACCTAAGCAACAAATAAATAGAAACTTCTCATATCTAGAAGACTTACAGAAAAAATATGTGCATCATTAAACCGTTTACACCCAAATACAGAGGCACATAGCTTGAACCAACAAAAGTATTTATAAAATTAGTGTTTGACTTACTTACGCAAATCTAAGACGTCCAGTGGCAATTCGGTTATCTTAATGTGATCAGCAGTCTGCAAACAAATTAGAAATAGCAACAGTTTGAGTGCAATTAAAGAAAATGATAGAGTTACCTTAAATAAAGGAGGATCAGTAGGATGTGGATGAAAACCAGACTTTCGGCAGCCGGCAATATACTGTAAACCATAATTTGGAGTTAAATGGAAAAATCCGGTACTGAAAACAATAAACATATACACCACAATTTAAATACTGTTTGCAGTATTACTTATTGAATTTCGGAGAACAAACAATGGCAATAGCCTCAGGCATAAGTAACTGATAAGGACATTGTGTATGCAGATCAACACTAGACAGGAATGCTGTTTGAGTTGGATGAGTCTGTACACAGAAAAAATAATTTACAATAATAAGTTAATTTTTTTTTCAAACAAATACAAACATGAATCCACCCAATTGTGATTAAATTATACTGATCCTGGTAATCAAAGATTTCCTCCTCATTTGTTGTAGTGCAGGAATCTGGAGTGCCATTTTGTTTAGGGACTATCATGTGAGTGATTATTAATTGATTTCTTTCCTGCAAATTTATTTAAAACCATTAGAAATGTCTATGAAAGCTTTAAATAAACAATTATTACCAGTTTTCCAGCTAAAATACCACAAGTTTCAATATTTTTCTTAGTATTACTTTGGGCTAAGTTTTGAAAAAGTGTCATAACTTTAGAAGGCACTAAAACTGTCCTCAACCCATTAGTATCATAATTTTCAGTTAAAGAACTACTTGATGGTTTTTTACTCCTGTCATAAGTTGGTACTGGAGGAAATGAATGATTGCTACAACAATTTACATTGTTTAACTACTATTCAAACCAACTACACCAAGTATACCTTTCTGATGGTAATAAGGGTGCAGATGGTATTGGTGTAACTGTTGGACTAGTTAAAGTTGAGTCTGGATAGGACACATTGTCAATAGAGCCAGGAATTTCAGCTGTTACAAAGTCTTGAGGCTTAACAGGTAAACTTTTTTGTTCATCTTTAACTTTTAGTGCAGTTTTCCTTCTTTTATCTTCTTCAATTTGCAGCTGCTTCTACATTAAACTTTATACCAACCACTAAACAATCAAATCAAACTTACAATTTTTCCCATATAAAGGTCATAGTCTTTTTTATAAACCTCCAGCAATTTCTGCTTTAGTTTCTCAGCTTTGGGCAGCACTTCTTTGATTTTCTTTTGATTGGCTGTTTTCATGTCTGGTGGTACCTTGGCAAAATCGGGGTGTCCGCGGATTTTTTCCAAAAACAACGTCATAAATTTCAGGTACAAACAATAAGCACTTTCCAGGTTTCCTTCATCATAGTACACATTAGCCATTCTCACCATTTCCAATCCAGAACGGTAATACCTTACAATTACATAAATGAAAAACTGTAAATTTATGATGTGTGGTTGTGCATACCTATTTGGTGGTACATTGGGGTCCACTTCAATTAAATTGCTGTGGTCAATTAACTGTTTTAAGCGTTTTTGGGGCTCAATACTCTCTAAAATCTCTGAAATTTTATTCTTTGCCATTGTACCAAACGGGTGTATATTCTAGACTAGTTGATCACTCCTAAATGGGTATTAACCGATAGGGAACACGAATAAATAAGCTTTATGAGTCATTTAAGGAGTTTGTCGCCTTTTAATTTAATACAGTGTAAACATGAACCCATGACAACAAGGATTTGTTTGGGTTTTCTTAATTACATGTCACTGTCATAAACATATGTTTTTGATATTTCTAGTGAGTGACGTTAGAGACGAATCGTTGTAACGCAGCGCCGCGTGGTGATTTTCCGAACTATTCTCCACCACAACTCGAGCACTTAAAAATAATAAAACACAGAACCATAGTTTTAGAGTTTAGAGATAACCGATTTTTTTATTAAAATAATACGAAACAATATTAAATTCTGTATTTAAACCAGCGATAACAAAAATGTGCTCATTTTTTATTTATCTTAATATTTAAGAATCTTATTACTACATTAAACAAGTTAGTAGTTGGGTTTCTGGTTTCTGTGGTAAAAATTCCAGTAACAACCTCGAAAACGTATATTAGCATGTCGATTTCGATTAATGGAAGCGCATATAACAGGTTTGCGTCATGCATTACAATAACACATCAAAGATTTTCGCTCAAATGTGTACACAAAACGCGATTAATTTAGTACGGATAGTCGTGTATAAAAAAACAAACGCGGTATAGTTTTATTCACGTTCATGTAAAATTTAATTAAACCGGAATCGAAACCAAATTATTTACTTTTATAATGATAAGATATATAGATATGCGTCGGTTTAAGATCCAGGAGCGCATTCTGAATTTGAGTATTCGAGATTAGACAGTCAAACAATGCGGTGTGTGTGATAATATACTAGTGAATAATTTAGTGCCGGCTGTTTATCAAATTACTTCTCTTAACATTTTTTAAATCACTATAATCAAGATGAATTTACTTTATGTTCTGTTCTTTTTGGTGAGTATTAACATACTTTACTATTATGCAAGTCATGAAACAGTCTCATAAATCCAATAAACCACACTAAAAAATAAGAATTGTCATGCTGCAATATTAATATTGATGGAATACTCATAAATGTGTTATCTGATTTTTTGATACTTAAAGTTATAAGGCAACCAAAATTTTTTTCTAAGTGTTCAGGGTGATATTATTAGGATGTCGGATAATATCTACAATAAGCAATAAATTTGTTTTAATAGGTTAACCCTTAAAAAAATATTAATTTTCTGTCATGGATCAAGTTATTTCTCGTTTTTAGATCTAAACAACATATTATTCACAATTAGCAGTTAATTTTGAACTGATATAATAACAATTTTTTTTTAGGATATGCTAAACCTGGCAGTTTTCATCCCAGCGTTTAGCCCTTTTCTGAAAACAATCGGTGGAACGCCCTTTGCCCTTGGAATTATGAATTCAATTTGCGCTTTCGTCAGTTTGGTTTGGAATCCCATAGTGGCAAGTATTGAAAAATCCAGTTCAACAACTTTGGTTGCTACAATCCTGGCAATTTTAGGGAAGTTTGAGTGATCAAATTGGACGAAGAGGATTGCTAATCAAATGTCTGCTAGCCAGCGCTATTGGTAGCACATTAATTGCTTCCTCGAATTCTTTGACTGTAGTTTTTATAGGAAGACTGATTGGATGTACGTTTATACAAATACGGAAATTCCAAAACTGTTCATACAATACAATGAACAATTTTGGAATTTCTATTTTACTAAAACACTATTGCAGCTTTGGGTAGTGGAGTTGGAATCCTATTGAGATCAATTGTGGCTGATACATACAAAACACCAGAAGAGAAAAAGACGTTTTTTGGAAAATGCGCTCCCGTTATGTCCATTGCTTTTCTAGTCGGTTCGGTGTCCAGTGGCTTTTTGAGTGAAGTCAGAAATGGATTTTCTCTTGCCTTTTTTGCAATGGCCACCATTATGGGAGTAGCTGCCCGTAAGTTTTGCTTTCAGTCATCAGAGTTGCAACAAAAACACACTTTTTGACACTTCTATAGGGTGATTCATAATAATTATGTTTAAAGAACTCTCTGTGACTATCCTTGGCATCATCGGTCATCAATTTTCATCAAATTCCTTAAATTAAATTTCACAGTCCTTTTCTCTTTTCAGTTATCGCCGCTCATCAAATTTCAAACGATTCAAAAACAAAAACGGAAACCAAACAGCAAATTTCATTAACTTCCAAGGCGCTCAACGAACTTAAACTGGCCGTAACAAGCCTTCAAACGATCTCCTGGCCGCGTTATAAAAACCTGTTTTACATCAAAGGCTTTTACGATCTGAGCACCAGCATCATCTTCGCCAACGTCGGACTCATCATAATGGACGAGTTCGACATTAAAGGCCGCACAATCGGTTACGTTTTCATGATGACCAGTTTATGTAGAGTGGTGGCTAACGTTTCGCTTCTGAGACTGAAAAGCGTCCTTCAGGATGTTAGTGATAAGAATAAGATTATTGGAGCTGGAATAGTGTTGTTGATCTCTTATATTGCAATGGCTGTGTCTAGTAGCTTTTTAATGTTTTTACCTTTCTTAGGAGTAATGTGTTTTGCTAGAGCGCTTTTGGACACTATTCTAACTGAACTTATTTCAATGAAAACTACTCCAACTGATCGGGGCAAAGTAATAGGGGCTTATGAGAATTTAGCTTCTCTTAATATGTTTATAGCTCCTTTACTGTCCGCGTTCTTATCTAAAGGATTTGGAGAACGGGTTATATTAAGTTCAGCAGTTATACCAATAGCATTGTCTATTCTGGTTGCCAACAATGAAAAAGACAGTCTAGAGTAAGTTCTGACCCTCTACTAATAAGCTTCAATGTACTTAAATTATTATCAGATGTGACTGATTTGATTTTTTATTATTATATTTTGTTACTATGTTACTACATTTTTTTAATTACAATGTTTATTGTAACAAAAGTTCCTTTCCTCTCTTATAAAACCTATATGCTGCCATAACCAAACACTCACCACACTAACACCAAATTTAACATTCATATTACAAAATTAGTATTCATGCTTATCATTCTTTTAGTGCTGGTAAAGAACAATTTACCTAAAGACCCAAACCCGTTCAAAGGCAGAAGGAAACCTAAATCATCAGCCCTAAAGGACACCATACGCAAAATAAAGAAAGTCTTGCAGGACTTGGGGAATGTATCATGGTCGCGTTACAAATCCCTGTTTATCATGAAAATTGGTTACGACTTTGCCATCGTAACCGTCACATCAAACGCTGGATTTATTCTGATGGACGCTTACCAAGTGCAGAGACCTTATATGGGCAGGGTGTTCCTCACGGTTAGCTCGATTGCGCTCGCCACCAACTTATTTAAATTAAAACCCAACAATTTCCTTGATAAAATGCCCGATTATGAAATTGTAATTAAAAGCGGTTTGGTTTTGATAGGTTCCTTTATTGGTATGGCAATTTCGCCCAGAATATTACTTTTTGTAGCTTTCTTAGTAGTGATGTGTATACCCAGGGCGATTTTGGACATTAAACTAATGGAAATGTTGGTGAGTCAAACAATGGCTGAGGATAGAGGAAAAGTGATTGGTGTTTTTGAAAATATACTAACAGTAGTTGGATTTATTGTGCCAGCCATGTCTGGGCTTTTAGCCCAAGTATTTCCAGTTAAGTTTCTTGCTTTAGCTGCAATATTACCTATAAGCATTGCTGTGATAACAGCAAAAATAGCCTCAAAAAGGAAATCAGCCTGATTTTTTTTTGTACCAATAAAATGTTGTAGAAGAAATTATTGTAATTTTTTGCTTATCAAAAGTACTTTCCCGTCAAGTTTTAATATAGGTAACTTTTAAAACAAGATAAATTTACCCACTTTTACACACATAACAGTACCATGGCAAATTCAGTCTGAAAGACTTTCTTTTAGTTCTAGATCATACAAAATTTAACTTGTTTTATTTATCACAAACAATCTTAATAACATAATAACAGTAAAAACTACTCACATCACAAACAACTACAGAGCTTCTGAACCTACTTATTAATTATTTTCTTCAAGTGATATAGCATGTTTCTCCCTTGAGAGCCTAAAAGATTCCTCAAATGCTTTCCTCATCTCTGGGTCCTCAGGTGGAAATATTTCTCTTTTGGTTTTGATCACCCATTCCTCAAACAAGGCAGGCTGATTGAAGTAGTAGAACATGCCAACTGGAAATACTACATACATGGCCATTTTGGCCACTTCAAGTTGCCAGTTGCCCATAACTGGAAAAATAACATTTATCAGGAAATAATAGTAATGATCAATAAGAGAATTGTGTTAGGAGACAAATTTAGTGCAACATATGAGATACAAAAAAGATATTCCCTTACCTTTAATACTTCAGACAGTAATTAATAAAGGAAACTAAGGAACTATTTTACTATTGTTGACCTCCTTTAAGCAATAAATTAAGAAAAAATACTTCAAACAAGTCTCAAATAAAACTTAACCTTATTTTAACCTCAAAATTAACTCTTTTGTAAGCTCTTTTGACAGATTACAAATAATGCAGCATTGCCATATCTCTTCTTCAATAGTATATCCTAAAATTTGTTTCCAATTTAACTGTTGTAAATTGGGTTAGCTAACTTTGATAATTTAGTAATTAAAATAGTTTGAAAAAAAAAATGGGTAAATGTTCATAAAACCTGATAAAACGATTCCTTAATAATTGATGCTTCAACTCGTATAAACTGAGATAAACGACAACACTGCCACAGCTGACATCTTTAAATGTCAACAAGGTTCGCAAAATCAGCTGTTTGATTTATTTAATAATAAAACCAATTTTTAAACAAAATCTTGAATAAACTGGATATCTCATAGTTTATTTAATTTGATTAAATTTTTTCGTGTGTGACATACACTAACAACCAGTTTTCAATTGGGTCCCATAGAGATTTATCACTCAGATTTATTTGACGATAAATGGGTATTGAAGAAACTTTCATCTGGTAAGTTGAGTATTTCTATTGATTTCTATATGAAAATTACTGTAAATGTTATGTAGAGCAGGTTATAAAGGTAGTTTACACAGTTTTTTAAACCTATTGCGTAGGAATCTGTGTATTTTTAAATGTGTGTCAAAATAAAGGTTATTAGAATCAAGGTCAAGCTATAAATATGAACCTGGATAGTTTTGTCTTTAGATCTTCATTGATCAAGTTTAAGTAAAAGGTTTTTCTCATTCCTTTCATCACTTAAAGTAGATGTGTATTCATAAATGGAATTGATTGTAAGTGTTTCCTAATCCACCAGTCTCCTGAGATTATGTGCACTTGTAGTAATAACAAACATGTTGAAGATTACACATACTCAAATACATTTAAGTCGTTTGTTTCACCCATTTGTATGCCATATTAGTACTATGTTTTGATTTTTTATCTTAGAATACTAATGTTCTAACTTATTGTGTTTAAGAAATTATATGAATTACAAAAAACTTGTGATACAGCCTAATTTCTTCCTTAAATATTGATACAGTGTTAATACAATTGTCACTGACCTTCTAATCAAAATTGATAAATACAAACCTATTCTCAGCCTTCTAGGAATTGAATGATTTGATTGTAGATATCTACATTAAGTTACTATGTTAACACAATTAATTAATAATACTACTTTAAAGCAAAAATGGAAATTTCCTCAAAAACCTCTGAATAAACAGCAATATTTAAATTTGTCTTGATATGAACACCAGTATATTTCCTATTTATATAAAAATGCATTCAACTATTTGCACATAATTCTGATAAATGTGTATCTGTGTATATTCAATAATGTGCCACTATCAACTCTTGTTGACCTTTATATCATCCTGATCTGTTTGGGCTCAAAATAATATCTCTAATAATTATGCAACCAAGAAATGTAATTCACCAATTTCATCAACCTGTATTTGTTTTAAAAATAATCTGCTCAGTAAAAAAACATTCAGTGTTTACATAAAGTTTTAGGCAAAATTGACACGTCCGATTCTGGGAAATGTTAAAAATACATCTCAACATTAAAAAATTTATATTTTCGCGTTTACTGAGTGTTTCAATGGGTTTTAAACAAGAATGTGCTTGCTCAGCGTTATTCCAGCGTTCAGCAGCTTAAGAAATCAAGTTCATTGTTTGATATTGCGCGTAATTGTGTTTGATTGGAAAATTCTCTTTTATATGCCATATACAATACATTTGCAGCAGTGTCAATACTTTTGCAGTTGTATGAGTGGGTTTTCGGTGCATAATAAACTTTGAAGATAAAAAGTTTAGTCAGTTTCCAAGTCAATGGAATGTTTATTTGCTAGGTAGGTTTATTACTTTTATCTTCATTACTGAATCACCTGGTTTTGTCTAAATAAGACAACATTGTTGCAAAGCAACATCCATTAATAGATGGATTAGAATTTGAAGTATTTGTAATGTGTTCCTGTAGGTATCAACAGAAGATTGGCACATACGATAAGCAACTATGGGAAACCAAAATAGAGCAGAGGGAACAGAGGATCTATGGATTGAATCATATTCAGATGCGATCAGCAAAGCCCAACACTGAACTAATTGATTTAGATTTAGTTCGAGGTAAAACTTTTCTCTTATTTAAGTAGTCAGGACATTATCTTATTGTTATTTACGACGGTTTACACAACCTATTTTTAATATTATGGGTTTTAATGATTATTATAGGGTCGTCGTTCACAAAAGCTAAACCGCAACATGGTTTCATGAAAGTAGCCAGAATGGCCACTTTAAGATGGCTCTTAATGCCCTTCTACGCCAACTGGTGGATGCGTCAAACATCCGGCAGATTTTTCAGTATCATTCTAATCCTTTACATAGTGCAAATGGTTAACATAGTAATATATTTTGTTTATACGTACACGTTTTCTTACTCAGATTTTGAGGTAAGTGCCATTTTGTTTAAGAGGGTTTATTACATTTTGACACTCTCAGAGTATATCCTGTATGGAAGTCATGGTGCCAATTTTAATGGCATGGTTGTTAAGTTTAATTCATTCGCAAATCGTCGCTACCATACCCGATAAGCAGAAAAGTGGTAGAAGTCGCAAAAAGAAGCAATTTGCTGAAGAAATTGACAAAAGTGGGAAACGAAGGCAAGTATTTGTTTGGAATTACACTTTATAATTTAATTTAGAAGTTGATTGTTAGGAAAGATAGGCAAATAGCAATACATTTACAAATAATATTACAAACCTCATAATCCTTATAGGTATTCCCGTGTTAAGAATGGTCCTTTACACGTCCAGTTTAAACCAAACTGGGGACGTCACAAGTACAATAAGTAAGTCATTGTAACTGTTTAAATCAATTGTGAAGTAAATCCTTTGAAACTGTAGACTTACTCCTTGGTTAAGAAAATTCAATGTCGACGATGACGGTTTCGAAAGTCTTGTAGGCAACGGCTCACGAACTAGCGAAGAAGAAGTGGCCCCCAGCGAAAAAAGCGAGCCAGTTAATGGTAGGTTAACGACACCACATTTAACCGTGCACTAATTGATAATTAGTTGTTTACCTGTTATTGGAATAATCCTAATTGGGTGTAGAAAAAAACGCCTGATTGTTGTTAACATTGAATTTTCAGTGCAAAATAGTACAACAGTGGAAACTAGTACTCCTGTGCAGGACGAACCGGTTGCGGAGTTTGTGATCGAAGATTTGGTTAATAAACCTGAAGAGATGCCTCCTCAAGAAGCGTCTTGTGTACACTGTAAGAGAGGTTGTGCTCTAGGTACGATAAAAATTAGACTTTGGTTAATTACGATTTTCATTGCAGGCAGTCAGGAACAAGATCTGGATGAGAACAATTCGAATTGCACGTCATGTTTAAAATGTGAAAATTGGGTGAAACAGTTGGGCGATAAGGTGACGAAGAAATTGTGCTGCACCGATTCAGAAAGTGAGGCCGATGAGGTTTTCAAATTTCAAAAACAGACAATTATTGTGAGTGTATTTGTTATTTGAAAATATGGTTATGATGTGGTTTTGTTTTGCAGACAAAGCGTCGAATTTCAGTCCAGCATCTCCCAACGATAGCCGTGACATCGGTACTTGACAGTACGTG
Organism: Ips typographus; assembly: GCF_016097725.1. NCBI lineage: Eukaryota > Metazoa > Arthropoda > Insecta > Coleoptera > Curculionidae > Ips > Ips typographus. Next base: position 7,231,527 of record NC_138430.1, on the reverse strand, counting down.
CGACACTGAAAATGAAGCTCTGTCATCTCCTAGAGATTGGACTGCTGGTAAGCCGTGTACATACTCTATGACTTGAAATGTCTACAACTATGTTTCAGGGGTAACAACAAACAGTGAAGATTGCAGCAGTGATTTAGATGATGTGTCTGATGCAGCTCCACCACCAGAACGGTGTCCAGATTGCTTTCTTGTTGATGGGGACAGTAATGCTTTTTTAAATCCACCGTCAATTAAAGGTTTAGTACTGAACATTCTTGAGTCTACTAGAATCAGATAGGTTTTTCCAGCTAGTTGTACTATTTACAAAAGGGACGAAATCAAGAAAGCTGACCTATCGATGCTAGACATCAGTTCGATAATAATCAGCAAAGTGGAAGCCACACCATCCACTCCCGATTATTTTTATGCAGGAATTGTTCTCTCCACCTTGCTGACTTTCCTCCCTTTGATTTGTCGTTTAACCGATGGCAGCACCGACGTTAAGAACTTGTGGGAGGCTTGTAAGAACGGAAGTCATCGTTTTGTCGTTTCCGGTTCTCCGATCGATGCTATTTATGTGGTCACCGATGAATTGCCTGATCGATTTGTGGAATTTATCCACGTTGCTTTGGGTACATCACTATGGTCAGTCTTTTATTATTAAAATTGTTGAAGTCACATCAAGTTTAACTGTAGGGAACGTTACATCGTTGCTATGGCAATGCTTCAACGTTTCATCTTCGCCTGTATGGTCTTCTTTCTGTTGGCGGTAGCAGAAAGAACGTTCAAACAAAGACTTTTGTACGCCAAACTTTTTTCGCACCTTACATCATCGAGAAGGGCGCGCAAATCTGCACTACCTCATTTCAGGCTTAACAAAGTATTAGATTCGATGGTATTGGTAAATGGGTTTGTCACGTAATGTGTTATTTTAGGTGAGAAATATTAAAACATGGCTGTCGGTGAGGTCTTACTTGAAAAAACGAGGGCCGCAAAGATCCGTTGACGTGATCGTCTCCACTGCTTTTGTGGTTACTTTACTACTGCTTGCCTTTTTATGTGCAGAGCTTTTAAAGGTATTTGGTGAATTTAGTTCCAGTTTTGATTAACCAATGTATTGCAATAAATTAGGAAACAGTCTCCTTCTCCCAGTATTATCTGGAAGCCTTAATTTGGTGCTTTGGTCTGGGTGTGATGCTCTTAAGGTTCATCACATTAGGCACCAAAATCAACAAAAAGTATCGCAACCTTTCCGTACTCATAACCGAACAAATCAATTTACACCTTCAAATTGAACAGAAACCCCACAAAAAAGACGAGTTGACTGTGGCTAATAACGTATTGAAATTAGCTATTGATCTTCTCAAGGTACGTTTTTGGTGCACGTTAAAATGTTTTCTAGTGTCCTCATTTACAGGAGTTGGAGAACCCTTTCAAAATATCCGGACTTTCAGCCAATCCGATACTGTACAACGTAACCAAACTGGTAATTTTGTCTGCCCTTTCAGGGGTTTTATCCGAGATGCTCGGATTTAAACTCAAGCTGCACAAAATTAAGCTCAAATGATAAGCTAACTATTTTGCGGATTAAACATTCGAATTTCGTGTTATCATTGATTTGGTTAGAAGCTTTTGCTTTATGAACGTCTATAATGCTGTTTTTAAGTTTGGACTGATTAAAGTTTGAATGAAATCGCAATGTTGAGTGGATTCACAGGCCGTTATTGTTGCACTGTAAAGAGAGGATTTTCACAGTGTTTTTTTAAATACAGGGTGGCCTACTATAAACGATCCTGTTTTTTAACTAAATATTATAGCCCTTACAAGACTGTTTTGACCACCCTGAATATAACTGAGCTTTTCAGAAATAACAGATTGGACTAAATAATAAGAAACCTAAAGTTTGCATGAGAAAAAATGGCAGAATATCACCATCTGGAAAATGTTGAAAAAAATTTCAGCTCATGGCATTTTATAGGTTAATAAACTTAATTTCCCAGTTAGCAAAAGTACGTCTCAAAACGTAACCATTGTTACAGGAGAGAAATTGGTTCGTAATAAAACGTTGATGAGTTACCAATAAGCATATAACGTTAGAAGACGTATTATAACGTTACCACTAGATGTTACGGTGACGAAACTATCGATTGAGACTTAAAAAAGTCTTCTAGCCATATTTTGACGACTTTGGTCATGCAAAATATTCGTTAAAGGGTCATATATGATGGGTCACCCTGTTTATTAAAACTTAGTAAAGGAAATCTGAAGTAAACTCAGCTATACAGTTCATAAATTATATGCGTGTGTTTTTGTGAAAGAAATTTAAAACTGTTATTTTTTTGGTTTTGGAAGTTTATTGTAAAATTTTTGGCTTACTGTGTGTAAAAGTCATTTTTATTATCACTAGTTAAGAACAAACCTGTGATGTGAATCGCTAATAATTAAACAGGGCAGAAAATACTTGTGATGTAAGTAGGTTTAAAGGCTTTCTGCAGGTGTAGTAACAAAAGTACATTGTTGCCATTAATCTGAAATAATAGTGTAATTCTCTTAGACTGCAATAGAAGTTGATGTACCTGCATTCAATAATGTATATGAAATGGGGTTACGTCATACTATTTCACTTTGATTTTTGCCATACATAATTTGTGTTCTACACTGTTTTAAAATAAATCGAGGTGCAAATTTAGAAGTGATAATGTATTGTGATTATATTAGAGTCTAGAACTATTTTTTTTCTAATTTGTTCCTAGTGTAATATAAAACTTTCTAAAAATGTGATTCTAGCCTATTTTGTCATTGAAACCACATTACTATAAAAAAACAGTGATTTAATAGAAACGTTCCAATGTACAAAAATTTACACGGGACTAGTGTCCGTACCTTGGCTGCTATAAGTCGTGATGTACTTCAGGGATATCGATTCAGGACTCGATTTGCCATTGGTTTGGTCTTGTCGAGGCGGGCAGAATAGTTGCTTAAACACGCACGTGTAGCAAATGAGCAAGGCACCCACGATGCATCCTCCGACCACCAGCGTAAGGATTATTTCAAAGTAGTGCCAGAGTTGCATGATAAAGCTAATGACTGGAGGGTAAAGAACTGTTAGTTGGCTGGTAAACCTGAAATCCGAATAATCAGAAAGAAAAACAGTTAAGTTGCTCTTTGATACTTAATACTTACCCTCCAGCCAGTTGATTTAGCGCCGTTCTGACCCTTTTTGGTCGCCATTTTAATATCTATACCACTCTACACTTAATGATTTTCTGATTTCAAATCATCCACAGTTTTTTACACACTTATTACACTTGACTAATATCAGTAGGTTGACTGCTCAAGTGCGTCATGTACTTTAAGGATATGGACTCCGGGCTCGTTTTGTCCGCATTCTGTTGGGACTTTCGTCTTTTTGGTGGACAACACAAATGTCTGAAGACGCAAGAATAGCACAACAAGAGAGATCCTACGATACACCCGCCCACGCACAAAGTAATGATGATTTCCATGTACTGCCACTGGGTCATGTCACAACAACATTATTTTAGGGGTTCAGGTTGGTTTCCATTGAGCCTGAAACAAACAAAAAATGGATTAGTTTTGGGTTACCACAAAATGTAATTGACGATATCTGCATATCTCTCTTTTATATGCTCAGAAAAAAACCCAAATATAAACGTAATCCGATAATTTGATAGTAAACTCCTGTAAAAGCATTATATCAATTATACACACACATCAAAGTTAGATAATTGGTGTTTGTGTTACAGATGTTGACTATAATACCTTAAACAAATAGAGTGTAATTAAACAAAATATGTAGCTCTATATCAGTCATTAGGAAAACATAATATAAATTACATAGTGTTTTTTTTTATGTAAACATATTACACTATCAAGAACAAACAAATTAGCTTTAATTTCCTTCTTCTAACTGTGCTTTTAATCCAATAATTGAACCACGCTCCAGAAGCTCCCAGGGTATTTTTCATAAAACCGTAAACATCATAAATTCTAATATCAGTCAACCCTAAAACGGTCTTTTTTTTGGTTCAAAATAAAGTTTTAGGGCTACATTTATAAACTCTTAAATTTCCAGAGTCCTGGATATTTTCATTAGACGCTTTAAGCGCCGCCCTGAATAAAAAGGAAAAAATGTTTCGACTCGGAAAAGCGCTATAGCGAAACCCTTACAGGGGACACTGAACTCGTGTGGTTAAAACCCAAATAACAAAAAAGGGGTCCTTTGGTGTAGATCGTTTAATTAACATTACAAAGGTGAGTAGGTTTTTATATGTTTATTGTAAAAATAAATTCGGAAAATGAATAAACAGTCAATATAAAAGCTATTTCGTATTCATTGTATTTTTTTGTTAATTTGTTCCAGTCTTCTTCTGCCATGGAGGTGTAAAGGATTCAAGTTACAGCAAGATTAGGAAAAAAAGTTATTTTACTTTCTTTGGATACAATGTGGTGTGAAAAAACTTGTTCAAACACGCAAATTTAATCATTAAACCAAAATAGCCAAAGCACTACACTGAATTGAAAATATAAACAATTTAAATTTGTAAAAGCACCATAAAACGAGCAATTTCAGCTTAATAACCCGATAATAATTGATCAACGACGCTTTTAAATAGAGCAAGGGTATTGGCAATTTAACCGGCTTTTGCATTTTTTTATTTAACATTCAAATCAGCCTGGCAATCTCCATTACAAATTTTTAGCGGAAACATCATGCCGGAATATGATTTCATAATAAACGAGGAATAATGGTTAGGTGCTCCCTGGAGTATGACAGGGGAATAAATAGATGGCCCGATGATAAATGGGTCTCTCACAAAAATGGGCGAGAGCAAGTAGAAAATTTTTCAAAAGATATTTAAGAGTTCAGAAACTGGAACTTGTACGCTTTTTACGGTAAAGTAAGTTATTTGGTAACCCAAGGGGATTTTATCTTCAAAGTTGATTATTATAAAAGCAAAAAGTGTGTACTTTATGATGTTACAGTTTTATTTGGTCATCAAGTTTCAAAGAGACAAAAATAAGTATGTCATATCCTATTGACTGAGCCAACTCTCACAGGATTCTCTATAAAGAAAGCAAATATTATTAGCATCGAAAACAGTTAGTCCTTAATGAATTGCTTTTCCATTAACTGTGAATTACACTTTTCAATTAACTCAGATATGATCTTGGAATGTAATGAATTTCCACTCGAACTAAAATTTCGTTTAGTCGGGGAATTTCATCTGTAAATAGAGGAGTTTAAAGTAGATTCCGGCCGGACTAAATGGAAAACGTTTTATTTGTTTTTGGGAAACATAAATGTGTACCAAACATGTTAAAGTTTTTCGGAAAATTGCCTCTATAAATACGTCAAACTAAGTTCGCGCACAAAGGGGGTATTCGTTCTCGTCAATACTTTACTGCACCCAATTTACGAAACTGATTGGAAATCCGTCTTGACGGCCCTCGGCATTCCTTTTGTTGTTCCAAATCCACTAAAAAAAAGTAGATTTTCAACCCGTTCTTCACTGAGCAATTTCATTTCCTTGGCATTGATCAAAAATTCCTTCTTGGAGACGGGAACATTCCGACTCAATAAAACATTTCACTGCCGTCTCCCCGTTCCCTAATTTGTACGGTAACAAATTTCCAAAGGACTCAATAAAATTGCGAAGCCAGAAAACGCACAAAAAGCTATTTTCAAGATGGGAATGTCTACCCCGTATTCTGTCATTTACAGCTAAATGTGTATTTTTTTTGATAAATCCCCCTCTCTGGATGGTTTTATTTCTTTTTTTTTATTGCACTTGATTTTAATACTTTTTAGGATTTACTAACTATTTTTTAGTAAAAATAATTATTTCAATTGGTCACAAGAACCAAGTTCTCAATCCTCTCAAGCTTTGAAATTCAGGTTTTTTTCAAGATTTTTGGCAGGAAGAGGTAATTTTTTTAATGTTCAGTATAATATGTAAAACATTGTAGAAATTAGCATCCTCGACTTCCTTCAGGACAAAAACAAATAAAAACAATTTTATTTACGAGAATGGAATGATAGATCAATCCAACAATTTGCCGTCTATGGAAATCCGATTCCGAAGAGTTGTTATGGAGGAATGCAATAAAGCTAAATCAAAGTGGAAAATCCTAGATTCCAACAGAATTAGATATAAAAAAGTATTAAAGTGTGGTAAAACGTACTCAACTACATAAACAACGGTTTGAAATTGTATTGTTCGTTCCTTTCATGACCAGACTATACCAGTTACTGTTAAGAGAAATGCAATAAATTTCAGGTTTTGCTATTGCTTTTATATATGGTTTCGTATTTGCTGGTGAAACTGGGTTGTGGAAATGCAGTAACGAAATTGCAGTAATTTATGTGGTGATATTTCAAACTAATAACTTACTATAATATTTCAGGGTTTCGAACTTGGAACACTACACAGCAATTAACCTCAAAGGAACTTCAAACTTTCCTTAGCAAATCAACGTTCTTTCAAATTAAGCTAACAGTAGGAAACCCCCGGCGCCACTTATCCTTAAAACTCTAGGAACTTTGCCAACTATCTACCGTTGTTATCATAAATATAATTAACTTTCAGCATAAGGAAAAGGAATTGAATTGCTAAAGTAATAAGGAAGTTTGCTTTGATCTGGTTTTAGTGGTCTAAAGTTGGAAAGACTAGGCCAGTTAGCCACCAAGATGACCAGATTTAAGGTCTTGTTCTTTTTATATTTGTATGCTACAGAAGCAAGAAACGTTTCTTCTCAATTACGTTTTGGTTTTATAGTTAATTTAGAATTTCTCCCCTACAGGATGGTATTAAACCCTTCGGTCCGTCTCGGACTAATTAATTCCGTTGTCACATTTTAGCCTCGTATATACATATAAAACAGGTATGTAAATTCGGCTCAGCGAGTTTTCACTGTAATTAAATTTGGTTGGTTTTGCGAGAAGGCTGAAAGATAATTGCCGAGCACGATATTATCCGGGAAAATTAATTTTCAAACGTGACAAAAGGTCTAAAAGGGCCGGTGCGCGTAAACGACTTCGAATGCGGTGTAAATATTACTTTCAGTAAACAGAACTGGTGTTATTTTACCTGGAAATGGTGCTCAAAAAATACTAATGTTTACTAAATTATGTACATCACTTTTTGTTAATTTTTGATTAACCACTTAGAGATACTCCCATTTTTAATGGTATGACATATTTTCTGAAAAATTGCGCTATAAAAGTTTTACTAATAAAAAGTTTAAACCGCAATTCATCCAGTTTCAGACTTTCTGGCACGCTCTAACTCTTAACTTTCTTAAATCTGGTCATTTCCCCATATCCAAGCTTTATTTTACTGCATTCCCCTATACGTAATAACTTTTGACTGAAAGTTTCTATTCAGTCGAGTTTGATCTGTCATCCTATCTCGTAAATAGGATTACGCCTTTATATTGTTCCATCCCGTTGAAGGGTCAGAGACATCTTGGGACTATTAGGGTCTTCTTCCTATTACTCGCTTATTTTATTGCTTCGAGAATTTTTTTGTTTTTTACACAAACACCTCGAGGGGACACGAACGTTTGTGCACGTATGTGAACGAAATTTAAATTGGATTGAACAAATGGAAACTTTCGTACCGATCGACAAAGAATAATGCGATTTTATAGATCGTTTCCCCGTTTATACAAACGAAAAATGCATCAATATACACAAACAATGTATACTATACCAGGAACATTTTGTTTTAATTGTCTATCTAGCTGAAGCATGATAAATTACCCTTCGGAATAGTTTATGTTTAACCTAGAAAACTGGAGAAAATTTAACTTTACAATAATGAAGCTGAACATTAAGAGCGAAAACGAGATCAAAATCTGCCCATCATTCAGATTCATTCAAATATTGTATTTTCCTTTAATAATAAAATAATACTTCTAAATATATAACATCTCTAGTGGATTTTTTTATTTTTCTGCCAAATTTATTGCTTTACGAGATTTATATTGACGTTTTAGGGCTTCCAAACGTTATACAATATAAATGATTAATGTTCGAAATATGTTTATTGAATCATTCGACATTTCCATTCCGTTGATTGTACCAATATTTCATTCACCAAGTTGTACAAACCTTAATTAGCAACTACCAAGTTCTATTATATTACACTTAAATTCACTTGAGCAGGTCTTCAAAGTTTAATTGAAACGTACGTGAAAGAGGCAAACTAAAGCTGCTTTCAATTTAAAGTTTGACTATGAAATTGGGGTTTTAATACGATTAGACTAGGGCCCCTTTAGTGTAAAGTGTAGCTATAGGTAATTAGAATGCGAAGAAATCGTTTGGTGCAGTGATTTGATAAACTTCCTTGACATTAAACTAAAGAAAATCCTCCAGTCAATCCTTCGTCTTTTGTAATCCATGTCTAGTTGGCCTCATCCTATTTAACGTGTATAGAATTTCATTCCCGACTTGTAAACAAAAGCGAACAAGGCGTATTCCTAAGTTAAAGGGGATCAAAGAGTCACAGCCAATTTTCTTTTCTTCTCGTGTTAACTTTATATGAGCTTAACTTGATGAATTTTAATTTGTTGTCCTCCTTGATGGGTATTTGCTGTCCAATAACAGTAAACAACAATTAAATTGTGTTTTAACTGTTTATCCCATTTTGATCGACCAAAATTAACAGAGAACAGCACTTTATTAAACAAACCCGCATCTCTGCTCATCCGAGGGGGATAAGCGCGAAATGAGATATTAAGACCTGGATGAGCTGTTTTCCTCTAAATCCCTGGCGTAAAGAGAGATTTCTCTATAAAATATTAAACATCGGGGTCAGGACATGTATTACACCCTAGGGAAATACCAGATATCAGTTCAGCATAATTGGCGAAAGAGATTCCAGGGAACGAGATTAGATTTTTTAAATTTAAATGTAAATTAGCGTAAAGTAATCCTGGTACATGATTGAGGCTTCTAGAAGAAATTTATAATTTTACGTAATTTGTTTCACTGGCAACACCTTGTACAATCTGACAGCAAAACTTTATAATCCAGTTGAATTAACGCTGAATTAACCACGAGAAAACTAATTTTGACTAAGGGTTTCCAAGCTAAAGCAAACTTGGTAAACTAATTTTAAAAGCTTTCTAATGCAGATGCATTCGTTAACGACCTAAACACTTATTAAACCATTCATAAATAATTAGATTTCAAAGTATCTCAGGTTGGAAATTACGTTATTCAACTTAAATATAGGAAACGAAAACGTCCAAGAATCGTATTTCCCCACAGAGAGAAAATGGGAAAAATCCTTTACTGTGGCATTACCATTAAAAGGCGAAACATGTAGTCTTGTAGGGTCTCGTTATTTATTTTTGAAACTTCCTCGTAATATATTGCCCCTAGTGTCAGTTTCTTATATGAGAATAAAGTGTGGCAAGATGCTTAGAAAACAATCTTGCCCTTAAAAGGAATTTTAAGTATTTGTCCCTTTTCCCAAGGGCGACCACTTGCTGACAGTGACAGATGACAGAGCAGTGTATGTATATTTTGATATTAAAATGGAGAACAACTTTAAAAGTGATAGATGCTATAGTCTGCCTCTGATGGTAAGTAAACCACTGTTTGTTGGTTAGGATCAAGAGTGACGTCATTTGACAGTTGTGTAATTTGACAACATTGTAATTTTTTGCAGTTATGACGTCTTCCAATTTGGTTTGATTCACGCTGATTTAATACAAAAATAAAAATACATTTTTGCTATGCAATCCGCAAACTTTGAATGTGAAAATGAACCTCTATATTGAACTTTGTTGTTTTCCAACTTTAGATTGAGTTGACGTACTGACAAAGTTATGGAGCAGACCGCGACAAGAATATTCAATAAAAGTTCCATCAAACTGAATTGAGGTGGAAAAGTTTTTTGAAACCTCAGGGCAATTATTAGGGCAAATTGGGAAAGTTACCCGATTGAGTTATCATCAATGCAGTATTGTACAAGCTGACATCTTCAACTCTGTTTTGGCGTCCCTAAATTCAGGAAAGACAGTTTTTTGCCTAAAAGTGACAATATTCCATCCCTTGTCTTTGGGAAAAACAAATAAAAAGTCTGAATTGAAAGACATGCTTTGCCTTTCAGTGTTAATACTATTAAAAGGTTTTCCTCTCCTTCGAGGGATAACTTTGCCAACAAACCTCTCAGAAAACTTTTAAAGCAAATTTGTTTTATCACTTTCGTGAAAAACATATTAAGATAGTTTTCTTTCCAGTTTTTGGTAAAAATAGCGCACAAAATTTATGATGTTTTTCAAGTTTTATAAAATTTATGAAAACTGAGTGCTATAATTAACAGCAAATGTGTGTAACATTTAGCATCCATTATGAATTTGTAATTTATCATAAAATAGTTGCAATTAAAGCGACTTAACACTGATTTCCACTGATTTTTCCATTAATTCCATTTTGCTATGTGCAGTCTCCGAATGGTTCATTCATATTCGAACGCAGAAAATGAGCTTTTTCATTCTGTCAGTATTAGGTAAATATCGCGTTTCGCCCTGGTTTAATTCCATTAATGTCATAACGCTCTAATGCTAAAGAGATAATGAAAACGAAATACTAACTTTGTTTGCCATTAAAACGGCGTAAATTAATTGAAACTATTTGATTTAGATTCACCATTAATTTGGATAATGTTGGTATAGATTAATTTAGATTTTCCAAAACTGAAGCGGAAAACCTAGTTGGTGAGGCAAGGGGGTGGTTCTCTAATATAAATTTATATACGTTTTTGCTCCAAGGGAGATTACCCCAGTCTTATTTACGGATTTTGATGTGACGGGCAACACGATGTCGAGGTGAACGCTCTCATTCCCTTGAAATTGCTTTATTTGAGCTCTCTTTTATGTTTTAAGAGGATGAGCAGGCTTCGTAAGTTTACTTTTACGCGATATTAGACGGGCAGGAACGGAGAAGTTCCAGTCAGTTTGTGTGTGAACGATTCCATTGAAATGTCTTCTCTCAGCTCCCTCTTGGTGTGTTCTAAACTAAGGAAAATACGAGGGTCATAAACGACAAAAGTCAAAGCCAAGGGCATTGGGTTTAAATTACATCTGCCTCCATTATCTGGAATGTTGCTTTTCTGTTAGTTTTACTGTGTATACGATTTAAACTTTGGCTTTATTCATCGGTTTGACAACATTGGATAACTCAGGTTGACTATGGAGAAGATTGACTGAGTGACCACATTTCCTTCGCCAGACTTCAATAAACTCAAAATGTCAATGTCACGCAAATCATGCGTCAAAAATGACAATATTGACATTATTTATTTTACTAGTACAACTATGAAAATTTATTATTGTACTAGTAACATAATGTAATCTTTTTACAGGTCAATAATAAGCATATTTTAGACCGCTTGAAAAATAATTATTATAAGTATACACAGTCACGTGCCGATATTTGCTTGTTTTGATCGAATAGTGACATTTCGCACGTGATCTGTCAACTCTGTCGACGCCATCTTTTGACGTGGAACAATCACTTCAGATTTGGCGAATTGCATTTCTTGAAAAGAGAAAAATAGTAAAAAATAAAATTATTGTACTAATTAAAGTGCAAACTAGTAATTGTAGTCGACTTGACTTCGTTTAAATTGTTTAAAGCGTCAAACGAAACGGAAACGTCCGCTTTTCCGACTGAAACTCTTTCAAATTTCAATTCAGCTGAACAAACCGGTTTTTCGCGAAATTAAAATTTAAGCTCTGCTGTTACGGCAAATACATAAATAATGAACTAGGAATTATTGCTTTTTTTTATGAATTTAACGTTCTAGTACGTATAGGAAACGCTTTTGGTCATTGACGTCATCCCCTTTTGTTTTTTGTAGTGTAGTATACAAACTTTCTTCTCTGTCAGACGAGCAATGAAATATTGTAAACAAAATTGAAAGTTTCTCTGCCGTAATTCATATAACTTTTTAACGGAAACTTATAAAGCGTAAAAAGTTCCATTATATAGGAAAACTTCCCATTTGTCAAGTCTGATCCGCTCGAGTAATCAGCTGAAAGTTGTGTACAGTTATGGCTTCAAAGTTCTATGCAGTAACCACTTTTTGCAAAGTGGAGAAGTTATTCAAGAGGTTCAGATTGAAATAGTTCCTCCAGTTGTAATTTTGAGTTTTCAGTAATATTCCATATTATATAAACGGATGGTCGTTAGCCCTTTTCCATTATGTGGGTGAATAAGGGAAACTCGAGCAGTCTTTTGGACGATTTATCGGTTAGACATCCATTAGTGCATTATTTACTTGGCTTTTGTAGGATTCTAGAGTTATTTATTACTCAAAGCCTTCTTTAGTAAATTACTATCAAATTACTAGTTAAAATGAAACTAAATTTTGTTTTTAACGTGGATATGAAAGTGACGTTTTAATGCAGTTGTCAAAAGTGAACAATTACAAGCGTGGCGTGGCATGTTGAATTACACAACTTTAATGGCTTCAAAGTAATTGCAATTATAATCCTGAAATACAATACACACAAAAGTTCCGTGAAATTAACGAGACGATAATGGAAGACTGGGAAAAATTTCCTGGCAGATTAACTCGAGTTTGAATCGTTCAAAGTTGTTTCGACAAAGGAGATTTCAGAAAAAGGTAGTTTTATCGTTCGCAGACGGCAATTAGAAACGAAAAAAACGTAATCACAAAAATCCAGCTAGAGACACAATTTCAGAATGAGAACGTAAAAGGTTTAATTTAAAATTTTTTGAGGAAAATCTTTTCTCGTCTCTGTCCAGACTTAGAAGATTATAATTCAATTTTAATTAAGCTGCTCAGAAACATTCTTTTAAATTAGATTAGTCATTTATTATTTTATAACATAAAGGGAAATCAACCAAAAATTAAGCAGTTAGAACAGCACAACCGCTTAAATATAACAGCCCTAAAGTAACTTTAGGAACAAACAGGCGTTGGAATATTTAATTAAGCTTAGATCCCAATTTAGTTTGGATTCTAAAACTAGGGGCAATCTCAGTTTGCACCTTTATGCCTCCACTCTGAATACTCAAATTATTTAGTTAATCTAGTTGAATGTTTGACAGTAATGAATAAGGTAGTAAATGAAGGTTCCTGTAGATTTATCTGTTAAATTTTATTTTACAATTGGCAACATTGGAAAGTGAAACTTTTGGAATGACAGTGACAGTAGTACACAGCTGTAACTGACTGATGTAATGTTAGCAAAGAAATTTTCGCGGACTCTTGAACAATTAATACTTATTTAACCAACGAGTGTATTAATCGCTTATTAAGTTGGTTAATGTTGGTTAAAATCATAGAAAACATTATACTTCTAGATTTGCATGTCAATGGGACTGTTTGAAGTCACATTTTGACAGATTGGACCTAGCTATTACGATAATTTTTCCGCGAGAGGGCGTTTTGCATGGCACACTAGATGTTTGCTAAGCCGGTTATATTTGGTGTGCTTTCACATTAAACAAACATAAACTCTACAATAGTTGTGAAATGTTTTATTGTTTTTCTATTTGTTAATATCAGGTTTTGATAAAAAGGTGTGTACTATAGTGAATAATTAGTAAGTCGGACTATAATGGTGAACCTGCTTTTACCATCAATGCAAATACAATAATACTATAGATAACTCCACAACATGCTATTTGTGATTTTTACTGTATATCCAGGTAATAAGTTATTTATCAACAAAAAAGTAATTCAACAATACGCACTTGATTGATATTTTCATGATTTGAGTTTAAAAACTAAATCATTTCCAAAAAGGTTTTCATAAGCTTTAAATAAGTCGGGGTTTCTTGCGGAATTAGGAAACTTAAACCTGCTAGAAGGTGCTCTTGGTTCATAATCTGACACTCTCATATCACTCACAAAACTCACGAACAACACAAATATGCAACTTTAACTTTACTATACCTTTTAGGTACTTTAGTGAACAATATTCAAATTTTAAATTCAAAATAGATGTCATAGTGACAACAATGACAACTAGTAATTAGTCGTTTTCTTTCAGATCTAAACACGATATATGATCCAAAAATCACGTGGCCTGCGTATAATTTTGTAATCATGAGGTCACGCGATTTTTTTAGAAAAAATAAAGTGGCTCCCTCGGGCGGCGGATTCTATCGAACTTGTAATCAAATGTCAAATTTTGTGTCTTCATGGCCTACTATTTAACATGGAGATGTTTTTTGTGGTTAAAATGTTTATAATCCTACACAGTTTCAAAGTTGAAAAGTTACAGGGATTTAAACGCTCAAGACTATGATTAATAAAGTACAACTTTTTCAATTTTCTTTTTAAGGAAAATAACAAGAAGAATTTTTTTCCTTCGAGGACCGAATGATACAAGAGTAATGATTAATGAGGAAAAAAAACGATTTGCGAATGGGAATACAATATAATGTTGCAGCTTTCTTTGACGTTGAAATTTTCACGCTTTAATTCTTTTCCCCGCATTGATGGAAAACGTTAGTTGGAAAATGTTAATCAACTAGTTCAAGCATCAATCAATTGCAATTTGTAACGGACACATCCTTCCTGGAAACTAATCAATGTTTAGACAAGCATAATACACTGGATCTACTATGTCAACGACCGTGCTCAAACCATTCTAATTACTGTTGGCTAACTGGAATAACTGTCAAATACAGGATTAAAACCGTAGGTATTTCTGAATAAAGCAGAATATGTTTTCATCGGACAGACAAAAGACGGGTTTTACCCTTCGACAAAGTCGCTTTAAAAGGCTTAAAATTGCATTTCCACTGAACGAATCCCAATAAGTATTTCCTTTATACTCCATCAAATGCACTTAAATCCTTTTAACAGTATTCCTTTCAGCCACACTGCATTTGATTTGGCTTCAAAGTAAATTTCACACTTTGGCTTTCAATCAAATGAAACGTTTCACTTGACTGGCTAAACATCACACTTCTTCTATTATTTACTTGGATAAACTTTACATAATCAATCTTACTAAAAAATAAAATTAACCTTTCAACGTAAACACATCTAAAAGTGTTTACAATTTGAAAGTTTTTCTCGTCCTGGCAATATTAAAATTTCCTAGAGATGCTAAACTGTTTATCAGTCATTAAAAAAAAACGCGAGAAAAGTCAAACAATCTTAATATAGAGAGGAGAAGCACTGGTAATGCTTTAAATTGGGATAACAAGCTTTGGTGCAGTAAATCAATCCGCAAATACAGTAAAACAAACACAGGTTGCAGCCAGCTTATACAACACGTTGTTTAGAATATTTCAAAAGCTTTCCTGAATTTAGTTTTAATCAGAAACATTAATCATTGATGAGAAAAGTTTGTGTTGTGTGATCTACAAAGTATTTTAGTAACTTGACGTTATGACCTCCATAAGGTCATTTACAGACAAACTGTCTTTATCAACTGATTTGAATTGTTTAACTTGTGAGACACAACTGAATTATAGGGAAATTAATCAATACTCACCTGTATTGAACTCTTAATTAAACCGAACACCAGCTGGTAAACTAGACTAAAAACTTTCGGAAAAGTTATGAAAAGCGGGAAAATTGCCGCGTTTTGAAACTTGTTGCGTCCAGGATAACAGACACCCTGCTTCCTGGATACGGGCCGAAACGAAACTGCGCCATAGAGTTTCGTAGATAGTGAATAAACCGTCGCGATGCTGGAACGGATCATATCAATCCCAATGTGGGTTTCTGATTAATTCATATCTTTGAGGAATAATCAAAATGTGTACTAAAGCCTATCCGGTCCTAAAATGGGGTGCCTAAATAGTTAAAGCAGTAGATTAGACTCAC
This sequence comes from Ips typographus, assembly GCF_016097725.1. Taxonomy (NCBI): domain Eukaryota; kingdom Metazoa; phylum Arthropoda; class Insecta; order Coleoptera; family Curculionidae; genus Ips; species Ips typographus. The sequence continues at coordinate 7,215,694 of NC_138430.1, read as the reverse complement.
TCTCTAATAGTGGGGGGTAAATTAAAACAATTTCGAAAATTTCAAGAAGAGTCAGGGCAGATGATTCTGTAATGTTATTGGCCAGGTCACTGATTGACGTGGGTAGGACTAAATTATCATACACTTAACAAAACCATTAGTTTCGTGGAAAGGGCGGACCTCTGAATTTCCTTACTTTAATCATTCATCACAAATCAATCGCCTCCCACACTTAAAATGTGTAATTAATTATTGTTGTTATTCGGACTGAAACAAAATAAAAAAATAATTACAAATAATACAATACCTTAATTTTACACTATTGCATAGCAAATCCATCGCGTTGTAGGTTGCTCAATGACTTTCCAGTAATTTGACGTGTGGGAAAATTCAAATGGCGTCGTTTGACAGTGTGCCGGTGTCATTCGAATTTCCGGGATGTTTTCACGATTTTATTAATAAAAACGGGTCACAAATTAGCTTTTATCAAGTTGAACTAGTCAATTTAGTGTTACTACGGACTAAACTAGTGGTTGTGATAGTGATTTGTGTTTGTACGTTTGCCGTCTAATTTTGGTGAGGTTTTCCATGATTTTTACCGCAAAACTGCCAGGAATCACTTTTAAAGGATAATTTAAAGGTAAAATTTCACGAATAAATTTGAGTCCACATAAGGGCAACAAACTGCATTCTTCTAACTTGTGTTGATTGATTCTTATTGATTTACACATGTGTCACATGACAATTGTCATGTGACTATATTAACGTTTCGTTCGTTGAGTGTCACGTGTTTTGTATGCTTTCATTCGACCAAAATTCACAGTAGTATCATTTTTGTTAGAAAATTGCTAGAAACAAGCAGTAAAATCCATCTACTTATTCCGCAACACAGTTATTGAGCATCTGACCGTGCTTTTTCGTAGAACGATATTTTCTACTTCATAAAATTATTGCGCAAGCATAATATTCGGAGATGTATAGCAGCAGTTTCCGTCCTACTTTCCGTTTCCTTACTTCTATACAATACGAGTTCAAACATTCTTAGATTATTCAGATTTATGTTAAAATGCAGGAAGTGCAAAATCACTCGAGTTGAAAAGTGTTAGAGATTTATATGGTGCAATTAAAGTATCTGAAATGGCAGACGCTTTTCATTACCTTTTTTGTTAAGGATTGGGGTGAAGGGACTTTTAAATTAGTCAAGGGATTAATAAAGGGTACCTATAACTCCTTGACGTGGCCAAACTTGGAAATGAGTTTAATTGTTTTCCGGCAAATTGTAACTTTCAGCAGTATTTTCGATCTAAATTATTATTCTCATCAGACAATTGTTAGTGGAAATTTCTAAAGTTCAGCATTTTCCTTCTAACCCAATTTCAGAGAAATCTCTAATTTATATGTCAGTGACATATATCCAAGTGGAAAAAGAAGAAGAATTATTATTCTCGAGTAGACTTTCAAGAATTATGGGACGTTACATGAAAATTGAATAAAGTCTTGAGAGGACTATAAAAACACAGCTCTATGTGAGGGTGTTAGAAGCCAATGGCCTGTTTCTACCACTAAAATTACTCAAAGGCTTAAAGGAACAGACCAAGAAGATAAGGAATCTTTTTAGTCTGTATGGTTATTACTCTGCTCTTTTAACTGTTTTTAGTATGCAGCATAAATCAATTATTTACTAAACTACAATATATCGTGTGTGTGTGCACAATGTAACCGTTTACGAATCAGCAAGTTTCAATTAATTTAGGACGAGTTCATCATTAGTGTGGCATACGAATAGGCCGCTCTCATGGTCTGGAAAGGGCAAAATTTAAATTGAAACCAAAAATTACTGAATTCAATTACCGTTAAAATTGTGCTCGTTGTCATCGCACCGAAAGGGCCAATCCGCATTGTGACCGGTCTTTGGGCCCTCATTAACATTAGCTGGAGCAGAACGTTGTATTGTTTGCTCTCCTTGTACCAAAACGTGTCGTAAATTGTTTGCGCTACTTGTAAACTCTGTAATAAAAATTGAATTAAACGTTATTGCCATTAATTTATTAATACCTGTTCAGTAATTTCGTTGCACATCCATCCTTGAAACACTACTTCAGACACTAACATTGAAGAGTAAATCAAGGGAAAAGCCAAATCGGTGAACTCTCTAATCTAAAATACATTGTGTTCATAATATCCTGTAAAATGCTTCAATAAATAGGCAATTAAGGGTGATTAATTAGTGGTATGAAATTAATACAATAACTGTTCAATATATCAGTACTTACCGCCATTAAAGGAAATAAAACTGACGCAACTTTAAGAGAGTTTAGCACAAAACTCATCAACAAAACATTCTTAGTAGCCTGGTTTAGTTCTCCAACAAATCTGTGTAAACATTTTTGATAAAACTTGTCAAAAGCACTCTGTAGCAACCACCTGATACAATACTGGTGATCTTGGATCAGTTCTCGCATCCTCCACTTTCGGTCCCCTTCAGTCTGCTCAATTTTCTTCAAATTGAATTGGAGGATTTTAAACCTCAAAGCCCCGTACATCACCAAAGCGTAGAAAGTAGTTTGAATTACTCCGTTCACCACCACACTTTCACAAGCAGTGAATATGTTTGTTGTGATAATCAAGGCTTGATGATTTCCTCTATTGAAAGGCACATAAAGTTCGTGCATAAAAGTTACATTGTCAAAGTCCCAAAAAGCTGGCCCAGCTTTGATCACATCCAGTAGAGATAAACCAATAAAAGCTACTAAAGTGAATAGTGATGATCCAACAATGTACAGGTTGAGATATTTGTTTTTAGCTACAGTAGTGTGGTATGTTTGAGTGATTTTTGCGTCATTAGATCTAGCCAGGTGTTGCTCAATTTCCATGACTGTAGAGCAGAGTTGGGGAATATAATTTTTTTGATAGATTAAGGAGTTTACTAGCATTAACACGAGGGTGACCATGACTGATATACATCTGCTTATCCTTTCAAATGACTCGTTGTTTAGGATCAATCTAAATAAAATAAATGAATAGGAAGGTTTATAAAACTGGTGTTATTACCTGATACTGGCAATAAACTGGAAAATATTGAAGAAAGAATACCATCCAATTATGCAAAAGCGATACATTACGTAAATTTTTGGGGGCAACAAAGTGTTCACTGGCCATATCCCCCACAGTTGCAAAAAAAATCGTGGAGTTGTCATCAAACCCATATTGTTCCGAACACTTTACACAATAACAACATTTTTCCATTTTTCTCAACTATAATTACCCCGTAATTTTATTAGCCAAGAGTGTTATTACATACAAAACAAAACGCCTTGAAAAATTATCAACTTTCTAGAAAAATAATTAAGGAGAGGAAAAAAATTATACAATTTGAACCGGAGCCAAATTGGTAGGCTGATATCACCTTTCTGGCAATTAATCATTTATAAATCATAACGTCCGTTAAATTAAAAGATAATAAACCGTTGTCGGTTTGTTATAACGTAGAACCACATCAAGATCAAAAGATTTTTACTTTCGAAACTTTTCATCGTTGTTTTCAGCAGAGCTAAACAAAGCATATCCATAGCCTAACGTAATATATTATGACGTAAAGTTTTATCTCTGATGCCTGGTTATGTTGTTATGCCCATCGTGTCCGTCGAATTACACGAGAATACAAATGTAAAAGTCGAACAAACGACCGGAAAAAGTATCGAAAGTTTCCGAAAATTGGCTTTGAACGAGGTTTGAAGGGCAACCAGCCAATGTGATGGGAATAACTTTGCCAATAAAAGCCATGGAATGCCTCGGAATGTTGGACATACATTTTGTTAACAAATCAAAAACAACTGCTTAAATCACAGCAGCAAGCTGATTTTTAGACCAATCACAAAATCAGTTATTTTTTTGGTTTTTACGAGCTGTTAGTTGTTCTTTTACAACTAGCACATATAAAACACAGTAAAGTGCGTATCATTTATTTTTAATTGAATAATAATTTATAATTAGACTGCTTAACAAAATTATACTCTAAAACATTTAATAAACATAAATCAACTGAAAGCCTGGTTATACCAAAACTTTGATGGCATATCGAATACTTGTACAAAAATACTTTTTTGAAACAACTTGAGGCTTAAACTAGTTTTTTTTTTAATGTAAACAACTCAAAATAACGGTTCTCGTACTAGTTAATAAAAGAGATACATAAATAATATTTATGGAATGCCACAAGTTACATGTTCTCGAACAGTTCCACCCTTCTGCTTGTATTGCCCTTACGAATATCGCGTAACGTTTTAAACTTGTCCCGTCCTTCCAGAAGATTGATCCTGTGAATTTTGTCCAGTTCACTTTCTTCAATTTTGGCATCGTCTAGTTGTTGCTGCAAAGTCTAAAGAAGAAATTGCGTTTCATTTGAAGTTGGTTACAAATATTTGTATTATACTTTAAGTTGGTCCTTTAACTGCTCGTTGACTTCTTGGACTTCAGGCAGGGTGTTATCAGCGTCTGGGATTGATTCCAGGTCTTTTTCTGTTCTGTTAGCTTCCTCCAACTCCCTTTGTCTACGTTCCTCCTCACGTCGCCTATCTTCTTCTTCCTGTCTTAAACGGGCTTCTTCCTCCCTTCTGCGTGCTTCTTCAATAGCTTCTTGTAGCAGTCTGGTTTCTTCGTCTTTTCTAGCAACCTTCAGGATTGTGATCAAGTATATAAAATGTTTTAGCAGATAAAGACAATACCTCATCCTGAATTCTTTGGACTTCATCATGTTTGGCCCTGATTTCTGCCTCTAATCTCGCTTTTTCCTCCTCTTCCATGTGTTTGCTCTGCTCCAGTCTCTCCATCATTTCTTGGAGTTCGATACGTTGAGCCTCCAACTCTTCTTTGGACCTCTTCAAGTCTTCCAGTTGCTCTTGTAGTTTTCTGGAATGTTATTTTTTCTAACTACATCAACACAATCAGTTGTGTATATTACTAACCTTATTGTACGTTCGGCTTCCAATAAGCTAGCTTGTTTTCTATCTATTTCAAGCTTCATATCTTCTAGTTGTTGTTTATACATCGTTTCGCGTTTTTCCGCTTCCTCTCTGGCAAGCCTTTCCGAATTGTATTTTTGCCTGTAATTCAGTTGTATTGTAACATATTCGATTTATACTGGACTTCTGGTATTACCTAATAACTAATTTAGTTTTCCTGACTTCGTTGGCCTTTTCCTTCATTTTTGCCACTTCCGGTGTGTCCGGTTTCCTTCTTCTGACGTACAGTTCGTGGTTGCCAATACCCAAATTGAGGATTTGCTTACTGATTTTCTCATTCTGAGTGATTATAACAAAGTTCTTGGCAGACTTATCGTTGGGTCTTATGATGAATTTGGTGCCTTTGTATTTGAGATTTTTAATTTCGGACCAGGGAAATGAAATTGTAGGATTCAATCTGTTGGCAAAAATAATTTTACGTTACGAAGTTAACATTTTCTTCTGGCTTACCGATCTTCAACTTTATAGATATTCAGTCCTAAAGCAGTCACACCCAGTAGCAGGTCAGTTCCTTTAGTGTTTTTAATGTGGAAGTAAGATACTCCGTACATTTCTAGGTTTTGCACCAGCTTGAGGTACTCCAACATGGCTTCTTCCCTATCTAAACCGCGATGTTTCAACCACATGTTGGTTATGTTGGCTTCCCATTCGGAAGCTTGCAAAGTGTGCTGTTTTAGTATCCTAAAAATATAGAATGAATAGTCATTATTGTTGAAATGAAACCTGAATTTTAAAACGCACCTTGGTGGCAACAAAGTTTGTTTCTTGAACACATCCTCGTTAATGGTGTCCTTTTGGTAGTCGCCCTGTTTGGCTTGAAGGGCGTAGGAAGCCAAAAGGACACAAGTGTCCGCAGGACAGAAGATGTCGTCCTTCAAAATAAGGGCTTTGACTTGAAGGAAAAAGTATTCGATTGTTATTGTCTCGATTAGTTCTTCCGAAACGTCTTCCGGATAGTATTTGACTGCAAAATTGAAGGTCAGGTTCTTCTGCAAGTCTTTCAAGGACTAAAAACAAAAAAAAAAACGTAAATTTGCATTACATACTCATACTTTTTTTTTAATTATCGTCTAGAAGCACTATAGATGATTCATTTAGTAAGCAGTATTATCCGAGTTTCTGTGTATTTATTACATGAGCTACCAATGGGTGTTTAAGTACTGTAAATGTTTATGTAAGCCAGCACGTAGCCTTGTTCTTAATGGGTATTAAAAAATCAAACAAGTAGGTGCAGACTTTACAATTGTTGTCATGTTGTCAATAAAGATGAAGCAAATTATTACTCGTTTTTAATCGCATTTTTCCTGTGTTAACTCGGGTGTGTTTGTGTCTCTTAATGATAAACCACTTCTATCGATTTTTAATTCAAGCCTGAATATCAATGTAAAAATAAGCTTGTTACAAATTAACTTTAATTCCCAGTATCAAGTTACTAAAGTGTAATAAAATATAAAATAAAAACTACTCGAAAAATGACTAATTTTGTAAAAATATTCCAACCTAGGTCATCAAGTTCTCCCAGCTATTTATATCATCAGTCTCATCATTAATTTACAATACTACAACAATGCGTAAGCACTAATTATTAATTTTATCACTAATATTTATCTTGTGACATGAGAAATGAAAATTACTAAAAACTGTCCGTTTTACTCGCCAAATTTATGCAGATTTATGTGGTTTATCACTGTTTACTGCAATCGATATTTATAAATGTATGATTCATGTTTGTTTAGGATGATTGCGGATGGCGATTTGTGGTTATGGGGAAAATTTAAGTATGTATAATTTCAGAAAAACATACGTAAATGTGTAAAAATCACGTCTTAACAACTCAAAATTTTGATCTAACAACGTAAATCAATATTAAAATTGTTTAAAACTTGAATTATGTATTAACTCTGACTAATCAAAAATTATGATTTATACAGACCATTTATAAAAGTGGTTGACCAATTTTAATTATAAAGTTTGGTATTTAACCAACGTTTAAGTTAGACTTTATGTCACGTGACTGTTAATCATTTTGCATGCATTTTCAACTTTATTTAATTTAGTCTGATTTGGATTTAACAGTTTCGTCCCAAATTCGACTGAAATCTAATTTTTGTAGACAATCACACACAACCTTCAAAAAATCAAAAAGTCTAAATTTATATATCATATATTCTAGAGGTGTGGTAAATCGAAAACCGACCATAGGAAAACTGTGTAACTGACAGAGAAACGTAGATAATTGCATGCGTGGGACAAAGACAGAAAACGAAAAAAATACCAAGTAGGCCATATTTTCAGTACACATATTTTCGTCGACACCTCGTATTGGATCGACACGTATTGGATTTTGGCAACAGCGTACTGAAAATATGGCCTACTTGAAATTTTTTTCGTTTTCTGTCTTTGTCCCACGCATGCAATTATCTACGTTTCTCTGTCAGTTACACGGTTTTCCTATGGTCGGTTTTGGATTTACCACACCTGTATATGAAAAAATAGGGAGATTCACCAGCATTATGTATATTACGAATTAAGGCATTAATTCCATGGACTTTAATGCATTTTTGTTACGTTATTCATAACATTACGAATCTTTAGTTGGAAATTAAACCACTCAGGAATAAATTAGTTAGATAAATTGATAACAATGATCCTAGGATTTTAAGATTACTCAGTTCCTACACAAAAGTGGGAGAAACGAGGGTGATTAGATGTTATTCTATTGAAAAATTAAATAAACATTTTGGGAGAATTATTATCCAAAATAAATTATCAAATGTAACTCTTAAACATTACAGTTAAATCTGCCAATATTGCGTGGGTATGCAACCTAGAATACTAAATAACTATTCATTATTAAATATTCTGTTAAATTAACATACCCAAGTATAACTGAGTTAGTACTTGGAAATGTCTGAATATTCATAACTACAAAGCATATTTCTGGTGTAAAAAAAAAACCATGGCAATTGCAGAAAAAAGCCCAGCCACAAAAGAAATCCAGGCCTATGGAAAATGGCTGCATAAATATTTTAAAAGTTTCAAAATTGAGACGGGACTACCCAAATTCCCCCCGTTTTAGGTGCCGGTTCATGCATAATGGATAGAAAATGTAAATAAAAACGTGAAGAGCGAAAAGCATTATGAGAATTTGCGAAAACATTCACTTTTGTGTTGGCTCACCTTTTTAGACTTGTCAATCCAAACGTCTTCGTTATCGGGCCCTTTGTACATCAAACCAAACCACCAGGTTTCCTGTATTCCCAACGATTTGCACATTGTTTGGAATATTTCCCGTGTGGAGGTTTTAGGGACTGCTTGAAGGTCCGATTCATGGTGAGGAGTACGCACTATCACCTTCATGGTTTATTCTATAAAAAACCACAGATTGGTAATTATATCTGGTATATGGAAGGCGTAATTACTGGTTAAGTAACTTATTAATAGTAATTGAACTGTTAGGTAACACTTTTTAAGATTCGTCTATGTGAAACTGTATTAATCAACTAAAGTAAATTAACTACTGAGCCATGATGTGTGTGTATGTACAATCTATTCGATAACTGAATAATAGATTACGAATGTGGGTTATTATTCAAGATAAACATACGCAGTAATACCTGCATTTACCTAGAGTTGATCGATAAATAAACCTAAATTATCCTAGATTTTCTTTGAAAAGAAGTTCTTCACCGAATTATTGTTTAATTCCTTAACAACGTAAAAATTCCATTGAAAGGTGATGAGGTAGAAAGTTTTGATAAGATTAGAATTATATTAGAAGGTGACATAATAGCCATTTAAAGTGGTTTATTAAATCGATTTTTTTTTTAAATTCTAAACACGCGTTGCAACTTTTTTTCACCATTGTTTACCTACTTATTGCTTTAGTGGGTACTATTTATGTAAATTAAATGGAAATTTTAATAATTTACATAACTGTTTTGTGCAAAAAAATGTTGTGTGAAGGTCGTATTGCAAATAATATACTTTCCTATATAAAGTTTAAAATTTACTATTAATTGTTGCAGTATTGGTTGACTTGCAAATTTGAGACCCAGTTATACTTTGAATATACAAGGTGTTTCTAAATATGAGCAAGAAGACAACTTCAAACTTTATAGGGTAAACTGAAATTGAATAAGGTTTGGTAGCTAAATCAAAACATTTCAAAATATTCTCCAGCTGTCCAAGGGCCAACCAATACCACTTTAAAGAAGGTTTCCTATATGCATTTTTGATTTAAGTTTGGTACATATCAAACTTCTTTTAAGCAAAACAGAAAACATATTTTATTAAATAATTTATAGAAATTAACTTGTTTTTTCAACTCCAATTCCAACAAAATTGATTTTGAAACACTGTGTATAGTCTAGGTGAATTTAGATTAGACTACAACAGTTACTATCACATTTTGATTAGAACAATCCTACTATTTAACTGATTTATGGATTCGTTCAGTCATAATGACATCAATTGATGGAAAAGTATGCTTTAAAACTAAAAATGTACGTGCAAACTGGCAAAGTAACGCTTATCAGAACAATGAAAGCTGAACGTGTTTATTCTTTTATAGCTCCATATAAACTCGCGTATTTTGCAAGAGACGACAAAACTTTATTTATAGAATATATTATCATGTAATTGAAGATGCTCGTTACATTTTGATAGTCAAAATTTCAATTTTATTACAAAATACAAATTATAGTAATCTAAGTTTGTAATATTAATGTGGATGAAAGGTAGTCCTAGAAGTGAAAACATTCGAGCGTTTTAAAAGGAGAAAGGAGAAATGGAATTTGCATTTTTACGTAAAAGGTTACATAGTGTTTATTTTGCACTGTTATACTGTTGATTTCACATAAATAAAATCATTAGGCTCCTCACAAAACAACTAATATAGGTTTAATACAATTCTAATCTGGAAACACTATGATAGTAGGTTTTTAGGATTAACTAGTACTAAAACCTTAAATAACGCATTTATTTATTACTTCAACGTCAATATGTGCAGGGAGTACTCCAAAAAGCAATTTAAAGGATGTGTCTGTAAACAACCAAAAGGAAGTCCTGGAAAAATAAGAGTTTGTTTATCTTTGAACGGTTTTCCTTGCCAGGACTGGAGTATTTCTGTTTAATTTTTTTACTGAAAAAAAAAACGATCCAATGGGTTGTAACATTCCTGTACTGGCATGTTGAAGGCAAAAAGTAAAATTTCTGACCGCAATGATCATAAGACAATATACCTGCACGGAATACTAATTACATATACTGGCTGACCTTAACCACGTACACTTATTTAAGTTGGAAAATTAATACGGTTTAAGCTTTTGCTTTTATCAACAATTACTATTTATACGTACACACCACTATCCTTGCGACAAATTCCTAGGTATGCAATAACCTATAGAGAGTATTTCGCAAAGGAAATACTACTAAAACCAAGCTGCGTCACCAAATTAACTGCACTAAACTAATTACAACTGTGTAACTAGTGTTGAACACGAACACGGTACACCGGAGCACTGTAAGAGTGTTCCCTGAACCGTATAGAGTAAGTTTGGGTTCCTTATCACTTCACAGTACTGATAAGGTATGTTGCAATGACGTAGGTGGATATATTTACCGGTATGTGGTGTAGATTTGGCAGGATGTTTTATCAAATTTTTGTAAAATGAATAAATTGTGTTTTTTAAAATTACTGTAAAGAAATAAGCTCTGTAAACAATTTGCAAAGAAAATTAATTCAATCTAATACAGAGTGCTTATAGTGACACCCTGTATGCTCTTATATAGAGTGGTCCAAAACATTTATAAGTACAACAGTTGAAGTAGGTATTTCATCACTGATTCAATTCAACCAATTATCTTACCTCAGTACTAATAAAAATTCACTAAACAAAACACTATAGTCATTCCTTTTAATCAAAACACTTTAAGAGACACTATAGACACACAACTTGATTCAAATCATCACACTAGCAATAATTGCATAGAACACCGACGAATGTCGTTCTACTACGAGGCACATATAACAACTATAAATGTTAATTTGCGCAAAGAAAACTTGTTCAGCGACCGTAAATGATATATCATATGCACACCACAAGTTCGTAACGGATGATTCAGATTATAATAACAGGAGGAAACGAATATCCCAAGAATTATGAAGAGTGTGTGGGTTTAATCGACCTTGGCATCAATTCAATGCTAAAATATTGAATTTTAACGTTATGGTGATGATTGATTTGATCAATTACCCAGTGAAGTTGAATTAGTAGAGCGCGATGGTGTCTCGTTGAAAGCGAATGCGCTCGTGCCTAGACGAGAGAGCTTACATGCAATAGAAAGTGAATAAGATGGGCTTGATTAGTCCCAAATTAGGTGATGAATGAAATATTAGGTTTTCCTGGGCATATTGTGTAAATTATATCACATTGTTGTTACTCATATCATGACAGGGACAAAACAGTGGAATAAATATTCAAAAACAAGGCAATTGAAATAACTATCTATTCCTCACAAAACCATTACACTCATACAACACTTCAGCTATAATTTTTAACATTATAAATTTATTGGCCTCCACCACCTTGACCATCAGGATTACTTGCAGATGATATTACCATAAGTATCACAACTGCTACAATATACATCCACTAAAAAAACAATAAATTAGTTTAACACCACAATTACTGGCTGAATCACTTACATATTTAGCCAAAAAAGATCTGTTGTCTTTAACTTCACCTCTTTCCTGAGCCTCCTTCTCTCTTTCAATTTTCTGGATGTATGATGCAGTGTCAGGACTAAAATTACACATACATAATTAGTAAACTACTGGATGTCCCTGTGAAGCAACTTACAGAGCACCAGTTTCAGTATGTCTGACATAAACACTGGTGGTAAACTCCTTTAATTTTTCTAGTGGGACATCAGCCCCCTCACAGCTGGATTTTGATGCAATTACACAAGCAACACCTATTACTCTTCCTTCATAGTCAAGGGAAACTGCAATACGATCATCTAGCTCTGATTCACCTAACATACACTAAAATACTTTTATTAATCTCTCTGGTTTTGATTTAGTGAGTGTAAACTTACAGCTTTAACTGTTGAAATAAAAGTACGCTCTGTACCATCCTGGGCCACTACAGTAGATCTAACTTTGTAAAAATCATTGGTAACTGAGAGTTTCTGTAATTTCAATGAATTTTACAAACAATCACATTCCATGCTATCTAATTTTTACCTGTATTTGTTGTTTTTCAATTTCAGTCAATGGTTTTTGACTTACAATGGCTTGTTTTAATCTTAAACTGTGAATGGTTATATTGCCTCTCTCAGTGTATACCGGATTATTTCCTGAGTTAAGGGCATGTTGTACTTTTATAAACACTGAACTGTCTTGTTCCAAAGCATGCTGAAAGCAACAATATACATGAAAACTTTAATGTCAACAGAATTTGTTACTATTTGTATTTACCACTAGGAATAGAAACAAATTGACTAGTACGACTAGGGTTAGTTGGAAAGTCATTATTTCAAGTAAACTAAACGCTTTTTGGCTCCAATATTAGTAGATAATAATAAATATTTTAAAATTAATAATAATGTTTGCATCTATTTTTTTGACAAGTACTAAGATAGGTTAGACACACAATCTCTTCTACCTTAGAAGAATTAAAATTAAATTATAAACATAACCACTATCTGTCAATGTCAAAAAGTCAAAGAGACATATCAAAAACAAAAATCATCCTCACAGTGCATCTTCCAAGTTTTTGGGTTATTTGATATTTAAATTAAAGAAAAAAACCTTTACATTTGTTAAAAACAATCCGTAAAACATGTCTAGAGGAAGCAGTGCCGGTTTTGATCGACACATTACCATTTTCTCACCTGAGGGTCGACTTTACCAAGTGGAGTACGCTTTTAAGGCCATCAATCAGGCCGGTCTTACCTCGGTGGCTGTTAAGGGGGTTGATACGGCGGTCTGTGTTACCCAAAGAAAAGTCCCAGATAAGTTAATAGATGCCAATACTATTACCCATTTGTTTCAGGTAAATATTATTAGCTTAGTTAGCTGTATGGGGCATTATAAAACTGTCTGGTTTAGCTTACAGACAATGTGGGGTGTGTAATGACTGGTATGATGGCTGATAGTAAGTCCCAGGTCCAAAGGGCTAGATATGAAGCAGCCCAGTTCAAGTACAAGAATGGATATGAAATGCCCATTGATGCTTTGTGTAGAAGAGTTGCTGACATCTCTCAAGTATGTTGTGTTAACTTTTTTTGGTCTGTGTTATAATTGTGAACAAAACAGGTGTACACTCAAAATGCTGAGATGCGCCCTCTAGGTTGTTCCATGGTCCTGATTGGCTATGATGATGAAATGGGGCCCTGTGTGTACAAAACAGACCCAGCTGGCTATTACTGTGGCTATCGCGCCATAGCTGTGGGTGCGAAGCAAACTGAGGGCAACAGTTACTTGGAAAAGAAACTAAAAAAAAAACAGGACTTGCAAGGTGATGATGTCATTCAATTGGCCATTAGTTGTTTGTCCAGTGTGTTGGCTGTTGATTTCAAACCAAGTGACATTGAGGTTGGGGTCGTTACCAACGCCAATCCTAAGTTTACTGTTTTCAGTGAACAGGAGATTGATAGGCATTTGACTGTAATTGCTGAGAAAGATTAATTTCTAGTTGCTTATATTGGAAGGTGCAAGTTTATAAAATTGGTTTATCCTGCACTGGAATTATTTAAGTGCTTTTTCTAAATAAATGTATTACTTTATGTTGGTTTTTCTTTATGATGTTTTTAAAATGGTAAATGAGTGCATTTTTATACAGATATATAACTTTTTGTCTCTCTTTTCTGGTTTCAAAATAAAAATTTGCCAAATTAGCACTTTTTTCTTTAAATTTTTTTGAACATTAAAAATTTGTGTTTTTTTTGTACTTATTTCATCTAATTTAAGGTCTTTTGGTATAAATATGCTCTTAAACTGTGCTTTAGAACCTTCTCCCTAAAAACTCCCTAAAGGCCCCTAACATTCCTTAAATTTTTTTTGAAAAATTAAAAGTGCTTTTTTTGTAGTTATTTCATCTAATTTAAGCCATTTTTTTAGGTTGTTTGGCAAAACTATAGATCTTTTAAGAATCATTTCTAATGTAATTAAACTCCAGTTCTGCCTATTTATTTTTTTATTACTCATGAAATAAATAGGAAAACTTAAATTACATGTGTATAGTAAAAGAAGCAATTTAAAAAACTATGTTTGATACTTAATATAAGTAATAAAAAAGCTATTTGCAATCAAGCACACAAATAAATTAAACTTAATTAGTCTAGCAGTATGTACAAAAAAAAAACTTAAAAATAATAATACAGAACAAAACCACTTTTATATGGACTTAATGTTTTCTTTGTAAATGGGCCTTACAGGTCTCTGACCTTTATTTGAATGTTCCTGGATAATCGACGGTACCAAGTTCTGTAGGCTTTTAATCTTGGCGTCTAGTTTGTCCTTATGCCTAACTTCAGTGAGAACGCGGTCCAATAAACTAACCACTTCATCGACATTTTCTTTGGTGAAGCACATGGGCGGTTTCAGTTTAATAACGTTGCATTCAGGTCCGTCAGCACTTAACAGTATATTTCCTTCCCTCATCCTGTTGATCATTCCCATATACCAATTTGGCGGTACAAAAATTAATAATTTACCTTTGCAAGACTATTTGAGCGCATTCCTTGTTAGCTTTCCTAGTTTCCCTGTCTTCAACCAAATCAATGCCGACAAACAGACCACTACCTCTGACGTCACCAATGTACTTGTGTTTCTTAGCCAAAGTCTGGCACTGGAAGAGCAAGTACTCTCCCACAACCAGGGCTTTCTCCCTCAAGTTTTCTTTTTCGATTACGTCAAAAACTGCGTTGGCAATTGCGCACGAAACTGGATTACCTCCATACTGTTTTGATTTTAAAATTAAATGGTACAAGTTTTGGAGCAGTTGAAACTTACGGTGTTGAAGTATTCCACTCCCGTGTTAAGGAAACTGTCAGCGATCGCTCTGGTGGTCACGACGCACGCCACTGGATGTCCATTGCCCATTGGTTTTCCCATTGTCACTATATCGGGTTGGACGTCGTAGTCTTGGAAGGCCCACCAGTGTTTACCGATTCTTCCAAAACCTACTTGCACCTATAAAATATAAGAATACAACTTTCTTCTAGAGTGTAGAGTGTAACATTTAGACAACCAACAAAACACTAGATTTCCTTAGGAGGTTGTTAACACTGTGTTTTCCCTACATTAGTAAAATTTAAATTTTTTTCTGCTGTGAATTTCTTACCTCATCAGCAATGCACACTCCTCCAGCATTCCTAACGTGTTCGTACACTTGACGGAAATAACTTTTTGGAGGAATAACTTGTCCGCCGCAACTCAAAAGACTTTCAGCAATGAACGCGGACACTCCGTTGCCGTGATTGGTCGAAAATTCGCACAGTTCTCTCACCTCTTCAGCGTACAATGTACCGATTTCTTCAGCTGGGTATTCGTCGTCGCGGTACTTGCCCCTGTACGAATCAGGACAAGGTGCCTAAAAAAATGTCCTATATTAAGTTGATGAACCACCACAAAATAGAAGACTTACCAAATAAACATGCTCTTTCTGTCCAGCGCCTCCAGGGAGGTTAAACTTGTAGTGAGAAATATCAATCAATGAAGTTAAGTGGCCGTGGTAAGCACTGAAAAAAGAAGATCGAATCTACCTGGCGCCTAAATCCCCCATCACATCCACCCATCATACTTCCAAAAGTGACGTCATGTTTCAATGCAAACACTACTTAAGTAAATCTAATTTCTTTCAAAATTAAAGCAAAAATCCATGACTTCACTTTTATCCTGCCTTCAGATATTATGCGTTTATACACGATCACTTACTCAAGTCAGAAATACACATTTATAGAGAGGGCAAGAATAATTGAGCAAAATATCTGAACTAGCGGCAAAAACCCCCATCACTACATTCTTTTATAAACACTCTCGCTCTTTTATATGCAGACACCTGGTTGGCCTGCCGTTTTCCACTCTCTATGTAGACACACACGGGTAAAGTTGGCTTATTTTTAAAGCGCTGCAAGAGAAAAATAAAAACAAACGAATTAGAAGAGTCTGTGTACTTGTCATCCAGCTAAAGATACGTCTATAAGCGGAAAACCGTTAGCAACCCCAACTTTTAAGAGTTTTGCTACCTCAATTTAACAAATCTCTTACAAGTTTTTCTTTGAAAATTTATAAAATCCCTCCTCTAGTCTTCTACCGTCTTCTAGTCTGGAAGGCTGCTTGAATTGTTTAACTAACCCAACTATACTCGACACTTACTGTTCCAGAGTGACGACGTCCTTGTTTTTCGTGTGGATTTGAGCCAGTCTCAGTGCCAGATCGTTAGCTTCTGAGCCGGAATTGACGAAGAAACACACCTCCAAGTTTTCGGGCATAGTTTGGATGATTTTTTCAGCGCAGAGTACAATGTTGTCGTGCAGAAAGCGGTTGTTGGTGTTTAGGGTGGCCATTTGGTCACAGCCGGCTTTTACCACGTCTGGATGGCAATGTCCCACTAAAAAAAAATGTTCCGTCAAAATTAGTATTTTATCAATAATTTCGACATGGTAAAATGGAAATTTACTATCAAGAGAGGAGTGTTCTTAAGTAAATACGATAAGCAGTTTGGTAACCCAAAGGCAATCTACACGTGACAATGGGTCAATCCTGCACGTCACTGTTTATCAAATTATATGGAGCAATATTAATTATATCATTAAGATTCACGAGCTAGTCTCGTGTGATTTGTGTATTAACAAACAATGATGCACCACAAATAACTGAATATAATATAGTCACAGATTAAATAATTGAAGGCAATAGGAAAATTTTGATAACTATTATAATTATGGCTTTGTTGTTAACCACTTTGTCACTCCTGGTTAATTATTAGCTTAGCAACCATATTATAAAGCTGGTCTACATAGAATTAGACTCAGAATGTAGAACTTTAACAATAAAGATTACATTAACTAACTAGGATTTAGTTATCAGTAAGCAAATTTACGTCGCTTATCATTATTTGATTTACTATTCTAGTTAAGTTACTAGAATGACTTTCCAATTACTTACTAACTTAATGTTAGTGCTGGTTATGTTGCAAATACATAAAAATAATCTTCAGAGGAATTTTTTCAGTTATAAGTAACTTATGGCACATTTGTGAGTGATCAAATACGACAAAATTAAACTGTTCATTGGTCAAGAAAAAGCAACAAGCTGAAAGCTGCCACGCCTAGCCTTAAACTATAGAAAAAAAAATATGCAAATAAATATGTTATATTCCTATACCAACTCTTTAAAACACTTAATATTCAGTTTTCTTTTTAATTTGTATTTTATCAATGATTTTAACATTTTTTTAACTGAGAACAGAGAGTACTTTGTGTGGAAGTAAATGTTCTAATTCTTCTGCCTAAATATTATTTTAGGGGTTTTTAACAAATTTAAGTTATCCACAGTTTAAAAAATACAGAATTTTAATACTGCTACTTTGTGAAAGTTTCAAACAAAAAATTGTGTCTAACAATTCTGCTTAAGCTGGTGAACATTAAAGTGTATTTTACCCTAGAAAATGGTACGTTTCAAATAATCTGAACTGGACAACCATTGATTTCATAAAAGTTAACATAAATTGTAACTTACCATGAGCAACATTGTTGATACAGTCTAAAAATGCAACCCCCCTCTCATCATACATGTACTGTGCCTTAGCCCTGACGATCTTCAGAGGATCCTTTTTGAAAAACAACTGACACGATTGCCTAAAAACCGTTAAAAATAATTTGAAACATAATTTGAAATAGTTTTAGTATAAATCTCTTACCCAATCAGCTTCTGTCTTAGGGCGATAGTTTCGGTTTTGGGAATCTGTTCCATTATGTAAAGTGGAGGATGTTCTTCCAAGGTATTAGAGGACTATGTAGTGACTATAGTGTCTTGTGCTAGGTAAGTAGTAATATATTTATATTAGTGGGGAGATTGCGCGCGCAAATATTTGTCCATCGAAATGCTTAATATAGAGTTTAATTATGATAAGGTTCAAAATAACTTAAGCGAAATACACTGGCAAACACAAACTGAATTATTTAATTGTTTGATAAGCCTTTATTTGGTTAGGGGCTTGTTTTGTGGATAACGGGGTGAAGGGACTGTCAATGACAAATAGTTCTTTAAGTACAGTGGCGTTACCTGTTAAGAATTGTTACATACATATTTACAGTAAAACATGTAGGAAAATTTTATCCTTAACAATTTTCCTATATTGACTGAGTGTTACAATTCATTTACTAGCTTTATTTGTGCTCATTTATGATTATATGTAGTATAAAACCCACACCTCTGTAAATGATTTGGTACAAAAATATCTCAAAAGCATTCCAAATTAGTTTTAATTGTTTTGGGCTTGGAGTGTATATCAATAGACGTAAACAAAAGTCCACAGCATGCTGCTCACGTGTTATCGTCACGTTTAACAAGTTCCTATAATTTATCCGCAGATAACGCTAATTATTGTCTTAACAAAACGAGTCCAATACAGATTTTCAACATTTTTACTTATTTAAGTAGTATAAAATTGGGTCAACAATACCGATCTCTTGTGATCGATTTGTTGAGCAACAAGTTAACCATTCATTAGAATGTTAATTAGCCCTTTTAAGTAGATATTTTAGTAGAAACTGGATTTGACCGGATTTTAACCGAATATAGTTACTCTCAAAGCAAAAGGTTACTGTAAACTGTGATGAACTTGATTGCCAAGACGTTTTTGGTCGCAATAGATTTTGCGGCGTAAAATGTAATCTTTTATCACTGATTTTTTTATTGAAAATTGTCACATAGAAGTACTTTTGTTCGTCAGGCAGTAATTGTTTTATTGACTTTTAAGTGGAATTTGTACAAAGGTTGAAATCGTTATCAATCACGTTTCCAGTATCCTCAATAACGGTTTTCTACTTGAAAGATGTCTCGGTCTCGTGTAAACTATATGACGTGGACAATTATTATTATCTCCGGCATTTTGAACAGATCATGTAATAATACACTAGCGATTACTTATTAAATAAAAAAATTTCTAGTTAGATAATGATAATTTATGACAGAGAGGCAAAATCCATGACAGACTTAAGTATCATTTACACTGATTATAATAAATTGACAGTAACAAACAGTATAAGAGTTAAAAACCTAATTTTAAAACTAATACAATGAAAGGAACATTGTAGGTATGGATACTTTAAAAATCATTAACAAAACCAAAAAATAGACAGAAATTCTGCAGGTTAATAAAGGTGATCAGAATTACATTTAAAAATAACACTATTTTAATGAGTTAATATGTTATGTCATTATTGCTAGGAAAAATAATAATACTTATAGAGCCATACCATAAAGTGATGGTATTTTTTAGCAAATTGAATATAGGAGTAAAGTTATAACAACCTCTCAATAGTGTCTAAGTATATATTGAACTTATTAAGTGACATTCAAATATAAGTGAGATTAAAGTAGGCTAGAACACTCTAGATTATTATTGACCTTTTTTTGTTTACTTTCAATTTCTTAATATAACTTTATTGAATTGCTTTGTGACTGCAATGACTGATTGGAGTTATAAAAGGCAACTTTTAAAAAGTGCGCCTATAGACTGATGTATATAAAGTAAATCTAGCATCTGATAATACCATTATCACCCTGACCCAGCAGTTGATAACATGAATGCCCTATATTTAGTGTTTGCCGTGGTTTTAGCTTCCACCCAAGTAAGCATGTGACTTTATTCACTTGATGGAAGTTAGTTAGTAACACATTTTTAGGCACAAACCCTTATAAAAGCATCAGAAGACGATGTTTTGGTGCAAGTGTATTATGAAAGTCTCTGCCCTTACAGCATTGCTTTTATTACTAAACAACTTTATCCAGTTTACGTTGAACTGAAAGATTATATAGAATTAGAGTTGATTCCTTGGGGACATGCCACGGTAAGTACTAGCTTTAAATGAAACAAAACTACATTAAAAACTTTAGGAGGAAATTGTTGATGGGAAAAAAAGTTTCACTTGTCAACATGGGCCTAACGAATGTTACGGTAACAAAGTACATTCATGCGTCCTTGATTTATTGAGCATTGATAAAAGCCTCCAGTACATTGCCTGTGCTGAAGCTGGCTCTTCTCCTACAGATGATGCTAATTTCGAGACAGTAATTTCTCTCACCAAAAACTAAAAAAAAACACAATTAAATCAGGCATTTTAGTGCGCAGAAAGTACTGGAGTATTGTGGACGGATATTCAAGAATGCATTACCAGTGGCGAAGGAGACGCACTTTTATCAGAAAATGGCAAGAAAACTGCTCAAGTCAATCCCGTTGGAATTCCTATGATTGTAATTGATGGTAATTACACTGATGAAAATGAGACCAAAGCATTGACAGATTTTAGGGACCTTATATGCTCTATAACTGATGTGTGTTGAATTTCCTGTTATAAGTTTAATTAAACGAGAATCTTTTTGCCAATTAATTGGTACGTGTGTTGCAATTTCACGACTTCGAATCAATTTTATGTTTAATAAATATTGACGCAATTATCAGCCTATTTTAAACAAACAATAAAAGAGGCAATATGTAAGTCTCTTAAGGTCAAGACGACTTATTATCGGCGGACCAAAGGTTGCAAAGATCTGCTTTTTGATTAATTTTTTTTATGGATAAGTTTTAATAACATCAAAATCTTTAAACAGAAAAATTAGAGCTTTTTTGATTAATTACTTCTTTCTGTTAATTCTCAGTTAACTAGGCTGCACATTAGAGGAAATTTGACTTTAGGAGTAGTTCAGAAATGTAAACAAGTTCCTTTGAGTGTTCTTTTTATATCCAGTTTTAATATCTTATTGAGGTAACCTGGCCAGGAATTACAAACTTTTCCTCATAAGTATTTATTAGCATGGCGCTCATCAATTTTCGTAGTTTTGTTTGCTAAAAGCTTTTAAAAGAGTTGTTCGTCCCTAAATTATAATTAAGTCAGTGAATATAATAAGAGGACTTGTTTACTGTCCAATACTTTTTCAATATTAGTTAAACTAAGTAGTCACAATAATCATCCACCAAGTCGTCTATAAAACTCAATTGCAAATTACATGGCTTTTGATGACTACAGAGTTTTTAGAAAGTACTAATACTAGTGTAATGGATATTATATTAGTAAATATGAAATTCCAAAAAATTAGGCCTACAGCACAGTAATAAAAATACAAACACTTGCAAAAAAACTTAAAGCTGTAGCCTGTAATACTATTTTTTATCTGATAACAAGAATCACTTGACTATGAGTGGTTGACAGGTTAAAATATGACCAAAAACCACTTTAATCGTCACATTTACCAGTCACACCACCATGAAGGGTTTACTGTTAACTCTGGCTGCAGTTTTTTTAACTGTCAATGTAAGTAACAACTTTATCATATTTGTCTGTACCTACTGAATGTCATTTTTGCAGACCAAGTCAATTGCCGAGCAAGATTCTGTCAAAGTTGACGTTTACTATGAGACTCTATGTCCTGATAGTAGGGCTTTTATAGTTGTTCAACTGTACCCAGCCTATTATTCGCTTAAAGACTACATTGATCTGTCGCTCATTCCTTGGGGACGTGCTTCAGTAAGTTATGTCAATTAGGTCTGCTTTAAACTTGAAAAATTAACTTTTAAAGGAGAATGCGGTGAACGGAACTAAAATTTTCACTTGCCAACACGGTGAAAAAGAATGTTACGGCAACATCGCGCATGCTTGTGCCATAAAAATAGCTCCGATAGGCAACAGCACGGAATTTGTGTTCTGTTCTGAGCGTTCTGATGCCCCGGCTGATGACGTCGTTTTGAAAGAGGTACTAGACTGTCCATTTTTTTGACAGATATTGTAGTGGTTATTATAATGCGCTGAAACAGCCGACATTTCCTGGGCGGACCTTAAGGAATGCATGACAAATGGTACAGGGGCGGACTTGCTGTCAGAAAATGGAGTGAAAACTAATCTGGTTAGCCCAGCGTTTATCCCTACTATAGTTTTGGATGGTGTGTTTGATCAAGATGTGCAAGATGCTGTTTTAGAGGACTTTAAGTTGCTTATTTGCGATAGAATTGGGTATATCCCTAATTTGTGTTAATGCTAAGTTTACTTACCTTTATTTGGCGGTTACTTCAGGAATTTTTCTCTACCAATCTATTGGAAATAAAAAAAAACAAATGAATGAAAATCCAACTCTACTAGGTACATGGTCAATCAATCTTTTCTATTGACGATACAACACGCTTAATCAAACTTCAAACTAGCATAATCTTGTAGTTTCCTTTTTAACAAATCCTCATTCAACTTATGTTTACACAAAAATTCGCCATTAAAAAACAACACTGGAATTTCGTATCTGTACAGTCTGAGCCACCGTACGTTTTCTTTTTTTGATATATCGACAGTTTCAAAGTCAACAGATTTCATGTAAGGAGAGAGCTCAGCTTTTAGCTCGTCGCACAACGGACAAGGGTCTCTGGTGTATAGAGTCAGTTTGGGAAGTGAGTTTTTTAGAGGTCGCTCCCGCCTACCAGAAAACAAACAATTTGACAGTTTGCGTTTTTTTACTTGTAAATATATCTTAGTAATTATGTAACAAACAAAATTCGACCCAGTGATTTCACCTCACGCTTTAATATAAAATATATAATCAGCCTTAAAACAATAAAAAAAGGGAATACATAAGAAAAACATTAAACTTACAATCGCTCGATCATAATTGAGGAGGCGCCGCCTCCTCCATTGCAAATGGACGCCACACCTTTCTCTCCGGGTTTCAAGGCGTGCACTAAATGCACCACAATCCTTGCTCCAGACATTCCAATAGGGTGTCCCAAACTGACTGCACCTCCATGCACGTTAACTCTGCCGGGGTCAATGTCAAGCAATTTTTGATTAGCCAAAACTACCACGCTGAAAGCTTCGTTCACCTCCCATAAAGCCACATCATCTTTGTTAACTCCAGTTATTTGTAAGAGCTTAGGTATTGCAGTAGCAGGAGCAATAGGAAAATCTATAGGATCGCAAGCTCCATCCGCAAATCCAACCACTCTAGCTAAAGGTTTCGCGTTGAGCCGATTGGCCACTTCGGGAGTGGTCAAAATTAAGGCGGCAGCACCGTCGTTTAAAGTGCTCGCATTCCCCGCAGTTACAGTACCGTTTTCTCTTTGAAATACCGTAGCCAAACGTCCAAATTTTTCAAAATTAACTCTTTTGTACTCCTCATCTTCTGCGAAAACTACATCAGGTTGGCCACGCTTTTGAGGCACGTTCACAGGAACAATTTCCGTATCAAACACTTTGTTTTGCCAAGCCTGCGCACTTCTTTTGTACGACCCCAAAGCAAATTCGTCTTGTTGTTGTCGGGTGATTCCCAGCTTTTTGGCGGTGTTTTCCGCACAATTTCCCATGTGCACCTTATTGTAAACGTCGGTAAGACCGTCGAAAACTACACCATCGATTAAGTTAATTCCACCGTAAGGAGTTTGACCTCTACGGAGGTAATAAGGGACGTTGGACATGGATTCCATACCTCCAGCTAGGACCACTTCTTGAGCTCCAGTTTGCAGGGATTGTACTGCCAGCATTACAGATTTCATCCCTGATGCGCAAACCTAAACAATATTAATATAAATACTGGAGGACCTTTCAAACAGAATTATTTCAAAACAACCAGTTATACCAAGTTTATTTACAATTTTTGGATCCACTTTAAACAGAATATTTGTAATTTGAGAGTTTCAATAATTATTATTTAATTTTATCGCATTTTGAACAAGGTAATTTGGTTTTTAAGCAACTAAACCTAACTATGAATCCAAAATCAAAAACCTGCTGTTGGGACAGCCTTAAAACAAAGTATACAACCTAAAGAAATTCCACACAACAATAAATGATTTATTTCTTTTACAAATCCAGTTAATACAACTTAATTTGGACTTATTTACCTTATTTACAGTGGTGCAAATAGTAGATGTGGGCAGACCAGCAAAAATGGTAGCCTGTCTAGCTGGGGCCTGTCCTACACCTCCCTGACACACATTCCCCATAAAAACTTCCTTCACTTCTTCTTTAGGTATTCCAGCTCTTTCAATAGCACCTTTGATTGCCACTGAGCCTAGTTGAGTAGCTGTGAGTGGGGCCAGGGATCCAAGAAATGATCCCATTGGGGTACGGACTGCTGATATGATAACAGCTTCATTGAGGTTTGATTTAGTGGCATAGCGACGAATAGAAGGGTTTGTAACCTGTAACAATCCCAATATTATTTACCACAAAAAATGTGGGTGAAATAACCTTTGAAAGGCTTAAATATCTAATTTACCTTTATAAGTTTTGAGAGTGACATGGTGTAACGGCGGTAGTCAGAGATTTATTGAAATAAAATTGGACCCCAACTGGACTTTGATACTTATGATAATGCAGTTACAAAACAAATTTAGAGATTTATTATAGGTTAAAGCTAAAAATCTGAAAAATAACTTGCAAAACCGATTCAACTTACTGATAATATATTGTTTACTATAAGTAGTGTGACCAAAATGTGTTTTTACTTAAATTAATCAACATTTATATACTCAAAAATAAAAAGGAAAAACTTAAACAGTAAACAAATAACAAAAACTAACAGATAAAAAGTTAGGTTAGGTTAAAATCAAATGCATTCTTCTTATTCAACATACAATTTTTAATTCTTTTAATTTATTAATTAAAACAATAAATTGGAGTCATTTATGTAATTTACTTCAAGTTCTTTAAAATGTGTTGTTCATATTATTGCAAAAGGTATGTAAACATTAGTGAGACAATTAAAAATTTAAAACCTTTCAGTTGTATCAGAAAAAAGAAGAAATGTCAACACTAATCAGCTGATTTCAGTTGCTATCGACAAAAAAATTAATTCGTTTGTTGACAGAACTGGACGTTTCGCCCAATAATCACGTGACCAGTATTAGTAAAATATAGGAAAATCTCACGTGATAGATTAAACAACTGCCTCAATTTCTGTATCTTGCTTTAAAACGAATAGTACTCCAGAAAACGTCAAATTCCACAAATTACCAAAAAATCCTCAGAAAAAAAAACATATCTCAATTAAATTGTATTGAACAGATTTACGCCAATTTAACTCAACATTAAGTAGTGTTTTAGTGTTTAGAAGTTTAGTACGTCACGTTATGTGTTAATTAAATAGGGGATTTCCAAGGTGTGAAATTTCAGCTCAATCTACAAAACCTGCATATTTCCCCCAGAAATCAACTTTATCATGAACGTAGAACAAAATCGGCTCAACACCTTCAGCAACTGGCCATCTGACGCATCAGTAACTCCTCAAAGAATCGCCAAAGCTGGATTTTTCTCTACAAATAGAGGCCTAGAGGTAGAATGTTTTTCTTGTGGGGTCAAGATCTCAAATTGGAACTATGGAGACCAAGTAATGGCCCGTCACAGGACACTAAACCCTCAGTGTCCTTTTGTTCTAAACCCAGTTGCTTCTGGTAATGTTGCCTGTATAGTTCCACCCACAAGTGTTCCTTCTTCCTCATTTTATGACTATAAAAATGAAGCAGTTAGATTAGCCTCATTTGAGAATTGGCCCATACCTGAAGTGGTGTCACCTGAAGATTTGGCCAGGGCTGGATTTTACTCATTGAAAAGTGAAGACAACACCAAGTGTGCTTTTTGTAAAGGAGTAGTGAGGGCATGGGAACCAAATGATATTCCTGATATTGAACATAAAAGGCATTTTCCTCAATGTCCATTTGTGCTCTCTGTAATTAATTCTAGACTAGGAAATAGTGAGAATAGTAGTGACAGGACAACAACAACTAACCCAGCTTTCAAAAATATTAATTTAGTCAATCCAAGCTCTCTGGATGGGAATTTAGATAAGTTGGGAGTTCAAAAGCATAATGGCCCAACAAGACCAGAATATGGCACTGTAGAGTCAAGATTAAAGTCTTATAGTTCTTGGTCACCTCATTTGATACAGACTCCAGACATATTGGCACAAGCAGGATTTTTTTATGAAGGTAAACATTTTGCATAAACATAAAAAGGGTAACTGACAAAATATTTTAGGTATGGGAGATCAAGTTAGATGTTTCCATTGCCATGGTGGATTAAGGCATTGGGATCCTGACGATGATCCATGGACAGAGCATGCTAGATGGTTTCCAAAGTGTTCCTTTATTAATTTAGTTAAAGGCCATGACTTTGTTGCTGCCTGCTCTGTGGATACAGGCAGTGTAAGTAATGTGGTAAGTACCTTTTTTTTATTACACTTTACCACTTAAACCAATGTGTGTTGATTGCATTTAGCAATTATCAAATATGTAGGAAATGTTTATAATTTTACTTACATTGGGATGCTCCATTAATCCACTTCAGTCTCTGATCTTGATAAATTATTTATTTATAGAAGTTCAATTGGCATTATAGCTTTTAACTTGTATTGATTCTTTCTTTGGTTTGTGTATGGTGCAATAAAATGAAACAGCTGTTTGGTTTATTTTGAGGTTTATTTCACTAATGCCAGACTATTATTCTTATGGGTTCAAAGATCTTTTTGATTTTCTATTTGACTGAAAAAAATTGTCACTGTCAAGAAAAAATTTAATTTCCTGTTTCTAAGATTATACAAGATTAACAATTAATTTATCTTCTTATTATTTATGTTTAAAACAACTTATCACCAGTTTTTCATTATCCTTCCAGGATGTGTTTTTATACCCCAATTAGTAAGTCTGCAAGTTTGATGAGAAACATGATAGAATTTTAAATGAAAAGCCAACCATGGCCTCATTATCTCAATTATTATATTATATCAAGTATGTTCAGGTCAAAAAAGGATGTTCATAAATTTCCGAGGTTGTTGCAACATCTTATTATTAACGCTAACAATATTTTTTCGCCTTTGTTATCTGGGTTAATTTAATTTACATCTGTTCATTGTTCATTCTTGGGCCAATAACAGCTGCTTGATTAGATTTGGTGAAGGTGCCAGTTAACCTTATTATTTGAATTATTATTAACTATAATGTAGGAAATATTTGGTAGTAGGACACTGTCACTGCGATCTATAATAGCACATAATACATAAGTTTTATGAACAAGATTAAAATGCGATTAGCATTTGGAAATTCTGCTGAAACTTACACAAAGATTAAACAAACATACAGGGAGGTTTGAAACAATTCTGTTCTTTCTTCACCACTAAAAAGTGGTCACCATGCAGAATTTGGTATTCAGATAGAAATCTAATGAATTTAAATCTGGATGGCGCAATAGCCAATTACGCTCTGATTGGGTAAAAAGAGGCAACACTCTGATGCCATCATAATTGACGTAAATTGATAGAAGAAGGATATTTTCATTCAAGTTAAAAAAAGTGAAATAGTTGTTTTTTTGCTAATTAAAATATCTTTTAATCCAAGCAGTATTATTATTCAAATCTTCTCTATAATTAAGCCTTATATTGTTCAGAAAAATGTTAGACAGAGACATATTATAAAAGATTAGAAAGTAGATCTAGGGAACAGTTTTTTTTAACTGTCTCAAGGTAAAATAAAACATAACATGTTGCTGTTAAGGCAGTTATTACAACTATGCATTCATAAATATTAAAAAATAATCATATTCTACAATATCTAAAAGTTAGCAGTAATTTTGTTGATAAGAGTGTAAAAATAGACTATGATCTACTTTTGGGCGAGGCAAAATTAAATATCTACATCAGTTAAGTAGCTGCAGCAATTCCTAACATATCAGCAACATTCCCTGGCTATGTAAATTAAATCGTTTTGATGACTGAAAGGCAAAAAATAGAAATGATTTCAATTTGGGTATATGTGGAGAACCCCCACTGATTTTCGATTTGTCCTACAATTTCTTTAAAACCACTTGACAAGCAATAACGTCATGCTCCTGAATAATTCATATACGATCTTACAAAATGCGTTTTTTTATCGTTTGATGACTAAAATAGAGACACTGGACATTACTTAGATGTCTATTTGAGTAATAAATTACTGACTTAGATTGTTGCAATTTTATTGTGTGTTAAAATAGCGTAATTGGCGTATATTTAGCAACCTGACTGAGAAAGTAGTTATGGACTATTTGTTGTTGATTTTTTCTGTATTCTTAACCTAGTTTATGTTCAAGCGCAGGAGATAAAAGAGTGGAAAAACAAAGATCAGGAAATCATGCATTTAATTGCAACTAAAATCGTTTTTCTTTGTGTATTCATCCGTTTTGAAACACAAGACGCACAACTAAACAACGCCAGCTCTACAAAAAAAAAAAAAAACACTTAGACATTTCCTTTCAGGTTGTATAAGGCTTAGTTACATTAATATTCTGGATTTTTCGCCATTGAATCACCGGAAGAATTACATATAAATTATTATTTACATGAATTTAATATGTATTATTTATATTACACGTTTGCATTAAGTTGAATTCTTTTTAGCTTACGCATCTGCAGATAAATATCGTCATTGATCATTAACATCAAATTACATGGTTGTACAAAAGCGTCCTTTCAAACTGGTTATTCTTGATAAGTTATCAACATCAACCACTAGGGGATTATCAATCCAGTGGCCTTGCAGCTATAGGGATTTCCCATACTGAGTTCATACCACAAGAGTTGCACTTTGCGTGGGCAATGCCGAAACACGCCCTGGTATCAATACAACAGCCTACGTCAAATAAGGATTTCTGCGGTACTCCTACATAAATGGTTTGTGGGGAATTACAAAACGAATTCATTTCGTATGCAACGCTAATTAAGGCAATCGGCGTGTGCAAGTATTTGCGGTGATTCATACTGTTTAGCGCCTATTTTTTTATACCACTTGCATTTTTATTATTGCAGTTGTCAGTGGAAAAATCGAGAATACCATCGCAGTTTTGAGTAACAGTAAACAATTCCAAGAACGTTTTGATTGTAGTTTTTCAAGGTATTTAGGTTTTGGTTAGGCGTTGTTTTACTTTCTTAAAATAGAATGTTAATGACAACTGAAACTGCTAGGTACACTGAAACATCGTAAAATTGAAGATTTCTTTCCCCATAATTTGGTGGAAGAGTTACCTCATATTGTTTCAAAAGCTTTGATCACTTTCCTAGATTAACTCACGAATTTGAAACTAGTCCGCGTTCACAACAAAACCATTATTCTTGAGATTACCGGTTGCCTTTCCCATTGTAATTGTCAGTTTAAGGCCAGTAAGTTCGATCAAAGTTAACAAAGACGGATTAATTTTTAAACTTGATATTTCCTAGAAATATATGGTTTCGATAACCTTTAGTCCGTAATTTAACCGACAGATGCATGCAATCACCATTAGAATGATTTTATTTGCGCCTCGTTGTTGATTACCAAGCTAAAAGGATGGATGGTTTTATTAATAACTAAAACATTGTATGGTTGTTTACAATGTTGTCACACTTATTATCATTAGTTGTTAAAGTTGTGAAAATGGTAAATACTTTTACGTTGAAATTTTCCTGAGAACACTTGTTTGTTTTGACGTCAGATACAGGGTGGTTCAAATTGATTGAATTCAAGAGTGGAAAGTACATTAAAAATAAACTCCCAAATGTCATATAAACTGTGGTCGAAAAGTTAGAGCACCTTAAAGGTGAGCCACTAAAACCATTTTTTTATTTTTAATTCCCAGAAGAAAAAAGTTACTCAAATGAAGTTTTACATGTTTTGAAGTGGTTATTTAGAATTTTTTGTATTTTTCAAGTATCCTACAATCAATTTGGACCACCCTGTATTTATGGGACACCCTATCATTGGTCATAATTGACTTTTATAGTAAAAAGCAGCTTTTTTTTTGACCACATCACAAACTATGAATAGAGCATTATTTTTGTGGATATGGTGAAGGATATAAACCAAATTTAGTGTTGAGTACTTTAGTGTCAAGTAAACTTGGTTTATAATTTTCTCAAAGTTCATTGAGCTACTTTCGCCTACAAAACCTCGATTAGCACATTCATCTTCAGTTACGCCGCCAGCTTTCTACTTTCCAATGGTTTACAGTTTGAATAACCGAAAAATGTTACAATCTATCGACTTTTCGCGCAGCTGGTGGACAATCCACTATGGAATCGCGTTTATCTTAACATCTAATGCGGTTATATGGAATGACAAAGGAATGATTTTTCTAAAGATGGACACATTGTAGCTACGTGCTCTTAAAATAGCAACTTATCGAGGCTGTTCTGAGAATGGAAATGTTCAAGTGGGTATTATATGGCGTTATTTGCTTTTTCAAGTAACGAGCAATGTCGAGGAAAAAACCGTTCGGTCAGCAGCTTTGCTGCTCCAAGAAATTGTAAGACACCGCTACTGTATCGACATTTCAACCTGCCACCAGCGGTCTGATCCACTAAACCGATAGCCACTCTACTTTTACTATATTACTGTATTAAAAGTATAAATATTCGACTGACATTTCGAATATTTTAGTAGGTTCCGTTGGTCGTTAGCTTAGACTGAGTTATCTAACTGCCGCAGCTACGGTTAAGGCACGTTTATGAAAGGCTGTAAAGCAGCCTTTACGAAATTCCGATGGTGATGTAGACCTCCCATTCGGTTTCGTTTTCCCAGCTCATTATTCGTAATTGCGAAACGTTCACTGGTCAAAGAGTTTTAGCGAAAACTGTACTTTTGATTTATTATCGACGTGGATCAAAATGTTCAAGTCTATAAAGAAAAATGTCGGCACCGTTAGGTGTCATTTCAACTCCAGAATTGATGCCCAAGCTAATTGGAGATTATATTACTTTTAGAGTTTGCAATGAAAAATCATGTTACAATTATTAAATATTAACAATAAACATCAGTGCTCATATTGGCTCTAAAGGTCAAAATTGAGACAAAATCACCATTGGTTAGTTAATCTCACATTCTTCAATCTGTGTGGATAATATTGTTACGGTTTGGGCCTACTATGCTCGATACTTCTGAACGAGCACTCGATTCGGGATGAAACCGATTCGCCGCAATATCTGGCCGGGCGCGTGTTAAAGTAGGCCACAGTTAGGAAGCGCCACACCTGGAAGAATCTTTGATATTCGAGGCAAATCGCGAAGCGTTTTAATAGAAGAATATAAAAGAAGCGGTGTCGACGACGGAGTAGTAGTGTAGTAGTGAATTTGGGAACGCGGTAAAGTTTAAATAGTGGAATAATTGTGGAATTGTAGTAGTGTTTTTAGTAGCTGAATTAATTATTGTACGGAGTTTTGAAGTGTAAATAAATTTATTAATTGTTGAGTTAAATTGACTTTGTGTAAACCCACGGGAAAATCGTAACAATATTATCGTGTGGGAAGCTTTGTCGTTTTAGCAAAAATCAAAGTAAAATGGCATGACGTAATAATGTAATTCAAAGGTTTTGCCATTCGTGCAAATGGCGTTCCCAAATCTAGGAACAGCCGTATTATTCAATTGGGGCTGCTCCTTATCAAGCCCTATAGTCGTCAGAAGATTGGAGTTGATAAACAAAAAAACAAAATCTCACCACTTTTAACTTAAATCTGTCAATTACATAATATTGCACTATTCCTACAAAGCGTTTCCTATTAAAAGTTATTGATAAGAAAGTAATGATCCTAAACTACATTTTCTGCATATCATGTTTAAAATAAGGAAGAAGCGTTTTATGAATAACGGTACAGGAAATTCTTCACTTTTTCAACATTGCGAACACTGAACGTTGAATTTCCATCAACAACACGGTCTTTACACGGGAAGTGACCATTTGGCAACGGGGAAGTTATTTCCTGGCGGCACCGCACAGATCCGTACGCAAATGACTTTTGGATTGCAAAAAGTTTAATTTATGCTAATAATTGCGGCACAACGGAATTCCTGTTCGTGGTTGTGGTTTAATATACTACTACTACTACTGCATCCCTGAATGCGGTTATAATCAAGATTCCCTCATTAAAGGAATGAATATAATGTACGCAACGTTGGTCGTTAAGATGTAGATTACTGGTTGAACTGAATATTTTGTCAACGGGAGAAGAAATAAAACGGTAAAGTTTCTCGATTATTAGAGATTTAATACCTCAGAGTATCATGACCCGAGGATTTAATTCATCAGCCGTGGCGATCTTTGCGAACTCTTCCTGCCACGTTGTAGCTGTTCAAGATAGCAGTATTCCGGCAGACCGACGACATAAATTAACTTACTTCCGTATGTCGTGTCGGGTCAGTTGGGTCGATATAAACCGCTTGTTAAATTTCTTTCTAATAAAACCAATTAATTTAATCGAAGTAGTCGACGACATTCCGTAAATTATATCTGATCTGCCCTTCTCCATTAGAAACTCAACTATTCACATTTGAATATGAATGTGTCTGATAGTAAATCAGCTGTATTTACCGTTAACGTACTTCCTGCAGATTTAACTTCACTAACAAGATCAATTATACAGGGTGGTCCAGTTTTAAATGTCCATAGCCAATTAAAAAATAAGTTGACATTCATTATGCCATTTTCCTGAAAAGTGCTTCCTAAGGAAAATACAGTCCTTCAAATTTCTGTTTAAAAAATCGTTTTTTTTTGTCATAAGTGTCAGACCGTTGGAGCAATACTGATCAAATTTGGAACAAGCACTTTATTACACGTTATTACGGTCAAAGACCCAAAACTAACCCAACCCAACTTAAAAATTGTCTTGGAAACGGAAAATTCACTTAAGAAGTTTAAAAAATATTATTATAGCCAGTTTTCATAGTTTCCAGACAAACTAAAAGACTTTAGTTTTGAAAATTGAATTAGAAAAGATAAAAATTTCAGAAGCTTAAAAATTGTGTTTGTAACCAGTTTTCATGCAAATCGAGAGACTTTAATACTGAAAATGGACTTGTAGACATAAAAACTATTTTTTCAAGAATTTGTTACAACAAATTCATACATTAAACCTTAAAAATTGACTTGAACCCCAAAATGTGACTGAACTAATGAAAAGTGACATCAGAAGCTTAAAATTTGCATTTGAAGACAAATTTCAATATTTTAGTCTTGAAAATAGTCTTAGATGCAGGACATTAACATTAGATTCATGAAAATTGTCTTGAAAACTAACTTTTCGTGCTTTTTACTTTGCTTTTAATTTTCTTCGAATTCTGGACTATTTTTAGTGCTTCAAAACTGCTTTCAGCTTGGAAAATCGAGTTTCAAGACTATCTTCACCAAGTTATTGACATAGCAAACTTAAAAAACAATTTTTACATTCTTCATAGACTTAAAATGGCATTCGAAGCTTTGTCACTATTAAATCGACTTCTAGACACCTCAGTGCTAAAAATTCGGGTATTTCTTAATAAACTAGACTATTTTTAGTGTTTTAAGGCTGTTTTCAGTGCCTCAAATCGAGTTTCAAGACTATCTTTACAAAGTTTTTGACTTATCAGGCCTAAAAGCCAGTTTGTCCACTAACCATAGTCTTGAAAATGTTATTTCAAGCTTCTTCACTATTAAATTGACTTCTACACTCATAGGTGCAATAAATTGTAGCATCTCTAAGAAATTCAGACTGTTTTTAGTGCTTTTTAAGACTGAAAAATCGAGTTTAAGACTATTTCCAAAAGTCAAGTTTCTTCAGTAATAAAAGTAAAAAAATTTAGTACCAAATGCTACAATAATAGTCTTGAGAACTAATTTTTAGAAATAAAATAGTCCGAAAATTTAATTTACTTACTAGACTTGTTGTCCAGTCCAGAAAATT
Source organism: Ips typographus (assembly GCF_016097725.1). Lineage (NCBI taxonomy): Eukaryota > Metazoa > Arthropoda > Insecta > Coleoptera > Curculionidae > Ips > Ips typographus. Next base: position 7,181,767 of record NC_138430.1, on the reverse strand, counting down.
GAGTTGTACACCAATTAAAGTCTTGAAAATATACTTTTGGACTCTCTTTAGTCCTAGTAAAGTCAGTTCTAGCATTAAAACTCAACTTTTATAGTATTTTTAGTAGTAAAAAATGAGTTTCATGCACAATACAATCTTTGTCTTGATTTCCGGACTTTTTTTAGTTCTTGAATGCCAGTTTCAGACACTCAACCAGGATGGCAGTCTGAGAAAGCGAATCATAAGACCATTCCTAGTAGTAAAAAAGTTTTTAGACTATTCAGTACAAATTTGGACTTTCACAAGTCTTGGATGTTCAGTTTTAAACTATAAAACGATTTTTTAAGTTGAAATTTGGAGGACTGTATCTTCCTTAGGAAACTTTTTTCAGAAAAATGACATAATGCATGTCAACTTATTTTTTGATTAGCTATCAAATGGTGAATTATTGACACTTAAAACTCGACCACCCTGTAGAAGATTTTACTATTCCCTAGTGCAAACTTAGGAAACAAATAGTTTTAGGAGCACTGTTTGCTCTATATAGGTAATGTCTGCTTTTTTGATCAAGCAGTGGTAATTACAATCAATTTTATGTTGCATATAACGTCACCACTGTACGATTAACGTCATCGCTCATTGTACCAATTTCCTGGCGACTTTAAGCAGCTGATTGGTCTCTTTAACACTTATTTAAATTCAAATTATTATTTGTTGCAGCAAATCAACAACGCCAAACCAGTGAAGAAGAGACGACCTGTATCGGACGAGGAACTTCGAGCCCACTTAAATGGGGATGTTGCTCTCACCGCGTTGCAAATAGGGATCGACGTTCAAAGGGTCCGCAGGGCCATGAAAGAAAAACTGGAACTGACTGGAGAGGGTTACTCTCAGCCTGATGCTTTAGTGGAAGCGGCTCTGAACGTGCAATTAGACGAAGACGACGGCTTTGACTTAAGCTCTACTAATAACCAAATAAGTGACGCGGTAGCGGCGGTTCTTAGTCGTATTACCAAAGAGACTGACGTAGCTAGTAACGCTGGCGACCAATCGAGACCGAGCATACCTCGAAGACAACTCAGAAGCGAAGATAGGCAGCCGCAAGGCTCTGTAGTGCCTGTAGAAGGTTTGACGCGCTCTCTTTCATTAGAGGAAGAAAATCGGATATTGAAGGAAGCCAGACAATGCAAGATCTGCATGGACGCAGAGGTCGGGATTGTTTTCTTGCCTTGTGGACATCTAGCCACCTGTGTAAATTGCGCACCGAATCTAGAAGATTGTCCTGTTTGTAGATCAGCAATCAAAGCCACGGTTCGCACTTTCTTTTCCTAATTTATCTCAGAAATATAGTCTATTAAATGTTTCGATTTTTGTTTCTCTTCTGCAGAAGAGAAGCAGCACAACAAGCTGCCTCATCCTGTCTAAACCTAATCAAGCAGGAAATATAAATTAATGGCTTACATATAGTAAGATTAAAACAAACATAGCGGACATGTTAAAGAAGAATGCTTAATTAGTGACGCACGAGGTCTTCCTCGAACGCATTTCGCTACTAAATCTCCCGTTGCATCCTGTATTTACGACTCTTAAGCAAAATACGCAACACAAGGCCTTTTGTAAGTCGCAGCATCCAAATCTCCGGGCTTAGTCATAATAAAACAAGCTATACAGTGCAGACATCTCTAAATATAACGGATACGGCGACGCAGTTTTTTGCAGACAGTGGCGCTGACTGCTTTAAAATACTCAGAATGCGTTGACCTATACTATATTTAGCGTATGATCTGAAATACACCAGCTCAATCGTTGAATGGGATTGGCCTCGATCTAAAAATAATATAGAGCTAATTCGGTTGACTGTACGTATTATATCTGATGGCAATAAAAGGGCCGAAAATGTTATGGACGCTAAATGAAATTTTATTGAGGAATTTAAGACGATATTGAAATTCCTGCAGTTTTAGTGCTGAGGCATATTAACATTTTAATACCAATGAACTATCACTAGAGAGTATTATTAATTTCTAGATTAAATTTTATCTTGCTTTAAAGATCCTATCAATCTCAGAGCCTTATCTTTCGGATAAATGACCTGTTTTCCATTTTTAAGTGATAACAAGTCTGTGTCATTATATAAAGGGTTTTACAAACAACTTAATATTGTTTGCATTTTTAAATGGATTTACATGACACAGATGGCAGTATAAATCACTGATATAGATGATTATTAGCGTGTTTTTTTTTATTTATCATTTTCTAAACAGGTGTGGACTATTTGAGTTATATGTAGAAATATTTATAAGTGTGTCAGACTGCTGGAGCTGAGGTGACGTAATTTGACAGTTGGTCATATGCACAACAGATATGATGGTTTAATCATACTGCAAGTATCGTTTAAATTGCATTTTAGGTAGGTGGAAAGAAAATAAAGTTAGTGAACACGCACACTTTTTAGTGCCGTCTAGACTGAAATACTCTTAGGTTTAGGATGCCAAGAATGTCTTCCAAAGTGCAAGAAGTTCACAGCAACAAGCCCTATAAATACGATTTTAAATAGTGTAGTCTGGAAATGCTGCCACATAATAAAAATACAGATATATGTTGATAATTTAGATTAAAAGTCTCATTAAGACCTTTAGTACATTACCCAACATAATGTCCATAAAGTAGAAGAGAGAAGAATCAAGATTTTCCTATCTGTAAGATATGAGAAAGAAATTTGATTTGAAAGATAAAAACATACATTTTTAGGATATAGACAATTAATTTGCCCAGTAGCTGCATATCTAATGTGTAATTAATTTACATCGACCTAAATTATTATTTAATAACGTGATATTACTACCTATAAATAGCCAGTCAGACCAAGGAAATGGGAAGAAACCAGTATAAAGCTTTTATCGGTCTTCAACTCGGTATTTCCGTCTCCAGTTTACCACAAAATTCAAAAATAGACTATAGGAACAGGAAACTAACTATAGGAACGTAAATATTTTAACGAATCAGGTTAAACAGTCATTAGTAATTATTGCATCAAATAAATCTAAACTAACGAACATTTGCCTCTCTCTCGTATGAATATAAGTTCTAAAAGCCCCTACTTCAAAACTGCATAACTTAAAGCAGCCCCCGAATTAAAGCCACTCGAAACTATATGGTTCCTGCCCTGAAATTATGCGACCTTGATAGTAATTATTCTTTTATTATGCTATTTGGGTTTTCTTTAGTGCCAACACCGAACACGATAAGGGGGCAGATATGCCGTTAAATCCTCATAATAGGGCATACACGTGAAAATGGGTCGCCCAAGAAAAGGGAGGATTATTCCCTGACATTCAACTGTAATAAGGGGAGGGATAGTCCAGTTGACTTGCCAGAACTTGTTAATAAAATCCCAGGTGCATAATTTTTATGGTACATTACGTTTTTTGTAGAAGGGTATCATTCAAACACCTAGAGGAGTCGTTACATTAATTCCACATACTTATTGGTATATCTGTAAAGCAGGAGTTAGCTAAAGCAATCAATAAACCACGTCATGCAGTGTGCTTAACAACAAAGATCTATACACCGGCTTAATAGGTAAGTAATTATTGAAAAACATATAGACTCCTGATTGACTTGAAGGCAAATAGGCATAGACAGGAATACTAAATCAACGCGGAAGCCAGGGAGTTCAATAGGTAACAAATTGGTACCTTCATTACCATTACCAACCAAATGAAGAATAGTAATAAGAATACTGCGCCTGGGAATGAATTGACTTCCAACACTAATTATTCACGATTATCCACCTTCAGATTTACATAATTTGTTTTGTATTATATCCTGGGAAAAATTTTTAGTTGACCTTATATTAGTATTATTATATACCTAGTTATTTTTAATGAGTAAATAGAATTAAGCATGCTATTTAGAGATAATAGTGGCAAAGTATAAAGTATGTGGATAAATGTTAATTGTTTTTAAATAAGAATTTAAATCTCAAACAATTGAATGAATAGTAAACAGGGATTATTAGTCACACACCCAAATAGCTTTTTACATAAGCCAAAAAGGATATAAATGCAGAAAACATTTTTGATATTGGAATGGTGTTTTTATTATACTTAACAGAAAATACTACATTTTCAACTGTTTATAAAATACAGTAAATATGACATTTTCGGAACAGCGCACGGAAATTTTTTCCCGATCCCTCTTTCCGTGCGCTTAATAATAAACATAGATATCCATGATACTAGATATCCTATGGCAACGCGAAGAAAAAAAAGAAACGAGTAATGTGTCTATAGCAACGATTTATTTATTAATGACAAATTTTATTTTCTGTCAGTGAAAATTAAGTATTTATGTATTCACTACATTTTGCAAAAATGAATTCAGATTGTGAAGAAAATCGGGATATTCCCGAAAATATCTTACAACGAGCGGCAGATCGTTTGTGCAAGTGAGTGCAGATTTATTACCAGTGAAATCCAGGTTGAGATATGAACAAGAATATAACAGTTTTACCGAATGGCGGACTCAGAAACGAATCAAAATTGTGAGTGACGATATTCTTTTAGTATATTTTTCTGAAAAAGCCAACACTATGAAATCCTCCACTTTATGGAGTCGATTCTCTATGTTAAAGAGTTGTTTGGCAATAAAAGAAAATACTCATCATCAATATCCAAAAACGATTGCTTTTTTGAAACGACAAGCTGTAGGATATATACCAAAGAAATCCAAGATTCTTACAGCAGAACAAGTAACCAAATTTTTATGTGAAGCTTCAGATGGAGAATATCTACTAGCAAAAGTAATTTTAGTGTTTGGCATCTTCGGTGCATGCCGCAGAGATGATTTAATACGTTTGAGTTTAGATGATGTGGAAGATAATGGGCGTTTCCTTGTCGTGTTCTTACGAGATGGAAAAACTCACAGGTCAAGAAGTTTTACCATTACCAATAAAAATTGCAAATTCGATCCCTGTACAATTTACCGTAAATACGCAGATCTCCGCCCTAGACATACCTATGTAGAGTAGAAGATTATTTGTTGCATACCGAAACCAAAGATGTTACGCTCAACATGTTGGGTGCCATACTATCAGTGGTATTCCAAAACTTGTTGCAAAATACCTAAAACTAAAAAATCCCGAAGAATATACCGGACATGGGCTAAGGCGCTCTTCGACAACCATGTTGGTGGAAAACGGCGGTGATTTGCTCACTTTGAAAAGACACGAAGGATGGCTTTCTTCCAATGTAGCAGAAGGATATATAGAAGAGTCCATACAAAGAAAAATTGAAGTATCACGGAAGTTGTTTAGCCCTTGTAACTTGGAAACTACAACATCTGTAACAGTCAATCAAGAGAACCAAAGCACACACGAACACTCCGCTTCAACATCTTTAGCAGAGTCTTTAGTTCAACAAAAAGAAATGCAAAAGGGATTGAGCTTCAACAATAATACGAATTGTACAATAAATATTACTATTAATAATAACGGTTCTGTCCAAAATTAATTTTCTTACCTACTTGTATTTTTTTTGTTAATTTGAGTTGTATGTACTTACATTTTTACTGTTTTAAAAATAAAAATAAATATTCCCGATTTTCTTAATAATTTTTTGCGATATTTTTTGTTTATGTTGATTTCAGGTACCTAAGTATAATAAAAAATATCGTTCATTACTCGTCCAGAAATGGATTTTCCGTTCTTTCGCGCACGGAAAAATCCTCATTTCTGTACTGGTAATGAAATATACTATTTATGGCTCTAGAACATTTTAAAAGTTTTACAATATTTTGTTGGTTTCCAAGTTTTTGGCAAATCTCTCCTTGAACCTAATTATTTTATTATTAATCTCTGTGCATTATTTTAATCACTAAATTACCTTGATAAGATTAAATTTTAAGTGGTATTCATTTTGGCCAACTTTACACCGTTATATTCTAGTGCAAAATTCACCATATAACCAGTTGCCATATGAAAATTTAACAGCCCCACCAACCCTACATAAAATATATGGACCCCTTCCCTAATCCTGTGTGGTCTTGCCTTACATTAGGTCTTAATAATTAACGATTTGAAAAGCCTCGACTCACGTACTTAAACCAGTTCTTTTCAGATTCGATTTCTTAATATCAAAACCGTAATTTATATACGTACTTTTGTATAGCCGCAAAGGGATTAGAAGAATGGTCAGCAATATCTTCTACACACTCTTCGACAACTTTCCTTTGGAATGTGCTGGTCGAGAGGAATGATTGGAATTTTGCTCTGATTTAGCTGAGCTTTCAAAAGTCTACCAGATAGTTATGGTGTCAGTTAAGTGGCAGCAGAATTCCTTAAGCTGGAATGACGCTGCTCCACTAGAAATTAACAGTTCAGTTAATTTATGGTATTTTATTCCAACTTACTTATTCGGGTTGGCCTGAATGACATCATTTTGTGTGGTCTGAAACCAGTTTTTCTTGACCATTCAGTATTGGATTAATTTAGGTAAAATTCATTAGAACTAGAGCCTGGTAACGTCATTACAGCCACTGTAATAACAGAGTCTGTTATGATTAACAACGTACATTAAAGGATTTGAATATTCATGGTGCTCACCTCGCTTAATACAGAATTTACGAGTCTAGCCTACATATCTGCATATTTATTGCACACGACGTATAGCTACACCTTTGAACTGAACGTGGAACAACCGGAAGAGACGCAGAAAAAGTTAAAAGTTGGCGCTATAAACTATTACCACCCACAATCCGCCTTTATGTTGGCAATAAATGCCCAACTATCCCATTGCCTTTGATGTTCCGACAAAGATAGGCTATCTCTTAAACGTTTACGCCAACATGTCGATGTCATATGTTTGTGCATCTTTGTCGTCATTACAGACACTTGTTCCATTGTCGCTTTATCGTTTTCATCAATGATTGCTTTTTTTTACTATGCGCCTATCTGGCGACGGTGAGTTGACAATTGTTCGCAGGAATGCCGGTCTTTTAGACGCGCACGAATTTTTAATCTTCCAGTCCAAAATTGGATGACAACTTAAAATTTCCGAAGGTGGAAAAAAAGTTCCATCAAGAGTCCAAAGGTGCCGGTGCAGAATCTAAGAATAGCTGGATTTTTTTTTTAATCCGAGCCTTCCGGTATGCGGCGGCCGCATCCACCGACAAAAAATGCGGTCTGATTCATAATTGAAATCTCGAAGGCGAAGGAATTCCCCCGGGGCTATGCAGCCTCCGCACGATCTTGCTCCATAGTGTGGGAATGTGCTTTAGCAGTGAACGGACCCGAAGGCGCAGGCACGTTATCGTATTTCATAAGAAGAGATGGACCCAATGGCGTAGGTGGACCTCTAAACTCCAAAAATATTCAAAATAATGCAGGAGAACATCAATCTTTTCTTACCAGTACCAGGTGGTCTATCTATGATTAATTCATGAATCAGAATATCATCAAAGTACTTTTTAGACTCTACAGTAGCAAATCTTGTCATAGAGATTTGTATATGATTTTCTCTATGAGTTATTGAGCTGAATTTTAGACTCTATAGATCGTCGTTTTCCCAGCTGATTGATATCTAAATAAGTCAACTATAATAAAAATGACAAGTCAGAATAAAGGCCGGTACATTCATTTCTATAGAAATGACGGAATTGACCAATAGCACAGCGTCTGATTTCACGGTTTCCATAGATATTATCCTTAGAATAAAGTTATTCTGAACTAAAAGTACTGGGCCTAATGTAGATAACTGATTAACGTCAATCCCACTTAAAACAATAATACAAAGTTCAGCAATTCATCAAGTATTTCATTGTTCTCGAATTGAAACCCTGCACTGTTTGAAAATGCGTTATTTGAGTCAAACATCATTAAATACATTATCATAAGGTCCGATAATGTACTATCAGCTTAGTTAATATTAGTTTTTTGATATTATTGATAATAAAATATGAATTTTCAAATTCACTTCACGATAATTCCTTAAAATAAACCGAATAACGTCACACCAATTCACGATTGAAAATGATTTATGTTTAGTAGTATCTCTGATTATGCTTCAACTATGGCATTTATAACTGTTTTAACATAAGTCTGCAGTAATTTATGGCAGCACTGTTCTTGAATTCTTGGTTAGTGATTAATCAAGAAAAAGCAACAAACTAAAAGTTGCTTTTTCTTATCACTGTGCTGGAATTTACATACAGTGTGGCCAAATGGAATAAATTCGATAACGAATAAATGAGAGCGTGTTGGGAAAAACGCTTGGACACGTCGATTTGTATTTTTAGATGCGCATTTTTAAAAAAAATAAAAATATATAGGGAGTGTCATGTGACAGTGGCTGATACCAACTTTCTTATTTTAAATACAACCCCCTGTATATTATTAGTTTTTTGGATTCTTCAGAAAATTCTAGACATAATTCATATACAATGTCCCATACCTATCTTCAACTGTTTCGGAAATATTAAGCGTTTTCAGATGTATTACAAAAATTAACATTAAAAAAAAAAATTATTTTATTTCACAAATAATGTAAAAAAAACAAAAAAACATTAATTTCAATGTAAGAGATGTTCAAAATGTCCGCGAAAATAAGTATTGAGTGTAATGTAGCGAATTTGTGAAATAAAATAATTTTCTTTTTTTAATGTTAATTTTTGTAATACATCTAAAAACACTTAATATTTCCGAAACAGTTGAAGATAGGTATAGGACATTGTACATGATTTATGTCTAGAATTTTCTGAAGAATCCAAAAAACTAATAATATACAGGGGGTGGTATTTAAAATAAAAAAGTTGGTACCGGCCACTGTCACATGACACACTCTATATATTTTTATTATTTTTTTTTTAATGCGCATCTAAAAATACACATCGACGTGTCCATGCGTTTTTCCCAACCCGCTCTCATTTATTCGTTATCGAATTTATTCCATTTGGCTGTTCCACACTGTATATGTAGGTCGTACAACCCTTGTGTTGTAATACAGGGTGTTTCACAGTTTTAAAGCCCTAAAAATAGTCCAGAGTTATAAGAAAATGAAAAGCAAAGTAAAAAAACTTGAAAAGTTAGTCTTCAAGTCAATTTTCATGAATCTAATGTCAATATCCTGCATTTAAGACTAAAATATTGAAATGTATTTACAAATTATGAGAATTTACTTCAAATGCAAATTTTAAGCTTTTGATGTCACTTTTTATAGGTTCAGAGTCACTTTTTGGTGTCCAAGTCAATTTTCAAGGTTGAAATGTGTGAATTTGTAGTCAAAAATTCTAGATAAAATAGTTTTCAATTTTCACTACTAAAGTTTTTCAACTTATCTGAAAACTATAACGACTGACTACAAAGACAGTTTTCAAGCCTTTCAAGTTAATTTTCACAGTTTCCAAGTCAATTGTCAAAGCTAAAGTCTTTCAATTTGTCTGAAAACCGTGAAAACTGCATACAACGACAATTTTTAAGCCTCTCAAGTCAATTTTCATCGTTTCAAAGTAAATTTACTGGTTAATAAGTAAATTTTCAAAACTAAAGTCTTTTAATTTGTCTGGAAACTGTGAAATATCCCGTGACGTAGAGAATAAGGTTAGTTAAGTTAACTTAACTTATTTTTTGATAGGCTATCGAATGGTGAATTATTGACATTTAAAACTGGACCACCCTGTATATGATATACAGATACTATACAGATAGGAAAACTGCCAAAAGTTCGTTTTTTAAATGGTGTTTTCAACTTTCAATGGTTTGTCTTCTATGATCTTCATGATCTGTTACTTTTCGTGTTTGGGCATCACTAGAGTACTATTTTGGTCCTGAGTTATTTTAGCAAGTAACTTCTACTTGGTTCTGGCTAGATTTCTTATCAATTAACTTAGTTTCTTTGTTCAAAATTTCCTTCAACATAAACTCTCTCGCACTCCTTAAAACCAGCCCACACGTACATAAAAAAAAAGAAGATCCCAGATCTGATGTTCCCACGTATACACACTAGCCGACAAGAATCTTTTCTGCCTTTTAAGGAATTTCGTATCCGAAATTCTTGGGAACGACGCTGTGCTCTGAGAACTTGGGTGCACGAGTACCGACGGTACCGATCAATGTTGCCAACCAGGCAGGTCATGAGTTTGACACGGAATGGAATGCGGTGAGATCTTCAATATGCAAGTACTAACCTCAATAATAATTGTTGTATGGTACTTTTAGTTGATTTACTGATATGCATAGACCTTGATTGTGTAAACCTATTATAAATCAACAACATTGAACTTCCATTTCCTCTAATCAGTCATCAAATCCGAATAACAGGAAGTGTGCACATACCGCACGTGATTTTCACACACACCAAGTCACTTCCTGTGCACGTTATCTTTAAGTCGGGGAGAACCACGACGATTTGGCATCGTCGTTCTCTCTGGTACTAAACAATGAACTTTGGTTGGTTGGAATGTGTTAGCGTACAATGTTCCATCCTTGCACTGAATGTACCGGATGTAGGCTCTACCAGGTCTGGGAATAATTATCGTAGTTGAATGGGAATATTTGTGCCTCAAGAACGCGAGAGCACCACTTTGTTTATTTTGTTATTAACACGATTTGCGGTGTAATCTCGCTTTTCAATCTTTGGGAGGGCATACTGATTGACGTATGTTCTGCATGGTCGTTCTTTGATATAAAATGTCCGCTAAAGAGTAATTTCATGGTGAGTTGGACAGTCTTTGTCCAGGTGCGTTCAACTGGATACTTCACTACCTAAAGAGTGGTACAACCGTTCAATATTTCTTCTTCCTTCACATCTCAGACTCATTAAATCACTATAAATCGAACAGAGAGAACAAAAAAAAAATCACTTAATATATTCTCGTAACAGTACTTCCTTGAAGGACTCTAAGTAACGTTATTTTTGCGCATTTCAAAACTCTCGATTGAAGTAATTGCATTAAAACGACAATAAAAGCATTATTAGTTATTTAACGCCCACACGTTTATTTAAATATCAATGAAAGTCTGGTCTACAGTTATGAAGGCGAGCCGTGTACAACGCAAATGTCCTTAAGCACTACAGTACTCGCGATGATCACTTATATTTCAGATGATTGCATCGGTTAAACTTAAATTTGTTTAATAATTTAATGGAGATGGTTATACGGAGGTCAAAATACTATAGTCTTAATATTAGGACTTTTTGTGTGTTATCCTAGATATAGAAAGTCTCGTATATTCTTAGATCGTGCCCCAAATAGCAACATAGTCCATACAAAGTACGTACTTTATTGCATGTTGTACGTACATCCAAGGTACATTTCTAGTAGTAAAAAAACGAACTTTTGGCAGTTTTCCTATCTGTATAGTATCTGTATATCATATACAGGGTGGTCCAGTTTTAAATGTCAATAATTCATCATTCGATAGCCCGTCAAAAAATAAGTTGACAAGCGTTATGTCATTTTCCTGAAAAATGCTTGTTAAGGAAAATACATTCCTTTAAAATTTAGTTTAAAAAATTGGTTTCTTGTCATAACTGTCAGACCACAATGAAATCAATACTAATTATGTGATGTTAATGACGTTTGTCGAAAGTGTCCAGTGGTGTAAATACGGAGAGATGGTTTTCATTTTCAGTCACTGGATATTTTTCAAAAATTACAGTTTCTTTTACTTTTCTTCTTTAAAAAATTAATTATAAAATTCTGATTTAAAATTTCGTTTACGAGATAATTGAGTTCAAAGACCCAAAACCAACCCAACCCAACTTAAAAATTGTCTTGGACACCGTGAAAATCGACTTAAAGAGCTTGAAAAATGTCTTTGTAGCCAGTTTTCATAGTTTCCAGACAAATTGAAAGACTTTAGTTCTGAAAATTTACCTACTTTTACTTTGAAACGGTGAAAATTGACTTGAGAAGCTTAAAAATTGTCTTTGTTGGCATAGTTTTCAGATAAGTTGAAAAAACACTTGTAAACGTGAAAAACTACTTTCTCTAGAATGTTTGATTATAAATTCACACATTTAAACCAACAAAATTGACTTAAACAGCAAAAAATGACTCTAAACCAATGAAAAGTGACATCAGAAGCTTAAAATTTGAATTTGAAGTAAGTTTTCATAATTTGAAAACACATTTCAATATTTTAGTCTTCCAAACTATATTTTAGTCTTAAATACAGGATATTGACATTAGATTCATGAAAATTGCCTTGAAGACGTAAGTTTTCAAGTTTCTTTACTTTGCTTTTCATTTTCTTAGTACTCTGAACTATTTTTAGGGCTTTAAAACTGCTTGCGGCTTGGAAAATCGAGTTTTCAAGTTATCTTCTCCAAGTTTTTGTCATAGCAGACTTAAAAAACATAAGCTTTGTCACTATTATTTTGACTAATAGACATTTCAGTGTTAAAAATTCGAGCATTTCTTAAAAATCTAGATTGTTTTTAGTGCATCAAGTTGTTTTTAGTGCTTGAAAAATCGAGTTTTAAGGCTCTTCAGGATCTTCAACAAAGTTTTTGACTTATCAGGCCTAAAAGCCTAGTTTGTCTCTTCTCTCATCGGTGCAAAAAATTGGAGTATGTCTGAGAAATTCAGACTGTGTTTAGTGCTTTAAGACTGAAAAATCGAGTTTAAAACTATTTCAACTTATTTTTTGATGGATGGATTAACCGAAGAGAAGAGTGAATATTATATTTATATTTGGAAATCAAAAAGTTAAGTTACACACTTTGATGGACAATTTCTTTGACCATTTAGGAAAAAATGGAAAATTATACTGGTCTAGGTGTCCTTTACAATTTTAATATCGAATTTGGTACACAAAACTATTACAAAAATTAGGTTGATGTTACTGCTGCAAAAATTAGCAAAATTCACTTGTAAAATCATTTTGGAAATTCAAGATATTTTTTAAAAGTGCCAAAGGCTTGTAGACTAAAAGACCTGTAAAAGCTAACAGAAACAGAGCAATGACATCTGGTGGCCAGACATCAAAAATTTCAGCTGCATAAACCTGACAACCCCGCTCATTTGTGACATCATTACAATTCTGTTTGAATTTCGGTTTGGTTTTAATCAGCTTATAATCAATAACACTTTCATAACAATGTCACTTGACTGAAAAAATCAGCCACGTGTCTGCTGTGTTGTGGCAAATGCCAATACAATTCCACCAATTAATAACAACAATAGCTACTAATCCTCTAGTACCAAGTACACAAATTCCGTTTACTCTATTAAGTGAAGTAACCATAATTTTTATTGCAGATGGTGAAACTACCATCATATTGCTGAAAGTTGGTACAACAATGGGCTATAAAAAAAAACTGTCTATTAAAGTTTACTGCCACCAGAGAACGTCTGGTACTGGATACAAAAGAAACCAAAGTGCAGGTTCTTTGTGCAGTGGAATAAATTAATCATGGAATTCCAAAGTAAGGTGGAATTGACGTAATGAGCGTAAAACACAATAATTATTATTGACAAAAAGAAAGTAAAGGCCACCGCGTTGAATTTTTAATCGCTTAACGATCGGCTCATGACAGTACCCAGGTACCGATGCTAATAATAAAGCATGAGTTTTTCAATCTGGGTGAAGGCAGTTTAGAAGGACATTATTATGTGATATGGGCTTGTAAAACCATGAATGAATAGATATAGAAGGAGTTTTTGCATGCTTACTGTATAGTACTACACGCAAGTCTTTTACTATCAAAGTTGTGTTATTAGTAACAGCTGTTAATACATGATTTAGTCTGCAAATAGAGCAGTTTCCACAACACATCAAATTAATAATAGGGCCAGTTACATTTAACAATAAGAAGTCCATCAAACTCATTAAGCTGCTTATAATTAAAAAAACAACGTTAGAACCATCTTGACTTTTACAGTACTACTACAGACGTCACTGCAAAAACTAACTAATTAGATGCAAGCGGCTGCAGGCAGTAAGAAAAAAAAAACAGTCAAAGAGAAGGGAGGACATCCGGTTTATTTTGTTTGATTGACTCTAGCTGGTAAAAAGACTTTGCATAACATTCAGTGGATGTTTGAAAATAGGTTTTATTAAAAGTAGTCCACGACCGATATAATTATTTAAAAAAATTCTACTCCATCTAGCCGAGCAATAAAACCGAAGGTTTGATATAAATTATCTTTACCTGAGATTAAGTCCGAATGGACTTTCTACCAACTAAATTATCTTGTCTCATATATTAGGAAAGTTGGTTAGAATCGAAAACTAAATGGCTGTAATAAAACTTTTAAAGATGAAGTGTTTATACGTTTTAAAATACTTTCAACGTTACTCATTTTATGGATAATTACAAATTTAAACTTGAAATACCAGCAGAATGTTTATACTTATCCGGTGGGTTAACCAGTGTGTTACATAACTTAAAACTTACTAACCAGTAAAACTAAACGATTCAACGTTTGTTATAATATACAGGGTGGTCCAGTTTTAAATGTCAATAATTCACCAATCCATAGCCAATTAAGTTAACATTCATTATGTCATTTTCCTGAAAAGTGCTTCCTAAGGAAAATACAGTCCTTCAAATTTCTGTTTAAAAAATCGTTTTTTTTTGTCATAACTGTCAGACCGTTGGAGCAATATTGATCAAATTTGGAACAAGCACTTTATTACACGTTATTACGGTCAAAGACCCAAAACTAACCCAACCCAACTTAAAAATTGTCTTGGAAACGGAAAATTCACTTAAGAAGTTTAAAAAATATTATTGTAGCTAGTTTTCATAGTTTCTAAAAAAACTAAAAGACTTTAGTTTTGAAAATTGAATTAGAAAAGATAAAAATTTCAGAAGCGTAAAAATTGTGTTTGTAACCAGTTTTCATGCAAATCGAGAGACTTTAATACTGAAAATTGACTTGTAGACTTAAAAACTATTTTTTTAAGAATTTGTTACAACAAATTCATACATTTAAACCTTAAAAATTGACTCTAACCCCAAAATGTGACTGAACTAATGAAAAGTGACGTCAGAAGCTTAAAATTTGCATTTGAAGTAAGTTTTCATAATTTGAAGACAAATTTCAATATTTTAGTCTTGAAAATAGTCTTAGATGCAGGACATTGATATTAGATTCATGAAAATTATCTTGAAAACTAACTTTTCTTGCTTTTTACTTTGCTTTTCATTTTCTCAGAATTCTGGACTATTTTTAGTGCTTCAAAACTGCTTTCAGCTTGGAAAATCGAGTTTCAATATTATCTTCACCAAGTTATTGACATAGCAAACTTAAAAAACAATTTTTACATTCTTCATAGACTTAAAATAGCATTCCAAGCTTTGTGACTATTAAATCGACTTCTAGACACCTCAGTCTAAAAATTCGGATATTTCTTAATAAACTAGACTTAGTTTTTAGTGTTTTAAGGCTCTTTTCAGTGCCTCAAATCGAGTTTCAAGACTATCTTTACAAAGTTTTTGACTTATCAGGCCTAAAAGCCAGTTTGTCCACTGACCATAATCTTGAAAATGTTATTTCAAGCTTCTTCACTATTAAATTGACTTCTACACTCAAGTCAAGTGTCTTTAGTAATAAAAGTAAAAAATGTTGGTACCAAATGCTACAATAATACGTCTTGAGAACTAATTTTTAGAAATAAAATAGTCCGAAAATTTAATTTACTTCTAGACTTGTTGTCCAGACCAGAAAATTCAGTTGTACACCAATTGAAGTCTTGAAAATATACTTTTGGACTCTTTAGTCCTAGTAAAGTCAGATCTAGCATTAAAAGTCAACTTTTATATTATTTTTAGTAGTAAAAAATGAGTTTCATGCACAATACAATTTTTGTCTTGATTTCCGGACTTTTTTTAGTTCTTGAATGCCAGTTTCAGACACTCCACCAGGATGGCAGTCTGAGAAAGCGAATCATAAGACCATTCCTAGTAGTAAAAAAGTTTTTAGACTATTCAGTACAAATTTGGACTTTCACAAGTCTTGAATGTTCAGTTTTAAACTATAAAACGATTTTTTAAATTGAAATTTGGAGGACTGTATTTTCCTTAGGAAACGTTTTTCAGAAAAATGAAATAATGCAAGTCAACTTATTTTTTTGATTAGCTATCAAATGGTGAATTATTGACACTTAAAACTGGATCTTTATCGTTACTAGGAAAGCCTAAAACTCAAAAATTCTCAAGGTTCTGATGATTGAGTTGACATATTATGGAGAAGTACTGTGGTGTTCACCTATTTAAGCTTATTTACAAGCCTGACTGAACTCGGTTAAGTTTCAAATGACTTACATGGATAAACTGTGAAATTAATGAGACAATTAAAACTTAAACTCACCATCTTGACATTTTCGTTCGGAAGATTAATCGGTTAAGATGTCTTCCGGTTTTCCGCTAGCTTATTCCCCAAAAACCGACCCATTTTGTGGCACGAGCTCAACAAAGGGCCATCATGCAATAATTATAGACCCTTCGATGATCTGTTTGGTCGGCGCACGGCCCAACAATCTGCCACGGCAGATGTTATTCGGCAGGTGCCTCAAACAGCTGCTCTGTGGCATCTGATATTCCTTTATATTGTAAAATCGGGCTTTAGGTACACTCTTTTGGTCCACTCGACAGCATACCAGGAAGATCTATAGATTGTTGGACTGGTTACGTAAAAGCTTTTTGTTTGCAATACTTCACCACATCAGCTTATAACGGAATATGTTGATTTCATTGAAAGCCTCAGTGGGTGGTTTGTGATTGGTCAAAAAAAGCAGCTTTCAGCTTCCTGCTATTTCTTGACCAATCACACACTACAATCGTTGGTATAATTTACGCAAATACTACCTTAACTAATAAATAAGTCAATTTTTCAAAATGTAGCCCTTGAAATTTCCAACCTTTTGACCACCCTATACAGTCAGTGTCTTTATATAGGGTGATTTTTTTAGCTTCCACACCGAGCTGTTTTATGTAACCAAAGTTATAATCTTTCCTCTGTATGTTTCAATAATTGAAAGTACTAAAGGACTAGAAAGTTTTCTGCATAAGTACATCATTTTTAAATAATTGTCACAGACAATCAAATGTTTTTTAAATCCAATAGACCTAGACAAACTTCTACAAGAATTTGCTTAGACAACTAGGAAATACTTACTGGTTGTTATACCTGACTTTGATTCCATTCTTTGGTAATGGGAATATTTGAGATAAGAAAATCGCTAAGTATGCTTCAAGAATTCCCGTTGATCCGATTACCAATCGTACCTGTATCGGAATCCAGATTGTTTCCCACGACTACCAGCTGCTAAGAAAAAAGCAATAACCAATTTAAGCCATTACCGTCTTGGCTGCAGGATATCGGTATTTACAATATTGACACGAATCGAACGTTAAACTAAAACGCTTGGTATTATTCGCTCTCTTAAGATCTTAGCTTCGTTTAACCAAACTAATGAGTTAATTTCTCACGCCATATCATACTTGCTGTTTGCGAATAGGGAATATCGTATTTTAATACCGCATAGAGTATGATTAATTAAGAAACGGGAGATAAAACGATTTCGACCGGCGAATGGAAGGCAACATTGCGGTTTGAAAAATATAAAGCGTTTCAATACAATTTGATCGAATATTATGACCTTTATGAATATAACAGAAATCAGTTTATTTCCTTATAATAAACGTACAAGACTGGATATTTTCAGTCAATTCTGTTTATCGTGCTATTGTTCACAAGCACTTAACATTTTGATAGAAATGGCATATGGATGGAATGACAAAGATGAAACTGCAGTTTAAAAGCTGCATACTCTACACAACAACACATCGTTTCTCTTTTAGCAAACAGAGCCGTTCGCTTGGAGTAATTAAAATTTATGATAACAGGAAAGGCATGCAAACCGCTTCTAGCTATGCGAAAAAGTGGCTCTAGTGCTCTAGTCGTAACATTTCTCTCGGACAGTTTCCATCGCTTTGCGTGTTGTACCGCTATCGGTTTTCTATTAACCAGATGTTGCAAACGTCATAAAAAAAATCCGCAGGTAACATGGTAAACATCTTTTACGGGCAAACCCCATCAGATTGCACTGACTTATGGGTGACTTTAGATTTTATGAAGTTGTTTTCGACGTTAAACAGGGCGACATTCCACCATTTCATGCCAAACCATTGAAATGGTGTAAATGCTCTATAAGGTCGCTGCCTTCTTTTAATCCATACCATAAGGGACGCCACTGGTTTTCTGTTTGCTACATTTACTGATAAGAATTTGGTATCTTTAGTATTGACAGGATTTTTAAATATGCTCAATGAGTACATTGATAAATAAAACCCAAACTGTCAATAAATGATATACTAGAAACGCTTATACAACCAAACTACGTCTATGCGCTAAGATAAAAATACCCATTGAGGTTGCAGCAGTAAAACTTATTTATATTCTTTCGAAGTATTTGTTTGGCAATCCACTCATAACACTTTCTATAAAAACAACCATTGAAAATTCCAAATCTGTACTGCGCTACACTTTTCCAACCAATTTTAAGCTGACACTGTTTTGACTTCTTTTATTTGGTAACCAAACTTCTGCAAACTAAAATAAATGTTTACTCTACTGTATTAAGTTAAACGCTATAACGCCCTTGGCACATAATAAGTTCCTTATTTCTTAGGTTTGTTTTACCTAAATATATCAGCTTATCGTGATCATTCGAGTCGTGCACCGCGCCCAATATTAACGGAACTGCTCATATATTTGGTTTCCTAATCAATGGAAGAAATCTTGAAAAGAGCTTTCAGCACGTTTTATGGTACATTTAATTTTTATTTCCAAATGGCAGCAGGTTGAAATTTAATGAATGTATGAAGAATTATGTGTTGTGTGCCTAATCACGACCAGCATAGCCGTAAAACGCACTATAAACCGCGTTCTATGAATGTAATGGAAATTTTCTAAATTAAACGTGGGCGGTTTGAGTACCAAATTATCCAAAGAAAATACGCCTATTCTGGTGGGCGTTCATTTATTGTGTGCAAGCTTAATAATAATTGTTTCAATATTCGAACTCCCACATAGTTTGAACGATTGTTTCCACGAAAAACTGAAGGGTTTATTGCTAACAATACGTGCCTGATGGGCGTCTGCAGCAAAAGCATTTTTCACTCAGAAAATGTTTCATTTGTTGAATTTAGTTGCACGCATGGTTCAGGACTTATAAGGTTGTGTGGGCTCGATGAATACACGTTTGACCATGTCCATATTGGGTACCTGCACTTTTATAATAATAATAATTGCAAATCACGGCAACCAGTTTTGTTTTTATGGTCATCAAATCATTGTTCACTGTGCAGGTGAGCTAATACAAAAGTTTGCGAAAATTAGGACTCCAAACTGTTAATATTCTCGGTTTTTGTCTGAAAAACGCACCGACATTCTTCTCAGATTGCTTACGCTCCTGATTACTGTCATTACGCTCATTATTAACCTAAAATACTCGGCTGTCAAGGTGTTACATTCCAATCTACCGGAAAGCTGTACTTATCTCCGATAATGCCATTAGATGTTTTTGCTTTCAGGTCTTACTTAAAAAGGTTTGGAATAATTGACTTTCCATTTATATAACCAGTTACTATAGCTCGTTAGAAGTAATTTTTTAATAAATGTCGTGTTCAAATATTTGATTCAGATCAACTTTTACGTTTGGGTTTGATGATGTAATTTTTTCCAAACTTACTACAAGTAATACTTTTGTAAAATCTTTTATCAGTTTTAGCTTGAAATAATTGTAATTGTCAGGGACCTTGATACTACAATTACTACATAATTCGATTAAGCAACTTAAACTATAATTCTGAGGTCAAAAGTGTTATGGTGACCTTATAAACAATAATTGGAATTTCAAAGTGGGGCGATGCAAAAATTATTGTTTTTCCAGACAAATAATGTTTTTACCCTGGAGAAAATGTTTTACATTGTAAAACAGAGCAAACTAGCCTGCTTCATTACTGAAACACCTTGATATGGTATCACACTGCATTCAAATCAACCATATACAGGGTGGTCCAGTTCCCAAAAAATAAGTTGACTTGCATTATGTCATTTTTCTGAAAAACGTTTCCTAAGGAAGATACAGTCCTCCAAATGTCAATTTAAAAAATCGTTTTATAGTTTAAAACTGAACATCTAAGACTTGTGAAAGTCCAAATTTGTACTGAATAGTCTAAAAACTTTTTTACTACTAGGAATGGTCTTATGATTCGCTTTCTCAGACTGCCATCCTGGTTGAGTGTCTGAAACTGGCATTCAACAACTAAAAAAAGTCCGGAAATCAAGACAAAGATTGTTTGTATTGTGCATGAAACTCATTTTTTACTACTAAAAATAATATAAAAGCTGTCTTTTAATGCTAGAACTGACTTTACTAGGTCTAAAGAGTCCAAAAGTATATTTTCAAGACTTTAATTGGTGTACAACTCAATTTTCTGTTCTGGACAACAAGTCTAGAAGTAAATTAAATTTTCGGACTATTTTATTTCTAAAAATTAGTTCTCAAGACTATTATTGTAGCATTTGGTACCAACATTTTTTACTTTTATTACTGAAAAAACTTGACTTTTGGAAATAGTCTTAAACTCGATTTTTCAGTCTTAAAAAGCACTAAAAACAGTCTGAATTTCTTAGAGATGCTACAATTTATTGCACCTATGAGTGTAGAAGTCAATTTAATAGTGAAGAAGCTTGAAATAACATTTGCAAGATTATGGTCAGTGGACAAACCGGCTTTTAGGCCTGATAAGTCAAAAACTTTGTAAAGATAGTCTTGAAACTCGATTTGAGGCACTGAAAACAGCCTTAAAACACTAAAAACAGTCTAGTTTATTAAGAAATACCCGAATTTTTAGCACTGAGGTGTCTAGAAGTCGATTTAATAGTGACAAAGCTTGGAATGCTATTTTAAGTCTATGAAGAATGTAAAAATTGTTTTTTAAGTTTGCTATGTCAATAACTTGGTGAAGATAGTCTTGAAACTCGATTTTCCAAGCTGAAAGCAATTTTGAAGCACTAAAAATAGTCCAGAATTCGAAGAAAATGAAAAGCAAAATAAAAAGCACGAAAAGTTAGTTTTCAAGACAATTTTCATGAATCTAATGTCAATGTCCTGCATCTAAAACTATTTTCAAGACTAAAATATTGAAATTTGTCTTCAAATTATGAAAACTTACTTCAAATGCAAATTTTAAGCTTCTGAAGTCACTTTTCATTAGTTCAGTCACATTTTGGAGTTCAAGTCAATTTTTAAGGTTTAAATGTATGAATTTGTAGTAACAAATTCTTGAAAAAGTAGTTTTTATGTCTACAAGTCAATTTTTAGTATTAAAGTCTCTCGATTTGCATGAAAACTGGTTACAAACACAATTTTTAAGCTTCTGAAATTTTTATCTTTTCTAATTCAATTTTCAAAACTAAAGTCTTTTAGTTTGTCTGGAAACTATGAAAACTGGCTACAATAATATTTTTTAAACTTCTTAAGTGAATTTTCCGTTTCCAAGACAATTTTTAAGTTGGGTTGGGTTAGTTCTAGGTCTTTGACCGTAATAACGTGTAATAAAGTACTGGTTTCAAATTTGATCAATATTGCTCCAACGGTTTGACAGTTATGACAAAAAAAAAACGATTTTTTAAACAGAAATTTGATGTGCTGTATTTTCCTTAGGAAGCACTTTTCAGGAAAATGACATAATGAATGTCAACTTATTTTTTAATTGGCTATGGATTGGTGAATTATTGACATTTAAAACTGGACCACCCTGTATTTGCTAAATACGATTACACCATTTTGTAGATATACAGGGTAATTTCAATCTGACCCTGACCATTGAAATCATGGAAACTATGAAAGATACGAAAAAGTGTAAACTGGGACTGGATTTAAAGCTGGACCAAATGCTGTTTTAAAAATTTCGATTTTCCGGAAATATCCCAAAAAAAACTGAAAATTTATCCCAAAACTAAATGCATCTTATTTTCATTGCTACTTTTTTCTAATTCGTCTTCAACTGTGTGTCATTTCTAAAAATATAATTTTTTTAGTACCATGTCCCGAAAACTGCCAAAAAATGCCCTAATTTCAAAGTCAGTGACAAAATAATTCACAGCACATAATTATTTTTTATTCATTCATTAATAAGTTGTTTATTTTATGTAACTTACTAAAACCTATTGCGTTTTAATGTATTATTGCAACCTTGGCTCGTTTAGTCTGTTAAAATGGAGCAAAAAACACCAACAGGATCCTCCTTTGACGGTGAAACCACTCATAAGAACGGAAGAATCAATTTAAAGCAAAATACGTCGCAGAGAAAATCCCGACCAATTGAAACACCAGCCGGTGACTTGCCAAAATTAAACTGCGGAAGTCGCAGTCACAGACGAACAATTCGAAACAATAACAATTTCTCAAAATTGTTTCACTTAAAAATAAAATTGCAGTCATAAACACTGGGGAGCGTATCAGTTTCAAACGAACGCACTCAGAAAATTGTAATTGATTGCAAAAGAATGCTCACATGCAATATGTAAGAACTATTCGAATTAACAGTGTTATCTGTTCATCTAACGTCGATGATAATTAGTAGTTGCCAATGTGTATATCCTCTGTGAAACGCCCGCTTTAAGTTACTATATGGCCATAATGCAATTTGAACAAAGAGTTACACAATACTTTGTGAAAACTTTCACTTATCCTACCATTAGAATTATCTATGTGGGTGTAATAATAATTCATTACATCCCTTTATCGGCAACATTAACGTTTCATCTATTTGTCAAACATCAGCCCTTGATTGAATGAAAGACTTATCAAGAAAAAACCAAATCGACGCATTACATGCGTGGTATCCACGTAATCCGAGAGTGGGCCGAGATTACGATGGTAGGTGGATACATATTAGCATTTGATTGCTGGTAATTTATGATATGAGAACGAAATCAGCCAAATTAAGTGTTAGGTTAGTCATGGTATTGGAGCCAGGAATTATTATTACTTTTATGTGCATGTGTGAGTGCGCAATTTAGGGCCATTACATTGCCATTTGCTGTTCAGCCTGCAGCCTTTTGATAGAATCTACGTTATGGCTTGAGGAAGCCGCCAAAGACAATAACCGTTCGCCTATAATTGACTTTTACTTAAATGCGAAAGTCCCACGTTTCTCATGAGGTAGAAAATACTGAACCGTTAATGGTCCTTCTAGGAATCAAGGAACCTAACCTAGAGGATAAGATACCTGACTAGAAAGAAAAGAGGACCTTTTACCTCTACAAGCCGAAGAATAACTTTCTCGTTCAAAGAATGATATTCCAGAAATATAAAACGTCAATCAAGTTTATACAATTTATTTATAATTTGTTGTTTGTGACGTCTAAGCAACATTTTATAAAACAAAGCATCAACATTTTTTGTTTTTTTGTCAAAAAAGAAATTAAATTTATTACAGATTAAAATCTTATGTTTGAAGTTTTAAGGATTCTTGATTATGCTTTATCACCTCCAAACTGATAACAAGACATTCCCTAAACATGTTTTACAGCAAACATCCTCCGACATTGCCAAAATGATTCTCGAAAGGTTTCGATGACTTGTAGAGGGTATTCGCAATTTTTGAAACGTTTGCAGTACAATTTCCAAAATGGATGGAATTGCACCCAGAAATTTTTTGGGAGGTTTTTCAGTAGTATTTAGAAAACTTCAGTCAAGTCTCTGACAATTTTAACAAATTCTTCAAAAAATTTAGCAACCTCTGCAGCAGTTGAATGTAAACTCTCTTTCATCCATATGTAGCCTTTAAGATGTAACTCTCACTACAACAGTCAAATCCTAAGCAATGAATTTACTATGCAGCAGCATGTAACGTGACATTCTTACTATAAATATTTATACCAGTCTTCAATTTTATTACTTCTAATGAACAAAGCCATTAATATGCTCGTTGAGGTTCGTTAACAAAACGAAAAAATGTCTTGTGAAAACAACCTTTAATCTACTTTTGATAAGTATTACTAAACAGGCCACCAATTGCACAAATAATTACCAGAGGGTCATGACAATGCGATATAAATATGATAATGTGGTTTTAACAACGACCGTTTTTTCCAACCAAAAAAAAAACTGTCTCGGAGGTAAACGTGGTGTTTAACAGTTCGGAGACCAATTGTTATTCAAATTTTCTGTGTCGCAGAACAAAGCACAAAAGGCTATTTACATAGTTTTGGACGTCATTGTTTTCAGGGAAGAATAAGCTGAAATACACATGTTTTTCGGTCATACAGTATTAATTTTTTGTTTCGGTCAGCGTTGGGAATCCAGAACATTTACTACAAATCGTTTAGGTCGATGACATTTTAAGCTACTTTTTGTGTTTTTGTTCGAAACTATTCCCATCTATAATAATACTAACAACATTAATGTTTTTGGTAATTATAAAGTCCTCCCAGTAATCTGTTAATGGCAAAAAGCCACGCAACAAATTCTATTAAATTGATAAATGCAACAAAGCCACAAGGTAACAATGTAATGAAAATGGAAATTGCATTACCATCCCTACTGATAACTTATTTAACTTCAAACGTTTCAATATTCTGTGGTTCTTCAGTTTCAATTATTATTGCATATGGCCAACAAATTTAATTAAAGCTCAAACGCATAGAGAGATTGCTGCGCATCAAACAGTATTCATAAAGCACTTACAAGTATGTAGTTCAGTATGCTACGCCGATAAAGAACATAACGACCTCTGGATTCTATTAACATTCTTTGAATTCTAAAAATAATTTGTTTGTTGCTCATTGTGAACGTGAATAACTGATGATTATTTGGCCCCATCATGCGCTTAGTGACTCAGTAGGTTGTGTATTTTTAAATTATCCATCTTCAGTACTTTACCCTCGGTTAAGCTTTACAGATAAACACAATAAATAATAAGAACGTCCCTTATTTTTTCCAAAGTTATCATAATGTAAATTTGTCCAGCCTTGTATCTGTTGGTAATTAATGAACGTTGTCAAGCTTTGTTAAGAAACTAGTTCCTTAACCCTTAAAACGTACGAGCTTTGTTTAACCCACCTAAAGCGGTGTAATAGCAATTAATCTTTATAGATTACTGTTATACTGCACAGGGAAGTACGTAGTTGATCCATGTATTGCGTATCATAAAACATTTTTTAATGTCGACAGATTCCTTATCTTAAAAAGCATTGTTTGTAAACTGTTTTGTTTTAATTTAAAGCAAATAGGTACCTGAACTATGAACACACAGTTCAATGTACTATAAAAATTTATTTGATTAACTCAAAATCAATATTTACAGATCATAAAAAATGTATTTATAGTATACCTACTACTCTTAAGTCCAGAAGTATTAGTGTAAATTGTTCCTAGTTAGTGATTGGTCAAGATGAAAGCTGCTTTTTTGACCAATCACAAACTATACCCTCTCTCTTATGTCCACATTAGCATCTCTGCACAGTGTGATTGGTTAAAAAAAAGCAGCTTTCAGTTTGCTTTTATTGACCAATCACAAACCACAAACAGTTTATGCAAATACTGCATAAGTAGACTTCTTTTGACATATAATTAAGGATAGATATCACCAAAATTAGCTATTTACACTGCTGCATATATCTACGTTTTCTGATTTTGAATGAACTAAGTGTTTTTGCGACCAATCTGATTTAAAAGCACGTTCAAAGTGTCAAGTATCATTAGAAATTCCGCGTTTTGTGTAACCAAAACAACGAAACCGTAAATATCAGTTTTGGGTCACGCACCATAATTACTGCTAATTTCTGAAACCGATATACAGGAAAACAAACCCAAAATTAAAGTGATTCGGTAAC
Source organism: Ips typographus (assembly GCF_016097725.1). NCBI lineage: Eukaryota > Metazoa > Arthropoda > Insecta > Coleoptera > Curculionidae > Ips > Ips typographus. Next base: position 7,155,928 of record NC_138430.1, on the reverse strand, counting down.
GAAAAGCATTTATGTGCATACGTAATATAAAATTGATTAAAGATATGCCAGACATAAAAAAAATTAAATCACTAGAACCTTCCACTACCTTTCTGGGACAAATCAAATTTTTTTTTTTCAATTTTTGAAAAGTTGTAATTTTTTTATTGAAACTCCTATCAATTTCACTAAATTGTCATTAGAAAAGGGATAGAAAATACTACAAAATGAGCCTAAAAATGCTTACTTAGTAAATGCTTATTTTACCTAATTTAAGGTCTTTTGGTATAAATATGTCTTGTCATATTATATCTTATTACTGGCTATCCTATCAATTCTAAATCACACTAACTGCAAAATTTGTAGAACTAAAATAATCCACTACTTCCTGTTTAGTAGAATGACATTATTCATTGATGAAATAAGAAAACTCTTCCGCGAAAATGATTCATTTAATTTTCTCAAATGATATCAACACAATTGTTTACATTTAGGCGCCATATGGATGAATGAATGTTGAGATAAAAAAAGTGACAAATTATTGCAAATTGTTAGTCAATGTAAGCAACCACATTTTGTTGTTAAATATCTTATATACTGCAGGTGTCATCCAAACACCTGCTACCACTAGAACCCAGAATGTTTTGACTCTGTCTCTCTTAGAAACTTGGGATGGCTTGCGTTTAGATTTGTTTATGCAGCATAAAATACCGGATATGTCGAGTCGATTTCACGGTGGAAATAAAGAGAGGCTCACTTCCGTTTGTTGTGTATTTATATATCGACAAAGAAAGCCGTTTCGGGTTTTGTTTTCTAGATAGGACCCGCACGATGCGGCTGTTAACTTCATTATCTACCCACAGTTTCGACGAACGGGTTTTATTTAGACTTATTTGGTTCTGTTGGGTCGTTTTTAGACGTCTGACTAAGAGACACAATTTTAAATGATATTTATTTGCGCCCCTCTTTAGGTTATATTGTTTTAATCCAGTTAAGAAAGGACATCATGCTGCCTTGATATACGACCAACAATTGTGACTAAGAGCCAAACCAAACGATATTTTTGTAGAAGAGTTTCTGCTGTGAACATTGACCCTACAATCAATGAGGGATATCCAAAAGTTGTAATGAAAAGGTCAAAGAAAACTCAATTAATTTATGACTTTAAAGGGCAAAACCCAAACAGAAGCAGCCATACGACAGCTAAATGAGATAAAGTTCTAATTTGCATTTTTATATTTCAAGTAACCATCATGATAATATGTGGCCTTTAGATAATATCTTCGAAGATCATTAAATTAGAGGAGATAAAAGGTTGACCTTCTCAAATTCCTGATTTAGCGCCCCCAGACAGGCAAATTTAGCTTAATTTGATAATTTTTCTGTCAAATTTACTGAGATACATACATTCTTATGGGCTGTGCATATTTTGAAAAATTGACTTTTACCATAAACACTCTTGAAAAAGACTATTTACCTTGACTGTCTCTTATGTAGTTTTTCCTCCATCTTTGTCGCAGCAGTTCTTTCTCGTTACCGTTTTAATCGATTTCCACAGCTTTATCATTGTTATCTCTAAATCGTTACTTCCTCTCATTTTGCATAATACCTGGAAATATGAATCGTTATTTTTGTACACAATAAAGTGCTTACTGAATAAAATTCTTGATAATGTTACTAGAATTTTTACTTTATCACAAAACTTTTCCACTTAAAAGCTTTATGTCACCTACACTGAAAATGAAACAAAAATAAGTTGACGTCATAGCCAGAAAAAATTGCACGCAAAGATTGCAAGTTTAGATAAAATTTAAAATATTACAAAATTTGTTCACACACTTTCCAATAAACATTAAAATATGAACTTTAGATAAGTAAGATTCACGTCAAGCTACATAAACCTGGCAACAGCGCTAACCTGTTGGCGTAAACGTTTGAACTTTATGACGTCATCCTACATTAGTCTGATTTTCTGTATAGCTAATTTATAGTGAGTTATCAGTGGAGCAGAGCATTTCTGAACCAACTTAAAAACAATTTCTACACTGCTCAGCTTATTTTGTAAGTTGGTATAAACGTGCAACTGGTCAAGTATAATACCGACTAATTTGAATGAATAATAATTGTTGTTGTTTGGAAAACATTCACTCAATCAACAGTAAACACACTGCTTCAGACTGGCGACTGTAAACAAATCTAAAGGCACCAAACATGTGGAAATTTGTTCAAGATGTGAGAGTGTTTATCGAATTTTCGAAACCGTAATATCGAAAAATCCCACGAGAAGTGGTGATTATGAGAACCCCATAATCTAGGGGTGACAGTATCGTATTACTCATTTCACATGGGAAACTAATAATCCAGACGATAGAGTCTTCCAGCGTCACATGACGTAACACAGATAATGTATTTTTTTGTTATAACGTAGATTTTTCGTTTTTTTATAAATAAATAAGGTTATTTTCCTTACATCAAGGTAATCGAATGAGACGCAATATTTTTTTTAAACGCTAAATGTTGTTCGGCATTGTAATAAGTTTAATAATAAAAACTGACGTAACCAACCTCGGGCAGCTTTGTTGTTGGCGAATTCAAAGAGTAATTGGTAAACCGAATCTCGTTGACCCTGGTAGGTCCCCCCCCGAAAATGGGGCTCCCAAAACTGCTTTTTCTTATAGCCAGTGGCGCACCTAAAAGTTGAAAATGCTAAGACAGGTACAAATTATTACTATCAATAATGTAGATTAGTTATATGGCGCTTGATAAGAGATAGCAAATAAAAATCTCATCACAAAGGTGCAAAGCAATTCGCTGAAATTGTTACACAAAACGTCATTAATGTTGAAAATATAATGTTATAGACAAAAATTATGTTTTTTTAAGTGTTAAAAAATCATAAATTCTCTTTACTAGTACGATTACCGAAAAGCAACAGTGAATTACAATATAAAATACTGATGAGAATGAATAGTTTCATCAGTAACAGATACCTAATCAACGATACAACGATAAAAGGTTATCACTCTGATAAATCTTTATATAAATATAAGAAATATATAGTACACGACCTGTATTCCCAGTTTTAAAGGGAACATAAACAATTCTGTAAACAAAATACGATTAAATTACGAAACAACGATTTGCTTCAGATGAAATTATATTTTTTTAGTTTACATAATTGTTTATAATTTGAACCTTGTGTTGGTGACAGTGAAAGTTCCTGGCAATCGACCAAAAGTTTTATAAATAAATAAAAAGGATAATTCACCGCAGTTGGTATTACTTTTAGTGATTCAAAGGTAAGTTTTAGTGCTTAAATAACTCCGATTCTCGATTCAAGACCATCACGTGAACATCCTACACATTTGCCAACAAGACAACTGACGTTATTCGTGAAAAGAGAGTTGCGTGAGATTTTTGGACACGTGATGGTCAATTTTCGTGAATCAGACTATATTCAAATACCGTCACACACGAGCATCTGTTTGAGAAACGTCACGGCAATCTTATCGTTGACAAACTGTAGATCTCGTCGCCTCCTATTGGCGTTTCAAGATAAGAGATACTCCCTCTGGTGATCAGTTTTGAAAACAGTTTTGGGTATTCCAGCTGTCATTTCTCTGTTTGTTTACGTTGATTTTGGTTAGGAATTTAGCACTAATTTCATAAATATGAAATGACAGTGTCATATTATTTATAATTTGAGGTTATGAACGTGTTGTGTCCTCTTCCTTGAAGGTAAGCAAAACGTTATTACTAAAACCATTTTTTTAAAATTATTTTTGCAAAATGCAGGCTGCCTCAAAACTCACATAGGTACCAGTGTATGTATCAAGTATTAAGTTTCGGCCGTATAGTCCTGGGTGCGTATTCTTGAAACGAGGGAAGGGAGTTATCAAGTGAGAGACTTGTAGAATGTGACAGGAATCACAGTTATTGTCAGCTTTTGTCACATTCTATCAACACTTCCCCTGAGATTTCCGTTCCCTGCTTTCAAGAATTAGGCCCCTGGCAGCTTAAGGCCGTAAAACCAAAAGAAGAAGAAGTATTAAGTTTACTGTACTAGAAAGCACTTGTACTTACCACTATGAGTATTGTGTAACCTCGAGTCTTGACTTTAAACCGGAAAAATTCATCTAATCCCCAAAAAAACTCAATTTCCACAATAGTGACAAAATGTCACTTCTATTTCCGCCATATTGAAATTTTTGAAAAGCACCTTTCAGTCTGTCACAAATCAAGACGTCTTTGACTTCTGTCACTGCTACTTGTGCGAAATCAATGAAATGACAAAGCAGTGCTAGACAGTACATGAGCTCGTATTGGTAAGACGAAACGTGTTTTCAAAATGATTATTCAGTAGCTACTGTGAAGTATATTGTTTTTGAGCTTTAAGAAGTACTGAGCCATGTAAACTCCTTACGGTAGACTGGTCAAAGGCACAGTCAAATGAATAATGTTATAAAAGAGTCACTTTGATGTTTGGCTCCTTTTTAACATACAATAATTACCTACACATGTTATGAATCATGGGTTTACAATAATAATTATAGTTTATAGTAAATTGGTTGCAAAACAACTGATAGAAGGTAATACATAAGAACTCCTACACTTGTGTAAATATTTTGATATAAACAAGAGGTCACAGTGTTGTTTTTCATAACATGTAATCTGATATTTGGTAGATTGCAGTGTCAAGGTACATGTTTTTCACCTTTTATTGGAAATCCAGAAAAATAATTAATTTTTGTTTACATAAACACCAACAACTGGTCTATAAAATTTTAAAATTCATTTCATCACCAGAAAACAATGAGTTTCTGCAAAAATCTTTTTTTGAGGATGTGAGTATAAATACAGTGGAGTGTAGTATTCTCTATATGCGTTGCTGTTCCGTTTCTACTCGTGAGTTTTCATTTGTGAAACGTAAACGCCTATTCGGTATTGAATTTCCAAACGCAGACAGACAAGGCAACCTATACTCTCTAGAGTGAGAGGAGTTATTTCCGATTCAGTTTCGCCTGCCTTGGTCCGTAATTCAAACTATATACTAGTTTCTCACGCTCATTCGTTCCTACAACATCTGATCGTGTTTTTGTTTACGTTTTTTTTTTCTTTTGGGCCGCTATAAAACCAGCTAGTGTATACGTCAGACTTTCCCACACTTTGATACCTCTACGGATTTACTTAGATGTGGAAATTTCCAGTTTTCGACTTTGACGCAAGAACGTAAGTAACAAATATTTCCAGCCGGGGATCGTAAAAGTCCGTGGAAAATTCTCATGGCGACGACAACGTCGTCCCGACGATTTTTAATCGATTTTCTCTGTAGCCTGCAAACGACATTGAAAAACATTTATGTTTTACACGTAATTGCTCTTTAAACTATGACGCATAAGCGTATAATTTGCAAATCGGCCAGTCTCTTTTCATTCATTCATTCATAAGAAAATCTTAGAAACAAGTAATTGGCTGAAGTGCACGGCTGTGTATTAATGGTTCACATTGCTCCCAGCGAAAAATCAATACTCTTGTGTAACTTTATATTAGATTGTCCTTTATAGTTCCATGGTTCACTGTTCTATAGGGATTTTCATTATGTAAGTAGACACATCATATTTTATTTTGTTGCGCAAGAATTCAAATTGTTAAATTCCTCTTTGACATTTTTTGTTTTAACTAAACAATTCAAAGTAAATAAAACACAAATTTGCATTTTAAGTAATCAAAAATACTGCTTGAATTATAGGAACGTGTGCTTAAGTGTATAGACATCAAAATTGTTTTTAGAGTATAATACTTCTTACCTAAATAAAATATTAATAATTAATTTAAAGAATAAGACAGAATAATATTTTTGCATGATCACAAATAGCTAGAAATACCTGTCTGACATAGATTCCTGTCTGACTTCATCTGCATTTTACTTTGATGTGTATTTATTTAGGCTCTGTTTACATAACTTTTGGTTAAATCAAATTATTGTAAAGCCTGGTTCACCTAGAACACTTGAAAATTTCATATATTTTATGAATACCTATGAATTACAGATCAAAAATCCATGTTTAGATAGTCAAATTTGATTTTTGATTAATCTTTCCAACCCATTATATGTATTTGTTTCTTTATAAAACATACCAATTTTGTCAAAAATCCCTGCTCTAAAACTATGTGAATTGGGACGTTTTGGTGAAAGGGGAGTTAATCAGCCCTTCAGTAATTTGTAGTGCACTGTTGCCAAGTGGCGTGAAAAGCAAACACCCTCAGGATAGCAATTACCAGTCCAATACCTTATCAAACATACCTATAACTAACTAACCTTTGGTTTAAAATTCAGCCTAAATAACCATTGTCTTGATTGGTTCTTCCATCAAATCTCTCATGTATTCTGTATGTACTTTATGCTCTTGTTCTTTAGAGGGTAGCACTTTCAATTGGATTTCTTCTATGGTGCTAAACTGTATTGAACTCCTGTCCCCTGTAAAACTGCTTTACCTGCAATTTTGACTGAATAACTTTTCAAATTCATTGGAAAACAACTTGCCTACAAAGATTGATCAATAACTCACAAAAAACTTTGTTAAAAACAAAAATATTATAAACAATTTGAAAAAAGTAACTAAACTGCCAAACAAAATTTGTGGTTATGTATGTTGTGTTCATAAAAACAAATATCACGTGGCAGTATTGTTAACCGTGTGGTATAGTGTCGCGTGACCCCATGTCTAAGGTTTTTTGCAAGTTTTTTGTCAATGTCATTTTTTCTGCTGTTGCCATATCTTGCAATAAATACTGGATTAGAGTTACTTTAAATTTTTTTGTAGGAAAACTCGAAATTCTTTTTGAACTACGCCACTGGTATAAACAAGACAGCCTTGCTATAAGAGCTAAACATTCAAGTAAGACGACTAACGAGTTTCTACAATCGTTCAAAGAGTTATCGGTTTCTTCCTTACAAAGTTTGGTTTTATTAATAGTGCCTCTGGTACAAAAAAAAAACAAAGCAAACATAAGTCAATTAAGGGCCATTAGAATTCGTTTATGTTACGAGTTAAGTGTGGACGTAAACTGAAACGATTTTGAATCGTAAACAAAAACGTTACACTTTGTGTCTAGCTCAGAAATTGTCGTATTGTTCTGTACCATTAAAATGGTAAGATCCAATTGCCTGACCTCGATGGTAAATAAGATTAGGTTTTCGGTTTGCGGCAACGAGTTTGCGGCTCGTCCTTTTGAGACTTGGCAACGGCGCCCGCATACTTCACTGACTGGTTGTTCATGTTGGCAGACTCGGCAGACTGGCACTGTTCGCCTTTCTGGTTGGTTGTTGTGTGGTATCGCGGACTTGTGTACGTGTGCAGTCATCAAAATTTTAAATTAATGCCTTTTGACCTGTTATCTAGTGCAAAAATCTCTGTTTTGGACTTTATTCAAGGTTAGTAACATGTTTTGTTACGTTGTGGACTATGTAACATTAGTAGAAATCGTTCACCAAAGTAGGTTGGGAAAGTAGCTGTTGTTAGCAATTATCAGCCATATGTCGTAGCCTTGTTGTGAGTTTTCAGTCTGTTTATCGCAAATATATTGTTATGTGAACGTAATTTCAATTTCAGAACGTTTCGATAACGCTAGGGCACGATATAAGGCCGATTTTCACATCGGCATTCCATTAGTCTGTGGTAGGTACACAAGATGCCGGCTTTTCCGAGAATCCGTCTGGAGGGCCTCGGTGTGGGTCTCTATTGCCGTCTCCGTCTTTTCGATGTTGCTTTTTTTCTGTTTCCGCTGCTCGGTCATTGATGTGATCTCTGTGGAATGTGGTAGAGCTGGTAGTATGGGCGCCTTCGGGGGCAGTGAGGGGCGCGGGCCGATGGAATGTTGGAACTCGTGAATGGTCTCTGAATTCCAATGGTGTCGCCGTCCTTTTTCAACGTCGGTACCGGCCTGGTACTGGGACCATTTATTGCCGACAAATACTCGCGCTAGCGTAACGAGCCCCACTTTGTTTTAAAAGAAAGTTGCTCCCCGGATACTGTTATATGGAATTTTATTCTATATTGCCAATTAGTTTCAATGAAGTTACGTATTGTTTCCAACTAGCCCTTTTCCTTATTAAGTTTTTTATTTCATAATGAATGAAGTATTATGTAATAAGGTGGTTCTAATCAATAGTAGGTAATGAAAATGTATGATATTTTTTGTAAACACATATAACGGCATTCGTTTTCAAGCTCCATAGGCGAAGCAGAGCGTTTTTGACGTCACGATGACGTAATTTGGCAAAATCATAGATTGACCAATTGTCAAACTACGTCATTGTGACGTCAAAAAAGCTCTGCTCGCTCCATGGAGCCTGAAAAACGAATGCAACCTTAGACAATAACACTTAACAGAAATTACAGTGCCTGGTTCAAAGATTGATAAAAACTTGATGTTCAGAGGGCGTCAGCGTCATATATTAGTATAATAAGTTGTATTGTTAATACAGTATTAAGGAAAAAATTGACAAAACTAAGCAAAGTAATTTTGTTGCAGGATTGCTGGACTGTGGGTGGATCTAAGCTAAAACTATGAGTGGGGGAGTTACAAGTTTGCCGCCATTACGTTTAACTGACAACCATTTCACAGCGTCGCCGTCAATCGGCGACTTCTTGGACAACAGCAACAAATCTCCAACAGCCAGTGTCTCCTTCCAGGCTTTCGATTACGCCAGCTATGAGGATAGACTGAAATCGTTTGAAGATTTTCCCCATAAAAACGTATCGAAAGAGGCCTTCGCCAAAGCCGGCTTTTACTATACAGGGCGAAATGACTTAGTCAGATGTGCGTTCTGCAATATAGAAGGATATCAGTGGAACGCCGGTGACGATCCTGCCCTAGACCATAAAACGTGGAGCCCTCAGTGCTGTTTTGTTATGTCATTATCTGGGCCAAACAATTCGCGTAGTGTAGACACTTGTGGACTGTACGGTGGCGAAATTCTTCCTAATTCGGTCTCGGAGAACGAAGTTCCTTCTAAAAAATTCGGCAAAAAAGTGAAAAGGCCGATCCATCAAGACAAATCTTTGTTCGAAAGTCGGCTAAAGACATTCGGTGCTTGGCCGAAGGCGATGAAACAGACCCCACACGATTTGGCTGAGGCTGGACTGTTCTACGTCGGCGTGGGGGACCAAACCATCTGCTTCCATTGCGGTGGCGGTTTAAAAGACTGGATGGAATCTGACGATCCCTGGGAGGAGCACGCTTACTGGTATCCTAATTGTACGTATTTGTACGCAAAGAAAGGACAAGACTATATTAGTGAAGTAAAAGAGAAAAGAGATCCGCGAGTTGGCTTGGCTTCAACGAGCTCGTCTAGTTCCGAGTCAGAGTCTGAAACCAAAGAAAAAACTAGCCTGAACGGCAACAAAGCCGAGAAAAAATCAGAGAACGGCAAGGAAGGTGAGGCTGTTGTAAATAACATTTGCGGAGTTTGCTTGGAGAATCAAGTGAGTGTTGTGTTTGCCCCTTGCGGACATTTTAGCTGCTCGGACTGTTTCCCTTCCCTTACTACTTGTCCGTTTTGTCGGAAGCCTTTAGAATCCATGTTAAGGATTTTCCTACCTACTGCATAGAGAACTTTTTCCTAAATCTCAATCACTTTTGCACTAAACCTGCCATTTTCAATCATATATGGTACTTTTATTGATATTCAATAAACTGGTTATCTAATACATATTTATAGTACATCTGTAAGTGTTAGAACCAAATTAAAGTGATTGGGGTAACTATTAATTAGTATGGAACCTAAATTCTAGTCATACTGTTTGATGTTAATAACTATACTTCAAATTAAAAGTGTTAATTTCTCTAAAATTTTGCCTTCCGTTTATATTAGAGATATTAATTCAGAAGTCTATTTTTATACTTTGACTTTTAGAAGCGTCAGTACAAATTTTTAGTTTTTAAGTATATTTACTTTATTCTACGCTTGATTTAGCCGCAGGACGCTTTTACTAGTGTTTCACCTACTTTAGTTGATCGACTGCAACCATCCATATCTTTAATAGACTTTAATATTGACATTTCACTGCACTGTTAAATATATGTTTAAACTAAGCCGGCGAATCGTAGTGAATGTAATATTGTATGTTTGGTTTTTGTGCCACTTACATATATATATTATTTATAATGGTGTCTTTTATTTAATTCCTTCTGTTTATACCGCAGTAAAATGGATAGTCTTTTGATAACATTAGTCCAAAATTCCTGGAAAGAAATACATCATTTGTGAAGATATAGGCAACCAGATATACATCATTGTATATAATGGGTTGCCGTCTTATGTTTAACAATCTTTCAAGCATAGGCAACCAAACCTTCATTGCTTTAGCTTGTTTATTGGGCAATAAAGTAATTTAAAACGTTGCCTCTTTAGTACATTTTGTATAATTAAGATCTGCAAAACTAAACATTATTCTCCATTCACCATCAATACAAACAAAAATTGTAAATGTGATTCTAAATTAATAAAACTTCTTACAAACTAAAATTAAATTCTGGATGGCCTAGTTTGTTTAAAAATATTCTGGGCAATTAACAGGGAAATAAATGGGCTGAATTGTGCAATGTCACTATCGGACCAAAATCTTTTAGTTCTATGCACCTTTTCCTTTTTCATCCTAGATAATCTAGAAAAAAGACATCCAGTACAACTTAAACACTAGAAACTGCAGTTGGCATTAAAAAGCTTAAAAACTAAAGCAGGTTTTTTAGCAGGTCATTACTTTTTACGCGATTTTACAGTTTTCTTCTCTGATCCGCTGGTAATTGATTTCCTAGGTTTTTTACTATATTTCTGTTCCAGGTTAGAAAGAAAGTCTCCAAATTCCTCAGCCCTCTTTTTCCTGTTGATCATTAGGTCTCTTTCAATTGCAGCCACTAGACAAAACCATTTCAGATAAATTAGGGTTAAAAAAAAAACAACAACATACTATCTATTTCTTCAGTTTCTTTCCTTTCTTTCTCCCATTTCCTATGCCTTCTAGCCTTTTTTGCTTTGCTTTCATTAAAGAAACCATCATATTCAGGCACTTCCCCATTATCAATCATTTCCCTCACTATTCCTTTAAGTCTTTCTTCAGAATCACAGTTGCTGAATGAAACCATCTCAAGAAGAACATTCATATTTCCTAGAGCAAAAAATAAATCTTAGAAAGTCCATAAATATGAGAAATATTCCAACTTACCTCTACCACTTTCATAAGCTCTTTTAATGTCCCTCCTCTCATATTCTGAACCAATATACTCTTGTTCATATTTTTGAATGTCAGAGATTTCAATTTTTTTAAACATGGACATCCAGTACTCAGTCCAGTTAAATGTGGAGTCAGCCTCATCATCAAATTCACCACAATCATCATAGATTTTACGCTTGTCTTTGTCCTGAAGAATTGAGTGGATACGTCCAAGTACTTTAAATTTCTCAGTGGCTATTTCCTTGTGATTTTCATCTACTCGGTCAGGATGTACCAAGAGAGAAAGCTTGTGGTATGCCTTCTTGACTGAAAAAAATTCTTGTAGCTTTGAAAGGCTTAAAATGGAAATTGAAACTTACTTTCTTTATCTGTGGCTTTTTCGCTTACGCCAAGTAGTTCGTAAAAGTTGCTGGTACCGAAATACTGAACACATTTCTCTTCAAAAGTGGCCATAATTGAAACTGAAAATTTTGATTGTATGTTATGATTATGAACCAACCCAATTTTAGAAAATATGGGTACAATTAGCGCCAAAACAGTTGACAGAACTCAATAGAGTAAAGTGACAACAATTCTGTCAATCTTCTTTGATTATTTGTGGCGCTTGCTACCTTTAGTATAATCATATACTTTTTACGATTATTTATTGTTTTATGAAACTTTGGGTAAATAAAACATTTCCGTAAAGAAAAGTGTGGATTCTCGAACCTTGTTCTACTATACATTTGATCCAATTCACTTAAACCAAAACACGAAAACATATTCTTTATTTGAAAACCACGCCTTACATTCATATTACAAACATATTAAATTAAAATTGAATGCCACTAGCAACTTCCACCATTTTAGCTGCCGAAAACTTCATGTAGCATCTCTCGTCTTCAGCTAAATTCGGGTCTATAATACTAGTAATACCGCTCCGACCCAAAGTGCAAGGCAACGACAGGAATATTTCATGTTCGATACCGCACATCCCTTTAATATTAGTAGATACTGGGTGGACTTTATTCAAGTTTCTTAGAATGCTTTTGGTTAAATTCGCGACGCTCAATCCAATCGCCCAGTTTGTAAAACCTTTCAGTTTAATAACCTCGTAAGCGGATTCGACGACTTGTTTATGAATGTTTTTCCAGTTTTCCGGATCGTTATCAGTACCAATGGCTGGGTTTATGTCTCTTAGCTTGACACCAGCTACGTTAACTCCAGACCATACGGCAACGCTGGAATCGCCGTGTTCACCCAAAATCAATGCATGGACACTCTCAGGGGTAACTCCAAGTCTTTCTGCGATGTAAAAGCGAAATCTGGCAGAGTCCAAGTTGGTTCCTGATCCGATAACTCGATTTTTTGGCAGTCCGCTTAGTTTCCAAGCCACGTAAGTCAAAATGTCTGCGGGATTACTCACCACGATAAGGATCGTGTCTGGAGAGTACTTTACCAAATTTGGTACAATTCCTTTTAGAACTTCAGTGTTTCTTTGAACTAAGTCCAATCGGGATTCTCCTTCCTTCTGTCTCACACCCGCCGTAATCACACAAACTTTCGAACCAGCGGTCACGGAGTAGTCATTCCCTTTGCCGGCACTAATTTTAGCCTGCAGAAAAATGCTTCCATGTTGCAAATCCAACAATTCTCCCATCATTTTATTTTCGTTCAGATCGATCATGGCCACATCACTGGATATACCTTGCGCCAATATGCTAAATACGCACGCCATCCCCACATCACCAGTTCCTACCACGGTGACTTTGTCGATATTCGTGTCACAGACGTCTCCAATAACGCTCATCAATTTGTCTTTGGTACTCATCTTGACGCACTCCTTTTCACTATAACTCCGGCAAATTAATGAAGTGATAGGACCTTTTCTTGTTAAAGTTAATGACCGTTTAAAAACTCCAAGACGTAACGGTATTGTCAAGAATGACATTTTTGGTAAACCACCTTGTAAGTACCGGTCAAACAACGTAAAAAACCGAGGAAACGAGAAAGGTTTTATAGGTGATTATTCACCTAGAAGTATAGCAACACCAAAAATGTAGGCAGAAACAGTGTGAAAATAATAAATATAAAAGCTAAAACTTCCACTACAGTCCGCCATCTTGAAATTCAAAATTACCGCTAGATTGGTGTATTATGGGTTGCCTGAATTACGAGAGTTTCAGTCTCTCGGTCCGAAAATTGACCACCAGAGGGCACATCTCTTATTTTGAAACTTTAGGGCCTAACCTAACCAAATCAAGGAAAAGAAGAAGAATATGACTAATATTTGACGTCACGTCTATTTATTTTTCCAGTTTAGAAAAAAAATTGTAAACAATCTCCCAGTTTTTTTCCTATTTCACTTAAATTTAATAAGGTCCTCCTAGTTAATTGTTTCAAAATCAAATAAAGTCAGTCAATAAATCTGAAGGAAAATAGCGTAAACGTGTAATTAGTCACTTTATATGTTTTTAAGAGGTTAGTTTTGTGAATTTGTGAAGTGCCCAAAGTTCTATACAAACTAATGGCTGCTTCTTTGAAGAATTACGCTGCAGATCTTCTCGGTATTTCGAATAGAAATACACAGAAATCTACCATCCAATTTACAGAAAGTTTCACCCTAGACAAAAACCCAACAAATGGTCTAGAATGTAATGGAAATTACATTCCTGAAGAGATTTGGATTGAGATATTTTCCAATCTAAGACCATCAGATATACTTAAATGTTCCTTAGTTTGTAAAAATTGGCATAACATTGCCAAGTCAAATTTATTATGGCAAACAATATACAATAAATTAGAGCATCCAAAAAAAGCAAAAAACTTGCCCTGGTATGTTTTTTATTGTTACTTTGCTACAGAAAACTTTAAAAACTTAATCAAGAATGGAAACGGCGAACAAAAATTTAATTATTGGACTATAGCTCTTAATGGTGGAGATAAGTTCAAAGTAGAACCAGAACCAAGTGGTGCTCCTGCACTGCCAGAAGGTATTCCTGAGTTTCATGGTCACACCAGTTGTTTTGCCACATCCTATGAAATGTGCAATAAATATCAAGTATGGTAACACAATTATGTTTTTATTAGATTGGAGAGTAACTCACTTGAATTGTTTTGCAGGAGATTGATTTAAAACCCAAAAAACTACTAAGGTATATCATAGAAAAGTACCATCCCAAGTTGTATGCCAGTGAATGGTTTACTGCACGTTTTGACTGTGGATCAACTTATAGATTGAGAATCGGTTGTTTTGAAGATAATGTAAAAAATCCTTTAAGAGAAGTGTCAAAAAAAGACAGAGTTATCAGTGAAATAAGAGAGATGGAGCAATGGTCAAACCCAACTTGGGAAAAGGTAGATAAGTAGGATATTTCTGGTATTTAGTACCAATCTCTCATGTTTCAGATGGAATTAGTATTTGAAGATTATCCAGTAAAAACCCAAAAGATATTATTCATACATGAAGGTCAAGACAGACAATTTTGGAAAGGACATTATGGCAGTAAAATGGCTGGGGGAGTACTAAAGTTTCTATTTGAGTCAATTGAACCAACTGAAGAAGATGTAGATTTGTATGAAGAAAACTAATTTGTAAAACTATTGGATTTATTACCAACATTAATGCTTATAGAAAGGATTATCCATAATGGCCTTATGTATTTAAAAATGTTGCTAAAATTTTACAAAATGAAGTGATAAAATTTATATTTAATGTTATTAAGTTTAAAATGTGATTAACCTAGAATAGTTCAATTTTTTTAGTCAGTAGCTTTGTGCTGTTTTAGGTTTAGCAATTATTTAACTTTTAGAACCATAAGAGTACATATTTCCAATCAATAAAGTTTTGTTTTTATTAATTGAAGGTCTTTTTTTATTTTTCAAATGTGTTATTGTGGTTGTATACTGCAGTATTTAATGCTGGATATTATAGTGTTTTTCAGTCAAAGGAAGGTTGGAAACTCCCATTAAAATGTTACCTACCTAACATTGAGACACATAAGTCTTGAGAAATTATACTTTAAATAATACTATGTAAATTAATTTTAAAGGCGAGTTCTACGAGATTTTGCGGCACCGAATCCTGGTAACAAACGTAAAGTTCCGTAGGATGGGGCGTGTAAAACAGTCGCCTGAAATGTTTTTTTTTCTTGCAATTGACAAACATATCAAAGGGGAAGGTGGTAAAAAAAATTACTAGTAAACATACCCAATAACCCAATAGTCGATTTTGGACTTTTTGTTGCCCTCCTTATCAATATTGTAAGGACACTCAAACAACATTCCGTATTCTTTAATGGCTATCAGACTTTTGTTCATTAAGGATTTTGCAACGTCCTGGGCAGGCAAACGCTGTAGAAACCAAATTCTTTATGGCATCAACTTGGCATTTTGTGCAAACAACTTACTTTGAATCGTAAAGTACTTTTTAAAATGTCGTGAATACCCTGACAGCATCTCCGGAAGTTGTTTAAGATTAACTGGTAAGTTTCAGTCTGAATTCCGCAGTCTAACGGAGTTACCAGCATTCCTTCTTTAGTGTCCAAATGAACGAAGTGATATAAGACATTAACTCGTCCCGATGTTAATGGTTGAGGTGAATATTCACCCAAATCGGACAACAAAGACTGCCGTATTTCGGACAAATCGCAACTACTGCTGCTAATTTGACTACCTTCCTTTAAACCCACATTTTCAACAAAAAAAACACCAAACCACAAGTAAACTTACTGCATAATCGTCAATGTCAGACTCCTCATCTGAGTCGAATTTCAATCTACGATTTCTACTGCAACTCTCGTCGCTAATTTCACTAAAAGCTTCATTAAAACTCTGACTTCCGGACTCTTCAGAGTACGCATCGTAAGCGTCTTCTTGACTCGTCACCACATTCTGTTCAGAGTTTCGTCTCTTTAGAATTGAAATTACTTCATTTTTTTTTGTGCCCGTAGTGGAATTGCTACTGTGAGCTTGAGGTGAGTTGGACTTAGTGAAACCCAGCGAACCTAAATGAGACTTGTTCATTAGAAGCAATTTTCTATTGAAACTAACTAACCAATAAAGTCGTTTTTCTTTTTATTTGGAGGCGGTAAAGGAGTGGCTATTTGAAAACCACCGTTGGACAACAAAACTCGTTCAGCCACTATGCTCAAGCCTAATTCTTGTATGTGGGCTAAAGTGGCCTGCACTTCTTCAACGTAAAAAGCGTCAGGACCCATATCATCTTCGGGAGGTTCGGTAGCGCCTCCTGCTTCCATTATTACAGTTAAAAAGTCCTGAAATTGTGCTGATGCTTTTATAGAGTGATTTACATAAAAAATCGTACCTTTTGACACCCAACCACCAACAAGTATCTACGTCCTTGAGGGATAGACACACCATCCAAAAACTTCGATTTACACGATCTAGGATGCACCTCTTTCCACAGCACCAACGATTTAACCGGCTCAGTTTTAGCTAAATGCACTAATCCCTGGTTTCTGCAAAAACTGTAAACATCCACCAAATCTTCCTGCATTAGATGCGAGTGCAACAAATAACCGGAATGAAATAGGGCGCTGCCTAATATAGTAAATAAACGCTGACAATCCAAAGGATCCTCGTTCTAAAATGTTAACTGTAACACATTTTTTTTGTAGCAAACCGTTAAACTGACCCATTCCCTATAATCGCTGGCTTCTAATTCGGACAGAGCGTCATCTATCTGAGTAACAGCGTCATCAGGCAACTTTAAAGTGGGAACCACCGGCATAACGTGTTCAAACAGACAATTATTGAGCTGATTTTCAAACTCGTACTCTAAGAACTGTTCAGTAGTCACCCAGTTGCTGTTACAAATTAATCTAGCAAAATACCTGAAAAAGTAGACCAGTTATTACTTAATTGTACATAAAAATACAATACACACAGGAAACTTAAAAACAAAAACACACCTGAATAAAAATTGGTCTACCTGTTCAACGTAACGTTTTTCACTCAAACCTCGCTCTACACAACCAAAATTAAACTCAAAAAATCTGATCACTTCCGAATTCATTAACATGATTTCTTTCACACTGGCCCGTGCGTCCGGCAACATAAACAGCATTAAAAAATTGTCAAAACGTGAATAAGCGACGTGCAAAAGCTTTTCATTAAACATCATCGAGCTACATTTAGGCAACGTGGTGGTAATGTCGTAGAGCAAATGGTTTAACGTTATGAACATTCCGCGTGAACTACACAGCAGGTTTTGTTGTAACAATTTAGGGAAACAGTAAACCACATCTTCGTTGGCTTTGTTGCTTTCACTAAGTTTGTCTAAAACCCAAAAATGTACTTTTTCATAAAGTATCGGATACTGAAAGAGCTAACCAGTGTTTATAAAAACTAATCCCGCAGGATAACGACATAATTTCTGAAGCAAGACGTTTTCTTCTATTTTCAAGTTTAATAAATCCCTAACAAAAGCTGATTCAAGGTTTAAAGTGTTTATTGGAGGACCTTTGGTTACTTCAGTAGCAGCCACTCTTTGTAGTGTTAACAACACCTGAAACAGTTCAATTACAATGACAAAAAAAATTATCTAAGAGCTTAGTATACTTCATTATGATTTATAAACTTCTGTAAAATGTCATCCAAATTGTTTACGTTCACTTCGATGTTATTTATGGTTTTAAGCCAATCTCCAATTTTAATATTTCTATCATGTCTGGCCTTACTGTCATAGGAAAATCCTGTAAAAAGTATAGAAATTCCAATAAATCATCACAATTATTTTAATTAAACTTACCAGCTATCATAACTCTAATCCCATCAGATAAAGTACTAACCACTAATCCTAACAAAGACTCAGCCAATGACTTGTCAGTAGATAAATTGTATCTGTTAACATGATCAATTTCCAATGTAACCTCCTTTTGTTCCCCCTCTTGAAAATCTTGGAATTTCACTTTTTGAGTGTTAAATTCCTGACCTTCCTCTACAGGTTTTTGGTTCTTTTTGTAACGTTTGCTCTCGCGCTTTCTGAGCAAACGGAGAAATTTGCCGCGCGTGCTTCGCCGTAATTGAGTTTTTGAAAATGGTTCAGGTTCCTGAGCAGTTTTGTTTTGGTACTGATTTTGTGTTACAAAAGGATGACAGTCTATGTAAAGTAACTCGCCCGTAATGTCATCCACATAGGGTTCCCAATCTGGGATAATGCTGTTTTGATTTAAGATTAATAATGTGTTTTAGCTATTTTTTTCAGTCAAAAGCAACTAGTATGTACTTATATTGTTTTATATTGATGGTATGTATTTATTGTTTTTTTATCTAAAAAGTGTATTACCTGTCTGAATCTGAATCAGAATAAGTGGTGTAGCTAGAACCTTCAGATCCTTGATCTGACCCTGACCACTCATCTTCAAAACTATCATCTTCAATTTGAATTTCTCTGGATGGAAGAAGCCTTTGGGCTTCCATTTTACCTCCAATTTAGACCATATAAACAGCTAAAACACAAATAGTGGTGGTCTGTTATCAATAGTTTTTAGTTTTCAGGTCTGCAGGATAAATTAGTCATCAATGGGAACTATTGCGAATCTTTAGGGGATATTAAACTATATATTTTGTGTTTAATTTCAAATTGTATACAACTTAAACAATAATGCTATAACACTTACCTAAGAAATATACTAATTCACTGCTTTGAAAAGTAAATCTTTTGAGAAAGTTAATTTTATTTTATAAACTACTGAAATTAACACCCTTACTAGCGGAAATTCTTTGTAAAAATTAATAATTAAAAGAAAAACTCAAAATCAAATTCAAAGAACAAGTTCAATCACCTCAAACAAAAAGTAAATAAAAAGCAAAACAAAAAACCTCCATCATTATTCAGGTTATCACGTGACTGTTTTATTAACACAGTGTACTGCAGACACGTGATCACTGATCAAGACTTTCACGTGACTATATACCAAACAAAGCATAACCTAAAAAATTAATGTTTTTAATTTCTTTTATAAAAATTAAGTACATTTATTATTATTTGAGTGTGAAAGACTATTTTATAGTGTTTATTCAAAGAACGTACCATAGAGGAAGATGTTAGATGAAAAAGCGGTTTCATTAATTAATGAAATAAAATCTTTAAAAGCAAAAGTAAGGGAAAAAGAACAAGAACTGGCTGAATATTTAACAAATGTATCACCAAAGGTAAAGTGTCTGATATATTGTATTTGCCCAAAGTTTTGTTAAGCAATTAAAAATTTCAAAAGCGCCAAAATACATTTATTTGTAGGCTGCTTGTAAGTATTCTCCTGGTTTAGAAACAGAAGAAATTGTTAGGTACAGCAGGCAAATGCTTGTGGATGGTATTGGAATTGATGGACAAATTAAGCTAAAAAATTCCAAAGTTTTAATAGTAGGTATAGGAGGGTTAGGGTGTCCTTCAGCTCTTTATTTAACTAGCAGTGGCATAGGTAAGACCCCCCAGCTGTAAATAACACCACAGAGAACTGATACAATTTTAGGAGAGATAACATTAGTAGATTATGACCAAGTAGAAATATCAAACTTGCACAGACAAATATTGCATACTGAGGATGATGTGGGTTATCCTAAAGTTAACTCAGCTTATGACAAATTGCTCAGTATAAACAGATCAATCAAAATTATTCCAGTAAAGCAACAAATGGATAGTAGTACTATTAATAAATTAATGAGCAGTACAAAATTTGACTTGGTAATTGATGGTAGTGACAATGTAGCAACACGGTATCTGCTAAACGACGCATGCGTTTTAAATAATGTGCCCCTAGTGTCCGGTAGTGCTTTGCAAACTGAAGGCCAACTTACAGTGTACCATTACAAAGAGGGGCCATGTTACAGGTGCCTGTTTCCAGTTCCTCCACCACCTGAAACTGTCACCAGCTGTGGTGATGGTGGTGTAATTGGGCCTGGTGCGTTTCATTAAGACTTATTGTCACTGTCAATAGCAGCAATGTCTGTATTATTCAGTTCCTGGTGTAATTGGTGTACTTCAAGCACTGGAAGCTATAAAAATATTGACTGGTTCTGATGGTGTCTTATCACAACGACTTTTACTGTTTGATGGAAGCACTTCAACTTTCCGCAATGTTAAACTTAGACCAAGAAATTTGAATTGCGCAGTTTGTGGGCATAATCCGACCATTAAGGAATTGATTGATTATGAACAGTTTTGTGGAGCTGGAGCTCATGATAAAGTAAAAAATACCATTTCAGTTTAGAGTTTAATTCATTTGATTTTCTTGTCAAATTTGTAGGTTGTTGATATTGATGTACTTAACAATAGCCAGCACATCAATATCAAAGAATTTCCAGAAAAATTAGGTGCTAAACTAGTAGTTGACGTACGACCAAAGATACAATTTGAAATGTGTCATTTGCCAGGTACAGTTAATGTACCATATGACGACATCCACAAACCAGACTGCTTGGAAGCTCTATCCAATTTAATCAAAAGTAATACAGACAAAGAAGGTACAGATTTTCTTAATAGTCAACTGGATGTGTAGAATGTAAAATGTACGTTTGATTTACAGTTTACGTTCTGTGTAGGCGAGGTAACGATTCCCAAAGGACGATTAACTATTTAAACCAAAAGCTTTCAAATGTGGACGTTAAGTTTTTTAATGTTAGAGGTGGTTTACATGCTTATTCAAAACATATAGATAATGAGTTTCCAGTTTTTTGACTTTATAATGTGATCCTGTTTCAATAGTCTGCAATTGTAAAAAAAATATATCCAAAAGAACATTAAAATTAAAAAACAAATGTAGTTGTTTTGATTTTTGGTTAATAGGGGGCAGCAAATTCACGCAATCTTGCACTGAATGTGTTGCAATTGTCATTTGTCGTTGTCAGCGTTTCATGTCAATTGTCAATTTTTTTTGAGATTATTTGTTATTTTTATTTTCCTAATAAATTGTTCTAATTTAAAGTAAAAAACTTAAATTTCCAGTATATAAGATAATCAAATAATTCGACAAGAGCAAGGTAAGTGATAATTTTGCTAATAAAATAACCACATTACAATAAAAACCGTGTTAAGAAAAATGTAAAATACAATTTAAAAAAACAGTGATATAAGTGGTCACAAAATAAAATACAAGATTTTTTAACACCTTTTTAAAGTGCTATGCCCCAGTTGAAGCCCTTAGCAGAATTTTAAATTCACTTTTTGTAGACACTACTGTTTCGTAATATGACAAAGGTTATCTTTGTAACCCCATTGAAAAATTTAAGTGTGGTCAAAAATGTAAGTAGTTTAATTGTTTCTGTTGTTAGGTGATAATAAGCTTGGAATTTGTGAATATGCACTGCACTGAAAGGAAATATTTTATACTCTTTGATCAGAACCCCAATGTTTTTGCATGTTATTGTTAGGGATAACAGTAACACGTTTTTTCAGGACTTAGGGTGGTTATGCTGTCATTAATGGGAATTCCAGTAAAAGTCTTCTCTCCACACTGTGTTAATGACAAAAAGAAGCAGTTCTTTGTTGACAGTTTAAAGACAAATCCAACATTTACCAAGCACCGTAATTTTGGTGACATGTAAGACTGTTTTTTTATTGCATTTCTATCATTTAGTTATACTCTTTGTTCTAGAGGAATTTCTGCAGTGTAACCTAAAACAAGAAAGAAATGGTGCTGAAAGACATAGCATTAGCTATTATTAAAGGGGCCTATGACAGTTTTAAAGGCACTTTAGTGGTGTTTTACTTGGACAAAGAGATCAATGAGAGGGCTAAATCGAGGCATTCTTCTTCTATAAGACAGAAGCATTTGGAAAATGACAATAAAGAATTGTCTGCATCCAAACCAACTAGGAAACAAAAACCTTCAAATGTCATTCAAAACGTTATTCAATGCGCTCTTTTAAACGGCGGAGTATTTTTACTGAGTGTTTTATTATTTGAGTATGGATTACTTCCTGGAATTGATATACTATTTGGCACCACATTTGGTGTTGAATCCACTACTATGTTTGTCTGGACTTGGATCAAATACCTGTTACTTTTACTTTACCGAACGGCTTGGCTGATACCTCTACTTTTGTTGAGCAAAGTTATAAATACATTGTGGTTTCAAGACATTGCCGATTCGGCGTATCGCTTTAGCAGGGGGAGACCAATTTCATTTCCAAGTATCAGCATGTATTTTGCCGATTCAATATTTAGTATAATGGTTCAAATTCTGTTTTTAATTCAGGCAACTGTATCATGTTTTATTCCAATATTTCCTCTAGGCTGCATACTGTACACTATTCAAATGTCTTTATTACATTCACTGTACTCTTTCGAGTATAAGTGGTTCAATATGGGTTGGGAGTTGCATAAAAGGTTATCATTTATTGAAGAAAATTGGCCCTACTTTATTGGTTTCGGTTTGCCTTTAACAATTCTCACTCAACTTTCACAATCATGGGTGATAAACGGTTGCGTATTTTCTATACTGTTTCCTTTATTCATTATAAGTGGCAATGAGGCCAACCCAGTAATGCAGCCTAGCAAGATAAATCTTCATCTTTTTTCTTTAGTGATTACTGCCGCAAATGTGATTTTTAGTTTAATTGGACATAAAAGGCGGGTTATAGAGGCAAGAACATAATTTATTTGTTGTATAGAAATGGGTGGTGTATATTAATTAATGGGCCTTAAAATAAATCTAGGAGTTTTAAAGACAGTTGGGTTACATATTTATGAACAAATTTCAGTAGGAACGGTGTGATAAAGCAGACTATGTTTGTTTTTTTTTGTTACTTATTTTGTAAATATATGTATATTTTTTTACTTAGGTACATAATAAACATACACGTGTTTGTGGGTGTAACAAAAATATTTTATTTAATAAATACATAAGATGAGAAAATAGGCTTTCGGTTTTTCTAACTTGTACTTAAGTAATAGTGGTTTAGATCGCCGACGCACAATTGCGGGACGCGAATCGCATAGCTGAACGTATGAAGATTTGCTGTTAGCAGGTTGGTTCGGTTCGTCAGGGAAAGTCGTACAAATTAACGAAAAACTCGCGTGTTTGTTAAAACGTTATCGTAGTAAAATATTACGTGTCATTTTACCTTCAGTATTAATGAGATTAGTAAGATTATTACTCTCATATGTATAGTGATCTGAGCAAGTGTTTTAACTTGCGCGATATAATTAAATTTTAAATTATTAATATGGCATTAGCTTTTGGCGCGTTTAACGGAATACTTATCCAGTGTTTAATAATCACAACATTTTTCTGGTGTTGCAGAATATCCAGTAAGTTAATTCTCACATATAAGTTATTTATCTGGCTATTGTATAAGCATGTTTATTAATACGAAGGACACGTTTAAAACAGATCTATTGAAAATAGTCGCATATCCTTGTTGCTTATCGCAGCAACCAATAAACAAAGTACACTTTTCTATAGAAAATAGATTATTCAAATGTTTAACATGACATATGAATGAAACACATTCTTGAATAGGCTAGGCTTCTTATTACATAGTTAATGACACTTTAATTGCAGCCGCTCAAAAGGATAGAACTTTCCAATACTACGAGTATCAATGTCCTAAGAATTTTAAAAATGTTGGACGGAAATGCTATCACTTTAGTAACACGACAGCAACGTGGTTTCAGGCTTTTTTCAGTTGCAACGACTTTTCATCCAGTAATTTGACTGTTTTTACTGAAAGATACGATCAGAAGCAGTTGGAACATTATTTGTTTAGGAGCAAAATTAAAAATCGTGGTAAGTATAGATTGGAAAAATGGTTTCAAAAGTATGTTTAACGGATGACATCATGCTTACACAGCTGAAAAATGATCCCACCAAATTTTTTTCTAAATATTCCTATTTAATATGTGGCTCATAAAATTGACCTAAATTAAGTCTAGAAATCTGGTGGTAATTAATTGTGAGGAGTTTGGTTTAGATTTACCAGATTTCCCATATTACATTATTCTCTCTATTTGCTTATATTGTAATTAACGTTGTTTGCAAAAAGCTTTCATAAAATTGAAATTTCTCTGGCTCTATATGAATTATTCCAGCTCGTGGATGTAGGCGGTATTTGGCTTGAGCCTCTAGGGAATTCGGAAGTAAGCAATTTAATAAAATTGTTTTAAGATTGGGGTTAAACAGTTTACCAAAACGTGATTTGGTGCAATTTTTCAATTTATCGACACGAGAACAAGAAGAAATTAAATAAATGAATATTTACTCTATAATAGTGCAAAACGTCCCACAATAATGAACCACTCAAATTATTTTAAATTACTCTTATGGGCATATAACTAATAATTGAATTTATGTTTCAGCTTTTAATTTAAATTCATTTTGGGTGGGTGGATTTAAGGATTGGAAAAAGAAAAAATGGATTTACCACGATGGATCTCTGATTAAATATCCCACATTGCAGGACGTTCACCTAAGTGAATTGGATAACTGGACGTGTTTGCTAATTGATGGAAATAAGAAACAGTGAGTTTACAAACACTATTTCGTAGTCAAGGACATTTAAAATAATGTGCGTTGTAAACTTACATAGGAAAACGTTTTATTGGTGCTAATAATATTGCTTTAAGCTGACTGAAACTATAAATATTTTAAATTGTTTCTCCGAATTGTTTCAGATGGAGAGCAGAAGATTGTATGACTAAACGTTCTTACATTTGCGAAGCCCCTGTCACAGCAACAATTTTGCGGACAGATGCGAAGCAAAGAATCACCATCGACGATTGTGTCACCAATCATCATTTGTTGACCAGACGGCAACAGCAAAGATGTCTTCGATTATTGGATGGAAATGGGAAAAAACGGAATCGCCATGAATCGCAAATCGAACCGGCCGCAGTAAGTGAGTAGTCTTAGTAAATAGATCAGTCTAAAATTATTTAGGTCAACAGTGGGTTATAAATAATCAATCATGCTCGAAGAGCTTCATATAAATTTGTAACCGTCTAGCCGCTGGCCTGGATTTAATTTGGGTAATAACAAGCCAAACAACCGATGGTAATAAGCGAGTTTCAATTTTATGGGTGGTAAAACACAGTTTAACGATCAATAAAAAGTAAATAAATGAGTAGTTTAGTTCATATAAAAACCGGAAAAAGTGAATTTTTCTGTCCATATGTAATACTAGAAACAGAAATATTTTTTGGTTGTATAGATGATGAAAACTAAAACAAACTCTCAGACTATATAGAGTAAAAAGAGGAGCGGTTAATCCAATTGCTAATGTTTATTGTCCTATTTTTAACTTTGATTTTCAATCTTATATAAGACGAATTATACGCCCTTTACTACGATGACAAATTTATACGGCAATTAAACGACAGAGATAAAGCATTGTTCATTGTTAAGTAGACATATAAATTTACTTTTATCTGTAATTGTGTGTAAAATCACTCATGCACTAATAATAGTCATTCACAAATTTCATCTAAAGATTATAATCCTACCATGGCATAAAGCAATATTATTAAGTCCTCCTGATTATTTTCGCATACAAACATTTGCTATGTTACTTTCAGCTGGGGGAAAAACCTGGACCTATAACCAGATCAACCATAACCCACATTTGTCCTCAAAATTGGATGTCCATCGGTAACCAGTGCTATTTGTTTAGCAAAGAAAAAGCTACTTGGGCGGATGCGCATTTCAATTGCGAACAGATTAATGCCAAACTGGCTGTAGTCAAGTCTAAAGCCCAAGATCAAAAGTTAAGAATATTTCTCAATGGATTTACTGGTAAAATGTATAAGTTTTTTATGGTCCGGGTACTTACCTATATTTTTAGAGAAACAGGAGCGTTGGCTTGGAGCACGGTACAACAGCAAAACGAAAAAGTGGATATGGGCGCTAAATGGAAAAGCTTTGAAATATAATGGTTTTGTAGGTAATAGGGCTAAAAACTCATCCGAGACGTTGGATTGGCAGGCTGTGGTGATGGATCCACGATACGCTTATAGGTGAGTGTTCCAAAATTTCATTAAAATTTTTGTCAAAAACGTTTTGCAATTTTAAGATGGTCTCACAGAAATGAAATGGAAAAATGCCTGTACATCTGCCAAGTGAAAGCTAAAGCAGTCAAGAGGTTGAATTATCCAAAAAAGTCTTTGTACAGAAGAAGCAGCAGATAAGGCACTAGATTGTAATGTTAAGTAATACATTTTTATTGTTACAAACAAATTTTAATATTTTCATAAAGTAAAGGAAATTTGAAAATAAAAGGCAGCTTCTCTACAACAAATCATTTTATTTAGAAGTATATACTTCAATAGTACTGTATTGACATTTCACATGAATATAAAGATATACAATTCGTCAGTTTTGTGCCTTATACATCAGTGTAGAAATTATGCTGTGCAAGTGGTTGACAGTAAGTAGTATTAATTAATATAAAACGTTGGCATCATATTTTCTGAATTATTGAAGACTATAAATAGGGAAAACAATGCAGAGGCACACTCATTTTTAGACTTTTGTGTATCTTAAGCGAAAGGACGGTGTAGTTCAGCTTATCAACTATATGGATCGTTCAAAAAAATAAAGGTCAAGCAATTATTAGAATAATTATCGGTAATTGATATTTTCGTAGTAAAGCTTGACCTCTTTTTTTGATAATCACTATAATATGTAATAACGTTCAGTGCTAGCATGCAATATTAAATAGTTAAAATTGTATACAATACACTAAAACAGCTGATTTTGCATCTAGAAAGTCAAAGAGTGCAAATATCACTGTTATTGATCTAACATTATAATTAGTTTGGCTGATCATTTTTGTTGAACTCAAAAATTGTCAAGGCTGTATTCGCTATTTTAATGCTCCTACAAACTAACCTAGAGCTAGATATAAAACAAGAATTATAATTCCAATTTGAGATTCCGCTAGACTCATCAACACCTATAATATATTGAGTAAATTGTTCTAAAATACAAAGTGACATTAATCATAAAAAGTTCCGAAAACATTGTTAAACAAATAAATAAATTTATCGGAAATTTGAACCCAAAGAGATGAAAACACAGCGTCAAAACCCTGTAAAACCCCCATCAAACTATTTATCAAAAAAATGTCAATTTTATTAAATATAAAACTATATTATTATATTCAATCAGATATTTTTACTAATAACAAACTCCTCTAGTAGGTTTTTATAAATAATGCATTATCCTCTCAACCTAGCATTCTACTGAAGAAATACGGATAAAACTTTCTGCCCTTGTTGGTGTGCAAATTTCTGTGCCTATTTACTTTTTTTGGTTCGTCAGATGGGAAAGGATGGTCAGAATAGCCACTTTCTGTGCTTTGTACGGTAGAAATTGTTGAAGGAGAATCTTCTCCTAATAGTGATTTAGGTAAATATTCTTTTTTGGTCACGTTAGTTTGTGGCGGCGCATTTGTAGTGGTAGTTGCACTGAAATTGTGCTCTCCTGTGTGATTGGGGTGGCTCAAATGGTGGTTAATCATGTAGATACGAGGATCCACTGGATTGACAGGAGAATTTGTTACGCTTACCGTTCTCTTGGAAATCTCAATGTTTTCGGTGTCAATTAACTGATCCTTTGGTGACGGTGTTGTTGTGTCTTCGACTGTCATTTTGTCTGTATGATTTCCCTGAGGCTGATCAGCTTGATATCCATTATCATCAGTATCATCAATAGCGTTAAGTACCGTAAAAGCTACGATTCTAGGCACCCCAAACTGACTTCCTTTCTCCAAATTACCGTGCTCCTTCTCCTCTTCCTCGCTTAATGGTGGCAGTTCTTTTCGGAAAGTTCTATTCAACTTAATTGATTTGTCATGGATGTCGGGCATCATCTCGAATTCTTTGGTCAAGTTTTCTTCCATTTCGTCCACTGATTGTACGTGCTTAGTGGGGTTGGATGGTGTATTGGTAGTCGCGGAGTATGCTTTCTTTTTAGTTGGCAAAACTGGTTTTTTGGTCACTTGCTTCTTGTTGGGCTCCTCGCTGGTGGTTGGTACTCTTGAAGTCGTGGTTCCTGCTGTTTGCTGATGTTCTTCAGTTTCGTTCAATTCAATCAGGTCAAACATGGTTCCTGTACAGTTTAGAATACACATTAAGTTAGGGTATTTTATATAGAAACTTACCATTTTCAATGATTGTGAAAAGTTGTCCTTGATTAATGGCACTGGGGTAGTCATCTGCGTTGATTTCTTGAGTAGTCGATTTCTCATTTGTAACTTCATTTTTTGTTATTATTTCAGTTATGGGACTGCTTGACACCATAATAGTGGATGAATCTTCTGATGTTGGTGGTTTTGTTGTTGTTTGTTCAGTGAGAATTTTCTGAGAAAACATATTAATTCGGAAACTCCAGTAATTACTTGTTTAACTAGTACTAGAGCAATACTTACAGGGTGTGCTTGTTCTTTGGTAACTTTTCCAACAATTGAAGTAGGAGTAGAATTTTCTAATAAGTTAAGACGTTCAGTAGTCAAGATTGTTTTTTCCTTATGGACATTCTGCCAAGTCAAATCAACGTGCGAGGCTTTAAAAGTACTTTTTGTGGTAATTGGACTGAGTGAATCCTCAGTTTCTCTTCTATGTCTTGTGGACGATCCGTAATCGGCTACTACAGTGTGGGAAGTCCAACTTTTGGTTGTTTTACTATCGGTCACCGAGTTGTCATCCCATGTCGCGGTTTCGATGTAGTTTGACGTCGAAGTTTTCGTCGGTTTGTCGTCGTCAATGTCCTCGGTTGGGATTAGGCAAGTAAGCTGTTGGAGCATTTCCTCGTGATTCTAAAAAATACAAAAAACTAATTTGTCGACGTGTTTTAAACATTTTAAAGAAATGAAACTCTATGTGACTGTAATTTGGGATGCTGGGATTTCAACATTTTGTGGATCTTCTTTCACTTTGATTTGCTTTTAGTTCTGTAAGTCTCGTGCAGTATAATAAGAATTCGATATTGCTCGATTTACAAGTTGTTTATACTTCAAAAGGATTTGTCTTTATTCTAATATTAGACTTACCGCGTTCCCTTTGCAGGCAATTCTCTTTGTGCCATCTAGACCGCAGTCCGAGGTCAGTTCGAGCGCGGATTGCTCTGGGATATACAAGACGGTTAAGGAAGGAAGTTCGGTCAATAGACATCCTCGGGGTCCTGCTGCCCATGAGGGAACTGCGTATGTAATGTTAACAACTCAAAATCAAAATGTTTCAATTTGAACGTTTTCAAGGAAAACGATAGGTCGACAAAAAATGCTGAAAAATTACACTACATGATATGCATAAATCAGTAATTTACGCGTGGTTTGTTTGCTATAGAGTCATGTTACATTTAGCGTGTTTATTGCCATTTAGCACCATCAACGCTGCGTGTTTAACAACAACAGCTGAAATATCATATGCTTTTTTTTTTTTAGTTTGTTAAGCTACTTTCCATGTCAGTTATACAGATATGGAAAATTTAAAATTAAAAAAAAAAAGTCCAGATGATTGGAAGTTACCTACTGGAATTATGCCAAACTGTTCGGTTCGGTAATTCTCCTTTGACAAGTGAAATATTATTGTTAGGTAAGATATGAATAACTGATTATCCTGAGTTCTCAGTATTTAAATTTGTCATTGGAGAATACCTACATGTAATGCGTTTTATAAAATTTTGCCACTATCTGATGATTAATTCCTTCATTGTACCAGCAGCCAATCAAATTCCGAGAACCTGTCTAGTTCCACCAATGGAAACCGTTTTATACTTGCTAAAATTTAACAGTGATTAAACACCACCTACCTTTTTCGAATACGTTTTTTGAAGAAAATTTGATATTAAACGAAACGGGATTTAGACACTTATAAAATTTAAGTTATCTTCTTCAATATTAACAATTAATAAATCACTGTAACGTAGTTTTCATTAAATAATTACATAAATTAAAATATTTTGACGTATGATTGTCAATTTGAAATGTAAACAAAAATATACATGGCTGAACGAAAATCTGTAGTAGGCCGGGGTGGTCTCCATAGTAACGCCGCTGTTTGTAATATAAACATTCAAAACAGTTTGTGAAAAATTCCGCGATTTAAAATGTCACGCTTTGGAAATTCTAATATTGTGGAAATTGATCAAGAAATTGAAAACTGTACTCCCAGGACTACAAAGAGGACACATATATCCATTTGGAATCAGTTTAGTGCCTTTTATGAAGAAAAAGGGTATGTTTTAAATGAAACAACTTCAGTTGAAAACCTTGCAAACATTTTGAAAGACTATGCGTTTAATATGAAAAAAGTTGATGGAACAGATTATAAAGAAGGAGTTATCAAAACAATGTGGAATATAACGGCCAAGCAGTTACAACAGCTTTATTTTGACAATTATAACATAGTATTTGATCCCTTTAAAGACGTAATGTTTCGACAAGCAAGAAATGCTCGAGATGCAAAGCAAAAATTTTTAATAAACTATTCGCTAAGAGAACAAGCGCCATAACTACAAATAGATTATTTCTAAGTTGCAACCGATTTTGGACCAAGAACAGCAACAAACCATGGTATAGTCCTTTAGGTAGAAATGAAATTTCAAAGTGGACAAAAAATGCAGCCAAAAAAGTTAGACACAAAAAGAATAAAAATATCAAATCACTCTAATCGAGCAACTGCAGTAAGCAATCTTTCTTTCCACGGTGTTGAAGAACAAGAATTAATAAAGATAACGGGTCACTCTAATGCAAGTTCTATAAAACCATATTTGCAGCTAAATCCCGACCATCATTTAAATATTATTGAGAAAATGAGAAACATTCATTCTGAACAGATTCTTGCCAGCAGTAGTACTCTAGCTCCCTCAGCCACAACAACTATAACTTCAAATTCAGCAGTTGCAACCACCTTAAGCAATGAAAATCTACCACCACGTGAAGTGAAGCAAGAAAGACTCTAACTCTGTAATTTATCAAAATGGCAATTTCTTTACTAATTGTTCAAACTTTAGGCCTGCTTAAATGTTAATGTAAAAAAATCAACATTTAATATTATTATTACGTTTGTGATGTTTAGTTTAATTAGTAGTTTTGTGTTGTTAAGTACTCGTAGTAGGTGTTCTTTTGTTAATAAAGCAAACGTTGAAAAATGTGTGTTTTCAGGAAATAATCATTGGAGAATACCTACACGTAATGCGTTTTATAAAATTTTGCCACTATCTGATGATAAAAAGCAACATCATCAATTACGTGACGTTTGGAGACATTTATCTATCGAGGAACAGATCCGTCAGGCCATTTTTATCATATCGCACAACTTTAACATATCGATCCGTTGGGACCCCATCAATTTCTCACTTGAGACCCCGGATATAAACACAAACGACTGGAACTTTATAAATTTGACAACCAATTCATAATAATAACACCGAAGTGAGATTCCAATCTAAGTCGTTTTTCATATGTTCTGAAGTATCCAAAACATATAACGGTCACAATTATTCTATTTGATGGTAAGTATGATGTATTTTGAGCATATGAACCATTAATCTTTCGCTAGCGCGGATTTAAATAAATGGGGCCACTTACTTGGCAATTCGCAAATGAAAGCAGCCACTTCGGGTCCTCCACATGGAAGGGCACGCCACAAAAAGTCCGCGGCCGGATCCATTACGGCACAGAGCGACTGGCTGTCTCCGTTTGGCAACGATTCCTGCCAGTGTCCCTCGTTTGATAATGAATGGAAATCACTGAAAATTACGGCAACATTCAAACATTAGACCGAGACAGCGACAAATTAGAAAAAAAATTACGTCCCCACAAAAAAGGACGGTTAAATTAGTGAAGTGGTGCGTTTTAATTCAACTGGGAAAGACTTCGTTAATAGTCACCATCTGTATTTTTCTCCGGGCATTAGAGCAGGTTTTTGCCTTCTGCGGGTGGATAAATTTACTAGAGTCTGGATGTATATCTGGCTTAATGCACTCACGGAGATTACTGTAGAAAACATTTCTTTTGTCAGCAAATGAGAGAGGGTGGATCGATTATTTCACCCGGATAAAAAATGAATTGGTAATTTAGGATTCATCTTTTCTCTCCATTAAACATTGAGATTCTAGTACAGCAGGGACGCTTTGAATTTAAAAATTATCCCATTTTCTGGGGAGTTCTCAAGGAATTTATTCATAAAGGAATTTTATGACAACGATCTTTCTTACGTAGTTACTTTTGGGTTAGTACACTGATTTAGCAAAGTTACTATATGGAGCAAGGTCGACATTTAGAAGAAAAGTAAAATCCATACTTACGTCCACATAAAGTTGGCCTTTTCTGGCGATTTTGACAGTCCGATCCATACTTTCTCCGTGATATCCAACTCTTTCAGATAAGCCCGGATGGCGTCGTATTGAGATGTATTGTCAGCTACAACATAATGAAACTATAGGGTAGTTTGAATAGAATTAAATTGATTAACTTTGTGGGTCCTATATTCTTTACCTTTATCCGTTTAACTTTTAATACGTATGATTATCTCAATGTCTTGCTCCTTAGGGAGATTAGCAGGACACAAAGGGATTATTTTTGTGTTAATCCATGGCCAGAACGGTATAATGCGGATGATATTTAATGAACTTTTGTTAATTAATTACTAAAATTTGCCAGAAAGCCTCTATAACCATTTTGAAAATGTCATAGGATTTTAAATTCTACTGAAAAGTCTCTGAAAAGTGTCAGAGGGCTCTACGTTCCCAGACTTGTTTTGATTGTCAGATGTCTCTAGTACTGTTTTAAATGGGCCAAAGACCTCTAAAATGATACTGAGAAGTTCCAGAGCCCTTGACAACCGTCTTAAACTTTCCCAGAACTGTTTTAAATTGCCAGAGTTGGCAGAGGTCTCTAGGACCGTTTTGAATGTGCCAAAGACCTATAAATGCTACTGGGAACTTTCTGAGAGGTTCCAGAACTCTCTATAACTGTCTTAAACTTTCCCCAACTTATTTTAAATTGTCAGAGATCTCTAGGTCAATTTTGAAAGTTCTATAGGACTCTACAAGGGTCTTAAACCTTCCCAGACTTGTTTTTAGTTGTCAGGGGCCTCTAAGACCGTTTTGAATGTGCCAAAGACCTCTAAATGCTACTGAGAACTTTCTGAGAGGCTCCAGAGCCCTCTATAACTCTCTTAAACGTTTCCAAACTTGTTTTAAATTGTCAGAGACCTCCATGACAAATTTGAGAGTTCTATTGACCTCAAAATGCTATTGAGATCTTTGTAAAAAGTGTCAGAGGACTCTACAAGGGTCTTAAACCTTCTCAGACTTGTTTTTAGTAGTCAGAGGCCTCTAGGACCGTTTTGAATGTGCCAAAGACCTCTAAATGCTACTGAGAACTTTCTGAGAGGCTCCAGAGCCCTCTATAACTCTCTTAAACGTTTCCAAACTTGTTTTAAATTGTCAGAGACCTCCATGACAATTTTGAGAGTTCTATAGACCTCAAAATGCTATTGAGATATTTCTAAAAAGTGTCAGAGGACTTTACAAGGGTCTTAAACCTTCCCAGACTTGTTTTTAGTTGTCAGAGGCCTCTAAGACCGTTTTGAACGTGCCAAAGACCTCTAAATGCTACTGAGAACTTTCTGAGAGGCTCCAGAGTCCTCTATAACTGTCTTAAACGTTTCCAAACTGGTTTTAAATTGTCAGAGACCTCCATGACAATTTTTAAAGTTCCATAGACACCAAAATGCTATTGAGATCTTTGTAAAAAGTGTCAGAGGACTCTACAAGGGTCTTAAACCTTCCCAGACTTGTTTTTAGTTGTCAGAGGCCTCTAGGACCGTTTTGAATGTGCCAAAGACCTCTAAATGCTACTGAGAACTTTCTGAGAGGCTCCAGAGTCCTCTATAACTGTCTTAAACGTTTCCAAACTGGTTTTAAATTGTCAGAGACCTCCATGACAATTTTTAAAGTTCCATAGACACCAAAATGCTATTGAGATCTTTGTAAAAAGTGTCAGAGGACTCTACAAGGGTCTTAAACCTTCCCAGACTTGTTTTTAGTTGTCAGAGGTCTCTAGGACCGTTTTGAATGTGCCAAAGACCTCTAAATGCTACTGAGAACTTTCTGAGAGGCTCCAGAGTCCTCTATAACTGTCTTAAACGTTTCCAAACTGGTTTTAAATTGTCAGAGACCTCCATGACAATTTTTAAAGTTCCATAGACACCAAAATGCCATTGAGATCTTTGTAAAAAGTGTCAGAGGACTTTACAAGGATCTTAAACCTTCCCAGACTTGTTTTTAGTTGTCAGAGGTCTCTAGGACCGTTTTGAATGTGCCAAAGACCTCTAAATGCTACTGAGAACTTTCTGAGAGGTTACAGAACTCTCTATAACTGTCTTAAACTTTCCCCAACTTATTTTAAATTGTCAGAGATCTCTAGGACAATTTTGAAAGTTCTATAGACCTCAAAAAGCTATTGAGATCTTTGTAAAAAGTGTCAGAGGACTCTACAAGGGTCTTAAACCTTCCCAGACTTGTTTTTAGTTGTCAGAGGCCTCTAGGACCGTTTTGAATGTGCCAAAGACCTCTAAATGCTACTGAGAACTTTCTGAGAGGCTCCAGAGCCCTCTATAACTGTCTTAAACTTTCCCCAACTTATTTTAAATTGTCAGAGATCTCTAGGACAATTTTGAAAGTTCTATAGACCTCAAAATGCTATTGAGATCTTTGTAAAAAGTGTCAGAGGACTCTACAAGGGTCTTAAACCTTCCCAGACTTGTTTTTAGTTGTCAGAGGCCTCTAGGACCGTTTTGAATGTGCCAAAAACCTCTAAATGCTACTGAGAACTTTCTGAGAGGCTCCAGAGCCCTCTATAACTGTCTTAAACGTTTCCAAACTTGTTTTAAATTGTCAGAGGCCTCTAGGACCGTTTTGAATGTGCCAAAGACCTCTAAATGCTACTGAGAACTTTCTGAGAGGCTCCAGAGCCCTCTATAACTGTCTTAAACGTTTCCAAACTTGTTTTAAATTGTCAGAGGCCTCTAGGACCGTTTTGAATGTGCCAAAGACCTCTAAATGCTACTGAGAACTTTCTGAGAGGCTCCAGAGCCCTCTATAACTGTCTTAAACGTTTCCAAACTTGTTTTAAATTGTCAGAGACCTCCATGACAATTTTGAAAGTTCCATAGACCTCAAAATGCTATTGAGATATTTCTAAAAAGTGTCAGAGGACTCTACAAGGGTCTTAAACCTTCCCAGAGTTGTTTTTATTTGTCAGAGGCCTCTAGGACCGTTTTGAATGTGCCAAAGACCTCTAAATGCTACTGAGAACTTTCTGAAAAGTTCCAGAGCCCTCTAAAACTGTCTTACACTTTCGTAGAACTGTTTTAAATTTGCCAGAGGCTTTTAGAACCATTTTGGTGCCAGAACTCTCTAAATAATTTTGCAAATCTTCTAAAAATTGCCAGAAGCTTCTATAAGTCTCTTAAAGCTTGCAAGAATTGTTTAAAATTGTTAAAAGCTTCTAGATCCATTAGAAAAGTGCCAGTAAATGCTACTAACAACCTTCTAAAAAGTGCCAGAGGCTTCTAGTCATGTCGAAATTTGGTAGAAGCATTACAAGTATTCTAAAGACCATTTGGGCACCTTAAGCTAAGTTTTCATTTGACTGTGACATTTTGCGCACGACCTGTCACAGTCTAAGCATAATTTAGCTTAAGTGCAACTCGCTATAAACCATAAACTGAAATAAATTCTATACTGTATGTTAAACTGTAAAACACATAGAAGAACGTAACAAAATCGATGCAGTTGTCTGAAAGGAAAATTCCGAAAAGTAAAATTAATGGTTCTTTAGCGCTGAAGATAAATTTCGCTGAGTGGATAAAAGATCGGAAATATCAGAAGTCATATACGTGACATTTTTAAAGCTGCAGCTTTTTGACGATGAAAAAGTGGTCTGCGAAAAACGTCCCCACTATCCCGATACGTTTAGAGAGGTCCTGTGTGAAGTGAAAAATGTCTCTAGCAGAGACAAAGGGAAGGGTGCGTGAAACAAAGACGGTTACAAGGCAATTTTCCTAATGTCACTTTACACATCTAAAGTTTG
This sequence comes from Ips typographus, assembly GCF_016097725.1. Classification (NCBI taxonomy): domain Eukaryota; kingdom Metazoa; phylum Arthropoda; class Insecta; order Coleoptera; family Curculionidae; genus Ips; species Ips typographus. The sequence goes on along the minus strand of NC_138430.1, from coordinate 7,119,671 downwards.
CCCTGAAGATAAGCGCAAAAGCTTTTTGCGAAAATTGGCATGGTGTTTTAGTAGTTATAATGTCATTCCAGACTTACACGTAACTCGATAATGATAATAATTAGTGTTATGTGTCTCTTCTTTGCCAGGATGAAATTAGATTATAAATATTTTAATTCGTTGTGAATATCATATTGTGTTACATTATGTAGGCGTAATATATTTTTGCTTTTATATCCACTACCTGGAATTATTGCAAATGTATGATATACGATAACAAAGCGTCGAAATCCGTTTATGCATGTGAAAATATAAAGCGCTCCATTAATATCCATCGGTCTGTCCAGTGTGAATTCATATAAAATGAAATTTTCAAGTAAAATTAATCTAGTGTAGGTTGTTCATTACAAACAAGAACATCAAGTTAGGAAAACAAGTTTTTTCAATTCAAAGCCAAAATGCATTAATTTTATTTCGCTGAGTAATCAAGACCTTGTCAGTGGGTTTGAGAGTAATAAATGTAATACCAATTTTACCCTCTATTGACATTCTGAAAATCTCGTTAGCGAGGAGTATCCTGATAAATCGTCGATGGAAGTCGGTGTCTATTCGTCTTTTACTAATGAGAAATTGATCTTGATGGAACTTTTGGAAATTTTCTAGGCATCGACGATGATTTCTGGGCTGAAAAAACACGTTTTTCAATTTGGTCGTTAAAATTTCAAAGCTGAAGGAGCATTAAGTAGGTCAAACGAATCCCATCGGAATCGTATCCCGAATGCAGGTTGCACCCTAAAGTGTCTATTGACTGAGAGCGCCCTACATATGTATGAAGGCTCTTCACGCCGAAATGGAGTTTTGGCTTAATTTGTAACTCTCGTCCCGTAAATAAGCTTGTGCAGGGATAAATTGGAGTGATTTTACGGCTTTAAGTATTATGTTAGTGACAATCACACAAAAGTATAGCTATTAAAAGATTTTTTAAATCCTGTACCATCATCCACTCAAAACCCTGACACAAAGTGCTCTCAGTAGCTATCCATTAGCATGAAGACTACATAACGATGCGTCATTTACGAAAGTACCCGGATTATCTACATAAGTAGAAAGCGGTAACGCATACTCTATCATTTAAATGTTGGTGACAACTCAACGTTTTGCACACTCGTTTAGACTAGCAAAAGCACGAGCTTTTGCTTTAATATGTCTCGTCTTTGCTAAGGGCATCATTTATTCGAAGCGAGTTTGTATCACAGATCCAGGATTATTATTGTTATTAAGGTGCAGAAACGTTGCCAAAACAGCTTGAAAAAGTGAGGGTACGACACCACAGAATGAATCAAGCAGATGATGTATAATTTCAGAAACTGCCAAATTGCGTCATCATGGCGTTACAGTCATAATCAAAACGAACAGGACCAAAGTAAATTGATATAAGCATTAAAAGTGGCTAAGAGGGTTTCAAAACAACTCAAATTAAGTATGCAAATAGAGCAGAAACTTTCACGTAATAAAGCTTGAGATCTGCTGTCATTTGGGGTCAGTAAGGGAGACGGGAGGCGCTAGACAGTCAGAAGACTCCGTCTCGTGCCACAGAATTCAGCAACCCGCACCGGGTTCGTAAATTAAAAGTGTGTTAAGTGTTACTTTTGGGAATTATGTTTGATGGTTTAATTCCGATTAACTAAATTAATAAACCGATCATTTTGTCATTTAGTTTTGTGGTTTGTGCTGGTTTGATTCTACCTTTGAAACAAGATTTCGGTAAAGGCTTTTATTAATAGTTATTTAACCAACGAGTGTATTAATGAAAGCGATTAATAATCGAAATGATTATGAATAATAAAATTGAGATTATTAATAGCTAATTATAAAAAGAGTTGTTTACAAAATATTTAAATGTTTATAATCCTAAACAGTTTGAATAAAAACTAACTGTCAGTGTCATTGTACAGACACCTTTGACAATGACAGTGACAGTTAGTTCTGCCGATAATGGTGGATGTCAACTAAAGAATGTGCGTCTATTTCTCTCTGTTTCATGCAAATAAAAAAGGATAGAACTAGACTAACCACAGCTGCTAAACTAGCATGACAAAACAAATGGCGGAATAAAGCATCTGACAGTTCTAAATGGTCACGTGACAATATTGAATTTCGCTGGCCAACTTGGAAAAAAAATTGTAGATGAAGTAGCCCGTTTAATTTAGAGTGGCCTTTGGGCTAATGATAGGGCCCCACAACGGTAAAAACGGCGGACGAGTCCGAAAAACTACACGAAACATTTGTCGAGATTTATAGGCCGCATGGAATTACCGGACACCAGTTTTATGCCATTTTACCCTCCCAGTTTCGGTATACTCGAGGGCAATTTTGCGCGGGAATAGTGAAGTTATATATTTATGAAACTGTAAATTGCCTTGTTGCGTTTTACTTTGATTGGCATCGAACCCCTACAACTTGTTACGCTGTTGATGTGAAATTTGTGTCGGTTATTAATGTGGAATGGGTATGTTACGTACAAATTAATTTGTTTTCCTGCTTTTACACGACGTAAATATTTGACAGTTAACTGAGTTAACAGGTCAAGCAGGTTTTGACACATGTGACATAACATTTTATGCTCGCAGACAGGGCAATCTCTAACTGGTTGTAATTGGTTGAGTGGTCACGTGACAGTGACATTTCCTGACTTTTAGCCAATGACTGCATACAGTAGCGGTAAATCCAAAACCGACAAAGACAGAACACGCCCAAAAATTTTAAGTAGGCCATAATTCTGGATTATAATTATTTAATTAACTTTGTTATTAGAACATTCCTAAATATTTCCATTTACTTTTACATATTTAGTTCGGTTTTTGTGTAATTTGTTTTAAAACTTGAATAATAATAATTGTTTTTCGTTGACTAATCGAATTCAGGAACACCTCTGTATTGTGGCAAACTTCAACTGTCAAATACAATTACAATCTAACCTCAAAATAAATCTGCTTATTTATGTAGTTCGTGTTTAGTCCTACTGAACGATAAAAAAACAATAATACAGAGCAGTAAGAGTGATGATCATAATAAAAAGCAAGTATTATACCTCAATATTGTAAGATATTGGCAAAACAACAAAGAATGACTGTTTTTACGCCATAATAGAACCAAATCTAACATGTAGAGAGTTCACATTACATCCACATTGAGAAATGCTGAGATACAGTTAAACTGAATGGAAAGGTAAGTAATATCCTGTTAAAGGCAAACAACACCATAACTTATTGTGTCCAGGAACCAAAGTAAGATTTAACAAACTAATAAAGGACTGCATTGATGATAATAAGGTTGGTACTAAGATGAATGTTTGAATAACAAGATATGATAAACCAATGCTTGTGCGTTTGTTTGCCAAAATCTTAAAACATAGCTGTCACTGTCACTGTAATTGTTTTTGTTTACTTTCAATTTGAGAATTGAGGTTAGATTTTAATCGCAGATGACAGATGAAATATTACTACAATAGGGACTCAACAAATAGACAGAAATCGGAATGTAAATAAATTAGAAATAATCCAACAACAAAATTAATTTTGTCGACGGTATTGAATACTTGGCTTTTGGCAACAGCGCGCTGAAAATATGGCCTACTTGATATTTTTTTCGTTGTCTGTCTTTGTCCCGCGTATGCACTAATGTACGTTTCTCTGTCCGTTACACGGTTTTTCTATGGTCGGTTTTGGATTTACCACACCTGTATACATATTTCTGAGGCCGCATTCGTTTTTACGCTCCATGGAGCGAGCAGACGTCAGAATGACGTAATTTGACAGTTGGTCAAATTATGGTTTTGCCAAATTGCGTCATCGTGACGTCAAAAACGCTCTATGGAGCTTGAAAACTAATGCGGCTTTAGACTAGGAGATTCTCTCTGCAAACAGACCTATTATTGCTACAGACGTGTGATAACTTTGTCAGTTTTCTGACCTTTAAATGATAAATCGACAAAATCATGATTAAATTCTTTCTCTAGAAAAATATGTAAATAAATGGCATTAAAATTCCTTAAGGAACGGTTATACATAGCAAAAAACGTCTGGCATGTTATATTTAGGCTGTAGCTTTATTGGAAATGGTAAGGATTTTGATTAATTATTTCTTATACGAATGCAAACGTTACTACTGGTATGGTTTCCAGTAGATTAATTTCCTAACTGACTTAATTACGACCATAAGATCGATTATGTTCACGTAATAGCATACCTCCGTTCAGTAATATCATTTCCCAGGAATAGGGCTGAATATTTCCGGTAAGCGTATACGATCAATATCTAATAAACGTGGGACCATTAGTGGTTCGCCTCGGTTGTCATGTATGGAATAAGAACGTGGAAAAAAAACCACCTCGTAGAAACTGACATATTTGCTTCCATCTAAGGAACTATAAAATATCGAACGTGAAGGTCAAATCGTTATTTTCTCCGGAAATAATAATCGTTTCTCTTTTTCCCTTTATTGAAGGCAATTGGCACAATTTATTGCTTTTTCTTTTACCCCTCTATTGTTTCCGAATCACTCTGTATAATGGGGTGGTTTATGATTATTTTAAAAAGCATGCACCCAACTAATTTACAGTTTGAACCTTCACGCCTTGCATGCAAATTTCCACTTTTATTTATTTATTTAGTTGTTTTTTTTTCTGTGCCTCAAAAGCAAAATTATCACCCCGAGTGGAAAAAAGAACCAAAAGTTCCTACGACGGGAGATTTAATTATGCTTTTCCCTTGCCAAATTTGTCGAGGGCAAAGTTTTTATTTATGTGTCGTTCCAGAAACGTTTAAATTTGATTTTTTTTTACTCGGGTGCTGTAAAGTGCACTTTTCTGCACTCATTGTGTTTGTTGTATAATTGGTTATTTTTCAAAAATATACATTTAAATAAAAAAATAATAACTGATGTATATTTGATTTATTAATTAAGAACACACTTTACTGAATTTTAGGTTTAGTTTCATCTGTTTTTTCCCCTAAAAGTAGGTATATTTTTTGAAAATTTTGTAGTGGTATACAGGGTGCCAAAAAGAGCATTTGAAAGGCTACAAGATGCTATACTTGTTCACCCTGTAATTATCAAAAAAAAGCTGTTAAAATGAAAATTGTCAAGTTCACTTTTTCATCTAATTTATAGTGTATATTGTTCAATTAACACGTAATGACAGCTATTACTCACGAAGTTTGCGTAAATCATTTTGAGTGAGTAATAGCCATTGCGTGTAGAATACTATGCTTTTTCTACGACTACAGAAAATAACACCGCGCCTTTACACACAAATTAAACATATCAGCTGACAACTTGACAGCTATTACAAAAATCAATGTAAATCACACTGGTTTTGGTACTTTTCAAGTATGTTTCGTTGTTTTACACCTCCATGGGATTGAATTTCTGACGGCCAAATGTCATAACTGTCAGAATTTTACTCATAAATCTATAAAATACTTTTGGCACATTTTAACAGTTTTGTGGTTTTACAACTTTATGGACAGTAATTTGACGGTTGTCATATTTAAATAGACTGAAAGTAAGTCAGAAACATTCAACCAAATGTCAAAAATGCATTGATGGAAGTATAAAATGCATTTAACCAAAGTTAAATTGATTGTTACTTTTCAAGTTTGTTTCGTTGATTTGTACCTTTATAGGACTGGATTTGAGTGTTGTCGGGCTTAGAACAAAACAAAAGGCAGAGCTGTAACCTGTAATTGACAGCCTAATGACATAACTGTCAAAATTCTACTAAAAAATCTATGAAACACGTTTGGTACTACTTATGCTGATTCTACTGGCGTTTAAAGTGTTTTGTGGCTTTACAGCTTTATGGAGAGTATTTTGACAGTTGTCATATTTAAATAGACTGATGTTACAAATGTCAAAGATGTATTGATGGAAGTATAAAATAGCCTTTAACCAAAGTCATGTTTTGTACCTCTGATACGACTAAATAACAATTTTCAATTATAAACAGAATAATTGTTGTATTCATTGTACGAGAAAAAACCTGCGTACGTGACAATTATTGTTATGGAGTTCAAAAAAATGGATCAAAGGACAATAAATTTCCGATTTCAATTTGGTGCTGTAGCGTACGTACTAAATAAAGAGGGGCCCGTTAAAATGTCATGCAAATTTCGGGGAACATGGTTAAAACAAGTTTTGAGCTAGACAAGAGGGACAAAAATTGTCGACAACCGATGAAAAATGAATTTAATTAATGATTGGCCGGGACGTCGGCCTGGAGGGCTTTTTTCATTGTATCGGTTATCATTGCCAGCGTTATAAAACATAACGACAGACTTTTTGTGTCTCTTTTAAAATATTGTCGCAAATAATGTGAAATTCCCGGGAGAATATTCATTAAATATCCATTTAGTATTCGGCGAGGCAGTACAAAAAGAATTTTTAATTTAAGCCAATAAACAGGCAAAAGATTGGACAAATTTGGATGTAATGTGTAAAGTTTCTTTTTCTTTTGGTAGTTTGGAATTAGTTTGAGCTAAAAACCGTTAAATTAAGTAATTAGCATAATGCAGCCTTAGAGAGCAGCGTTAACGCCTCTTTACGAGTCATTACTAATCTTAAGAACTTTGATTGTTAAAAAGTATTATTTTGTTGTTATAAATGTTTCACCAATTCAAGTGACTTGATCAATTAAAATAGGCTAATTAATTTCAGTGCTTGTTTGCCGCTTTGCAGTTGCCACGCTAATTAATTTTACTCCCGCCAGTGCAATTTCAAACCGAAAAACATTTTCTTGCTAATCACCAGGCTTTACGTTTGTACGTTTCGCTTTTAGTTTACAATACCAGCTTGTACAGACCACTCTATCTCGCCGAGCTTTGCCTTAACGCCTTTTTCAAATGCGGGAAACCGTATTCGCAGCAGCAAAATTGGCCCTTGTGTTCGTTTAAAGTTCAAAAATAAATAAGGCGGCATCTTAAAAGCATATTTACGTCCCCATTTTCAGGGCCCCCCCGTTATTAGATTTCGTAATATTCCTGCCCCGACCCCCTCGAATCTTTAAAGACATCAGACGGGATTTTTAGCGGAATCGAGGGCACCGATTGGGCCATTGGATTTCTCCTGGGGCTACGAATTCATATTTCAAACCTAACGCTCTCCGGCTTTATTTTATAGTTCTCCGAGGAAATTCGAAAGACGAATCTGGCCATCCTTTCGTTGATATATTTGATCGGTAACGTGTTAAATAGCTTGGAATTACCCTGCTTTTGTCTCTTACAGTAAATAATTTTGATTTATTTGAAAACTCGCATCCCTCATCGCACTATATAATAAAGTAGTTTTTACAATTTAATTGTGTCTATATTTTTGGAAAATACTGCTAATGAATAATGACTACCTGCATCTGTTTATATGGTAATCAAATACATATACAATTTCAATATTATAAATTTAATGCGGTATATTAACAAGGCCGCGCGCAAATATGTACCTAATTTGTATTTCTATATGCTGGTTTATTTGCCGTCTGAATGTTTGATTAATTTATAAAACCTACCAAATAAACATACAAATTAACTGAATTAAAGCAATTTTGTTCTTCTAAAAAGTACCAGAGCCCTCTACAAGTGTCTTAAACCTTTCCATAACTGTTTTAAACTGCCAGAAGCCTCTAAGACCATTTTGAAAGTGCCAAAAACTTCTGAATGCTGTTGAAAACCTTTTAAAATGTGCCAAAGGCTTCTAGGACCATTTTGAATGTTCTAGAGACCTCTAAATACTACTGAGAACCGTCTAAAAAATACCAAAGCCCTCTACAAGTGTTTTAAACCCTCCTAGATTTGTTTTAAATCGCCAGAAGCCTCTAGAACTATTTTGAAAGTGTCAGAGACCTGTAAATGCTAGTGAGAACCTTCAGAAAGGTCAAAGGGCTCTCTACAAGTGTTTTAAACTTTCCCATAACTGTTTTAAACTGCCAGAAGCCTCTAAGACTGTTTTGAAAGTGCCAAAAACTTCTAAATGCTGTTGAAAACCTTTTAAAATGTGCCAAAGGCTTCTAAGACCATTTTGAACATTCCAGAGACCTCTAAATACTACTGAGAACTTTCTAAAAAATACCAAAGCCCTCGACAAGTGTCTTAAACCTTTCCATAACTGTTTTAAACTGCCAGAGGCCTCTAGGACCATTTTGAAAGTGCCAAAAACTTCTAAATGCTGTTGAAAACCTTTTAAAATGTGCCAAAGGCTTCTAGGACCATTTTGAATGTTCTAGAGACCTCTAAATACTACTAAGAACCTTATAAAAAATACCAAAGCCCTCTACAAGTGTTTTAAACCCTCCTAGATTTGTTTTAAATCGCCAGAAGCCTCTAGAGCTATTTTTAAAGTGTCAAAGACCTGTAAATAAACTACTGAGAACCTTCAAAAAGGTCAAAGGGCCCTCTACAAGTGTCTTAAACTTTCCCATAACTGTTTTAAACTGCCAGAAGCCTCTAAGACTGTTTTGAAAGTGCCAAAAACTTCTAAATGCTGTTGAAAACCTTTTAAAATGTGCCAAAGGCTTCTAAGACCATTTTGAACATTCCAGAGACCTCTAAATACTACTGAGAACTTTCTAAAAAATACCAAAGCCCTCTACAAGTGTCTTAAACCTTTCCATAACTGTTTTAAATTGCCAGAATCCTCTAGAATCATTTGGAAAGTTCCATAAACCTTTAAATGCTATTGAAAATATTTCAAAAAGTGCCTAAGGCCTTTACAAGTATTCTAAACCCTCCTAAATTTGTTTTAAATTGCCAGAAGCCTCTAGAACTATTTTGAAAGTGTCAAAGACCTGTAAATGCTACTGAGAACCTTCAAAAAGGTCATAGGGCCCTCTACAAGTGTCTTAAACTTTCCCATAACTGTTTTAAACTGCCAGAGGCCTCTAGGACCATTTTGAATGTTCCAGAGACCTCTAAATACTACTGAGAACCTTCTAAAAAATACCAAAGCCCTCTACAAGTGTCTTAAACCTTTCCATAACTGTTTTAAACTGCCATAGGCCTCTAGGACCATTTTGAAAGTGCCAAAAACTTCTGAATGCTGTTGAAAACCTTTTAAAATGTGCCAAAGGCTTCTAGGACCATTTTGAATGTTCCAGAGACCTCTAAATACTACTGAGAACCTTCTAAAAAATACCAAAGCCCTCTACAAGTGTCTTAAACCTTTCCATAACAGTTTTAAACTGCCAGAAGCCTCTAAGACCATTTTGAAAGTGCCAAAAACTTCTGAATGCTGTTGAAAACCTTTTAAAATGTGCCAAAGGCTTCTAGGACCATTTTGAATGTTCCAGAGACCTCTAAATACTACTGAGAACCTTCTAAAAAATACCAAAGCCCTCTACAAGTGTCTTAAACCTTTCCATAACAGTTTTAAACTGCCAGAAGCCTCTAAGACCATTTTGAAAGTGCCAAAAACTTCTGAATGCTGTTGAAAACTTTTTAAAATGTGCCAAAGGCTTCTAGAACCATTTTGAATGTTCCAGAGACCTCTAAATACTACTGAGAACCTTCTAAAAAATACCTAAGTGTCTTAAACCTTTCCATAACTGTTTTAAATTGCCAGAATCCTCTAGAATCATTTGGAAAGTTCCATAAACCTTGAAATGCTACTGAAAATATAATAAAAAGTACCAAATCTACTGCAAAAAAATTGTAATTTACCTCGTTCTGTCGTTATTGCGGTCCTTTTATGAAAAGCTGTAATGTTTTGTTCGCAAAAGCGTCGCACAGTGTGAGATATTGCGTAATTCAGGCAAGCGGTAATAATTTTAAAATCTTATATTGCACCACCAAGACTATTTGGACAATTTCCAAATGGAGCACTCTGTGATTTAAACTTATTTGAATAGATAAAATGCTGTATGTATGGGAGGTTTAAGCTATTAACCTTTTTGTTTAATGGAATATAGTTGCTAATCAAAACTATGAAAATTTAGGGGATGTTTGGTAGGACCCTTAAATTGGAAAGCTGCCAAACCAATGTTTCATTCGTACCGGCCGGAGTCCATTAATTTCAATAGGTTCGGTCAATTGCAAAATCCAATTTTAATTCTGCAGCGTTATTTCTATGTTTTGTTGGAAAGCAAAGTCACCCCCAGGTGTAGATTCGATTAAACGATTTCTGTTTCAAATACATTTTACAAGTTGATTTTCTAAAAAAGGAAAAAGAAGACATTTATTCGAATAAATCTGGAATAATGACGTGGAGCAACAGCGACACTGGCTCATCTCCATACTGTTCAAGTGGCATTTATATTCGAGATGTGGGAGAAAAACAAGACGTATAGAGCGACAATTGAGACCGTTCCTCCCGGTTTGGTTCGTATCCATACACAGGAGAAGAGAAATTCAATTTCCTAGTTTTTGCGCCAAAAAACATGTATCTGGGACACGTCACTCATAGTTTGAAATGCGAGAGCATTTGCAACTATAGAGGAAGTCACCAGTTAACGTCTTCGTGTAACAAAAAACTTTCGTCTAAAAATTTAAAATCTACTTTACTCTCCTTTGAACACAAGCATTTAAACGCGTTATTTATCTTGCCAGACTTGTCGGCTCTTCACTAATTGAACGGCCGGATTCGTTCGCAATAGTAAAAAGATGTGCCAGGAGGTTTCCGATTCGAAAAGAGCACGTAATTTTATTTGGCTGACCTAAAAACTTTCCGAAGCACACACACACATATAAAAGATTTAGCCGAAGGTATAGACGTAAAGTCTGCTTAAGGTATCAGAAGCTCGAAACGTACGAAGTACGTTTCATGGAGTATTAATGGAAAATGTGTTGTTTGGTTTACTAGTTCACTATTTTAAATTTGATTAAACAAAATCCTTGACCAGGCAAATCAGTTTGCTGGAAATGATCTTTATTTATTAGACGGAAAGCAATAAGGGATCCGCAACAATAAATTTGCTTTTAAGCTGCAGGGCGTTTCTAATACTGCTCGAATTTAATGGAGACATAAACCGGTTGGGAATGATTTAGAAAAGTTGGTCGAGGGATACTTTCGTAAAACAAACACAAAGTTTGCAAAAAAACTTTAATTTTTTGTTTTCCCAGCTTAAATACGAACTGGAAACTCGCTCTCGGAGTAATTAATATGTATGTTGCATGTGTGGAAATGTTTAATGAATGTCTTATTTTACAAATATTAACCGCATTTCGCACACTCGCTTACTAAATAGTCTCTTCGTCCGTAAAATATCCAGATGAAATTAATTATGGAAATTTTGGAAAGCGCGCAATTTGCACAAAAACCGCGTCATAACAATATCAACTGCACTTCTATTGTTTCCACGTCGGTTACAATTTTGCGGTATGTTTAAATTTATAATTTTTAAATAAATACTCCAAAACAACCAGATTACAAAATTATGCCGTAAATTTAAAGTGACTATAGTTACACTAACTTTACCTTTGTGCTTGGAAAGTTGCCTGAAACTTCCACAAACGACCCAACTTTGGCTTATACGTATATGGTTCTGATGGGCACGTCATTGTCGTTAATGTCCAGGATTGATTATCTCCAAGTACCTCGTAATGAATTCGGTTGGGCTCTATTATTTCTTCGGAAAGTTTCTGTTTCTCCTTTGAATTCCACTTACTCTAATTATCTCCCGTGGTTCAGATTAGTTATTTGAATGAGCTTGTTATTCTGATTGTACAGGACTTACGTACTAGGATTGTTATGTAATAATAAAACATAAATCCAAACTTTTCGTGTCTTTTGTTAGTCTAATTTCACATTCATACACTCTTTTCACAATAACAAAAACTTTTCCATACTCGACTGCTTGGCCGAAAAGTGTCGCTTTCCGTACTTATTAGGAAAATAACTATTTTACGTAAGTATTGACATTCAGTCGTAAAGAAATCTCGGAAACTAGTAACTAACTACTCTAAATTTGTAAGGGAAACCTGGATAAGCCCAACTTAATTTTCTAGTCAATAATTATAAAATTTCCCATCATTTCACTGATCAACTAAAACAGTCGGTCTTCTTGTATAATACTCTTGTAGTAGCAAAACAACAGGCATATTTGGCACAAACATAAAGAAGCAAGACAAAAGAGACTATTAGAGCTTCAAGTTTCGTGTCTGCGGTTTTATGAGGGTGTTTACTAATTCAAGGGCACACATCTTCAGAACGTTACAACTCTATACGGCCTGTATGTACTAAAATGCAACATTATGCTCGTACAGGGCGTTGAAATATAATTTAACGAGTTTGTGCGCCTTACTAAAGTATTAAATAATACATTTGAATGTTTTCTACTATATACTGAGAGTCCTGGGAAAGATGTGCAATATGGGAGGTTGCAGCTTCACAAGGAAAGGGAGAACAAAATCCAGTGGCGTGTGCTTTCCTTCATTGGTTACTACATTTAGGGGCTTTGACGAATTTACAAAATCATAGTACCAGATTCTATAATTGATTTGCAGCATTATTGCCATCTTGCAAATTTTTTTTATCTTTAACCGTTTTCGAGATATTTGACAAAACTTTGAAAACGGATACTTGAATTATCAAAATTGAATAAGTTAAATAAGTTCACCATTTGTTGACCTACAGAGTGGGTAAATCACTCAAAATAACGCTCTTTAAGTCCTCTTTCCTGTCATACCAGTCACTTAGGTCGGTTTTTGTAAAATATATACAGGGTGTGGCAAATTACAGGGTCGTGTTTGTTTGTCGGTCCCTGACAGTCTTTAGGGGATTTCGAGCTATTTCAAAGTTACACATAAAGATTCTACGGTTAATTCTGAACAATTTATCTCTCTTGTAAAGTTTTCGTATCTTTCACCGTTTTCGAGATATTTGACAAAAACCAGTACGTTGACCAAAACTTTCAAAACGGACACTTGAATTATCAAAATTGAATAAGTCCGCCATTTGTTGACCTACAGAGTGGGTAAATCACTCACAATAACGCTCTTTATAACGCTCTAAATAAGTCCTTTTTGCTGTCACTTCGGTGGGTTTTTGTAAAATATATACAGGGTGTGGCAAATTACAGGGTGTGGCAAATTACAGGGTCGTGTTTGTTTGTCGGTCCCTGACAGTCTTTAGGAGATTTCAGCCATTTCAAAGTTACATACAGGTGTGGTAAATCGAAAACCGTGTAACGGACAGAGAAACGTAGGTAATTGCATGCGCGGGAGAAAGACAGAAAACGAAAAAAATATCAAGTAGGCCATATTTTTAGCGCGCTGTTGCCAAACGCCGTAAGTATTCAATACCCTCGACAAACTTACTTACGGCGTTTGGCAACAGCGGGCTAAAAATATGGCCTACTTGATATTTTTTTCGTTTTCTGTCTTTGTCCCGCGCATGCAATTACCTACGGTTTCTCTGTCCGTTACACGGTTTTCCTATGGTCGCTTTTGGATTTACCACACCTGTATAAAGATTCTACGGTTAATTCTGAACAATTTATCTCTCTCGTAAAGTTTTCGTATTTTTAACCGATATTTGATAAGAACTCTTTTCAAGGAAGCCACTCAAAGTAAAACTCGTTGGGTCTTCTTAACTGTCATACTGAACAGGGTGGTTTCCAGGAAGATAATACAGGGAGACCCAAAGTGGGGTGTTATGGAATTTTGGCGGCCTTTAAGGGCCTGAATTTTTTGACTTACAGGATGTGCAAACCAATTAAAATAAACCCCCTTCAGTCCTCTTTCCTGTCATACCTGTTTGGTGAAATACATCAGTCTGCTGTGAATACAGGCCAATGGTAAAACTGCGCAGGAAAGCAGAAAACTTGAAAAAGTACAAAATCTGAGAATTACACATCAATCATCAAGGTAACGCAAATTTGACAGTAGTCACGTGACTGCTTTGTTTCTTAGAAAATCATTCAGTAGCTGTCAAATGACGTTACATTTCCTTGAAGTTTTTTTTCATATTTGTCGTGAACAACTTTGTGACATGTGTCAGTTTGCCGGATGTGACGTAGTTTGACTTCATTTTGATAAAGTGACCATCAACTTCATCTTTGTCGCGTGTACTGAATTGCAAATTATTCCTCTCTCTTCTATTTTTTTATTGATAGTTTTGAAATTTACCTCGCCTAAGTAACGATCATTTGGAAATGATGAAATTACCTGTGACTAAATTGGCGTGGTGAAACTGGCAAACCGCATCAGCCTCGTACCAGGAAATTCGATCTCGGAAATAGCGGTAGAACACGGGGAAACCCTCCTCGGGCAACATCCACGTATTGCTGATGTTCACCTGCAAATTAAGCGGAAATAGTTAACGTTGTTGCATTTAACTGCCATTCGACTGATACAGTTTCCTGACGAGTTATAGATCCATTAACGAAAACAACTATACAACTGCTAGAAAACCCTGGAACAGCCTGGTTTTCCAACTGCTTTCAGAACTTATATAGGGCGTGCAGTCATAAAACCCGGCTGGTGTAAGCTTTCCAGTATAATACGCTCCAACAGTGTTGCGCTGCTGGTTTTTATGGCTTCCGGTACACCGACCAAGCCGATGGAGGTAAATAAAACATGAACGAAAATCTATTAAAATTTACATCAAACTATACCGTAAAGTTTTTTGAAAAAATTACCAGCTTTCTAACTTACTTCGGTTAAAACTTTCTGCCTCCGAGGACTTAACTCGATAAATTCCCTACTAGGCCCATAGTCTAATGGCTTTTAATGAAATTTTAAATTTTCAAGTTTCTTGTTAAGCCGTCCAACTTAAAACAAAACAGACAAGTCTAATTGGATCTTTAAAGTTTAACGTGCTCCCAGTTGGAATAGCCGTCAGCTATTAAAATTTTTAGTTAGATTTCTTAAAGAAACGGATATAAAGTCTTAAAACTTTTAAGGAGCGCAATTATAAGTTGTCTGCATGCGGCCAGAAATTCAGCCAGCTGTAGCAGGTATCTTTATTAAAATGTTCCACGTAAAAAGTCTGTACGTTTTGACAAATCGCCCCGACCTTAATAACGCTTATGTCGGATTTATGTCCGTGTTTTCTTCATATATTACGTTTCGGTCCATTCGTTCGGCCCTGACTCTTGGGAAAGTGGAAAATATAAAAGTTGTGTACGATAAAGCCTGACAAAAATTTATGGCAGCATTTTTAAGTCTAGAAATATATTCTTCGTATTTATTACTCTAAACTGCAAAAAATTGTCAAATTTAATCAACGTAAAAGTTATACTTCAGACCGTTCACGTAAAATGGTTTTTTTTTTATAACTGAGGGTAAACGAAATAAAAGTTGTTTTTCTTTTTTAGATAGACCACGTACAGGCCGCTCCTTCATTAAAAAAGAGACTAATTTGATTTAGTCACGGAAACCTTAGTTAGTAAAATTTTATACACTAAGTGAAATAAATCCAAATTGGAGCTGTTACAAGTACAAATTACCCAACAAAATGTCTCAAAACAGCCAGCCAAACAATAGAAATTAAAAGGTCGCATTTTACACCGTTGTTTGACACGTCAGTAAAGCGCTTTTACGTCCTTTGAATTTAACTAAAGCCTCTTTTACGCTTTTGCTTTGTTGGGCGACAGCCTCACAACGGATTCTATTAATTTCTTCGCTATCCGCCATTAAACCGGGAACATTTGCTTGGTCCTTTGTGCCCTTTTTCCGAGTTTTCCAAAGTGACGATTAGGCAAATATCGAACGGGGCCGCCAGCTACAGTAGCGGCCAGTTCGGGCTGCTTTTATTAATTGTTTTTCTTTTGACACCTACGCGAAAAACCCAACTTACCTGGTGAATTTAAGTTTAGAAGGCAAAATCAATTTAACCAGCTTATACTTTTGACGAAAGAACGTTTTTGAGTATTCGGCAACGTGGCAACACTGTGTGTTTTTAAGGTTAGCAAAGGATAGAAACAGATTGGATGACAATTGACATTGACAGTGTTTACCGATTTGACAAGTCTCACAAGAGTAAGGTTAAGCTGGCAAAAAGCAAAATATAAAAACCTTCGGAAAAATTAAATCAGTGTTGTTATGATTTTACTTCAATTGTGCAGGTGTTGGTAGTGATTCTGGACTGTGTGTGTTATTTTCCTTGATGGTACCCCTGCAAAGTAAGGTAAGCAGCAACCAACACTCTGTATGTCACATGAAACTTCTATGAGCCGCTGTTCTCCCTCACTGTATTGTTTAGACATTTTCGGTTACCGAAAATATGAAAAGCACAAATACAAATCACACAAAATAATAACCTAATCGACAAATTTAAGTTGCAACAAGACACTCGAAGAAACTGTCAACAAACTCAACTGCCGGCAGCGTCAACGCCGAATTTTCCCGAATTTTAACGAAAATTCCGTCTTGCTCAGTTCACAACTAATAGATAAAGAACGACAATTATTACGTCATTGCCGCTAGTCCTGGGATAGACTTTAATTTATGTGGTTTAGTTAATACGTTACTTAAAACTTAAGAAATATAGACGCTAAAAAATCACACGTAGGTCACGTGACCTTTGGATCATTAGATTTGAAATTACAAACCAAAAGAACTGTCAAAACAGTCATTTTTGACGTAATATTGACATTTTGCGTTTTGCGTTTGTCAGTTTATTATTCTTGCTATCCTACAGGTGGTCACGTGACCACTTTATTAGAAACTCCGTTTGACATCTTGTGATCAACTCAAATCAAATAAAGTATTGATGTTCTTGTCCAAAACCATCCAATAGTAAGTAATTAGGTAGTAACAAAAATACAATTTTAAACATTTTTCACTAGTAAATTTAAGGTTATAATATAACTAGCAACTTTTGTTATGGTAAACTAATCGGAATTAAACAAAAATCGCACTTGGAGCTGCGCTCGCTCTAATCTCAACGTTCAACCTTTACGTAATACACCGCTAATTCCTAATCTTCTTACTCGTTCCCAACTTGCAAATGTGCTGCACGAGATAGTTTGGTGAAACGGGGCACGAAAATCGGCATTGTTGAAGATAAATAGGGCGGCGCCCCAAAAAAAAATAAAAGATAAGCCACCGAAGGGAGAGGCGTTTTCATTTATCTTCATTGTTAACAGTTTATTGCCTCGTACGTTCACTAGTTATTTATTAACCTCCGGAAGCTAGGAAGTAAAACAATGCTCTTATTTAGTTGGGTTTAATGGGGAGATTTTGTTTTGTATTTCTGCCCGAGATATTCTTATTGGATTATGTTGGTAAGCACTGTTCTTAGTTTGTGATTGGTCAATAGATTGATGAGGGCTGAGAAATTTCCAAATCATTAATAATTTATCTACAATGTACAAGCTAAAAAAACACACAAACTAATCAAATATTGAATTACTTAACCAAAAAGCTAATAACATCTTTAAATAAATAAAACAGGAGAGATAACCTGTCTGGTTGTTAATATTTTATATGGGTTGCCGTATTAACTGAAGGCCAAAGTTCTAAAAAGCCCTCGAACATTTCGGGTTAACCGACCGACAATACCTTAATAATTAATCGATCCGGAAACTTGGCCCATTATTCATAGTAAACGTACCTGCCGAAGTAAAGTTTGTAAATAAGTTCACAAGTACTTACTCATTTGACCGTTTTTGGTTAATTTGAAATTAAAAAACGGGTTTCAATGCGGTTTTAAACTGACGATATAACGTAGTCCAAGACTGCTAAGGATGGCGGCAATAATTAAAGTTATGACATATTGTGAGTTAGATTGTACACACAAACCATACGGATAACGTCAAGGAGGGCATAATCCCGAATGGGGATAATTTATACGGCAACTAAAAACAAATTAGCAAACATTATGAGGGGTCGCGAATGGATGTCACAAAGATGGAAATTTATAGTTTGCCAGTTAAAATAAACATGAGGTTTTTGGGTTAATTTGTCTACCAAATATGCAACTAGACGTAAAAGGGTCTTGCGTAGGCAAATATAATACGTAATTTAAATTAAAATTTATATTTCGTTTTTTTTTTTCATTTTATTGCAAATTCAGTGTATTTATGTCTTTTTCTGTTTCTTTCTGCAACTGTCACAGTAGTCTTAAAAGACGAATTTCCTCGACTAAACCACTCAAACCAGGTTAAGAATAAACTTAACCACTCAATTTTCATTGACTTATGGTCTAAACCAAAGAATAGCTATTTAACAAGAAGAGACAGTTGAATAGGGAAAGCGAATTAGAGACAGATGGACTCTTCCTACCAAAGTTATCGGCTTTGATCGTTGAATATCAGGAGTTTCATTGGTTGGTCATTCAGGTTGTTGAAGAACGTTGCCATATCTTGAACTATATCAAATATTTGTTTTAAAACATCAGTTTAAAGTTAATAAGGATTGATATCTTCCTTTGATTAGGAGGCGATCTTAAAACCCTTTGACTCAAAAGAAGTAAACAATGATTATAAGAAACTAGTTTATATTTGACTCTTGAAATTGGATGCAATTTTTATTTCAAAATCAAATAAGATAAGAGACAACCGGCAACATGATTCCTACCAAAGGCAAACCGAGATCAGCCAAAAACATCTCCCCCTTTTTGTTAAATAGCTATTCTTTGGTAATGTTTTGTTTTTTTTCTACCTCAAAGGTACCTTGATGTAAATACCGAGGGGTAAACCACTGGGGCATTATAGTGTACAAACTGGAGGAATTAGTGGGTTTACTTACTAAGAATAAATAGGCATTACTGGGCATTAAATTAGTATTATTAATAAAATTCAAAAGATCTAAATTATATAATAAAACAAATTATCATACAATATTTTTTTTTACATCTACCATTGAAATATAAACATAAATAAAACAGATAAAGTTTGGTAAATTTAAATAAAATCCGTTGGAAAACAAGGAAAAATTATGAATTTTGTAATTTTACATTCAAAAATTTTTACTGTCTATAGCGGCGAAACCGTACATCTAATCAATCAACTTTATACGTCAATAAAAAGCTCATTTCATTAGCTATCCAATGACATATAAAAGCTTATACAAAGTGTAGCAAATAAGCTAGTTATTAACGATTGAACAAAAAATGCATCAAAAAAGTCATGAAAAAAATGTGTCAACTTTGACGCCCTCTAGTGGCCAAACCGTCTAGCCTGTCAACCCAAATAAGAATACTTTTAGAAAGTTCATTTCATTGGCTATCCACTGACGTATAAAACTCTACTAAAAGTAGTGCAATTAAGAGAGTTATTAAGGATTAAACAAAAAATGCTACAAATACACGTGTGTTATTTACGGTTTAGTGACAGGATGCACCACAAACATTATTTGACTGGTTAAAGGCTAATTTGACTATAGAAAATTAGGAAAACACGGTCACGTGACTTACTAGATCTACCGCGACGTAATGCTTGGAAGTTTGTTGAAAAACTGTTTTTTGCAAATGGCAATTTTCGTAAAGGTCAAATTTGCCTGAAACACCGCCACTATCCTAATGGGTTTTGCGCGTTAGATTGGCCAGTTAGTGCAAGCGAAAATCGACCTTAATGATTGTTTCTACAATTTTGCTACTACCCTAGATTTGGCAATCAATGGTTTGTGCCAAAGATCAGGGCCGTATCTGCCCGATTTAAAAAAAATCCTTTAAAGATATTAGAGCGGTAACAGTCAAGGAAAACATTTAGTTAGCTTTGGAGCCCTCTGGCGGCCAAACGAAGCAACCGATCAACACAAGCGGCCATATTTTTTTGAAAGCCCATTTTATTTTCTATCCATTGACATATAAAAGTCTATATAAAGTGTTGTGTGTGACAATAAAGACAGTTTTGACTAAATTTGACAACTACTACTTTAACCTTCATTAATTCGGTTATTTTGACAGTTACAAGGTGGTTCAATGTATCAATTTAAAAAGTGATTTTTTTAAATAAGTGGCGTAATACAAACTTTTAAGAATGTGTTTGACTTCCGGTCTTTTTTTTAGAACTGATTTTTGACCACACTGTATTATATATTTTGACGTTTTTCTGCACCCATTCTTAGAACAAACCTTGTCTAACATGACAAAACACAAAAACCAAGAAAAAAACTTTTCCTCATATGTATAAATTAAAAATGTTTTGGAGACCGAAAATATCCAATTTCACATAAAATGGTAAATATCTCAGAAACGAATACAGATAGGTATAAAAGGAAATATGTCTAGAATTTGACATAGAATACAAAAATGACAAAATATATAGGGTATCTCATTCCGGTTACTTCGTTGCACGCAAATTTTCTTATTTTTACTTTTTAGGTTTTTTTAGACTCTCCAGTTTTGATAATTCAGGAAGTTAGTGGAAATTGTTAGGCTAGGTTAGGTTAGGTTAATTACTTTTTCTTAATCAATCAGAAACTACTTCCCGTGCTAGGATTTAAACCACAAACACAGACAATCCATATTGCTTGTACTGACAGATAAAATCATAAAACACTATTCAGGTGTATTTTTGCTGGCGCATTTAATTTAAATCCGCCTTGATAATCCTTCAACCGCCTAGTTGCAAGTTAAATATCGGATCCCATTCATCCGGTCCTCTTTTGTCCTATTCTTCCCCACTTTTAATCCACGCGGATAACAAACGCTTTGCAGCTTAATCAACGTCAGGTAATTCATCATCAGCGAAACGTAATTACGGCCGTATCAAAGTGAACGCATTGTGCAGTGTGGTCGAGGAAAAAAAGTGGTCGAAACGAAACATTATTGTAATTTTCGCGCCGAAACTATTCCAAACATCCAGAGGATCGGGATGCTCGATTCCCCATTCGTTTAATTGTGTGGAAACGGGCGCATCTGGAGAAAGTTGATTTTTACCGGGCGTAATTAGGTTTAATTAAATAGTAGCGTGCTTGGAGGAAGATAAATAACGACAAGTTGGGAAAGTTTTGGTAAAGGCAGGTGCGAGTTCGAAAAAGTAAATCCATTAAGAAAATTTGATTCAAAATTGTAAGTTTAGATTTACCGTTAATATTTACTGGAGCCCCTTTTGTTTCACAGTTTTGTTGTCGTAGCTATACTACTTGGAACCTAATTGCTGAGAACACTTAACCAGAACTCTCGTCTCTTATCTTTACTAATTTGTGCACAGTAACTTTAGAGCTACACTATACAGCTAAAAACTTCTTTACGGTATGTAGTAAACCATAATACTACATTAATGAAATAATTACACGAAACTTTTCCGGACAGTAATCAAAAATGTACGGCTTTGAAAACTGTAGGCAGCAATTAAACTTTGCAGACGCAATTTCAGTGTTAACGTCGCAACATTTAATCTGAAAGAGGTCGCAAAATCCTCCCTAAAATACCCGGAGACCTTAATTTTATATTCAAATAACAAACATCCTAACCGTCTAAATTATCTCAGGCTATATTTTGATCCCGCAATCATCTCGAGCTTATTAAGTATAAATGGAAAAGGGTGGCAAATTACTTTAGAAAGTTTTACTTTTAAATACGTACTTTAAACGATTACACTGCAACCCTATTCAGTACAAAAAACCTGAATTGGAAAAATATCGAAACTTTTTAAACGTTTTTCCCTGGCTAGAGATGCTGGAACTTCTTAACATGGAGCAGTGTCCAGGTTCACGAAAATCCAGACCCGCCGGCAAAGTTTCGGTAATATTATGTCAATAAAACTTTTCTCATTTATTTTCCAATTCCGTATCAGCCTTGTCAGTTCGGAAAACTCAGTTTCCAACTTTGGTCTGTTTCTGTTGTATAGTTCGGTGCTGTTAAAAGGTTCCTTTGATTGTATATCTTTCGGAAAATCCTATAAATGTATTTTCTCCACTTTTTTGCGAACAGGGAATTTTAAATTGATTATTATTCGCTATCTGAAAGTTATGATAATAATTCAGTTACGAGTTTAACAATGCTCCTGAATTGTACGGAACAATTCAAAGTGTACGGAAACAAGGAAATGCACTAAGTCGAGGATATTACACAAAATACACATCGCGTAAGCTTGCAGATTTAGGGCTTTGCCTATATTCTGGGGGTGCCTTTAAATTTGATTTAAAACCACAGAGAAAGGTAAAATTTGTTACCAGCACAAAATACGAACCGCACACGACTATAACGAAACTCAAACAAAATTGGTTATGACATCACATAAAATTCAATAAAACTATATTATTAGGTTAATTTCACGGCCGTTAGGTTGGTAGCAAGAAGCAATGTTGTCAGGTTTACACATTTTTATTGCCACCAGATTTTTGTCGTAGTATTTTAGAGATCTGTAGTGTACAGGGTGTCCATTTTACGAGCTTCACCATAGGGAACTCGGTTAGGAAGTTAAAATGTTTTACTAATTTATTTCATAACATAACCGAAAACAAAATACACTTTACCATTGTCTATACAGGGTGGTCCAGTTTTTAATGTCAATAATTCACCATTCGATAGCCCATCAAAAAATAAGTTGACATGCATTATGTCATTTTCCTGAAAAATGCTTTCTAAGGAAAATACAGTCCATATCTCAGTTTAAAAAACCTTTTTTTGTCGTAACTGTCAGACCGTTGGACCAGTTGACATTGTCAAAAACAGTCACGTGACATTCAAAACGCAGTTTAAACTTTGGAAAATTTATAATTAAAATTTGGACAGCTGTAAAAACTTAAATTGCAAAATACACGTCACGTGACTTGGATAATTCAATTTTTCAGCTTGCAACACTGTAAAGACCAGTTGACATTGTCAAAAACAGTCACGTGACGTTCAAAACGCAGTTTAAACTTTGGAAAATTAATAATTAAAATTTGGACAGCTGTAAAAACTTAAATTGCAAAATACACCTCACGTGACTTGGATACTTCAATTTTTGAGCTTGCAACACTGTAAAGACCAGTTGACATTGTCAAAAACAGTCACGTGACGTTCAAAACGCAGTTTAAACTTTGGAAAATTAATAATTAAAATTTGGACAGCTGTAAAAACTTAAATTACAAAATACACCTCACGTGACGTGGATACTTCAATTTTTGAGCTTGCAACACTGTAAAGACCAGTTGACATTGTCAAAAACAGTCACGTGACGTTCAAAACGCAGTTTAAACTTTGGAAAATTAATAATTAAAATTTGGACAGCTGTAAAAACTTAAATTGCAAAATACACCTCACGTGACGTGGATACTTCAATTTTTGAGCTTGCAACACTGTAAAGACCAGTTGACATTGTCAAAAACAGTCACGTGACATACAAAACGCAGTTTAAACTTTGGAAAATTAATAAATAAAATTTGGACCGCTGTAAAAACTTAAATTGCAAAATACACGTCACGTGACTTGGATAATTCAATTTTTCAGCTTGCAACACTGTAAAGACCAGTTGACATTGTCAAAAACAGTCACGTGACGTTCAAAACGCAGTTTAAACTTTGGAAAATTAATAATTAAAATTTGGACAGCTGTAAAAACTTAAATTGCAAAATACACCTCACGTGACTTGGATACTTCAATTTTTGAGCTTGCAACACTGTAAAGACCAGTTGACATTGTCAAAAACAGTCACGTGACATACAAAACGCAGTTTAAACTTTGGAAAATTAATAAATAAAATTTGGACCGCTGTAAAAACTTAAATTGCAAAATACACGTCACGTGACTTGGATAATTCAATTTTTCAGCTTGCAACACTGTAAAGACCAGTTGACATTGTCAAAAACAGTCACGTGACATACAAAACGCAGTTTAAACTTTGGAAAATTAATAAATAAAATTTGGACCGCTGTAAAAACTTAAATTGCAAAATACACGTCACGTGACTTGGATAATTCAATTTTTCAGCTTGCAACACTGTAAAGACCAGTTGACATTGTCAAAAACAGTCACGTGACGTTCAAAACGCAGTTTAAACTTTGGAAAATTAATAATTAAAATTTGGACAGCTGTAAAAACTTAAATTGCAAAATACACGTCACGTGACTTGGATAATTCAATTTTTCAGCTTACAACACTGTAAAGACCAGTTGACATTGTCAAAAACAGTCACGTGACATTCAAAACGCAGTTTAAACTTTGAAATTTCAATTACAATTTCAAATTTCCGTTCCGACGTTTCGGTTTTTAGTTAGTCTTAGTTTTGACATTTTTGAATAGGCTAATTTTTCTGGATTACGGTGATGTGGCATATGATATGCTTCGAATAGGCAATTTTTTGAAAATAACAAAAATTATGTTTTAATTAAGGGTATCTTGAAAATCTCAAAAAATTTCTTCACGTGACATCATTGACATTTTCAATCCAATGATCATGTGACACTGTTAAATGACGTCACGAAATCCCTTCTGACTTTCTAATCAATAATTGTTGATTGGTGTTAATTTATTGCACTTTTCTGGTTTTTAACCAGATCAATCTAATCCAAAGTTGTCCTTTCCGCGGATCGTGTTCCTAATTTGTTTTTGACTTAACGACTAAACGAAACAAAGAGCAATTATTCTTTGAAAGTTGTAGAAGCTGGAAACACGACGTTATTCGATTCGAGAACTTGAACGTTTTATTAACTTTCTCGTATTAATTTTGTGCTTTCGCAGCCGTAAGCAACTAGCAACTTTGTAGTTTCGCAAAACCCGATTATGTTGAATTTAACAGACATCGTCTGCTTCCCGCAAGCGAATTTCTGAATAGCATCAGCATTTTTGGAGCGGTGATTTCCATTTTTTAGGCATAAAAAACGTCTAACGACGAGAGAGCCACTATCGCTCATCAAATCCCCTATTGTGTTAGCCAAAGCCGGCTATTCAATTTAGCTTAAGTGGGCAGCGACTTGTCCATTAAATTTCGTTGAAAAATTTATAAAAGGAGACTGCAACACCGCATTTTTAAGACAAATTTCCGAGAGACTGTTCTTCTGTTTGCAAAGTTTACAAAATAAACGCTTTTCATTCCCTTGTGTAACTCCAATTTGTCTCTATTGTATGTATGTAATACATATTTTATTTTTAAACTCGCTTTCTGGTGGATGACCAGTCTATAACAAAACAAGGTCACAGAGACATGACAGTCACACGCCCTTTTGGCCAACCCAACAATCGATACCGATTAGTTTTGCCATAGTCAGGGAAAAATCCTCCAACGTGAGTCTGTAAAAGCACGCTAAATCTGATTTGATTTCGTTAAAATCGGCGCATTGCAAACCAATTAGATTATCCGTTTGCTGCATCTTAATCCGAGGAAATCCGTAATTAGCGCTCTAGCTTTCCTGCCAATCAAAATGATAACCGCATTTAGCAGGAAAACGACATTTCACTGAGATTAACAAATTTCAACGTCTTCAACACTGCAAAACCCTTTAATGACTAATGTTTTAATTATGTACCACTCTTTCCGGTGTTGCGTGCCTGAATCAAATAATTAACCCAATTCAAATGTAATTGATCCAATTGATTGTCCTTGAAATGACCGTTACGTCAACGTATCCATTATTTCTCTTTTAAGTAAAATTTTACCGGATGGATTTACAGGCAAAACTGATTTAAGGCCAGTTGATTTCCTTTGGAACGGTTAAAAATATCAAAATTGACTGTTGTAGTTTTAAAGTAAGTTTACTCTCAGT
Source organism: Ips typographus (assembly GCF_016097725.1). Lineage (NCBI taxonomy): Eukaryota > Metazoa > Arthropoda > Insecta > Coleoptera > Curculionidae > Ips > Ips typographus. Next base: position 7,094,130 of record NC_138430.1, on the reverse strand, counting down.
GTTGGTAATATAATAATAAGCAACTGGCCTTATTGCAAACCTGATTTCAAGTCACTTGGTTTTTAAATGAAAACTAAGAAAGTTGGGGCTTTCCTTTTACCTGCGAATAGGGCTTCAAAAAACAAGGTTCAAGGTTAAATACAAATTTTTTGAAATATGAACAATAACGAAGATACAGGGTGTCAAAATTTTACTGAAAAAACGAAAATAAAAAATAGCTTTAACTTAATTTTAACTAACTGACAGGTTATTTCCTATCAACGCACATTAACAATTTTTTTTTTTAATTTTCTAACTTTTCTAGTTTTTGAGATATTTCAATTCAAAAATTGTGTCACTTTCTGTGAGTTTGCAGCGTTGTTGCTAAGTTTGAAGCCTTGTGAAGCTGTAATTTGCCCTCCAATCTAAATTTTTTTAATATCATTAGAAAGAGGATGAAAAATGTTACAAAATGTCGGTTAAGCGAATTTTATAACTTTTTCAGTTTTTGAGAAATTTCAATTCGAAAATTGTGTCACTTTTTGTGAGTTTGCAGCGTTGTTGCTAAGTTTGAAGCCTTGTGAAGCTGTAATTTGCACTCCAATCTAGATTTTTTATATATCATTGGAAAGAGGATGAAAAATGTTACAAAATGTCGGTTGAGCGAATTTTCTAACTTTTTCAGTTTTTGAGAAACTTCAATTCGAAAATTGTGTCACTTTTTGTGAGTTTGCAGCGTTGTTGCTAAGTTTGAAGCCTTGTGAAGCCGTAATTTGCACTCCAATCTAGATTTTTTATATATCATTAGAAAGAGGATGAAAAATGTTACAAAATGTCGGTTAAGCGATTTTTCTAACTTTTTCAGTTTTTGAGAAATTTCAATTCGAAAATTGTGTCACTTTTTGAGAGTTTGCAGCGTTGTTGCTAAGTTTGAAGCCTTGTGAAGCTGTAATTTGCACTCCAATCTAGATTTTTTATATATCATTAGAAAGAGGATGAAAAATGTTACAAAATGTCGGTTAAGCGAATTTTATAACTTTTTCAGTTTTTGAGAAATTTTAATTCGAAAATTGTGTCACTTTTTGTGAGTTTGCAGCGTTGTTGCTAAGTTTGAAGCCTTGTGAAGCTGTAATTTGCACTCCAATCTAGATTTTTTATATATCATTAGAAAGAGGATGAAAAATGTTACAAAATGTCGGTTAAGCGAATTTTCTAACTTTTTCAGTTTTTGAGAAATTTCAATTCGAAAATTGTGTCACTTTTTGAGAGTTTGCAGCGTTGTTGCTAAGTTTGAAGCCTTGTGAAGCTGTAATTTGCACTCCAATCTAGATTTTCTATATATCATTAGAAAGAGGATGAAAAATGTTACAAAATGTCGGTTAAGCGAATTTTCTAAGTTTTTCAGTTTTTGAGAAATTTCAATTCGAAAATTGTGTCACTTTTTGTGAGTTTGCAGCGTTGTTGCTAGGTTTGAAGCCTTGTGACGCTGTAATTTGTTCTCCAATCTAGATTTTCTATATATCATTAGAAAGAGGATGAAAAATGTTACAAAATGTCGGTTGAGCGAGTTTTCTAACTTTTTCAGTTTTTGAGAAATTTCAATTCAAAAATTGTGTCACTTTCTGTGAGTTTGCAGCGTTGTTGCCATGTTTGAAGCCTTGTGACGCTGTAATTTGTTCTCCAATCTAGATTTTTTATATATCGTTGAAAAGATGATAAAAAATGCTATAAAATGTCGATAGTATACACCCTGTATCTTCGTTATTGTTCATATTTCGAACAAGCGTCAAAGGAAGAAAAAGCTTTATTTTTTGAAGCCCTATTCGCAGATGAAAGGAAAGCACCAACTTTGGAATCACCCTGTATAATAATATACAACTTTAATGGTTTTCATCAATAAATTTCCTTCAGTTAGGAAATTTGTCAAGTTTGGTGACTAGGTGAGGTTATTGTGTGAAAACTGACAATACTGTCAAACAAAATTGACTATACATATTTTACTACCCTATGACATCAAAAACATTAAATACTGCGTTTTGAACGTTTTTAAATATTTACTTAAAAAATGGAGGTCATATCCTACTCGGTTATGAAAACTGTCACTGTCACTCTCTAGTTTAACTTTTTTTTTTGAATTCATCATACAATCTCTTAAAACTACTAAATTTGAATTTTTATATAGACTACTTCTTTTCAAAACTAAATTTGACTTTAAAAACATCCTAGAAGTTATTTAAATATTTTATAATAAAACGGATGTCATACACTTTGCGGTTATGAAACATAGTTTGTTAATACTTCACCTGACAATTGTGCAACTAATAAAAGTGTACTAAAAAGTTATGTAAATACTTACGGCCCTTGATTGGACGGCGGCAAAGAAGGCGGCAAACGCGTAGACGTAGAGCATGATGCGTCGATCGCAAAACGGCATTTCTGCGACGTGGCAGGATCGGAATCGCGTGCTGTACTGATAAAAGCATCGGTGAGAACGGTAAATAAGGCATTTTTAAAGCCCGCGCATTTACAGTGTGGATGTGTATGTGTCTTTGCTCGAACCGCCCGCCCTCCATCTACTGACGAACTGTCTAACTACAAGAACGAAATCGATAAGTTGTAATTCCTGCAAACAAATTAGAATAGGTTCATCCCACATTTTTCAAAATACTAAGTCTAACATTACGATTTAAGTTTCATAGTAACATTTAAAACCTCCACTAGATATGACGTAGACGGTTTTCAACCAATTAGGTGCGAGGAGCCATTTCAACTTTTTCTAGGCCCGCTTTCGTCTTGCCATTTTTGTCAATTCATCTTGACAATTGATTTCTATAAACATCTCAGTACTTATGTAAAATTGACATCCAGTGACATAAAAAAGTTGTCGTGTCGTGCTATAAAACGTGTTATTTGGCAACGTTGCGCTCTGCGGACTCGTGACTTGACTTTGAGGTTATAAATCAGCTAATCAACCATCAGACCTTTTTAGCCTTCTTTTTCGTAAATAAACTACAAATTCCGATATTTCAGACTAATCTTTCTGATTTATATGCATTGAAACGCAGTTATGTGGGATGAGCCCATTATGCAGTACGTGGAATATATTCAAGTCAATACTGTGTAACTATACAGGTGAGGTAAATCCAAAAGCGACCATAGGAAAACCGTGTAACGGACAGAGAAACGTAGATAATTGCATGCGTGGGACAAAGACAGTAAACGAAAAAAATACCACGCTGTTGCTATGTTGGATTTTGGCAACAGCGTACTGAAAATATGGCCTACTTGGTATTTTTTTCGTTTACTGTCTTTGTCCCACGCATGCAATTACCTACGTTTCTCTGTCAGTTACACGGTTTTCCTATGGTCGCTTTTGGATATACCACATCTGTATACAGGATGGTTCAATTGACACTGAAAGCATTCATGCAGGCTAAACACTTGTTTTGATATCACATCCTGTATTTATAATATTTCAACAATGTAATTCCCTGCATTTATTATCTTCTCAACATTCCTATTTTATATCCAACAGTACACTCCTTAGGGGGCAATTATAAAATTTATGGATTTACAACAATTTACGATTGCCGTAAATAATTATATTATCCAGATCGATTTGTTTATAAGCGATAATAAATTACCGCGATTTAAGAAACGATCACTTAGCAACCAGAAAAATAAATGAAAATTCGAATATAAGTAATCTGGCAGAAAATCGATTTTCTATAGCGCTCAAGTTGTTATTCCATATTGGGCCTAATCAAGTGTAACTAACTTTGCAATTGAACCAAATGAAGTTGCACTAATAGAGCGTCTTCACTTCACTAAGCTTCATTCTGATGTCTTTATTGGTAGTTTATTGAATGCTGCTTATTTTGACCAATCACAAACTACCTGCAAATGCTGCACATGTAGACTTGTGTAGAATTAACCCACTGTTCTATTTACGGAATTCAATCAAACCTCTATAGATAAACAGAGACATGCGAATTGGATGAAAAGCGCAATTTCGCTTTGAATACGTAATTCTTACTGGAAAACGCTTGCGCGGATAAACATTGAAAATCAGCTGTGTTTCCAATTTACGTTAAGAAAACAGCGCATAGCAACTCATCAGTTTTTCCATAAAATTTACCCCATCAACCGTATTTCGCTACAATTTTTTCGTAACTTTTTTAGCCTGCTAGTTTAATGCACAAACAATTAAAATGGATTGTGAAAATTTCTGGATCAAACATCAGCTGACAAAGAGAGCGCAGGTCATACGAGCTTTCCTAATGTCGAACGAAGACATCCAGTTCAATGCGGGAGTTTATCAGAAATCAGTAATGGAATGAAGTCTTCTCTCACTGGAGAGAGAGAGGGAAAAAATGTCGTGCATTGAAAGGTAAATTAGTGATGGTGGCAATGATTGAAAATACGCGATCCTCAAAACCAGGTAAGAGCACCTTTGATATTTTTATGACGTTTATTAATGGGTTAGCTGTTGCTCCATTACATTTTTTTATCTTTTAATAAAAGCCAGAAAAATTTCCTTTTAGCAGTAGTAATTCAACTTTTTACGTAGTAAATAGCAATATATGAATATTTCACATTGAACATTATCTCAGACGTTCAATTTTATCTGTCAAAATTGAAATTTTGCTTAAATTTGCAGTTTCAAGTTTTAACTCAGAAAAGTGTCAAGAGTGTGTCAAATGTCAAAGTTGAAATTCAGTGGCTGTATTCATAAGAACCAATCGATTAGCAATTTTCTTTTGAATGCACTGACACTGATCAAATAATTAAAATTATTCAAGCAGTCACGTGACTTCAATTAAGTTTTGAAACGGCAAGTTTAACTGTCAAAATTCAAATTAAATAAAACACCGTCACGTGACCTTAAAAAAACCTAATTTGCAACTGTCAAAGTTCAAATGTTGACAAGATAAAACAAAATTGACGTTAAAAATGGTAAATTAGACTGTTTGTAATATGGGTTTGGACCGTTTGCACGATAATTTGCATATAATCCTGTAAATCAATATACAGCAATACTTATCCCATCCATGCAGATGACCCAAATCAGTTGGAGAACAGTCCAGAATCATAAATCTCCTCATTTGACAATTGATATATGAATGCACCAGGGAATTTTACAATCCCTATCTTTAGCTTGTACAGGTGTGGTAAATCCAAAACCGACCATAGGAAAACCGCGTAACGGACAGAGAAACGTACATTATTGCATGCGCGGGACTAAGACAGAAAACGAAAAAAATATCAAGTAGGCCATATTTTCAGCGCGCTGTTGCCAAACGCCAAGTTATTTTGTCGACGGTATTTGAGTGATACTTGGCGTTTGGCAACAGCTCGCTGAAAATATGGCCTACTTGATATTTTTTTCGTCTTCTGTCTTAGTCCCGCGCATGCAATAATGTACGTTTCTCTGTCCGTTACGCGGTTTTGGATTTACTACACCTGTATATCAAGTTGCCATGTGATTAGCTGACAAGTGACCTGGGTGCGTCTTGAAATGACGGGAGTTATCAAAGAAAACTATCCAGAATGTAATGGAAACCTGCCACTGTCAGCTTTTTCTGTCACATTCTATCAAAACTTCTCTTATTGAGAGTCCAGCTCCCTGAGAAATGTTAAAATTGTTAATTTTGCAGTGTAATCGTTTTGTTAACCGCGTTATCAACCTTTTTTCAGTTATCGCAATAACAATAAACACAGAAGGCTCTGTAAACTAATTTCAGACAGCCAGTACCACCCAGAATCGTGTTTGACGTGCTTATCAGTCGTTTCCTAGTATTCTGTCGATATGCACAGCGGTACGACCGTCGTCCGGGTCAGTCAGATCGTTTCCCGTCACCGTGAAATAGACTCGACGCCACTTGGTGGAAACGCTGCCGTCTCGACGCCGGCGTCCCGACGCCGACCTCAACGTTTATAGTGCGGCCGCCCCAAGCATGTCTCACCACGTGGATAACAAAAAGCGTGAAGAGGACGAGGAAAGCGAAACACCACCGCCCCCGGACGGCGGCTGGGGGTGGATGGTGGTTTTCGGGTCGTTTATGATTCACGTCATTAGTAAGTACCATTTGCTGTTTTCTTAATGAGAGTAATAAACTTTAAATTTAATTTGTATTATAAATTGTTGGTGACAACAATAAGACACTGGTTAATCCCAAATTGCCTGTAAATGTAGCTTTTAAGTGGCAATAATAAAATAACACAATAAAGCTGTTCGGTAAATGAAAAGAATTAAAATGCCATCAATTTAGGTAGGAAGACTTAATCTTGAAACTAGTTTAATCCTAATGTAATTAACATTACACCTTATTCACCTCAATAAAACAAATTTAAATTTTTATCAGCAATGTAAGCAAAATGATATTTTGAATTTCTACAGCTGAGCAAATTTTTTCGTTAGTTAGTTGTCTCATTGTGGGAGAAAAAACACAAATATGTGTATACCTACCTATAATATTAATGGAATATTCATTAACAGAGGAAATTGTTAATAAAAGCAATATTTACAATAATAATAGCTTTATATTACCATAACATAAACGTATTATCAGACTTCGATATTAATAGTATGTTAGCTTTACAAATTATCTTTGTAGTTTAATCGGACCAAAAACCAAAAGAAATTCAAACTAACCTAAACATTCGTGTTACTTTGGTTGAATTGTAATCAAACTTTGATGTATCGTTATTAACTACCAAATACGTAAACGTGCATTTTATCTTAACATTCTTGAAATATCTTTCTTTTAGATACTTGGCACTATTAGAGAAATCTACAGTAAAAATCAAAGAAAATTGAAATGACATTACAACCGCAAAATTGACAAGGTTGCCAAATACAGAAAAAAACTTATTCCAGAGACTTAAACCATAAATTATTGAAAATTGCAACTTTATACCAATTTTGTTTGATTTTATCCTATAACAGTTTACGATAATCTACAATATTACTGACAAAAACCACACTTAAATGTTCTGATGCAGAATGTAATAATCTTGATAAACAGCAGAAAAATGCAGTCTTGGTTAAATTTAAAAAAATCAAACAAACTCATTGTGTCCTGTATACTTTAGTTTGGCCAGCGTCCAGCAATAGAGTTTTGTTAATGATCTGTATCAAATAATGCATTTTTATTTTTAGTTGTCGTTGGCAAAGCTCATCTGAATTAACACACAATAGGTAGGAATTTTTTGATACTTTGGTATTCGCCCTTCATTACAGAAAAACGTGCACAATGACCTACGATTGAGTTCAAGTTTGATCAAAAAATTAGGTCAACCAGGACGAATAATGGGCCACTTGAACCGTATTTTGTCTCATTAAATATAGATTTAAAACTACTTAAAGATAAAGAAGAACAAATCAGTACTGTTTGGATATTTGACACAAAAATCAATTTGTTAAGTAATTTTAACTTTAGTTAGTGTTTGTTCAGAAACTGTTATTATAGTTTTAGAGCACTTTGTAGAAATAACATTTATTTATTTCAAAACGTTGTTATCAATATTTGTTAATACTCTGTTTACTCGAAGACCATAATATACAGATTAAGACATCAATTTCGAAAGATATTTATTACATTTAATACTTGTGGATTTGTTTGAAAAGTAAAACGATGTCAGCACTTAATAATTCCACTGCAACAGTCAGCTATATCAGAAACCATTCAGAAACTTTATTGTAATCGGGATGAACGAGAGGTTTCTTTTTACTTAAGCGGGGTCAAAACCTTGTTATTGTACCAATGTATGTTTACCTATCGATTGTGTTTCTGTTTGCCTTAGATTAAAACCGTTTAGTTATAAGATGATAGAATAACTGATCAACAAATATAGAAATAACCGTATTTTTATAGCGGATGGAGTTACTTACTCTTTTGGGATTTTCTACGACAAATTCTTGGATTACTTCAAGGAAGGACAAGCCCTTACGTCGTGGATTTTATCAATCCTTGTAGGTGTAACACTGTGTTCGGGTAAGCTTAATAAGATTAAGGACTCGTTATTTTAACAAATAGTTCTGAAATATTCAAATAGAAAAAAAAAATACAAATATTTTCAAATCTGCGACAGTAGTTGTATGTTTTGATGTACAATTCGAATTTTATTATTTTTTACACAAAACAAGCCGATCTAAAAATACGTAGAATTACGCTTTTGTTAACTTAAAAATACATGCACGAACTGCCTTTTCGTTGTAAATGACTCGGATATTTTAAAATTAGACCAGTTTAGAAACACCAAATTTTATTTGACCCATATAACAGTTAACGCTGCTTTAAATAATATGATTTCAGTTTGTATGAAACCAGAATTTGTGTTATTACTGCTAAGTTATGTGGAACGTTTTGTTCTAGGTCCAATTTCAAGTGCTTTAGTAAACCGATGGGGTTGTCGTGCTGTAACAATAGCAGGGGCCATTCTGGCCTCGGCTTGTATGGTAGCGTCATTTTGGGCCACCAACGTCATGACTTTGTGCATAACAATTGGTATCGGAGTCGGTTTTGGTTTTGGCCTTATCTACCTGCCGGCAATCGTTAGCGTCACAATGTACTTTGAGAAAAAACGATCACTAGCCACTGGAATTGCAGTCTGCGGTTCCGGATTCGGTACTTTTATCTTTGCCCCCATTATCTCCAAACTGCTGGCAGAGTACGGATGGCGGGGCAGCATCTTGATAATAGCTGGAATTGTTTTGGAATGTATTCTCTTTGGAGCCTTGTTCAGACCGTTGGAGAACGAAACGGTGGACGAGAAAAAGGAGGATCCACTGCTCGTCAAAAGTTGCGAAGCCAAAGAGGACATTCATGTATCGGAGAACGACTTTTCTTTATATCCTCCAATGTATCATCTCAATGGTAATTTATTTTTAAATGAATAACCGCATTTACTCTTTTTATTTTATTAAGAAAATTAAGCTAATGAAAGTAATAATAGCTATTTATGTAACCAGTTACGAAAAGATTGATTTTGTGTAACGAATGAATGTTTTTGGGGGCGAGCGCAGCGAGGTCCTACAATTTGAATGAGTTACACAATAAGACATTTTCGAAACGTGTTGCATACATAATTTTTTCTAATTTTGACCAAAAAGCGGTAAAAACCATCTTTTAAAGTGATTTAACACAAATATTCACTTTCATAGCACCTTGTATAAACTGTGACAACGACATGTTATGATGGATGTCGCCCATATGTTTCTACGGAAATGCATAAAAACAGGGAGTGATGAAATGAACTTTTCATAACTAGTTACGAAAATGAAAACATTTTGTCACTCTAATCAGTTTTGAAAAGTGTCACTTTATATGCCAAAATTAGAAAAAGATTATTATTTTTAATTTTTGTCACCGCACTAGTCAAATGAAAAAAATACAAACAATGAAAGAATTGAACAAAAATGACAGTTATAGAATTGCAACTAAAACTTCTAACAGGCATAACTCTTGTAAAATATCTAATATAAACTGATTGACAGGTTCGAATCAAATGCAAAGACCCCACAGCGTGGCTCACTTTACTCTACCCAAGAGCTATAAACACGAAACCAACGGAAACGTGGGCGGGAAATTAAAACCGAACGACATCACCAGATTAGCGCTAAGTCAGCCCATGTTGACGCAATCCGAGAAGCAAAAACATCACCACCACTCGAAACACCACGGACCGTTACACAGACCGGACATATTCTATCAGGGCAGTTTGATGAACATTCCATCATACCGAAGCCGGTTGGATTTGAAGCCTGGCGAGGTCGATCGCAGACATTCTAGCTTCAGTCATAAAAAGCACACCGAAAGAGACAGTTCTAAACTATGCGGTTTGATACCGTGTTCAGCGGATACCAAAGACACTCTGGGCGAAATGCTGGACGTGTCTTTGTTCAAAGACCTCATATTTATCATATTCTCTATAAGCAACTTGCTGACCAGTATTGGATTCAATATACCGTACGTGTATATTGTGTCTAAAGCCAAAGATGCCGGTATTGATGCTGAAAGGGCCGGTCTGTTGCTTTCTATCATTGGGGCAGCCAACACTGTGGGTCGTATTGTTCTTGGCTACATTTCGGATAAACCGTGGATCAATCGGCTTCAAGTGTATAACTGGTGTCTTGCTGCTTGTGGTGTAGGTAAGTAATCAAGCTTTGTCCATTTATCTGCAAAATCAATCACTAATTAACAATTTTAGCTACTTTCGTCAGTGCCTTCTGTTTCGCCTTCTATTCACTAGCCATTTGCGCAGCAATATTCGGATTCACGATAGGAGCTTACGTGGGACTCACCTCAGTCATCCTGGTTGACTTGTTAGGGCTCGAACGTCTCACAAACGCCTTCGGACTGCTGCTACTATTCCAAGGGATAGCGTCACTTATAGGACCTCCAATAGCTGGTAAATAGTTTAGTAACCTCACTCTTTACCTTATGTAAAATCTGAATTTTAGGGAGTCTCTTTGACCTGACGCAGTCTTATCAATACAGCTTCTGTTTGGCTGGAACAGCCATCACTTTGAGCGGTTTGGTTTTGTTTGTTATTCCGCCAGTTCAGCGTTGGCAGCTCAGAAAATCGAACAAGGAATCTGTAGACGTAACGTAGCAGCTGGAGACTGATCTTATAATGATTTTTCCATACATATCCAAAACTATAGCATCAGGACTGATGTGTGTTTTAAAAAAAAAAAACTGACTGTTGGTTTGCCAAAGTGTGTATTATTGTAAGAAACTATAGACTCATGACAAATTCCATTATTTTCCTATTTAGTATTTATAATTAAATGTTACTCTTATTGATATATCTACTTTTAATCTTGTACATGTATGTATGTAATATGTTTTATAGCACCCTAAATTGCAGATTTAACGTCCCCTGCCCTAACTTATTATTATAAAATAAGTCAGAACAAACTAGAAAACTGTTTTTTACACTGCAAAATATAATCAACTAATTAAAACGACAATACCAACTCCAACATATACCAAAATTTATCATAACAGCATTTGCCAAAGTTTGCTACACGTAAACTATTACTTTTAAATAAATATTTCAATTTTGTATATTTCTGTATATTGTATGTTTATAATAATATGGCTGTGATCTGATTACAAAGATGATATATTAAATGTAGGTTAATGTCCTCCTAATTTAGTCCAGAGTTGTTATTTCCGAACCTACAGTGATCTCGAAATGTCCCCTAAGGTGTCCCCGTTTATACAGGGTGGTCCCGTTTTAAATGTCAATAATCCACTATCCGATGTCATTTTGCTGAAGAAGGCTTTCTAAGGAACATACTCCTCCAAAATTTAGTTTAAAAATTTGTTTTTTTGCTATAACTGTCGGACCGTTGGAGCAATTTTGAACAAGTACTTATGAAATGAATGCTCAATATGTGATGTGAATGACGTTTGTCAAACTTGTTAAGTGACGTAGATACAGGGGAATGATGCTCATTTTCCTACTCTATTTTCTGCGCTGACTGGACTGGCTATTTCCCCAAAATTACAGTTTTTTTATTTCCTTGTTCAATTTAAAGAAAGACGTATCTCCTGTAAAATTTTGATTCAAAACTCCTTTTACGAGATAACCCACTTATTACGTTTTAAAACCCAAAAAAGAAAATTGAACAAGGATTTTAAAAAAGAAATTTAAAAAATGTCCAGACAGTTATGACAACAAAATGATTTTTTAAACTGAAATTTGGGAGACTATCTTAGAAAAGCAAAAATGACATAATGCATGTAAACTTATTTTTTGATGGGCTGTCCCATGGTGTATTATTGTCATTTAAAACTGGACCACCCTGTATACTCTGAATAACTATTCAGCTTTGTAAACTGCGTAACTTGACATTAAGACAATCTTATTTAATATTTTTAAGACCAAAAAAACGTTTGATAAACCTAACTGATTTTTTTACTTTGTGGGAATACTTTAAACATAGTAATTAAAATAATCATCAACCATAGTTGATGGGTGCAAGGTCAAGAATTCATTTAAGTACTAATGAGTACGTTTGAAAAACAATAATTATACAATATCTACCAGAACATTGTTCGTTTACAAAGGTTCAAAAACAATTTTTCTACAACTCGTATAGAAAATATAACTTTCCTCCTTTACTTGAGGGATAAAAATGTCACTTATACTCCCTAGGAAGTGAAAAAATCTTCTTCCCTAGGGAGTAAACCAGTAAAAGTGAAATCATTGACAAACATATCCTTGGTAACAATACCTCCTCTTTCATCCAGATACACAACATTATTAACATAGTATTTAACTGCTGTTTTTTTTTCATAAAACATAATATTAGATGCACAACTCTGAAGTGAACTGCACATAATTATTTTGTTGACTTTATGGAGGACCGTTTTAAAATAGTGCAGTTGTTCAGTATTTGAACCTCGAGCAAAATCAAAAATAATTAGCATATTTGTTGCTCGAAAATAGATCGAACTTTAAAGACCAGAGGCGTGCAACCACTTTCATTACTTTTTTTTTAACGAAAGATTCAACCAACAATTACTTATATTGATGAAAAGTTTTACTTCAATTTCCATCAACATCTAAAGACACCATAACTATGATTACTATTAACTAAAGCTTTTTTTTACACATCTACGCCTCTGGATTTTGGAAAAAACATACTCTTACGTGTGGTTAACAAACACTACTTCTTCCCAGCTTCCAAAAGTTTACAGAGCGGTTTTCAATGAATCGTTGCCAAAGAACTGCTGAAAACCTAAACAAATTAGTGAAAAAATTCTTAAGCAAAAACGAACTGTATGATAATGGTACATCTACAGATTGGGAAATCAAACCATCCGAACTGGGTGGTTTTGGTATTTTTGCTAATCGAGACTTTAATGTTGGTGAAGTGATCCTAACAGATTGTCCCGTTATTATTGGTCCTCGATGTGCACCAAATTGTCCAAAAGTTTGCGTCAACTGCTTCAGGTAGGTGGTATAGTAAACTTTACCGTTCCCAATACAAGTTTTGTAGTAAAGGAGAATTGAAAAGTTGCAAAAAAAATTGTGGCTTGCAATTATGCAGTGATGAGTGTCAAGACTCGTTTGAACATCAGAAGGAATGCAAAACATTACGTGAATATCTCCAAATAAGGTGTGATCTAAGCGATGAGATGAAAACGCAACTGTTTGAAAACCTGACCCCAATTAGGAGCTTGCTTTTAAATGAGGAAGATAAAGAGGTGGTGTCTTGCCTTATTGCTCACGATAGAGACAAACACGGACACGAAGTTGATGTCCTGAAAAACCTTCTAAAAATTCAATTTAAAGAGTTTGATGAAGAGTTTGTTAGGTTTGTTTGTTGCGTAATGGACGCTAACGCGTTTGAGGTAGCGCTCAGAAATGAGACAGGCCAGAGCAGCGTAAGAGGTGAGTTAATTTAAAACTCAAAACTGTATTTTTGCCTCATTCGTCTCTTTTATAGGTCTTTACCCTGTTGCTAGCTTAGCCAACCATTCATGTACACCAAACACCGCTCACGTGTTTAACGAACGAAGAGAGATGGTGGTGAAAGCTTCAGTATTTATTCCAAAAAACTCCGAAATATTTCATTGTTACACTAGATTGATATGGGGAACAACAACTCGATTATTCCATTTGCGCAAAACCAAACATTTTACCTGTAAATGTGCTAGATGCACGGACCCCACTGAATTTGGCACCTATATGGGTTCCGTCCTATGCAAGTTGTGTAGGGGTTTAGTCAGTCCGGTCAATCCATATAAAGCTGTTTCAAGGTGGCAATGTCGGGATTGCAAACATGTTATTACAGGAAAAGAAGCTGGGGAAGTTACCTCTTTATTAGGTAAATAAATCTTCTGAATTCCCGCATTGAAACTATCACAACACATTATTTTAAAGGATCAATTTTATGGAGTATAGATGACAATGACTTCCCTGTTATGCACAGATTCCTAAACGGAAGACTTAAAACTTTGGTACCGGAAACTAATCAAGTTACGGTTGAGCTAAAATTCAAAATTCTTTGGGTGTTGGGGTATAAACCAGGCTACACTTGGAATGGTATCTACGTACTACTACGTAAGTCTTTTTTCAAATAAATAAAATACATTTACACAGAACTGACGTTGGAACAACTAAAAATTAAAGAAGAAATCTGTAACGAGTTGCTGAGTCTTCTAGAGCAGTTGCGTTGCGGAAGATGCAAACTTAGAGGGGTTCTACTGTACAACTTGTTCTGCTGTAAAAAGGAACTTTTCCAACGCAAACATCCCAAAGAAAATCCGCAGCTGGTCAGTTTACCTAACTTTGTTTAATAAACTGTATTTTTAGCAAAACTCTGATGAGTCAGTTTACGCACATAGTTCAAACAAACTTGTTGTCTTAAGCACATAGTTGAGCATAAACTATTAGTTTTTGATTTATGTTGCAGACATCTAAAGATGATAACATCCTTTATGAGCTTCTTGGTGAGTCAGCGAGTATATTTGAATTCGACGTAACCGCACCCAAAGAAGTGGTAGAGTATTGGACAACAGACAAACTGAAAGCTAATTAATATCGTTATATGTACACATTTTTAGTGAGTTCTTATAATATAGAATTGGTCGCGAATTCCGAGTTTTATTGCATTGAAAAATAATTTCCGGAAATCATATTTTCCTGTCGTTCCTTATAGGGGGCGCTTGCTAGAGTGGATTCGTAACTCTTTTGGTGCTGTCAGTTGTGGTTTTTATTATTATGACACTTAAGACAGTAATGAATGACACTTGAAGTGCTGTCTAGTTTGGGTATTTTATGGGTTATTTTAAGTCTGTCAAGTTTTTAGTGTTTATGATCAAAATAAATAAATAAAAAGTGTTTTATATAAATTATCAAGAGATTGACACAAATTATAATTTACAATGTGTTCATATGTACATTGCAATAATATTTAACTAATGACAATAAGTTTAAAAAGTATCTGAATTCAGGTAAGTGAACAGGTTGTCCCCATTCAATTAAAAAAGTTGTTATTTTTTTTACCCTTGTGTTTTAGTGTTGTGGACAATGGAAGACTATTACTTATTTCTGTTATAATAGTGTAAACGGATTAATTTCTGTGAGTTGCAATACAAGCTTTAGGAACCATGAAATTTACCTACATGGTAAGTGCAATTAGTAATAATTATCTCTTTTCAAGGTAAAGAACCGTGTGATTCATCAGACTGTACCAACATCCAAACTTGATTATTATTCTGCTTATAATTGTTCTATCACATCTGAACTATAGCCTATTTCTATCACTTCTGTATATTTTGCTTTTTAGATTAAATGGTTCAGTCTGTTAGTGTTAGCAATGTTTTTTTTACAGATTTTACTTCTGTTTTAACTGGTACAACCTTCTAAACACAAAAATGAAAGGGTTGAAGCCTTTAGAACTTTTTATAGGAGTATTAGTGTGGGGTGGTGTGGCTGTAACTCAACCAGGTCCTTGTGACAGAAGTAGGAGAGTTTTAACAGCCCCTAGAGGAGTACTCAGTACAGGCCCTGCAGGTGCAAACTACACACAGGTTAGTCAATGAATCAAAAAACCACCAGTAAACTGAATTGTGGTGGTATTTTAGGATAGTCACTGTGAATGGCTCATCAAATCCAACAGCTCAACAGAAAAGTTCATTTCTCTTACATTCCTCAGCATGAAAACTGAGTGTGCTTATGATTATGTGTTTGTGTATGATGGTTCTTCATTTGAAGCTCCACTACTTGGCAGCTTTAGTGGTAGGACATGTCCTCCAATGATTACAGCATCATCAGGCAGCATGTTACTGCTTTTATACAGGTAAGAGTGCATTTTTAATAATAGAATTAGTGCAAATTTGTCTCTGCAGTGACACAAACTATGTTCTTGATGGTTTTCGTGCTGAATACACTATCTCAGCATGTCCAGGCAACTGTAGTGGGAGAGGTTTTTGTATTAAGGGAAGGTGTGTCTGTAATGGTGCTGAATGGGGTGGTGCAGACTGTTCAAGAATGTTATGTCCCAAAGGTATATCTATTTATAGTTAGTACAACACATACAACAACAAACTTGTAATAGATTGTGGAAGGCAAGACAGACCAATTAGAGGGCACTGCAATAAAGGACGTTGTTTATGCCGGTCTGGGTATTCTGGACGCGCATGTTCATTACCTGAAAATAACCCTGAAGGCAACCACTGGCATTTCTTAGCTGAATCTGGTGAAGGACTGAGACCAAGAGCGGCACATTCAGCCGTTTACGTTGATATTACGGATTCTCTATATGTTTTTGGTGGTTATGATTTGAATAAAGTATTGGGGGATTTAGTGGTTAGTGATTTTCTCTAATAAAGCTGGTTAGTTTTGCTGTAACACTGTTTTGTCTTGGCAGATTTATAATTTTCAAAGCAGCAGCTGGCGTGATTCAAATGGTACTGAATTGATGGACTGGGAGTCAGTGGATAGAGTAGAACCTTCAGAAGCACATGATTATATAGCGCAACAAGGTTTTACATGGTTTTTATTGCAATGTTTATTTGTTGTGTATGTAGGCATTTTTCAGGTCTTGAAAATCTAGGCTTGGCTCGAAAATCGCTGTTAGGAAATATTTTCTATGCAGTTGGGGATAATTCAACGCGTTTTATGCGACGTCAGAGACACAGTGGTCGCGGTGGGACCAATCAGAAACTGTCAGGTCCTTCGGCGAGATACGGTCACGCAGCCTGCGCTGTTGCCAATGGTTTTACGTTATTCGGTGGCAAACAAGAAGACGGAACTTTGGCTAATGATTTATGGTGGTTAATTTTCACTGTATTGTAGGAACAACTTGTTATTTTGATTTTGCAGGTATTATGATGTGCAAACCAGACAGTGGGATTTAAGGGCGTTAATGTCGACTGAGAGACCTCCGCCACTGACCAGACACACTTTAACATGCGTCAATGACACCGTTTACCTTTTTGGGGGCAGCATGTCCGATGGGGAGTTTTCTTCTCAGTTGTGGAGAGTAAAATTGAGACTGGATGAAACGGAACAGTGGGAAGAAATTATACCTCGCGGAGGTAAATTTCAGGGAAACGTTTCTTTATCATAACCTGGACAAAAATTGTTGCTTTCAGGCAAAGAATTGGATGCTAGAGTGGTGGCCCACACAACCGTCTATCATAAAGCGACCAATTCGTTGATTGTATACGGTGGAATAGTGGCCGGGGTGGCGCGTTTTTCCAAATTATCCGACCGAATGTTTGCTTTTCAGCTCGACCATAAACACTGGACGGAAATTCATTACACGCGCGAACATTTGAGAGAAAATTTCGTGCCCAGCGAACGGGCTTTTCATTCTGCCAACATTTTCGGGAATTATTTAGTGATATTTGGCGGGTACTCGCATCGGCACAACAAAGAGGAGATTTGCTACGATAATCAAATGTATTTGTACCACTTGGGGTGTCATGTGTGGGTCAATTTGGATATATTGGGTAGCGGCAACGGTTCGAGGTAACGTTTAAATGTCGAGAACAGATCGTTCTAGGAAAACGTTTATCATGTTAAAGAAAAATTGTTAATATAAACTGCTCATTAAAAAAATCAATACAGCAAAACTTTTTGGCATTTTTAACGGCCTGTATCTCCGGAATGTCTCAGCCGAATTTAATATACAAAAAGGGTTTTGAAAGGCCGTTTTTTTCTAGAATTAGGACCGTCATTTATATTGCCTTAAAAGGGATAACTTTACAGATATACAGAGTTAAGAAAAATGTGCTGCAAATTTCTTGATTTTCAACCCATTTAATTGATTTTACTTTCTTATGTCATTTCTTGGGCTTTAAATTTTAAATATGAATCTTTTTATTAAAATTATCCTCAGTATTCCTGCAGTATAGAGTAACGTATAAGAACGTGTGCTTTCTGTAATTATTGCGGTATAACCCCATTAAATTTTTCCCATTTTACGCATCACTAAAAACATGTTGTACTAACCTCCGTCTACGTTACTGATTTTACAACCAGTAAACATTTAGTGTTGATTTAATTCCTTAAAATTATTAATCGTGATATTCCTGAGATAAAAAAGTACGACTTTTTCCAAAATACCCCGTAATTCCTTTTGTAGACAAAAAGTTGACAAGCCCCGAAATATCAACCAAACGCATTACATGACAAGAAATTGTCAGCACGTTTTTTTTACTTTGTATTTCGGTGAAAAATACTTCTATGGGCCAAAATGAATCCCTAGCTCTAATTCTACAAAAAGCGGTCTTTCAAAAACCTTTTTTGATCATTAAATTCGGCTGAAGCATTTCGGAGAAACAATTCGTTAAAAATTACCAAACATTATGCTGTATGAATCTTTTCCCTAAGCAGTTCATTTGCTCACAAGGTTCACATTTTTAATTTATTTTTGTTGCATTATTTTGTATAAATTTTAGATATCCGAAACGTCAAGGAGTGTTTGCGCACGCTTCTAGCGTTCGTAACTCGCACACGCTAATTCTGGTGGGTGGGTACCACGGTAATGTGAATGGAGACCTGCTAGCGTGGACAGCGCCTTTAGCTTTATACGGGGTGCCTCCAAAAGCGTGTTCCTTACACCAATCATTTGGAGCATGCGCTGCCGATCCAGAATGCGGCTGGTGTAGTGCTGATGATCGTTGCTACGGACGTACTGTTGGAGCCAACTGCACCACCAACTTACAAACCGCTCGTTGTCCGGGAATGTGTCCCGCTCTACAAGACTGTCACTCTTGTTTGGTTCACGGACATTTACACGGAGCCGAAGACGAAACCAGGCCTACATCGGCGGCTTATAGTCTAGGTAAATTATCACAGGAGTGGAAATAAGAGCAAATCAGTTAATTTGCCTTCAGGTTTGGGAGAATGCGCCTGGTGCGTTCAGAACGCCCGTTGTCACTCCAGAGATGATCCGCACGGCACCTGCGGCTCCCAAGTAGACAGTCCTAGTCAGACGTTGGGCTGGTGGGGTCCTCAAGGTCAGGAGATCAAGCAACCTCAAGATTGCTCTAATTTGGATCGTCGACCTGGACTCACCTATGTACAATACGATCATCCTCCCAATTTTTCACAACCGGACGTTGTAGCCACTTTAAATGCTACCACCGTAGGTGAGCGATCTTGATTACTCTGAAGCACATTAGCAACTTATTTATAAATTTGTCTGGTTAGATTATCCAAGCACGTGGACAGTTCCGCTGAGAAGCGAAACCGTGACTGGTAAAATGGTTGCCACTCTAACCGGTTTTCTTAGATTACCCGCAGATTGGACTGAATCCATCAAAGTTTGTTCAAGTTACTCGTCAGCTACTGTCACGTTAGCCGAAACTAACGTAGCTAATTTTACCACTGAACAGAAAGTATGCCGGTAATGTGTGCTTTACCCTGTTAAAGTGGATTAAATTGTCTATTACCAAGTGTTGCATTGACAGAGATTCACCATGGCCTGACGGTTTGCCTGAATTTCGCATCCCCGTTGATTTCCTGAGCGTCAAAACACTGGGCCCAATCCACAATTTCCAGCAGCAAAGCAAAATGGAGTTGCAACATTTCAAACCAGAAGAAACACCTAAAGTCTGTAAATCATGGCGTTTATAGGTATTTTTCTACAATTTTTTTTTAGGTATTTACGTTTGAGTACCTAGAACCGTATGCAAACGGAACGTGTTCTCAATACGCAAATTGTTTGCACTGTTTAACTGACTCCCAGTGCGGTTGGTGTGAATTAACGTCTTCCTGTCAATCCCGAACTGATAACGAACAGGAAATGTGCGCGGTTAAAGGGGATTGGCGTTATCTAACGCTTCTGCCCGGAATGTGTCCCAACTGCTCCAACTACATATCTTGCACGTCGTGTGTTCAAACTGAACAATGTGAATGGTAAATGTTTCTCAACTGCATAAGCATATAATATATTGCTTTGATTTAGGTGGGTGGAAGAAGCTAAATGTATGAGAATCGGGCAACGGCCTGGATCGGTTGTAACTAATGTCGAATGTCCAGTGCCATGTTATCAAAGAAACGGTTGTGATGAGTGTCTGGATCAGAAAGGTCGATGCGTTTGGTGTCAAGCGACTCAGAAGTGTTTTAGGTAAGCAAATGACGGTTATATCATAATCTACGTTTCCCCTGTTTTATTAGCAAGGTTGTTAAGCTCTAAATATTATTTTAAATTAGTCTTTTACGTGTGTAGCGTTCTAACAATATTTAAAATTTCCGGAAGTCTCTATAGAATCGTTTTAAAAAATTGTAAAAAATAGTTATTTGTTTACCAAGCCGTGAAATGGTATTTTACGGCCGAAAGAAAGTTTGGCGTCCGAGGCCGTCTTACGGCCGAGGACAACAATCTTGAGGAAAATTATTTCACGGCCGAGGTGTACACCAAATTTTTTGTTCAAACGATATTTATTTAGAAATTCTTAATTTTTGATAAATAAAATGAGAAGGGTCTATAGTCAAAATTTTACCCTTTGAGAATGACGTCAAGCATTTGAAAAAACACGCATATCTGGAATTAGATCACAAATTTTAACCTACAAATGCTTTGAAAAATTAGTTTTAGAGAGTTTCAGTTGACATCTGGAAACTGTTTCTTTTCCTACTTGAAAAAAAGCAGCACATTTAGAATTAGCATTTGGGCCTTCTCATTGCAGCGCAGCATTTTTATACCTTTGATATTCGTTTAAATCAAAGTGACAGTAAATGTCAACGTTTTTAATTTGACAGGACGACAAAATTAACAACGTGCCTTTTTTGCTAAAATTGTTTATTTCATATGTTTGATATGCGATAAACAAAGATGTGAAAAGATGACGTCATTCTCAAAAGGTAAAAATCCAACTATAGCAATCACGGTGACGTTTATTGTTATGCTTGCTGGTAATGCATTGTTAATGTGACTGACTCTTGTCAGAAATATTTTCCATTTTTTCATTTACGCAAAAATGAAATTGGGAGACGAAGATTGCTGTACTGATATGGATGGGTGTACTGCTGTAATTGGTGCACACAGTGGTCACATAGAGAAATCGTAACCAGCAAGCAATAATAAGCGTGACATAGTGATTGTTAATTTACTTTTTCCCTGTATTTTTTTTCGGACGTAGGACCGTAAAAGTGCATTTTACGGCCGCTAAACTGTACGTGAAGTGAGTACTTCACGTCCGTTTGAACAAAAATTAAATTTCTTATAGCACTGTTACTTTAAACTGAGTTTTTGTTGTGTTTAGCTTCTCCGTATACACTAGCGAGTATCAGTTTGGGTTATGTCGCGAATGGCTCGATCAAGCGTTCCCTTTGATAACAGCCCAGGAAAACAGCTCCCTAACCCCAAAACCTCAAGAACAGTGTAAAGCATGTTCAGCTCACGCCAATTGCTCGTCCTGTTTGAGCGCATTAAGTTGCGGTTGGTGTCACGACGCTTCCAATCCTATGTCGGGCACTTGTGTACGTGGAGACTTCCAAAAACCTCATTTAGATTGTTCTACTGCTCTTGGAGGTCGTGATGCCAAGTGGGCCTATGCCCAGTGTCCAGATGTTGACGAGTGTGGGCTCGGACTGCACGATTGTCATCCTCAAGCTGAATGTACTAATACGGATGGGTCGTTCAGTTGTCACTGCAAAAAAGGGTGAGAGGGTTATGCAGTTAAGACAAATTGCCCCAATTTAAGTTTTTTTATAGGTATATCGGAGATGGACGATCTTCGTGTGTTAGAACGTGTTACAATGTGTGTGTGCACGGTACCTGCCAAGGCGAACCAGACTATAAATGTCGGTGCGATGTTGGTTGGTACGGAGATGATTGTTCTAAGAACTGCGGTTGTAACAATCACTCCACTTGCTCAAAAGGCTTTCAAATGTGTGACGAATGTCAAGATAACACTATGGGCGACTTTTGCGAGTACTGTCGTCCGGGTAGTTATGGCAATGCTACTTCTGAGCTTGGGTAACTTCTGAAGCGAAAATGCATCAACCATGTATGAATTGTGTGATTACAGATGTAAGAAATGCGAATGTAACGGTCACGGTGACGTGGATAACGGCGAATGTGACATGGAAAGTGGAGAATGTTTCTGTCAGGACAATACTGAAGGTCCACACTGCGAACGGTGTCGTCCTAACTACTCAGGCGACCCTAGAAACGGCAACCAGTGCTACTATCAATGTGAAGCCAGAGGCCTACTGACTGATCCTAAGGTAAACACACTGGATTTTTCTGAGCAATAGCTGAAGTTTAAATACAATTGAAGGGTCAGGGAATCAGTTCTCTGCAAAATTACTCGCCTCCTAGAGGTAGCGCACCGATACGTGAATGCCTGTGGATCATTAAGCCGGACGTATACGACGGTACAGCTATAATTCAATTGCAAATTAATGCGTCACAATTAAACGTGACTTGTGGGGAAAACGCGGTTTATGTGTACGATGGTTTGCCTGAACTAGTCGACATGGGTAGCCAGAGCGGTCTTACAGCAGTTTTTTGTACTGAAGAGGCCACACCCATTGCGATCGTCGAATCTAAAACAGGTACTTTTAATAGTCTTCAATAATGTTCCAAATAAACTGCTCGCCACGTCAACAGGGACAGTGATTTTTTTGGGTCATTTTTAAAACCGCGCTATTTCGAAACGAGTCAACAAATTTTAATGCGGTTTGTACTGTCATTGGGCTTGGTTTATTGGCTTGTCACTAATGTAAAACACTTTTGCTTTAATGTACTCTAACTGCCTTATACAATTTGACTGCTAAAAACACAGTTTGAAAAGACAGTCAGGGACAAAATTGTCTGTAAAACCCACATGGAGGGAGAAAATGACAGTTTTAAGCACATTTTTGGAATCCTCATTAAATTTCCTACCCAATAACCTGAAAAACACAACAAAAGTTGGTACAGTCAAGGAGAAGAGTGGTGTCAAAGTTTGAACTGCTAAAAACACAGTTTGAAAAGACAGTCAGAGACAAAATTGCTTGTCAAACCCACTTCGAGTAAGAAAATGACTGTTTTAAGCACATTTTTAGAATTCTCCTTAAATTTCCCATCCAATAACCTGAAAAAATACTACAAAATTTGGTACAGTCAGGGAGAAAAGTAGTGTCAAAGTTTGAACTGCCAGACGCACAGTTTGAAAGAACAGTCAGGGACAAAATCTCTTGTAAAACCCACTTGGAGGGAGAAAAAAAACACTTTTGCTTTAATGTACTCTAACTGTCTTATACAGGATGTGAAAGAAGTGCAGCAACAGCTTTTTATGTGTCATTTTAGTCCAATATTATCTGTTACATAATTTTTAAAGCAACCCCATGACCAATAAGACACAACCATACAGGGTGGATAGAGACAATCAAAATGGGACAAGAATGTGTGAAAAAAAAGAAAAGTATTAGTAACTACAGTCACTTTACTAATAAATATTTTTAACTTTTTTCTTACAAAGTAACTTGTTGTCTAGGGTATTACCTCAGGACGTTTTTGGGCGTTTCTTGATTAACGTCAAAAAATATCGATTTTTCCGGAAAATGGATATAACACTATTCAATCTTGAATTAAGCCATATTAGCAGGTTTGTATCTATCATTCAAATGCCATGTCATGATTATTACCATCCTGAAGATGAGATTTACTCAAATCTCCCTCACCTCCTAGTTGCATGATAATATCATCATTCATTCTAATAATCTAGTAAATAAAGAAAATTTAAATAAATAAGCTTGAATAAAAATTCTATAATAGGGATGCCAAGTTATTTTTAAGGTAAATAACTAAACCTATCTAACTTACTTTCTACCTAAAAATCCTGCTTCTAAATATATCATTGAAACTACAAATGTCTTTAATACAAAAAATTACAAACTACTTACAACTAATACTCTTCGTCAAAGAGTCCAAATTGTCCAAAATAAACCGTCAGTTGACCAATCTTCTTCTTTTCCGTTGAGGTGGATTTTTAACTGCAAAGGCTGTATCTCGGTAACAGCCGGGAGGCCTCCTCGGTTATCGATTTAACCACTTCTGGAATAGGTCCTCTATCACAATCTGCTCCATGTCATAACGTGGACTAGACGGTACAATTGCTGGTAGCACTCGGTATTACACCCAGTAACTTCCGTTCCGGAAGGAAAAAGCTTTCTAAGATCCCCTGATCTTCAATAGTCTGATTTTTGCTCGAATTTTTTAGAAAACTGACTTTCCAGTTCTCATTAAAAGTCTCTCTTGACAATCAACAACCAAAAACAAAAAAACCTTTTTTCCCACCTTCTACCTCCACGTACCACCTTTTTCACCTCCTTTGAAGTTCATCAAGTAATACTGTTAATTTTCTTAATAACTACATACAATCCTACTAAAACTAACTATAATGGCATCCCTACAAAAATGTACCTTTTCTATAAATTAAATAAATAAATTTTCTTTATTTTCTTGAAAAAAATCCTTATTTTCAAGACACTATCATTCAAATGCCGTTGTATGTTCAACATTATCTGTTACATAATCTGAGTATTTTTCAGGACAAGCCCCATATTTGTTGTCCAGCGAGTGAAACTTGAAATTGTTTGCACAAGTTGTTCTTCCACTTTAACTGTCTCTAAACACACTGTATGGTTTTATCGGTCAAGGGAGTTGACTTAAAATTATGCAACATATAATATGGTACCTACATGTGACTTAAAATGTCGCATTTTTTAGATAAATTCATATTTAATTAGAGAGATATTGACCTAAGCAACACTTCCTTATGTTAAAACAGAACAAAAAAAATTATTGATCAGTTGGAAAAATTGCATTTTTTGCACCCGCTTCTTTTCCACCCTGTATAGTACAGTAGCGGTGCATTTAAGTCAGAGTTTTTTCCATCAACCAAAAGCCAATAAATTAATCTCAATTATAGTCCAAACCGGTTTATTTAGCAAGGTTTTAAAAATGACCAAAAAAATCACTGTCCCGGTTGAGGTGGCGCGCAGTTTAGTTTAGCGATTATTATCATGTTCTGCCATTTGACTGACCTTTTAGGCCATTTGACTGTCCATTACAAACAAGGTCCACCAAACGAAAGTTTCAGCGCGTTATACAAAGTAATCAGTTGCGATTCATGTTCACCGCCACGTACTTGCCGAGACGGACAGTGTTTATGTCCAGACGGTTACATTGGACCGGTCTGCGAAGAGCAAGTATGTCCGGATAATTGTAGTAACGCACTACAGCGAGGAAGTTGCGATCGAAACTACGGACGATGTTTGTGCACTGAAGGTTGGACGGGATCGTCGTGCAACACTAGGTAGGTGATTTTAGGTTTATTTGTAGCTAGTTGGTATATACTTATTTTTGGTGCTTTCACGCTTGTTCAGATTTAGTTTGTGGACTAAGTTTGAATTTTTGTAAGTACTTCTCAAGCACGGTTTGTGGACTTTTGTAATTGGGATTTTTTAACAGGGAAACCAAACTGCAACTTGTGTTTGTTGAACTATTCAACACGGAACGTTTATCAGACAGTTTTGAGCACTTGCGTAAAACCCTGCCGCGTTTCGGGCATTCTTTGGTGTCCGATCGGCGTGGTTCATTGTGGATGTTTGGAGGTTACTCGCTTAGTCACGGACCTTTAAACGATATACGAATGTTTGACACCAAAAATATAAGTTGGATACAGGTCTGTTTTGCGTATTTAATTTTAAATATTTATGCTAACAGTTTTTGGGGGATTAGGTCACTGTGGAGTCGACGCCGAACGCCAGAATGCCTCAAGGCCGCTACTTTCACGGTGCTGACATTGTACATTCTAAACAATCAATTTACGTATTTGGAGGTTTAACCAAACCGCAAAAAAACGCTAAAAACAGGTTAAATTTAGACCAAAGTATCTTAGTAAATATTTACTAATAGTGTTCATTAGGACGTTAAATGACTTCTGGCAATTCGACATTCAAAATCGATGGTGGGGTGAAATTGAGTCTCCTTACAGCCATTTAAAAACAGTATCACCATATTGGACTACAGATAAGTGGCCTCCAGCAGTTTACGGACATACTTTAACTTACTACCGCAATGCGGATCGAGAAGAGTTCCTCATTTTAATTGGTGGCGATTCCCCGCATTACGGTTTTCTGAACTCAGTATGGGAATATGACATTAAGAAAAACGAGTGGCGTCCCGTTGCCACTAAAGGTAATTCTCGTACAATTATTTAGCTGTGTAACTAAGGTTCTCACTTGTTTAGGCAACGGTCCTTCAGGAATTTTCGGACACACTACAGTATTTCACTCACAAACCAATAGTCTGTACGTTTTTGGAGGTTACGTATACGATAAACAGGTCAGTGTGATGTCCAACAGTTTGTATCGGCTCGAGTACGAGACGAAAACTTGGATCGAGCTTACGGGCAGCAATTACCGAAATGTGGTATGATGTTAAGAGCAGTTTATCGTGAATGTAGCTGATTTGTATGTTTTGACAGCCAAAATCCAGATTTTTCCATTCAGCTGTTAGTACCGATCACTATATGCTTATACTGGGTGGTAGGATTTATCCATGGAATACAACAGACGCTCTTTACGCATTTTCGTACAGCTGCAATCAGTGGATCAACTTGATGACTGATTGTAAGTATGTTTTTTAGCAATTTAACGGCCTCTGAAACCTTTTAAGAGTCTTAAAGTTTCCACAGACGTCTAAAATCTGTTTTAGAAATGCCAAAGGCCTCTGAAACATTCTAATAGACACCTTAAAGTACCAGAATGTTCTAATAGTGATTAGAATGTGACAAACACCTCTGAAACCTTTTCAAAGTCTTCTAAAGTTGCCACAAGCCTCTAAAAACTGTTTTGGAAAAGCCAAAGGCCTCTGAAACATTATGACAGACTTCTCAAAGTACCAAAAGATTCTAATAGTGATTAGAATGTGACAGAAGCCTCTGAAACCTTTTAAGAGTCTTAAAGTTGTCACAGACGTCTAAAACCTGTTTTAGAAATGCCAAAGGCCTCTGAAACATTCTAATAGACACCTTAAAGTACCAGAATGTTCTAATAGTGATTAGAATGTGACAAATACCTCTGAAACCTTTTCAAAGTCTTCTAAAGTTGCCACAAGCCTCTAAAAACTGTTTTGGAAATGCCAAAGGTCTCTGAAACATTATGACAGACTTCTCAAAGTACCAGAAGATTCTAATAGTGATTAGAATGTGACAGAAGCCTCTGAAACCTTTTAAGAGTCTTAAAGTTTCCACAGACGTTTAAAACCAGTTTTAGAAATACCAAAGGCCTCTGAAACATTCTAATAGACACCTTAAAGTACCAGAATGTTCTAATAGTGATTAGAATGTGACAAATACCTCTGAAACGTTTTCAAAGTCTTCTAATGTTGCCACAAGCCTCTAAAAACTGTTTTGACAGACTTCTCAAAGTACCAGAAGATTCTAATAGTGATTAGAATGTGACAGAAGCCTCTGAAACCTTTTAAGAGTCTTAAAGTTGCCACAGACGTCTAAAACCTGTTTTAGAAATGCCAAAGGCCTCTGAAACATTCTAATAGACACCTTAAAGTACCAGAATGTTCTAATAGTGATTAGAATGTGACAAATACCTCTGAAACCTTTTCAAAGTCTTCTAAAGTTGCCACAAGCCTCTAAAAACTGTTTTGGAAATGCCAAAGGCCTCTGAAACATTATGACAGACTTCTCAAAGTACCAGAAGATTCTAATAGTGATTAGAATGTGACAGAAGCCTCTGAAACCTTTTAAGAGTCTTAAAGTTGCCACAGACGTCTAAAACCTGTTTTAGAAATGCCAAAGGCCTCTGAAACATTCTAATAGACACCTTAAAGTACCAGAATGTTCTAATAGTGATTAGAATGTGACAAATACCTCTGAAACCTTTTCAAAGTCTTCTAAAGTTGCCACAAGCCTCTAAAAACTGTTTTGGAAATGCCAAAGGCCTCTGAAACATTATGACAGACTTCTCAAAGTACCAGAAGATTCTCATAGTGATTAGAATGTGACAGAAGCCTCTGAAACCTTTTAAGAGTCTTAAAGTTGCCACAGACGTCTAAAACCTGTTTTAGAAATGGCAAAGGCCTCTGAAACATTCTAATAGACACCTTAAAGTACCAGAATGTTCTAATAGTGATTAGAATGTGACAAATACCTCTGAAACTTTTTCAAAGTCTTCTAAAGTTGCCACAAGCCTCTAAAAACTGTTTTGGAAATGCCAAAGGTCTCTGAAACATTATGACAGACTTCTCAAAGTACCAGAAGATTCTAATAGTGATTAGAATGTGACAGAAGCCTCTGAAACCTTTTAAGAGTCTTAAAGTTGCCACAGACGTCTAAAACCTGTTTTAGAAATACCAAAGGCCTCTGAAACATTCTAATAGACACCTTAAAGTACCAGAATGTTCTAATAGTGATTAGAATGTGACAAATACCTCTGAAACCTTTTCAAAGTCTTCTAAAGTTGCCACAAGCCTCTAAAAACTGTTTTGGAAATGCCAAAGGTCTCTGAAACATTATGACGAACTTCTCAAAGTACCAGAAGATTCTAATAGTGATTAGAATGTGACAGAAGCCTCTGAAACCTTTTAAGAGTCTTAAAGTTGCCACAGACGTCTAAAACCTGTTTTAGAAATACCAAAGGCCTCTGAAACATTCTAATAGACACCTTAAAGTACCAGAATGTTCTAATAGTGATTAGAATGTGACAAATACCTCTGAAACCTTTTCAAAGTCTTCTAAAGTTGCCACAAGCCTCTAAAAACTGTTTTGGAAATGCCAAAGGTCTCTGAAACATTATGACGAACTTCTCAAAGTACCAGAAGATTCTAATAGTGATTAGAATGTGACAGAAGCCTCTGAAACCTTTTAAGAGTCTTAAAGTTGCCACAGACGTCTAAAACCTGTTTTAGAAATGCCAAAGGCCTCTGAAACATTCTAATAGACACCTTAAAGTACCAGAATGTTCTAATAGTGATTAGAATGTGACAAATACCTCTGAAACGTTTTCAAAGTCTTCTAAAGTTGCCACAAGCCTCTAAAAACTGTTTTGGAAATGCCAAAGGCCTCTGAAACATTATGACAGACTTCTCAAAGTACCAGAAGATTCTAATAGTGATTAGAATGTGACAGAAGCCTCTGAAACCTTTTAAGAGTCTTAAAGTTGCCACAGACGTCTAAAACCTGTTTTAGAAATACCAAAGGCCTCTGAAACATTCTAATAGACACCTTAAAGTACCAGAATGTTCTAATAGTGATTAGAATGTGACAAATACCTCTGAAACGTTTTCAAAGTCTTCTAAAGTTGCCACAAGCCTCTAAAAACTGTTTTGGAAAAGCCAAAGGCCTCTGAAACATTATGACAGACTTCTCAAAGTACCAGAAGATTCTAATAGTGATTAGAATGTGACAGAAGCCTCTGAAATCTTTTAAGAGTCTTAAAGTTTCCACAGACGTTTAAAACCTGTTTTAGAAATGCCAAAGGCCTCTGAAACATTCTAATAGACACCTTAAAGTACCAGAATGTTCTAATAGTGATTAGAATGTGAGAAATACCTCTGAAACCTTTTCAAAGTCTTCTAAAGTTGCCACAAGCCTCTAAAAACTGTTTTGGAAATGCCAAAGGTCTCTGAAACATTATGACGAACTTCTCAAAGTACCAGAAGATTCTAATAGTGATTAGAATGTGACAGAAGCCTCTGAAACCTTTTAAGAGTCTTAAAGTTGCCACAGACGTCTAAAACCTGTTTTAGAAATGCCAAAGGCCTCTGAAACACTTTTAACGACTACGTAGCAATATAGTCACGGTCATAAACAGTTTATGTATTAATTTTTTATTTTTTTTTTGAATTTAGCCGTGGAGAAAATCGGAACTTTTCCAAAGCAAACATACGCTCAAGCCATGACAATTGAACCGGACGGGGATGCAGCCTACGTCATCGGAGGATGGGGATTTGACTCCCAGGCCACTGTCTTAAAAATAGGTAAGTAGCTACTACACTTATTCCTGATTTATACAGCAAGTGATAAAACATACATAGAATGGTCAGGATTATTCAAAAATGTAATAATATTTAGGGTGTTCCATTAAAAAAAAGCAATTTTGTAAGTATCTTCCAGGTAACTTTAAGGTACTTTAAAGTAAACCCATCACAAAGGAGAATAAAAATAAATACAAATTTATAAAACAAAAACAATAAATAAATTATTTTAAATATTGCACCAAAGTTTTAGAGTATTATTCCTCAGATTTCTTGAAATACTTTTAATAGTTTGATTGCAATTATTTTACAAACATTTAGAGAACAAACAAGGGCTGCTTTTAGCCCCCCTAAAGTTGCGTCACATTCTCAACGGTTCAGTGGAGAAATATTACAAATTACATTTCATGTTTAATTTGAGTTGTTTTGTGACATTGTAACCACGTCTGCTGACAGACCTAGTTGACATCTAGTGGTAGCAAAATCAATATTATTTTATTATATTTCTTATTTAAAAAAAATCACACACTACTGCAGAATTACCAATGGACATTTGCAACTTATTCTCAACCAAATCGAGTTGTCTGCGTATTCCGGGCTGCGCCTACTGTGCGAATCAGGCAGGCAACGTTACCGTAAATCAGATATGTCATCGGAACACTTTGGAGTGCCCTCTAGAAAGTGGTCATGGTAATAGTGTTTGTTAGTTAGTTTTGCTTGTTTATCAAGTATTTTTCAAGGAGTTCGAGTGTCCAATAGCGGACATTTTTGCGAAAGTCAAGGACAGTATCCAACTGGAAATTGTTCGTCCATCCTAGACTGTGCCACTTGCAGTTTAACGCCCGGTTGCGTCTTTTGTAATGGAACTAATTCCTGCGTTACATCTATGGAGACTGAATGTGCCGCCCAGGTAATGCAATCTCCATACTTAAATCAACTAGTGATTTGATTGAAATTGAGGTTTTCTCTAGGTTTGTCCTTTTAATAAATGCGTAGCAACTGATTGCGTTCAGTGTCATCAGATACCCGGGTGCGAATGGAACCTTTCCAGAAAGAAATGCGAAATTTGTAAGTTATCATCCACTTTAACTGACACTTTAACTTTTTTTGTTTGGTGTTGCAGTAATTACCGACGTGAGTCGATCAACTCAAGACTCCTTAGTGGTCAGTCAATGTCCGGCTTCATGTACGTCGCATCACACGTGCGTCGACTGTTTAAAAGTCGCCGGATGTCATTGGTCGACCAGGTTAAAAGAATGCGTCAATTCTGCTTCCCAACCAGCCTACTGCGCTGGAGGCGTATGCGGACTGGTGCTGGAGGAAAACGACTCAGCCCACTGTCCAGAACCGTGCCACGCCTTTACTCAATGCTCTACGTGTTTAACGCACGGACCTTGTGGATGGTGTGCCGCTCCCGGTGAAGGCGGTGAAGGCGTCTGCGCCGAAGGCAACAGTCAACGACCAATGAAAGGTGATTGTTTTAAAGTTGTGGACGAAAGTCGAA
The DNA here is from genome assembly GCF_016097725.1 of Ips typographus. Classification (NCBI taxonomy): domain Eukaryota; kingdom Metazoa; phylum Arthropoda; class Insecta; order Coleoptera; family Curculionidae; genus Ips; species Ips typographus. The sequence continues at coordinate 7,062,676 of NC_138430.1, read as the reverse complement.
ACCTTCTGGTGAGTAATAGTGTAAGTAAGTACTATTATAACTGTCTAACAACTGCTTATCTTATAAAGCGGAATTTACATAGTTTTTAGTTGATTTAACTCTTATTCTGATATTTACAGGAGGATGAAAGCGATGAGATTGAGTCTCTAGTTAACGCCACTTTAAATTATTCCTGGCATTACGTCAAATGTCCAAAAGAGAACGAGTGTTTAAACGGCCATCATAATTGCGCTAAAGATTCCGAAATTTGCGTTGATTTAGATGACGGATATGAGTGTCGTTGCGGTGACGGATATAAGGCTGGAGCTTCTGGTTGTGAACCTGTTTGCTCGCAAGGTACTTAATACTCTAACTTTTTTTTGTTACAAATTTTTCAATGGTACTTACTGATTAGGATGTGTTCGGGGAAGGTGCGTTGCTCCATCAGTTTGCGAATGCGATTTTGGATACGTCGGCGCTAATTGCTCTATACAGTGTCTGTGCAACGGTCATTCTAATTGTGAAGGTCCCGATAAGCTTGATACCTGTCTCGAATGCCATAATAACACTATGGTAAGTAATTTTGTTTATTTATAAAACGTGCAACAGTGTTAGTGATACTCTGACTGTACCTGATTTTTTTGGATTTTTTATGTCATTAGATAGAAAATTTAGTGAGGATTACAAAAATGTGCTTAAAACTGTCATTTTCCCATTCCAAGTGGGTTTTACAAGTGATTTTGTCGCTGACTGTTCTTTTAAACTGTATTTTTTTTCAGTTCAAACTTTGACACTGCTTTTCTCTCTGACTGTACCTGATTTTTTTGAATTTTTTATGTCATTAAATAGAAAATTTAGTGAGGATTACAAAAATGTGCTTAAAACTGTAATTTTCCCATTCCAAGTGGGTTTGACAAGTGATTTTGTCTCTGACTGTTTTTTCAAACTGTCTTTCTGGTAGTTCAAACTTTAACACTGCTTTTCTCTCTGACTGTACCTGATTTTTTAATGTTTTTTATGTCATTTGATAGGAAATTTAATGAGGATTCCAAAAATGTGCTTAAAACTGTCATTTTCTCATTGCAAGTGGGTTTGAAATGTGATTTTGTCCCTGACTGTTCTTTTAAACTGTCTTTCTAGTAGTTCAAACTTTGACACCACTTTTCTCTCTGACTGTACCTGATTTTGTATCGTCTCTTTATGTCATTAGATAGGAAATTTAATAAGGATTCCAACAATGTGCTTAAAATTGTCATTTTCCCATTTCAAGTGGGTTTGACAAGTGATTTTGTCTCACTGACTGTTTTTTCAAACTGTCTTTCTGGTAGTTCAAACTTTAACACTGCTTTTCTCTCTGACTGTACCTGATTTTTTAATGTTTTTTATGTCATTAGATAGGAAATTTAATGAGGATTCCAAAAATGTGCTTAAAAACATGATTCGGTCAATCCAAGTGGGTTTTACAAGAGATTTTGTCACTGACTATCCCATTCAAACTTTGACACTACTTTTTTCTCTGACGGTACCTAATTTTTTAGTGTTTTTTTATGTCGTTAGATTTTTGGAGAAATTTGGAACTAGCACCAGGAGCCTGTTACTAAACATAGTTGGATCCGGAAGCGCGCGTTTCACTATGAGAAGCAAAATAAAAGAAAGACTGTTTAAAAGAACAGTCAGAGACAAAATCACTTGTCAAAACCACTTGGAATGGAAAAATTACAGTTTTAAGCACATTTTTGAAATCCTCACTAAATTTCCTATCTAACGACGTAAAAAAACACTAAAAAATCAGCTACAGTCAGAGAGAAAAACAGTGTCAAAGTTTGAAAGGACAATCAGGGACAAAATTGCTTGTAAAATCCACTTGGAATGGGAAAATGACAGTTTTAAGCACATTTTTGGAATCCTCACTAAATTTCCTATCAAATGACATAAAAAACACAAAAAAATCAGGTACAGTCAGACAGAAAAGTGCTGTCAAAGTTTAAACTGACAGAAACCCAGTTTGAAAGGACAGTCAGGGACAAAATCACTTGTAAAACCCACTTGGAATGGGAAAATGACAGTTTTAAGCACATTTTTGGAATCCTCATTAAATTTCCTATCAAATGACATAAAAAACACTAAAAAATCAGCCATAATCAGAGAGAAAAGCAGTGTCAAAGTTTAAATTGACAGAAATACAGTTTGAAAGGACACTCAGTGACAAAATCAGTTGTCAAACCCACTTGGAATGGGAAAATGACAGTTTTAAGCACATTTTTGGAATCCTCATTAAATTTCCTATCAAATGACATAAAAAACACAGAAAACTCAGGTACAGTCAAAGAGAAAAGCGGTGTCAAAGTTTGAAAGGACAATCAGAAACAAAATCACTTGTAAAACCCACTTGGAATGGGAAAATGACAGTTTTAAGCACATTTTTGGAATCCTCACTAAATTTCCTATCAAATTACATAAAAAACACAGAAAACTCAGGTACAGTCAAAGAGAAAAGCGGTGTCAAAGTTTGAAAGGACAATCAGAAACAAAATCACTTGTAAAACCCACTTGGAATGGGAAAATGACAGTTTTAAGCACATTTTTTTGTTGCACGTTTACATATTTTTAAAACGTGCAACAGTGTTAATGATTAGAACATTATTGATTAATTACTTGAACAATTTTTCATCAGGGTGACAGATGTCAATACTGTAAGCCTTTATTCGTGGGTGACCCGGCCAACAGAACACCTTGTGTACCATGTTTGGAGTACTGTCACGGTCATTCGGCCTTTTGCGTGGATCCAGCTGATGGTATTCAACCCAACGATTACGTCGACAAGGAAACATTGCTTGCCACGCTGACAGAAGGGCCTAAAAGCGTTGCCAGATGTCTCAGGTAACATCCAGTACTACAGTGTAGGGTTTTCAAGTAGCAGGGAGTAAATTGCAGGTGTTCAAACCACACCAACGGAGAACGGTGTGAAAAATGCATTCCAGGTAATTTCCGCGGTTCCGAGGAATTGAAAGACGCTTGTCGACCGTGCGACTGCCATGGACACGGAACTATTTGTGACGCTGTCACTGGAGACCAGTGCGATTGTCAAAACAATACGATCAGTGACGATTGTGGCCAAGGTCGTAATTCGGCTCAGCCCTGTTGGCAAGTAAGTTGCTTAGTAGATCACGTGATTTCATTATAACCATGGTTTTGTGAAGGTACAATGCTCAAAATGTAAAGAAGGATTTCTGGGAACGCCCACTAGAGGACGTCAGTGCTACCGCCAAATGTCAGTGGACAACAAAATGTGTTTTGATGCTAAACCTATAGGTAACTTTGATTAATCTTGTGGTGGTTTGTTGATTTAACGTTTTTTTTTTGCTCAAAAAGATGAGTGCCGCCATCCTAAACCTTTGCAGCCGGGAGAGCTGGCTTTCTTCGTGATTCAACCACGGTACATGAACGTTGAACTGAGAATTGTTATAGACGTGTCCATGGGAAAACTTAATGTTTTTATGAGCACCCACGATGACACGTATGTTGCTTTTCCCAACTCGACCACTGGATTGAATGATATTTTGCTGGATGATAGTTACCGGTATGTATACGTTTAATGGTGAATTGAATGTTTAATTTCAATTGTTATCTTGACTAGACCATTTGACAATGATAGCGTACGATCAGAGAATACTCACATAAAAACTGAAGCGACCGGACTTCGTAGTTACATCAGAATAATGCAACCACGAGCCATTTTAACTGTGCGTGGCCTGGAAGCTAGACTAGTCATAACGTTATCTGAGGTAATGTATTTTGCTTCACAAAATTTTGAGGTTAATTCTCTTATTACAGATTTATCACAAACTGGAAACGACACGTTTCTTCCTAATTCTCCAATCAGCGGACGAACGTCAGTCTGCATACGGCGTAGTGTTCGCACGCCAGGACCAGCTGCACATTGACCTGTTTGTGTTCTTTTCCGTTTTCTTCTCCGTCTTTTTCTTATTTTTAGCCGCGTGCGTCGTGGCGTGGAAAGCAAAACAGGCAGCGGACGCGCGTCACGCCCGACGCCGTCACGTGGTCGAAATGCTCCACATGGCAAAACGCCCATTTGCCTGCGCTACCCTCGATCTAAACGCCAAAACGCTCAATGGAAAAAAGAATGCTCATCACGACGTCAGACCAGTTGCCATAGAGCCCACCAATGACGGAGTTGCAGCCGTTGCTACGGTGTTTGTCAGTCTGCCCGGAGGACAGAATCTCCCAGTCAAGTTAGCCTTGGCATCTTCTTTGATATTATTAGTGAGGCAGTTTCCTGCCAGCAGTCGGATATTTTTGAGGAGGCGTTCTTTACACGCCACCCCGCCCACTTAGATCTGCCCTTACATTCTCAATTTTATTCCAGAACCTAAGTAGCGTGATGTAATCATGTCACCAGATCACAAACTAACTCACATGACAATTAATGACGTAATTTCGAATAATGCTAACAGTCATCCGTTTACTATATTTACGGTTCTCCCCGTTAGACTAGGTCTCTACTTTGTTATTATTTTTAAGAATTATACATTGTTTTTTAAATTTTTTGTTGTTTCAATTTTACCTTAATCCCTGAATTTATTTACAAAAAAACTTTCCAGACTAGTTACTGAAGTAAACACCGGGTAACGTAAACTAAACAAACAACAATAATAAGGATAGAAAATTCTCGTTTTTAATTGTCAATATAAATAGCAGTGGCCCTTACATAAAGTGGTTTTATCTGATCGGAGCTCCGCCCATCGATTTACTCCGTATTTTGCCTCCAGACTTAGTGAGCAAATTGTTGCCTTGCCACTGGGCCAAACATTCCGAACTAGTCTTCAAGTCGACTTGCAACTTTTCCCACACTTTTTTCTTCGGATTCAATACGGCATCAGGAGATCCACCTTCGAAGTTTTCTACATAAACACGTTCACCAGGCTGGGCATCCTCTGGAGGATCTAGTGGCTCTACTTGTTTGGGTTCACTGTCACTAAAACGGCACTGTAGTGTGACAAACATTGACCCAACAACAAAAATTACTTACACAGAAGCGCACAAAACCATTCCCTGACTCTCTACACCTCTCATTTTGGCTGGTTTCAAGTTGCACAGCACCACAACCTTTCTCTGTTGCATTTGCTCAATATTAACGTAATTAACTAGTCCGCTTACTACTGTCCTAGGCTCAGCTTCTCCTGTTATTAGTCAATTTTATTTAAGAATTTTAGGACTTTTGAAATGAGAGACTAACCTAAGTCAATTTTTTCTACATAAAGAGCGTCAGCGTCGGGATGACGAGAAACTTCCACAATCTGACCAATCCGAATGTCTAGACGGCTAGGAACAATTTCGTCAGATACATTATTAACCACCTGCTCTATATTAAAAAACAAACGATTCATTGATAATACCAAATCAAAAATTTAGACTACAGTATACTTTGTTTGCCTGGTTGAGGATATGCTTTCTCAGCCAGTTTTTTCAAATCGGGAGTTTCAAATTCCTTGATGATCGGGGCTAGCAGACGATTAATTTGAACTTCAACGGCCGCTTTAAGGTCAGCAGGATGCACCTCCTTAATTTATTAAGGACGTGATTAGGAGTTTTTCTGTATCTTGGTTTTGGATAATACCTGCTTAGCAAACGCCGTTTCTAAAGCTTCAAAATCATTAAAACGTAGGTCGCCCCCGTTTTCAGGTTTACGGTTGATAATAAAGGGTTCGGCACCGTCGAAAATTGGAAATATTACGTGTTTTACAAAGGACAACACCCCATTGTTTTCAATGTTGCCAGGTTCGCAAAAAGCTTTTTTCAACTTTTTCTTTACATTAGCTGGTGAGTCTAACAGATCAATTTTGCTTTCCTCTTCCGAAGAAGACATTTTAGCTCCCGTTAAACCCGGTACTGTTACATAAATTACAGTTTTGTGACAACAAAGTATTTCCCAATTAAAATCTTACCCATGGGATTCATTAAATGAGCACGTTTTGCATATCCTAATTGCGGTAGGTATTTTTCAGCAAAAGTGAAAATTTTCCTTTGATCAACACCTCCAAACTGAGCATCAACTTTAAGGTATTCCTCATCTAAGGCCTGAAGCCCTAATTCAATACATTAACACACACAAGCACACATCTTTGAAGGCAAATAAATACCTGGGTAAAGCAAACCACTCAATAAAGGATGTTCTACTTGTTTAACAACTTCAGCACCAGCTTTTTTTGCATCATGCTCAGTAACCACAGAAGTCAGTCTTTAAATAATGAATACAACACCATAAAATAATCACCAAGAAATTTCAAATGTGACTACCTGTATACATCCAAAGTGTATTCTTTAGACAGTTGATATTCAGTGCCTTTAACAAATTTTAGCTTGTCTAAAGGCACTCCAATGCTGTGAAGCATAGCTTTGATTGAATGCTCATAATATTGTGTTCTCAATGCTAGTAATTCCCAAGGTGCTTTCATATTATCCAAATAAGCATGCAAATCAGCAAATAAGATTGTAACCTAAAGGTAGAATTTAATTTACATTGTTTTTGGTGATTTTATAATGATTTAGTTGAGTCTGTTTAGAGTAGAAAAACACAGTTACCCCAGCTCCAGCTCTCAAAAAGTCGGCAATTTTTGACATGGGTACAAAATAAGCCACGTGGGGTTTACCAGTAGTGGCAGTGCCCCAATAAACAGTCAGGTCGCGTTCCTTTAAGATTGTCTTAATTTTCTCTTCACCCAAAACTTCTTGCAAGTTCCTGCTAATTAACCTGTACTTTTCATCGGCGGTCAAAGGTTTTTCACACATTGTGACTGAAACAAATAGGCCCCAAAAAAGTAGTTTAAAGTACTCATCACTATCATATGTTTCATTAGAAAAGCATTTTATTTTCCTTGATAAAAGAAATATAATAATGTGTTTTTACGTATTAATTAGAGTAATTTAAGTCCACATTACCTGATTATCGCCCTGATTTAAAAAACAACTGCTTTTTTAATAACAATGTTGGGGAATTCAGAATATTCCAATTTAAATCCACATCTACTTTAAAACTTAACCTATAAAATAAATGAGATCATTTGACACTAGGATGTTAGGTTAGGTTTAGGTTTTAATTTACATTTGTCTTGCAGGTCACCTGATGAGGCATTTGCATATGTGAACTAGACCATGTGACTTCTCGTCAATTGATCAAATCGATTATATGACAGTTCAAGTTTGAAGACCTATTTTTGTAAACTTTTAAATTTAATAATTTATTTAAAAAAATCCAGCAAAACCAAAAAAATTAAATATAATTATACACTACTTCATAGTGATTCAATTTTCAAAACCACAATCAATTAAAAGTACTTTTTGTTCATTGTGGTGAGAGGTATGTGTGCATAAAAAGTGTTCTAATGCTAAACACTAAAGACACAAGCACCCAAGTCTATAAATAATAAGGTACTAGTGTTATTCATATTCACTCCTAATCCCGGTATAAAATGTCGACTTCATTGTTATTTATTGCAACCACATTAAGTTTTGCAAATGCTCATGCAGACTTAATTGCAAACTGGGTAAGTTTGGCACTTTAGTACTGATTTCCAGACATCAAAACTATGTCATTTTCTATCAGGTTAAAAAATGGAGCAATGCACCCACAGCCAAGCAATTGGAATTGCTCAAAGAAAAACGCCAACTGAAAATTGAGCAGCAAAAATACAACATGATTGATGAGTTTGCCAAGTACTCAAAACTACAACGCCGCATTAACGCCCTGGATGAAGAACTGAAAAGCAGCAAGAAAAGTGACAATCCACTATGGAAAAATCTAGTTTTGTCCCGTGTCCCACAACTGGTAGGAACTATCATACTATTTCTATTGGTACTGTACTACAGGAGAACCCCAGTCTTTAAATTGCCTGACAGTGTAGATTTAGTACCGTTTAACTATATTATTTCATATCCAAATGGAAGAAATTATGTTTCTTTACATTTTTGGATTATGAGTTGTAATGTAGTAGCTAGACTTATTAGATCAAAGTACTCATAATAATTAGAAAAGTGTTTAAGTTTACACAATATATTTTGTATTGTTAGTTTTGATTTTTAACAGAAAGTCTGCAAAGACAGCCGAATTTGCAAAAGGACCAAACATGGAGTTATTCCATAGAAATGTTTTATATTAGCTTCAATCCAAGTTTATTAAAATATGATTCCATTGTAAAAGATGTGTAATTGTCTAAAAGTAAAAATATTCAAGTCAAGCCTTATCACCCAGCCATGGCAATTAAATAAGATTATATTTATTGAGTATCCAGCTTTAATCACTCAATAATGAAATGTCCTGATTTAGTTTAAATGAATAGTAAATTCCTTGTTTCTGTTATTTACATTTTTGTGCCAGCCATCATATAACATGGCAAACAAGCTAATAAACATTCATTATTACTAAGATAAAAATTATAAGTGAATGTTTAAAGTTTTAGTGTAGTTTTTAAGTATAATGAGGTAAGTTGTTTTCAAGTTGCAGTTTACTCTTTATTTCACTAAACTTTTTGTTAAAAGTAATATACTACCACCAAAGTGGAAATTATGGCAACATCGTCGTTTTATTGTGGCCGTTATGGCTTTCTTTGGCTTCTTCAATGCTTACACCCTAAGGGGAAACTTGAGTATTGCCATAGTTGCCATGACCTCTGATAGATATGACACTTTAACTAATGGAACAGTTGTAAATGTGGTAAGTAAGAATGTTGTTATAATTAAAAACAATAATAGTTTTGTGGGTTTTTTAGGGACCAGAGTTTGAATGGTCAAATGAGATTCAAGGTTACATACTAAGCTCATTTTTCTATGGTTATATCACCACACAACTATTGGGTGGGTATTTTGCTAAAAAATATGGGGGAAAGATTATTTTTGGGACTGGAATAGCCATAACTGCAGCCTTTACGGTAGTTACACCCTGGCTGGCTAGCGCCAGTGTATACTTATTACTTGCTGCTCGAATTATTGAAGGAATTGCTGAGGTTTTATCAATAAACATTTTAAAATAGAAGAGGCTAACTAATTTTTGTTAAGGGAGTCACCTACCCTAGTATACTGGCAGTTTGGGCGCAGTGGGCGCCTCCTTTAGAACGAACAAGACTGGCTATGCTAGCTTCGGCTGGCAGCTATTTTGGAACAGTGGTAACGATGCCTCTAAGTGCCTATCTGGCTGAAACTTTGGGATGGCGCAGCGTGTTTTGGTTTTTCGGTAAAACCCAATTTACAGCTTATAATGGTTTTCATTGAAAATTGTAGGTGTTGCGGGCGTAATTTGGTACTGTTTATGGCTACTGATTGTAGCAGATTCGCCGGCAAAAGACTCCAAAATTACCGAACAGGAACGGAACTACATTGAAACGTCTTTGATGAAACAGACGCAAAACCCCAAAGAGGACATGATTATACCTTGGAAGTGTATAGCAGGGTCTAAAGCTGTGTGGGCGATTTGTATCGCAAATTTTTGTGAAAATTGGGGTTTTTATACGTTTTTGACCCAACTTCCTAAATATTTAAAAGGTAAAAACGTAGATACCACATTGTTTGTACTTATAAACCGTCCCAATTTTAGACATCTACGGCTTCAATTTAAGCACGTCAGGGTTCCTAACTGCCCTCCCTTATTTGGCTATGGGCTTTATGGTACCGTTGTCCGGACAGTTGGCCGATTTTTGCCTCTCCCGACAGTACTTAACGGTGACTCAATGCCGGAAAATCTGGAATTTGTTGGGTTTTCTCGCTCAATTCGCATTCCTTATGGCGTGCGCCTTTGTTTCAAACGAAGTTGTGACAGTTTTATGTCTCACGTTTGCTGTGGGTATTGGTGGATTTGCTTTTGCCGCTTACTGGTTAGTCTGCACTTTATGTTGAAGATTAATTAGTTTTAAGTATTTTTTGCTAGTGTCAACCCTTTGGATATAGCTCCTCAGTATGCGAGTATAATTTTGGGCATTAGTAACACCTTCGGGACTATGCCTGGTATAATAAGCCCCATTCTGTCTGGATATATTGTGTCTGACAACCCTGTAAGTATTTGAGTTGTTAATTAACTAATCTTGCAACACTGTCTTTATACAGACTGTTGAGGAATGGCAAATAGTCTTTTTCATTGCTGCTGGTTTGTATCTGTTTGGGGCCTTCTTTTTTGTCACGTTATCCTCTGGAAAACTACAAGTTTGGGCGCAAATTCCTAATAAGAATAATGAATACGGGAGTTGTACCACGACCGATTTGGAAAATAAAAGTTTTTGATAGTAATTCTTGGTTGGTTTTTATAAGGAGGTCCTTAAGGGCAAAAACATTTTAATACAATAATTTTTGGTCAGATGTTGCTTTGTTAGTCCTCTTTCCTGAAATACCAAAATGTTTTCATTGTCTTTAAGTAAAAATTTTTCTGTATTAATGTGGGTTTAACACCAACAATTAAATCTTGTTCAACCCACGCTCACGTCCGTAATATTTTTCGCTAAACCTATAGTGTATATTACCATGCAAATTAATTCATTCTGCGTGTTTTTGTTGGTCAAATTATTAAGCTTCTTTGGAGTTTTGTCCAATGCTGATAATCAAATTATATTATGAAATGTTAGATGTATTTCGTGGCCAACTTCTTGACTATTTACAGTTTAATTAGGACTTCATTATATAAACTATTAGAGGCTTATCTGTAGAGTTTCGTAATTTAGCTTTTAAATAGCTTTACAATGAATTTTGATTTAAATCTAAACTGGAAAAGGTTTTTTTTCTTCTTGAAAGAATGGAATAGTGACGTTGCTCATTGGGTAGATAAATAGATGACAGAATTCTAGAATTGAAAGAAAAAAGACAAATTTAGTAATCATTGGACCTCAATGACATATTTTTAAGCAAATGTCTAGCCTGTTCATTTAGACATTTAAGGCATCCTCTATTTAGGGTAATATTTAAAAATTTAAGTTTAGGTTCGAAAAAGTACCTCTTCCGGCCCTTGTCACAGAAAAACAAGCATTTTTGAAGCTTTATTCGGAAAAAGGGTGGTGGGCTAACGAGTTTTGCAGTCTGGCACTCTAATACTGTGACGGTGAGTCGATATATTATTAAGTTGCATTTGCTCGTTCGCTCTTGTGGGTCGATGTGGTGTCGCGGATAAGTTGCCGGTCAACGGTACACGCGTTTTTGGTACTTTTCATTGAATTTTTACTAATTTTCTGAATGAAATATGGGTAAGTCAGTTTTATTGAGCGCTATATGCAGAGTCAAAGTTGATACACTTTTTAAGTGAAAGTATAACAGTTAGTAACTGTTTTTATGTCATCGTAATTTTTTTTATAAGGTGTAACTAATTTCTTATATTCTAATTGATATAATTTGTTTTTGTGCACGTAACTATTTATAATCATTTGTTACCGTCAGGCTTCTCTGTATTTACATACATAACTTATATTTAGTGCTCTTTAAAGTCACGACTGTGATCGATTGGAACCGATCATCTTCAAGGCTTAAAAATGTATTTTTTGATTAAAAAGTTTTAGAGTCCTTGGCTTGATACATCAAAAGTAAAATGGATATTTGAATTATCCGTAGTATGTGAAGGCTTATTTTTTAGCACCCTAAATTGCAAGAGCAAATAAACTTATCTTACTGAAGGCCGTATTATAATGTTATCAAATTATTTTAAGAGCGTTACAACGGTACTCTGTCTGCTTTAAGCGTATAAAATGATCAAAATTAGTAATGTTCACGAATGTCTAATTATGACACTACAAAAACAACATTATGAATACAGTCACAATAAAAATAATCTGTTTTTAAGGTGAACATCATCAACGCATAAAGAATTGGGACGCGCACGTCCAAACTTCTTGTTCGGCAATTATTTATCCACCAACTGACTATTTTTTTATAAATTACATGTGTTTTTGACCTTATTTTTATTTAAAAAAAAATCATTACGTAAGACTACAATAATAAACACACGCAAACGAGACAAGTCTCTACAAATCAGAAATGGCACCCTGATTGACAGGAAAATAAGCAAATCTGGATTGTTAATGGATGTAGTACACGTCTAGAAGAGACGTACACCGCATATAAAATAACGTTTTCCTAGTTTAAAACCGGCGAAACGTTCATAAATGCGCATATTATGATGACTTTGAGTTATGGTGGCTTTCTTTTCTGTATTTGCGGTTTTGTGCTTTTTAAGCGAGTGTGGGCAATTTTTTAATACTTAACTGGCCATAAAATCGAAGTTTACGTTCCCATTGTTTTGGAGGCAGAAAAAACCGGATGTATCATCAGTCATCATTAAAAAAGTCGAGATCGAGATTTACTGATAGGATTTTATACTTAAAGGAGTTACAGTTATATACTCTGACAAAAACCATATAATATGCAGGTCGCTTATAATAATTGGGTTGGGTTTCAAAGAAGACATATGGTATATTTTGGATTGTCTTTCATTGATTATCAAGAAGTGGTTTATGTATAGTATAACAATAATGATGTAATTCAGTGGATGCAGTCAAACCCTTTAATCTACATACATACACAGTGATTGGTCAAAAAAAGCAGCTTTCAGCTGCAAATACTGCACATATGAACTTTATGGGTCAGTGCACTGGTCACGTTTGACTCGCGGTTACTTATTGCACAAATTTATCATCCAAAATGATTACCATCTAATATATGCACCGCACGGACATTGACAACAGCTAGCCAAAGCCCAGATTACACACGTTTCCTCTATAAAATAAGGAATTTTCATTTTCTGCCTGAATAACTGAGTCGTAAAAGTACGAATATAAGTTTGTTTATAATGTGGAATTTTTTTAAAGAAACTGCACTCGATATTTTAGTAATAAATCAGTGTTTCACCGGGAGATTACCAATTAGTGCAGTAAAAAGCACCGGCAGATAATTTGAGAGTTATTAATTTTCGTTCATTATTGATGACCCAGATTGGCCGTTAATTGACTCATATTGGTTTATGCTGCTGCCAACTGGACAGGTTTGATTTACTTTTTCTTAAGCCTAACTTACCTATCTGATTAATTAATTTATTCCAGATAATTTAATGACTTTCATATACAGAAGAGAGTATAATATTTTTCTGACATGTAAAGATCTCCATTAAGTGACATACAGGTGTGGTAAATCCAAAACAGACCATAGGAAAACCGTGTAACTGACAGAGAAACGTAGATAATCGCATGCGCGCGACAAAGACAGAAAACGAAAAAAATATCAAGTAGGCCATATTTTCAGCGCGCTGTTACCAAAACCCACCCCGTCGACAAATTTAAATTTGGGTGGATGTTGGCAACAGCGCGCTAAAAATACGGCCTACTTGATATTTTTTTCGTTTTCTGTCTTTGTCCCGCGCATGCAATTACCTACGTTTCTCTGTCAGTTACACGGTTTTCCTATGGTCGGTTTTGGATTTACCACACCTGTATATGTCAGTGTGCTTAAACGAATATTAACATGCATTCAATAGGTCTAACTCAGAAACAGTCAAGTTTTATTGGTGGAATGCTCACGTGACTATGACGTATTCTGACTTGTGACCAATGGATGTACCTATTTCTCTGATTACTAGTTGGAGACAAAGTCAAACAGTCAAATGATGTCACACCAGTTTTAGCACATATGTCACTTAAAAAGTTCTCTAGCCTAGCAAAATCTATGTTTAATTTAAAAAAAAATTGTGCGTACACACACGGTGCGTTATACAGAAAAATAAGGAATTCCGCAAAAGCTAATAAACTGTAGACATTAATCAGAAACAATAAAATCCATTTATATACAAAGAATTCCGGTAATCTTTAGACCAAGGCGCCTTGAGAAACCCGTCTTTGCGTTACTAAAATTTTAGTTGTATAGCGGGGTTTCAGTATCAAAAGAATGTCGCAAAACTTGTAGCTGTCATACATATTTTGCTTCAAAAATCAGCTAAAAACATAACAAATTGTAAATTTTGATGTTTAACACCGTTTAGTATTAATTATTCCGACAAGTCTAAGAAACATGCTTGTAATATAACCCAGTTTGTGCCTCTTTGCGTTTCCTTATAGGGAATTCAAGCAATCACTGCTGGTTTGCCTTATATGGTCTAATTTTTTTATTTGTGCCCAAACTGCTAGCAAATTGGCCTCTTACACATTTCGTTTAGAAACTAGAGTTGATATTTATTACTGATGTTAAAACAATGACATCATCTTAAACGATCTAAATAATCCAATAAATTAATGTTGGTAGGAATATTGCCTTGACACCTATAATTATAGGAATTTTACATCTAGCCCACCCAGTACTTACCATCAATTCGGATTTATTCATTATTCATTTAATCTAGTATATCAACACAACTAAAAATAGTACTTATAAGTAACTGTGTTGTTATTTGGACTAGACAAATAACGAGCAGCCTATAAAATTGATTCGAAAATAGACCAATGATTCAATCGTATATGTAATAGTACTGCAGAATACACTCCATTGCGAAATTATAAACAATAAAACTTTAGTTATCTGGAAATCTGGACATGTGGGTGTGGGCAGTTTTGACACATTTTAGTGTTATTTTATACCAACCCTGCACGCTATATATCAATCTAGTTTAAACTAATTTTTTGCAATTTCCAAAACATTTATTGAGACCTTAAATATTTACCACGTTTTATTAGCTTTACACTATGCGGTTGTTTAAGTTTTTCAATATTTTCCGGTTATATATTGCACTACACTGGTGCAACAATGTATAGTTTGTAATAAAACAACACAATAAGCGAATCAGGAAAATGAGTCCTTGAAATTTAATACACTTGCAAGCCATAACAGTTTTTAGTGATCTAGCAAGAAAAATAATTATTATTATAAATGGCAAAGTGTAGGTACTCATTTTCCTCCATTTTGTTTGACAAAATCCACATATTGTTCAATTTTTTATGGATGAGTATGTTCACTCTGTACCAAAAAAATCACGCTAGTAGGTTATCAAAACTCATAAACATGATGGTAATAAGATAAGTTTTGACATACAGAGCAGTTCTTTTATTTGTTATGCAAATTCGGTAGCACACGTTTGCTGCTTCGTCATGCTATTATTACTCTCTGTCTTGTTTCAGATTTTTTATGCGTTCAGGAGACTACAGATGAAGATGGAGATTACCTATAGGCAACTTCCGGTGTTGCTAATTATTGCGTATTTAGGAAAAAAAGGTTTTTTAAGGAGCGACAATGAAAAGTGTAATTAAATCCCTACTGACGCTGCTGTTTACTGTTGCAACAGGTTTGTACATAGAGTTAATAAACTATATTGTGATTACTTTTTAATCATAAATACATTAGAGAGTTACAAAAATAAATAAGGAAAGTTGTGTGAAATTTTATCATCTACAAGATTGTATTAAGGTGTTTTTGCATTTAGGGTCTCCTTAAGGAGTTACTAGACAAAAGGTGACAGGGTGCACGAAAAGGTGTAAATAACGAAAATTGTAGGAAATTTTATTATTATAGTTAGGAATTCTTATAAAATCAAACATCTAATAAAAACAAAAAGTTTGACCGTATACACGGTCACGTCCAAATAAGCACCCATCAGCATCCATTTACCATGTTGAATGGGTCATTTAACGATAAATTTAATATTTACGTGCCTTTTGTATACCTGGGGTCTTTTGTTTCGCACGAAATTATGCTAAAACCCACCAACAGGGATTCTTGCACATTCAAGTGGTACACGACCCAAAAAATGCTTTTAAACTTCTGTTGAACGGCTCTGATATTCAACTTTTTGTTTTAGTAGTGGCGTTGGACCGACTTCAGTCTGCTTTAGCCGAAAAAAACCAAAGCTGCCCTTCAAACTTTGTCAGGCTGAGTCACAGATGTTATTTCTTCAGCAAGGAGAAAGCAACTTGGCAGGACGCGTTCTTTCAATGCCATTCGATGAAAAGCAATTTGGCCATTATCAAGAACCGAAATCAAGACAAGTTGATTAACAGGGTACTCACAGGAAAATCAATGGGTAATACCACCTAACTTTACTAAAAAATTTACAGTAAATATGGACCGAAAAATTGAAAACAATGTTTATTTCAAGACGAGTTCACATTATAGATGGACGTGCACATCCGTTTCTTCACCAACGCTCTGCAATTGGGTACTTTACAGTACCATTTAGCGTGTCATTAGTGTTAAATTTGATCATAAATAATAAATACGCACACCTTTAAAGCACTTTCCAAGTTACTTCCTCAGTAATTTGCATTTTAACTACTTGATGCATATGACCTGCGTTTTTATAAGAATTTGATTTGTTGACAGAGCCGCTTGAAAGGTGGTTGGGAGGTCGATTCGACTGGCAACGGAAACAATGGAAATGGGCTGCATCCGGTAAACCACTCAGTTACAATGGATTTGGTTGGCCAATGAGAAAAAAAGATGAAAGTCAACTGCAATGGAACTGTATAGTCGTAGACCCAAACTGGGGATATCGGTCAGTAATTTAAATAAACAAATTTTTCCAGTATTTTTAACTCAAATTATTGTAGATGGAATTCCCGAAGTTGCTTGGAGGACAAACATTTCATCTGCCAGAGAAAAGTTAACAGTAATGAGAAATGGAAAAACAAAATTGCAGCCCAGCAAAACTCTAGCAGACTGAACGAAATTCCCATACCGACCGCCAAAAATGGAGTGGATAATCTTAAATCCCGACAAAGAATACAAAGTCGGCATGTCAATCCAAATTTGGGTTTATCCAAAACCAAAAAGACTAAAAAGGCGCGCTTACACAATAGTTATAACCAGAATAGTTTCCAAGAAATCAATGATGAACCTTATAAAGGTCGACGAAACAAGGCATCAAGTAACTATCACTGACTTTATAAAGTTTTACAGCTTAACTGTAGTAAAAATTTCAGATAGGAAAACACACAATATTACAAGAGACAACTTTCAAATGTACTACAGAACGTACAAGGAGGGGGTGGAACAAAACGACCCCTTACATCCCAGGCCCATAGTGGAAGAATACAATTTTGCAAAAGTGTCTTGAAAGCTCTTGACTAACTAATTTATAAAATTTACTGTAATATAAATTATTTGGGTTAAAAAGAAAAATTGTATCATTTATTATTATTGTGGAAATTTATTATTAGCGCATTCGCCATGTCGAGATTTTTGTATAGGTAAAATTTTTTATTTCATTTTAAAAAAAGTTAAATTTTATGATCAAAAAAGTAGGAAGGTTATGGCTATTTTTTTGGGTCAATTAAGTACTACAAAACCTTTGTTAAGTATCCAGGAAGTTTTATTACCAATACAGAAATCTTGACACATTACGAATGCACTGAATACAAATTTTCTTCAATTTAGGTTAGGTTAGTTATGCAACCAGAATTACAACTAAATGTATAAATGGTTGCCCGCACTACTTGTCAATTAAACAGAAATGAAGAAGAAGCAACATTAAATAGGTTATGTAGTAAATTCCTAGTAAACCATTGACATACTAAATATTATACTACTATATTTTAATAATATGTCAATGTAGTAAACAGAGTATTTACTATTTATACACTTTTTTGTATTTAAAATCAACTTAGATTACCAGTGTTTCACACTAAAATAAAAAAAACCATCGCTATGAGTAACGGTGTGGATAAAAACCAATTAGCTGCAGTCCTGCAGGTTTTAAAGAAGTACAATTTAAAGGTAAGGCCTATATAACTCTAAAAACATCTCATTCTAAATGTTTTTTTCCTGAAAAACTTTAGGGCACTGAAGAACAGTTAAGAAGGGAAGCCAGTCTTTCTGAGGAAGTGGACCAGCAGGGCTCGGATGTAAGCAGTGTCCTTACAGGTTATAAAAGTGATGGGGACCCCGAAACCTATGAAGCCTCCTACATTGAGCTGAAAAGATTTGTTGAAAACTCTCTGGATATTTACAAACATGAACTTGGTATGATACTCTATCCAGTTCTAGTTCACATGTACTTGGAACTGGTCTACAATGGCCACACCAACAAAGCCATATCATTGATGAAAAAGTTTGGTCCTGAGCAAGATGTGTATTATCAGGATGACTTGAAAAAGTTGGCAATGGTTACTAGACGTGACCATATGAATGGCAATGAGCTAACTGACACTTTTAAGTCAAATCAGTTTATTATTCGCATGTCCAGGGACACTTTGTCACTTTTAAAGAGACATTTGAATGATAAGAAAGCTTCAGTGTTGCTCAATATTGTACAGGAACATCTGTACTTTGATATGTATGAAGGAGTGGCTAGGAATAAGAGTCAGATTGATGCTACATCAGGGGCTGTGGGTGGAGAGGCTAAAAGACAAGGTAAGAACATGATGATGACCTACATGAAGTTAAAAGAAACATAATTTGGCTCCCATCACAATTTACCTGCCTCATAACTCCATCTCCTCACTTCTCACCTAACAAAAGCTAAAGCCGAATTCGTTTTCAAGCTCCATGGAGCGAGCAGAGTGTTTTTGACGTCACGATGACGTAATTTGGCAAAACCATAGATTGACCAATTGTCAAACTACATGTCATAGACTGGTGCCTAATTTAAAACAAGATGATAATTCTATTACAATAAATATGATGGAAAAACTGTGTGTTTTAGATAACAAAAGTAAAGTGTATTATGGCATCCCAAAAGCGCCAGACATACAAATACTGTCAGCTCCAGTAGAAGATGAAGAGGAAGCGCAAGAACAAGACAATCCTGATAAACCCAAGAAGAAGAAATCAAAAAAGGACCCTTTGCTGTCAAAGAAGACTAAATCAGACCCAAATGCACCACCGTCAGATAGAATCCCAGTTCCTGACCTGTAAGCAGCCTGGCATTATTTTGCTTTTGCATGACTAAAAAATCGGATATTTTACAGAAAGGATAATGATAAAATTGAGAAATTAAAGGCCCTAAGGGAAGCTTCAAAGAGGACTAATTTGGGTCCTGAAAACTTACCGTCATGCTGCTGCTACACGCTTTTGAATGCCAATTATTCGTAAGTTTTCTTTTAATGGCTGATTGTTAGAAAATCTTACATGAAGGCTGTGATATTTTTGTAGGGTTTGTTGCGCCGAAATCACCGAAGATTCCAGTATGTTGGCGGTAGGATTCAACGATTCGATAATTAAAGTGTTCACTTTGGTGCCGCAAAAATTGAAAACCATGAAATCCACCGATAAGTTACAAGAAGTCAATATTGAAGCTGAAGACGTTTTGGTGGGTTACAGTCATATTGATAATCATTCCTTAAGGGTTCCTTGAAACTTAAGGTAGCCATAATACTTGTTATTATTACTCCTTGAGGCGACCTTAAGTTTATTATTAATATGACCCTTAATGTTTGTTTTTTGGGTTAAAAGTGTAAAAAATCATATTTGAATAGATTTAAGTGACGTCATTTGACAGTTGTTGGATTTTTTGAAATGACCAGTCACCTCAAATTACGTCATAGAGCATCATCAAATGAAACTAAAAAAAAAATAATATGCAAATGTTTGATTTACCTGCCAGTTATTTGTTTCATTTATGACGTTATAAAGGTTAGAATGATGGATGAGCGATCGGGAGAATCATCGAGAAGCCTTTGCGGACACAGTGGTGCCGTTCATTCCGTCTCTTTTGCACCGGACCGTACTTTGTTATTGAGCGCCTCTGAAGACAGTACCATTAGGTAAACACAGATTAATTGGCTGAAATTGTCAGATAAAAACATCACACATTTTTAAAACTTGTATAGGTTATGGAGCTTACAAATTTGGACTTGTTTGGTGGTGTACAAAGGACATATGTTTCCAGTTTGGGACGTCAAATTTTCACCATTGGGCTACTACTTTGCATCATGTTCTTATGATAGAACAGCCAGGCTATGGGCCACCGACCACTACCAACCATTACGAATATTTGCCGGACATTTCTCTGACGTGGACGTAAGTAAACAACTGCAACTTGAACAGACTTGGTTACAAGTGATTTTATAGTGTGTTCAGTTTCATCCAAACTCCAACTACATTGCAACAGGATCCAGTGACCGGCGCGTCTGTTTATGGGACATTACAACTGGCAACCATGTCCGCTTGATGACGGGACATAAACAGACCATTCAGGCTTTGGCTTTCAGCGTTTGTGGACGGTTTTTAGCTTCAGCCGGTTCGGACTGTACCGTCCTGATTTGGGACCTGTCGCACGGACATTTAGTCGCTGAACTGACGGGACACGATAAAACGATTCATTGTTTAGCCTTTAGTCGATGTGGCAACGTGCTAGTGTCCGGCGGTTTGGATTGCGCCGTCAAATTGTGGAACTTTACCAAATTGACGGAGGAAATTAGTTCAGAAGACGTAAACATATCGCATAACCCGGACGTGAAAACTGGAGATGAATATTTGTTGCGGACGTTTCAGACGAAGAATTCTCCATTGATTAATTTGCATTTTACTAGGAGGAACTTAATGTTGGCAGTGGCTGTGTTTGACGGCGTTGCTACTTGAGAGTTTTGTACTAAAATAGACTGTTTTTAAAAAACTATAGTCATTTTTGTAACAACCCCACAGTAATAATGCTATAATTTTTGTTAAAAACATATTAACCAACCTACCTACTATAATTTCAGTAGTACATAAATACCGCCAGACAAAATCTGTAGGAAATATTGAAAGAAACCAATGAGCTACATTTTCTAACATTTTATTACAAGTATAACTGGTGATAAGAAAGTTTAAACTAAAGAAACCCAAGGATTTTTAAACTAAATGATACATTTTTCAACTTTCATAAAAATACCTTTTACCTACAAACTAAAATCATCCCCACTGACTGTATAGCAGGATTTAGTGAAGAAAAAGTTACCTTGAAAGTAACTGATTCAACTGTTAAGGAGCATTTAAATCTAACCAGATCGTCATTAAAGAATAAGAATGGTCTTAAATAGACCAAGGCAAAACAATCTGTTTTTATCAACATGATTAAACATACAAATTTATACAGAAAAACTTAACTCTAAACTTAAGACTCATTTTCTGGAGTGTGCCAAGCAATCCTCTCCTCATAAAACTGGATAACAACTTGAGGACACTTTACATTGGCTTCTTTTGCTGCAACTAAGTCAGTCTCATCTGTTCCCTTCCATTTCACCAAAAACATCAACTGACCAGTTGAGTCAGAGGCGCCAATGATTTTTTCAGCATCAAAGCCTTTTTCAAATCCAGTTTTACGTGGACCGGACTTTCCTTTCTCTTTTGGTTCAACCTTCTTTTTCTTTTTATCTTTCGTTGATACATTTTCTTCATCCGAATCTTTGGTCGCATCCTCATCTTTGCGTGTTTTCTTTTTCGTCAATTTGTCTTCCTCCGAATCTGACTCGATCTTTTTCGCCGACTTTCGTTTGGCTTTGTCATCATCTTTCTTGGATTGTGGCTTTGATTCGCGATTCTTCTTTTTGGGTTTTGGCTTCTCCTCTGAATCACTTTCATTGTCTGAATCTCTCTTTGCTTTTTTAGCTTTTGTCTCTTCTTCAGACTCAGGTGTGGGACTTTTGGCCTTCTTTTTCTGTCACAATGTATCAATTTAATTAGTAATAAACACAAAAAAATGGATGATTAAAAGACTAAAACATGTTTTCTTTCATAATTTCAAATTAGTATATCAAAAATGTCTAGCACCAGAAATTGCTTTCAGTTTAGTCCCTACATAAAAAGAAAAAATATTATGGTGTCCCTATAAGCTAAGTTGAGATTTGAATGTGATAGATTATGTGCAAAATATCACAGGCTAAACAACGTTGGAGAAATAGACATTACTACCTGAATTAAGTAAACAACTTACCTTTTTCTCTGCATCATTCTCATTTGAAACATCAGATTCATTAGAGTCTTTTCGGCTACGTTTCTTCTGTTTCGCGGCTTCTTTAGACCTCCTATTCTTCTCAAATTCTTCAATGAGATCAGGACAGTCCAAATTCTCTTCTGGCTCCCAAGTGTTGTCCTCCTCGCTGTAGCCCTTCCATTTCAGAAAATACTCTACTTTACCCTTTACTACCCTCCGGTCGATGATTTTTTCGACAGAGTACTCCTCTTCGCTTTCGCTGCTGTCTTTATTTTTGCCCATCTTGAATTTGAAAACAAAAATGCTACACAAACTGAAAGGACGCCGTAGCACCGGTCACCGGTTGTCTGGTTAGTTGATTAAAATTGGTAAAAAAAATCGTCTGGGGGTATTTCAATCAACCAAACAGACTGAAACAAAGTGCGTGTACTTACTTTAGCGTTAAGTGGATGCAGTAAAACTGAAAATTTCGATGAGCTTGGAAGTTACAAGCGATCACTAAACACAAATGAAAATCACAATGCAAAATGGCGCTCGTTTCACGGAATCAACGGAATACAAGCAGAAAAAATGGCGGTACAATGATAAGCAGCGTTGCCAAATTAGTTATTAAAAAACATATAATTTTTAAACCGAGTGAATTTATGAACCGATTTTTTGTTTACTAATTGATTTGTTCTTATGAATGATGATTATGCCTTTATGGGAAATGCATCATTTTTAAAATTTTTAATGCGGATTCAGAGGCAAGGCAACCAGTTGCTTTCCTTTTAATCGGTAGAGGTCCGACAAATTGTGTGACCTGGCAACGTTGAGTACAGCTAGTATAGGCAGTCATAATGACATGGACGTAAATGACAGGTAAAATAACTGACAGATGTCAGATGTCAGCCTGCATGCTATCAATATTCAAATTCAATTCAATTCATTCATTGGGGAATAGTCAGCTGAAGGCCGTAAAACGAAAAACCCGATTTATTCTTACATTTGTAATATTGTAATCATTTGTCGTCTACAATTACTGCTTCACTAATCACAAAAAAGACCTTAGTCTAGTGCTAAGAAGCAGGTTGTCATGCATAGATTCAAAGTAGGGGCAGGTCCTTCTAAAAGGAGTAAAAGGGTATGTTGTGATGAAACTAGTGAGAGTGAAGATTCATCCACTGAAGGCAAATCAAGAAAAAATAATTGCACTGCAGGTAAGACTCATTGACAGTATGCACACACAATATGCAAACTATTTTTGACTATAGATGATGATGAATATATTCCATTTAGAAGTTGTAAAAAAAAACGTCCTAGGCGGGCTCCTAAAAAAAGAATCACTAAAAAAACTGCTGCCTCCAGTACTGCTTCAACCAGTAAAAGTCCAGTTTTTATATTGGACTCTGAAGAAGTAGGATTGATTTTTCTTTTTGTAGACTTTTAGGGACAAACTTTTTCAATTTTTAGGAAAGTGAGGTTAAAGTCACAGAAAATCAAGAAAACAACATAAAAAAAAAGTTAACTGGGTTTTTTGAAGCCTTAGATTCAGATGATGAGGGGAAAGAAAATGAAACAGTGCCAACAGTACCTCAACTACCTCCACAAAAAAATAAAGACTTCAATATAATTTTTTCAGATTCAGATGAAGACTTATTTACTCCAATTCCAGATTTGAATGTGGTTAGCAACTTTTTGTAGTGATTAATATTTTGCATCCATTTTATTGATCATTATCATTTGCAGAAAAAACTTGCATCAGCATCTTCAGGTTCAGATGTGCCACAAGTCATTGAAAACAAAAACAGCAGGTATTTATTGAAGTGAAGTTAAATTTTTACCTCACAGCCAATTTTATCTAGTAACATAAACAACCTTGATGATCTACTGGCATACACTGAAGACATTTTGCAATGTGGGGATGTCATTGAGGTAACAGAAGTAACCAAACCCAAGGCTCCTATGATGAGGTTTGTGCAAGTAATTAATTAGAAACATTTTCTAATTGGGGGGTTTTTAACAAAGCATGGAAGAATTAGAGACAAAAACTAATGAACTTCTGAATGGTGTTGCATCTTGTAATGATGTCCTTAATGGTTTTCTGACTAAAGGCAAAAAGCCTGAGGTAAGTAGTCCTATTCTATGCTATTTAATTTCTTCATTATGATAGTGTATTTAGGCTCCAGT
This sequence comes from Ips typographus, assembly GCF_016097725.1. Taxonomy (NCBI): domain Eukaryota; kingdom Metazoa; phylum Arthropoda; class Insecta; order Coleoptera; family Curculionidae; genus Ips; species Ips typographus. The sequence continues at coordinate 7,038,657 of NC_138430.1, read as the reverse complement.
GCCACCAGAAAAGGAAGGCATAATGTGTCCAGTGTGTTTTGACCCTCTTGGAGGCGCAGTTCAAGCCATGGCAACTGTATGTGGTCACTTATTCTGTGAGCCATGTTTAAAAGGAGTGGTAAAATCAACAAAAAAATGCCCATCCTGTCGGAAAGGTTTAACTAAAAACAAATACCATCCGATATATATATAATTTTAATTAAAACACTTTTTTTTTTCAAGAAAAACAGTATTTTTTTAGAAGTTAAAACTGATACAAAAGCTAAGAATTGCTGTTTATTTTTTTAGGCTTTTAGTATTAACAATGTGATTTTTTTTCTACGTTAGTTTGGAGTTGAATAAAGATAATTTTCATAAAAGTTATGTAAAACTGTGGTTTTTCTATTTGCCTTGACCTTGAATTTGTGTTGTGATATGTTTTTCTGACACAAAACAGATGAGTTTGATTTGACAGAGAAACTAACCTCAAACAAACCAAAAAGTGTAGTGTAGTGTTTGCACTGGTCCCCTCTTTGTAGTTTTAATTTTTAAATGTTTCTGTTCTATTTGTAAATAAAAGAATCACAGAAAAGTATACTGTAATAATAATATTATAAGGCAACATGTGCTTTAAAATTTTTTATTTTAAAAACAATATTGACTATTAAAAACCTTTTTAAAGTTATGGCTATGGCTACCTAAGTAGCTATTTAAGTGAGCAACAGCAACAAGGCAGAAATGCATAAACTAAACAGTGATGCTCGACCGTACAATCCTTGTCAATGGCAATGGCTAACAAACATCAAACTATCCCGTATAGTTTTACTGGTCTTGGCTATACTCATATTAACCCCCCTGATTAGTCATTTTTACCTTTCCAACGTGGAGCGCAATGCTAGTCTTATGACTCACAATGCTCATTCCCATGTAGACCTACCTGATGACCTGGATATTAGAGAAATTGACCTTCGAGTGGGAGTGGAAGAACTAGTGAGGATAAGGGGCTCAGTGTTAAGTGAACTGAGAAATATTGAAAAGAAACGACAATTGTTTAAACAAGAGTTACAGGTGAGTGTTATGATGCTGCAAATTTTGTGTTGCTGCTACAATTTGTTGCAGTCATACTCAAAAAACATTGAGGACCTAAAACTGGAGCTAGTGAGGCAACAGACCAATTTAAATCAACTTAAAATTAGTGTGGAGCAAGCTGAAATGGCAATGCATGAAGCTCTGCAACAAAACACTCCAGACTTGGCTTTACCACAAAAACTGTTACCAAATGAATTGCCACCCCAACTGCCTGCTATACCTAAAAATCGATCTAGAAATTGTAGGATGTTTACTTGTTTTGATCATTCAAGGTATGTGACTAGTAAAGATATACAAATGAGTGCAGAGTAAACAACTGAACTGTGCTCTACCCTGTTAATTTTCTCTTAGATGCTCTCTAACTTCCGGATTTCCGGTTTATCTCTACGATCCGGACCAACATCCGGTAATGAACGACGGTTGGGACGTTGATGGGTTCCTTAAAACCACTTTGAAGCAAGTGCTGGGTTACAATCCTCATCTCACTCAAAACGCCAAAGATGCTTGCATATACGTAGTATTGGTGGGCGAAGCCCTTAAAGACACGGATGACATTAGCGAGAATGTAGGCAACCCTTTGAATTTGCCGCCAGTTGATTCCGAAGCCTTAAAACGTCTTCCTTATTGGGGCGGAGATGGTCGTAATCACGTTTTATTAAATTTGGCGCGTCGAGATTTGAGCGCCGGCAGCGGGGATATTTTCTCTGGCATTGACACTGGCCGTGCCATTTTGGTACAGTCCACTTTTTACCATGAATACTTCCGGCCTGAGTTTGATTTGATTGTGCCTCCTGTGTTGGGGCCGCCAGGTGGTGATGTGTGGCAAGAGTGCGCTTACATGTTGCCAAGTCGTCGAAAATACTTGCTCACCTTCCAGGGTGAAATTAAACAGAGTAAAAGTAAGAAGCTTTTGGAAAAATTGTCACTTTGGCGTGACACAGAGTTAGAGAAGGAAAATGCTGAGCTTAATGCTTTTATAATTCAGGTGAGATTTTTTTATTGGGTTGGGAATGGTAAGGAGTACTTAAAGAAAACGTTTAGCACTTGAAACAACTTGCCAACACGCACACTTCCGACAAGTTTCTGTTTGAATTTGAATGCGTTCCTGCTAGTGACGATATAGCGAACACAGGGCTCCAAGATTGGGCCCCTTGCGGAACGGACAGTAGTCGACGTGCCATTTTGCGCGACTCCACTTTTGTTTTGATTTTCGCCCCCAATTTAGTTGATTACATTACCACTACGCTGCTGCAGGCCAGAGTGTACGAAGCATTACGTTCTGGTTAGATTTACGTTGTTTTTGTTTAGTCAGCAACTAAAACTAAACTTTTCAGGGGCTGTTCCGGTTATTTTGGGTGGGGACCAAATAAAGTTGGCGTACGACGAAGTGATTCAATGGGGTCGGGTAGCCATTTTCCTTCCCAAAGCCCGTGTAACCGAGCTGCACTTTCTCCTCCGAACAATTCCAGACGAAGACATTGTGAGGTTCAGACGTCAAGGTCGTTTGGTGTGGGAGCGCTATTTGGCGTCGGTGCAAAGCACTCTGGATACTGTAGTAGCTGTGTTGAGGCAACGTCTCAACATTCCACCATTGCCTGCTGACACTGTTGCCGCTATTAGCGTGTTTAACGAGACATTTCAACCGCTATTGGGTAAAAACATTCCAGGTAGAGTTTTACAGTTGGTCAAATTTAGTTTTCAGTTCCTGTGGTTGGTGAAGCTGAACAAGAAGAGAGTTTAGGTCCGTTGGAGCCTCCTTACAGCAGTCCTGCTTTTCGTAGAAACTTTAGTTTAAGTTTGACTCAAGGTTATGAAATTTGGAATGACTGGGGTGATCCATTTCGGTGAGAACTAGTTTTGTGTTACCGTTACATACATTTCTTGTGTTTATCTCTTATTAGATTATATCCTGCTTTACCAATGGATCCGTTACTACCCTCAGACGCTAAATTTGTGGGTTCAGAACGTGGTTTTCGGCCAATAGCAAACGGAGCCGGTGGCTCGGGTAAAGAGTTTTCTGAAGCGTTGGGCGGCAACAGTCCCCGCGAACAATTTACCATTCTGATGTTGACGTACGAACGCGAACAAGTCCTACTCGATTCTCTGGCTAGATTAAAAGGTCTGCCCTATTTGCATTCGGTGGTGGTTATATGGAACTCGCCCAAATTGCCCAGTCCCGAGTTGAGGTGGCCCGACATCGGGTCTCCCGTTCATATTATTAAAGCGGCCAGGAACTCGCTTAATAATAGATTTTTACCTTTGGATAATATAGAAACTGAAGCTGTACTGTCGGTAGACGATGATGCTCATTTGAGGTGACTATATTCTTTAATACCATCCAATGTAGCAACTGTTATTTCTGTGAAACAGGCACGACGAAATTCTGTTCGGTTTTCGGGTGTGGCGTGAGCACAGAGACCGAATTGTAGGATTTCCGGGGCGTTTTCACGCCTGGGACCTCAACAACAAAAACGGTTGGCTATACAACTCAAATTACAGCTGCGAACTTAGCATGGTTTTGACTGGCAAGTTCTCTACTTTTCTAAAAGTAGGTAAAACATCTACATTTTAAATTACTAGGAGCGGCATTTTTACATCGACATTACCTTCATCTGTACTGGAAATGGCTGCCTCAAGCCATACGGGACAAGGTGGACGAATACATGAATTGCGAGGACATTGCCATGAATTTTCTGGTCAGCCACATCACTCAAAAACCGCCGGTTAAGGTGACGTCACGCTGGACGTTTCGTTGTCCCGGTTGTCCTCAGAGCTTGTCCGAAGATGACACGCACTTCCAAGAGCGTCACAAATGTATCAATTTCTTTACTCAGGTATAAAATTGTTTTTATTGATTGTTCCTTGTTTAGTGGGGTAATTTGCAGGTGTTTGGGTATACACCCTTATTGAATACTCAGTATCGGGCTGATTCGATATTGTTCAAAACGAGAATACCCCACGATAAACAGAAGTGTTTCAAGTTTATTTAAACAGGAAATCTTCTACACTCAAGTGTACCTTTTTTGTTATTGTGATATTCTCTCTACTAGTTTTATTGATATGAACCCCATTTTGAACTGATTTTTTTTGTATAACATACAGAATGTGCCATTTTTGTTATTTATACTGAAGAGAAAATTATTCTGTTGCTAGATGTAAGGATTAACTACTTAGATTAAACATTTAGCAAACATGCTAAATTAGATTTATACAAAAAAAAATAAACAACAATTTGCTGATTTTGACTGAAACACCCACACACTTAATTAAAGGTCTTCCTCATGGTTTATAGGAAGTTCAAAAACTGCAGTATATAAAACAACAAAAAGTTTATTTGTTTTTTAACTGAAAAAAGTCATTAATCATAAACTAAAAACAATTTATTGAGTTTTCTGCTTCTTATCACTAGCAGACACATTCCAGTAATAAATTAATTGGAACACCAATAAAGCATTCACAGCAGTGCTAGCCACATAAGTGATTATAGTAATGGGGTCCCCAGTTTCCTGAATAGAAGTAAAAATCCTTGCTGAAGACCCTGCAAACAGCAAAATCAGTGTAGCAGCCGAAAGTTGTCCAGTGTGTCCATTTATATAGTTAGTTCTGACTTGAACCAGTTTCCCAACCACCACAATTAATATATTAATTGAGGTTAAAGTCCAGAGAATATTCAAAGGAGTAATTCCACTCATAAGAGTGAAGCACACTAATAGAACGGAAATAACGTAGAAAAATGCTTGGGCAAACTTTCCTGAATAAACTAAAACTAGAGCAGCAATAATTAGAGTCTGTACTCCCACAAAGAAAGTGTCCCCCCAAGAGTTAAAAGGAAACCCTTTAACAAAATTGTAGGACATGTAAATTATGATTGCTACTAATTCTAAGCTAACACCAAAAATGTTGATTCCTTCTGCACTTTTATTTTTAACGATTTTCACTATTTGAGGTACTTTAACAAGGGTTGAGCCAACAATTAGTCCCAGTCCAAGTCCTGTGCTTAACGTGGATTTAAAGCATGGCACTGCAATGTAAAATCAAGATTAAATATCATCCCTTCAACTTAATACGTTTCAACTTACCATCAGTGAAATTCAAATCCATAAAGTAATTGTCAAAGCATTGTGGAGTGAAAATTAACAGGGCTACTTTTCTAAAGAGCTCAAGTGCCGACATTTTTCTGTCGGGGAATGTGTTAAAATGACTTTAAGTGCATTAAAGGAAACCCTTAACCTGTAGTTACTTAACTAGTGCTATCAGGAGCATTGTTCAGAGAAAATGTAATCTAAAATGTACTTGTATCAATTAAAATAATAATCAGTTTTTAAATACTGACTGACAGCAGTTGTCAAAGTCAACGTGGCAAAAGATAAAACAGCTGATTTTAGACGTTGACATATTTGTTGTCAAGAAACGTTTTTCAAAGGAAACCAGAAAGTATCACTAGGATCAGATGTTTCTCGGTCTGTCACGTGATACATGTGCAAGTAAGTAATGCGATGCATATGTTAGTCACGTGCATACCATCTAAAGGAGAGAAGCGAATACAAAATTTACAGAAAATGACTTTTGGCTAATCTATCATTTGTTGAGTGTTCGACTGTTTTATACTTTTGCTTTGCAGTTCAGTATTTGTACGCGGGGGTTTATGTGATAAAAATAAATTTTTTATTGTTTTACGTAGATATTAGTAGTAGTTATACAATTTTAACGTAATCTTTTCAAAGGTGCAAGTGTCGCGTTGTATTCAAAAGTGCAAGCCAGTCACATATTTCAGTTTTTTTGGTTTAAAAAAAACCTTTTATCAGTCACTAAGTATTTGTAAAAATTGTGTGCTTTGTGTGAACAATTTAACAGCTAGAATAGTATAGATGTGATTAAGATGACTTCTACAGTAAAAAGATCATGGAAACTCCGTAAGTACACATAGGACTTCTCATATTTTGATGTTAACAGGTTAAAATTTGTTTCAGAGGATTTTCAGGCCCACAAAGCCAAGGTGAATTGTCTGGCATTGGGGCACAAGTCTGGACGTGTTATGGTGACAGGAGGAGATGACAATAAAGTCAATTTATGGGCAATTGGAAAACAAACTTGTTTTATGTCCCTCAATGGCCATCTCACCCCAATTGAATGTGTCCAGTTCAATCAACTGGAGGAACTAGTGGGTACTGGATCTAGAGGTGGAGCCATCAAAGTTTGGGACCTGGAGGCAGCCAAACTAGTGCGTAGCTTCAATGGCCATAAACAAGCAGTCAAATGTCTGGAGTTTCATCCTTATGGTGAACTTTTGGGTTCTGGCAGTGGTGATAGTTCAGTAAAGATGTGGGACACTAGAAAAAAAGATGTACTTTACACTTACAAAGGACATGCAGGCACAATCAACAGTATTAAATTCAGTCCAGATGGACAGTGGCTTGCTTCAGGTGGTGATGATGGCACTGTGAAAATTTGGGATTTACGCATTAGTAAAATAATAAAAGAGTTCAAAGAACATTTAAGTTCAGTGACTTGTGTTGAATTCCACCCTCATGAATTTCTACTAGCTACAGGAGGTGTGGATCAGACTGTAAACTTTTTTGATCTGGAAGAATTTAGTTTAGTATCTAGTGAAAGTGAATTAGGGTCAGTGAGGTCTTTGTGCTTCAATTCTGAGGGTGATTGCCTATTCACAGGAGTGCCAGACTCTTTAAAAATTGTTGGATGGGAACCCAGTCGATTACATGATTCTGTACAAGTGTCATGGGGTCCTGTTTGTGATATTTCAAATGCTCAGAACCACTTGGTAAGTTGTTTAAAAGTCTTAAAGTAGTAACCCAACTAATTTTGTGCACAAATTTTTTTTTTATAGGTTGGTGCCTCATTTCACCTGGCCAATGTACAAACCTACATGGTAGATTTAAAAAAATGCCGGCCAATGGGTACGCCAATGTCGCCGGACTATAAAGTACTCTCTGACCGAGCATCCGACTCTTTTGGTCACAACACCAGCCTACGTAAAAGTTTCTCAAAGGCTGAACGTCCTCTGAGCCTCAAAAGACGGACTACGGACGTAAAAACAATCGAGGAGAATACGTCAGGAACCGATTCTGATGAAGAAGTGAATTTGACGGCTGATATCGTGAATTTACCGGAGTACAACCAAATTTTTGGTGGTAGAGGATGTGAGTATGTTTTTTTTAAATTTATGTGACAAGATATATTTTGGGATCATTAGCGAATGCTACTTGGCAGAAGTTACAATAAACCTGCTTAGAATAGCTACCAATATCATGTATCTTTTAATGGTGAGAACTTGTATTTATCTGTTCAACATCTTTGACCATAAAAAAAGCAAAAGACTACAGTGAAAGTCCAACAGTTAGCCTAATTATTAATTCAACATTTTCTGTTAATAATAATTAAAAACCGATATTGGGAGCTTAAGGCGTTAATAACGGTAGTAATGCACTTGAACATATTTCACAGTAATTGCTCCTATAGCAGGACGCATAATAATTATTATTTCACCTTCGTGCGTTTGTATTGTCTGTTCTCTCTGGTATTAACAGAAGGTATTTCCTGAACCAATGACCCGTGTGGTGCTTGGTTAGGCGGACCCAGTCCGGAAATTGCGACCTACCTCACTTTTATCTCCCTCATTATCAAAAAGTGACGTTTACCATTGTTGCTGCACCAAAATAGTTAAAATCACATGTGCAAAAATTAAAGAAATGTACCTAGTTTGTGAATGGTAAAAAGAAGCAGCATGCTGCTTTTATTGACCAATCACAAATTACCCAATGGCTAATTTATTCACCAAAGAAAAAAAAATATTCCTAAACAATTTTCCCACAAACTAGATGTTTTGCATTAGTTGCACGGATAGGTTTATCATCCTTTGAACTCGTTTACGTAAATCCTTCAGTGATGTCACACTTAGATAACCGGATTAAAATGTATACCAAAGCAAAACTAAAATCTGTGTTTTGTTGGCTCTGAATGGTTTTTGGTCTTAACACTTATTTCCAGCTCAATGTTTGCCTAATTTTGAATTAGTTTTAATCGATTTTTAACCACTTGTTTGGTTAATTGCTGTGGATTTCCATTAGCGGTATGCTTTCGCTCACTAATACAAATCGGCGTATAACAATAAACGGTTTTAAACGCCTCTAATTATTGGTGATTAATTTGTTTAACGTTTGAAAGTAGGTATCTGAAGCTGAATATGCAAACAGTTGTTTATAAGGGCGTTTTTCTCATATAAATTAAGCTGTAAATCTAATTTCTATTATAAACAAATTAAGGCTCTTTTTTGTTTATACTAAACTCCATGTCTAGTCAAGTAAAGTATGCAGTTTCTTTTGTACTGTTTGAAAAAGTTACACTACACCAAATAAGCACGAGAGTGAAAGACTAGTATTACCTTTAACGTGGTTTTGTTAAAAGTGAAATTTTCGTCTAATAATTTTGCTTCAAACTTTATTCACTTAACAGTTTAGTATGCAGACGTGCTACTCTGGTCGTGACTAGACCTAAATAAGACACAGGAAACTTTAATGTCCTTCCATAGTTTGCTGGTGTAACATGTGTTCCAGGGGTTTTTTTTTTTAAACAGGATTTGTTCTAGTTACCCTGACCACAAATCCCTAAATTTAATAATCAACATCAGTGAGGTAAAATCGATAAACGACCTTTTTCGTGTCGTTCTGCTCCACTTTTGCAGGAACGTGCCAAGTGAATTTACACTATAAAATATCGTGCGAACCGTAGATTTCTTAGCAGTATTTGCAATGCCACCTAGAAAAGTATGGTAGTAACGTACTGATTTGGTCAAGGTTGAAACTACCTGTTTAAATAAGGAGACGCATGTTTCGACCTTTGCTAATGTTCTCTGACTATGTAATTGCACGTTTAATTGTTATTTGCTTCAAATTATTCCATCCTGTATTTATTTGTTCATTATTATTAGATATTACAATTTAATACAGAATAGTAATACAGTCATTTATCTTGATTTACTCGGGAAAGAGTAAAATGAAGATTGATGATTAGATTTGACGGGAAGTGCACAGCTATATTCTATTCCTGAACAGCTATTTTAAGCCCATGTTACATACCCAATTTAAATAAATGTCCAAGCTTTAAAACAATCGCCCTGATTAACCTAAATTTCCTCATTTCAGTTTATTTAATTAACTCGTATACACAAAGAATTTTACATTGCAACGTTGGTTACTTTGAATGTCCCGCTAATTGAAACTACCAACGTAAACCTGTTTAGCTCACAGTAAAGCTGTTCATCTAGTAGCTATAACCTTTATAGATGCTCCAAAATACTTGTGAATATCATACAAATATTCAAAAATTACCAATTTTCTTAAGTCTCTGTAATGTTTTACGTTCACATTCATTGTAAATGCCATATTTATTGATTAATAATTTTGAGCCACATAATAACACATGTTAAGTAAGAGAAGCTTTAGAATAGTCCAGCTGGTTTAGCATAACGTTATGTCCTCTCAAGTTTGGCTTTGGCAATTTGCATATTATCGCTGTACTTAAAATAAAATGATGGCGTTTTGCGTCAACCCAATCCATTATTGCCTACGTGATTTATTAAATCGAATTAAATGGTTTGCGCGCTTTCCATTTGACCCTTAAAAACGTTCATTTCACTTTCGGTACCCTGATGTTTAATCTTATCTAAATTACACTGCAAAAAAAATGTAATTTAATATTTTAAATTGTTAAGTAGCTAACTACCATTAAAAACATCATTTTGTCAGAGAAGTTTATAAATAAATTAGATAGAGTTATTACTCTCCGTTAAAAAGTAAACTGCGGAAACCTATCAGGACCAAAAATGAATCACCTACAACAAAAATTCTATGCTGTGCTAATTATGTTTCCCATAATATACCTACGGAGTCGATTTTGAAGTGGAGGCGTTTAGATCATGAATTTCAAATGCAACCCATTAATCTCATCAGTGAAAATGATTGAAAAGTTGTAATTTCTATTTTTAATTCGAAATCCTAGGAAACAGAGACACAGTTATTATTTACTGATACAGTACAGATAGAGACAAGTCTATTTACGTCCTTTTATTATGATTTCTTCGAATGTGTTTAACAACATTGTAAAACTAACTGGAACAATAATTATTGTAATCTAAACTGTAAAGAAAAAGAAATCAATTTACAATCTGGCAGGCTGGTTTGGACTCTAATCACAGCACTGGTTGTAGTAAGCTGCCTTTTTCACACCTGCTTTTTTGAAATGTTATGTTACTTTCAATTTATCAAACAGTACACTCTGAGATGTGGGTAATTAAAATCGACTGACTAATATTGTAATAAATTGTCATTTACTAGCGTATTGCAGTGATTACAAAAAAATGTCGTAATAGTATCATGGTACTAACTTATGTATAGCCAACAAACCAAAATTTGACAGTTTTTGTGTCTTCATTACAGTAGTCCGTACGCCGCCTCCAAAACCGGAACCGTTTCAAGAACCTGAAAGAGATTTTAGTCCAGGTATTCAATGGATTAGTTAAGTTGTTTGATGTTGTAATATCAGGGTTTTACTTTCAGTTCCTGTGGTGTTCAACGCCAACTACTATGACCCCGCGGAGCCTCAAATTTTAAGCGATCACGATGTGACGGAAAACCTCGAGGCTCTGTCTTTGGACAACAACATCAATTACCATAAGTCTGAACCACCGGCGATTAGTCCTCAAAAGTATTCTAGGTCTAAATCGAATCTAGATCAAGTGAGTCGAATTTCCACACTTAGGTTCAGGTTTTTTAAGTGTTTTTGCAGGTTTACTTAAGTCGATTGACTAAACAGCAGGATAGGGAAAACATATTACCAAATAATACCAAAACGAAACCAGCGCCTAAATTGAACAACAATCTACAACGACAAAGTAGCGTTAAGGAGAGTAACGATAGGATTAGGACCAAAAGCCAAAGTGATGGAATGAAACACAGTGCCTCGGACGTCAACGTTAACAGAGGTTTAACCACATCACGAGTGGCTTCGAGAAAGAATTCTTTTTCGAAACCCATTCGGAACGCCAGCGTTCCAAATGTCACCGCCATTAAAAACAACCTAAGCAACTTAAATTCTCCAAAAACGTTGCCTATCGTCAATCCATCACCCCCGGAGTATTATGGCAAAAAGCTATCACCAACAGATCGAACTCCTGAAGAAGAGTTTGTACCTTCTTGTATTGACAGGACGGTGGGGGTTGATTTTGACGACTTTCTACCGGTAATTATTTCAATCAAATACAAAAAAATCACACTAAAATAACTTAATTGCAGAAAAGCATTGACATACTAGGATTCAGAGGCCAGTCGACGGAAATGTCAGAGGCGGAGGCGCTCAGCTCGCTGATGCGGGGTCATCAGCCCATGATGAGCATCCTAGCCACTCGCAAACGAAATTCCAGATTGGTTCTTGCCCATTTCCGTAACAAAGACATGAAAAGTGCGGTGGAATCGGCAGTGACAATGGAAGACCTTAGTAGTTTCGTAGACATTTTAAATGTTATCAGTACAAAATAGTAAGTTATTGTTTCATTTTAAGCGTGTATGAAGGTTAGTAAGACTTTGGTTTCAGCACTATTTGGAACTTGGGTCTCTGTGTGGTGGTGTTACCGAAACTTCTCGACTTGTTGCAGAGTAAATATGAGCAGTAAGTACATTTCACGTACTTTTAGTTTGTTAAGCCTGTGCCCAAATTTTTTTAAAAGAACACAACAAAAGTATCTCATAGAGGGTACAATCCGGGTTAAAACAATTGTCACACAAGTTTAAAAACCGAACAAATTAAGCCTGGTTTATAAAACAAAATTTAGCATTAACTTTAGTGTTACCATTAAGAATAGAGCTAGTGGTTTTAAATTGTGATGTTTATAAACAAAATTTAACTTTAACTGTAAATTTAGCTGTAACTGCAGACCTTGGTTTTACATACAAATTCTAAATTTTCTTACAGCTAATACTAAAGTTAAATCTCCAATGTTTAAACTTCCTCTTAAGATTGATTTTTTGCTTTATTTATGAAATTTCTAAACAGAAATTCAAAGCAAAACTTGGAAAAATTAACATTAAAGTTAGTCAGAAAACTGTATGGTTTAAATTAGGGGTTTTATAAACACCCTTCTTTTTTAGGGTTAATACTAAATTTATTACTAATGTTAAAGTTACAGCTAAAGTTAAAAGTTCTTTTATAAACTAGGCTTTACAATTACCAACTCGTTAACTGACATTAGACTCAGCGCCATCTTTTAAGCTTAATAGTAACTGGACTATTGGCGCTTGGATGCAGAATTCTGTTTGCCTTATTGATAAACTTACTGACGTGGTGAAGAGAGGGCGCTCGTATTTTCATGGGCATATGTGAGAGCTCCCTGGTAGATGGCGGGTTGCCTAAGTAGGATAATTTTCAATTTCTTCTACCACATTATTATTGTGGACTTAAATCTGAATTGATGTTATTACTTTAATAGGATATGAAGCCTCAGCATATCTATTATTGAAGATTTAAGCATTTTTTGTCAGTCGTCATGTTTTCTGAAATTTTACTTCTAACTTAGACAAAAATGAAAGCGTATATTTTGGTTTTGATTGGCTTAATGTACATTCTTTTCAGCATCTTCCAAGTCCATAATAACTCGATTTAACAAATTGACGTTAAGTAAGGTGTTCAAGTAGGTTATTCAATTTTTTTCCAAAATAATCGAACATAAATCACCTTCACTTGCACTGAAGTAGTAAACAAACTCAAACTGCAAACAACATTTAACTTCCTTCTAACGCCCTGTAGAAGCAAAAAAAAAATTATTGTAACTTGCAAATAATGCAAACTAAGAATGTGTTAGAACTAGATTGAGGGTTTTACTTTCTTTAGTTAAATTAGGGTGGAATGATATACGCCGGTCACGATTTCTCAACAGCAATAATAGGGAGGGGTCGCTTTTATCGTGTTATTATTGCGATTGAAGTTCGAGTAAATAGCAAATTTGAGTAACGCGTGTCACATTCAAATTTGCGTAACGATTAGAGAGAGGCGTCGTGATTATTGTCGCCTTATTTAAAAGGGACCCCCCATCAGTTTCTTTTTTTAAGGGTCCAAATAGTGAATCCAGAAAAAGCAGATGTTCAAAGTTATATTTGTTGGAGGGTCGCGAAAAACATAACCCTTTCGGCTCTTCTAGCATAATCTCCATACTATCGGCGCAAACAAAGTGACAACTACGTCGCATTATAAAACACCCTTAGGTGTCGTATTCCCTCTTCACCCCGACATGAAGATCTCTTCAACATTTAAATACGCCCGAGAGTTTTGATGTGTTATATGCAAACAACGCCAGGTAGCAGAAAGGGGGACAGGGTGATTGACGTTAATTTGACTATACTGTCGCTTTTTTACAGTCATGGGAATTGTAAAATTTAAATTGACCGGTTATCAATTTGCACGGCCCTAAATTCAAATCGGGCCACCCTAGTATGGAATAGTTTCAAATAAATTGGGCGCCGCTACGCCTCCGGTCAACTCGAATTGGTTATTCATGGGCGTGCGAAACAGCACGCGACCATTGGGCTATTTGACCCTTTTTAGGGATATAATATTCTCACAATGTTACAAGGCTTATTGTTGAATGCAAATCACTTTGATTTGTCATTCGATATGATAATTTGGAGTTCATATTGATAATCAAGCTCTTAATGCAAGGGATTTCAGTTTATTGTTATCATCAATATTCAGACTTCTAAGTGTGGAAATCAATTATTTAGTGTATTTTCGAGGGTAAAACAAACGGCCCCCTTTGAAGTTTAGTTCGAATTGGTTTCCGTTTTATAATTATAATAATCGTTTTCCGTTAAGGTTTTGGTTGTTATTATTAATAGGCCCCAACAAGCAGAGTGTATGTCGTAGTTAACATCACGTGACTTTGTTCTAGTTATATGACAGTGGGTTGTACCACTCTCAAACTGATTCTGCGACATTTTGGCTCGGTCATTCGCAGCAACATCCAATCGCCGGTCGGTTCGTTTGGGGTGGACATACCGCGCGAGGAGCGCTACCAAAAATCGCTCAAATGCTACGAAATGCTGTCTCAGCTACGCGGATGCGTCACAAAGAAGCTGAGTTTGCCCGGTGATATAGGTAATACATTCAAAGAGGTCCATACTATGATGATCAATACCCTAGACTGATCTGAAGAGAATTCTAGACTCTTTTAGTAGTATAATAGTAGTAGTAGTAGTATCTACTACTACTATACTACTAACTAAACTAAATATTAAAAACTGATATTTAGTTGTATAGTATAGTAGTGACGCGAATCTTACTACTGTGTGAAGTATTTAAGTAAACTGATATTTTTTGTATCATTACACAGTGACAACCAGGCATTGCAGCCTGTTTAACAGAAATTTGACTGAATATGTTAGGAAAGTCAAAGCATAAACGGTTAAGTCATTATTCAACCTACAATCCGACCTATTTTACACTTTCCATATGACTTAACAGTCCATGCTTTGAGTTAATGTTATTAAATTATATTAAAAATGTATCAAAATTAGGCACTGTAAATGCAGAACCCAACCAACATGGATTAGCGAAAACTGTGATTTTTAACTACGTACACGTTTTAATTTTCTGTTTTGTATATTTTTGATTCCCTATTGATTCAACCCATATCATTTAAGTTACACTGAACCTATTAAACTGACTTTTAATCAGCATTATAGTGTCCCATTTTATATGCTGCCATAGTGCATTTGCAGTATTTGTTTTGTACTCCCTGTGTTATGAAAAGTATAATTGCCAGGGTAAGATGAATTAAAACGTTATTGTTTTGACAGTGCTCTTTATAGTTTGATGGGACTAGTTGAGTCTTATCACTTATAATAAAATGTAAATTGAAACTACCAAACCTATTTTTCTAACCACCCGTTATTAGTATTAAAACTAAACTCCGTCCATACTAGATTTACCGATTTTTGTACTGTGTCTATTATAAGTATGTAGGTCCTCTAGTGATAAGAATCCTAACTTGTATAAATGTAATTAATGTAACGCAATAACCATCGACATACTGAAACAATTACTAATGATATTTAATTCCTAGTAAAATTGGAAGAGTAATTTTAAGTTTATCTTGCCTTGTTCATGTTTTGTTGTTGTGCCATTCTCACTTTATAAGACCCTTGTAATAGTATTTTTGTGGTAGAAAAAGCAAATTGGTTTCGCTCAACTATTTTGTGTTTTTAAACTAATTAACAGGGAGATATAATTTTGGTTCCCGTGTATAATAGTAATAATAAGAGAGAAGTAGAGATTGTAACTCTACTTATTAATGAAGAAAGAAATTAATAAACAAATTTACTAAATATTTTTTCTTTATTTAACGCCATGATCCCTCAGCCTCACTAGACCAAGCAAACCTTAATTTGACAATTGTCACGTGACACTATTGTGCTTCTTTACTATAAATATACTCTTTGCGGTTGCATAGGAACCCTTCTGGGGCAAAATAAAAATTAGCCAAAATTGTACTTTTTACCAAATCTGTAATTTTTCCACTTTTTGAAAGGCTGTACTTTATGATAAGGATACTGCAATGTCTGCGGGCACTAGTAGGCTGTTGTTGAATTTTCTAAACTTGTTAATCTTATTTATTACAATATTGATTGATATTTTCCTAATAATTTTATTATAGAGAGTAATGATGGCCTGTTTTGCGGTTAACAGAAGGAAGTTTACTTGTTAAACAGTAACTAAATCACCAATTTTTAATAATTAAAATCGTCTGGGGAAGAGGCTATCCTCTCACGTTTTCGGCCGGTATCGTGATAATTCCTTTTTATCCCCTTTCTGAGGACAAAAACACAGTCAGCCGATCCCTTATTTATTAAAAAAGTGCCGAGAGCTAAAACCTATTTAGCGGCAATGATACATCAATTTTGACGAAAATAAAAAATGATCGATTGGTAACGCGCACTTGATTTATACCAAAGGCTTATAAAAGGGGAAAACTGATGACCAGTTTACAGGGATGGACTGTGCTGTTCAGTTTGATTTTTGGAACAAAGCCAACTTAAAAAACGTATCGTTTCGTGAGACTGAAAACTTCTGGCTTAACTTACAAATTTAAAAACTTTACGTTGTCATTAATAGAACATTATTGGCTGAAATCCAATATATGGAGTAACTTATCAATTTTTACGGTATTAATCTAGGACCGGACCTGCACTTTAACGCGCAGCCACCCTCTACATGTGCAAGTTTTGTTATGTTAAGCATATACACTCGCACGCCTTCCACGTGCAGAAAAACGCCCAGATAAAAAACGGACAAAACGTCTTATCTGTGCTCATTTTTCGATACTATGACGACATGACAAGCGTATAACGGATGGAGATAACCAGATATTGGTATTTGGGATTTTCAACTCGTAAACGAGTACTACTGAAATCAAATATATTGATTGGCACCAGCTGCAGAGATTTTTACAATTTTATATATCACCTCGTAGGTATTAAAATTATTCATGACGCGTACATATATCATTATTTAAATTCGCGGTTTAACGCTACATATCAACGAAATGATGTTTGCTTTTCGCCTTAGAGCAATTATTAAACTTAATCCCTATATATGGGCTGTATAGCGCAAAAGGGTAAAAGCCCTTAAGCAAACAAAGGGTAATATTTACCAAGGGTACCTACAAACGCGTTACGGTCATATCTTCTTAAACGTATCTATTAAAACTTGAAACAAGGTTCCAATTCACTTGCTTCCCCTGACGGAACCTAACATCGCTAAACCATGCCTGACTCCCTTTTTGTAAATTACACGGCCATTAACGGAATTACTTACATGTCTACGTATAATAGGTGGCTATAATTATCTCGTTCTTTCTCTTATTATGTTTGCACCGGAGTTAACTGAGCCTGTCATTGTTTGTGCGGGTGTACAACAATCGACGCCACTCACCGCGTATACTGCGGAACCTTTTGTTCGATCAAATAATAAGTATTGGGTTTTTCGTATATTGATTGATAGATTGAAAAACTAATTCTGCTAGTTTTTGTTTAGAGGTTATTAAGAGACGAGGTGAAGGGTGATTCGGACAATAGTGCAGTTAAGACCGCAAAATAGACTTTTTACTCTCGATTGTATTTATATTTGTATTGATATTTCAATGGTAGGAGTAATTATTATAGTCCGGTTTATTGTTGTGGATAAAAAAATTGTAAATTTCCCTTTCAATGTCTACAAAAGGTCAGATAGAATCACCTGCTTTATTTTAAATTAAATTAAGAAATTTACCCACTCAATAGATCATTTTGTCACCTGGTTTTGACACTGGCTTTCGACGGCAGCCATTTTGCCGGGGGGGCAGACAACTGAATTTAGCTGTATGGATTTTCATTGTTATTTGTGATCTCCTGGTGTTTAATAAACTGTTTAAAAGGAAGCAGAGTACATTTAGTTGATAAGTAGGGAGAGACAATGTTAAAAACTAAAAACATCATCTGTGCTTTTGGAAAGCCTGTAAAATATAATGTTTTTGAATCATTATCTTTAAATTGCTCTTCTGACAAGCCAGACGATTTTAGTTTTTCTTGCAATGTATAATTTTTTGATTTGCAAAATTGAAATCTTCTGATAGACAATTTATGCACAGCATTTTGTTCACTTTTCAGTTGGATATTGTCATCAATTTGTTGAAGTTGTTCCAAGTAAGATACAGATACTTCTGTAGATGGACCTGCAGTGGGTTTCCTGTCCATGTTCATAGCTAACGTGCTCTCACCATGCTCATCTTCCTATATAAAGGGTCTTATTACAGATAAATTATAACTTTTGTACAAAAACTATTATGAGACGTTTTGTTTAACACTTAACTGCTTGAACATGCCGCTATACACTTTGTACATTTTGGGTTTTGGTAATAATATATATCCCATATTTACAGAAGAAACCCAGTCAGGATTGTCCTTATCTTCCAATTTGGCTGGTTTGCCTAAAAAAACCAAACAAAACTGACACAATACACAAAAATTAAAACAATATTTTATTTAACCATACTTCGTTAGATGCTGTACTACTGACAAATAATAGATACCTGGGACAGTGATTTGCACAAATTCGTGCATTATTAAGGAAGGTTTTACTTAAATCCCCACGTTTTGAAGCGGCAACCCATTTAAGTCGACGTTCTTTTGACAAGGCGTTTAGTTGTTCTCCCCGGTTCTTCAACGCTTTAGGAATCTTGAAAAATCAAACTTTATCCCTTTCTGCTCTATTTTCACAATGCACGACTGAACAAAACGACGGCATTTTTCTACAATCTTCTGAACTCAATCGAAAATTTCTATGGTGTACATTTAGCTAGTGGGTCTGTATGCCCCTCCGGCAACATGGCTGACTTACGTTTGACGTTTGTCAGCCATTATATTAGTTCATTATTTGGAGGTTTAGGCTAAAATTCACATTAACTGACAGTCGGAGAGGCGTAAGTACACTCTTTTTACAGGGAAACAGGGATTACATTACACCCTAGGTCACTTAACGTAGGCGAATTGATAGGAGCAGAACGATCATTGTTTCACGCTCAGCTGAGTTCAATTATTAAGGGAGGTAACATCAGTGACTTGTAACGTATAATTACGAAACTCGACCTGCTCCACCGGCTTTTTGATCCCTTTCCAATGAGGTAACAGATCGAGAAGGGCATCAGTTGGCCCTTTCATTAATAATTAATAAATTTCTGCGCTATAACTCCATAAGCGAGTTTTGATGTATGCATCGAGATTATATATTATATGGATTGATAATCTAAAAAGTCTAGTTCTAAACATATAACCTCATAGACTTATTCTGTCCATCAACGTTCCGTATGGATTTCAATTTTGCAAAGGATCCTTATTGATTCTGCTTCACTGGAGAATGAGTGTTATTGTTATATTGAACGTCCGACAAATAAAAGAACAGTTTTGCTTCTGTAATTACGTGCATGATGCTTTTTTTACATACAAGACCTTTGGACGTCAGACACCCTTTAAAGTTCTGATTGAACGAGAAAACAACACTCCGCCCTTGATATTTCTAAAATTATTAACGCCAACATACAATTTTCGGCTTATAAGACTAATACTCGCTTTGTTCCGCGACATCTGTATTCAAACTGATATGAGACACCTCTATTATGAACGGATTTAATACGACTATAATCCCGGATGTTTTGCCCTACCTTAGAGCATTCAATAACAAAAGTTAAGACTTTTCAATACTCTGACACCCTGTATACAACGTTCAATCCAATATAGGGTGATTTGAGTCCGGTAAATAATTATTATTTAAAAGGCACTGCTGCTGGATATATGCAAAACAATCAATCAAAGACCTAAACGCCGGGGGTTGGCCGGACTTATTGTCCTGCAGCCCAGCTGCAGCAGGATATGCAAACTACATGGATATAATACACTTGTAGTCTAAATCCCGATAATGAAATAGGGCGTGACGGCGTTAATTTCGCGTTTATAATTCCGATTTGCATAATTTTCAGTCCTTGCATAATTTTTTATGTCACCGATTGATACGGGGGTTGAACGGTTTTTAACGCGCTGCCGCGACTGTATTCAATCATTGCTTAATTAAAAAATCTCAAACATACCAAATTATACATTCAATTGTAACGAAAATGTTGTTTGCCGGTAGAAAAGGCAAAAACGAAGACAAATTTAAGGTTAGATAACTTGTTGATTTTGCCACAATAAAAATTTGTTTTTTATGTCCAGCATCCAGTTTTTTGAGCTTTTCTAAGCGAATACCCCCCTACGATTTTGCACCCCTAAGCGACCGCTGCTCTTCCCAGCATCGCTAAACAATTAATTTAAACAAAATTACCGTTAATTGAAACCGTTAGCAACTAAGTTTAATTGCTTTTTA
The DNA here is from genome assembly GCF_016097725.1 of Ips typographus. Lineage (NCBI taxonomy): Eukaryota > Metazoa > Arthropoda > Insecta > Coleoptera > Curculionidae > Ips > Ips typographus. Next base: position 7,018,632 of record NC_138430.1, on the reverse strand, counting down.
CCTTCAACATTGCACCTGCTTAAAGCCAAAAGGGTTGCTCAAATTCACACTTTAACAGGCAATACATGCAAGACAATTTATGCAAAGCAAAGTGTGTTATACCTATATTTACCAAATTTACTTTTGTAGTTCCAATTCCAGATTGTTGTTCAGGTCCATAATCTGAGACAGTGATGCTAAAGCTCCTTTTAGTAGAAACTGTATTGTAATAGGGCCATAGTACACTTTGCACTTTGATAAACAAAAACCTGGAATAAACGTAATATAATACCAAATCGAAAATATTTATAATAATATATACAATATTGCAAAAAACACCACACTCTACTACCATCTTACATTTTGAATATACACACAAAAAACATAAATGTCTTCTGTCATATTCGGCACAGCAGTCACACGACTGATCTTTGACAGTTGATAGCAGGCTTGCAAATAACTGGATTGTAGTGACGTCATGAGAGGGACCCGGCCAAAGCCTTCCACGTCGTAACGTCGTTATTAAAAGTTGGCGTGATTTTTCCGAGACATTACATTCGCACAAATGCAGTGGCAAAGGGTTGCCCTTTTTTTTACGGTACGCACTTTATTTTAAAACCACCGGTTTGGAATAAAAAGAGTAGCCGAGTGTAAAAAACGCAATTATTGCCATCAGACAAAGGATCGAAGGGCATGAACCATTTCGAATTTGCTCTAACCGGCGTTTTAACAATTTAACGTAAGCAATTCACTCTGTAGAGGTAAAAATTTGTTCTAAATATTTATACTGGCAACAAATTAACCAGTTCACAAGGGTTTTATCAACATATTATTAAACGCGGAAGGAAGATAAAATCCTCGTGTGTATTTAGTGTAGTTTAGTAAAATTATCAGTTTCCGCTTCGTGTGAACCATTAGTGTGAGAGATTTACGCTTGACATGAATCCCAAGAGAAATGTGTCAAAACATCTCAATAGCATCGGATCGTTAACTAAAAATAAAGCCATTTCTGAAAACAAAACAGCTTTGAAATGCTTCCGACGTGTTTAGGGTGGCTTAAAGGAGAATTTAAGTGCCTTTAAGGTCGGCTCGATTTATCGTCTCGACTCACCCAAAAATTATCGAAGTTAATTACCAGTAGTCTCTCCTCCGAAACTGAAACCGAATATTTGTATTTCCTATTTGGTCGGTTTTGAGAGAAAGTTTTCGCTTGGTTGCATTGTTTGTTCATAACTAATCACTAGCGACCGCATTCGATTTTTTCCCTCATTTACGGTAGAAAGAAATAAGTGTCATTGAATGGTATACGGTTTCGGAAAAAATGGAAAATTCACGGTTGATTGGGTAAAAAGGTAGTTAAAATATGGCTGATTTCTTCTAACAAGCTGAATTATTTTTAATGACACTAAACCGCATTGCATTTATTATTTATAGACAAAACTCAAAACATGTGTATTATCATTATGTGCTCAAGCTGAAATAAATCAAGTTCTATCTTTTTTTAGTTGTATTAAACAGAGAGAGATGCACATTAATTAACCCTACTTTAGTTCACATCCACTATTACCGACAGAACTGTCACTGTCGACAATTAATTTTTTTCAAACTTTTCAGGATTATACACATTTACTACAGCGATTAATAATCGAAATTTGACTCAAAACTATAAAACATAAATAACGTGAGCAGTTTTCTTTCGGTTTGTGATTTCGGATCCAAACGCGTTATGATTCAAAAGTCACGTGACCGTCAAGTGATTTTAAATTACGGTGTCATGTGATTTTTAGATCATAATCCTTTGAAACCTTTTGTGGACATCAAAATGACTTCTTAACTGGTCCTCTGCAGGTCTTAACATCCAGAAAGTCTCTAAAATGGCTCTTAGAACACTTATATATGCCTCTGGCAAAATTTCAAGGCCTCTACCAATTTTTAGAAGGCTCTCACTCGTTTTTAGAGGCCTCTGGTAATTTTAAACAATTCTTATACAAGGTTTAGAGCACTTGTAGAAGCCTCTGGCACTTTTACTCTTCCAGGATATCAACCATTAACAACTAAAAATGAACTTTAATAGAGAAATTTTAATGAAGATCTTATTACGTAATATAATTAGGAGTGATCGTTTCACGTGGGCTTGAACGAGCTTGAATATAAAGGGTCCTTTTGAGAACGGTTTAACAGAGGCTCAAAATACGTTTTACGCATATAACGAGATTCATAATAGTTTGAGCGACAGATCAGATCGATTTAATTATATATTCATGTGACCCCTCTTTATCTTGTCACGTGGCCACCCATGTAGGCACGTGCACGCTACCGACTTAATCCTAGGTTAATTGGGGATCTATCTGGATATTGCTCGAATACTGTTGGTTGTTAATTTTAAGTAAAAAACCATATTTAGTGGATCTGAAACCGTTTTTTGGGCGCACGTGTCAGGAATTATCCCCAAAAAACCATTAACTCCTTTTCGACCAAAGGTCATTTATCTATGAAGCAATAATTTAGGGTAAAGGCGACACATGTCGGTAATTTTACCGTTTCGCGGAAAGGGGTGCACAGTAAACGCCCATTGTGTTTTACTGAGACAATTTTACTTTTATAAAGGGTTGACATTTGTTACACTAACCGTAGATAATTCTTACGGCCTTTAAATTCAAACCGATAAACTATGGAACAATACAATACAGTTTCACTGATAAAGAAATGTTACAAAAATCACATAATGTTCACAGTATACCATTTAATAAGCCATAACGTAATATTATACAGGGTGGCAGTTCTAGTTATGGGACTGGTGCTTTCTTGCATCTTAAGGCATTCTGCGTTCACCTCTGAAAATTACAAAAGATATTACTATTACAGTTGAAAAACAGTTTGACAGGATTTATTCGGTTGAAAGATTCACTCAAAGCCACGTCAAAATGTGATTTATCAGTGTAATAAACCCGCCCAAAAAAAACGAAACAAGCAAAAAACACTACGAACGTGAAATCGACATAATTTTTGACATCTGTTTACAAGTTAATATGGGCGCGTTAATATTCCCTGTGAAGGGTATACGATGGGGTAAAAAGCGCATCGAATGGCCCTATGCAAATCTCCAAACCCTTTTCGGCAAAGGGACAGTGGAACATTTGTTTCGAATGACCTGGAGAACAATCGTCTGCTAGTTATTAATTTTTGTCACCCTTTAGGGAGGGAATTGAATAGTCTTTCAACTATTACCGAAAAAGGTGGAAATTCAATTGCAACAATATTTAATTTCATTAAAGCATCAAATTGTTCTTGAAACGTAGACAGAAAAAACAAAGGGCGCAAAACAGCCCTTAAATTTATTTGCCTAGTCATATTTGTCGTCAAGGTGATACGCACACGGATTTGCTTTAAATTGTGACATCTATCTGAGAGGGGCACCCTTGTCAACAAAGGTCCAGGTAAAATCACCCGATTTCCTAGTCTAATCACCCCCCGTCGTTGCTACTGTACTCTTTCTAAACGGTGACACTTACACAATGGCACAAAAAACTCCGTTACAACCGTCCAAATTGTATCCTACAGGAAACACCTTCGAAAACAGCCAGTAACTTGGTAGAGCCACTACCTTTGAAACTGATATGTTTAGAAGATCTTTAAACTGAAAAGGCTCTCTCAGTTTATGTATGTACGTACCGACAAAAGGGCATTATGCCATTATCTGGATGTCCAATGCAAACATCTAAATTGACACTTAAATTTTTTTTTGAGAAAGGTCAAAAATGTTGTTTTTTTTAAGGATTTTACTGTCTTTTCAGTTTTTTAGGGAAAGTTTAAGATTCAGCAGCTTCCTGTTTGCTGTTTTTTTTTACCAATCATTCACAGAATTCATTTTGACTCACACCAGTTTGTCTCTAATGAAGGAAAAAGAAAACTAATTCTGGGTCCTATACAATACACACGTGACTATGTTTACTCGACTAAATCAACAAACTGTTATTGGTGAAATATTGACGCAGCTTCATCTAGGTGTGAACTGGGAAGCAGTTTTGGCGTAAAAGTAGATTGAGTTGACACTAATCTGTTTTTAATTGTTTTTGCTATACAGAAACAAAGCAGGTCCTAAAAAGCCAATCAACCAGCTAAAACCTGTAATTTTCACTTTTTGGTGTGTTTAAGTAGTATTTACCTTGGTGGTCCATGACATCGGGCGGTAACAGGTCCATGATGTCCGTGATGACTCAAATGATTATTGGCCATTCGAAGCTGCGAAAGAAAAAAACACGTTAAAACTGCAAATATTATCCCTTCGAACTCTCTCCCTTTCGAAAAAATACCTGCGTCCTGACTCTAGCAAACAACATGCATTAAAACGTCAGTTAAAAATTTCTAAGCTTATTATTCCCATGACATATGGGAATAACTGTAACAAAAACGTGGCCAAACTTGAATCCACCCCGGGGGGCATCATAAACACAAATATGGGGCCCTTTGCTGACGCTTTTTTTCTCTGATTTTGATTTTGCACTTCGGCACCTTTGAACCGTTCAATGGGCTCGGTCGTGCTGCGCGGGCGATTGTTAGTTAGGGAGGGGGGACGTCGCCCACCCATTGGGCACCCCCTTGGGGCGTCTAATAAGGGCTGGAACGGGTCCGAAGGGTGTCAACTACTAGTTTTTACGACGAAATCTCATTTTAAAGATACAATTTGATTTTTTGCCCCAATTTTGTTTTTAATGTACTTATTACCTGTAGTTAGGTTAGGTTACACAACATATAATTTTTAACCAATGAAAAGAGTTTGACAACACGTGATAAATGTCATTGAAATGTTATTTTTCTGTCACTTGCCATTTGTCAATCATGTCAAGCACAGATAAGGCCGATAAGGCAAAAAAGGTGTGCTGGCTGTTGTAAAGTTGGAAAAAAGAAAAAAAAAATGTTAATAACAACAATATATTAGAATTCTCCATTTTTAGAAAGCCAACAAAAACCGACCATGCCATCCCTGATGATTCCAACCACCACTTGCAACACAAGATGGCAGCGTTCAGGTGTTATTATTCCATGCTATTTCCTGCATAGAATAACCTTCTGATAAATAACTGAAAAACAGAACTGGCAATACTACACATTTTTATTTGGAATTGAGAATATACTTACTGCAGAGTGAGGGCAGGACGTTGTTTTGGGCTAATTGGATTTTTTGTCTTGTCTTTCTGCAGGAATGGTCCCACAAGAGCTAATAACTTATGGAACATTCTGGAGTTATACGCGTATATTTGAAAAAACTGCTCTGTATTATGTTTTTCTGCAAACTGAACTATTTTTACAAAAACACTATGTTAGCTTAATGCTGTAGCTGCAGCACGCAGCACCCATCAAGAGTAGAAGCCCCAATTGTTGCCAAGGTTCCATCTGCAATTGTTTAATAAATTCTTGATGTAAAGAGAAACTAATTAGCTCTAGATAATTTTTACCACTAAACTCTGTTTTTTCCGTAGACACTTCAACTGTTTTTATTGCACTAAATGGCCAAAAAATCACAAATACAAAATCAACAGCAAACCACAATTCTTGAACAATCCAAATCCACAATTCATAAGCAAAACAATAACACAATACAATGACGGACGGCGGATGTCAAAATATGACATTACAAAATTTTGTGCACGCGTACTGCTGTTTTCGCATAAGAATTGCATAGAAAGTTAAAAATTATGAACTTTCTATGCGGTATTGTGAAAATATTCCATCAACCCAAAAATGAGCACATGGTTACCAAAATTATCAAAATTCTAAATACAACAAAATCAAAACTAAATCAATGAATTCACATTACAACTGGAGAAAACTCGAGAATCAGTTCAAATGTAATAGAAAAGGAACGACAATTATTACGTCACTGCCACTATCCCTTAAATGGACTGTAGCCATTTTTAACCACTTTTCCAAGGGATAGATTTTACAGCATGACAAAATAGTTTCAATATCCATTCTGTTACGCTCTAGAAATTTTACAGCGTGTATAATTCTCTATTGTAATTTTTTTGTGAGTAGGAGTAAATAACGGCCGAAGGTATCGAGCCCTAAGCCCTTAAATCCTCAAAGATGCCGCGCTAGTAAAAAACTTAAGCGCCACTGGTTGTTTATGGATCGTTTATACCTGTTTTGAAAAGGATCTTCGAAAATGTTTTCTGAGTAATACAAGTCATCAGAGGATATGTATTATTTAAAAGTGCACAATTTAAAACTTTGTACTTACATAGCACAGAAAATGTGAAACTTTCAATTTGTAAAGTGTGAATAGGTAGCAAATGGTCGATGTTTACAAGAAAAAGGAACAATGACCACTTCAGTACCTGCGACATCTTTAAAGCTTTCAAGTGTGTACTCTGTTTAAGTACTCGTTTATTGTCAATTTATGAAGCGGATAATGCAAAAATTGCACCTTTTTATTTACGAACTTGGGTACCAGTATTTGAGCGCGATCCAAGACTCCAAATCGCTTTTTTTCCGCTTGTAGGGGGATCAAAAACTTGCCCGTTGTTTCTATAACGAGCGACGAGGGTGGCATTTGAAAGGGCGCGACCCTCCCAAATTAGAGGGGCGCTCTTTATTAGGAGTCTGTGCTGACGGCCAATCTTTCAGTGTTGGACCCTCTTCCTTTTCCGGGTGATTTCCTCCCTCTCTTCCTCTTCGTTTGCAAAGGGATTTTTAGTAATTTCACAGAAATTTACAACGTATGTGTTTGATTTACTTAGCTGTCACTTGTCAGTTTGTATCTGCTTCATACTTAGTAAGTCAGTATTTACCTTGATCACTCTGTATAATAATTCTAGAACTGATCATTTAAATTCGGAACATGTTTTGCGCATTAACTGATCCGATTGTTGGATTAAACGGCATTAAAAGCAATCTTTGGCCCTAAGGGCGGATTTACTTGAGTTGCGTGGGAGACACGGATTGAACAAACAGATTTTCTGGCATTATCGAGGGATGTACCCGGTGTATAAATAGAAAATCCTACGGGCCGACGCTTTTAGACAGCTCAAGGAAATTATTCAGGAACGAGCTTATTTACTTAAACGATTTAGGTTCTATATACCTGACAGTTGCGAAATCGCCTCCCCTCTTTCGTCCGTACATCTAAATTAACACATCAACGCACTTGAAAATCATAAATATTAGGGAAAACGTCCAAATATTATAGTGCCTCTCTAGTTTGAATGGGCCGCAGCCAATCAAGGGCCGTGGCCCTTCGATAAATCATCTGTCAGAGCCATGGGCATTATGTTATATTACTGATATTCGCAACGATTCAACATCCTGTTTAGTCAAACAAGGGAACAATGGGTCTCCTTTTCACCGGTCAGTTTTTCGGGGCACAATAGGTTATTGAGCCCTTATATCTGAATTTCAGTTCGCTTTCACTCAAAAGTTAAGTAGGCCGGAGGGCTTAAGTGATTTTTTTTGCTCGAAAAGGTTCGGTTGCCATTTTTGGGACAGTTTTATGACTGAAAAGATTGTTTTTCTTACAAAAAGTGATTTAGTAGACAAAAGATATCTTAGATTGTCGAAGGATAGTGCTGAGTAAAATTTTGTACACTAATTCCTTGAAATGCCTAGTAATTTCTAATAATTCCCAATAACTAACCTAACCTAACAATTATTGATATTTTCAGTCCAAAACAATTTTTATTAACCAATATCAAGAAACATCGTTTTGGTATTGGTATGTTGTTGTGTTAAACAAGGTTTGTTCTAAGTGTGGTTGTAAAAAAGGACCAAAAGTCTAGTTTTACAAACAAAACACTCCTTATTCTTATAATTTCGTCTGATTTTCTGTTCAAAATTAAGGTAAGTTTGTCATGTTCATGATGATTGACTGTCAAAATAACCGAGTTATTGAAGGTTAAAGTAGTAGCTGTCAAATTCAGTCAAAAATTCAGACAGGCAATGAAATGAGCTTTCCATTGACGTATAAAAGTTGATTGGTAAGTTGGACGGTTTTTGTAAAAATTTTTAAAAGTAAAATTACAAAATTTATAATTTTTTGTTTGTTTTCCAACGAATTTCATTCAAATGACCAATAGAAACAATTATTTTATGATATTTTTTTATAATATAATTTAGAAGGTTCCAATTATTGTATATTAATACTTTTCAAAATACTAATGTCCTTCAGTAATGCCCATTAATTCCTACAGCGGTTTAACCCTCGATTACATTTTTGATAAGAAGATAAAAACTATAGTCTTTCACACTTTAAGGTAGTGTAAAATCAAAAGTAATCAAATCCGGTGATCGTGCTGACTGACTGACTTAATTTTACGTAATTCTTGAGTAGCAACACTGTCTTTGTTATAGGTACAAATCTATTGAGAAAAATCTATCTTGGACCGATGCTCATTTCCGTTTCACTTTGTGGAATTTACGACCCTTCAATAAATCCGTTTAATAACATGGTATACCTAAACGGAGGTTAAAAAGCCCGAGAAAGTTTGAAAAATGGTTTGTCCTAGACCGGACACTATAGAAGACGGATTAAAAGGGTCCCATTTTGGACCTTAGAAACGGTATATAAAAGAACGTGATTTTTTGTTACATTTTTGTGCAACCCATATACAGGGTGAGTTTTCAGGGGGCTTTGTAGCTCAATCTCGTTCACGACAGTTTTTTTTCCACTCTGTATTGTAACTACAGGTGTCACACAAACGGCAGATTAGGAAATACTCGGAATTGACCTTATCCTTGTCGTTGATACTGATCTCTCAAGAAGATACGTGAGCAAATAATAGCTGCAGGTAGTCACCAAATTCGAGAGCAAAATTACATTGTTACGTAACTTTTTCTGCCAACAGGTGATATTAAATTAATTAAATCGTGTTCCATTCGGTTGACTAAACAAAAATTGACAAAAGAACAACTATTCCAAGAACTTTAAACTGGGGTGTCTCGTTGCGATCGTAGAAATATTTTGATTTCAATTAAACGGTTTTATTGAATTCGGACCCCCTCGCTGGAATGCCATTATCAACCCTCTGGGGGTAGTTGTAAAAAGGGGTTGCAAACTCTGTGTTGTCAGTCTATTTTTATTCCTTTTAGATAAAAGGGTGCTTTAGCTTCTCTATATTAAACTCACCCAGTACGACCTTTAAAAGGAATAAATCATTTTATTAATTAAATAATTGATTGGTCTGGTTATCAAAAAACTGTTTTTCTGGTTTAAATTACTTCATACACAACAGACTGTTTGTAATTCATTAGAGTCTTCCACCCCTCTAGCAGCAGGGTGAATACATTCACATCCCTTAAGCATCCCAACAGAATAATTGTTTTCCAAGGATTTAGGGTCGTGATCCTGTAATGCGCATTTCTGGAGAGGAAGTGCAAAAAATAAGCAGAAGCGCAACAAAACAGGCAAATAAAACAAAATTAATTGGTTTAAAATAAATGTAATTAAACAAACATATTTACACGAATATCGCAGCACTAAAATGTTTTAACAACGTATCATATTTACAGTAAAGTACAAGACTACACAACTAGATTAACACAAAAAAAAAAAACGTCGATATTACGTACAGAGAGGCAAACGAAAATAAGACTACTAAATACTAATAAGAAAAGACGTACAGGATCACAACTTTTCCAAGTTTATAGAGATCTTTGGTTATTCAGCTGAAGTTATTTTTGCAAGTCCTAACCCTAAATGTTGTGAACATTATACGATACTAAAATTTAAATCAATGACCTTAATATATACTAACGCTAGTATATATTAATGTCCTTGGTTCGAATAGCTCTTACGTGAAAAGTTGACCACCAGTCGTCGAGAAAAAGACTTAAAAATTAAGCCGACGTTTCGCTATTACATAGACAACAAATACTAAAAACACCCCAACCTCAATGAAATTTGACTTAATATAATTTCATAAAAGGTTGAGACATCCTCATGGACATTGAGGCGGCGGTACTGGGGCCAACCGCGTGAGCCCCAGGTGGGTGTCGTACCTCATCAGCCTCAGGCCTATAACGCGGTTTATTCTCCTCGTACTCCCTCAGTCTTTGCGTGTACCGTTCCATTTGTTCCCTCAAAATGGCGTCTTCCCGCATCGCCGCTTCCTCGTCGAATTCCAGACATCCAACCCCTTCCAGACGTTCCAGATCGATGTACCCCCTCCATCTTACGCACACTCCGTTCATAATAAACGACGATTTGATGTTAACCTGCAACAAAAAGTTTCATAGCGTTAGTATAGCTGGTTATGGAGTAAAACTTTTAATCATTCATTCTTGCTATAAATATAAAAACTGTACTACAAAAATACAGATTTATCATTTTTTTTGTTAATAATTTTTTTCTAAGTTTTGACATTAGTGACCCATATCACATGGTTTTAAAGGATAATTTAGCTTTATATCGAATACTGCAAGAAAACTTTTCTAAGCCCTGATTTTTGCAACTTTAGAGAACAGTTTTGACGTTAGTGGCAGATGTCACGTGATTGTAGACCATTATTTAGCTCGACGGTCACGTGACAATTGTCAAAACAACTGCCACAGTTCTCAGAAACATGTTTTATATCAAATACTGCCAGAAAACGTTTCTAAACCCTGATTTTCGCAACTTCTCAACAGAGTTTGACAGTTTTGACGTTAGTGGTAGTTGTGACGGAATTTTAGAACTCTATTTAGCTCGACGATGAAGTGACAATTGTCAAAATAACTGTCATAAATCTCAATCTCAACACATTAGATCAAATACTGCAAGAAAATGTTTCTAAACCCTGATTTTTGCAACTTTAGAGCATAGTTTGGTAGTTTTGACGTTAGTGACAGTCGTCACGTGATTGTAGAACCCTATTTTGCTAGATGGTCACGTGACAATTCCCAAAACAACTGCCAGAGTTCTCAGAAACATGTTTTATATCAATTACTGCAAGAAAACGTTTCTAAACCATGATTTTCGCAACTTTTGACAAGAGTTTGACAGATTTGACGTTAGTGGCAGTTGTCACGTGATTGTAGAACACTATTTAACTAGACGCTGAACTGACAATTGTCAAAATAACTGTCATAAGTCTCAAAAACACATTTATAACAAATACTGCAAGAAAGCGTTTCTAAACACTGATTTTTGCAACTTTAGAGCATAGTTTGGTAGTTTTGACGTTAGTGACAGTTGTCACGTGATTGTAGAACACTATTTAGCTAGACGGTCACGTGACAATTATCAAAACAACTGTCATAGTTCTCAGAAACATGTTTTATATCAAATACTGCAAGAAAACGTTTCTAAACCCTGATTTTTGCAACTTTTGAACACAGTTTGACAGTTTTAACCATAGTGGTAGTTGTGACGGAATTTTAGAACTCTATTTAGTTCGACGATGAAGCGACAATTGTCAAAATAACTGTCAGAAATCTCAAAAACACATTTATATCAAATACTGCAAGAAAATGTTATAAGCACTGATTTTTTGCAACTCTAGAGCATAGTTTGGTAGTTTTGACGTTAGTGAGAGTCGTCACGTGATTGTAGAACCCTATTTTGCTAGATGGTCACGTGACAATTCCCAAAACAACTGCCAGAGTTCTCAGAAACATGTTTTATATCAAATACTGCAAGAAAACGTTTCTAAACCATGATTTTCGCAACTTTCGACAAGACTTTGACAGATTTGACGTTAGTGGCAGTTGTCACGTGATTGTAGAACATTATTTAGATAGACGATGGTGACAATAGTCAACATAACTGTCATAAGTCTCAAAAACACATTTATATCAAATACTGCAAGAAATCGTTCCTAAACCCTGATTTTTGCAACTTTAGAGCATAGTTTGGTAGTTTTGACGTTAGTGACAGTTATCACGTGATTGTAGAACACTAGACGGTCACGTGACAAATATCAAAACAACTGCCGTAGTTCTCAGAAACATGTTTTATATCAAATACTGCAAGAAAACGTTTCTAAACCCTGATTTTCGCAACTTTTGAACATAGTTTGACAGTTTTGACGTTAGTGGCAGTTGTCACGTGATTGTAGAACACTATTTAACTAGACGCTGAACTGACAATTGTCAAAATAACTGTCATAAATCTGAAAAAATCGTCTTTTTTCGAAACCTGTGTTAAAATGTAATTCTTGCAAATTCTAGTCAAATTTTGACATTAGTGACAGGCATCACGTGGTTTTAGAGGATAATTTGCAATAAGAAAATGATTGTTTTAAGCGCATTTTTAGAATCCTCATTAAATTTCTTATTCGATAAACTGAAAAAGTATATATAAAGTTTCACAACCGACATAATGAAAGTGTAAATAAAAACGGTAGATTATATACAAAAAAAAACAGGAGAACGGTAAAGGAGCCACAAAAACGGTCTTAACGGTAGAGCTGGCAACATTGTATGAAATTAAGATTTTTATAAAATTATTAGAGAAGTAATATTAAAATGTAAGACGTAATGGATCGTTTTAATGCATGTATTGTGGGTGTTTGTCACTTGTGTGTTGTTTGAACACACCGTACTTCTTCGATGAATAATTAATTTATAGGGGGGCGCAATTAAAAAAAACGAGCGTGTCGCCCAGGGTGCAAATCATCTCGAAAACAAAAAACTGCGTCTGATAGACGCCGTTTTCCTAATTGACGTCACAAAACAGACGAACCCAGTCAACAACAGCGCTAACTAGCGCGCGTATCCAGACACCGTGGGGGAGTTAAAACAAAACAACTCCTTTTGTTTCTCTCTTAATAGTATAATAGACGTTTTGTTCTTATTGTTTTGGGTAATTGGACGACGTATAAATGAGCTGGCGACATTTTTTTAAAAGCAGAAAATTAGGTAAACGGACAACATTCGAATCGAATTGTCCAGCTGAACAAATTACCGTATAAACGATTAGCATCGGACCTATAACCATTTAGGAACTGTACAGAAGGTACTGCCCCTATTTAAGTAACGTCCCATTCAAAAGTGATTAGTTGCTCAAACAGGAAGTGACCATGGCCCTAAATGTTTCAAAGCAGGGAATTTGTGCAATAAATCGTCCTTTTGTTAATTGTTACTGAAACGTGCTAATTGACACATTTAGAAGATGTATGTACATTCTGAATCAAAAACTCTTGAAAAGTCGTTATTACAGCTGATCATATTACAAAGTGTATCTTATTTCGGTGATCATTTGCAAGGTTTCCCAAAAAAAAATACAATTTTTTTTAATAACGTACGTGCTTGCTGAAGCATGCCGCGCAATTATTGAAGTAACTTTGGAAGAACCCAAACTCGATGAAATCTGTTGCGTGCCTACGTAAATTAAAGATAATACCGCCGGAATACCATATGGGTGAGATCGGTTAGACTTGGGTTCACCCTCTGGCACGAGACCACTAATTTTATCCTTCCAATTAAGGTGATCATCCACGAAAACGCATTTCGAAAAGAAAGTAAGTAGAACGGAAATATGTGGCTTAGTTATGTCTTCAAATCGCAAGACAGTCCAAATCTGTCAAATTTCAGTTTGTGTTATGTCCGTACTGTTTTCTCAGGAAGTTTTGTGGTGGACTTTGAAACTAGAAGAAATTACTATTATTATAGATTAGAGCCAAGGTAGGTTGATAGTACTGTGTTTTTGATATTGGTTCTCTAATTTGCAAATGTAGTGCAGAACCAATGTATTATCATACTATTTCAATGACTTTTGATAGAACAAGATACAATTCACACAGTTTTGCAATCAAAAGTTGCAAAATTTAAAGTACAGGGTGATTGGTTGAATTTTGATCACTCTCTTAACTTCCTTAATTTTTAACAGAAAACGTTAAATCCAAGACTAGTCTACTTTACTCTTAGATGAACAATTATTATACAGGGTGTCCTCCCAAATTTGAGTAACATTTTTTTTTAAATACATTGACCAACTTTTTATCGAATATTTGAATTTTACGTCAAATTCTAGGCCTAATTTATGTAAAATGTCTGTATCAATATTCAACTCTTTTCACAGCAGCATCTGTTATACTATGCTGCTAATGCTGTCTCGACTATTGAGACACTCTGTATAATAACTGTTTATCTAAAAGTAAAGTAGACCTAAATTAATATCTACTAGTTTTCTGCTAAAATCAAAATTAAGGAAGTTGAGAGGGTGGTCAAAATTCAATCAACCACCCTATACAGGGTGCTGCATTTTCGATGGTTTTACGGGGTACAGAGAAAATGGTAATAGATATAAAAAAAGTAGCATACGTGTTCTGATCTCTTTTTCTGAGCTGAGATGACTGGCGAAAAGTGGGCGGCGCTAATTTCTTTTGTTTCAAAGATACGGGGGGGTTTTCGAAAATTGGTAATTTTTGAACCTCTTCAGTTGCTCTTGAAGTTGTCAAAAAAGGAAGAACGGTTCCCGGTAGAAGTTTTCATGTAGAATCCAATGGTGTAGTCAGTTTTTTTTCTATTTCGTTTAGTTTCCGACATATGACAGTAAGTTACATTTTTTTAAATGGAACATCCTATACAGGTGTGGTAAATCCAAAACCGACCATAGGAAAACCGTGTAACTGACAGAGAAACGTAGATAATTGCATGCGTGGGACAAAGTTGCCAAAATCCAATACCGTCGACAAAATTAATTTTGTCGACGGTATTAATGTAATATAATTATATGCCACTTATAGACGATGTTCAAACAATAAATTCACGACAGTAGGCATCACTAATAGGATTAACGTCATTTTGTGCCTTAACAAACATAAAAACTCTTCATAAAACGGCCATCCATGTGAAAGAATTGGAATTGACGTGGAGTTACACCCGGTAAAAGACCACCCTTAGACACGACAAAGGGTGCTTCGATATTTATGTGCCCTTAGAGAAAAAAAGAGATAAGAGGGATGATCTTGTTTTGCACGTTTAACATGATCAGGTATCAAAGATTATAGAATTCGTTGATGCTCAAAAGACAATATTTTAGTAACCTTTGTGTAGATGTAGAATATCTCCCTGACATTAATTTAGAACTACAACACTGTTTTATTGAGAACGATCAAGTAGCGTCCTAATTTACAGTAAACGATGCGTTTGATGATCAGATATCTCATCATCAAAAAAAGTTAGAGATTTACTGTCTAGTCACGTTCCGCTTTATGGAGCTGATCTGAAAGACTGCCGTTCTAAATGAATTAGCCTCAGCCTAGTTGACAAAAAGCCCTTCGTTCGCTGCTTTTGTCTCATTCTGGGCAATATAAAGCAGATGGATATTATTATACGGAGGCGATGACTTTTTAAATAATAATGGCTAAATGACAAGAGACCACACTTTCAATCCGTTCACTTTCCGAACGGGAAATTTACGTGCGTCATCGTATTAATTATTATTAATAGTTGATTGTAAAGGAAAAACAATTATTCAACTACACTGAGTATATGAGTCAGTTTATTTATAAGACTGAATTAACAGCCTAATTAGTTTAATGTTGTCCGGGTTGATGGTACTTTTGCAAAGCAACAACAACCGGTGTTTTACATACTGTACCAGTAACAGTTGGCCCATGGCTACTTTCACCCCAGCGGACCCTTTTTTTAACAGTCCGGCCCATTTGGACCATACAGGCTATTTGGAACATTCTTATGCTAATTCCGATGAATCAAAACGGGCGTGGCCACTTTGTGAGTAGCGAACAATACGGTATTGTTCGTGTTTTGACCAATGGCCCAATTCCATATGCGAATAAACAATAATGTTTGGGTACTGTTTTTTTTTTTTTTTGGTACTGCACCTTTAATACTGGTACTTAAGCCAAATTAGTATGCACGTCGTTTTGTGGTTTATAAAAACATTTTTTTTTAAATATACATAATTCGAACAGGTGTGGATATAAGAAATGAACGGTAAGAAGAGAGAAAACTAGGCCAAACCAATGTCCTACTAGACAAGGATGGGAAAACTTTGTCAGTGATATATGTCAGTCTTGTCAGTGAGGCTTTATAATAAAGTGATGTGATTAACTCTCAATGTACAGGGTGAGCCAAATTGGACGTTCTCAAATTTGATACAAAACTTAATGGCGAAAACCGTTGGTTAATATCTGTCATCGTTTGACTTGACTTAAATAGAACACCTTGTGTATTATTTTATTTTTGAAAAGATCTTAAAATTACCATTATAATGACATACAGGTGTGGTAAATCCAAAACCGACCATAGGAAAACCGTGTAACTGACAGAGAAATGTAGATAATTGCATGCGTGGGACAAAGACAGAAAACGAAAAAAATACCAAGTAATTTTGTCGACGGTATTGGATTTTGGCAACAGCGTACTGAAAATATGGCGTACTTGGTATTTTTTTCGTTTACTGTCTTTGTCCCGCGCATGCAATTACCTACGTTTCTCTGTCAGTTACACGGTTTTCCTATGGTCGGTTTTGGATTTACCACACCTTTATAACGATATTTTTAATTTTTTTCCACCTGTATAGTAATTTAACCTACTACTATCTGATGGAAAAGTATTTAACAGTAGCACCATCTGTTTCTAGCCTTATAGTCAGAGAAGATACGGCAAAATTTATAAGGGCTAATTCTGCGAAATAATGGCATTTGATCAAATTTATGTATTAAGTAACTTGTATCTTTCTAATATTACCTAAAACTTGTTTTTTCAACACTCTGCATATGGATTTTGACAACACCATTATAACCATAGCTTCAAACACCTTTTGTCCAGTCTTTTAGAGCAATTGATAATGGGACTTTTTAAATTTGGACCCTTTCAAAGCATGATAAGCAAACTCCAGATTAGGCAAATAAAGGTACCAGAAACATAAGCTATTTAGTATTAGCAGCTTATTAATACCTCTACCAGAGTTCTTTTTATAGTATTACTAAATCACCTTGTCAGCTTCTGCTAAATACACCTTTACTCTATATCCATGTTTCTTTGAGAACCACTGGCTTGAATAAACTTGGTTTTTGTAGTGTTCTTGTAAAAACTCTTCTTGGGAGTAGGTAAATATAGGGGCTGTTTCATTGTGACAGTGTTTTCTATTAGAAAAGGCATCCTTTTCTGTTTCACAAACTCTAGTTCCTTCAGAATGTTACACTGGGCCCTTTGATGGTTGTAAAGTGTATTAAGAAGGTGGCATTTTCAAAACTACCGAAACACACACACATTATCTAGTCTCACACGTAGTATCGCAATTAATAACAAGTTAAATCAAAATACTCCTTAAAATATTGTAAAATTTACATCAAAAATAAAAAATGTCTCTGTTTACTTTTTGTCAACAATGGCGGCCGATTTCGACGTGACTAGATGACGTCAAAATTCTATCGCCCTCGGAACGCATGTAATAGACAAGAAAGGCAAATGATGACGTACATATCACTAGTCAGATATTTTAAATCGTATTTGTTTCGTAGACAACAGATATAATTCTAGTCACATACACACTCAGACAAGTTAAATAAAAATTGATTTTGCATTGTGATGCTAATCGCCTTTTAGCACTGGATTGTGCAATTAAAATCTACCGAAAAAGATTGAGTAAACAAGGCCAAAGAGACTACATAACCTCGTTGGGTTTTGTAGAATGCACGCAAATTATTGGTAAAAGTTTTCTGGTTCGACTAGAACAAACTGAAACTATTGTTCGATCAGTAGATTGGTGTGAATGAAATGGACCATTTTCAAGAATGAGGTATTACAAACGAGCATTAAATTTCTAAAAAGAAATCAATCTTCACCGGAAATTGAATTTGCTGAGTCAGTTGGGACGTGATCTCATTAGCGCGGTAAAGATCTCGGTCCGTTGAGAGATTTTAGTGGATCGAACCGTGCATTTTGTACGCGAACAAGTAAAAACAGTCAAGTCGACCGCTCTTTTTCTTCAACGTTGATGCTATCAATGAAAAGAAATTACAAAAGCTGAAAACACACCGATTTCAAAACCAAGACAGATTTGATACAGTGATGTTTCTTCCAAGGTTAACGTTTGCTCGAATACCCCTTTTTTTGATTTGGTTTCTCTCGGTTTACTTGCCAACAAATCAAATAGCCTTACGGTACTTTGATTTGTTTTACTTTGCCAGTAAAGTCAAGAAATGTTGCTTTTTTTCGAAAGTAATCAATCAACGACCCTGTATCAGTGTAAGGCAACCTTAAAATTGTGTAAACACCACCTTCGGTTGGAAATTTCATACCAGATAATAATATCGTATCAAATTTGTGACCGAAACCATATAATATCATGTTTTCAGCGGTTTTCCGTTTCCTCTTGATCGCTCATATCGGTCTAATTAATTAAATTGATATTGGGTTCTTAAGTTACTTCATTATCACTGAACTCCTTTATTTAATGTTATAGAAAACAATGGAAAAAGTACATTTAACTAGTACTACAATGAGGTATGTGAAGTGATTTGATTATTTTAAAAATAATACGAATAATAATAATAATAATAATTAGGAATAATACGATTTGTTCTTGTAAACGCGACAATTTAAATATTAGTAATTTTATTGAAATTTGTATTTGCAATTTGTACGCAAATACAAACTATAATTAAAGATCATAGTGGTTTATGTTCTAGTTCTCTAGACTATACAAATTTCAAACTATTCTAGAAACAAAATAATGAAAGATAATCACAGAATTATTCAAAATAATGTGACTTAAATGTATTCAAATAACAGACGGAACACCCTTTACAAGCTAAGAACAATAGAAAAAAAGACGATTTACTGAAACACTAAAGTCAATTTCAACCTCTACGCTTCGCAACTGACGACAAAAAGTCCGCTTTGGGACATAAATTAAAAGAACCTTGTTCGGCCAAAACCTTCTTTGAAATTACTCTTTGTATACCGGAATATTTGTTAATTTCGGTCCTGGGGCCTTTAGGGCCATTGTTTCACGAGAACCAGGAAAATATTCTACACCATTTACACATGTAGTTTAGAAAGCGTCAGCTGAATTTTAGAAACCATAAGATGGATTTAAAAAATATCACTTGTATTTCAGAAAAGGTACTTTCAATTTTAGAATAATAACTTTGATTTTCGAAATTGCAATTCGTATTTCAGATTAGTCATTTGTATTATAGAAAAGAGCAGTTGGATTTTAGACGTGGTCATTTGTAATTTGGAAAATTAGAATTGAGTAAAAAAAGTAAATAGTTTAACGAATATATATATATATAAACAATCTTTATTTCCAAGAAAAAACGGCTATCGACCATTACGGTCTTTCTGCCTATGTATACATGTTTTTTTAATATGTACAGGTAATCTTATTTCTAATTAATATAAACAAATTATACATTGAGAAAAAAAAAAAAAAAGTTCTAATTAAAATGTTCTAACAGGGTGAGAGCGGGGAAAAGATAACGGGACTACATAGACTTAACACACCAAAATACTTACTTTACACTATCAGAAACTTACTGGAAAACAGACAACTGCACGTTCGAATAGACAACAAACTCTCCTTTTCCTTCAGCCCTGAGCAGGGACTACCGCAAGGCTCACCTCTTTCACCTTTACTATATAATCTGTACTGCCATGACATATACAACCATAACAAACAAGACAAAAATCATATTGACGAAACAGCATACATATTACAATACGCAGACGACACTGCACTTATTGTTCACGACAAAACTACAACAAAAGCAGTTTCAAAACTACAATCACTTACTGACGACACCATGACATGGTTCTACAGATGGAGACTAACGCCTAACGCAACTAAAAACCAGCTTTTATTACTGAACCATCAAATAAAAAACGACTCACCAAACATAATCGCAGACGGACACACAACTGATCCCAAACAAGACGTTAAATACTTAGGGATAACACTGGACCAAAAACTAAAATTCACAAAACACCTTAAAAATGTCCGGACTGAAATCATTAAAAGAACAAAACACTTTAGGTCACTAACATACAAAAACAAAGGCATTAGTACAAAAACGGCAACTCAAATATACAAATCCATCTGTAGACCGGTCCTGGACTACGGACACTTACTTAGAGCAAACGCTACGGACAAGACTAAAAAATATACACAAATTACTGAACAGATTGCTCTAAGACTAATAACAAAAATACGACATCCTGCAAACCCACTACACAACCCATCCAACCAACTTCTCTACGAACGTACGAACATGACTAAAATAACTGACAGACTCATACAACTACAAACCAAGTGGAAAAATAACCCAAACAACTTGACAATTGTAAATCCACTATGCATAACGAATATTTTTAATAACATTGTGGTTTAAGCAGTTCAATGAAAAATCGATTTATCTCGAAAACCGTTCATTTTATCGAAATAAAAGAAAGGTACAATTTTTCGATAAAAATGTCAAGAGTATCCATTAATGGCGTTTGTAGCTGAAAATAATGACAGCTGTCAAAGTTTAAGCAAATTGTGTCTTAGGTCCAGTTAGTTCCTGCCTTTCGAAGACGAGATACCTTGTTTTCATGTCAAATAGAAGGTCTCTTTCGATAAAACATTAAACCCAATAATCAATACAATATACAAAGTGTTTCAAAAGTTACGGCCAAAAACGTTAATTGGAAGGCAGTTTTTTGGGGCTCAATATTTCCCTTAAGAGTGACTTTAAAAAAAAATTATACGAACAAATCGTATTATTTTGACCTCCCCTGCATGCCCCCGAGAGATTGTCATATAGTTATGGGACACCCTGTATATTTTATATAAATTAATACTCTCGATGGGCGGGTTTTTCTGCTTAAAGTGATATTAAAAAAAAACAATAAACTAATAACCACATAGAAACACAAAAAAATCTGAAATTGAAATAACGCGTTCTAAAATACAGGTGACCTTTTCTGAAATCCAACTTATATTTTTAAAATCCAAGTGATATTTTCTAAACTACATGTGTAAATGGTGTAGATTATTTCAGTTCAACACTTCGTATTACAGATAATAAAACTTGGGTGGCAAAAATATGTTACCCTCCAAATTTGTTGAAGGCATTGTGTAAAATTGAGTCATTAAAGGGTTAGCAAGGGCTTAAAGTGTCCCGCTGAGACGTGTTATGCCCACTGCGATATTGAGTTTTGTTCTAAAATGTCCCCTTTATGTCTGGTGTCTTGCTGAGAAGGCGTTGCTATGTAGATAATTGAATTATTGCCCGATGTGACTGTAGGGCTGTTACTGTTGCAATTTAAATTGTAATAACACAACAGGGTTTTAGGTATGTGGGAAAAATTCAGTCATCACTTTTTAAGTGAAACAAAAATACATACAAAACACCTTGTCCGGTTAAAAAAGGTGAACTAGAGGACTAACATTTTCACGGTCACACTCATAATATTTAAAAGTCAATGAATAATAAATGTATATGAATATGGCGTTAGGGAAATCCCATTCAAAACGTTATTGTCCGGTACCCGGTACCGTAATTGCGATTACTGGAAAAGCTCATAAAGTGCTTATTACATCTGCTGAATACTAACTAACAAGTTATCTTTTGAATCTCTTAGACGTGTTTAAATGTTTTAATATTGTATTATCTAAAAATGCCAGTTGTTAACGTTCACATAATAAAATTTTCAGAAAATCCACCCACGTGGGATTTACCAGAATCAACTATCAGTTACTGGTAAAATTTATTAACGTAACACGTACATACTTAAGTGAGACGGTATTTCCATGTAAATGAAGTTTTGAAGAATTAAGAGGAATAGTAAACAAAAGTTTTACGTTTTAGTTGCAGAGTAATCATTCAGTTTGACAGTTGTTTTGAGCAACCCTTCTAAATCGTTTAACGCGGACACCCCCTCTTAGTTAATATCATGTATGACAAATTACTAGAGATATTAAAGCTCATCGCACCCTTTGTTCGGCCAGGTGACTCCCTGCCGTTACTAATCGGCCTAATAGTCACAAGGGTTGTAATGAGATTTTCCTGATACTGTTAAGATCAAACTAATTCCAAGTAACGCGTGTGATGTAAACGGATACAATATTTACATATACTCGCATTAGTGAATCATCTTAATTTTTTACAATATAGGAAGAGGAATCATTCGTTTTCTGAGAATCGATTTCAGGCAGATGCGTTTGCCCTGATGGCGTTTTAGTACATTTTGACCTCAATGAGTTTCGCTAGTAACTTTAAAATAGAGAGCGGCGCACTCAAAGCAACACAACATGCACCATAAACCGTGTTTATTGTAACTCTGCCATACCCCATGCCTTTGTAAATAACTGTAAACCTGGTTTATGACATATCAGGCGCCTTTATGCGAGATGTTTAAATGCAATCAGAGGCGGATTGGTTCATCCTTCAGATGTCTCCAAGTCATCTATAACCAAGAATGTACGAATTTTTTTGAACCCAAACGTTGTGTTTCTAAAATGCTGTTTACTCAACATCCAATTCCAGGCTGGGACTGTGAAGTAAAGTGTAGGTTGGTCTCAAAGAATACGTCCCCCTCATATGGACGCTACTGGATTGCAGTCATTACGACTTAGCCTTTTTGTAAATAATCAGTGGTTAATCTTAACAATACCTCGTTTTATGTGATGAGTTTTATATCATCGACGTTTCTTTGATATTTGATAGGCCCGCGGCTAGACTGGGCTTCCTCTAAATTTGTATGTACATGTTTAACTGGAAGACCAAACTTCTTCATTTCTGTTGATAACAATTCTAATTCTATATGTATATGAACACTGATTTAAAGTGCAATAAAACCATTAAAATTAAGTTATCTTTTATTGAAAACTACATACAAAGAATCAACAAATCACAGGTTATGGGCCCAGTGACGGAATGTGTTGTCTGAGGAAGTAAATGATGGTTAATCGCAGAGATGTAAAAGCGGTCATTTTCGAGTCAGAAAATTTCCATTTTTGGAAATTTTCAAGAAAATTACTTCATGTTTAAAGGAACGTTTTTAATTCAAAGTCACAAAGACAATTTTAAGGGCTACAAATTGGTATATTGAACCACCCTGTAACTGTCACAATAACAGAGTTATGGGCTGTCACAGTAAAAACTGTCAAAATCAAACAACTCAGTTTTAACAGTAAATAACTCACTTATTCGACGTTTTAGGTGAAAACGCTATACAGGGTGGTCAAGAGAGAATTTCAAGGGCTACAAATTGGTATATTGAACCACCCGATAATTGTCAAAATAACCGAGTTATTGACAATACAATGGAGCAGTTTACAGGGCGATCTACTTTATTCTTGGATAATCCATCAGTATACAGGGTGTCCCAAATTTGAGCAAAAAACCAAACTTATAATTTTTTATTCGATTTTTGAAATCTACGTCAAATTCTAGGCCAACTTGATGTAAAATGTTTATATCGATATTTAATTGTTTTTTCTCCTACAGCTTTACTTTGACCACTCTCTTCGAAAGCAGAAATTGCCAATTTGAGCGAAATTTTGGTGCACTTTTCCAGAAAATCGTCCTTAACTCGCTTATTTGAAACACTCTGTATAAAACCACCGTACAACAAAAGAAAGCTAATAAACGGGGCTATCACGTGACGTTGAGCGGGTACGGCTAAGTTGCCCCGTTCAGCCGCTAGAGGGCGTCAAACTTGACTCTCGTTTTTTGCAGTTTTTTCTCAATATCTCAGGAACGTTTCAGGTTAGAGGTCTGAAGTTTTACCACAAATGCACCTCGATGGGATGCAACCTTTTACCGTCTATAAACTTTTGTGATACCATGCACCGTTTGACCTTAAAAAATTAAAAACTAGAATTGTCAAAAATTTTCAAGGGTGTGCCCTTCTGATTTTTTTTAGAAAACTTTTTATTTTCAAAATTAACCTCAACTGCTTAAATACCTTCAGGTTAATAGTACAAAAATGACGTAAAGTGTCATTTGTCAAAATGTCATTTTGCAAGGGTGCCACGCCCCAAAGTGTCTAAATTGACATAATTTCAAGGTCATCTCTGAAACGGTGCCAGTTATAGAAAAATGGACGTCAGATTTGTGTTCGCCAGGTTTAAATTAGCTAAAAAAAATCACTTTTATTAAGGAAAATCCAAAATAGTCGCCGTTAGTATAGTAGGCCCAAAAACTCTCTAATTTAGACTAAATTTCCGTGCACTTTTCCAGAAAATCGTCCATAACTCGCTTATTTGAAACACCCTGTATAAAACCACCGTATAATACAAGAAGTAGCGGGTAGGGTTAAGTTGCCCCGTTCAGCCGCTAGAGGGAGTCAAAGTTGACTCTCGTTTTTTTGCAGTTTTTGCTCAATATCTGAGGAACGTTTTAGGGTATGAAAACAGCTATTTACCTTATAAACCGAACAGAAACGTCAGTTTTAGAAAATGGAAAAACTCCAGCTGAAATTTGGTACAAGGAAAAACCAAATTTGAATAAAATTAAAGTGTTTGGTTGTAAGGCATACCGAGAGAAGAGAGACAAAGTAAACTAGATGCTCGAAGCCGTAAAATGATTTTCATGGGTTATACAGACAATAGATATCGTGTTTGGCATCCGGAAAAGAAGAAAATTGTGACAGCAAAACATATTATGTTTGATAAAAATGCGACAAGAAACTTAGGGACACCTTTAAACATGTTGGAAAGTGAAAATAAATGTGAAAACCACATCAAAGAAAAAGACAAAGATAAACATGCTGAAAGTGAAAGTGTGTGTAAAGAAGAAAACAACAATTCAAATGACAGTGAAGAACAAGAAACATTAAGACACAGTAGAAGAACAAGAAAACTACCTAAACGACTCGAAGACTATCACATGAGTTCTGATATAGACTCGGATATAGATGAAAGTTTGATAGCAGCCCTGTCAGCTGAAACTTTAAATCAACAATTTCTAAATTCAGAAAGTAGATCCAGTGTAATTCAGTTTTCTAAACTGTAATTTAGGTATAAGAGAATGATGATCCTTTAGTCAAATATCCTCTATGCCGTGCTGTATTAACAGGGAGTGAGTACAAACAACACAGTAATCAAGACAGAAGACAGTAGAATGCGCAAATAAAGGTGAAGACTAAAAAATTTAAGGAAAGATGTGTCCATATCCACCATAGCTAATTATTTGGAAGGGAACCGTTAACAATAAACTCTGTTGAATATAAAGAAAAAAGAGCAGAATACGAAATTAAACATTTGGATGAATGAGACAAACATATATTTTGTCGTCGAACTAGAGACACAAATTTTACTGGTTCCCAATTGGTGCTATTACAACTTCTGGTGTAGTAATGATGGAGAAAAGAACGGGTTCGTTTTTGTTGAATGGATGCAGTCTCTGTATTGAAGATGGGAAG
The DNA here is from genome assembly GCF_016097725.1 of Ips typographus. Classification (NCBI taxonomy): domain Eukaryota; kingdom Metazoa; phylum Arthropoda; class Insecta; order Coleoptera; family Curculionidae; genus Ips; species Ips typographus. The sequence goes on along the minus strand of NC_138430.1, from coordinate 6,993,354 downwards.
ATATATGAGAAATCATCTGCAGGATCTGTCACTGTCTCTGGTTTTCACAGCAGGAGCTTAATTCTTGAAAGCAGAGAACGGAAATCTCAGGAGAAGTGTTTATAGAATGTGACGGAAGAAGCTGACAATAACGTGTTTCTGTCACATTCTATAAGTGTGTTCTCTTGATAATTCCCTTCCCTCCTTTGAAGAATATGCACTCAGGTAGAAACTTAAAACGTTTATAAAAACAAACTTAAGAATTTCTGATGTTATTGCTTGGTGAACAAGGTGATTGTGGTACAATTGTTGTTGGACCCTAAATTGTGTTATTATAAAGTATTTGTTAATTTTATCTACAGATAATGTATTTTAATGAAATTGCCTGAATTTCTGAATTTCATTTTATGATTTCTCAATTTTACTTGAACTTTGAATGAAAATTGATACTGCAATCAAACCGCCAACGGTAAAATTTCTTTCTACTCTGTTCCCGGAGCAAAAAAAAATGTTATACACCGTGTCCACGCTTGCATACGATTAACACCTTTTCATTGTCTACGCAGGCACGTTTGCCCTTTTATTATTAATAGACGAGATTAAAATATTATAGGGCATGATACCCTCATTAACAAAGGGTCAGCCTTTTGACGTGCCAGTTCCCAAGATATTAATGCGCTTCTATTATAAAACTCGTTGTCCATTTATCATGCTTTGTTTTTTGTCACTTAACTAGTCCACGCTGCGATTGTTTCTCTGTTTGTTTTTTTTGTTTGCCACCTTTTCTATTTGAATGATAATAGCGTGAAACGGTTGACGAGGTTAAGTCGTGACTTTCTAAGTTTTTGACCAGTTTGGACAAATTTATTATGAGGAGGAACTGGGCGGGACCGCTTAAAGTGCGCCCATCTGTTCCTTTACCCATACCGTTCTTTAAATAACTGCCGGAAGAATGGTTAAGCCCTTGTAATCCTGTTTGCTAATTTTTCGCCCTATAAGAGAATTTATGAAAAATGTAAACACGCCAAGAATGCCACACAGGGTGCTTTTATCGAAATTCATTGGGCGATTAAGTGGGTTTGCTTTTATTATAGTGCTCAGAGGGATTTGAAGATGATTGTTGGGTTTAGTGAGTTGAGAGAATATTAGCAAGCACAGGTGGTCTTTTTTTGGTATAAGTTTGTTCCACTCTAAGCAAAATTGATATTTGTTTTAGGTTTGTTCCAGTCAGGTGTTTGTTGCTCTAAGGTTGACATTTTGACGAGAGTTATCAACTTGTCAGCTGTCAAACTTCAGCGCCATCTTGATACGGAGTAACGGTTATTAAATCGTTATAATTAGTTAACAAAACTATGAAACCAAATGTAACTTGCTCACAGTAATCCATCCAAACAAAGACAATTTCGCCATTGTTGAGCACATGTCGATCAATCTAAAATTCCACGCCAGAGGGCGTAATTCTTATTTTAAAACGTCAATTCAAACTAAAAAATAGTTTTCTGTTGTAAACTACCTGGCAAACAAAAAAAACGTCATAAATCCAGGTACCTACCCAATTCGGGTACTTTGAAGAGCATTAAAAAACGAATTTTTCCGGCAAAACGTGGTACCCGAACGCATTTAGGGAAGTCCATGTAATTATGACACAAAAGAACAATACCAGCCGTCCCGGCCCTACGATTTTATGTAGTTTTGCGTTTTGCTCGTAAATTGACTGTAAAATGTTGGCTTTGAAAGGGTGCCCCATTAAAAATTTATTACGCCCATTGAACCAAACTGTGTCGTGATGTTTATTGTCGCTACGGTTAAAATGCGCCTTTTACGGGTGTTGGTACCTATTGAACAATGTGGCTAAAAGTTGGCGTAGAACGAAGAAGGGTACACATTTTCTCGGAAATGTTAGGCTAAACTAGATCAGGCTTTGTTGCATATGAGAGCCAACCATTTTTGGTCATTTATAATAAATTATGGCAACCATGTGAACAAAGCAGAACAACATTAGATACTCAGAAAAAGAACTGGAAACAATTTTACCCAGAAAAAAGTAATAAGTTTTATGATTTTTTTCCAGTACAACAGGGAGAACCAAACTTTTGTCAAAGTTGCAGTACTTAAGCCAAATAAACGAACATTTATTGTTCCAACAATATAAAACTAGACCCTTTCGAAACCCTCTTTTCCATTTCAAAGCATAATATCATTATACAATTGTCCAAAAACGAGTTTCCCCCTTTGCAATATGGCGTCGCGCGGCCGTCGATCAATAAGAACGCCGGCTGGCGATTGGTTAGGTTAGGGAGCGTCGGTAAGCGCCATTTTGAATCGTTATCGCGAGAAGGGTGGCAGAAAATAAGGCAGAGGCGTACTTACTTTGCCCTGTTCCTTTTCAAAGTCGCACTGGTTGTCAGATATGTAGCCGGGTGTGGGGGGGTTGAACACTAGTTGGAGATTAGTGCCAGTGGCGGCGAAGGCGATTTCTGTGTGTCCTTCTTGACAAGCGGCCAGGAACCGTTTGATTTTTTCGTCCATCGGTCTGTCTCTGTGTCCAGTGTATCGAACCTGATGTTAAAGAAATCCTTTAATCTGTCTGTAAATCATTGAAGTGACAATTTTGCTTCAGTGTTACAATGTCTATCTCATTTTAACTCATTCTGATAAAACAAGATGGCCTATGATACTACAACTTAAAATTCAGGCCAAAACATATTGTGACAAATCAATGAAATCAAATGATTGTTTTGGAACGGACACTACAATACTAAACTAAAGACGTTATTGTAGCTTGTTTAAATTCAAATTACTACTAATCGTAAGTAGAAATGTATGCATAAAGTGTGACACACACATTATTTAATAAGTGTATGTTGAAAATATGTGAAGCATGTCCGGTTTAGTCACGATGGCTTTTTTACTAGTTCTTAGTAATATTGACTTCTCGGTAGTCATTGGGTTTCGGAGGAACCAAGCGTGCCAAGGTCGAAATAGACCTTAGTAAGCTTAACTAGTTTCATATCTAATGTAGACTTCTAATTTAATACACGGAATCGTTTAATCCCACAAGATTTTCTTGAAATTTATTAATTAATTGTCAAATTTAGTATAAAACTAGTCTAGTTGTATCCTTGTCACTCTCATTTACAATGATAGGTTAGTAGCAAGTGACGAGTAAAATAAACCAATATGGAGGAAAACGAGTATGATCATTTTCAACTTGTAACATTGAAGTAATAGTCTCATATACTGTTTGTTAGAGAATATTTGAGATCCACATTTTGATGTAGGATGTAGGCAAAAATCTACTTTAACAGTGCATAGATATAAAAACATGAAAGTTGCTATTCTTAAGGAATCCAGGTAAAAGCTTATCAATATAATTGTCACATGTCACACTCAAATGAAAACTTATAGCTAGGCTAAAGGCCGCTTTACAGTTGGCTATTTATCTTGCCGGGACACAACCAACTAGGTTGGTAAATGTAGGTATAGAATATTTGCCTAGAAATTTTCAACTGTAAAACCGAATATAAAACTTGCATTTTTATTGCGGGTAGGAAGATTAGGAAGGAGGCAATTGTAAAGGGGCCTTAAGTGCTCTCAAAAACCTCAAATTTGTCGGTGCAATCGGTCCTTAGCTTTGAACTTAATTTATGGTTTAAGGCGGGAGTTTTTGGGTTGTCTTATGGTAATTTCGGGAAAATTCAGAGGTTTTCTATTTTATGCAGCATTTGAAAACCCAACCTTCTAATGAATTTTTGCATCCGAAAACACATTATAGAGTTAGAAGGAATCCTATCTCAGTTTCTCCTGTTTTCGACTCTAAATTAAAAAAAAAATTATAATTGGCTAGTAATTAAACATTTCTGGATATGAAGCTTTTCAGAGCAATAAGGGACAAAATTCAAAAAACTGAGATAGTCATATCTTAGAATAGATACTTAATTGCTAAAGCAAAACGTCTTTCTTTTTTTGCCTGAGAATTTGTTTTTCTCCTTATGGATAAGTCTCTATGCTCATTAGAACCAGAGAAATCACACCAAAAATCACTCACTATTTTGTAAAACAAAGAGATTTGAGTGCTTTATGTTTTTATATGATCAATTATTATCAAATGCTGACAACTTAATAACAGATTCTAGTAAAACGATTTTGTTTACCATTTTAAGCGTACTTATTATACAAAATTATTTTTTATGAAGGTGCATGATTATTAAATCAGGTAAGTTTTATAATTTTTAGTTCTGTGGATGCAAGGGGCAAAACCAACAAAATAAATCAACTTACCTCACTTTCGCGACTTAACCTCCTAAACAATTCATCAGACTCAAATTTAGCTTTTTGGTCAGGTACCACCCGAGGCATTTTGAAAATAAATCTCGGTTTCGGCTGTTCGTACAACCCGATATTATCGAAAGAACTGTGATGCATCATGCCTAAAACAGACGTATGATCCATGATTCACAATGTAATTCACTGAAAACCCAGAGAACGCGAAAATTTATGGGTAAATCCCACGCAGCACCGTACCCGTACAACACCGAAACACCGATTGAATATAGTGTGGGGGCCAAGTTGGTGCTCACGCTCAATTTTTCCGGTATTTTAGTTATACAGGGGACCTGTCCGTAGGCGGGGCCTGAGAACCCTTCGACCAATCGAAACGCGTTTACGCTCCCGATGAGGAAACAAAGTGGAAGCGAAACGGTGCTCCTTTGCGAAAAGGGGGAGTGATTGTCAGGGGCCTATCGTATTCCAAACTTTATTAGATTTACCTCTGCTGATAAATCTCCAATGTACATCGGGCGCATCTGCTTTGATGGAGATTATTAACAGAAAAAAAGAGGTCGTTGAAATGCTTTTTACAACGTCCTAGAGTGGATATTTATGTCTTGTTGTATATATTGTAAGTATTTTAAGATTGTTTGATAAACAAAAATGTGTTGAATGCCATGAAAATTTAACAGAACTTCTTAGCTGAAGTGTTCTTTAAGAAAGTTAATAAAATGCACCTAATCATCAAGTTGTAAAAGCCTATCAAATCGTCTTAAGAAAATCATCAAGCTGTAAAGTGTTGGATAATTGTCTTCAATTGATTATAAGTTGTTAAAGTGTTCTAACATCTCGTATACCTTAAAAAGAGTTGTAAAAGTGTACAGGAGTGTGTATAGGTATTAAATTATCCATGAAGATACAAAGGGTATTTAGTGTTATAAACTCGAAAACTGCGATTTACTTGGTTGGTCCTTTTACTCCTTTTTAGGTGCTTTCATCTTTTTATAATGTCACTTTGATTTTGATTAACTCTAATGAAAAAGTATACAATATTAGTGATTTCAAAACTGTTCATACGACGTCACCCAATAATTTGTGCCAACATAAACTTCAATAAAATAATATTATATGCATGAATATCAGGTTGATTCAGGTTTGATAAAAATTAACGTGTTATTGTCAGGTTTATGCTGAATTCTTCATTGCGTCATTGCTGTAAATCTGTCAAACATTTTCTTGGTTTTAAGTCGCAGCATTGATTCATCAAACCACCAAAAGTGCTGATATTTGGGTTTTGCAAATGTTGCTCAAGTATAGATTTACCATCAAAACACTCTACATTTCCAAAAATATTTTGGATAAGATTTGATTAAACGCCTCTAAAATAAAAAAAAATATTTTTTAACCATCATTTTTCGAATTGTCATTTTAAAATAAAATTCACTTTGTATCCATATACTGTGAAAGTATCCTGGTGATTGTCACCCTGATGTACTTACCTTTGTAAATTAATCAAAATTTAGTTTGTCATCTTCGACATCTTTTTCAAACATTTCGGTCATCGTTTTCATTCTTCCAAATTCCCAGTGACCCATATAAGCAAATCCATCAAAATGTCGAGCTTGATCCAAAAAATTAAATGCAATCCGGCGTTTCCAATGATAATGGCCGGTTTGTCCTACAGCCTGTTAACTATCGTTAGTGCGGGCTGTTTCTATCTGTATTTCACTAATGTGGCCGGCAATGATTTCTGGCACTGGCAACTAATCGGGTACATGATCATGCTGGCTAATGGTATCAGTGGATTTAGTGAATTTTGTAAGTTTGACGAATATCCGTAAAATAATTTTGTATGTCCTATTTTGATTGTAATGTACCTAGTTGATGAAGATTCTTTCTATCCCTTGCGGGACCTTTTGGACTACTGTCAAGTGGCTTTAGTACTGCCGTGTTATGCCGCCCAAATGTGGATTAAGACTGAAATGGGCCCGCCTGAAATTGCCATCATACACGCTGGATTAGGTTTACTTTTTTGCTTGACTAAGTGCCAGCTTTTAATTGGGAATTTTACCAAACAGGAATAGCAGCCGCGGTTTTGTACATTATTGTGGAATGCAAAAGACAGGACCTTACCGATTTAGCCCTATTTAGCAACGGAGCCTGTTTACTTTTTATAGCAGCACTAACATTTAACCCTTTCATTTTGGTTGCCACAGCAGTTTTGTTAGCAGGGTAAACCTAGATAACAATTTTTACTGAGTTGCCTGTCTTAACTAATTTGTTAATAGGTATTGCGTGTACAAACGACAGGATGACATGTGCTGCATGGCTCCTTTGGATAAATTTAACTTTGTCATGGTTGTTTTTGCCCTTATCAGCATTGCTTCATTTGATGATAGTGTGATTCAAAAGTTTACCAATTCTATCCAAGGTTCGGACGAATGAGCTCACTTTTTCGCTTTGTTACTTCGTAAATATAGAAACAGTTTACTAGAATAGACGTAGAGTAATTATCTATATGATTTCAACCACTGAAAAGAAAGGAATCATACTCGCAAGTTTCAAAATAGGGTAAACACCGCCATCTGTTTTAAAGACATGGTATTAGCACACTATTGAGTTTGTGAATTGACGTTTTAAAACAACACAGGCACAAAATGACGTAAAACAACAGTTGATCAGATTTTATCTCCTACAAGAAAAATGAGACACAGTCCTCACAACACAGTTGATTTAATACTTACTATTAAGAATATAAAAAAAAACAAAATAAAATATTCACAGTATAAAAATGTATAAACTATAAAACAGTCTTGTATAAATAAAAAAATAAGTCCATAAAATACATATAACATTTATAAAATAATCATTTATATCACTATATTCACACTCTGATATGATGCCTTGAATAAATATTTGAACATTAATAACAATAAGTCACATCTATTATACACACATTATCATACATACTGTCAGTTCTGTCACTCATAAATAACACTTACAAGGTACAAATATTTAGAATTTCGTTTCACACCAGATCAGAAAAACTGACCTGGATAATGGAAGTTACATCTTAAGACAAAAAAGCAAAATAGGAAAGAAATGTTTTGAATATGACAAATATCAAAGGAAAAGTCACATTCAAAAGATTTACCTTGTTGCCATAATTAATGTTACACCTTAATAGTAAATGGGGTCCATAATTGCTTTATAGGAAAAATAAGTAAAGAAACACAGAGAATAATTAAATAAATCCAAAGTGGGAACTTCTAAAGGAAAACAGGCAGCAAGTACATTACGCTTTATAAGAAAATGACTGAGCAAAAAAGACAATACTGTACTGACCCCAAAAAAATTACTATTTTCCACAGAAACAATTAATAATGACAACAAATTGGCTACTAAAACTATGTCGATGACAAAGTTTCTGCGTCTGTTATAAAGAAAGTAAAGTACTGGGACCATACAACTAGCGATGTGCATCCATGCCACGTGTTTGTGGTAATGGTACTTTATATATAGAGCAGTCACAACAGTTGGTAATACCAGCAACTCTTGAACCTTGTTGCAGGCAAGGTAAAGTACGGCAACCTTCTCCCCATACAATGGATTGCCTAATTTACGGTTCCAAGTTAGTTTACATACAAAAAAACTAACAGTTTTAACTTACCCCATCGCCACAGTCCCAGTAACGAGGTAACTGAAACCAGAATAAATGGTGCGTCATTGCACGTGCCTCGAAAATCTTTCAGAATATTTTTAAGGCAAAATATCCCAATGCACGCCAAAAAGAAATGCGATAACGCTGTAGAGTATCTCACCATGTTGAGATTCAACCTACTAAACAGGAATTTAAATAAAAAAACTTGAAATTATTATTGGAATGTGGTTATTTGATTTGACACTTTAGGTTATCGATCTGTGTCAAAATCCGTTCTTCTTTTTTTGTACTGTGGCTCTTATACATGACACTTTAAAACAGCCAAAATACTTGTTAATAATTTAATAAACAAAAGATATAATTATTAATATAATTGTTATTTAATCCTAAAAGTTAATCAAAATCCATTTTTGGTTCGGCATCTTCCGCATCTCTGCACTTAGCGTGTTGTAGTTCCCTGCGTATTTCCGGAGTAATTGTTTGGTGGTTCTGTTTCTTAATTAATTCTAAGAGAAGATCGCGTTGCTCAGTTGAAATGTCCGCTTTGTACCGTTGCACAAACGTCAAAAACGCTTGATGCCACAGAACTGGTAATTCGCGCTGATCCCTTTCAAACCTTTAATACAAAAACCACTCATTTGCCAGTCTAGGTAAAAATGCAAATCAAATTACCGTAGGAAATGGAAAACTAAAGCGTCCACCACCCTGTAAGGCAGGGCGTACTTTTTATCCAGAAATATTCGTAAAAATATGGAGTTGGCGCCTGTATAGTCCATTTCTGCTATTTTAAAAATTGCAGCCGATGAATGAAGTAATGGAATAGAGTTCCTAGCCACAACTGAACCTACAATGATTGCTTCACGCAGGGTACAATTGCCTGATTCAAGTAAAGGAAGTAGAACACCTAAAAAGTCCAAATAAAAATGAAATAACACTTGGAAGAGAATAAGTAAATAAAAACCTTTCATAAAAGCACCAGGTTTGTACAGAGCCTTCCTCAGAGCTTGGTACAAATGAAAGTTCAATCTTTTGTACTCCGCCAAATCGTCGCGAATACGGGGCAACAGTACCAGATTGAAAAACTTTTGAACCATTTTTTCTGTCAGATTTGAAGTGAAAATTCTTGTACCCTGGTACATTGCAGCAGCTGACCAGCTACTAGGCTCAGTGATGTATAAAATTTGCTCCCAGTTTCTCAAACTAGGAATAATCTTGAAGGCTTTAGGCAACTTTCCACTCCTGTACTTGCGCAAAACATCCCTAACACCTTCATACATTGCTTTAACTCTTGGATCTAGGTCTTGTAGTTGTAATGTACCAGCATCACTATTGATTATAATTTCATTAAAAATTATTTTGTAAAGCAAAATTGGCTGTGCTTACCTGAAATGAGTGTCCAATTCTGTCTGTTTTTCAGTAATTTTCTCCATAATTATGTCAGCCAAAGTCCTTTGTGGAAGTGGATTCTTGCTCATAAACATCTCCATTGCTTTTTCATCTTCCTCATTAATTTCAATGTTTTCATAAAACACATCAGGTTCTAGGGTGTCCTCTTCATTTTCATTCTCAGACTCACTGTTTGCATTGTCTCCTAACTTGATAATGGGCTTGGAACTACTCGGTTCACTCAGCTCCAAATCATCATCAAGTTCTCTCTGTTGCTGCCTTGCAGCAGATAGGATTTTCTTGGATAGATTCGAGCTGACATACTGAAATTAAGTTTACTGTTAAAGCGGGTTTCTAAAGTAAGGGCAGCCAAAAATACCTGTTCTTCTTCATCCTGGCGAAGCCTGCTTTTGTTCTTGTTTTTAGCTTTGACGAATTTGGTGTCGTAGATGGCTTGCTCCAGTGGAACTTTGGCGACCACCTCTGATGGTTTAGTTTTCTTTGTTTTACCCATTTTTATTTAAATACACTGAAACTAAGGACTCTTTCTTCACGTGTTGGTTTGTTTTCCGACTGTTTGTCTCAGTCCATTAACCTCACTTTTCTGCTAGCATCTCTTCTCTTTCAATTTCACCAGAGATGAAGGAAAAGAAGATTTATGTTATTTTGTCATTAACGATCATCAGAAAAGGAGGAAGATTAAATTGTCTAGATAAGACAGAGACAGATATACTCCCTAGATTGACATGCGAGTTAAAGAATTTTTCCAAACGTTTTTTTTGTTTTGTAAGTTCTTTGGATGATAAAAAGATAAATTTCGCTGATTTTTATTTTTTGTTGTGTCCCTTGTTCAGTTAAACGTTTCACTTTAGTACTGCTGTGCTTTGTGTTACTAAAATTATTCTGCATTTAAATAGGTAAGAACTATTTTCTAGTCCAAATACCTGTTGAAGTGCCTGTAACTGTAACCGGTGCATTAAGCTGACAGTTTTAAAACATCAAATTTGTTTAAATTTAGCCAATTTTCTTTGTGGAACATCTATAAAACTTTGATTTTATCACTCCAACTAACTTACCAAGAATTTTGTTTGTTAGTTTATCTTTATCAAACAAAGGAAATTTTGTTTTTTAGTCACAGGTGTGTACTGTTTCTTTATGCTTTTGAAACAGGTTTCTTTGTTCCTTACTTGCAGTATTTGAGGGGTTTGTGTGGGTTTTCATGTTCTACTTTATATTTAAAACTTGGCTTAACATTTCAATAAGTTTTAACTGAATTATTTGTATTGCAGGCTGTTCTGCTCATCAAAATGGCTGATGTAAATGAAGTTTCTACTGAATGTAAGTAACAATTAGCTGTAATTATTAGAGTCAATAGTTTTGTATTTAAAAGGTTTTTGGTCAAGGCATAATAATTGCAATTGTGGTTTATTAAAAAAATACATACAAAAAAATTGTAGATTAAGAACTAATTGGGTGAAGAGTGCTCACTAAAGTTTCAAGTTTTCTATAAACACCTACAGCTGTCAGTTCTTGATTTTTTGTCCTAGAAAGGAAATTCTTTGTTTTGACAAACTTGTAATAAAAGAAACATACTCACTCAGGGTCATAAAGGCTATCAGTCACATGTTTCAAACTGAACCTGAAAGGTTCCAAATAAGGCAGTTGTATGCTCTCCATGTTATTCATGTAGACACAACGCAAGTACATGTCAAGGGTGGACGTGAAAAACACTGTAATACCTGTAAAAAAACAATTTTTTACTTGTGGTTTCTATAATGGATCACATGCAAACCTGTGACATATGTTTTTAAGGGGCATAAATGGCTGGGAACCCTTTGGTTTAACCTTCTTAAGTTTTTAATGTATTTTAAAGTTTTGACAATCAGAGGTTCCCATTGTGAAGCATTGTTTACAGATAAATGGGGCAGACACCCTTCCTCACCTCCCACCTAAAATTTTCATATTGCTATTTGTGTGTGCTTCTGTTATTGTGTAAAAACCTGTGAAAACTGACACATCCAGTCTACAAGTTTTAAAAACTGTATAGTAGCGCCACTGGTCACATAATCTGGATGGCCAAGATCCCTCAAATAATATATGGCATCTGCAGTGGTTTTTCCAACTATTTCCTTGTCATAGTTAAGCTGTAACTTTCTGTTATAATTTTCCTTAGCCAGATCATTTAACATACCCTTTTCCTGATAATAATCCAGTCGTACATGTTTAGTAACTTGTAGTTTCCCAAATCAGTTTCCTGAATTTTCCTAACATCCATACAAACAGAATAATGTAATAGTTGATTGTTGCGGCATAAGATTCTTTCAGATGCCCAGTACTTTTTTAAAGCAACTACAAAACTAATTTAGTACATTTAAATTGCAGAATGTGTTGTGGTGTGACAAACCTAATATATTGTCTAAGTCAAAGAAAATATAAATCATATTTGTTGTGCTAGGATGTTTAAAGTATGTGGTAACAGTGGAACTGGTCTGTAAAAGGTCAATTTCTCCCCCTAAAATATTTTAAGTGTAACTAGTTTTATATTAAGTGATTAATTATTGCCATTACCTAATTCTACAGCTAAGTTGAAACTCAAATGCACACTAGTACAGTCTAAAGTAACTGAACATATGTTGATGCCAACATTGTGTAGTTCAAGTACAATTTCTTGTATTCTGTTAGCCAGTTGTTTCATATTAGGGGTATGGGTGAAAAATAAGGCAACTGGTATTTTCCAGTTTTGTTTCAGTGAAATAACCTATAAAGGTTCTATAAATATTAATGTTTTCAAAAAAATACTACTGTGAGTAATCACCATAACAATAATTGCTTTTTTGGCACTTTTGCCTGCCTCAAAAGAGGAAATTCCTTCTGCAAATCCAAACAGTTTACCCTGAGATATTTAATCACGTTAATGAAACAGTTTAACTTTAAACCTGTGACTTACTTTATAGTTCTCCACATGTTGTTTTAGGTCTACTTCAATTACAAGTAAACTGCAATGGTTTGCCTCATTTGATTTCTGCTTTTTAAGCACAGCAAATGCAGTCATTAATTTTCCATATTTCCAGTTTAAAGTGTCCGAAGTTTCCTCTTCACTAGTGTATAATTATAATGTAGGTATCAATAAAGGCTTGATTACTTATTTTGTTTGAAAAAAAGTACTTACTCTGATGAATCTTCTATAACTACAGTTTCTGCAATGGTAGTGGGTGTTTGATTGTCACTCATTGCAAATTTTAACAATTTGAAGGAACTATAATCAAAAATCTTACAAAATCAACGTAAAGAAGTTCAAATTTAGAAATTATAAACATAAACACAGGGATATTTAAAGTTAGTCAACTGTCAGACTGATTGAGGTTCGGGTGATGCTCTTCTTCTTTTTAGTGTGGTATGTGAGACAAATCAATGAAAAGCGTTTGCTAGTGAAATGGAAGGGCTATGAAGTGGGAGCATTTTTGTTCCTATTTTACAATTATTGTAGTATTGATTTTTCTTTTATTTTACTAATAATTTAGGTTTTTAATTATTGCTTTCACAGCTCTGTGTGTTTATTGTATTTTTTTTAATTTTTGTTATGCTTTGTTAAGAAGCATATTGGAAGGGTTTTCACACTCTGGATTGACAAGATTAACACTCGGTAGCTAATTAAATCTGTATGTAATCGGGTAAAGTGGCTTTTTTCTCTCTTAAGGGACTGGAAACAGACAAGTGTATTTCGTTATCACCCCCATAGAAATCCATAGACAGGGAGTATAGCCTGTCTGAGCGGCATTAATACGGTTTTATGTCGCCGAGGGTGAGTCATGGGGATGTAATTTCTTTGGAGACAGTGCCGTTCGTGTAAAAACACAAAAATGCTTCTTTGAGGGGGTTAGTAGAGAGGGGTGACACTGTTTAGTGTCTGTTCCCTTTTTTTACGCAATTGTTGAGGATAGTATTTTCACATTCCTTATTTTCTTTGGGAGAAAAAGTGACATTTTTGTTTGGTAGTTGGTTCTATTTTTGAAAACTTTATTGGTTTATTCAGTTTTGTGATTTCAAAGTCAATTACAACATTAAAATAGAAAACAATATGGGAAAGCGTCTAGATCGTTTGGGGGAAAAAGGAAGGCATAGATTTTTGATGCACTACCCGATTCGACGCCGATGAGGCGTCGCGGCGCACTTTACGCCCTGTAGCGCCGGCTCTTCCAGTTTGGATCCGGTGTTCGTCGCGTTATCAACCCCCCGCGGTTCCAGCTTTTCTTAGTAGCAATTAAGCAGTCTCATCACCTTTGGTGACTACCAATTCTACTTTGAAAAACTCTTCAAAAGATTTTAAGACAGTAAAAGCCAATAGCATGTTGATCGGACTAGTAAGGGAATCTGTATTGCAATGTTTCTGCCACACGTGCAGAGCGCCTATTCCAGTTGCTGCAGTCGGTGAATGTAAGTATAAAAATTTCGTTTTTTTGTTGTATTTCTATAATTTACTGTTGGAAAATGATCACACTAAAACACTTGGTTTATTAAGAGTCTCACTGAAAAACTGGTTCAAAAATTGGTGTTGCTCAAATTGACTTTCAACTGGAGCCACCCTAAAGCACAGATTAACAGGCACAGATTAAGTAGAGTCAATAAATCCAGGGCCTTGCTTAAAACACTGGTAATAGACCCCCTCTAGATAATAGGAAATTCCGGGGCGCATACAGATGCCAACCGAAAATGAGTAATGACTTCAGCAATAGGGCTTTTAAATGTTATGTGCAAAATCACCCTGCGGTAATTTGACTATCCAGTTATAGTGTAGCAGAATTGAGAGTCTTTTAATCGTTACTTATACTTAAAACGAAACGGGGGTTGTTTCAAGCCTTTGCCGGTTAGTATAGAGGGGGGAAAAAACGGAATTTTTTTATTTGCCATAAAAAGACCTTCAAAGGCTCTTGGATCGATTATTTAGGCTTTAACCGGAATGGAAACTTTAGGACTTTCTTAAGCCACCACGTAGAGAGGGTGTAATTTAATGTCTTGAGGGTTTGCTAAAGTCGTACAACCCTTATACATTTTTTAAGTAGGGTTAGCGATATTGGTGCCATGTAAAACCCTACAAATATGGTGTTGATGTGATGAACTGAACTGTAAGTCAGTTAGATTTTGTGATAGTGTCCAACTGTGACAGGACACGCATCTGAGCTATACTGACACGTGTTACTCATAAAGTTTGCTATATCTTCAGTTTGACAAGTGCAATCTTAATACACTCTGAATTTCTATAGGAAACTATTATTTATACTAAAACAATTTTCACGTCCTGAAAGTCTTATCATTGGCCTTTGCCGCTGACATTAAAAAGGGTCTGCAAGTTTAACGACCCTTCCTTTATAGTATTTCCTGTCCGGCTAACCCGGACTTTCCACGTTCCCCTTGGGGGGGGACTAGTCTAGCCCGTTAGACGTCGCCACTTGTTCGGGCGCCGCCACTCTGATTATGTTCGTGCCCCTTTTTTTGTGTTTTAATCAAGGCGCCACACGCCAACACTTTGCATGTTGGGTCTCGCGGGAATCCTTGTTTGAAATTGAGTCAGAGGAATAGAATGTCACATGACTGCCCGAAGATTACAATCAACTGAAACAGTAAAAATGTCCTTAACAAGCCACTTAACCATTAAATTATACATGAAATATGAAGATCATTATCATCATATCAATGAAGATCATGTTAAGCCAAGTGGTTTAGTTTTCAATTTAACACAATAAGTTTTGTATTTTTTTTTGTAGTTCACAGAAGGAACGTTCCAATCACAAAAGTGAAAACGAAACCCAGAACTGTCCAACCAAAAAGAGTCCAGTTTGTTAGTAAGTGTCATACGCTTTAGGTGTTTTTCTTTGCATTTTTTAGTAATAAACTGTATATTTTTACTTTAGTTGCTTTATTTTACTTTTATACGCTTCTTATCTGTATTCAGGTCTAGTAAGACCTCCGCACTGCCGATGTACGTTTTGGGCAAACTGCCACACGAAACCTCACTTACCCAAATTGGGACTATTTTGATTTGATTCAAAAATAGACTGCGCAATAAAAAAGTATTGGAAAATTCCAGTTTGGGGTCTTAAGGAATCCATTAATCATTGTCGTGGTTGCCTCAAAATCCGACAGCCGTTAAATTTTTAAAGGTAAATACATATCGATTATGGGATGGCGCAGTTGGCGTCGTGACGTCTCGAGGAAAATTATATTGGTGGTATCAGCGCCACGGCGGCCGAAACCAGACTCGGAGGCGCCGCCATCTCATTGTTGACGTCATTTAGTGTTGACAATGAATCAATAATCTGTATCGATTAGTTTAAACTTTACTAAAAAAAGCTATCTTATCGATTTTAACATAGCCTTTATGTACTTAGCTATTTATTCAGGCAATTTTTGTATAAATCATGTTTATGTTGTATACGTTTGATTCTTTAGGCTTTAGAGCTAAATTAACTGATTGGTTTTTATACCGGTGTGGTAAATCCAAAACCGACCATAGGAAAACCGCGTAACGGACAGAGAACGTACATTATTGCATGCGCGGGACTAAGACAGAAAACGAAAAAAATATCAAGTAGGCCATATTTTTAGCGCGCTGTTGCCAAACGCCGTAAGTACTCAATACCCTCGACAAACTTACTTACGGCGTTTGGCAACAGCGCGCTAAAAATATGGTCTACTTGATATTTTTTTCGTTTTCTGTCTTTCTCCCGTGCATGCAATTACCTACGTTTCTCTGTCCGTTACACGGTATTCCTATGGTCGCTTTTGGATTTACCACACCTGTATATGAAGCAATAATATAGTTTGGCTTTGACAAATTAAAAAATCGGTATTCTACCTATTATAGCGACTGAAGTAAGATGCCAGGAAGTAACTCGAGGCGGGGTGCGTTACGAGGTGATCCTTGGCGAGCCAGAAGTGAAGGCCATACCACCCAAAAAGCCTTTGTCGCCCAAGAATTCGGTTTCGGTGCAGGACATTGAGGACAAGCTGAAGGCCGCTGAGGAACGGCGTCAAGTAAACGAACCCCACACAACTAAGAAAAAATTTAAAATTATAATTTTTATAGCAACTAGAGTCGAATAAGATAGCGGCACTCTCTGCCAAACTGCAAAGAATCGAAGAGGCTAGCCGCAAGAAGGACGAACAAACGAATCAGTTTATTACCGCCACACGCGATGCTCTAGAGCAAAAGATGGAGACAGTCACTGAAAAACGCGAAGCCTACATTACGGACTTGAAAACCAAGCTGAAGGTGAACTAATAGCCGCTTTAGTTAATTTTTTTTAACACGACTTTTTTTAGGATCACATTGAGAACGTGGAAAAAACTCGATTGTCTCTGGAACAGCAGACTGATGAAGTACGATCCGCCATTGAGGAAAAACTGAAGACCGCCACCATTCAGAGAGATGAAAACATGAAGAAGATGCTGAATCGTCTCAAGGAGCACGTAAGACTTGTTGTCATTTTCAGGGTGTTACAAAAAAGGCCTTAATCACACCTTTTTGTCACACTCTTGTATCGTAGTTATGTACAGCAATCTGTGATAGACTAGAGCAGTTTTTTAACGTGTAAGCGTCTTACAACCGTATGCACCACTAGTCAGTTTGAAAGTTTAAGTTTACACTGTAAATACAAAGAAAATCACAGTTTTTCAAAGTGACTGTCGGTTTCTACTCTACGGTCCCTACGTCGTCTCACAGCGACGTTACGTTTTTGCAAATTCTGTGCTAATTTGTGATTAAGGTCTGCTTTTAGCTGTTAACCTAGCATTTCTGCGTTCTGAAAATCATAAAATTGTTTACGTAATGCTGTAAGATGTACGTTGGCGCTTAAGACACTTTCCCGTTATTTTTCCAACATTACATTGTTGTAGTTCCATTCTTCTCATTGTTGCCTTTGTTTTTGTTTTGCATGCCATTTTTGTTGCTTTTATTGAAGGAGGCTCAAGTGTTAAAAGTCAAGACTGCCAACAACGTCAAGTTGCAAGAGCTGGATAACCAGATCCAGAACAAACTGAGCCAGGCCCAAACCCGTAAGGATCAGCTCGAGCAGGAGCAATTGGAAAAACTGAAGCGGAACGTGAGTAGTAGCTGCTTTGCGCTTTCTCTTTTTCATCATAAACCTTCTGTCATGCAAACAAATTATGATTATAAGAAAAATAGGTGTTTATGCTTGTTTTTTTTTTGTGTGATGACACGTGTAGAACTCGAAACTAGCCGAAAAGCAGAAAACGGTCGAGTCGATCATCGAGACCCGAAAATCGGAGGTTATTAATCTAATTGAGAACAAACTATGCATCGCCGAACAAATCAGAGAGAAAGAAATCCAGAAGAAGTTGGAAGTCGCCAAGAAACATGTAATTATTTTTGTTATCTTACAGTTTATTCTGGGGAAACTTTCGGTTGTTCTAGCACACCCAGTTCGTTTTGACGCTCTAAGGAAAGTCACGCTTAATCAAATAACATCATTGTGAGGTAGTACGTGGAGCGTCAATTCGACTGGGGCGCTAATTGTAAATAACATACACAAGCGAAACTTTTTCCGCTTTTGTGTAGTAAGTGGTAAGTAGACGTAGCTAAACAAATTAGCTGAGGTTAGTTAGGATGATCTTGGATAGAGGGATATTAAATGGGGGGCACTTGTCATTTAGAACGATCACTTGAACGAAATTAAGCAATCGTTGGAAATCAAGAAAACTGAACAGGTGCAGAAGCTGGAAAACAAACTCACTGCGGCCGAACAAAAGAGAGAGGAAGAAATCCTCAAGAAATTGGAGAATATCAAGAAACATGTAAATTTTATTAATAAAAGTGGTAATTTTTGGTTTTAATGCACACGTTTTTCAGGAGGAACACGCCGAATTAGTACGTCAGAACAAAGCGGCATTGGCGGCAAAGACTGAACTACCTTCGGCCTAAGTTGTTTAATTCAGTTTTAAGTTATATTTACGTATTCAACGCTTTGGTCTCTTTTATCTTTAGCAAAGACATTTCAAATAAAAAAATCAGAGACATGAAACAAGTTTTCGTTTTATGTCTGATTTTTTATTTGAAAGTTCAGTCTTAAGAGTGTTTTTCATTTTTTTTTATATTATTATGTATGATTTTCTTTTAGTTTTTTATTACTACTATTGAATGTTTTATCTTCGTGTTTTACTCTGAGCTACATGATTAACCTATGGCATTTGATTTGTTTAAGCTCAGAGTTATTTTTAATATTTATATAAATTTGCTGTTTTTCAGAAAAAATAGGGCTTATTGTCTACTTAGCATGTAGCAACGAAGTTCAGTATTAGTTTTGTCCAATACAAAATTGTACAAACACCTTCACAAAAACAAGTCTTTTTTGCATTGAGATTGTATAGAGAAGTAGACGACTGTGCGTGTGATTTTCACCAATATTAAACAGGGTTTTACTTTGGCCCCGTTCGTTTTGACGCACCATGGAGCAAACAGAACTTACCATCACAATGATGATATTATAGTTTTCTCAAGTTACATCATCGTGAAGCGTCAAATCCAATGCGGCTTTTAATTTCGCGTTTTTTTTTTCCAAATCATTCACGTTTTCTAGCATTTAAGGTTCTAAGTAAATGAACAGGAGACTGCTTATGCGATTGCCTGCTTGGTGGAAATGTGTCCGCTCAATATTTAACTTGTTGTCTGATTGGTGTAAGGGAATCAAAAAAGAATATAAGCTTGCTGCGTTAAGGGTCTGAACTATAATATTTACATTGGCGAGCTTCTGTGATGAATAATAATCCTCTTTGATTTAAAATTATGATGTAGTTAGTAAAATTTAAATATTTACCCTAAAAATGTATTTAAGATGAGTAATTTTACTAATCTTGGACTAGAGAGTAAATTTTACAGAGCGATTAGTGTGTGCCATTTTTTAATAATAATCAAACTCATTGCCATTCTTTAAATTGGGTTGTGATTGTTTTGAATGCAGCTGTTTTTAGTATAACCATGTTTAGTTGTGTCTTACCATGTAATGCTTTACATTAAACATATATTTAACATTTAAATTGTGTTTTATTTCCGAAGTGAAAAAAAGCTGTTCAGTACATTTTAGGTTCAGTAAAAAAACCCAAAAATTGGTTTGTTAAAAATATATAATTACATAAAATAGGTGACTAATGTAATATTATATTCTGTTGAACAAATACCTTAGTTACTAATTAATCCTAGGAAATCATCCATCAAAGTACCAATAGCAAACTGGAATCAGATAAAAAATTGAAACTATTCATGATCATTCTCAAATTTGATGTCATCTTAAATAAAAATTGAAATACTTACAATTCCACTGGCATCTACTCTTGTACCAACAATTTTCAGTCTGATTTCCCCCTCTGCCCTAATAACTATGTCTTCATCTTTAGTTTTGTAACATTGTGGATTAACATTAGGACAAAATTCCATTTCAGCTGGTATGGACTAAAAACAACACACTTTCAAACCCACATTTCTATCAATCAAACTAATATACTTACATGGTGTGAAATAAAACATGATAAAGGACCAATTTCTGCAAACATGCCAACCTACAACACAAAACCCATTTAAATTATCAACAGAGAGGTAAAAATAAATAGCAAACCTTATTTACTTGGCGTACTACAGCATCAAGCACTTCACCTTTAAAAGGCCTAAAAACTATGGCCTTATACTTGACTGGGTACACTACAAAGCCTTGCCCAGGCAGAATTAGACCGGCCCCTATACTATCAATGGTTGTAACTGCTATAACGAAGCCGTACCTTAAAAAAGTGTACTCCAAAACCTGATCTAAAAGTAAGTGGAAAAAGTAGCCTACTTTCCAGTGCAAGTGCCTTCAACTTCAGTGTAAAGCTTAGTTTTCACCTTCTCCAGTAATTGAGGCCCGAAATACTGCGGGTGAAGCAGGATTTCGTGTTCTAAAGAAATCTGTAATTAGAATTCATTTACAAAAGTCCTAGATGCACTCCTAACAAAACTTGCGTGATAAAACATGCTGATGACCACAACACAAAACAGTTTCGGTTGAGTAAAACCTTAGTTTTTACTACCAGCAGGGCTACCCAGTTACAATCGCACCACTGATCTAATACAAAACGAGTTTACTTAAAATTATTAAAAAATTTACAAAAACACACAACACAAACACAATTAAACATAACCTCACTTTCTCAGTTTATGAATTCTTCTTTTACTTCTATTCTCAACTTAAAAGGTAGATGTTGCTAACTTCACTTTTGTTTTGATCTTTAAAAAAATGTCATATTTCAATTTTCAATTTTAGTTTAGTTACCTTACCATTCACCAAAGATAATTTGCGCGGGACTGCTCAGACTGCTGTCTAGTGTCTTGTTTTACTTTAATTTATAGTTCGTTTTATCCCAAAAATCTATGGAAATTAAAAAAAAAATATCCTTCAAACATTTGTTATCTTTATAGGCACGTAGATTGTGTCAATTCTATTACTTAGCAAATGGTGTAGTTTTTTTATGAAATTAATGTTTATTATTGATTCCTAACCACTTCTAGCTTATATACTTACTGATAACATGTCTAAGGTACGTTTATAGGAAATTTTGAGTTATTCCAGACACTTTAAAAATACCTTTCTAGGATATTCGATCTTTCTTCACTGTGCTTTCAAAAAAGTCTTCAAGCACCAAAAAACCTGCCATTCCATTGGTAGATTCGGATGATGAAGTGATTGAAAGCACTCCAGAACCGCCAAAAGGACAGAAAAAAAGAAAAGGGCAAATCCTCAGTTCAGACTCTGAAGATGACACTAAGAAACCTTCTAAAGGCAGTAAAAAAAAGATTGCCAAGAAAGACAGTAAAGTTAAGGAAGAGAAACCAAAATTAAAGCCCATTGATTTAGATAGTATTAACATGCCTATACAACAAAGCAAGGTGGAGTATGTTCCAAGTTCCAATGATGATGATTGGGCATTAACAAGTTTGGTAAATAAAGGCCAAAAAAAGAAGGAGAGTAGTAAAAAGAAGAAACCTGTAGAAACTGGTAAGTTCTTAATATTTAAAATGCTTATAAAGGGTGTAATTATCTTGCATAAGGTGTACACAAGGATAAGAAGTTTGAAAAAACCCTGGAAGACCTGGATCAAGATAGTGATGACACAATTTTACTGGAAAATTTGGATGTTTTGGATAAAACATTAGAGGAAGCACTTAAAGCTGAAAATTCAGGCTGCACACAACCTAACACTGAAACAAAGCCAAAAGAGGGTAAAGTAGTGGATATAAGCCCAGCAACACCAAAAAAAGCTGAAAAACGTGGGAGAAAGAACTCTGAAGGTGAGTAATTATTAGGGTGTAACTAGTAGATTTTGATTTTTGTGTTAAAACCTTACAGCCACACCAAAATCTAATAAGAAGCCAAAGTTGGAACAAACTGATTCAGGTTTTGATGCTGACTTGGAAAAGTGGGCTAAAAAACGTCAATCTACCGATTTGTATATGGCTTACTTGCATAGGGGTGGGCCTAAAAATCATGGTCAAAAAGAATATCCCAAGGTATATAATACAAGGATAATAAATAATTGTTAGGATTTAAATAAATGACTGTTTAGGGTAAACCTGACTGTCTTAAAGGTTTAACATTTCTCCGCACCGGAGTGCTGGATTCTTTAGAAGGAGATGAGTTTGGGGCTTTAGTTGCTGATCATGGAGGACGCATAGTTCACTCTATATCTAGTAAGACTTGCGCAATTCAAAGCTGATCTACTTTTAAGTCAAGTTTTGTGGTTATAGAGAAAGTAAACTACTTGGTCGTGGGCGATGAACCTGGACCTGCAAAGTTGGAGAAAGCGCGAAAATACAACATTCCTGAAATCACGGAAGATCAATTTCTCGACCTAATCTTGACTAAATCAGGACAGAAGCCCAAATATGTGTCTAGGATGGAATCTGAAGATTTGGGCATTGACAGTTCATTGATTCATGATTTGTCCCCTGATTTAAGTGAAGCAGATGAAAAGGAGCCGATTAAAGCCAAAACTGATGGTTTCCCTTCAAAAACTGAGCCGAAAAACGAGACCAGTCCGAAAAAATCGTCAGTGAAAAGTAAATCTTCAGAGAGTAAAGAAGTCACTAAGGTTAAAAAAGAAGTGTCAGAAAAAACTATAAGTAGTAGTAAAAATTCTACAGCCAAAGTCAATGAGGTTTCAGCTGACAATTTGACATGGACTGAAAAATATAAGCCTACTAACATGAAGGCTGTAATTGGTAAGTTGACAGGTTAAGCTTGCAAGGTTAATTAAAACTTGCAATTTTCTAGGCCAACAAGACTCAAACAGTAACATGAACAAACTAAAACGTTGGCTGGAAAATTGGTTTAAAAATGCCGACCCTGAGGTTAGAAAGAAAATTCCAAAGCCCACTCAGTACAACCAAATGGACGGTGGTTATTTCAAAGCCGCCTTGTTAAGTGGTTCTCCTGGAGTTGGTAATTTCATTTATTTTTGACTGAATTACAAACTAAATTATTTCTTTCAGGTAAAACCACCACAGCAACGTTGGTAGCTAAAGAATTGGGTTTTGATATAGTGGAATTCAACGCATCGGACACACGCAACAAAAAGTTGCTGCACGAGGAAATTTCTAATATGATGAAGTCGAAAACTTTGGCCGGTTTCAAGACTGGTAACAATTAACCTCAAGCGCCTTGAAAAGGATGTTGTAGCGTTTTTTTAGGTGAGGGTTTACGTCAAAAAAGGGTCTTGTTGATGGACGAAGTGGACGGTATGGCCGGCAACGAGGATCGGGGAGGCATTGCCGAACTGATTAACTTTATTAAGACGGCGCAGTTTCCGATTATTTGTATGTGCAACAATCGGGATTTGCCTAAAATGCGCAGTTTGGTTAATTACTGTTTTGCACTCAAATTTGGCAAACCCAATGTTATGCAAGTTAGAGTAAGTACATTGGGCAGTGTGAATAAAAATTCAGTAAAAGCTAAAACTTACATTTTCCTAGCAAATGCTTAGTTTGCAGTGAATAAAAATAAGTATTAGCTTTTACTAAAAATGCAATTAGCAAAAGCTAAAGTTTTTAGCATTGTCTAAACATGGTGTGAATAAAAGTAAGCAATTACTAAGAATATTAAGGAAAAGCTTAAATTTTTGCAAGCTTGTTAAACCCTGTCTTAAAAATTTAGTATTGTTAAACAGTTTGGCAGAAATGGCTGCATTTATGAATATAAGATCTGTAAAATTTTATGCCGAAAGAACAGAAAGTCGGCTCGAAGAATACCCACGGTCTGTATAGATTTAGTGAAGAAAATGTTGAGTGGATAGCTAACCATTTTTTGGAGCCAAAACTGGAGACTAGAGGGGGTGCATTGAGTCCAAAAAAACAAATGCAAATATTTTTGCGATTTTTAATCCTGGATTTCAAATAGGGATCGGAAAAGAAGAAGGAGTTCATAGAACAACAATATGTAAAACGATATCTAACGTTTTACCAAAAATAGTTAAAAAGGCAGGAATTTGGATTAAATTTCCTACAGAAAACTCGACTGACCAGGCAATCAACAAATGGGCAGAGTTGTATAGATTTCCCTGTGCTTTTGGTGCAATTGATTGCACTCATATACCAATAATAAAGCCATCACTACATGGTGACGAGTATATCAATAGGAAAGGCTGGTGTAGTATAAATGTGCAAGCAACTTGTGACGGAAAAGAATGTTTTACATCCGTAGATGCTCAATGGCCTGGCTCGGTACACGACAGTCGTATTTTAAGAAGATCAAATATTTTTGGTATGATGAGAAGACGTCAACAGAACTATGGGTACGGCATAACAAGATGGCTATTAACACCGTATAGAAACATCGTCACACCTCAAGAAATAGCGTATAATAAATTACATAAAAGAGAGCGCGTTATTATAGAACGCTGTTTCGGACAACTAAAACGTGGACTCCCTGTTTTGCAACATCAGATACGATTGAACATTGACAAAATTCCGTCAGTAATCGTCAGCGCTGTGGTTCTGCATAATGTTGCTAAGTATTTAAATGACCAATTACCAAATGACGAAGAAGAAGTAGCCGCCGATGATCACGATGGTGAAGAAGTTGTGGAAGATAATAATGAGCTGAACAACGACCGTCACCGTGGTCAACAGAGACGAGAAGAAATAAAAAATATAATTTTTCAATTGCAGTTGTAAATATACTACTAAGTACGATACCATATAATATCAAAAGACAACATGAATATTAATACGTAATAAGAAAAACCAAATAACTACTTAAAATATCTAGATTTTCCTAGTAAGTAAAAGCAAAAGGTTATTCACTTCAATTTCAGCAAATACTATTAGCAAAAGCTAAATCTACCTAGTAAAAGCTAAAGCTAATACTTCATACTAAAAGAAAAAGCTTAGTTTTTATTCACTCGGCCCATTGACTTCTGGGTATAGTCCAAACGAAGCCAAATAGTGGTTACGTCATCATCTGAATTTCTTGTCTTATTTACATGATACACTGGTGAGCGCCAATTACAGTGTTTTCTTCTAGGGGGCCATGATGTCAATATGTTTCAAAGAAGGCCTTAAAATCCAACCCGATGCGCTATCCGAACTAATCACGGGCACCGGTTGCGACATCCGTCAAACTCTGAACCACCTGTCAATGTGGTCGGCAGCCGAAAAAAGTCTTTCAGCGGCTACCGTTAAAAAGGAGTCGCAAAACTCGCAGAAAGACGTCGTAATCGGCGTGTGGGACATGATACGTAAAGTGTTTAACAAGAGCGAGAACAAGGAGATGACTTTGCTGGATAAGGCGCGGTTGTTCTTTTACGACTACAGTTTCGGACCCATGTTTGTGCAAGAGAATTACTTAAACGTCACTCCTGAGTGCACAGGGTTTGTCATTAATTATCATCAATCAGGAATATTTTAATGTATTTTCCAGTCCTAGCAACAAAAAGACCGTAGAAACTTTGCTCCGGAAACACTTGACGGCGGATTCGTTGAGCCGTAGCGATTTAATTGAGGCTAGAATTCGGAGCAGCAACAACTGGGCCTTGCTGGAAACTCAAGCTTATCTATCTACAGTGTTGCCAAGTTACTACCTATCAGGCACTTTGGGGCAGGTCCGTTTTCCTGGTTGGTTTGGAAAGAACTCGCAACGAAACAAATGCCTAAGAATGACCGGGGAGATTTACTCACATTCAAGAACAACGTCAGTTACATATTAAACCACTGAATTTTCTATATTTTTTTTAAATAGTATTTCAGGTGATAAAACATCAGTTAGACTAGATTATGCAGAACCGTTGACCGGTAAACTGCTCCGGCCTTTAATAGAGAAGAAAGCTGATGGTGTAGATGAGACTCTTGAAATTATGAAGGCCTACTCGCTGCTTCGTGAAGATCTCACCAATCTTTGCGAGTTGATGACCAGTTTCAGTAATCGCAACCATAACCCATTCGATAAAGTTGCCTCTACAGTACGTGCACTAGTGTTGTAATTTCAGCGTCCTGTAAATTGTCTGCTGCAGGTTAAGGCGGCTCTGACACGAAAATACAACAAAGTTATGGTCCTAAGCATTGCACCTCCGACAGTGTCGAAAAAGAAGAAAACAGCCACAAATGAAGAAGAGCTGTTTGGTGAGGAAGTCGAAGTCTCAGACGAAGACAATGACGAAGATAATATTGATAACGACGGCTTGATTAAAGTAGGGGAGACCAATTTGTTTTGTACGGCTAGTAAGACGTTTGTTTCAGGTTAAAAGTAAGGATACGGCGAAAGCGGGACCGAGTAAACAGTCACAAAAGGAGAAAAAACCCAGAGGAAAATCTTCTAAAAGCAGCGATAGTAAACCCAAAGGAAAATCCAAATAATGTTTCCTCTGTTCAATTACATGCTTAAACTTTGTTTTAACGTCTTATACTAGTTTACTACCTTTTTTGATGGAAACTGTATTGTTTTGTTTTAATTTAAACGTTATGAAATACGGAATATACCAAGAACATATTTTTTTACAAGTTGTTTGATTTTTTCTTTACTAAAAACTAACTTTTACCAGCAAAGTAATTTTCGTTCATTAAAGTTGTTTTCAGGGTTGAGTCATTAAATAAACATATCAAATGGCCGGGACGTGCCTCACTGCAATTGGGTCATAAATAATTATGCTGCGGTAAAACGACAGAGTCCAATAGAATATCTATCCCACAAATTTTTCCATTAGTTCAAAGAATATTGAGTTGGACAAAGTGCTTTCTATATTGAGTTTGGTGTTGTAAGTCTGACATTAGAGTGGTGAGTAAATTCTGGAAGTTTACCATAATAATTGGATGTATAGTATAGAACAGATTTATAATTACAGAATCATTAAGCATACAAATGATCGGATTAAACTCATTTTGTTTCAATTTGACCAGTCCCTAAATTGATTGCTTAGCAACGTCGTTCGATCGCATATAAATATTTCAATATAGCCGTGCCTTCACTATCTATAATACACATTGTCACGCATTAAAAGACACATCACTCATCGTGCCATCGGCCTATTACGTTCGAAAAAAAATTAGCCTTTTAACGCGCATTTAAATTCGCTACCCTAATCCAATTAACTAGACCGGGAACGGGGTGTCAAAAGAGGAAAATATAATCGGGCAGTCACTTTTCCTAATGAATTTTATGTTAAATTATTTGTTGCGGTATTAGTCTGTGCTTTCCGGTCGATATACGAAACAACCACGCAAATAGTGGCTACAAACGTGTGGTAAAAGAAAAGTGATACCTGATTAACATTTCTGACAAAAAAATACAAGTAAGTTTGATGTTTTTTGAAACAAATTTAGTTTAGAAAAATTAGGTTTAGAATGCACAATTTAAGTGAGTGTGATTTGAAAAAACAGAGGTTTTTTTGAAAAAGAAGACATATTTAAGAAAAATCTACATACAAATTGGCTTTTAAAAGCAGGATAGTTACTTACCTACCTAACGGACATCCAAAAAGAGACGCAACCGATTCAGAGTTATTTATGAAGTTGTTTGTAATTTGTAGTAGCATAATAGTTAATTTAACCAACGAGTGTATTAATAGCTCATTAATATATAAGTGTATTACAACATTTTTCCATCGACTGTAGTCTCTAATAATTAATAAATGTTTATAATCCCACAAAGTTACTAATTGAAACAGTTTACTTGAAAATGTACAGTTTTAATTTTATTTAACTTGCCCAGGCTAATAATTAAACCAAAGTTTAGGTAAACCAAATTGGTTTACGTTTTATCTGAAATTCATTTTAAATTGCCTTATCTGCTTCACCATATTAAGGCACCAAAATAAAGTAGATCATCGCTAAATAATGTTACCTTGAGAATCTGAAAGCTGGTAAAGCCTGAATGCATTTCTGTTAGTCATCGCATCTTTCTGGTGATCGTTGGCGTGAGACAGTCTGGGTTTTACAGCCACGTAAAATAATATAGCCCCCTTACATCTCTACAGCCGGTATAAAAACAGATAATTAACTTCCACTCCTGCTGCATTGTATTAAAAGTGATTAGAGGGACATAGAGAGGAGTGTTCGGTAAGCAAAAATAGGTCAATCGTTAAGCCGGTTAAGAAAAAAGTGACATCACATAGTTATCAAATATTAATGAATTTTCAGTATGAGAAGACCTCAAACTGCAACTTCTCGACAAGAAGCTGAAATGGCGGCCAAATGTTTGAGGGAATTGCAAGGATCGGGCAACAGTGCTGATCCAGTGCAGAGATTGCGTTTGCTCTGTTTATCCAGGGGGGCCAGTGGTATTCTAGGTCTAGGTAAGGTTAAAATTGTAAATAAAATCACGTAAATACATAATCCACGCATATAGGGAGGATGTTTCGAAGAATGGACGATGACGGCAACAAAAACCTAAACTTTGAGGAGTTTTCTCTGGGATTGAGAGAAATGGGTCTGGAAATCACTGACGATGAAATACGAGAGCTGTTTAATAAGTTTGATACTGATGGAAGCGGAAGCGTTAACATGGACGAGTTTCTAGTCCACATCAGAGTAGAACTACTCTCTCTAAATAAAACTAAATTTATAATAATAATCAATTTTTAGCCTCCATTATCAGAGACCAGAAAAAAAGTGATAGAGGAGGCTTTTAGTAAAATGGACAAGACCGGAGACGGTGAAATAACTATAGCAGATCTAAAGAACGTTTACAACGTAAAATCCCACCCTAGATACATTGCTGGTGAAGACAGTGAGGAAAGTATCTTGAAAAAGTTCCTGGGAAATTTTGAGCAAGATGCTACAAGAGACGGCAAGGTGACGACTTTTAATTTTTTTAACTAACTACTGCTAACTATAGTTTTTTTAACGGACAGGTCACTAAAGAAGAGTTTTTCAACTATTATGCAGGCATAAGCGCCTCAATTGATAACGATGGCTATTTCGATTTGATGATGCGACAAGCGTACAAATTGTAAAAGTGTTGCTTTTTTAATACGTACAAACCTCCTTAAATTTTGAATGTTAAAAACACAGTGGTAATGAAGCTTTATGTTATGTTAGTTGATTACACCATAATGCACATGTGTTATAATAGAGGTAAGGCACTTCAGCGTTCTGTAATTAGCACTCTATGTTTTCAATTTTATAATTTATCCTTTATATTGCATTAACATAAATAAAATCTATTAACTATTCTGCAGTTTGTGTTAATAGAGTGTTTTTCTCAAACCCCTAGTTAGGAAAGAAATTAAACACGTTTCAGTTTTTTTAATCTTAGTTTTATTGCACATAAACAATGAAGTCAAATATTAAAAATAGCAGACAATTTCCAGTGTCTAATCCATTAAAACTTTGCATAATGTAACTCTTATATAATATAATATAGATCATAAGAAGTGAGATTCTTAATTAATAAAGTTTATAAAACTCTCAAAGCACCTGGTTTATTGCAAAAATTCTTGTAATAAATGCATTTTTTGAGGCAAGAAGATAATGAATCTTGTAATATACAAGAACTTTTAATAACCAGTCTTATTGCACCTGTTACTAAAGCAAAAGCTCTAGGAAGCCTAATATCTTTTCATAAGAGAAATATCACAATTTTGAAGCTTTCATTGCACTGCACATCTTAGACTACTAAACTAAAAAAAAAGTTACGGAATTTTAGTGTTACAATTCCCATGTAACACCACAATTGGATGATCGCATTTAAAGTAATAATCAAAAATATTCTGATAACCGTGATCTCTCCACCAAGTACACAACTGTCTGTTGAACCCGCAATTAATAGTTTGCACCAGGTGGGGATACTCAAACCCCATCAAAGTGTAGAAATCCTGATCACCTAAATGGCCCCTAAACTTATATTTTTCCGTTATATTACGGAGATTTTCTTTTGTGATTAAGCGCGGGAATTCCCCAGATTCTCTCAGCAATTCGAAATTTATTAATACCACCCCACTGTTGTAACCTTGAAACCCTCTAGGGTGGACAGATTGGTATGAGATAGGGTGTTGATGATAAAACTCCCCGAAGGAGGTTTTATGGGTGCGTTTGTATATGTGTAAAATGTGGCGGTATACTGTTGTTAGTTCCGGTGCTAGACCAAAGAGGGCGGTTGGTTTAAATCTAAAAATGCTAATTTATTCAACTATCTGACATGCATTTTTTAAATTAAACAACTATTATTCACTTACCTACTAAACTCATCAAAAAGCAACCGAACATCTTTCTTAAAGTACAGATCACAGTCAAGTAAAATGGCTCTTTTTTGTGTTGTTGGCGCAATCCGATACAATCCCAGTGATAGGTAGAACAAACCATCACTGTAGTATGTCCCTTTAAAAAAAAAAAACAAATTAAAACAACATGAAAACTAGACAAGAACAAAACTCACCAGGTTTGGAACTAAAATAAGGTGTCATAGCAGCAACAATATCTACAATTTGAGAGGTACAATTTGCCACATCATAAAATTTAAACTGCAAAGCTTTATTGGTTTTCTGTTCTAATTGATAAAATTTCTTTTCAGCTATCACCCTGGATTGATCATCAACAATAACATTAAACTCTAAAGGCACACTGGATACATTTAATAAGTTAATAATGAGATTGCTAAACTTGAATGTTAAAGAAGATTTGTTTGTCACTTTGGTGAATATAAGCCAAATGTTGTACTCTTCCAAAGTGTCACTTACATTAGGAACAAATTGTGGCAAGTCTACTTTTGGTTGAACTATAGTGGTGTAATTAATGTTATACTTTATGTTTCTTGGAATGTTACCTAAAGTGGTGATCACATAAGCGAAATATAAGGCACATAGTAGTACTGTACCTAAAAATAAGTGGATGTAAAGGTGATTTTTTAACTTTGTCATTATTCCACATTGTTTCATCTACTTAATTATATAGAGAATTTATAAAGTCACATTTTCTAAGCCGCAATAAATGCAGGACACTAGAATTTTTCTATAAACATTTTGAAAATTGATAAACAATACTTGTTTTTATTTAATACACTAAATTGAGGTTATGTGTACTATAAACGTCAAACGAGACAGTCTCGTCTATTGGATTTCAATCACGTGACTTTGTGTCTGGTATAAATTAATGTAGTCATGTGATAACTGTCAATCTCATCTATACTAGTTAAAATAGCGAATAACGCCATGATGCCAAACAGTTGCGTGGTTGCCAAATCCGTCAACTAAAAAGTTAAATGTCAAAATTTGAATAAATTTGAGGTTAAAGGTGTTTGTTTTTGTTCACTGATCAATCCCCAACAAACTACTTAAATTCTTTACACTTTCACTTCTATGGCACTGAATTTGCTTAATTTTCCATAAAGTAAAGAGTGCGCTCTCTTAAGTATGGACCAATCCACTGGTGACAATTCACTGGCAGGCAATGGTAAGGAAAAAGAAACTCATGATATACTATCTAAGGATTTGGCCAATAATTTAATAACATCAAAGCCCAATAATAAAGTGGGATTATTCAATGTTAGGGCGTTAACATTCTTGCTGTTATGGTACTTTTTCAGTGGTTGTACTTTGTTTTTAAACAAATACATTTTGACTTACCTGAATGGAAACCCTACAGTACTAGGTTTGTTTAAAGTCTATTTTTTTTGTATACATTGAGGCTGGAGGGTGTTTTTTTGATTAGGAGCTGCTCAAATGCTAATGACAGCACTGTGTGGTTTTATACAGCTATACATTCCATGTGGTATGAACAAGACTGTACATAGATTGAATAAACCACCAGGATTTTATCGGCACATGATCCTAGTGGGAACTTTTAGATTTACCACTGTGGTTTTGGGACTGGTTTCATTAAACTATGTCGCTGTGAGCTTTACAGAAACTATTAAAAGCTCTGCACCACTTTTTACTGTACTTATTTCCAGGTTGTTATTGGGTTAGTTTATGGGCTCCATGGAGATTCTAGTGTAATTATATGTGATTTTTAGGGGAACAAACTGGAATGTATGTGAATTTGAGTCTTTTACCTGTCATGTCAGGGTTGGCTTTGTGCTCTTTGAATGAGTTAAGTTTCGATTTAATTGGGTTCTTGGCTGCAATGACCACAAATGTCACAGAATGTGTGCAGAATGTTTACTCTAAAATGTTAATATCAGGAGATAATTTCAGATACACGTGAGTTGTAGTATATATTATTGAGTTTTGGTGTAATATTTTGAACAATTTCAGTCCTGCAGAACTGCAATTTTACACTAGTGTGGCTAGTATAATAGTTCAAATACCCACCACATTACTTTTAGTGGATTTAAATGTATCCACAGTCAGTACCAGATTAATCAGTTGCATTATACTAAATGGGGTGTTTTTCCATTTTCAAAGCATCACTGCCTATGTTCTTATGGATTATATTAGTCCAGTTACCCACAGGTAAATAGTTTTTCTTTTATTTTTTTTTTAATATTGATAGCAAAAATTTGAATTTCAGTGTAGCAAACACTGCCAAAAGAGCAATGTTGATTTGGCTGTCAATTTTCATGTTCAACAATCCAGTGACTCCCTTAAGTGCCCTGGGAACCTTAACAGTGATCCTTGGTGTTTTTTTGTATATCAAAGCTCAGCAGTTAGATCACAAAGTGATTGGATCAGCTAATTTAATTCAACGTAGGGCTAGAGCTATTTAAGAATCAATTTCAGTTGTTTGAGGTCTGAAAAAAATAACTTTATAATTGTGATGTAATAAGTGATATCCTTGATTTGATGGTAGCTACATTGCTTTAATCTTTCTAGTTGGTTAATAATAATCATTTTGATGAACATATCAATAGTTTGAGAGCATTTTATACTTAAATGTTAATATGGAAATTGTTATTAAATTGTGACAATAACATTGCATTTCTTATTGTAAGTGTTTTTTATATTTTATAAAGCAGACAATGTTAAATACTTTTTGTACTAGAAATTGATTATTACTGAAACTGTTGTATCAAATGTTGAGTTTAAAACACTTTGTTAACATTTATAATTCTAGTCTCAATGGTCTCTTATTGTTACTTAATTAAGCTTTTCTTACCCTAATTATCGTTTTTAATGACAGAGCTAAAGTTATATATTTTTGTAATTATAAACTGCAATATAGAGAAGATATGTTTGATAAATTTGACTTTTTTGGCATAGAATTTTAAGGTAGAAAAAAAATATTATTTTTATTATTTATTATAGGGTTTATATACATACAAAATTAGAACCGCAATAGTTGAAAGCCGAATAAATATTACACACACACTATATTGAAAAGTTGAAGTGTTTTTATACAATAAAAAAAGATTATAGTATAGTCTGTTCCATTATAATATCACAAACGTTTTTTTAGACAGATTGGATCGTAAATATACACTTAAACTTATTTAAAAAGAAAAAGATAAAAACTACCTAAATAGGGAATATTGGCACTAACGTCAGGCCTGCACAGTTTTAAATAACTTACTACAATATCCTTGATAATAATAACAATTATTGAGCTAAATCACCTGTAGAGAGGTTACCATATTGTATAAGAAAAATAGTATACAAAGTGACTGGAAAAAATTCAAAGAGCTTTTTTTAGTGTCTGATTTATATACACAGTTGATTTGCACTTTAGTATAACCCTCTGCAGTTTCTTGGTTTAAAGATTTTACATCCAAAATTTTCACACTAGTGATGATTCAGCCTTTAACTTATTTGTGATTGATGGTGCCTGGCGTTCTGGCGGCCAATCGTCTTCGTCCTGCCAGCAATCTGTTTAGACCTCTGGGTTCCTCCGTGGTGGTGGTGGAACTCGGTGCCGATTCAGTTTCGGCGGTTTCCTCTTCTAAAATACCAAAAAAATGTCACGTTTATAAGCTGGGAATTGGGTTTGTGAAATGGGTACTGACCTGGTTCAGAGGCTTCGCTCACCGGTGCCTCGCTAGAAGGGGCTTCTGTAGTCTGCCCTGGCAGTTTTCTCCTGTTAGTAATGGGAACCCTTCTAACTTGCACGGGAGAACTGGCGCTGGCCGCACTTGCCGATTTACTTTTAGGCTGTATGTTTAAACGGTTTTTGTTACGCAGGCGGCCTAGAGGACTGTTGTCGACTGGTGCTGGTGCTGGAGCCTCCTCCTGAGATAAACGCAATTAATTTGATTTATAATTAAGGAAAAAATAAAAAAGGTAGGCCCCGGCGAGATTCGAACTCACGATCTCCTGTTTACTAGACAGGCGCTTTAACCAACTAAGCCACGGCGCCTCTGATTAACTTGGGGAAAATACCCGCCATTTTTCAAAATATCGCCATATTATCAACGGCTGTCCTTTTTATCTCAAAATATTCATCATAGGTTACAAGTCAGAATACGTCATAGTCACGTGAGCATTCAACCAATAAAACTTGACATTTACTGTTTCTGAGTTCTCATGTCATAAAACGATCATGTGACGTGTATCAGTTGACGTCACATTCATGGATTTTGACTTGAAATGATTAAAAAGTGAATAATTCTGACCTTTTCACTAGCTGCAGCTTCAGCGTGCGTATCTTCTTCATCTCCAGTCACATGGTCATCTTCAGGTTTGCTGGCTTCTGTAGTGGTGGTGGTGGTCTGAGCCCCACGTCGTCCTGCCAAGTTGATTCTAGGTCCAGGTCTACGAAACAAATTTTCTTTTATAGTTTTCATTAAATAGTTTTTTTACTATATTTAGTACCTGAGTGGTTTAATATTCACGTTGCCCCCTGCAATTCGTCTAACTGGTCGAGCAGTAGTACTGCTCGGTTCTGAAGAACTGGCCTCAGAATCAGCTGCGGGTGTTTCTACATGTCAAATCAGTGTTTTTAGTAGTTTTGCACTTATAAGATCCAAAAATCACCTTCCGAAGCTGTTGGTGCCGTAGTAGTGCTTCGACCTCTACCCCTCAAATTGTTGAAGGATGGTCTGGCTCTTGGTAGGGAAGGCCTGTGACTGGCAGTAGATGGCGCAGAGGTACTGCTTGATTCTTCTTTAGTTTCCGGTGCCGCAGTGGTGCGGCCTCGTTGTCTGGATACTCCAAATCGTGCTCTTCCAGGCTAAACACAACAATTAACTCCAAAATTCCTATAAAACTTTGTGGTCAATATACTTTGGATTGGCTGGCTGGTTTACTCTCTTCCTTGTGTGCTTCTTCTTCCACAGCTGGCGCTGAGGTGGGTTTTGCTCTTGGACGTCCACCAAAACTAGGTCTTCCAAACTTCTTCGGTCTACTTTCTGAGGCTGCTGGGGCTTCTGTTGTTGTGGTTGTGGAGATTTTGCGCCCCCCTAAACCTGTACGTCTACCTCCTCCAAATCTGCTTGCTGTTACAAAAATTGTGATCATAATTGATATAATGTTTTGTTGGGATTCTTACCTTTAGTTGGTGCTTCTGTGGTAGTGGTGGTTGTTTTAGTTGTAGTGGGAGCTGGAGTAGTAGTGGTGGTAGTTGTGGTAGTGGTTGTTGTAGTTGTGCTAGTCGTGGTTGTTTCAGCTTCTTCAGTGGATGACGACTCTACAGTAGTTGCTAAAAATATTATATTATTTCAGTTACTCTGGTTTGATTTTTTTCACACAAACCATCACTATCATCTTCAGTGTTGTCTTCCGCGTCTTCTTCACCAAAAAGTTTCTGGTTTCCCTGTGAAATGGCATAGAGATCCAGTGCAGCCTAAAATTGATCATATTTTAAAAGAACTGATTTACAATTCAGAATTTTTATTATACACTCGAAAGTCTAACCTTGTTCATTCTTGTAGTGGCCGTTGTCGAATAGTCCGACTCATCTTCGTCAAGCTTTGAGGATTCTTCAGTGCTTTCAGGCTTATCTACAGACTCATCCTAAACCAGCATTAAATAAAAGTGTGTAGAATATCTATAGTTAACATTTCCTGATTTTCAGTCACTTGAGGCATTTTTGATGTAACTACTTTTATTAAAAAAAAAACGCCTAAATGTGACAATTTGGAAATGACAACTATAATGCGAGCAGTGAAAGCGATAGGAAGCTTTTGAGTTTATGATGCCATCTCTAGGTCAAGAAGGTTCTATTGGGATCTCTATACTCCATGGTGACTGAATTTTTGTGGAGAATTACATTTTTATGATTTTTGTTTAAAAATCCGATTAGAAACCTTCTGAAATCTAAATTTTAGTATTTTAACTGACTTTATGAGTTGTATAGTATGTTTTAGAACTGGCTAATACGAAACGAGCTAGTATACTCCATGTAAAAAGCCCACACTGAACCACATTAGTAAGTAACGTCCCCATTGTGGTTGATGTTTGATTTCTAGCTGTGATATTGATTTTCGGATCGTATAATATTGATAACATAGAAGTAAATGTTAGTTGCCCAGTGCGAATGCTCGGTGCGCCAGTAAGAATAAGAGAAAGAGGTTTCTCCTCAAAAGGGAAATTTACTGGGAGATCGTAGAATTCGTTCGGAGTGGCGCCCAAAAAACGTACCGGTCCGGCGGGCAACTGGGCGGGAAATGTGGGCGATTGGGCGGTGGCGGGCGTAGCTGCCGAATGGGTGTTAAACGTCTCGCTGTCTACGAGGGATGGGCGGCGCACGTTCGCCCTGGTACGGCCTCTGGTTGCCTGTAATATCAATTGTGGGTGCTATTTGTTCAACAGAAGAAAGAAAGAGATAGAAAAGTCTGAAGAAAGAAGACTGTAGAAATGTGGACGTGGAAATCTGATTTTCTTCTAACAAGTTCAAAGTAATGAATGTGTGGTAGAGCGGTGCTACAGCTGGTGCTTTTAGCTGTTAAGTTGATGATACTACTTACCTTCAGTGGTTAATTTCAAAATAATGTGCATCATCAAGTAAATTTTGACTACTAGCAAAGTTTTGTATTTTTTACACTTTTACTGCGAATTGTAGAAGTTTTTAGAGATTAGATGATTATTATTTTGAAAAAATACTTTAAATTAATATGTATAAGTGCTAGTACAAAGTGAAAAAGCAGCGAAAATAGACAAAAATAAGAAGAGCAAATGAGAATGAAATTTTCTTGTTTTCCTTGATAATACGTTTGTTGAGACGAGTTTCCTAGATAAACCATCTGTGTAACTAGACTTTGCTCTTCTTATTCCTTGTCTCTGGCAAAAAAAAACACTCAATTCATAATGTACACCTTACCTGAGTTTCATCAGAAACATTGTCATCCTCAGCTTTGGCCTGATCAGCTTGAGGTCGTCTGCCTCGAGTTCTCGAAGCGGCAGCTTTAGGTTCTTCAGGGATGGGCGTGGTGTTCAAGTTCCTGCTTCTTGGTGGAAATCTAGAATCGTGAGGGAGTCTGTTCTTTTGTTAAGGATCGGTAAAGTTACATTCAGCGTTAGTAGGGTTAGCACACGCACTTTTTCTTGGGGTTTGCTGGAAGAAATGTAGAAACAAACCTTGTATTGGCGGGTAGGCGTTCTTCTTGGACTGTATCTTCTTCTCCCAACTGTCTGCTGCGCGTTTTACCTCTAGAAGGGACTACTTCGTTGACTTCCGGTGTGGCTTTTTCTCTAGTTTTGTCAGTTCTTGAGATGGTATTCCTTGCTGGACCATCATGTGCGTTGGTTATCTGTAATGAGTTGGGTGAGTGAGTTTTTTTGGGGGGGGGTTGGTAGGGTTTTACCTTAGAGTCGTCATCTTCATCGTAGTAGTAATAGACATACTCGTACTCGTACTCTTGTCCGTTGGGGCCTTTTTTGATTTGGATTCTCGATCGTTGCTTATCACTAGCTGATCCTACAACATCGAAATCTGCTTGTTTTGCTGGGAGAATCCTGGAAGTTGTCAGAACAGGACTAGCTGTGGTGGGTCCTAAGTGATCGTATTTAATCAAATAGCTGTTTTTTGTGTTGATTGTAATGAAATACCTTCTCTTCTTGACCGTTTTTTGGTGCCTCTCCTTCTGGAAGAAGCAGTGGTTGTAGTGGTCGTAGGAGCTGAAGTGGATGTTTTGATTGCATGTTTGTATTTTTCTAAAAGTTGGGCGACGTTCAGTTTAATAGCACCTGGTGGTGCTGGTGCTGGAGCGTCTACTGCCTGCCTTTTATGCACTTTTTTGCCACCTGACTTAGTGGGTTTCACTTTAACGGTCTCCAGAACCTCGTCGTCGTCGTCAAGATGAGCGAAAGTAAGACCTGGTGGTAGTTTATGGGCGGTTTCAAACTTTCCCTAAAACAAAGTGACCGTTACAATTCTAATTGCTACTACATGGGCAACACCAACGAACCACTTGTTCTTTCCTGGATACCGGTTCGGCATTTTCATTATTGGACTGAAGAAACACATATTCCTGTCCGGGTTTCGATTCGGTTACTAGAGCGGGTTCTTTGGATGGGAACGCCAATGACAGTGTTGACGTAACCAAGAATCTGCAAAGTACATCAATGTGGATTAATGGTCACATGAACGGATATAATACAGTTATATAATACTTAATAGTATATGTAGTGCGCGTTACCTTGTAAGAAAACTGATCGCCGTTATTTACAGTCTGACCCCGATTTATTTAGGCTGTTGGAATATTAAGTGAGTGAATAGTTATTATTTAATTATCTTGCCACTACGTGGTTTAGTATTATTACTAATTTGGGATTTTCATTATTGCATAATTCCCCACTGTATTACAAAATGAGGAAGAATTAGAATGATTGAACTTAAAAAAAGGAAATCAAGATCTTCGCTAAGTGATTGCGTCTTCAATCTTCGAAAGAGAGTGAGAGCAGTGAAATTGAATAACCTCGGGCATTTATACATTATAACTACTCAGGAGGATCAAGGTCAACAGATGACCTTCCCAATATAGAAAGTGATTTTCGTAATGTGTGTGTATTTTAAATTACTGGTCACTTATATCCGGTTTGGGTGGACCATTTTTCCATTTGCAAATCACTTCGCAGAATCATTAAAATGTCATTTATTTGTTTTAAATAATGAAGCTAACCTCTGTAACCGAGGTTGGGAAAAATAATTGTTAATTGCGATTGCCATCCACTTCTTCCATTCTTTTACAATAAGGTACTGCAAATTTTCGACATTTTTTCTGTTCTGCTCTTGAGTATTGCGCAGTTACTTGCTTGCTAATGGTTTTGCAGGATTGGCAAATCATTTAATTACACTATAAACATAAGTTATTACAAATCTATTAATTTTTCTGGTATCTAGTATAAAAATCGTCGTATAAATAAGACTGGTATATGTAGCCTTTTAGCTTTTTTGACCAATCGTAAAGTAGAAACAGTGCTATAATTTACACAGTTACTATTACTAACTTTTTGGTGAATATTCAACGTAATAGGGATGAGAAAATTATGAAACTATAAAGTGTTAAAACTTTCGCTTCTGTTACACACTGCATTTACTTTACAATAAAGCAAAAATCAATCGCTATCAATAAATAGTAATTTGTTAATATTATATGCTCCAATTGGGTCGGAACGGATTGATTAGACGAAATAGTTGCGGTTTGACTTTTTAAACTCTTACGAACCAACTAGCCGGCAATAATTATGTACATGGCAGCCACCAGTTTGGTTCGATTATTGGAATTATTGAATGTAAAACAACTTTCTTGTTTGTCTTGATTATCATTATGTGGACTCGATATTGTAATTGGTTACTAACCGAATTTCCC
The DNA here is from genome assembly GCF_016097725.1 of Ips typographus. NCBI lineage: Eukaryota > Metazoa > Arthropoda > Insecta > Coleoptera > Curculionidae > Ips > Ips typographus. The sequence goes on along the minus strand of NC_138430.1, from coordinate 6,953,913 downwards.
AAAATTTTGTCAGACGACACCAAAAATACTTTTACGACCCAACTAACCATTTAAAACGTGATCAAGGAACTCAAGAGACACTCCTTCAAATCCTTAAAAAAAAAAGAACACGTTCAGATGCCGATGTTTCAATTGTTTTACATTGAAAAGAGTGTACTTAAAAAGGCAACCACATACCGGCAATTGCAAACGAGAAAGGTCAATCGAAACCTGTCTGCTTTTCTTGGATTTATTATTATTACTATCAAGTATTGATTTACGTTTCGATTATAAATACCATGACCTTTAGGCGGGATGCTCACATTTACTCGGATTAAAATCAAAGGTTCTCTAGAAAAAAATGCGTATAGAATCAATCAATTTTGACGCCCTTTGTTATGATGATTTCATCAAAATTTTGGTGGAGTGCTGGGGGAAAAACAACTAAATTGAATACGGTGGTTTTGTCGATGTGTCTGTCTTTTAGAAGATTGTCAATATAATTTAGAGGTCTATGGAACTGTCAAAATGGTCCTAGAAGACATTCATGACAGAGACAGAAAACAAAACAGAAACAGCAAAGCAAATATGTCCGTGGAGATGAACGAAAACGATTTTAACACTACGCTAATTGATTTTGTTCAAAGTTCCCTATTTTGTGGGATTCTAAGCACCCTCAACACAAGGATAATAATGCCTTGAAGAAGGCTTGGCTTCAGATTGCCAATCGAATGAAAACAATAGGTATTCGGTACAGTCAGAGAGAAAAGCGCTGTCAAAGTTTGAACTGCCAGAAACACAGTTTGAAAAGACAGTCAGCGACAAAATCGTCTGTTAAACTCGCTTGGAGTGAGAAAATGACAGTTTTAAGCACATTCTTGGAATCGTCATTAAATTTCTTATCCAATAACCTAAAAAAAATCACAAGATTCGGTATAGTCAGGGAGAAAAGTGCTGCCAAAGTTTGAACTGGCAGAAACACAGTTTGAAAAGACAGTCAGCGACAAAATCGTCTGTTAAACTCACTTGGAGTGAGAAAATGACAGTTTTATCCACATTTTTGGAATCCTCATTAAGCTTCCTATCTATTAACCTTAAAAAACACAAAAAAATCGAGTATAGTCAGTTAGAAAAACAGTGTCAAAGTTTGAACTGCCAGAAACACAGTTTGAAAGGACAGTCAGAGACAAAATCGCCTGTAAAACCCACTTGGAATGAGAAAATGACAGTTTTAAGCACATTTTTGGAATCCTCGTTAAATTTCCTATTCAGTTACTTGGAAAAACCGTATAAAATGTGGTACAGTATGGGAGAAAAGCAGTGTCAAATTTTGAACTAAAAGAAACACAATTCGGAAGGACAGTCAGGGACAAAATCGCTGGTAAAACCCACTTCTAGTCAGAAAATGTTTAATTTAAGTACATTTTTGGAATCCTCATTAAATTTCCTATTCAATAGCGAAAAAAAAACAAAAAACATATCGGTACAGTCATGGTGAAAAATGGTGTCAAAGTTTGAACTAACAGAAACATAGTTTGAAAGGACAGTCAAGGACAAAATCGCCTGTAAAACCCACTTGTCATGTGAAAATGACAGTTTTAAGCACATTTTTGGAATTCTCATTAAATTTCCTATCCACTAACCTAAAAAAAACACTATCAAATTAAGTACAGTCAGAAAGAAAAACAGTGTCAAAATTTGAACTAACAGAAACATAGTTTGAAAGGACAGTCAAGGACAAAATCGCCTGTAAAAACAGTCAGCGACAAAATCGTCTGTTAAACTCACTTGGAGTGAGAAAATGACAGTTTTAAGCACATTTTTGGAATCCGCATTAAATTTCCTATCTACTAACCTAAAAAAACACTACCAAATTAAGTACAGTCAGAAAGAAAAACAGTGTCAAAATTTGAACTAACAGAAACATAGTTTGAAAGGACAGTCAAGGACAAAATCGCCTGTAAAACCCACTTGTAATGTGAAAATGACAGTTTTAAGCACATTTTTGGAATCCTTATTAAATTTCCTATCCAATAGCCTAAATAAATATCACTAAAATCGGTACAGTCAGGGAGAAAAGTGCTGCCAAAGTTTGAAAACACAGTCAGCGACAAAATCGTCTGTTAAACTCATTTGTGGTGTGAAAATGACAGTTTTAAGCACATTTTTGGAATCCTCATTAAATTTCCTATCCAATAGTCTAAAAAAAACACTAAAAAATCGAGTATAGTCAGTTAGAAAAACAGTGTCAAAATTTGAACTGCTAGAAACACAGTTTGAAAGGACAGTCAAGGACAAAATCGCCTGTAAAACCCACTTGTAGTGTGAAAATGACAGTTTTAAGCACATTTTTGGAATCCTTATTAAATTTCCTATCCAATAGCCTAAATAAATATCACTAAATTCGGTACAGTCAGGGAGAAAAGTGCTGCCAAAGTTCGAAAACACAGTCAGCGACAAAATCGTCTCTTAAACTCACTTGGAGTAAGAAAATGACAGTTTTAAGCACATTTTTGGAATCCTCATTAAATTTCCTATCCACTAACCTAAAAAAAACACTACCAAATTAAGTACAGTCAGAAAGAAAAACAGTGTCAAAATTTGAACTAACAGAAACATAGTTTGAAAGGACAAAATCGCCTGTAAAACCCACTTGTAATGTGAAAATGACAGTTTTAAGCACATTTTTGGAATCCTTATTAAATTTCCTATCCAATAGCGTAAATAAATATCACTAAAATCGGTACAGTCAGGGAGAAAAGTGCTGCCAAAGTTTGAAAACACAGTCAGCGACAAAATCGTCTGTTAAACTCATTTGTGGTGTGAAAATGACAGTTTTAAGCACATTTTTGGAATCCTCATTAAATTTCCTATCCAATAGTCTAAAAAAACACTAAAAAATCGAGTATAGTCAGTTAGAAAAATAGTGTCAAAATTTGAACTGCTAGAAACACAGTTTAAAAGGACAGTCAAGGACAAAATTGCCTGTAAAACCCACTTGTGGTGTAAAAATTACAGTTTTAAGCACATTTTTGGAATCCTCATTAAATTTCCTATCTACTAACCTAAAAAAACACTACCAAATTGAGTACAGTCAGAGAGAAAAACAGTGTCAAAGTTTGAACTAACAGAAACATAGTTTGAAAGGACAGTCAAGGACAAAATCGCCTGTAAAACCCATTTGTGGTGTGAAAATGACAGTTCAAAAAAGCAGCCAGCTGAAAGCTGCTTTTTTTCACCAATCACAAACTATGAGACTTAGTTTGCAATGGGTTTCTGTCGTTAATTTCCTCATTCTTCATCTATTAAACTAATTGCCCTATAAAACACAGAAATGTCAAAGCACCTTAATGGTACAACCAGCTAAATGTTAACGACTCTATTCATTAAGAAAGCGAAGATGTTACCAGACTTTTTTTGTTATTTACTTTTGATTTCAGACCACAACATTTCTAAAGAGCAATATCTTCATGACCCGAATAATTGTCGTTAACAATTGCAACATCGTGTACGTGAGTATTATCTTGAAAACGTGTTATGTTCTGTTATCTACTGCGGAAGAATTGTGACTAAAAATGCGGTGTTGCAAGTGGCAACCATATTGCACAAGATTTCGGAGACATTTTTTGTCTTCCCTGATTTGCATTAGAGAAATTCGAGATTAACGCGAATGTGCAGCGGGCATTAAATTTGTTTTCAACCAAACTGGGTAAACAAACGTTGTTATGCAAAATGTCATGTAAACGAAGCGGAAAGTGAACGTGGTATACATTGTTCCGGTCACTAGTTGACATTGATTTATTGTTTTAATGGACATATGAAGATTTTGTCAGGTTAAGTGTCAAATTTCAAAAAATGATTTCTCCTTAATTACCTACTGCAGTTGTTACGCCATAATCAGTTAACTAGCTTTTAATAATAGGCACAAGTTTACCTTAACAACTTAAATTGTTTCGCAATTTCTCTTAAAATGTTAGGAAAAGATGTTTTAAACGTCATCATCATATGAATAGGTTGAAATAAATAAAAAGTACCTTTTACACACAAAGAATTTCAGTTAAGAAACGTTCTCGTTGAACTTTACACGTCTCAAGGTTTTTACTTTTACTGTTAGTACTCGATGTTATAGCAACAATACCTCATTTACATGCCCGCCTATTATACAGTGTGAGCCCAAATATCTATTACTCAACCTAAATTGGACGATCTTCTTCAACCTTTACCGTTTAATGTCAAAAATTTTATTGAGCACTTAAATTCAAATTAGCGCCGTTTTTGGGAACGTTACCGCAGAGAAAATGCGATATTTGAATATTACGCGATCAATTAACATATCGATGCGGCCTAATCGAAATTTAAAGATTTAATAATCGCTCGGAGAAACTTTTGTTAACTTTCGTTTGCGGGAATTTCAATTCGCTTAATTACAACAGCAAACGTTTTATATTGAAACGACCACAAATTTAGGAGACCAAAAACTCGTTATTCACAGCGAATCCCTTTACGAACTGGTTGAAGGTTAACAACGAGTTCAATGGAACCTTTGTAAGGCCACAATAACAAATATTAGCGAAAAAAAGTTTGCTCAGAGTCAATGTGACAGTTGGTCACGAGGAATCAACCCGACTTCTGGTAGGGTGATCATGTGATCTTTTGTCACATTTTCTTTATCCACTCTGACCATGTGAACATGTCATTGATAAAATTGGTTGTTAATTTCGTATCAGGCTCCAGCAAATTTACTAACTAAAGGCGGCAGTATTAACCTGAGTTGGCAAAAAACGTAAATTTCTGACCCTGTTCGTTTTAAAGCTCCGTACATGGAGTGAGTGACAGTTGATCACATGATTTTGGTGATTTTTGAGATGCGGCATAATTAAAAATGGCTGTGAAAAAGTAGTTTTAAAATAGAGGGTACCATAACCAACCAGAAGTAAAAAACATATTTTCAATAGTAAAAATTTGGAAAGTCCATATTTGTACATTTAGCAGCTGTTATGAAGATGACCGTGATAGTTCCATATGTGTGAATGATTTGAAAGTAATTTAATGTCGTACAGTACAAAATTAGTACAAATTCACTTTGGCGCACCCGTTTTGCGTGCGAAAAGTGCCACTTTACCGTACCATGTAAATGTGTTAGGGTGCGGCAAAGTGTAACTTTTGAGTGGAGATATATTTTGAATTTAAAACAAACACACAATACAGCTACTGAAATACTGAAATCATTAAAACAATACTATAGAGCGCTTAAAACCATTACACTAAATATATAGGGTTGGTACTTACATAAATAATAGTTTGGGTTCCATTTGGTTAGCTATTCCTCCGACAGTCAAATACAGAAAAGAAGAAAAAGGTAGAAGAAACTAAAAAAAATCGAGGTTCGGCAAGTCGCACCCACCCTCACGATTCGTGGACGGTACCAAACGCGTTCAAACCGCTTAAGCGACAGGCGAGACCCGAATAAGAACTATGGACAGGAAAAGAAGAAAGAACCCAGTCTACAGAAGTGCCAGAGCGAGACAACACTAGCCCGCACCTATGCAAGAGGGAGAGAGACGGAGAAGGACACTTTCGCTTTTCAGAATTGACAGCTGAAGATTATTATAATGTGGAAGAAGACGAAAATATCAGCGAAGCATCCTTTCAGTGTTGAAGGTGAAGAAGAGTTTTCGACTTTGATGCTGGGGGCTGCAATTTGGTTTCCTACTAATTTTTCTCTTAAATGATATCAGTAAGTTGTCCCAGTTATTACAGTGAATAAAAATTGCAGATCTTTTGTCTTGAACCTTGAACGGAATCCGTTCTTGACACCCCCATTACCTTGCAAGAACTTATATGTGTTTCCTTGTCTAACATGTACAGCACACATATCCAGTAACTTTGGTACTAGCTGGTATTAAAGGTACAAAGCCTACGTAGTATAACTTAGGCGTGTCAACGGCATTCTTTTGTTTAATACTGCGTCAGTTTGTCTTCTAAAAGATTTCTTTTTCCATATAGAACAGTAATATATACAAAAGAAAAAATATTTTAACTTTTAGTTGACAAGCGTCACGTACCTATACGTTTAGTCACCGCCCTCTATACTAGAAAGCCTAAAATGTCAGTTTTAATGGCGGCCTTAGCGGTTTTCGTTTTATACACAAACGTATGAAGATGCAGTAAAAAAATGTTTTTTTTTAATTGTTTCGTGTAGTTGATTGCAAGTTGTGAGTGAAAAATCAAAAAAAAGGTTCATTCCTGAACCAGATATGTATAGATAGAGCTTTTTTATACACAATCAAGTCCAGCCTAAACAAATTGGTTAGAACATTTGTCCTGGAAAGTACAACACATAGCAAACTAATTTAAACACTGTTCAATGTAAGAAAATCTGTAAATCCTTGAAACTAGGTAAGCAAAACTGGTAAACGGTTGTTATATTATTACCAAGAACATTCATTCAAAATTATTTTTGTTGCTCTCACATTGAAGGATGCTTGATTTTCAATCGTAAAAACTCATCTAATCCTCAAAAAACTCAATTTCCACAATACAAACAAACGCAAACTGTCACCACTATTTCCGCCATATTGGAATTTTTGACAAGCACCTTCTAGGCTTTCTAGTATAGTAGGCGGTTGTTTAGTACATATAGTGCGGTCTCGTGACACTTGTCAAATGTCACTCTCTTTGAACTAGAGTAGGACGATAAAACTAATTTCAAAATACATGTTATAGTAATTGCTGTGATTTCCAAAATTTGTTATGTACGCGTGGGTATGGTGCGGTAATTCTAGATCAAGGAGACGCAATTCAGGCCAAGTGTTCTAATAATGTAGATCGCACCTATACATTCCTAATTTACGCGCATTTACATACGTTTCTAGTTTAAATTACTCGCGATGATTAGAACTGCTGCACTCGGTGTAGCCGGTGCACATCAATGAACTTCATTGACTGGTCATTTCCGTTGTTGTCGGAATTTCATTTTAGATGATTTATTTTCTTCGAGTGAAGCCTTTTAAATTATAATAAATTAAATGTCAGCAGTTTGTTAGTCTTGGCACGTATCGTCAAAGTGGAAGTAGTGACGAGACAATGCGACACGTTTTTAACGGATAAAGATGGATTAATATTCAACGGTGAATGTGCTAACGGAGGATGCAGTATGAGAAAATTGATGGTTCGTTTTTAAATTCAACTCAAAAAAAACCTTTAGTTTTATAGCAGTCAACTCCTCTCCATGTATGGTCTCAGTTCATTGTGTCAGCTTAAGAAAATTTGACAGATATCACGTGACTATCCACTATGTCTAGTCTAGGTGTGTTTACTTCTCACTACTACATTTTGTGTGCTACCATTGTAATGTCGAAGAAATGGTCAAGGTTTTGTACATTCGATCTAAAAACGTGTTGTGTTAATTGCAAACTCAGTAAAACCTCAAATTAGAATAGTTTAATTACTTCCTTCTCCCTATATTATTTCAGCGCGAATAATACCATTTCAAATATGACTGAAGTTTTTCGGCTGGACATTCACCGCAAAATCCGTTACGAACGGTAAAACCCCAAAACCTTAGATAAGACCGCCAAAATAGTATGTAAATGTGTGTGTATTTTATTAATCCTTTTCCTCTTTTCTATATTTTATAACAAAATGATGATTCTAATTATCTATTGGGTCTCTTCACGTGTGATGCAACATCCGCAACATTGCAAAACAAACAATGAATCCGTTTTCTATAAATATTAATAACTTGTGGGTGAAGCTGCTATTTATTTTTCGTCGTTATCAAAGACAAGCACACTGTGTTGCGCAACCGAAAGATTGGTCGACCCAAACTACTTTCTCTTAATGAATTCTCTTCACTATCCAATCGGGCCATCAATTTTAACGTTTTTTTCTCACTCTGTTCCTTTAATGTAGCTCCTTACTTAATGGGATGGTTCTCCAGGATTAAAAAGGTGTTTTGGCATCACGAAAAATCCTCAAAGCTGTACAAGCATTCAAAACGAATTTAGAGGGCGTATTCTTGACACGAAAGGGAAATAAATAATCAAAAGAAAACCCTGCAGAATGTGACAGGAAATTGTCAGCTTCTTCTGTCACATTCTATCAACAATTCTCTTGAGTATGTATGTTATTGACTTTAAAGTCAACTTTGTTATGAAATTGGCAAGTTTGACATATAGTGACATTTACATGAAAAATAATTCCAATTTGACGTCAAAGTGCACTTCGAAGTGCGTCAAGTTGCTTGGTAGATGCAATCAAAATGTCAGAACGATGTTTTGTTTACTAGTTTTTAAATTTTGCAATTATTTTTGTCTTTCAAACTTAAGATTTGTATTAGATTACTGGTATTACGTATACGACGACAATTACACTTTAAATGCTGATGTATTTACATGTATCTAACCTAAAATTGTACAGATTTTCATGTCATTTTAAATGGTAAATAGAGAACTGTAAACAAACGGAGAAATGACAGTAAATCAACGTAAACAAACGGAGAAATGACAGCTGGAATGCCCGAAACTGTTTTCATAACTGATCACCAGAGGGAGTATCCCTTATCTTGAAACGCCAATAGCAAAAACCGGATTTCAATATCTTGTCAGTTTGCGACACTAGAGGGCGTTTTTCGAATTTCGCCCTTTTTGAAAACTCTTCACAACTTAGTTTTTTGCTACTGCCTTCCGTTTTTTCAATAATTGACATAACTTTCTTATTTTAAATGTAACCCATAATTGACTATAACTTTAAAAAAATGTCTGTTTTTAAACATTTACTACTATACAGGTGTGGTAAATCCAAAACCGACCATAGGAAAACCGCGTAAAGGACAGAGAAACGTACATTATTGCATGCGCGGGACTAAGACAGAAAACGAAAAAAATATCAAGTAGGCCATATTTTCAGGGCGCTGTTGCCAAACGCCAAGTTATTTTGTCGACGGTATTTGAGTGATACTTGGCGTATGGCAACAGCGCGCTGAAAATATGGCCTACTTGATATTTTTTTCGTTTTCTGTCTTTCTCCCGCGCATGCAATAATGTACGTTTCTCTGTCCGTTACACGGTTTTCCTATGGTCGGTTTTGGATTTACCACACCTGTATAAGTATGTCTATTGTTATTCCTACAGACAACTGAAATATGGAGTTAACTTACAATGAGTAACAGATATACAGGGTGTTCTAAATTAAGTGTGCACCATTGCCAACTTTTTTATTATTTAAAATAAAAAATAGTTTAAATTAGCAAACTTGTGGCGTTTTTTGCAAAAACGCATAAACAATTAAACATGGCGTTTTCGGCGAAAATGTTATTTTTTTTACTTTACTTTCTCGTTTTACAACTTTCAGTTGTTTATGCGTTTTTGCCTTTTTAGTGAGCGCAAAAAATGCCATAAGTTTGCTAATTTAAACAATTTTCTATTTTCAATAATAAAAAAGTTGGAAATGGTGCGCACTTAATTTAGAACACCCTGTAGATCTAATAACAAATTACTTTTTTAGTATTTTTACGCCCATTAAAGTAACTGACGACTAAAGAACTAATTTTTAAATTAACGGTAGAAAATAATTAAAAATAAAATAAAGAAAAAAAAATGAAACTGACTCAAAAGTAACAAATGCAGTAATTTTGAAAGTATTGTCATAAAAACAAGAAATAAATAAACGTCACTTTTGACAGCTGAGTCAAAGCCAACTTGAATAAAAAAAGTGTAATATCTCAGTGATTTTTAAGATTGACTATAGACATACCATTGTTGTAAACTGCATAAAATGTACATTTTTTTAAGTTATGACCAACTGTCAGTTCAATTTAAAATAATAAAGTTAGGTTAGGTTAGGTTAGGTTTTGAGAAAACGGTAGACATTAGCAAAAAACTATTGCTTTAAGAATGTTTGTGTTTCAACTCGATATTTTAATAAACAAAAAAGTTGTGAGAAGTTTTCAAAATAGGCAAATTTTGAAAAACGCCCTCTAACGCCGCGAACTGACATGATATCGAAATACGGTTTTTGTCATTAATCTTTTCTCTAGATTAGATCTTCTGTTTCAAATTTTGCCCAAGGTTAGAAAAAAATCAATATGTATCTAGCTACTATTTTATACAAGGGATCAATAAAAAAAATCAAAATGCACAAAACACTTTCAAGCCATTAATGGAAGAAATAAATTACAAGTTTTTACCTGGCTTGCTTGAAATGATTAGGGTCCCTCATTTGCATTTAGAGATATTCCAAAATGACAAAAACTCGCTTGTTCAGCTTGATAATTAAATTAATAAATTACATACAACGTACAAGAGTGTGTGATTAGATTAGCTTTCCCTTTCTAGAATATGCAGGTCCTTCAAAAAGTTTAGATAATTCAGGTAAAACTACTTTATTATAACCTGTCTAGGCTTGGTTTGATCAATCAAAAATTGCTTTTAAGACATCCGAATCCAATTTACAGCCGATAATTAGGTGTAAACGCTAGTTAAGTGCTTGAATACCACGTAAATGTGATATCATTCTAATACTTATTATTGCCGATATAGCAGAATGCCTGTGACAATTCCGGTACTACCTTAATGAAGGTCGACGAGGTTTACTTTTTCCTTATGGTTGCCGTTTTTGTTATAATATTAGTCGAATTTTTAATAAATTAATTGCTCAACTTGGTAGGATTTGATTGATGATAATTCAATAGCTGTAGATGACTTTACATCTAAAGTTTATGATTCTAACTGCAATGAACAAACTTTATATGACGAAAGTGGTTATTTCTCAAAATATATCAATAACGACCTTACGGTGATTAAATATAAAATTTGAAAGTGCGTTTTTGTTCGAATTACCTTGGTTACTGTATTGTAGTCATTTTAATTAGCTACTTTAACGTATGTTCTCAAGAGTATAGGAATAATCTCCCTAATAATGGTTGGATTGGCCCAACAGTGCATAAAAAAACGTCCATCAACATTTTGTCGTTAGCCTTGAGAGTTTATAGTGTTCTTTAATATTGTCAGACAAGGTTTACAGCTTTGGTTTTACATTTAAAATGCACTTTGGTTATTCGAACCATTTCGACCAACCCTAAAGCATCCAAATGCGGCATTAAAAAGCCAAAAAAAAACATTGGGAATTCGCGGTACCACATCTTCGTCGTGGTCGTCCTTTCTGCCCACACACGGTACTTTCTCTGCAATAATGCACCGCAGGAATTCAAATGATACCACGCACTGACTAAACTTTATTTACAACACAATTTTCGGTCGACCGCGGCGCCATTTACTTACGTAATTTACATTGTGATACAGGGTGTCCCAGGAATGTCAGCAGAAAATTTAAATTTTGTTTTAGAGGTGTGAAAGTAATTTGACAGTTGCTTACACAAGACTTTCTGATCAAGCAGTCATAGGACCAACTGATGGTTATTATTATAAATTAAATTTTGAAAAAAGATGCATTATGGCAACACCGCCTTAAGGGGTTAAATCCCACATATCATAAATTTTTGTTTTAATGACTGGAATCGAAAAAATAGGATCAAAAAACTAATTTTTCGTATTCTTGAAGAAAAAATTATGGTCGTAAATGTTCCTACATTAGTTTGAATTTGTCCATTAAATTTAAAAGATCTGTTTTGGCGCGCATGTGACGTACGTAATTCTGGGCGATTTTATTGGCTGTTGCACGCCATCTGTTTCACTTCTTGTCGCTGATTGGTTGATAGTGTAGTACGTCACCGGCGGCGGACGTTTTAAACATGAGATTAATGTAGTTTTTATCGTCATTTTTTTTCTATTTAGACTTAATATTTTTGAAAACAAAAAAATACGGGTATAATATTTTCAATCCGTCTTTGTAGTTATGAAATAAAAAAAAATTGTGGGACAGGCCCATTGAAGTATTAAATTTCTAATAAATTCATATCAAGCTGGCAGACATTTTTGACGTGTCTGACAATTGACATTAACCACACCCCTATTGGCTGTTAAATGTCACTGTCAAAATGTACACTCTCGACTGATTTTAATAACATCAATAGACTTACAGTGATAAAAAAATTATTTATTCAGTTCATCTTCCTAGTATAAAGTTATATTTACATTCTTACCGATGCATGAAAATTGTACTATAACTACACTTTAATTATTGATAACTATTATGGAAATTTCTGTAGACGTTATCACATTTTGTCACTCGACATCATGTTATTGTTTCAAATACAGCATCTTCTTTTATTTTTTGTCTAATATTTACTTGTAACAAAATTTGTTTAATTCTAACTTCTTGAACTGAATCTACCCCGTCCCGCTCTCACTGCAGCAGGACTGCTGCTCTCTTCAGCCACGACTTCTTCAGTTTTGGCGGACTTTGCCGGTTTACTGAAGCGATTTCTTCGTCCTGCTGATGCGGTTGACTTGGGGGCTTCTTTCTGGACCTGTTCCGAGGCGGCTTCTTCTTTGGGTTCGCTTACTACTGCTGGCCTAGATTGTTTCTCTGCAATAAAGATGTTTGTTATAGTTTTTGATGAAATTTGTTCATTGTAAGGTTAAGAATGTGTGGTAAAAGTAACTTAAGCTTTATTGGTCAGAAGATACTCAACAATGCTACGCTTCTGTTCAATATTTCAGTAGTTTTACGCTCAAGCTGGCAACTTTGTTAAGTCACGTGATTTGTTGAATGTGACATCTGTCAAAATTTAGTTATCTGGCACTAGTTACGCTTATGTAAGCTTGTCACCAATAATGGTTATTCATGTTTAATATGACGAAATTAAAAATGATGTAACAGAGTTGGTAATAAAAACAAACGTCACATTCAAAACATCCACCTTTCTATTACATGGTTACGTCATGCCATTTAACTGTGGATTTTGCCATACTTCTTAAGTTTTCTTAATGTAATTGAGTACTCACGGCCAACTGCTTGTTCTCTTCTTCTTTTCAAAGTGGCCAACAGGTCGTCGTTACTCCTGAAAGGTCGTACAACGCCACTTTTCAAGAACTTCTTGGAACTTTCGGTGGTCGAACTGGTTTCCGGTTGTTGCTCGTCGACATAGTCACCTTCGGCAGGTTCTTCCACTTCCTCCTGAAAATTCGTTAATAATCATGCCTAAAGGTCACTTTCAGCACATAAGTTAACCAAACTTGCCTGAGCTGGAGCTTCTGTGGTTGTTGTGGTGGTGGTGGTGGTTTTCGACGCTAAAGGGTTTCTTCTTCCTATTAAGGGTCGTCCTACTGGTTTTTTCGGCGCAGGAGCTGGTTCATCTTCGTATTCATACTCGTTTTCTGCTGGTCGTGCTGTCGCTAATGCCACAAGAACGCAGAGAACACTAAAAATGTTATTTTTATTAAATGTACCCAACAGATTCTCTTTTGAGAACACAAAAAGTGTTACATGACTGTTAAGTAATATGCAAAATTATATTTTATGGCAGACGAGACTTTCTACGGAAATCAATTTGATATGGTAAAATGAATGAATCAAAATATTAATCACATAACATTAACTAATCATATTTGTTGATGAGTGAGAAAGTTGTCAATTCTACTGTATCATATTGTTGGTGTATACACAATATTTCGAAAGAGTTCAGGTGCAAGCAAGGTAAACATGTGCGTGGTGGTAATTTAATGATAAATGTACCGCAATATGGCTGTTTTCAAAGTGGTACCTACGCCTAGTTTAGACTGTGCGCATATAATGCATACCCAAGTTTGTCTGCACATTCTAAACCGTGATTTATTTACTCTTTACCACTGAAAATTTGCTATTCTCACCCTATGTGGCAAATGAGAAAGCCAATCCTCTTGTGGGTTAGAGATCCGCTTTTTTTTTCAAGGTTGATGCTTCCAAATTGGATTTCAAATGGAATTTTTGTGGTTTTTCACTTTTGTTTTGGTTTTAAATGTGGTTTTACTTCAGTGGGCTCCCCGACCAAAAAATGAATGAAAGTTGCTTTCAAAAGCAGACACAAGTTTTGAAGAGTATGAGAGAAAACTGGTAAAGCCAATTTTCGTCTGATTTCCGTGTGACCGCAAAAAACAGTTTGCCTTGATTTTTGTTGGGAAATTGACCTTTAAAGGCAGGTACGTTGTGGTTCATTTAAAAATGCTTTGATGTTGTAAGTTCATAGCTGCATTTTATGACCAATAGTGCCTCCTTCTCATGCCATTCGCGTAAATCAATAAAACATACATAGTGACCTACTTTTAGCTTACTTCCATACAGTAGGTTAGATACTTTTTTATATGAAAATAATAATGGATAACCCGCACCCCTGATTGTCGTTTTCAATCTTATTGGCAACACACACACACAAAGATAAATTTCGATTTCACATTCACGTTCTTACGACACCGATGACATTTTAGTTTACCAAAACAATTATATTATGTAAAAACGCTGGTGTAGCACCCAATACTTTAATAAAGATGAGCGTTTAGATTTTGACACACCAGACTGGAAAGTTGTACTAATTAATCACTAATTTTCAAATAAAGTTAGAAACCCACTTTTCAATGATAATTTAAATATTTTGATTGCAAGAAAGCTACTTACATGAGTTTGGCCTGCATGTCAACTTGAAACAATAGGAAAACCCTCAAAAAACCTGCAGAACTTCTGCGTGTTCCGTGTGCACCCACCAAAGTCGTTTTACTAGATTCTTTGCAGAAGTTAAACGTACATTTATAAACTTTGTTCTTTGATTTCCCTTCACTTTACAGCGGCCCGCGACCAAGCCTCAACCTTGCTGCGATCGTGGTTTAACGTGCACGATTCAGTTGGTCGACATCACTAACAAAGTTTCGGTTGAAATCTTCAGATTTCTTTTTTTCTGCCCAGTAAAATATTTCAGTCACTTTTCTATGCATTTTATTTTTTTTTTTATACATCATTATACGATTATGGTAAGGTTTAAAAATATATTTTATAATGACGCTATACACTTAAAAAGCACATACTAGTAATATAAATTTTAGTGATTTTTTGGATTGTTATGAAGGTGCAGAGAGAAAAATTACATTTTTTTTGGTACACCGTATACAAGGTGTGTTTTAGCATTGTACAATCTGTTGCCATTTCTTTCTAGCGCAGTTCAAATTAACGGTCAAATATGTCGTAACAGACAAGGAGCGTACTTTGCAATTTATGAATAATAACCATTACAATCTAAGTAAACTGAATTATACTTATTTTCTATACGCATTAACATGAAATATCATATTGCTTTAATCTCTTCCATAATGTAGGCCTGCTTACAGGTGAGTTTCCTTTGAGCTTCCGTGTTTGAAGGCTGATTTAAAGTCGCTCCAATACTTGACATCGTGGGATTTATCAAACTGAAAATATACGACAAAATCATTCTTGGCAACTACTAAACAATTTAATTCAGAAAAGTCAAAATTGTTTATTAGTACTAAGAGAGAATCTACAAAAAACTTTAACAAAACCAACAGAAATCTTGATAAATGTCAAATGTGAAGTCACCTGTCACTTTTAATTAAATGTTTTCCACGACTTATTTTATCTAGTTTTCCATGCATCTTCAGCATTATAACCTCAACCACCCCATGCTCTACTTTCTCTTCTTTTTCCACAAGTAACGGATGTTCAATAATTGTTATTGGTCGTAGTTGGCTCTGGTTCTCTCGTTCTAGCATGAACTGTCAGCTGTCATATAATAATTGTTTGCAACGTTATCTAAGACCAAGGACGGTAAACAGTACAGGATTGCTCGATCGGCCGATTTTGTTTCCCGGCGGCGAATGAATTCTGACGTCACAGTGGGCCTTCGGGCGCACAATACGCTAAATATTCGCCCGAGACGCTATGTACGAGATTGTCAAGGGTGCCTGTGATTTCGGTTTACTCCGACCCCATGGTGACGTAAAAATCGTCACCGGCCCGAGCCGATACCGGCAAGATTGCGCTTATGGGATTAAGCACTCCTGTACTGTTTACAATCCTTGATCTAAGACATGCGCTTTTTGTGACAATTGCCATCCATAGGCGACCTGACCATAACAATTATTGAATACCCGTTATTTTATGAATTAACCAGAATATACAGTGTGTCCCAAATTGGTTCTACATGTATTGGGATCTCGCTAACAGTAAGAGCTACAGAGTCGGTTAAATGGGGAAAGTTTTAGACAATTTTATGTGAAACTTATTTCCTGTTTCCAAATTAAATTATCTTTCTCCGTTTTTCGGAAAGTTGGGAAAACGTCAGAGGCTGCATTTTAAACAATGGCTTACATCTCTTTAACAAAGCCAAAGAGAGTTTTGAAACTAAGACATTGTTTCCCAGATATGGATGATAACTTTGTAAATTCTCACAGCCGCCATCTTGAGTTTTTGCATTTTTGGAAAGAGCCTAAAAAAACCTTTTCAATGATGTACTTCTAGAATATTATTTTTGCGATTTTGTTATTATAAAAATGAGTAGCAGAGTAGCACAAAGCACACTGATTGTCATTTGTTTTTTATAATGGCGGCAACATTTTCCAGGACCAATTATAACAAAATTTAAAAAAAAACGTTTTTCTGCCCTTTAAAAACTAAATAATACCATCATCAAGTACATCATTAAAAGGATTTTTTAAGCGCTTTCCAAAAATGCAAATATTCAAGCAGATGGCGGCCATAAGAATTTACGTTATCATCCATATCTCGGAAACAAAAAATTCTAATTACGTCATCGTGTTCTACGTAAAACTGACCTTTTCCCAATTTTCCGGATAGCGGAGATAGATAATTTAATTTGGAAACCAGAAATAAGTTTCACAATAAATTCTCTAAAACTTTCCCCATTTAACCGACTAATTTGGGACACACTGTATAATTTTACTACAGACTATAAACAGCTACCGAAGAAATATTTGCCTGAAGCAAGAACAAGCTTATTGAAGTATTTTTCTAAATACAGGGTGTCCAATGACACAATGTACAGAATGGTGTAATAAAAAGCAGGCAATTCTAAATTAAAAAAAAAAAGATTCATGCATATTTTTTTAGGGAATAAATACCATTTTCCTTTATACTTGTTTGCTGAAAAAAAACCATGGGATTTTAAAACACACTTACTATTCTAGCATTAGAATGTTTATTTGTATAATACAATAAAAATTGGCAAAGCATGCTGGTGAACTATTTTCACTAACTGCGTGCTAAAATATAGGTACGTACAATTTTACTAGAGTGTATCATTGTGCTGTAGTGTTTTAAAGATGTAAAGTCATGTGGGTCACCTTAATTGTAATCCCTTCGTCCTCGTCCTCTTCATTCATTATTGACAGTTTTTTTTCTAGTTTTTGCTTCAACTCATCAGCTTTTTTGGAGTTTTTCTTCTTCTTGACCCTTCTGTACCGAACGTCGTTTAGATCAAAATACACTTGAAAATAAAATAATACCTTGGAGTTTTAGGACTCTTATTCTTTTTTTCCGCTTTCTTATTGCTTTTCTTCTGGTTGTTTTCGTTCACCTGCTTCCAAATTCCAGTTTTGTTCACTTCTTCCGATATGTTAATGGCTGAAAAGGGAATGTTCATCACTTTCCCATTCACCAAAGGTATCTGCAGGTTCTTGTCCACCGTTTTGCATAAAGGATCTTCAATCTGAAAATTCAACTCGTCAGTAATTAAATAGCAGTAAAAATATGCATACTTAACTCAAAAAATGAACACTATATAAAGTAGCTAAAAATAAATTGAAGAAAAGCACTAAATTTTGATGATTTGATGGTGAATAGTCATGCCAACTACAAAGAATGAAACTAAAAAAATTTTATAACTGGTTTATTCAAATAATAAAGTAACAATACTGTGTTGTTATTAACGTAAAACTAATATAAAATAAATAACGAGTATTCATATGTGTGTGTGTGTATAATTTCGTTAATTCTAAAACAAGTCTGAGAAAATGTATGATAGGGTGACTGTATAGTTCAGGTCAGATCATTTTATAGTCATATTTTAAGAAAACCGTCAAAAATACCTTCTCTGTATGGTGAATGTTATTAAATGTGCTTAATTATTGATAGTTCATTAAAAATCCTTGAGTATTTGTGCATACCGTACCTGACTCTTACTGGCCCTATATTAAAACGTTCTAACCACCAATTTTTGTATAAATACACCTAAAACGTGTAATAACATTTACAATAAATATACAAATACAATAGTAAACTAACACGTGTATACCATAACTCTAAATAATCTCAATATCAAGGTAAAATTGACTTTACAACAATCTAATAATAGTAAGTTATCACCACGGTTAATAATTGCACACTTGATACCAGAATATAGTATTATCTAGAGTAGGACTAGCTAAAAGAGTTACGTGACTGTGTTGTCTATTTAGCACGTGTCAAAATTTTGTTATGTTTGAAAAATACTAACTAAAAAGAAAAATCACATAATCGACTCATGCTTTCGTCTCTTTCTCGTCAATGGAGCAAGGTTGGTACGAATGTTTCTCGGTCGTCTTAATCAGTTTCGGTCCCAAGAAAAATCGGTTGATTTTAGCAAAAATGCCCACCTCTTGGTCCTCTTTGAGCATCATTTCGTGGCGTCTGGTCATCTCGGGCATCAGATCGTCGAGAATCTTCAGTTCGCGCTTGGTGAAGATCAGATCCAGTGATTTTCTGATGCCGATCATCACCACCAACATCAACGGGAACAAAATTGACGTGCTACTGAACGACTTGATCAGCCACAAACAGATCAAGCAGGCTAGTTGGATCAGGGTGAAGAGGTGTACTTTTTTGATTGGAACCTACAAGAAACAGTCGTTTGTTGTCCATCAATTTATCAGCAAACATAAATACCTGTCTTAGAAACATGTAGTCAGGTTGATATTTGTTTGGCATAAACATGATCAGGATTCGATCAAAGAACTGCAATCCTTTTAAAGATGAGAAGCCCATGTACAGGAAAACCCCAAAAAGCACGGGCATTGGGATATGGCTTAACATTGGTGTTAAAAAGACCGATAATCCGATTGTCAGGAATATAAGGATATGTGTTACGCTGCAATCACCATTTGTAATATAATATATTTTTGAGATGGGTCATAGTTACCGTTGTTCTCTAACACCCAAAAATTGAGGTTTTTCACCAGGTGCCGCACATTCAGACTCCAATTTCAACGAGTTGACGTGATTTATGGACAGAACGGTGGCGGCAACAAACCAAGGCAAACCCATTACCTATTATCAATCAACAATGAATAATTAACCACATCATATACAGGGTGGTCCAGTTTTAAATGTCAATAATTCACCAATCGATAGCCCATCAAAAAATAAGTTGACATGCATTATATCATTTTCCTGAAGAACGCTTCCTAAGGAAGACACAGACCTCCAAAGTTCAGTTTAAAAAATCGTTTTTTTGCCATAACTGTCAGACCGTTGGACCAATTTTGATCAAATTTGGAACAAGTAATTATGAAATGAGTACTCGTTATGTGATGTGAATGACATTCTTTAAAATTGTTTATAGGGGGATAGTCTTTATTTTCTACGCTCACTGGATATTATTCAAAATTGACAAAAATGTCTGCTTGGGTTATTGTATTTTTTACTTTAAAATGGTTCAAAAGGATTCAAATCTGGTCATCTGTGAGGTTTACGAGTTAATTTTTGACATTGAAAATAGTCAAAAAACAGGATTTTTGGACTAATGTTTACTTGCGTTCAACTTTTTAGATTATAGGTAGTGTAAAACTGATCATTCAATTCAAACTTTGTTTTTTACTCAATTAAACACTGGTAACTAGACAGTTAAAAAAGTCTAATTCTAAAAATTAGTGTTCGAGACTAATATCGCAGCATTTAATGCCAAAATTGTTTAATTTCATCAATGAAGAGTCTGAAACTTAACTTTTACTATAAAAAATAGTTTAAAATTCCATTTTTCAGTCTTAAAGCACAGTGAAGCGTCTAGAAGTCAATTTAATACTGACAAAGCGTAAAATGGCATGTTTAAGCCTATGGAAAATGTAAAAATAGTTTTTCAAGTCTGCTATGTCAAAAACTTGGTGAAGATAACCCTAAAACCCGGTTTTCCAAGCTGAAAGCAATTTTAAAGCCCTAAAAACAGTCCAGAGTTCTAAGAAAATGAAAAGCAAAGTAAAAAAAACCTGAAAAGTTACTCTTCAAGTCAATTTTCATGAAAATAATGTCAATATCCTGTATTTAAGGCTATTTTCAAGACTAAAATAATGAAATGTATTTTCAAATTCTGATAACTTACTTCAAATGCAAAATTTAAGCTTTTGATGTCACTTTTTATTGGTTCAGAGTCACTTTTTGGTGTCCAAGTAAATTTTCAAAGTTGAAATGTGTGAACTTGTGGTCAAAAATTCTAGATAAAATAGTTATTCATGGCTACAAGTCAATTTTTACTACTAAAGTTTTTCAACTTATCTGAAAACTGTAACGACTGACTACAAAGACAGTTTTTAAGCCTCTCAAGTCAATTTTCACCGTTTCAAAGTAAATTTACTGGTTTCTAAGTCAATTTTCAAAACTAAAGTCTTTAAATTTGTCTGGAAACTATGAAAACTGGCTACAACGACATTTTTTAAGCTTCTTAAGTCAATTTTCACCGTTTTCAAGATAATTTTTGGTTTCATGTTGGGTTGGGTTGGTTTTGGGTCTTTTAACGTAATAACTCAATTATTTCGTAAACGAAGTTTCAAATCATAATTTTATAAGATACTTTTTTGAAAAATATTCAGTGACATAGAAAATAAGGCTGAAAAATGAAAACCATCTTTCTGTAATCATACCACTGGACAGTTTCGACAAACGTCAATAACATAATGGGTATTAATTTCATATGTATGCTCCAGTGGTCTGACAGTTATTACAAGAAACCTATTTTTTAAACTGAACAATTATGGACTGTATTACTTGGGAAGCATTTTTCAGGAAAATGACATAATGTATGTTAACTTATTTTTTGATGGGCTTTCGAATGGTGAATTATTGACATTTAAAACTGGACCACCCTGTAGTAACAACTTACCGAGCAAATTCCAATAAGGATGGCTAAAATGAATAAATCCAAGTGATAACCGCACCCTTTTTTCAACTTGTACTCCTTCCGATTGATTATAACGCTTGTGATCTGTTGGTCCATAAAAATCAGTATTGTTCCTAAAAGAGCTGGTGGTAAGGCTACTATAACAGAGTAAAATGGGTTGCCATTAAATGGAGGTACCAGCCATCCTCGATCTGGCAACGTCGGTTTTAATTCATGAGGAACCTATATAATACACACAACCATAACTAAAATCTTAACAAACAAAATAAACTCACCTGTAATTTTGGTGTGGGGATTTTGCTCCAGTTGTCTAACAAAGTCATGGACACTATGGCGATAATAACGGCAAAGTCACTGACAAATTGGCGCACCTAAAAACCATCACTTTAAGCATTTTCACGTGAATTTCAGAGTGGTTCCAACCTTTGAAGGGAAAAACAACGCATTTTTGAACTCCTTCAATTGGACTGAAATCAAAAAGGTCCCGAGAAACAGTAAAACTGACATCAGAAACACGTCAGCTACATAAGGATTCGTATTACAACCAGAACCAGTCAGTGTACCGTTTAATTGCTGGAATAAGTAAATATTACAATATCACACTTTTTTTAGTTAGAAAACTTACTGAACACACAGTCTTGTTAAATGAGGTCCAGTTGGCAATTTCCGGATGTAAAGCTTGGGTAGAGTCGTTAACTAAACAGGAACAGTCAAAAGATACGTTTAGAGAGCCTGAAGTGTTAATAGGAAAGCTTCTTCCTATTGCCAAAACATTTTCCACAGCCTGATAAAAAAAATCATTCTATGGTAAAGCTCAATACAAGACAGTAATTATTACCTTAATAATAAATATCAAGGCAATCAAAGTGGCAAAATTCTCCTCTGTAAATCTAGTGATATAGCATACTAAAGCGCTTGCGTCAATTGCTACCAAAATGAACAAAATAATAGCAATCCAGGTGCCTATCCAGAAACGAAAACTCAAATAGTTCCATCCGACTTTCAAACAAAAATCGTACACTATCGTTTCGAACACCAGAACCGGGCCTGAAATGAATAATTGGAAAAACAGGTCCGGATTAACAGACAAATTGAGTCACCTGTTGATCCTAGAATTGTCAAGGGTTGGCCTGAGAAGAAACCGTAACCCATGCCGCACACAAAACCTGACACCAAAGATTCCATTGCTGCCATGTTTCTACCTGATGAATTTAAATAATCAAGTTTGGTCTAGTTTGCTTTGAAAATGAACTTACCAGTGGCTTCGGCCAGTAATCCTCCAAAAGTGATGATAGGTGACAGACAGGCAAAGTATAAAAATATCCAACTGGCAATGCATTGAGATGCTAGGGCGTCTTTAAAGTCCGACCAATACCAAGGCGCTTTTCTTAAAATATCATTTTTAAGGCCACCGAATAAATGTCCAGTCCTGGCCAGTCCTGATTCCTCTCTGGAAGTTTTTAGTTAATTGGTAACTTGCGTATTGTTCAGACATTTACCTCAATTTTTGTTCTTCTTCTTCTTCATCCACTTCCTCAGTTACTTTCTCTGGTGGTCTTTTTCTAACTTCCTGCGAGGGAATTGCTGCAGGTGGTTCTATCCTTATCGTCGGGTCCCATTCGCCAGGAGGCAGCACCGTCACCTAGAACCAACTTCTCACTCACACAGTCTTAATGACAATTTGATCACTTACAGCATCCAAAAATTCATCAACACCAGCCAAAATATGACTGCGATTTCTAGCTCTGTAAGCCACCTCGTGGAACACCTCATCCGACATCAAAGTGGCCATTGCTCTACCAATTTCATGGTAACCTAAGCAACACCCTGGTTACCACGATTTCAAATAACTGAACAAATTAAATTACCGAGTTGGGAGTTGGTGGGTCCAAGCAACAAAAAGAGGAACCTGGTGGGAACGGGCACTTCCGTTAAATCCCCCAAAACTTGAGCTTTGCTAAGCCTGATAAAGGCGGACACGGTTTTGTCCAGAAAATCCACTTCTCCTACCAGGATGTTACTGGCTTCGGCACCTGGAGGAATCTTTTTCATAAAGGCGAGATTGTGATGGTGCATATCGCCAGTTAACTCTGAACCGCTGTGATTTCTGCTAATTGAAACATTGCTGGCGCTTTTCAGCAGTCCTGGAATCTTGTCTTGCCCTAAATTTTGATATTTCTTTAAGTGTGTATGCAGAATGTTATCAGGAAAGTTGTAAAGCATTTACATGTATGTACAATGATTGTTCAGTGCTCTTTTGGGCTTAATATTATTAACTTCTTGGTGATGGTTTGGTGTGTTGTCAATCGCGAATCACAGAAGAGCAATGAACATTTTTTATGGTAAAGGAAACATAACAAACTACTCTAATACCATATGAAACAGAAAACATGCAATAAGTCAATAGCAAGTTCGTATCCACCAATCCATGCACAATTCAATTGCTGGGAAAATGTCTTTTGGATTTTTATATATTTCCATGTTATATGAAATACTTTTTTTTGAAACTAATTACTTTTTTGAAATAACACTGTTACTATATGCACTATACGGTCTCTAATAAACCCAAAAAAAAAAACTTAAAATAGTGACAATTACCCTGACCAGGAACACTGAGAAACTTTCCAAAATCCTGCGATTTAGCTGAGGAATGTTCGGAAAAACTGTGTTCCTCAACTGAAAAAGATATAAATTTTGCCTCTATTACTCACAAAATTGTTTTGAGATTTTCCTCACAAATATTTTCAGGGAAATTGACAGAATAGAAACAACATTTACAGAAGATGGTGCTGTAAAGACATGCTAAATTTGAAAAATCACATTTTAATTCAACTTGACTGTAATGGAGAATCTACCTTTAACTGGATGGCTCATAGTTAACCAAGTAGTAAATCCTTGGACGTGTTCCGTATATTCAGCTGCGATAAATCAGCATATTATTTAAATTTTTATAAAGTAGATTTAGTTTAGTATTGATTAGTAATCATGTTAATGTAGGGTTAGTGACAAAAATGATCCCACCACCAAATTAACAGTAGTGTATCTAACCTGATATTAGGCTACTTGAATCATTTTTGGCAAATTTGCCTTTAGTGGGGTATTTCTTTTTCTTAGGCGGTCTGCCTACACAAGTAAAACAACCTAAAATCCATTGGTTTTTAAAAACCCCACCCAGATAATTTTAAGATTGCTTTAGTTATAATACTTACTCTTTGAAGTGGAGTGATTCTTGCCTATTTCTTGTAACGACCTAATAAAAGGGAGTCCGTGCTTGTGACTTTGATGCTGGTGTCTGTGCCTTTTGAGCAAAGCTTCTTTGACCTTTTCTCGGTTTGCATATTCCAACCTGAATACACATAAATTAGACTTGAATTAGCCAAGGTTAAGGCTACAAACCGATTGTTATTGACCATATTATCAATAGCCAGATCCGCAATTTGCTCTATGGACGTAGCCTCCATGTCCAGGATAACTGACCCATTAAGGAGCAAACTTCTCAGCTCGAACAAGGAATGTAAGGAAAGTGTGGCTACGTGTGGTTTTGACCACCTGTTTCCACCTAAAAAGAAAATTTGAAATATTCTTGATGTTTACATTGAGTTGAAAATTATAACCTTCTTCTACATCTTCTTCAAACTTGATCCATCTGGCTGTTTCCTTCCATTCCATATCGTCACCATCGACGAACAGCTCTTCCATTTCAGAAAATAACGGATGACACTCGTGTTTTTCATCGTTTAGGTCTTCGCCCAAAATAAACTGGACCCTTTGGGATGGTGGAGTACCTAAAAAAAGTATAAATTAATTTTCTAGTATACCACAAAGTCGGAAAACTACAACAAACAATCAAATTTAGAACAAGTTTACTAGGACCGATGGATGATGATTTTATCTATGTCAACCATGCTGCGAATTGCATGCAAATGACTTCAGGAAGTAAAACGATAGTTAAAACATTTTAATAATCCATAAATTGAGCAATATTGTAACACATAATTAACTATTAAACAATTATTTGTGCTTACTGAACTGCAATTGCTGATCTGCATGACCTAAAGCTGCGGCATGCATGGATAATTGGTTAATTAGGAAAATCGCAGAAAAACTCACTAATATTATAAAAACCAAGCAATATCGTTAGCCATGAACTGAAATGGATGCAAAAACAATATTATTTAAATATAAAAAACCGCCTTTTTTCAATCACCAACATAGGGCTTTTAAATTTACCCGTTTAAACACAATTAACTATTTATAGAAGTGTCCGTGATAAACGAGATTCTATTATTTGTGTTCAGTGGCAAATCTATCGATCAAATCCCTTTAGAAAGGTCGTTTTACCTCTTTGCAGCTTGAAAATTCAAACCAAACATGCTCTAAAACATATAACATGCTTTTGAGGTTTTTTTTTTAGATGATTATTGTAAATCGAATTGAGGAAAATGATGAGAAGGGCAGACATAAGCTTACATGACTCCCCATCCTCACAAAAACTGGGTCCTCTTCTTCTGGATATAATAAATCCTAAAAACGTGCAAACTAGATATTCATGTGACGGGACATTTGTGATATGAAAAAGCTCTTAATCAGAGTGTTTTGATGAGAGAGAGAGACGTAAAAGCCGACATGGAAATATACTTTATTTTCTCTTGAGTATTATGTATGAAATGAAAAAATTGCTTCGTTAAGGGTATTTCCTTATTTAGTATCTATTTTAAGGCAAATTTACTTGAAAAATGGTTACCCAATGTAAATGTATAAAAAAAATACTCACTGGGTCTTTCATCTTCTGACGTAGACTTATTATCAACCGCCGAATTTCTATGGTGATGTTTCTTGTGTTTGTGCGAATGTCTTCTTTCTGTTGGAATATGAACACCAACAAAAACGCTATGAGCTCTATGACCTGAAAAAACACATGTACAGAGTGTTCCAACATAGATTTGTTATGCAAACTATAATTTTGACAGTTATTTCTTGCCTTTGTAGTATTCAAATAAATAAGAAAGTCAGGTCATAAAAGCGACCTAAAACTAATTTGACTCAAAATCACCTTAAAATGATCTTGATTAAATACTCCAGTGTTGCAAACCCTTAAATGATATAATTTCCTGAAAAGCGTTTTAAAAATGATAAACATATAAAATTTACTTAAACTGTATTGCTTTTCAGCATGTTCTAGAAATTTATAGAAAAAAACCAGAAAACAGCTTCACGTCATCTGATTTTGAGTCAAATTATATTATAGGTCTCTTTTTTTAGCATATCAAATGCCAGCTGGAAATACTCTTATTAAAATTACATGTTTATGCAGGGGATTAGCAGTCCTACAGTGTTGTTAACTTTGAAAATAATACCAAATATCACTAGAGTTATATACAGAGTTGATTTTTTAAATTAGCAATATTTCTAAACCAAATGATCATAAATTGAAATTCGAGAAAATGTATCAACTATTTCCTGTTTGTTCTGATTGCTTTTTCATGAAATTGAAATTTTGTACATAAAATGTTAGGAATACTAAATAATGTTACCTTCAAAGTCAGATTCGTCAAAAGGTTGTTTATGTTTCTCTGCCCTGGGGTCTTTTGATGCCACATCTTCGTGCGGCTCCATGTTTGAAAATCCTGCAAGAAATTCGCACTGTTCAAATCTAATTCATGTTATCAGAGCAAAATGTTGGAAAATGCAAGAAAAGCCTGCAAATCATTTGATTTAAATTTTTTGGGAGGAGACCTGATGAAGGTTCTAGTACAAATTAGTGTAAAACACTTGACAGTACACCTACTTTGTTGTCATTTTACTTAAGATTACAGTATTTAAAGCACTTGAAACCACTACAACTTATCATAATAATTACAATTATTACAAACTTACGTATAAACTTTTATAGTCGACAATAATTGTTAAATAGGAATTTTAATGTTACTTTACTTAAAACATCTGTAAAGAATATTGTACATTGAATTGAAACTTCGTCGCATATTATAGTCTAAAAATAATTCCGTATCTAAAATTTAAATTTAGAGAAACACTTTGAAACTTTTTTTAAATTATTTTGTCGCTGTTTAATTTTGTATTAATTACCACTGTTACTAAGTACGCTAAAAGTAACATTTCTTGTTCACACCACGTGATAATAAGAATCACATAATGTGGGTACTTCGTTTCCAATGTCAGGCCAGATATATCCGACAATATCCCAACCGAAGCGGTTTAGTTCAGTTTCCTACCTGATCTTACACGATTCCCAGCATTAATATCATACCCTCTTTGAATGTAATTGTTTCGTTAGCACGTTATCGTTTTTGACAAAGTCAACACTCAGGTAACGATTAGTTTGAATTTGTTTGTGAAAATTTACAGGTAGGCGCGAAAAATTAAGAAAATTGCTGTATAATAGATTTTTGGATAACAAACAGGACACCAGAATACTAAACATTCCAACCTATATAAAAATATAATTGGAAGTTCTACCATGACTTCTGAAAATAGATTTTCAAGTTCGTAGATTTTCATAACTAACCTAACCAAATACAGTTCATTTTAAATGGGACACCCTATATATTTTTGTAGTGTTAAATTAAAAAACAACGTAGAAATCGCTAAATTTGCGATTGCCCTAAAGGAGGCTCTTTAGGGCAAATATGCTCAATGCAATCCTGTAGAAAGTAAAATTTCCTACAACTTTTTTGATATTTCTGCAAATAACCGAGTTACGCTTGATTGAACTTGTTTAGGATTTTTACAGCACTTTCTTGTACTTTGACACAGTTTTTAGGGAATTAACTTCCTAAGGAGGCCCTTCAGGGTAAAAATGCCTTAATACTTTCCTTTTGCACACTTTTTGATATTCTTCAAATTTAACCCGGTTTTGACAATGACTTTTTTCGCTATGAGAGGAGTTCCAAATTGAGACACCCTGTACAGCTTACCTAACTAACGATCTTAACTTTTAAATGACACCTTAATCAAGCATAATTTCAGCAACCAAAATTGCCCTAATTATTCAATTTGAGGGAAATTGGCATGTTTGATGAGTTAGGCCAAATACGGTAAAGGTGAAGTGCAATATCAATTGGGCTACTCAGTATATTGTTTATACGCAAAAAAATTGATAAATATGAAGTAATTTAATAATGCAATGCTACTGATGTGAGTAATGCGCACTAAAACCGCAACTAAATTAAAAAAACGGTCAAGCCTTTGTCATTACAAGGTTGTCAATTTTTGTGTAGGTGAATGAGTTTTATGCACATGCACACCTAAAAGCTATAAATATTATATAATGACATATTAGATATCAATCTTAACAGTTCTACAGTATTTTGACAGATGTGTCATCTACAACATTTTGCTCTCATAATGATTTGTCAATTTCTCATTCAATTACTTGCAGTTTCCTAGTCCTAAATTGGAATGCAGTTTAATTTTACTGGACCGTTTCAGCAACAGATTGCCTTGCAAAATGTTCTGGGAATAGTTACGCTTCCAAGTAACAAAAGAGAATTAACATTAATAGAATTCTTACTTTGGTATTTTAGAGTAGGACTTATTATTTGCAACATGGTCGTTATGCTCTGTAGGACACAAATTGTTCATTTTAAATTCATCATGCTTTAGCACAAGATTTCAAAAATTGTAGTTTGTTTGATTCGAGGTAAATCAGGTCAGTGTCAAAAATATCGACAGTGAAAAATGACCTTTTAAAAAAGTTCGATGATGTGATACATACGTTATATTGTTTACGAATTATATGGTAATCAAGAAATAGAACTGTTAACAAATTAGGCTATTTAAATGCAATTTTTTTTTGACACACATTTTGAAGCTTTTGAAATAGCTAATACAGTCCAAAACAAGATCTTTTTCATATTCATTGCACTTTAATCAGTTTAAAGTATTTCCAGGTCATGGCTACACTTGTATCACAATATTCAAGGTTATTATGTGAAATAAAGACATTCTGACAATTAGATTTTTCCTAATAATATGTAAGTTTTATACCTAGCATTGTTTTTAGATTACTGATATTATTAAAATTATACAGATTTTAGAAATATTTTAAAATATATTTGATTTTACTTAATTTCAGGAATTTTTAATTGTGTAAGTAAGAGATGTTTAGCAATATTAGTAATTTTTAGTGACAGTAAATCTTTTGTACTTTAGTTGCACTTACCCACTTAGTCTGCACACTATTCTTTCAAGTGAAAAATTTATAATAAGCAATAAACTTGTTTACTCTTTTGTTTACCTCAATTAATATACAACAACAACAACCGCTTATGGTCAAAGCACAACTGATGGATTCTAATAGAATCCGAAATAAACAAAACCTCTGATAAAGTTTTTTCCTAAAGTTTTATTTACAAACGGTGGGGGTAACATGTGCGTTCGAGATGAAAATTATACGGTTTAGTCCATCAGCCCCAACGTGATAACGAAAGAAGAAAATTAAATAACGATACACATTAAACGTGCATTATATTTCGTTTGCAGATTATATATTCTGTAAATATTGTTTTTGTAGAATGTCTGGCAACAAAAACATTTTATCATCATCGGTTATCATTTTCTGCTACCAGTCCTCTCTAATATTTACCCAAACTATTATCATTAGTATTCTAGAGTTATTGTGGTCGTAAATTGTCTGCACCAATTGCAAAATACCACAACATAACTGTAAACTTTAATAAGATGCATATAAATAATTAATTTGTTGAACACTTTATGATAATAAAATATTTGTAGTTTGTAATTGGTCAATAAATTTGTAATTTTTAAAATAAAAAAAAAAAACATTTTTATGTATTAACATAAACCATTTGTTTTTGAGTATGATGCTTTCTTCAAATAATTTTGTGCTGTTTTAAGTGTTTAATGTGAACACTCAAAATTAAACAAACCAATTAAACGCGTTAATTGCCAATTTTTTTTCTATTTTGTTTGATTAGCCATTGAATCTGCTTGTCATTATTATTATAGTCTGCTCAATGAACTTGTACATGATGACCTTAACGCTCTTGTTTGCTTATCTGAAAAATAACTGGCCTACCTGGTGATTATAGACACAATTTTCGGCTTCAGTTAACTAAGTCATACTTGTTTGAATGCCCATTGAAGACTTTCAGTTTCCTCAATCTTTGAACTACTTTTCTTACCAATTTCACTACACAGTAACGCGGAGACATGTTCCAATTAAAGTGATTGATAAGTCAAATATTTGTAAACTGAGGAATAAAGGTGCAGAGAGACATGGCGGTCGCGAAGTATCTTCCGCCACGACTGTCCTGTATACCCTTCAGCTCTATTTCATTATGGGCCTATATTCACTTGGAGTTCAAAAAACACCCAAATTTTGTCCGAAATATATCCGTCTTTGTCATTCACCATTCTGATTCCTTGAAGCAGGAAGAGTTGCGTAATAGTCAATCCAAACCACTGTTGGGGGGGTAAATTGGAGAAAGCGAAACGAGAAGCGGGTGGAGTGGAATGGATATAACATGAGGAAAGCGTGTGCCAGTATATTGATTTGTGAATTGGCTGTAAAAGGGAGTTTTCGCTTTGATGTCTATTAGTTCAATGATATGTTAGAGAAAATACACAATAACTTACATGTATATTTACATTAAAAATTTTAACAATAAAAAAGTTTTTAAAATGAACACTTTATAATCAAAGTAGGACTGGAATTATACAGTTAAAACCAAGTCAGCCATGATCAAAAATTCAAAAGTGACATCTGTCAGTGTGTTTGTAGCGAATCTGACGTCATTTATGCGTGGTCAAGTCATTGGTCAAGCAGCTTTCAGCATGCTGCTTTTTTTGACCAATTACAAACTACACTTCACTTCAGTCAGACTGACACATGTCAAACCATCGAAGACAAATTAAAATTCACAGCCTACCCGTACTAAATGATTGAATCACCTTAAAGCTCTTCGTCTTCAGTATTAAACGTTTTATTTTCTATTCCCTTCTTTTTTTCGTTTGATTTATTTTTGTCGTTAGATTGAATGGCCCAGTGTTGCAATTCACCCGACGCGAACGTTCCATAAATGACAGCTCCAAACAAGTAAATTCCGGCAGAGATGTAGAAGACAATTTGCCACTCTAAAACCCTCTAAAACGTACACTATAAAAAGTAAAAGGTTTTTGTGAAAATGGTGAATTATTACCGGTGGTTTGGATACGATATAACCGGAGAGAATAGGACTGATAATCCCTGGTAATGTGGCAAATGTATTTCCAATACCCATTAGAACGCTGGCGTACTGAGGGGCAACATCTAAATGGTTCACACTGAAAAAATGTTTCATTTAATATAAGAACCTTTAAATGTCAGTAATTTCTCTAATAGTACACTTTAAAGTCAACTAAAAATCTTCACAGAACTATAATTACCGTACAATATGGTGACTAAAAAAAATGTACATATTTTTCATTTGTATTACCTGAATCCGGCCCATGCAAAAGCACCAAGTCCTACTGCCAAAGTTAAACAAAATACGGTACCAATTCGATCAGACCAAAAGGCTGCGCCCATCATAAACACAGTTTGAGCAATGAATCCGCTACAATTGAAGATTTTTCTCACTTGGGTGGTAGTTAAATACCCTTTTTCTCTTAACCAATCAGCCCATTGACCAGCAAACTGCATCATTACCGCCATCACCAAATATGGCAATCCTGACAAGAAGCCTGACTTTCCTAGTTCATAGTTATGGATATCTGTAATGTTTTTGGGTTGCTTAAAACGGTAAAAATTGAGGATATACACAAAACCTTTGAGATATTTGGGTAGTTGGGTGAGTAAAGTGTAGAAGCCCCAATTTTCACTAAAATGAGACACCACGATAGCCCAAACTGGGGCAGATGTTAAGATTGATTTCCATGGTACTTGCAATTTGGAAGACGATTGGTTTGTCTCTTTAAGAGAGTCTAAAATGTAGGTTAGTTCTTGTTTGGTGATTTTCTTGTCCATTTCTGGAGATTCAGCTACCAGAATAGTCCACAAAGCGTACCATATTAGTCCTAAAGTGCCTGAAAGAAGTTAATTTTTTCATCATGTTGCAATAATAAACAAAAATCAGTGCTCACCAAAAAAATAAAATATACTGGGCCATCCCAGAGCTTTGGCAAGATATGCACTGACTGGCATTGCAAACACTGTTCCGGCATAACTACCAGAAAAGGCGATAGTTGCTAGTTTACTTCTTTCTAAAGGTGGCGCCCATTTAGCCCACACAGCATGGATGCAGGGGTAAGTAACTCCCTATAAGTTCCAATTATGAATATATAAGAGGATTAGAATTAGGGAATTCTTACCTCAAAAATTCCTTCAATGACTCTCACAGCCAATAACAAATACACGCTAGAATAAGCCAGCCAAGGTGTGATCACAGTCAAAGCGGCCGTAACTGCCACCCCCGAACCAAAAATGGTTTTGCCGCCAAATCTGGTAGCCAAATAGCCACCGAGCAATTGTGTGGTGATGTAGCCGTAAAAGAACGAGCTGAGAATGTAACCTTGCATTTCGTTGTTCCAATCAAACTCAGGTCCCTATATTCAATTGGATTATAGTAACAACTAGAAAAGTGTTAAGGGGGATATTTACTAAAGTGATATTAGTGCCGTTAGGCAGGGTTTCACTCCTATCTTGCGTCATTGCCACTACGGCGATACTCAAATTCACTCGAAGGGAGTATACGTTGAAAAATCCGAAAAACGCCATGAGCGCCACCACGTAACGGCGCTTTTTCCAAAATTTCCAAACTGGAAATTCTTCATCAAGATCGGATTTTCTGAAAGAAACCAAAATTTTTTACCAACAAGATCTGTGTGTAAAATCATGATGATGATTTTCAGTGAATAACAAAACTTGTTACTTTCACTGTTGTATATCGTCAATGTTGGGCAGTTGATCGTCTTAACGAACATTCAGAGCACACTTTCGCTTATAAACACTCACCCTGTATCATCGTTGGTGCCATAAGACCTGGCAGATTTTCCATCCCCGGTCGAAACCATCGTGTAGTCGTATCGTCGCAAATTTTCTGCAATAGAATCACAAACAGCTGCTTAGTTGATGCTCGATCAACGATATTAAGGTGCAACGCGGAAATATTTTGCAATCTACATTCACCTGGGGCCATTGTTCGAGGTGGGTTACTCTCTTATCGTTGATATATTGTAATATAATTGAAATTCCAAGACTATGTAAGCACATTAGTAAACGACACACAGTCAATATTGTCAGGTAGCTGGTAGCTTTTTAAAATCAAGGGTACTTTTATGTGAACTATTTAAATAGTGGCTGGATGCGGAACATTTTTATGCAATAATAAACGTTTTGTGAAAAAATTAATAATCAAATTAAGCGAGACAGGCCTCAATGAAGTTATGAGTAAGGCTGAATTATTTTTTATTAACTTTTGGTCTTATATAATATTCTTTATTGTATTTACTCGGTGGTTAACTACTATTTATTTTTTTAACAGTATTAAATATTGTGAAATCAAGGCAATTATTTCTTTAAGAAGTTTTTGAAATAGGCCTACTAACTGCTTATTATAGATTATAATGGTGTAAATAGCTTTAACAAAATCAGGCTTAAAGGGGAAAATTTTTTGGAACAACAGATAAATTTTATAAAAATGCGGGTTAAAGTTAGCTAAATAGGCTTTATGTTGATTAGAGATGGTTTGCTCTGCAATACCTTGACATGACAGAGAAAGAAGATTGTTTTTTCTATTTAACCATTCTATGCAAAAGTAATTAGTAATGCTGTTAGATTAAACTTTAGTAAAGTCCCTCGGTTAGTCACGTGACAACTGAACTGAATAACCGAACGTACCACCAAAGATCTTTCAAGATGGCGGCATTTGTCATTTAACGTTTAATCTAATAGCGCTACAATCTACAAAAAGCAATTTTTAACAACAAAATACCTATTCTAAAATCTTAGCAGTGCATATAAATATTATTATCAAACGTTTTATAATTGTACAGAGTTTATGCAAATACAATTTCCTTGTTAAGACTTTTGTTGGCGAACACTCTTTGTTAAAAGAAGAAAAGTGAACTGTCAAAAGTCAAACCATTTCTCAACATAAACATAACCTCAACCTCTACTTATGTGAAGGACAGTTGGGCAGTAGGTGTTTTATGTTTTTCTTTTTTATATAAAACTTGAGTTAAATTAAGTGTTGTTGGCATAAATCAACTCAAAGAAGAACAATTACTTCCATTTTGTAAGGTAACTTAGATAAGTTATTCAAAATATTGGTTATTTTAGTGTTGTTTGTTTTTTTAAACTAGTGGCTGCATTTCTGGAGCACTGTGTTTACAGTTTTAAAAGCTGTAAATAATGCTATACTGAGTGTGAACTGTAACTACCATCATGGGGCTACTAACAGACCCCAGTAGTGACCAAAGTAAGATAGCAAAAATCTTATTGAAATACTATGGAAAACTCTGTGTCCTGCTATACATTGGGGGTGTGGTTTGGTTCTGTGCCCTGGCCTTACCAGCCTTCAATTCCAGTACCTATTTCTCTGAAAACGCCCTGTTGCCTGGTTTAGTGAAATCCATGTTCAAAGAGGATAGAGCTGCCACACAGTACTTACAAGAGCTTCAGGATGAAACCCTTAAACATGACAATTCCATTCCATATTCATGGCTTTTGGCTAAATTTAGACAAATTGGTTTAGATTCATACACCCACAACTTTACTTTATACTCGCCTTTAAACTCAAATGAGGTTTACTATGGTAAAAATGTGTATGGTATTCTTAGGGCTCCTAGAGCTTCAAGCACTGAAGCTTTAGTGTTGAGTGTCCCATATCGCCCTCCTGGTAGTATTCATTCCACCACCCTACCTTCAATTGCTATACAACTGGCTTTTGCCAAGTTTGCTGTTAAAGAAAAATATTGGGCTAAAGATATTATATTTCTGGTCACTGATCATGAACAACTAGGTATGCAGGCCTGGCTTGAAGCCTATCATAGAGTTACTTGTGGAAGTAGTGACGTTTTGGATCATGGCAAGTTAAAAGGACGCGCGGGAGCAATACAAGCTGCAATTAACCTTGAGCTTCACAGTGCCAAGATTGGCCAGATTGATATTAAAATTGAAGGTCTGAATGGTCAATTACCCAACTTGGATTTGTTCAATTTAGCAGGGAAAATTTGCATTAAAGAGGGGGTTTTTTACACATTCAAAGGAAAAATACCTCAATATCCTAAGTCTCATTACAAACAATGGCTGTACTATTTTAAAAACATGCTAAGAATGGTTTCTACTCAAGCTACAGGGATTCCAAATGGAAATCACGGTTTGTTTTTACGTTTTGGAATTCAAGCTTTAACTATGGAAGGTTTTGAACAAGGCAAGAGCAATTCAAGGAGTGGATTTCTAAGTATGGGGCGGGTGATTGAGGGAATTTTTCGGAGCATGAATAACTTACTGGAAAGATTCCATCAAAGCTTTTTCTTTTATATTTTACCATCATATGACAGGTACATTTCGATCGGATTGTATATGCCGGCTTTATGCATGATTGCAGCTACTTTAATAATAAAAGCTTGTGCTAAATGGTGCCAATTGCAAGAGGATCGTAAAGAGGGGGTAATCCAAGAGCAAAACTACACTAAAGTGATTTTATTATTTTTTTATTTACACGCTTTTGGTATTATAATGGCGTGCTTCCCTGAAATGGTAAACTCTTACAATTTGGGCGATCAATTTGAAGTCAGTGAGATTCTTCCTTGGGTATTAATTGGAATGTTGATTTTACTTTTGATCACTCCTTGGATAGTGGGGGTTGATCAGGAAACTTTCGATTTATTGTGTATTTTTGCGCTGTTAGAGCTAGGAACTGCGCTCATTTGTATATCAATGAACAACATATCTCTAGGGATATTTTGTAGCGTTATCAGCGCCCCTATCGCTTTGTTAGTTGATATCAATTTTAATAGATTTGTAAAAGGTTTTTCTTGGTTTCTAGTCCACCCCGGTATCGTTTTGTTTCTTGTAGTCTTTGTAAATACGTGCATAATGTTTCCTCAGGAAGCCCCCATAGAACTAATCTTAAAGGCATTGAATGCCACTAAACAAGCAGTAATTTATAGTGTTGTAGACTGGATGATTTATGGTAATTGGTTGTATGCTGTTGTCACTATCATATTTATACCTAATTGGTTGTGTTTTTGGTGTATTGCCGTTAATAGGCCTGTTATTAAAGGTTTGTGTCAAGTAAAGAAAAATAATTAGTAATTATGATGTAACAAAAAGCAATAAATTTGGTTAGTCTTTTATTTTCTTGACCCTAAACAGTTCTTTATTGTCAGATGTTTAGTAGGTGGCCAGAAGCTGGTGACACACTTTTCTTTATGAAGTGTAGCCTTGGAACTGCTCTATTTTTTATATTTTTAGTTAATTATTAATTATCAAGGCATGTAGGATAAAATGGAAGAACTTGTCACCAGCTCCTGGTCTATTAAAATGAATAAAAAACAGTATTGTCCCACCTAAGGAAAGCAGTCAATAATAAGCTTATTTTAGAGGGATTGAAAAAACAAATGGTATTTTTTTATTTACATCACACAAATGAGACTAGAATTTTTCAATTGTAACACTCAGAGTTATCCTGCCAGATTAAGCTTAATCTGATCTAAACAGTAATTTGACTGTTCCACTGATTCAGTATTTTCATAAGTTTTACCTAAAAAATAATTAGACCTTGCTTTGTTTTGTACTTCATATAAACACTCAAATATTGACCTAATTTTCTGCCTTCAGTACAAAATCGCTCTGCCTCTTTAATCACCCCTTTTTGCAACAATATCAAACCCAGATTGGCATGAACCACCCCCAAATGGGACTTGTCCTCTAAACTTTCCCCAATTGTTATTGCTTCCTTCAAGAATTTTTCTGCATTATCATAATCCTCTGCCCTGAAGCTTGTTATACCCAAATCATTTAGCAGCAACATGCTTTTTTCATTGTTTCCTATAATAGACACTCAAGGTAATGTAATATTAAAATTAAGTAACAGGGCAAAACCTTCAATTTCTGTACAAACTTTATAAGCCTCATTCAAATGAATTAAAGCTTTAGGTAAATTGTTCACATCCAACAAATACTGGGAATACCAATCATTTATCACCCCATACAATAGTCTGGCTTCTTCACTGTCTTTTGAATGGTGTCCAATTTGCTCTAAACACCAATTGTACCCTAAATCTGCCCTTTCAATGTTGGCCTGCAGTTGACAAATCCTGGCCAGTTTCAGGCTAATATGGATAACCTGAATAACACACCACAGCACTAAATTAATATTAAACTTTATGTAATTAAGTACCTTCAGATCATCTTGTGCCACACCATCACCCAGTAACATTTGTAACACACTAACAAACAATTTTTCAGCTTTGTCTAAGTTGTAAGTGTTAAAAGCCAGATTGGCCATTAGATCATAACAGTACAGAATGCCTTGATGGTTCTGTTGCTGTTGAGCAATTCTTTAAGAGTGTACAATTTAAGCTGATTGGTTTTTATAAAGAGTTCTAGTCACCTTAAAGCCAAATGTAGCATGCTTTCAGCCTTGTCAAATTCCTCACGTTGTGTACATAGAACTGCTCTCTTCAGAGTCATGATAAGCTCTGACTCTTTTTCCTCATCTTCCTTAGTGAATCCAAGCCATGTTAGGATGCTTAATGCAAAAGCCAAATGGGGAATTTGATGTAAAGGTAAGTACCTGGGCAGTTTACTACTAGGAATCCTGAAGACCCCTAGATTGGGTGACTTCAGCTTGGTCATGAAAGCTTTTTTAAATACATTCTTCTGAAGGGCATCACCAGAAGCGAATCTGAATTTAGTTCGAGGGAATTTACGCAAAATTTCGAGTAGTCTGGACATCTTTAACAATTAAATTGCATGATTTGTTTGAATCTATCACAATTTTACCACCAACACAACATATACACTAATATACAGTGAGGTTAGGGTTAGAAACAAAATGGTTGTCTTCTTTTTCATATCAAGAGAAATCTCAAAACCTCAATTTTTAACGTCTGTCACTTAATGTAAACAATAATAATTAATTGTATAAATTTTTGATTAAACTTTAAAATTTACGCAGTGGTATCAGTTTTATTCCTTTAAAGCAACAATGGAGTCTCGGGGTGAAACATCTGAATTGCAACAATTGGTGTCTAGTGACGCGGAAAATGACGACAGCACCATTCAGGAAGACACTACAGAGTCCAAAGTCGTATCACCTGTAAGGGGTGATAAAATAGTAATTTTATTAGGAGATATGTACGTTACGCCATTTTAACGAGTTTATTTAAGTTCTCGTCGTCAGGGAATACCAGCCATAGTTCAGTTACAAGGTCTTTAGGAAAGAGTCACACAGGATATGCTGTGGGTCCCAAAGTGGCTTTTGTTAATGAAAGAAAGCCTATCAGAGATGCTCCTAAAAGTAGCACTGCTAGGCCTAGAAATCCACACAAAGGTAGCTGGATGTTAATACTTATTGCACTTTTTGTGCTTGTTTTATTTAGGATTTATCTTTTTGTTTCTTTTTTTTTTGTTTTTTTTGCATGTTTAGAACCCCCTAAAACAGATATCCACCATCATTCTTTTATATCTCAAGTGCCAGATGTGCGCCACATGGAAAGAGCACTGCTGGGATTGTTGGCTGATTTCCATTCAGGCAAACTCAGGGCATTTGGTGGGGGCAACACAATGGAACAAATGACCAACATTAGGGAGCAACAAGAGAAGTTGGCAAAGCTTCATTTTGATTTGGCTGGTGCTGCCACTGTTCCTTCTTTATCTGAGGACAGTTTACAGTCTTCACAGAACACTATGAGTCAGTTGATACAGAGACTGGAACAGTTGAGTGTTTCTATTGAGGCACTACACAGCAATTCAACTAAATGATAGTTTTTAAGTTCTATTTATTATAAAGTTACAAACATTATTATTCAAGCTGTTTATTGATGAGTCATTATTATTTTTTCTCTGAAATTGAAAGTAGAATTTACCCAACATGATTAACTAGGGAGTTACACTTACTGATTTTGTTTTCAGCTGCATTACTTGCTGACACAAATGTTCTTTGTAGTTTTCCTTTCTTGGAATTGCGGTAATTTTTAGCTACATCCTTGGAGAGTTCAGAAATTCGAAGCATAACAGTAGCAGGGTAACTGAAAACAGTATTCACAAAAGAACGGAATTATTTCAGTGCAATTACCTGCAGCCCATGAATTCTATGTTTGTAAAAGTTCGAGCTAAAGCCACCAGATACTGTTCTGAAAAGCTGCCTTTATGGGCCTCCATAAAGGCTTTTCTTAGTTCCCAATGCTCTTCCGGCTCCGTATCGTCTTTGTATTTGTCTACGTTCCAGTCTGTAGAATGACTGTCCGTCATTTTTAACTAAAAAAAGTATCTTCTGTAGGTTGTACGTTGTAATGATTGTTTTAAGTAGGTTTACAAATATTTTAGTTGTTTTTGTTTATTTTTCTTTGACCCAAGCAGCTAAATAAGTGTAAAGTGAGGTTGGGCTGTCTTTTCTGTCAAAAGTCGTCTTTAAATACTGGTTTCCAAATGAATGTCAAGTTTCATTGGTTGAATGATCACGTGACTATGATGAGTTGTGGCCAATAGAAGCATTTGACTTTATTGGATTGGAAATATGAAGCAACTGAATTATAAATGCTTCAACTATTTTGAAGGCATACACTGATTCATAAATTAAGAAAACAATTACTGCTGAAAATTCCTTTATTCAAGTATACTCCCATCATCTATTAACGTTTGCCGATCTATTAAACCCAAAGCGACACAACAGGCTAGGGCTGCGCCTTGCTCTGCAAATCGTTTGTTTTTCTCCCTAAATACTTAACTCATATAAAACTTTGTTTTACAAGTGTTGTCTAGCCTACCAGTAAGTTGATGTATACTTTTTGCCCTCCAAAGTAGCAATGGCTCGAAAAAGCTTATCCTCATTGATAATTTGGTATGTTGGTACCTTAATTCTGTTACTACCGCAATAAGCAATTAGTTTGCTTTTAGGTAGTTCCGGATCTGTGTGGAAATTCACTCTAATAAAGGCACATTTCAGTTTGTAAACATC
Organism: Ips typographus; assembly: GCF_016097725.1. Classification (NCBI taxonomy): domain Eukaryota; kingdom Metazoa; phylum Arthropoda; class Insecta; order Coleoptera; family Curculionidae; genus Ips; species Ips typographus. Next base: position 6,913,737 of record NC_138430.1, on the reverse strand, counting down.
CTGATCATCAAAGTCCAACTTCCTTTTCTTACTGCAGGGATTTATAACATCTGGAGTTACTTCTCTTCTACCCAACATGCCTTTGGCTTGAAACTCTAGCTGCTTTTGTCTGCAGTAACTCGCCAAATTCCAAATAGAACTAGATGGACATTTAAGTTTGAGTACTGATTTTCTTGCTGTTGTGGTGAAAAAACTAACCAAATTTGTTCTAAAGTTTGACACTCTAAAAACCTTTTTCCTCTAGGCGTTTCCTGCAATTCTTTCAACATATTTTGCACACAATATTTTGTGTTGCTTGGTGAATTGTCATAATCCACTGCCAGTTTTAGGTAAGCTACAATAACCTCATCCAAATCTTTTAAACCATCCTGGCAGAATATGGAGCTGTTTCCTTCAGCTGCCCTGGCTACCATAACACTGCTTGCTCCACACGCATCCCTGAACTTTAGAATGTCTTTGTAATAATCTATTTCACGGGAACCCCCACTAAAAGTTTAATTTATTACAGTGTTAAATTATACCTCCACAGCTTACTTGGCTATAACAGGTATATTAACAGCTTGTGCAATGGCTGCTATAGTTTTGTTTCTATTTAAATGCTGGGGCCTTTCCACTTTAGTCCTACCATGAACTGCAATAGCAGAAATACCAGTAGACTCCAATTCTTTGACTAACTTTACTGTACTATCAACATCATCAAACACCCTAATTTTACAAGTGATTGGAATAGATATGTGGTCTACCAAAGTGGACAAAATCAATTTAGCCTTTTCAGGCTGGGTCAACAAAGCAGCACCCATACCACCTTTAAGAGAAAACTCTTTAGGGCATCCCATATTTATGTCTATACCAGCAACATCATTTTCACTACAACCATTCATTAAAATACAATTTTCCACCCATTACCAATACTTACATCATTTGAGCCACTTTTAAGGCTCGTTTAGCGTCACAAGTGCCTAACTGAACCACCACTCTATCTTTTTCAAGATTGCAAGTACGAAACACCACAGTCCCATCAGATTTGTCAATATAATCTACTGTACCAAGAGCCTCTAGGAAAGAACTAGTTGACACTTCGGCAGTTGGTTAATACGTGTGCCCTTACCGTTTACTCTCCTTACAGACTTGAGAAGTTTCCAATCTATAAGTTCTTCTGTGTAAACTATATCGGCCCCATACTGTAAGGCCAACAGGCGCATTGGAAGGGTGCCCACCCTTACCATTGGAGCTAAAATAACTTTATTGTCGTAGCTCAGTTTTGTGCGCTGTTTAGTCATTTTATCAAGCCTTAAAAAATCAGATTAAGTTTAGAAATTACAAATTTAAAATGTTTTAACAACAATCTCAAACCTCAGAAATGTGTGGTTAGATTAGAAGAGAAGATAAGAAGATCATGTGACATTATGCACATTTGCTTATAGACAGGTCACGAGGTTAACATCAAGATAAATTGACAAACGCCTCCCAAACCGTCAATGTCAACGTTTTAATGTAAAGTTTTCATGTATGATGTATTGTTTATATTCATTAATTCATCATCAACTTGTTTAATTTATTAAAAACAACGCAATTTATCAACTATAGTGTTCACTGTACAAAACTATCATACTACTTGTCCTAATGGTGATACAATTTGAGTGCTAAACGAATATGGACGACGACGTTCTTACAACTCTAAAAATTCTAATAATAGGTGAAAGTGGAGTAGGAAAATCAAGTTTACTTTTGAGATTCACAGAAGATAATTTCGACCCGGAGCAAACCCTTACCATAGGCGTAGATTTTAAGACGAAAAAAGTGAGTGTGGATGGCAACACAGTCAAGTTAGCAATATGGGACACTGCAGGACAGGAAAGGTTCAGAACCCTAACACCATCATACTACAGGTTCTTCTATAAATAGCATGAAAATTTAATATTTTAACTGAATACTTTTCCAGAGATGCCCAGGGAGCAATCCTAGTTTTTGATGTTAGTAGTGCCTCTACATTTGCCAGGCTTGAAACCTGGCTAGAGGAATTGGACACTTATTCCACAAAAAATAACATTGTAAAGATGATAGTGGGGAATAAAATTGATGTGGTAAGGCTGTTAATACTGGTAATTGATTTTGTGTGTTGAACTGTTGGTACAGGAACATAGGGAAGTGACTAGAGAGCAGGCAATGGCATTTGCAAGGAGACATCAAACTTTATACATAGAAGCCAGTGCAAAAACCAAACATGGGGTTCAGAGTGCTTTTGAGGAGTTGGTGCATAAAGTAAGTTCAATTTGTAACACAGATAATGGTTAATAACATGAATTGAAAATTCCAGATTATCCAAACACCTGGTCTTTGGGAATCTCTTTACAATTCTGATAATATTCATGTAGGGGACAGGGGATATTCAAACCATAGTGGATGCACATCTTATTGCAGCTTAACCTGATTTTTTTTTGTACTAGTCCTTAGGTGCTATGCTTTAATTTTTATTAATTGTATTGTATCTTGTATTGAGTGTTATTATATTGTTTAAAAAGAATTTGTAATTAAAGAATAATACAACCACATGTTTAATAAACTAATCTTTTATTCAAATACCATAACCTCTTCACTTCTCTCAAGAATCAACCACATAAAGTGTGGGTGTTTTTCATTTCAGTAAATCCAACACCACTTTGATTTACCCTAACCTTTTGGTAACCTATTCAAAACGTCCCTTTTTCTTTGTAGGAGTTTCATTTTGGTATCCTGTACTGTCTCCAGCTCAGGAGCATAGCAAACATGTAGAATACCTCCATAAAATGATCTAAAACAAACACTTATAGAATACAAAATCAAATCAAAGCTGTAGTGTAATTACCTGGTGTCCAGCAACCTTTTAGCTATGCGTGCGGACTGGATACGTTTATAAGAAACGTGATAACACTCTGTAAACAATTCGGTGGAGACATTCATTACATTCATAACATCCACAGTTTCACCATACTTGGAACATAACCTTTTCAGTTCTCTCCTCAAATTTATTTGAGGCACCCCATAAATGTACAAATGCGAAGATTCATTATTCACTGTGTAGACCTAAAATTGTTTTAACATGCGACTTTTCCAACACAATTTTGGAATGGTCTTACCTTAACAGCAGTTAGTTTCTTTCCTTGTCTGTAAGCTGGTCTGGTAGTACAATACTCTTGTTGTTTATGGTGTTTGAAAGTTTTACCTTCACTAGATTTGTTGGCATTCATTATTATGCTTTACTTTACGGATAATTAAATGTAACACTAACAAAGAATCAAATCTGAAATCTTTAGTACAATAAAAAACAAAAACAACCTAACCTCACTTTTATCTTCTTTGTTCTCATTTACGCAGGCGTGGCACTAACCACAAAACAAACAAAAAGAAGAAGAAATAAAAGATCTATACAGTCTAACCTCAATTCTGTTGCTTATGTTTACGGTCTGTGGGTCTGTGTCATAAAGCACAAATGGGATTAAATGCACTGCCGGCTTATTTAATAAACTTATTCAAAAAAGGGTGCAGAAACCTTAGTAGTAAATACCGATAACATGTACGATAATGTTGGTGTTACGCCCACCAGCCAAACGCAAATTAAAAATCGCACTTTTATGCCTGGTGTCACTGTTGGTTTTGTACTATTTTGGAGTGTTTCACCATCCGTTTGAACGTGATTTTTACACCGACTTTCACTACCCCTACGACGGCGACTTGGAGCCTTTAGTAATGCAACTGAAACACAACCAAACCCCCACCATACCCAAGATAAATGACTACAACTTTTACTACTATAAAAGTTGCGCCACTAAATGCAAAGATGTTGCTGAGCTGCGCTTGGTGTACATTGTCAAATCAGCCCCCAAGAATTTCGAGCGCCGATCAGCAATTCGCAGCTCTTGGGGTTTTCAGAGACGTTTCTCAGATGTGGAAATCCGCACTGTTTTTTTGGTGGGTTTGCACCAAAATGACGCTCAAATGCAAGTGTCTTTAAACCAGGAAAGCCAACAGTTTAATGACATTGTACAGGCTAATTATACAGACTCATATTTTAATAACACTTTAAAGACTATGTCTGGGTTTGAGTGGGCTGTTAAGTACTGCCCTAATGCTCGTTTTTATGTTTTTATTGATGATGACTACTATATTTCCACTAAAAACATATTGAGATTTATTCGTTTTCCTACAAATTATCCCCAGTATTTAACTGAACACCTGGGAAACTTGAATGACATGATTTTACACAGGAAACCCATGAAGGAAGAAAATTTTGATTTGGATGAGGATGTAAGGCTTTATGCTGGTTATGGCTTTCATTCTGCACCTCACAGGCATCATTTAAGCAAATGGTAATATATTGTAAACACCCAATACTCAATATAAATTATTTAACTTGATTTGTAGGTATGTTTCATTGGAGGACTATCCATACCACTTGTGGCCTCCTTACATTTCAGGTGGTACTTATGTTTTATCAAATGCAGCTTTAAAGGACATGTACTATGCCCATTTTTACACAAAACATTTTAGATTTGATGACATTTATGTAGGTATATTGGCTTTTAAAACAAAGATAGAACCTTTTCATTGTGAATATTTTCACTTTAATAAACAGCCTTACAGTAATTTTACCTTTAAATATGTGATTGCCTCTCATGGTTATGGCAATCCTAATGAAATGGTTAGAGTGTGGAATCAGCAAAAAAGTTTAGGGAATGCATAATAAGTATAACTGTAATAGTATTTTGACATGTACTAACAATATATAAATAATAATAAACAAACTGATCTGATTACTTTAAACTAAGGTATAAGTTTTTTTCTTCAGAATCATTAGAACCTATTTTTTTAATATCTTGCTGAATAAGCTGTAACAATATTTGGCTGCTCTCTAAAATCTACAACAAAACTTGCCACTAAAACTCTGTAAACTGATTTGTTAATCTCTCACCTTTTTAAAACCCATTTCACTCTCTCTAATTGTAGCATCGTAATTCTGGTACAAAGCACGGTTGTTCTGCAGACTCTCATTCAAAGTAGACATTTTCTCTTGCAAAATACATATGTTTTTATCTAACACTGACATCTCGGCCTCTTGCCTATGTACCACTTCTTGTAATTTATTTCTTTTCTTTTTTAAATCTTCCAAACCTGCAAGTTATTGTGTCTTGAATACTGTATTGCTTAAAGAGAGAAAATGTTCCTTTTAAGGGTAAAACTTACATTTTACTAGTTCCTGGTTGTATGTTTGTAATGCAGCACCGTGTTCGGACATGTTGAATATTTTAACTGCACTGTGTCCGTTTTACTAGTCGCATTGGTAAAGTTGATAAAATGGTTATAAAAAAAGGCAGAACAGTTGAATTAAAACCAAACGAAATTCCAATATTCAGAATATTCAGAAAAAACATGTTTATGTTTGCAGTTTTAAAATAAATTCTGTCAAATTATCCGTTAATTCGTTTTATTTCAGAATAGTAGCCTAAGGTAAGTACATCACGTGACTGTAATAGTATAGATTTGTCAGATGACATTTGTTAGCGCCCTCTATAGTAAGAGTAATGGGTCATTCGCCACTTACGGAATACACTTCGTGGAGGACAAACAATACGATGTAAATTACTTAATAAAAAAAATCTGTTTATATAATATTTTGATGTAGCATGTTCTATATCCTAAACTACAATACAAACAAATTGTAATTTGGTAGATGGCATAATTACCAGATAGTGCCAGCTAATACTGACCAACAGACAGTTCAAAAAAATTATGATCATCTAAATTTAAATCGATGATAATAATTTTTAAACAGCCTACCTTTTGAGCGGCCAATCCAAATTTCACTTTCTAGTGGATTATAAATGAACGTACTTATTTTTTATTCGGGCATATTAGGGGTGGTCCAGACATACCGAGCTCGAGGCGTCCTGGCCATCATAAACTTGTCAATTGTATCCATAACGTAGATCATCACAGCTACATAACCTACAATCTTTAAAGTTGCCCCACTTTTAGTCACTAAATCCAAAGGATAATGTTATAGCGTTTACCCCAGTCACAATACATCCTCTAGTGAGTATAACGATCAATAGAGTGGAACTGATAAGCAGTAGCAGCGCTACGATGGCACTGTTAACGCACTCCACCCAAATCCATGGAAAGTTGGATTTGTTGAATAGGCCACGCAAGTGGAAAGCTGTTAGGACGACCGCACTAACAAACGCGTAAATAGCAACGCCGCATAAAAACTGGGATTGAAAGTAATCACCCAATAGCGTTGTGAAAATCACCAGTGTTATGGTGATAGCCTGTATTAGATATTTTGTTATTGTTTACATTAATTAATTTCTAGAAACATACCGCTTGTAAGCCTTTTAATAAACCCGCGTAAGACCTTAGATAGTCTGTCCCTTCTTGGTACACTGCCTCCTGAAATCATTGATAAAATGGTAAATGTCATTAACACTCAGAAGATAAGACAAAAATAATACTGGATTTGTTACTAAAAGTGAACTGGTAATTTTTATATTTTCACTAAGGTTATTTATGTTAGTCATCATACAGATAACGCATTAGCTTTGTAAAAATTAATTTGCAAAAAAACTCACACTCATATTAGATGGTATACAGTTTCACAAACCGAGTACAAACGTAACTAATCTAGTTGCCGTAATAACATTCAATAATGTACCAGCTAATCTTATCTGCTAAAGGTGATAAGCAAAGTATAACCAGCGCCTTACGAATATACTAAGTTTTTATCGTTCAGACTGAAAAGTGCAGCAAACTAGCATGAGAAAAAGTGATTATAATTGTAGTTTCTTTTTGAATTTGCATGTAAATATTTACGAAAACAGGCTACAAATCACGCTGACAACATTATTAGAGTCGCTAGATATAATAACTAAATTCATCTTTTTCTATCTATTCACAAAATATGAGATTAATATTGATTTACGGTGGTAAATGTATGAACTTCAATTTGTCAAAAAACAATATGGCCGACAATCACGTCAACCGTTGTTATGAGGTCTGTTAGTAAAATGTCAATGTCACGTGACCATTCAACCAATAAAAGCCAACAATTTCCGATTTTCAGTTGGAAACCAGTTTGAAATTGCCTCTACGAACCAACCTCTAATCAAAAGTAATCAAGAATAAACAAAACAAAAAAAATGGTAGACGACAGTTCTCTGAATGTCAAAGTTATCAACCATAGAGGTATTAAACTTAATATTGTACTCTGAATACGTTGAGGTCAATGAGTTAAAGTGTCTAACAATACAACCTGTGGTGTGATAATGAGGCTGCACTTCTATATTTAAATCCCAAATTGAAAAATGGGTACACACACACAGCATAACTCAAATTGGGCTAATTTAATTTTTATTGGGTACTATCTCCCCTTTTAGGTGTGCTTTAACCAGTGGCGTAACAGATCCAAAATTTTCAGTCATACCTAATAAACTCCTTTGAAATCACATACAAAAATCTATGTATTTTACTATCTATTACTTCCTCAAGTTCGGGTAAAAATGGAACAACTCGTGTGTTTTTTGTTAATTAATTGATCTAAATCAGTTGGTACTCCACTGACATATTAGAACTGATGTAGTAATATACATATTAGTTTACCTCTTGTAAACCGTCTTCTCACTGTACCAGTACAACAGTGACTTTGGAGTTATGAACAAATTTAAAAAAGGTGTTTAAAAATGCGTGGATTAAATTGGATTATTGAAAAATTAAAGTGGTTCTTGCTGAATTCATTTTCAACGGATCGTTACTCAAAGTATTATTTTCGAATCAACTATACCAATAGTTTACTGCCAACCCATCAGTAGAGTTAATTAATAAGTCAAAATGGCGGACAACATTCAAAACATGATGTCCCACTTGGACGTGGGGGATAAAACTGTCAAAGGTTTGGACGTAACGGACGTGGGATCAACCATTCGGAAATTCATATGGCCGGACTATTTAGTGTTTTTAGCTATGCTACTTATTTGCATCGTTATCGGGATGTACTATGCGTTCCAGAAAAAATCACAGGACACGCAAGATTACTTGATGGGAGGCCGAAACATGGCCACCGTACCAGTTGCCATGTCGTTAATTGCCAGGTGCTAAAAATTAATAAATAAGAAAGAAAAATCACTAACCTGGAATTTTAGTTATATTAGCGGTATTTCTTTGCTGGGAATCCCCACTGAGGTTTACGTTTATGGTATCCAGTATGCCTATATTATTGGTGGATTTCTAGTGATGACTGTAGTAATGTCCAGGGTGTATTTGCCTGTTTTCCATGGGTTAAACTTAACTTCAACCTATGAGGTATTTTTAGCCTCAACTGTCAAATTTGCTACCATGAAGCTATAAAATATTTTTTTAGTATCACGAGAAACGGTTTGATAAAAGAGTGAGACTGTTTGGTTCCATTTTGTTTACAATTAGCTCGGTAAGTACAGTTTACTTAAGTCTTTTAAAATTATTCCTTAACTTGTAGATCACTTGGTTACCACTTGTGATATATGTGCCAGCTTTAGCGTTCAATCAAGGTACTTTTACCAATCCAATACATCAATTATTGACTTTTTTATTTTACAGTTACTGATATTAACGTTCACCTCATCACTCCTGTTGTTTGTCTAATTTGTATGTTTTACACCTCTATGGTAAGTAACAGTGTTGACGTAGAGCAAGCACTACAAGCAGCATGACAAATTCATATTTATCCCAGGGAGGTATAAAAGCTGTAGTCTGGACAGATGTAATCCAAATCATCCTTATGATTGCCGCTATTCTACTAATAGCAATTAAGGGCACTATGGACGTGGACGGTATCAAAAATGTCATTCAAAGGAATTTGGATAGTGGCCGCATAGAACCACCCAAGTATACTTAAACTTTAACGTTTAGTAGCAACTTCAAGTAAGGTATGATTTGCAGTTTTGACGTCAACCCATTGGCCAGGCATACAGTATGGTCTCTCATGATTGGTGGATTCGCCTACGTCATGCAAGCAGGGGCTGTTAATCAAAATATGGTTCAAAGATATCTAGCTTTGCCTACTTTGTCCTCAGCTAAATTGTATGATTAACTCTATACAGGGTGGTCCAGTTTTAAATGTCAATAATTCACCAATCCATAACCAATTAAAAAATAAGTTGACATTCATTATGTCTGAAAAGTGCTTCCTAAGGAAAATACAGTCCTTCAAATTTCTGTTTAAAAATCGTTTTTTTTGTCATAACTGTCAGACCGTTGGAGCAATATTGATCAAATTTGGAACAAGCACTTTATTACACGTTATTACGGTCAAAGACCCAAAACTAACCCAACCCAACTTAAAAATTGTCTTGGAAACGGAAAATTCACTTGAGAAATTTAAAAAATATTATTGTAGCCAGTTTTCATAGTTTCCAGGCAAACTAAAAGACTTTAGTTTTGAAAATTGAATTAGAAAAGATAAACATTTCAGAAGCTTAAAAATTGTGTTTGTAACCAATTTTCATGCAAATCGAGAGACTTTAATACTAAAAATTGACTTGTAGACATAAAAACTACTTTTTCAAGAATTTGTTACTGCAAATTCATACATTTAAACCTTAAAAATTGACTTGAGCCCCAAAATGTGACTGAACTAATGAAAAGTGACATCAGAAGCTTAAAATTTGCATTTGAAGTAAGTTTTCATAATTTGAAGACAAATTTCAATATTTTAGTCTTGAAAATAGTCTTAGATGCAGGACATTGACATTAGATTCATGAAAATTGTCTTGAAAACGAACTTTTCGTGCTTTTTACTTTGCTTTTCATTTTCTTCGAATTCTGGACTATTTTTAGTTCTTCAAAACTGCTTTCAGCTTGGAAAATCGAGTTTCAAGACTATCTTCACCAATTTATTGACATAGCAAACTTAAAAAACAATTTTTACATTCTTCATAGACTTAAAATAGCATTCCAAGCTTTGTCACTATTAAATCGACTTCTATACACCTCAGTGCTAAAAATTCGGGTATTTCTTATTAAACTAGACTGTTTTTAGTGTTTTAAGGCTGTTTTCAGTGCCTCAAATCGAGTTTCAAGACTATCTTTACAAAGTTTTTGACTTATCAGGCCTAAAAGCCAGTGTGTCCACTGACCATAGTCAGTGGACACTTGGAATGGACACATTTCAAGCTTCTTCACTATTAAATTGACTTCTACACTCATAGGTGCAATAAATTGTAGCACCTCTAAGAAATTCAGACTGTTTTCAGTGCTTTTTGAGACTGAAAAATCGAGTTTAAGACTATTTCCAAAAGTGAAGTTTCTTCAGTAATAAAAGTAAAAAATGTTGGTACCAAATGCTACAATAATAGTATTGAGAACTAATTTTTAGAAATAAAATAGTCCGAAAATTTAATTTACTTCTAGACTTGTTGTCCAGTCCAGAAAATTGAGTTGTACACCAATTAAAGTCTTGAAAATATACTATTGGACTCTCTTTTGTCCTAGTAAGGTCCGTACTAGCATTAAAAGTCAACTTTTATACTATTTTTAGTATTACAAAATGAGTTTCATGCACAATACAATCTTTGGAGGACTGTATCTTCCTTAGGAAACGTTTTTCAGAAAAATTACATAATGCAAGTCAACTTATTTTTTGATTAGCTATCAAATGGTGAATTATTGACACTTAAAACTGGACCACCCTGTTTATACAAATTTTCTGTTTTAATTAAAACCCTATTTAAGCGCATTATGGGTGTTTTTTGGAGGGATAGCATTGATCATATCCCTGTGTGCCTACTTGGGACTTCTGATTTACGCAACTTTTCACAAGTGTGACCCTCTTACCACTATGGTGAGTCAATAAAAGTTGAGCCATTTTTTTTAAAATAATATTGACATTTCAGTTGGCTAAAGAAAAAGATCAACTTTTGCCTTTGCTGGTTATGACAGTTTTAGGGAGTACCCCCGGTTTGCCTGGAGTTTGTTTGGCTGGCAATTTCAGTGCTGCCTTAAGGTAACCTCCTCTAGTTATATCAAGTACTTAATAAAGTTTTGAGTCTAGTTCCCTGTCTACTGCTTTAAACTCCATGTCAGCGGTGGTGTTAGAGGATTTTTGCAAGCCTTTTTTCCCACGGGAGTTGTCTAAACGGGAAGCAAACTTATTGATGAAGTTAACGGTATTGGTTTTTGGGGCTATTTGCGTTGGTTTGGTTTTTGTAGTGGAGAAACTAGGGGCAGTACTCCAGGTTAGTGTTTCTTGGATTGTTTTTTCTTTTTTTTGAATTTTCTTATAGTTGTCTATGAGTATCGGAGCCATAGCTAGCGGTCCATCACTTGGAATCTTCACTATGGGGATGTTAATCCCCCAAATCAACTCTTCAGTAAGTCACTCTGAAATAGTTTTAAACAAGCAGTTAAATTGAAGGTTTAGGGCGCTCTGTATGGAGGAATTTGCTCATTAACCTTCATGAGTTGGTTCTGTCTTAGAACCCAAACTCTAATAGCTTCAGGGGACTTAACTTTCCCACAAAAACCGGTCACTACAGAGGGTTGCCACTATACTTTCACTCCAAAACACAGTCCAAACATCCACTTTGACCCGTCCGTTAATGTAACCGACGTCACACATACTGAGTATTCACACATGACATTAAAACACAAAAATCTGTTATATAATTTGTTTTTCCAGTGAACAGTTTATGATTTACCGACTGTCTTACTTGTGGTACACCCTAATGGGGAGCGCAGTAGCAATACTTGTGGGTGTTCTAGTGACTTGGTTTACTAAACCAAACGATCCAGCTGACGTTGATCTTAAATTGTTGGCGCCGTTTATTAGGAAATGGGTGAAACCCCGGGAATTTGAGAATGAAATGGCTGGGGAAGCGGTCATTCTGGCCTATCAACCCACACCCGTATGTTTAAATGAACAATCCAGAAAATCAGTCATTTCACAGTTTTGTTACAGGGTCAGATTGAAAACAGGCGGATAACTGAAAAAACTCCTGTAAAGTGACAATTAAAGCTCATTAAAATTTAATTTGATTTATTGTCTTCAAAAATCAACTTTTAGCTACTTTGGCATCTTTCTCAATGCCAAGTAGCTTTTCACCCACTCCTAAGAAATACACTCCCTGCACTATTGCGTAAAGTGGGGCAATAACAATTATTCGACATGCGCCTCCTTTGAAAAAGGCTCGCACACCTTCATTTTTGTAAATATCCCTAAAACGCACATATTTTGGTTAACTACAATTTTTTCGCTAAACATACCTAAATGCATCAAAAACGTTGGCGTATGTCTTATCACCACTGGCCGATTTGGTGACTGATTGAATTCGAGTTTTCATGACGTCAAATGGTGTCACTACAAAAGCACTGAAGGCACCAGCCATTAAACCGGATAGAAAAGACCAGTAAAATTTTGCATCACCTGAAATATCCATTTTTCTGTCTTTTTTGTCTTTTTTTTGTAAAACCAACCTGATCCGTCAGTTTTTCGAGGTCCTCGAGCGTCCAAAGTGGCAAACAACGGAAAGTACACCACGCAAAAGGGAATATCTCTAGCCCAAGTGGCTACCAAACCCTTAAACAACCCCCTAATTCCACGCTCCTTAACTATATGGGTGGCGATTTTAGTGGCTGAAATCTTAATAGGAACATTCGCCCTTCCCGCTTTAAGAATCAGAAAACAAATAAATATCAAACACTAGTCACCAGTTATTAAAAACCTACTCGATTTAGCTTCTAATGCGGCCACTCTGCCAGCATCCTGAAGCTGTATCTTGAGTAATTCCATGGGGGCTGTCACAAATACGTGAACCACCCCAGTGAGGGCTGCAGCTGCAGTTTGACGGAATGCTGATAACTTACTACAAATTACAGAGAATTGTAATTTAAATGTTGTACAAACTGAATGAGGTTACTTGTGTTTGTCTTTTAAACTAAACCTAAAAAAGTCATTAAAAGCCAATTTAACAGCTTTTTCAGGTGTTACTAAAAGTATTAAAACTCCAGATCCCCGATACATGCCGCGTAAACCTTCAGCTGTGTAGATTTTCTTAAAAGCGTCCACACTGTAAATTTTGAGGTGTGCACAAGTTTATTAAGGTTTTAACAGGAGGGCTTACATACTGTTGTACATTTTTTGCCCATCAGGCCCTGTGGATTGTTTTTGCAACCTGGTTTTAACTAAGTCAAGTGGAAATGTGCAGGCTACCCCTACTATGCCGGCTATACCACCGTTAAGTACCTTGGGAAGTAACCTTTAAAATCATTGATGAAAGTAGAATGTTAAACCCATAAATACTTACGTAAATTTAGTTTGTTTTTCTGCCATTACAACTGTTTAAATCAACAAAATCACTGTCAGATATTTGACAAGCATGGACATAAAAAAACTCCAAATAGAAAACAGTGTGTTTTATTAATTATAAATCATAAAGTTACTACATACCAAGTGAGTTAAATAGCAATAAAAATTAGTTAATTTAATTGTAACATATAAGTCACAGCGACTAGTTCAATCTGTAGGGTTCTGGACCACGATTAAAATAAACTCCTTGTCTGGGGCCACCATAATTTCATGTTTTTTGGACCGGATTCGAAGAAATGTTAAATCGTTGGAAGGATCCAAGTCCCGTACAACGCTACGGGCTTTATCGGCCAACGAACTAATGAGTCCGGCGTACTGGACGGTGGTGGTATTATCCAGGGTGGATTTGACCGGAATACCTTCCGAATTCACCACAATGGTACCCACCACTCCCTTATGGGACTGGATTCGTTTCATGGTTTCTTCTACTTCGTTAGACATTTTGGTTGAGTTTCTTTAGACGATTTTACTTAAAAGATCTTTAATAATTTGATTTAAATCACTCAAAACATGCAAAGTAGAAATATGTGACAGGACAACCCCACAACACCTAAATGAAAATACAAACACAAGAAAAACAGCTGATAAATGTCAAATGTCAAACTCTAGTAAATGGTGTAACCTAACCTAACTTTTAACAGTCTCTGGTTATGACTATGGCAATAGCACAGCACGTTCATTCATACGTATCCGCTTCATAAGATTTATCGATCTTACAGATTAATAAAAGATTTAGCGCGTATTAATTACACAAATAAACGCGGATATGTAAATGCCTAATCTTTGTTATATATTTATAGAAAATGCAATATTTGATACTTTGTCACACTTGATTGTAGATTGTCAGGCTGATCGAATTACCTTCAAAGTTCCGGGAATGACGGAAAAACAAACCCAGTTCAAGTAAGTTAATATTTTCTTTACTATATCTACAAACTCAGTTATTTTTTTTAAGCTTGTTGCATAAAATTATTAATGGAGGAATATCCGGAGTGATCGGAATCGCATGCACTTTTCCCATGGATTTAGTCAAAACGAGAATCCAGAAACAACAGGTCGGTCCCGATGGATCTAAAATGTACACTGGCATGTAAGACACGTTGATTTGTACTGTTCGTTTCTCTAAATTAGTGTACAAGAACAGAATTGATGCTCTAAAGAAAATTGTACAAACAGAAGGTATGCGTGGCCTTTATAGAGGTTCCGCAGTAATGGTGCTGCTAATCACCCCCAGGGACGCAGTCAGATTTTCTGCCAATGACTACTTTCGGTTCTATCTTAAAGACAAAACCACCAAGTGAGTTTCCTGTTCTTTATGAACGAAATCTAAGCGTAGTTTTCAGCACTTTGAGTTTATCCCGCCAAGCTTTAGCTGGAGCCCTAACTGGATTGGTTCAGCTGATAGTCACAGTCCCCATGGAGTTACTTAAAATTCAACTTCAGGACGCAGGACGTGTGGCTGCCATGGAAACCATTAAAAGTACCCACAACCTAACTATTCAACTTAAAATATCCAAAAAAAATTTATACAGCTGGAAAACTGACAATAACACAAATATCAGCAAGTAAAGTCACCATGGACCTGATTCGGTCCAAAGGAATTAAGGGACTGTACACGGGAATCGTACCCACGTTGTGCAGGGACGTCCCTTTTTGTACAGTTTACTTTCCATTTTTTGCCATTTTGGATTCGTACGGGCCCAGGAAAGCGGACGGTTCAGGTAAAACACGGTGTGGGTTGGCCAGACTGTTTCCATTAACGTCACTCATCAAGTTGTACAGGTGAGGCAACATTCTTCTGGAACTTTTGTTCCGCACTAGTGGCGGCCTCGTTCAGTGCCGTGATGGTGACGCCCTCTGACGTGATGAAAACGCGCATACAAACCGTCACCAAAGGGGCCGAAGGGGATAAAGTGTATACGGGCGTTTATGATGCTTTCAAGTGAGGGTCAGTAATGTTGCCAAAAAGTCTGATTTATTGCGATGATTTGCACAGGGATATACTGAAACACGAAGGTCCTACAGCGTTTTTCAAAGGTGGAGTTTGTCGGATTATGGTGTTGGCACCACTGTACGCTATTATTTCGGCGGTTTACCATATAGGAATTGCAGAAAAACTGCTAGGAGTAGATAAATGATACACTAGTAGCAGCTAAGGATTAATTAAAGCATATAGTTTACTCTGCGTGGGCTTTTTTATTGTTTTTAAAACTTTAAACTAAATTTATAAAAGAATTTTTAGGTTAGGTACAAGACTACACAAGTGGTTCCCCACTTTACCCCCTGTTATTTAACATGAACATCAAGCAGTAAATAAAATAATAAGATTACTTACAGTCAGACAGT
The DNA here is from genome assembly GCF_016097725.1 of Ips typographus. Taxonomy (NCBI): domain Eukaryota; kingdom Metazoa; phylum Arthropoda; class Insecta; order Coleoptera; family Curculionidae; genus Ips; species Ips typographus. Next base: position 6,898,022 of record NC_138430.1, on the reverse strand, counting down.
TCATTAGTATAATGCAGGAAAATCAGTAGAATGATACAATAATTAGCACTAAAACACTGGCTTTAGTAGTTTTTCAGTTACAGAACTCACAAGTCACAAACTCCTGACTCAAAACTTTAAAAAAGCATTTTTCAGCTGGTAAGCTTAATCATCTGACACCGTGTATCCTATACCATAATATTCCACGTGATCAACATAAAAGGATTGTGGGATGTCAAATACATTTTTGAAAATACTTTTCTCTCTCTAGACGATTTCTACACAATTCAGACAGAGACGGGTACATATCTGTGACAGTTTAAACGTCATAACAAACTACTGTCACTGATATGGCGGCATTTTTAATCTCTTTATAAAGTCGACTAAAAAAATTTTCTGTTTCTACCCGCACATTAAACGTTTTAACAACGTTTAAGCCGAATATAAACAATAAACAACATTCACTTCAATTTTGCATGATAAACTAATCTAACTTGCCGGTTTTCACACCGCACATTGGAATGTGTACGTGATCTAGCGGTGATCGATCGAAACAACTTAACCTCACAACCTCGCTGTCAGATTAGCCCAGGGATCAGGCGATTTGGCGACTGCAAATTCGTGTGGGTCAATGGTCATCAAGAATTCGTCATTATTTCACTATATAAACCGGAAATATTATCAGATAACCGCAAATTAGTGTAACAGGGTTTTCAGTTGTTGTCACCGGCTGATTGTCCACGTAAGTGTTGCGTTTGTTTATACTACTTTCTCTTGGTTGTATTAAGTGGTAAATCAACTCTTTTGAAGTAGTTTAGGGGCTGTTAGCATTGCTCTAATTGCTCAACAGGGTGAATCACCCATTTGCAATGTTTTTAGAGTTTAGTGCAATGCTTTGGCAGTGACCAAAATGCTTTAACTCACTTTCTACATATGTGTGTCAAATACTGAAAATTAAGGTTCACAAGTGAATACCTACAATTCTTCAATTCAAGTCTATTAGGTAAAGTTTGTATTTAGGCTTACTTTGTTACGTTTAAATTAAAAGTAACAACTTGAATGCTGGATATTATATAATTGTATTGTGAATTGGCCAGTAACCAGATTTGTAAGTGTGTTACTTAAATACAAAGTAAAACAATGTGGCCTTTTAGAATCAACTACCCAAACTTGAGATAACTGGGGATTAATGCATTAAAGAAGTAAAATTTAAATTAGTGCGACCTATCATTGACTTTTTCATCAAAAGACAATTTGTTGAATTCGATTGGTCAGACAGGCACCAGACACTCCTTGGTAAATTGCAATTCAAGTTTAACCTTGATTTTTTTATTAATTAGTGCATTTCCAATAATTTCCCTTCAATCAAGGTTAAAGTTTAACTTCTAGCATTATTTATAAGTAGGATTAGTGCATAAACTATTGTATTGTCCTGTTTCAGGCTGGCACTAACTTATTGCTAATAGAAAACAATATTAGTACTAATTTATTGTTTTGTAAATAAAAATTGTGTGTGTGACACAAGTAAAAGATTAAATTTAATTTATTTGAAGAGACAGTAACAGTACAAACATATTTTTTTGCTGATGATATCTAAAGCTTCAAAGTCTTTTTAGACAATATTGTGATAATACAGCTATAAAATATTGTATTGTCTACAACTAGAATTGTTGATAATTAAGCTTTTAGTAGAATTAAACAGATTTAGATGTGTTTTAGTTACTTTACATTAGTTAAGAGTGGAACTGCAACACATAGATGATTCTGAGACAAGGCTAGGTTAAGGTTAATATCACTTATTAATGTATACAAATTTTTGAAGCCCCTGGGGAAGCCCTATGAAATGTTTTTGTTTGTCTCAGCACTCTCTCTGTAATAAATTCATTAACAAATCTCGTTTTAACATGGTTTTTCCCCCTAACCAGCCAGATTGATCAGGAAATTAGTCTGTCAGGCCACTATTAAAGTTCATTACACAAACACTCTCATTATTGTCGGGATGTCGTCTAGTTTGACTCGCCCGGCTTTAAGGCCCTTAATCCTCGGGCCGCGCACTCCCCCACCCTCCCAAAACCGTATTGATAAATTAATCCGATCGCATTCAATCACTGAGTTGTTTTCCCGGGGACCGAAATTAAAAATAACCCCCGGGATCCGATTTTAATGAAATTATATGCGTAGTGAGAAAGTTTGTTTAGAGATTAACCGGCGGCTAAGCATAGCCCCCCGGCCAAATCCTTGGATGATAGATCATTGCCATTAAACGGTTATTAAGTTTGTGTTAGGTTTTCGGGGCCTATGAATTATGCATAAGACAAGGGACTTGGGTCTTGTCCGCTTTTTACCAACACGTGTATGCTGGTTTCTATGATCGTTACGGAGTTTATATTAAAAATAAAAAAACTATTTCAGTAAATTTCAGGTCATTTATTACCAAAAAAAAAAAAACGTTTTTACGTAACTGTCAAAAGCACATAGATGGAACAAAAATCGATCAATCATGTGACGTACTTAATAAGCATTAGGAATTGTAATAATAATGCCATTATTAATGATGAGCAATAAAACTGCTTAATTACTAAAACATGGATAATTTGTGACATTTTCGCTTTCAGTGTTTGCCCGACTGTGTGTGCTAAAAGGTGTTAATTATTTTTTTAATTAGGTAATGATAAGTGTGTGTATTGAAAGCCTTATTAGTGTCCACTAAATTGAATATTAAAATTTATAACAGTGCGATACATTTTTGACATCTACACAATAATTACATTCAGTTTTGTTTACACTAATCATTTGTTAACAAATCAATTTCACGGTATGTTAGACGATAATCCAGGCTTTGAACTAAAGTTGAAATTATTTTTTTTAGGCCCTGAAGAAGCTGCACGATGCCGCCAAGTCCAAGGGAAAAACAACAGTTGCCCTCATTGCCCACGGGCCCTTTAGAGGAGACCGACGACATCGTTACCGATAAGATCCCCGACAACACCTACGTTCCCGATGATCGTCCTTTACAAGTCGTTTGGAAGAATGTCATTGTCTTTGTCGTTATCCACCTGATTGCCGCCTACGGTCTCTTTTTGGCCATCTTTGAAGCTAAATGGCAAACCACTTTCTATGGTACGTTTTAAGTGAAAAATAAAAAATTTCCGGGGGGTTTATTGACACCCAATTTCAAAAGAATTTTTCATACATTTGCAGGTAACCAGTAATTTATTAAGAATCGAAAATATAACGTTTCGTTGGTTTAAAAATAGTTCAGTAACTTGGTCTATTTGCATTTAGACAATGCTCTAGAAAGGTTAATGTATAACTGTGGATCATTTGAAGTTTTTCGTACAAATTCAACATTTACAACTACAGCAAAATTTTCAATTTTTTTTTGCAAATTTGCTGCTACAAAATTCTTGAATTTCAATCCAATGCATTTGATAATTAAGATAATTTTAGACCATTCTTATGTTATATCATGAGCTTGGTTGATATTTCGGGACATGTTTGGGGGTTTTTAAATTTTTGGTCTGCAAAAGAAATTACGGGGTGTTTTCGAAAAAGTCGATCTTTTATGGGGTACGTTTACAACAAAAATGCTTTTATTAATCAACAGCTTAGGTCCCTAGTTTAATTTTTAAGTCTGTTTATTAAAATTATCCTTAGCATTCCTGCACTACAAGGTAACGTATAAGAACGTGTAAGCTTTCGGTAATTATTGTCCTGTAACCCCATTAAGTTTGTCCCATTCTGCACAACACTAAGAAAAGGTTTTATTAACTTCCGATTTTACAATCAGTAAACATTAAGTGTTGTTTTATCTCTTTAAAATTAGTCGTGGTGTTTCCGAGATACAGAGTAATTTATTAAAAAGTATAACTGTTTAGAAAACCTCCTTTTGTAGACTAAAAGTTTAAAAACCCCCAAACATGTCCCGAAAAATGAAATCTTCTATAATTATCTTCAAATGCACGGTGTTTTAAAACTTTTTTTCTTCATTAAACTATACTGCACTTCTAAGACAATGTTCAAGGTGGTATTAATTATTTGTCTCTCTCTCTTGTAGGGTTTTTGTTGTATCAGTTAGGTGCGTTCGGAATAACCGGTGGTGCTCATCGACTTTGGGCTCACCGAGCCTACAAAGCAAAATGGCCGCTCAAGTTGATTTTGGTGCTCTGTCAAACTTTGGCTCACCAGGTATTTTATTTTTTTGGTGAATAACCTGTTTGAGAATAAAATAATTTATAAATGTTAGAATTCCGTGATCGAATGGTCCAGGGACCATCGTGTGCACCACAAATTCCAGGAAACCGACGCTGATCCGCATAACGCTAAGCGCGGTTTCTTTTTCTCGCACATGGGTTGGTTGATGTGCAAAAAACACGACGAAGTCAAGCGAAAGGGCAAAGGTATCGATCTTTCTGACTTGTACGCTGAACCACTGTTGAGGTAAGTGGTTCTGAAAGGGTTATGGAATGAGATCAGGACTGGTGGGGTGATAGATTGCAGCACAAATACTTCCTGTTTCTGATGCCGTTTGTGTGCTTCGTTTTTCCTACGGTGATTCCGATGGTTTTCTGGAACGAAACCTTTAAAAATGCTTACTGCCTGAACATCCTCAGATATGTCCTCTGCCTGCACGCCACCTGGTTGGTCAACTCGGCCGCTCATATGTGGGGTTCCAAACCGTATGACAAGTAAGTGTCAATTAATAAAAATGTTTTGGTGTGATAGTTTAACTCTTATAATTACAGGCACATCAACCCAACAGAAAACCGTTTTGTCTCGTTCTTCGCGATTGGCGAAGGGTGGCATAACTACCATCACACCTTCCCTTGGGACTATAAGGCAGCAGAGTTCGGTCGCATCAATCTCTCCCTGAAGGTGATCAATTTGTTCTCGAAAATCGGTTGGGCTTACGATTTGAAAACCGTGTCGCCCGAAATGATCAAAAAACGCGTCGTACGAACCGGGGATGGCAGCCACGAGATTTGGGGTTGGGGGGATCGTGACCAAACCAAACAGGACTACGACTCCGCCGTGATTTTGAACAAAAAATCCGATTAAATTGGCTGACTTTGCACATCTTCAGTTTACAGGCGTTTCAAGCCTGTATTTACAGTTTACGTAATTTATTCTTGTTAATGTCTTAAGTGTTAGTTGATCAAAGATTTATCAGGCCAGAGAAAGCCGCGCCAAAACTTGGTTATTCTTGGTATTCATGGACTCAAAAATATATTTTTCTAAAGTCAACTCATTTTGGGTAGTAAAAGTTGATTTTTATGTTGTAACATTTCCAAGCTTACCCATAATATTACAATTTAATAATAAAGTATTATCTAGTAGTCAAATGTAGTGACGCTATTGCTTGTACTTATTCCAGGAATTTTGTAGTTTAGCAATTCATTTAGATACATTTTGGATATGTAATAGGTTACTGCACTGTTTACCGCTTTTTGAAGTAAATTAATGTCGTGTAACTTAGTGGAGTTAGTTTCATTTTATTTCCTTCTTCTTCTTCATGTGCCCTATCCGCTGCGGACGTTGGCTATTATCATGGCAATTCGGATCTTGTTCGCGGCGCTTCTGAATAGCTGAACAGTCGTGAGTCCGAACCACTGTCGCAAGTTGTGGAGCCACGAGTGCCTTCTCCTACCAGGACCTCGTTTGCTATCCACCCTACCCTGGATCACTAGCTGCAGCAGGCGGTATTTTTCGTGTCTCATTATATGCCCTAGGTATTCGAGCTTCCGTCGTTTAATTGTGAAGACAATTTCTTTTTCTTTTCCGATTCTCCGTATGACTTCTATGTTGGTAATGTGGTCGGTCCAAGGTATTCGGAGAATGCGTCGATACGTCCACATCTCAAATGCCTCCAGTCTTTTCATCAATGCTTCGGTCAGTGTCCACGCCTCCGCACCATACAGCAAGACAGAGAAGACATAGCACTTGACTAGTCTTATTTTTAAGGAGAGCGATAAGTCCCTGCTTGTGAACATGCTTCTCATGCTGTTGAATGACGCTCTAGCTTTCTCTATTCTTGATCGGATCTCTGTGGATTGATCCCATTTTGCATTTACTGTCGTGCCAAGGTAAGCATATGAATCTACATGATTGATAATTTGGTTGTTTAACATTAGTTGTTGAGGCGGTTGCTGGCTTTTGCTTATTAACATCCATTTTGTCTTGCTCAAGTTGAGGCCTAGACCAAATTCCGAACTCACATCATTAACCCTTTCCATTAACTGCTGCAACTCTTCGACATTACTTGCAAGTATGACTGTATCATCGGCGTATCTGATGTTATTGATTAGTTCCCCATTTATTTTGATACCCTCTCTGGCGTTTTCTATGCTCTTCTAAATATTTCCTCGGAGTAAATATTAAAAAGGAGAGGAGATAAAACGCAGCCTTGACGCACGCCCTTCTTGATCTCGATATTTCCAGTGAGCGAGTTGTCTATTTTCACCTTTGCGCACTGTCCCCAGTAAAGGCTCTTTATGATCCGAATGTCCCTATCGTCGATGCCAGCCTTTCTAAGGATTTCCAGCAGTTGCTCGTGTTTAACATTATCGAATGCTTTGGAGAAGTCAGCAAAGCACACGTATGCGTCCTTGTTCATATCTCTGCATCGTTGGATAAGTACTTGCAGGCTAAAAATTGCTTCTCTTGTTCCAAGGGCATTTCGGAATCCAAACTGGGATTCGCTAATATTTGACTCGCATTTATTGTATATTCTTCCATGAATGATCTTGGTGAAAATCTTGGTGATATGATTTATTAGGCTAATAAGGCGGTGTTGATCACAAAGTTTCGCATTAGTTTTCTTCGGTATGGCTACAAAGGTTGACTGCAACCATTCCTCAGGGATTTCCCCCCTGTTGTAAATGCTGTTAAAGAGAGCAGTGATTTTATTTCCTCTCATCACATATTATGTAATTCTGATGTAACCATCAGATTGAGCTGCAAAAATGCTTTTTTTTTACTCGTACAAAGAAATTGGTTAATTCCTTAACAGTTTTGGGGAAGGATGAATAGGCAATTGCCACCGGCTGAACCAATATGAAATTCTAGACTTTCTGCATCTGTGAGATATGATTACAGCTATTCCTGAACGTAGACATGTCATTCTCACTGATAATTGGCTTTAAAACATTACATATTGGGGCAATAATTGGGCGTCATGCTCAAACTTTCGTCCTTGTGCGATAAGAACAACTTATTCATACTTTTTATACAATATACTATAACAAGTACAATTATAAGAATATTTTAAGCTTGGTATTGACACTTGACCATTCTATTCCCCTTTTTTCTGTGACATTGATATTCCTGACGCCGCGGACAATTTATTTTAAAAGCATATCCCCGGCTTATCCACATGACTTATATATTAGTAAGATGAACACCCGGGATAACGCCCGGGCCGGCTGCATATTCATTGAAAAGCCCGTTTGTCTCTTTATCAGATTTTGCTGGCATGCCATTGTTCAGCGATTCTACGCCGATGGAACTGATAACGGTCGATCATCTTCGATCCGGGCATTCCCGGACTTTTTATCGGCTGCTACCACTTTTTTCGCAAGGACATAAGTGTCGGTTGCCTCATTCCTGGTTGCATACTTTTTTTTGTTGTTAATGTTACCAGAACTGGAACTGAAATTCGTGATTAGAGTCAAATAACCAAAACTAAAAAAACTTCCGGAAGGAGCACTTAAGTCTTCTGAACTGAAACCTCAAAAACTCTTGTTTTGTTTGGAGTTTAGGGAGTTATAATATAAACACCCCCTCGAGAATTTCCCTTTCGGAGAGGCGTTAATCGCGACGTTATTGTTTGGGGGAGCCTGGCCCTTCTGGACCATTTCCTAGCGGATATAGCACGCACAAGACTACGGCCGTTGAATGAAAACGGATGTCGATAATTCATTGCCCGCACTATAAATTTCTGAATAAGGGTGATGATCGAGACCGCGACGCATATATGTAGGACGGTCCTCTGAATTTAACATGATTCATTATCTGCTAGGAGGGTTTGTGATGATTTTGCTAGCGAGTCTTGATCATAATACATTTTTAACCGTTAATTCAAAATTGTTTGACATTTCCGGTGGTTAAAGTTTTGACAGTTGACACGATTCAAAATGAAATAATTAGAGGAATGCTTTATTAGCCATACAGTTCAACTTATCTCTATTTATACCGTGTTACGACGTGAGTGTAATTGATAATGACTTAGGTATATACCTACAAAATAAATCAATAAACTCACATTTTATCTTTTTGGATTTGAACGAACAATCCGCGTGGAGACTATAAAAGACTGTTTAAAACCGAAAGATTTAAAAGCCACTTTTCCATTATAACATGTTTTCACTCCTTTTCAGGTTTAGATTTTTTGCCATTCACGTTGAAAAGGCAATAAAATTAAATTTGTTCTTGGTCTGGTATAGCCGGCGACATGGTGTAAAACATTTTTTTTGTTTTTACTGAATATTTCATAAAGCTGGGAGACTATATTAAGAGTTAGTGGCCATCTCCAACTATTAACCATCAAAAAAACCCTCCTATTCAACATTTCACAAGTGAGAGTGGTGTTTATAAGTGCTTGCGCCACCTTTGTTGTGTTGTATTATTGTACTGTGAGAAAGAAAGATGAATAATAGATCCAACAAAGGAATAATGAACTGTCCTAGAACAGGTGTCGCTCCTCTATTGTGTACAAATTCGGTGATATTGTATTTAAAGAAACAGAGAAAGAATAATATACGGGGTTTTTGTGTCTGGCCGATACCATATATTCCTTTTCCATTAATCAATTTTGGTTAGGCACAACAGTAATTTATTAGGTTTCTGATTTATAATGGATTTTTTTTAGTGTATATAAGCATATAGAGTCAGACAGGTTGAGAGTAAACTGAAACTATTCCTTAAAGAGGAATATAATTATGGTGGGGGCGCCCCTATTTTCTTCAACGATGATTAAACATTGAATGGATGTCAAAGTCAGTAAGCCAAGAGCGTCACCCACTATAGGAATAATGCACATAAAATCCCTCATTAAGCCTGTACACACATTTCACGAACAGCAAACAGATATGCGTGGCAGTGGCGTGGGGCCCAACCCCCTCAATTATAGGGTTTTTCTATGAGCGCCTGGATTTTATGATCATCCTTTTTTGATCTCTGCCTGTCAAAGAAAAGAACGTTTGATTGTAGGACTGTATGTCCATCAAACCAACTGAAAGACTAATAGTTATAATTAATTTTTCAAAACTAAAAACAAACAAATGATATAAAGGGGTGTTTTATTGAGGAAATATTTGGCCGGATCAATCAGCGCGTTTCGAGGTTCCTTTGTCGACCATCCTCGGTCTTCTTAATTGGATTATAAATAACCCCGGACCTTTTTCCTCGTTCTGAGCATAGGAAATTTATAGCGGCCATCTTTATTTATTGGATTAATACATGTAACATATGACCAACACATGAAAGATATAAATAACTGGCGAATATATAGGATTAATTTAGTGGTCTGGTTCTTTCTTTGTACGGCTCTATAGATCGCCTCGACGGCCGTAAAAGCAGAGTTATGTGAGATACTTGTCCGGTTATTAGGAGAACTTCATCATCGGACCTTTTACTTTTTATCTTACTTCGGTCCTAGAGTGAATTCGTCTACCGTAGACGATTTTATGAATCAAAAACTCGACGGAGGGGTCGCTGGTAGGCCCTACGCCCCCCTTTTAGCGACTCTCCGCATTTCCTTCCGAAATCTATAAAAGATGATTGTGTGTGTGTTTTCCGGGGGTCTGTCTGAGACAGACGCCCGACAAAGAGATCACTTTTTCCGACTGTAATTACTGTCCTCTGCAACTGAAACCCAAAGACCGGGACACGCTTTTGTCATTTTTTATTGTCTTGTCCCGAATTTATTAATATGAAACAAAAAATCTCTTTATTACACTTAAAAATCTAGTTTATGCAAAGTGTTTCAATATGTGGTTATAACAAAATACTCTCATGTAAAAAATTAACTTTAAGACACTAACAGGGTTATACCAACCCTAAAGCAGCGATACGTTATATGGGGATGATAGGACACGTGTTGGCAAGTGTGCTTTAACACTGGGGAAAACTTAATCAAAAGGTCCCTGGTAATTGCTTTTCTCGTAATAGTCTATAACTTATGGTTAGTTTGGTGAATGTCACGTCAAAGGGTACATATGTTTTAATAATAAAAAAACATTAAATACTTAATGCCTCTATGGCTACTACTAATACATACATTATACACAATCATATCAAAGTTTAATTATGAAAAGATAGAGTATCATTGAATTAAAATGCAATATTTATAGAGACTGTCTTAAAACTCCATATTTTGTTATAATTTGACTGTCCTAGTATATTGTATAGTTAGCAAAAGTGTCATTGGAAATAAACTATATTCCCGGTGGTCATATCAAGAATTTGAATGTTACATTTTTCATACTTTGCTAATGCTCCAAGAATTATTTGATAACCCCTGTATCTAAAACTTTTAAAAAATTAATGTATACAGGGTTATACCCTGTATACAGGGTGGTCCAGTTTTAATGACATGCATTATGTCATTTTCCTGAAGAACGTTTCCTAAGGAAGACACAAACCTCCAATGTTATATATTAGCTTGTCTGTGATGTTATTCAAAATTGACAAAAATGTCTACTTGGGTTATTGTGTTTTTTACTTTAAAATGGTTCAAAAGTATTCAAATATGGTCATCTGTGAGGTTTACGAGTTAATTTTTGACACTAAATATTCAATAGTCAAAAAACAGGATTTTTGGACTAATGTTTCCTGGCGTTCAATTTTTTTGACTATAGGTAGTGTAAAACTGATTATTCAATTCAAACTTTTTTTTTATTCAATTAAACACTGGCAACAGTAATTCTAAAAATTAGCGTTCAAGACTAATATTGTAGCATTTCATGCCAAAATTGTTTACTTTCATCAATGAAGAGTCTAAAACATAACTTTTACTATAAAACATAGTTTAAAATTCGGTTTTTCAGTCTTAAATCACAGTGAAGCGTCTAGAAGTCAATTTAATACTGACAAAGCGTGAAATGGCATGTTTAAGCCTATGGAAATTGTTAAAATAGTTTTTTAAGTCTGCTATGTCAAAAACTTGGTGAAGATAACCCTAATAGGAGGTACTTGATTTTCCAAGCTGAAAGCAGTTTTAAAGCCCTAAAAATAGTCCAGAATTCTAAGGAAATAAAAAACAAAGAAAGAAAACTTGAAAAGTCTTCAAGTCAATTTTCATGAATCTAATGTCAATATCCTGTATTTAAGACTATTTTCAAGACTAAAATATTGAAATGTATTTTCAAATTATGAAAACTTGCTTTAAGTGCAAGCTTTTTATGTCACTTTTCATTGGTACAGAGTCACTTTTTGGTGTCCAAGTCAATTTTCAAGGTTGAAATGTGTGAATTTGTAGTCAAAAATTCTAGATAAAATAGTTTTTCATGGCTACAAGTCAATTTTCACTACTAAAGTTTTTCAACTTATCTGAAAACTATAACGACTGACTACAAAGACAGTTTTTAAGCCTCTAAAGTCAATTTTCACAGTTTCCAAGTCAATTGTCAAGGATAAAGTCTTTCAACTTGTCTGAAAACTGTGAAAACTGGTTACAAAGACAATTTTTACCGTTTCAAAGTAAATTTACTGGTTTCTAAGTCAATTTTCAAAACTAAAGTCTTTCAATTTGTTTGGAAACTATGAAAACCATGTCCAAAGACGTTTTTTAAGCTTCTTAAGTGAATTTTCACTGTTTTCAAGAACACTTTTAAGTTGGGTTGGGTTGGTTTTGAACGTATTAATTCAATTATCTCGTAAACAAAGTTTCAAATCAGAATTTTATAAGAGATAATTATTGTAAATTGAACAAGTAAAAAAATATTTTTGAAAAATATACAGTGACGTAGAGTATTAATTGCACATATATTTGTTATAAATTTGATTAAAATATTGGTCCAGCGGTCTGACAGTTATGACAAGTAACCGATTTTTTAAACTAAACTTTTACGGACTGTATATTTTCCTTGGGAAGCATTTTTCAGGAAAATGACATCTATGTATGTTAACTTACGGCTCACTTAAACCGTTTTCGAGAGATTTAGCAAAATGTCCGTAAAAAGGTAATCAAATTTGACGCCCTCTAGCGGCTAAACGGGACAACTTAACAGTCACGTGATAGCTCCATTCACCTAGGATCATATGATATGGATACGGAATGTTTCAAATAATCAATTAATTTTTGGAAAAATGGTCCGACATTTTCTTCAAATGAAGCGTTTTCTTGGCCTACTATACTGACCGTCGCCATATTGGATTAAGACTTGTCAAGGGGTCATTTTAAGTAATTTTGGCATGGAGAACATAAATCTGGTGTCCGTTTTGCTGTAACTGCCGCCATTTTGTCATTGCCTTTAAAATTAGGGCATTTTTGACGGTATCCAAAGCCAGCTTTAATTCAATGAAAATTAATTTGTCATTTATAAAGCAAATCATGAGTTGTTGTCATACATCACTGAATTCAGAATAAAATGCTGTACTTGGTCATGTAAAAAAGAAAGTTGATGATAGCTGATAAAAAGTGGCAATAAAAATGTATTTTTCGGTTTTGGAATATCTCTGCAAATAAAGTTATGAATAAATAGCCCCAATTCAAACTTTTTCGTATAGTTTCCGAGAAATGGTGAGGGTCGAATTTGAATTACCCTGTATATTACGGATTATCTTAAAAGTTTCTACTCTGTATAAAGACAGAGGTGTTAAGAGTGAAGACAGGGATGAGTAAATGTATGTATAAAAAACATACATGTATAAAACCATATGTATTATACATGAAAAATGTGTATGATATTTCCTAAGAATAGAATATGACTTCAATCAGTGATTCTTCTTATAATTATAAAAATTTGAACTAAATTTTATCTATTTTAATCTTTCGGAAGTATCTTTCGATGGTTTCCTCTTGTAATTCCGTCGCATTGCGAGTTTGTTTAGTATTTCCGCCATAAGTTTTCCATATTTCCCAAAAGTCAGTGTGTTAGTTGCCGTCTCTGCCAGGGACGATTATTCACGCCCTGTGAGATCGGTAAATAAATCCGCGTTTCCTCTACTTCCTCAAGTTTTGTTTATTTTCTTTAACCGAATTAAAAGTGTCACAAGTTAGATATTGCGGATGTTTTCAAATTGTAATTGTTTAGGACATTACCAAGATGTTCGTGTACTAATTAAAAGTCTTTATGTTTATCAGGTTTTTTTCCATGGTAGAAGTTATAGTTATTGCAAAAAGTAATAATCGATTCCCGGCAGCTCTGAACAATACGAAATTGTAAATTAGCTATTGTTTTAAAAAAAAGCTTGCTCCAAAAGGACCTTCTTCAACTGGGTGGTCCGATTATTGATTGGCAACCTGACACGTAACGCAGAACGAGCTGATTTAATGACAGTCGTCGTAAATCATACATTTTTATCCAACCCGACAAATCAGAAAACTGATCTTTAATCGGGTTAAAACGGCATTGAACTATAAAGAAAAAACCTCGATGGCAACAATTTTAGTAATAAAAGTGTCCGCCCAATGCAAACAGCACGTCCAGCGGTCGCAAAATAACAATCGCCTGAAATTATGAATTCAAATTCTGAAGAGCTGCGAAGTGAAGACGAAAAAAAGATCTGAATTAGTCGCATATGAATTTCACATTATATGGTCAGGTTGAAAATCACGAATGGGGACAAGGAATTTATTCGACGTTTATGGGGCATTTATTTCGTTGCTGAATAATTTTTTATCATCAGAGACCTGGTTATGCCTTTTCTTTGACTTACCAAAAATGGATGTGTGAGTCAAAACGTAACGAAAATGACCACAACGTCAGAACCTTTATCTTTGTATTTGCAATTAAAATCCTTGATGTTTACAGAAAAATAATTATTCTTGTAAAATTCTGTAATCTGTGATTTTTCAGTAATTGATTGACAATGGCACCCGAGATAAGTAATCTTTCGGACAAATTGAAAAAAAGTAGCCGTTACAAAGCGGATAAAGATATTCAAATGAATTAAGCAGTTGCGTCACACCCACACACACACACCGTATCGTAGTAATTAAATACTCTTGTGATGTGGGTGCACCTGTTAGTTTTTTTCGTAATACATACCTGTAAGGTACATCGACGAGTCCTACCAACTTATTTGAAGTGTATTTCATTCATTGATCTTGGAAATTCTGTGGAAAAATGTTCAAGTTGTCACCGCAACAGTGCCAAATGTCCCTAGAAAACAAATATTAAAATTGTAAAAGTCACTCAGTAGAATAAATTCAACTTTGATGCTTTGCCTAAACATGGCGGCTCTGTCACTTTAGATAATGACATATGTCAAAATTAGACGTAGCTAGACACCGCCCTCTGTACAAGAAAGCCTAGAATGTCACTTTTAATGGCGGCGTTAGCGGTTTTCGTTTTGTACACAAACCTATGCAGATGTAGTAGAAAATATGTTTTTTTTTAAATTTTTTCGTGTAGTTGATTAGAAGTTGTGAGTGAAAAATCAAAGAACGCTTCATTCCTGATCCAGACATGTATCGATATGGCTTTTTATACCCAATAAAGTCCAGCCAAAGCAAGTTTGGTTAGAACCCTGTGTCCTGGAAAGTACAACAAACTAATGTGAAAACTGCTCAATCAAAGAAAATTTGGAAATCCTTGAAGCTAGGTAAGCAAAACTGGTAAATGGGTTTTATATTATTACCAAGACCTTTCTTTTAAAATGTAAATGTGCCAATGGAACTTCTAAAAGCTGTCCTGTTTCTTCAGAGTAAACGTTTGTTGCTCTCAAAATGTGTGTAACTCACATACCTATGTATGTAAGAGGCAATAAGTTTACTGAATGAGAAAGCATATTGTACTTACCACTGAGTATTGTGTTGGAGTAAAATCATTCCAGTTCAAAGCTTTCAACCACTGTTGGGTTCGAGCAGGGTCTTTTGGAAAGTAAAAGACTGACACTTTTGGGCCTTTCACCAAATTGCTTTCACAATTTGGCAAACAACAAGTGGACGGCATATTGTAGAGGCAATAGAATTTAAGTTAAAAAACAAATTATAGAACAATGAAGGAACAATAACAATAGTGATAACACAATAAAATGAACACAAACTACACTTTCACTAGAACAATAAACATATAAACAACAATATATAATAGCAAACAAAAATTACTTTGGCAAGTAATCCCAAGTCTTGACATTAAATCGTAAAAACCCATCTAATCCTCAAAAAACTCAATTTCCACAATACAAACAAATGCAAACTGTCAACCACTATTTCGGCCATATTGGAATTTTTGGCATGCACCTTGTTGGCTTTCTTGTACAGAGGGCGGTGAGCTAGATGCTTGTCTGTCTTTTTCTTCAGCATTAAACTAAAAAAGGACACGTCTACTCTGCATGACTTAGGCCAGGTGAGTAAAGTGTGTTAACCATTAAATTCGTTTACGCTATCAAACGAAATAAGAAAAAATGGTGAAAGAAAAAAAAAAACATAAAATTGCCACTTGAAAGCTATTATTTATTTTCGAGGGACAATATTTTCTGGGGGAAAAATATCATGTCGTCGCCACCCCCGCTTAGCACTCTCAGCGGGTATTAAGTGTATTTCGAGATCAAAGCAAACGGTTTATGAGATTTAATTATGGGAACTTGTACACTTTTTCCTTTAATTTATCCCTATTCGGAAAGTGCCGTTTGAGGTTCGGTGGGGACGTTTTATCGGTTTCCATCAGAGGCAAACACTCCCTTGCAGTACTGAACCATTAACGCAAGATTGGATAGCTTTCAATCAAAAAACAAAAAAAAATACCTGGATACCCCCTTCCGAGGAGCAACTCTGCTCCTGCGTTACTCCCGACAACTGTTTAAGCCGGATTTATGATCCAATATTTTCTACCGTATAAGAGGACGGACATTCCAATTTAAAAGTATGATTTAAACAAGCAACAATATCGTTCTCCGGTCGAATATTGCACGAAACATTTTTGGAGTCCGCAATCCATCAGGCTAATTAGAAACCGAAGCACTCGCCCCCCTGGAGCGGCCCCCACGGAGTAGACCTTATTCGCTGCTATCCTCCGACTCAACTCGTCCGTTTCGATATCACGCATTATTTCTTACCTGCAACAATTTATAGACAACGCTGTTTCAACTGAAAAATTGCGCTTTTGATGGTCAAACTATCACATAAATTGTCAACGGACGTTTAATGACGTGTATAAACGCACCCTCAACTACCACAGGAAACTCTTATCTATTTCATTTTAGTTCAATGCTGGAAAGAGTGACAATCCTTCAATCAACTTATCATTAGTTTTGTTTGCTGCTGCTATTTCTGTTTTTTTTATTGAATTCTTTAAACAATTTTCTACTACACTTTGCTGAGATTTACGCAAATACTGTACACGTGGTCTTATCTTGAGTGGTTTGACAGTTGTCACATGATTACTTACTGGCGTTTGCTGCTATCTGTTTGTGGCATTAGCCCAACCAGTTTCAGTACGTATGAGGTTTTCGTTTCAATCTCTTTCTGGTCGTAGGTATAGGAAAGTGAAGACTGAGAGGGATAATGAGGATGTGCTGTCTGAAATTCCGCGTATTATTTATGGATCGTTCATCGTGGGGCGGCGAGTGGGCGTGTGGAAGCCCGATCACCCAGGACACTTATTAGATTATTGTAATTATGGCCGTTCTGGCGTTATTTATCCCTCCTTTCCGCTCCTCCTTTGTTTGTTTTTTATTAATTGCCTCGTCCCGGCCTCACGTTTCCTCAGCTCGTAAAATCGTTCGACATCGATTGTTCGGCCACAATTAGCGTCTTTTCGTTCCACAAAATAGCTGGATTACATCGTTGTTGTTATAATTGCTTTTTTGACTAATGGTAATTCGCCTTTCGTATAAATAAACAATTCCCCACCGCTCTTTTACCCCTCTCTGTTTTCTGTTGTGCGTTCTCTAAATATGTCAACAAAAACTTAATCTATCTAATCCCCCCTTGTCGTGTCGCTATACGCACCCTTACGGGGGGGATATCGATTGCCCCGCCCCCCCGCTGAGAATCACCATTTCCATGGTAACCTCGACATGGGGACGCCACCGACGCCCGACTCGATGGCAAGACGTCGCCAAACTAGAACTGAATTATCCTTGAAAGAAAATTTTCTTTTTAATAATGTAATATCTCTACATTTAAAAAAATTTGTGGAAACTGTTCAGTGGCGTGACATTTAACTTCTTTTTAGATCGGATCCTTTGTCATATTTTGGTTCATTGTTTTTCTAATGAATATATCACGTGATCTGGACAATATTTGCATAAATGTTCTTGACAGACTGCAGGATCCCTATTTGTCCTCTACTAATGCATATACAAAGAGAATGTCTTAAAGTTAAGTGACACTTTGATGGATTATATCTTACATATGACAGCTCTGACGTTAAGTGATGTATCAAAGTGTTTTTTTACGTCAGAACTGGCAAATTTAGCTTCGTGGAGCTGTAAACACATTCCTCAGAGAAACACATCTATTTGGCATTTGAAACTTTCAGATCAGTGGTAAGTGAGTTTTGACAGCTATGACAGCTGTCACGTGACGTAATAAATGAATAAAAGTGTTCCTGCACGTCTCAACTGTCAAATTTGGCTCCATGGAGCTTCAAACACAACTTGCAATGTAATTCCTCAAATCAGCAACTATTTGTAATTTTATAGTTTCAGGAGTTTTAATTTAGGTCACTGGTGAATGAGTTTCGATAGTTATGACAGCTGTCACGTGACGTAAGAAAAGTATAAAAGCACCGCCCTCTGTACAAGAAAGCCAAGAAGGTGCATGCCAAAAATTCCAATATGGCCGAAATAGTGGTTGACAGTTTGCGTTTGTTTGAATTGTGGAAATTGAGTTTTTCGATGATTAAATTAATTTTTAAGGTTTAAAGTCAAGACTTGGGATTACTTGTCAAAGCAATTTTTGTTTGCTATTATATATTGTTGTTTATATGTTTATTGTTCTAGTGAAAGTGTAGTTTGTGTTCATTTTATTGTGTTATCACTATTGTTATTGTTCCTTCATTGTTCTATAATTTGTTGTTGGTTTTTTAACTTAAATTCTATTGCCTCTACAATATGCCGTCCACTTGTTGTTTGCCAAATTGTAAAAGCAATTTGGTGAAAGGCCCAAAAGTGTCAGTCTTTTACTTTCCAAAAGACCCTGCTCGAACCCAACAGTGGTTGAAAGCTTTGAACTGGAATGATTTTACTCCAACACAATACTCAGTGGTAAGTATAATATGCTTTCTCATTCAGTAAACTTATTGCCTCTTACATACATAAGTATGTGAGTTACATTTTGAGGCCGCCTGCATTTTGAGAGCAACAAAGGTTTACTCTGAAGAAACAGGACAGCTTTTAGAAATTCCATTGGCACATTTGGATTTTAAAAGAAAGGTCTTGGTAATAATATAAAATCCATTTACCAGTTTTGCTTACCTAGCTTCAAGGATTTCCAAATTTTCTTTGATTGAGCAGTTTTCACATTAGTTTGTTGTACTTTCCAGGACAAAGGGTTCTAACCAAACTTGCTTTGGCTGGACTTTATTGGGTATAAAAAGCCATATCTATACATATCTGGATCAGCAATGAAGCGTTTTTTGATTTTTCACTCACAACTTCTAATCAACTACACGAAAAAATAAAAAAAAACACATTTTCTACTGCATCTGCATAGGTTTGTGTACAAAACGAAAACCGCTAACGCCGCCATTAAAAGTGACATTCCAGACTTTCTTGTATAGAGGGCGGTGATCAAAGTGTTTTTTTTACGTCAAAACTGGCAAATTTAGCTCCGTAGAGCTGTAAATACATCATTTGATACTTTCAGATCAGTGGTTAGTGAGTTTTGACAGTTGTGACAGCTGTCACGTGACGTAATAAATGTATCAAATTGTTTTTTAACCGTCTCACCTGTCAAATTTGACTCCATGGAGCTTCAAACACAACTTCCAATGTGATTCCTCAAATTAGCAACTATTTGTAATTTTATAGTTTCAGGACTTTTAATTCAGGTCACTAGGGAATGAGTTTCGACAGTTATGACAGCTGTCACGTGACGTAAGAAAAGTATAAAAGTGTTCCTTAACTTCCCAACTGTCAAATTTGGCTTTTTATAATTTCCAAAAGTACAAATTCCATCTTCTGAATTGTTGCTTTTGATGAGAATTTATTAGCATTTTCTTCATCATTCTCTTGCCATTTTCTCTGTCCATAGTCCAATCTATCCAGTCAAATCATCAAAATCCTAAATCCCAATAGAAAAGCAACTTTCAGCTTACTGCTTTTTCTTAACTTTCACTAACTTACTGAATGTCTTTTCACACTTCACACGTGACCATCCGTATAAAACCAAATGGTCACATTAGCTACATAACTGTGTTCACTATCAAACGATTAAAATATATTGAAACCTCGTCGATTTGGACAGAAACAAACAAAATTAATTGGTTAGTAATTTTTTAAAAAACCTTGTCTGAGATAGTATTCTTTTATCGCTTTTTTGGGGTTTAATAAAAGTTGTGTGGGACCATCGAAAACGAAAAAAGGTGCATATAATATACATAAAATGATGTATCGTCCCGTTCCAGCAACTTTAAAAACGTAGCTAGCTAATAAATTATAACGAACATTGGAAATATGCGTGGTATTTCAGGTCGAGAGGATCCAAGCATTAACATATTTTGCTAATTAATTTTAACCCTCCGTTTCAAGCGAGAGAAGAGAAAAAAATGGGCTCGAAACCACCGAATGAGACTTTAGTTTTGTTCGAACTGAAGAAAGTTTCACTTTTCACTGACTCTAATTGGGTAAATGTTTAAATTTGCAACCTAATCGTCATAATTGATTTAAATTCCGTGACTGCAATGAAAAGAAACAATATAGTGTACTATAAAACTATGTAGATTGAACAATTAATAAGTATTACGCGGCGTTTTGTGTATCATCAAAGCTCCTTTGGTGACTTCATATAATAAATCATTGTGCTTATGATTAGACCCATTAAAAAAGATTTCGAATACTGATTATCTGTTTTCCTGTCTTGTCCGACAGAGAAAATTCGGATATTTTACTATAAAAACAGATAACATAATTTGATGAGCGGGCAGACAGAACCAGAATGGATCAGACAATCTGAAAACCAAATCTAAAACGAGCGTCGTATTACGACAATCCGGAATCCGTTTAAAACGTCACTGAAACGGACCCGGTAAAGTTATCTTTCCGCAGAATCTACCCAAAAATAATTAAATCTTGTAAAACAGCCGAAGATAGGTTAAATCGGGTCCAGGTACTGAAGGACCCCGAAAAAAACACGACAGTGGTTTAATTCGACATCAATTTCGGGTCTGTGTTTTTTCGAAATGGGGCCCAGGTGTGGTCAATGCACACACGTGGCTTAACAGTGTTTTCTAAACATTTCTAACATTCCTATCTTGATTGCCATCTAGTTAGAACAGTATGGGTGGGTTCGATGGTCGATTTTTAATTGGTGATAAATGGTCAGAGAACCAATTCAGAAGGTTGATTGACTGAAAATATGTTTAGTATAAGCAAACGTCAATAGGTCTGTTCGCAGAACGAATCTCCCACTAGGAGTTAAAATGTCAATGTCACGTGAACATTCAACCAATAAAAGACAACAATTTTCGATTTTCAGTTGGAAACCAGTTTGAAATTGCCTCTACGAACAGACGATGGTTTTGTCAAATTTAGGTCACGTGGACCATAGGCTAGAAATACCTAGATAATTGGCGTTTCAAATTAAGATCGCAGCGCCAGTTGAACTAAAATCGAGCAACCCGTTCCTAACCTAACATTATAAATAATATGACACTGTCACTTCATATTTATGAAACCAGTGTGTATCAATGTAAACAAACGGAGAAATGACAGCTGGAATGTCCGAAACTGATCACCAGAGGGAGTATTTCTTATGTTGAAACGCCAATAACTCTTACATACTTTACAACTGTCAAAATTCGCTGAAAACGACGTAGAACTATAATAGTTATTTACATTACTAGTGGGGTATGAGCATTTTTATAGTCACGAGTGGGAGTGTTGCCACGACGAGGTCGTAGACCGAGTTGTGGTGATCACACGAGTACGTTAATTTGCCATACCCCACGGGTGATGTACAACATTTTATCTACGACC
Source organism: Ips typographus (assembly GCF_016097725.1). NCBI lineage: Eukaryota > Metazoa > Arthropoda > Insecta > Coleoptera > Curculionidae > Ips > Ips typographus. The sequence continues at coordinate 6,876,737 of NC_138430.1, read as the reverse complement.
ATCAGAAGCAGCGTAAAGTAAGAAAAAAATTCATATTTTGTGCAATGTGAACTATTTAGGAACGTCTCGTATATGCTTGCTACGGGTAGTTATTTGTTACCCTTAAATCTTGTCATCTACGCTGTACTGTTTTGGTGTTGTTGCTATGGTGGCCATTTGTTTCCACATATCACTTAAGCGACAATTTAACAGTGTCAGTCACAAATTTTTAAAAGTGCATTTCGTTATGAACATGTCTGAAGAACTTCCGTCAGATATTGAAGAAGCTGCCGCAAACGTGGTATCTGGCTTGTTGCCTGCCAAGTCAAAGGAGAAATATGAAAAAATGTATCAAAGTTATGTTTAAATTCAATAAACAATTACAGCAGAAATTTTCATTTAAAGTTGTTTTATCGCACTAGTGCGATAAAATCGATTATTATCGCACTAGTGCGGTAAAATCGCTCATTACGTAACTCAAAATGAGCTATGTAATGAATGATTACCATGCTAGGAGTAGATAAAAGAAATTTAATAAACACCAAATACAGGGTGGTCCAGTTTTAAGTGTCAATAATTCACCATTTGATAGCTAATCAAAAAAAAGTTGACTTGCATTATGTCATTTTTCTGAAAAACGTTTCCTAAGGAAGATACAGTCCTCCAAATTTCAATTTAAAAAATCGTTTTATAGTTTAAAACTGAACATTCAAGACTTGTGAAAGTCCAAATTTGTAGTGAATAGTCTAAAAACTTTTTTACTACTAGGAATGGTCTTATGATTCGCTTTCTCAGACTGCCATCCTGGTTGAGTGTCTGAAACTGGCACTCAAGAACTAAAAAAAGTCCGGAAATCAAGACAAAGATTGTATTGTGCATGAAACTCATTTTTTACTACTAAAAATAATATAAAAGTTGACTTTTAATGCTAGAACTGACTTTACTAGAACTAAAGAGAGTCCAAAAGTATATTTTCAAGACTTTAATTGGTGTACAACTCAATTTTCTGGACTGGACAACAAGTCTAGAAGTAAATTAAATTTTCGGACTATTTTATTTCTAAAAATTAGTTCTCAAGACTATTATTGTAGCATTTGGTACCAAAATTTTTTACTTTTATTACTGAAGAAACTTGACTTTTGGAAATAGTCTTAAACTCGATTTTTCAGTCTTAAAAAGCACTAAAAACAGTCTGAATTTCTTAGAGATGCTACAATTTATTGCACCTATGAGTGTAGAAGTCAATTTAATAGTGAAGAAGCTTGAAATAACATTTTCAAGATTATGGTCAGTGGACACACTGGCTTTTAGGCCTGATAAGTCAAAAACTTTGTAAAGATAGTCTTGAAACTCGATTTGAGGCACTGAAAACAGCCTTAAAACACTAAAAACAGTCTAGTTTATTAAGGAATACCCGAATTTTTAGCACTGAGGTGTCTAGAAGTCGATTTAATAGTGACAAAGCTTGGAATGCTATTTTAAGTCTATGAAGAATGTAAAAATTGTTTTTTAAGTTTGCTATGTCAATAACTTGGTGAAGATAGTCTTGAAACTCGATTTTCCAAGCTGAAAGCAGTTTTGAAGCACTAAAACTAGTCCAGAATTCGAAAAAAATGAAAAGCAAAGTAAAAAGCACGAAAAGTTCGTTTTCAAGACAATTTTCATGAATCTAATGTTAATGTCCTGACTAAAATATTGAAATTTGTCTTCAAATTATGAAAACTTACTTCAAATGCAAATTTTAAGCTTCTGATGTCACTTTTCATTAGTTCAGTCACATTTTGGGGTTCAAGTCAATTTTTAACGTTTAACTGTATGAATTTGTAGTAACAAATTCTTGAAAAAGTAGTTTTTATGTCTACAAGTCAATTTTTAGTATTAAAGTCTCTCAATTTGCATGAAAACTGGTTACAAACACAACTTTTAAGCTTCTGAAATTTTTATCTTTTCTAATTCAATTTTCAAAACTAAAGTTTTTTAGTTTGTCTGGAAACTATGAAAACTTGCTACAATAATATTTTTTAAACTTCTTAAGTGAATTTTCCGTTTCCAATTTTTAGTTTGTTATTAAATGACTGTAGCATACATCACTGATGTGTTCGATTGGTTCGTTTAGTGCAAAACGAATGTATTTGTATCCTGCTCTATCAAATGTCATTGAAACAGTATAGCAATACACTGGTTTTGCATTAAACATGCCAATCGAAAACGTCATGAGAGTGCCCTCACACTCGTTTTTCTCTATAAAACCTCACTGAAAATGCTTTAGATATTTCTAAAACTGAAAGAGTACGTTAGGTTAGGTTAGGTAATATTGAGATATTCCTAGAAAAATATATATATAACATCTGACAAAGTTTACACGTTAAAGGTGACTGTAATCTTTCGAAACGTTAAACTAATCCCGCACATCAGACAATCAAAAAAAATAGAGGCCTCCCAAAAAAAAAATATATTATAAGTTGTATTCGTTACCCACCTCATAAGTTGTATTCATAAATATATGACGGGGCTCGATTTTGAGCAGAGATAGGACGCGTTGGCGCACGTCTTATGGTTTTTAGGCAGACGCCAGACGGCATTCCGAAGAACAGCCAGTGACCAATGTCATCCGGGTGAATTATGGCCCGAAACTTGTCTCAATGGACTCAGACACGACGTAGATCGAAGATATTCTTATTAAGTATTCAGATTAGGAGCGCGTTTACGTGCATTGTCAACCCTTCCCCCCAACCCCCTCAAAAAACTGGACAGCCCATATTAAATTGACAGTTATAGCCAATAACGAAATAATTGAAGAAAATCATAAAAAAACCTGTGTTTTTTCAACATTAATAATAACAGAGAGAACGGTTTGGCGCCAGACAGCGGCCGTGGCGCCATCTCTCTCTATTCGGATTTTATTTATTGAGCTGCGTCACAATAAAATGAAATCAAATTAATTCGAGCCGAGGAAAAGGGAGAGGAAAAAATGTGAGGAATGCGCGTTGTTACGGGTTCTTGATCCATATGACTTTACGGCCCAGTTGAGATTTTGATCATATAATCACTTTCAATTAGAAATTAGCTTGTATTTAATTTTCGACCCATGTCACTGTAAATATAATCCAATACAACCTTTCCATTTCATTGATTTACAAAATTTACCATAGCATTGTTGACAGTACATGACATTCACATTGCTGACGTTGACAGAACAGCGGCGCAAGTAATTTGTTGAAATTTGGAATTAGATGGCGCTGCTGCAAAATCCAAAAACCAGTGGCTGTCTAAAATAAAACTGATTGTGAGTTTACATACATTAAGACAAATTAATTCGTTATTGGATTTTCTGAGTAAACTTAGCAAAACATTCAATTTGAGATCGGGCAACACCGAACGGAATGCAGCTTATTACCATTATCATTTCATTAACCGATCGCGATCATTTATAACTGGGCTGTCACTCCGGAGCAGCATTGTTTCGACTTTCGAGGCCTTCCCGACCTTTCTCGTTTTTAAATTTGACGCAGAGAGAAAAACAATCAGTTACACCATGTGAACATGAACGTTTCAAAACCGAACAGGTATAATAGAGTTTTTGTCTTTTTTAATACGGCTGCCAACCTTTTTGATAAACGGTATGCGAGGAATCCAACGATGGTGACGAATATATAAAACTATATAGGACCTTCCACGAATTTATTATAATATTCGAGGGTTTTATGTTAATTTTTTTGAAACTAGTTAGACAACCAAGTTACACCCCTAAAAGCAGATACACTCCCAATTAATGTTAATAAGTGTCTTGGCATAGTTAATGCAAAAATTACTTCCCCAATTACCCAAGTGATGATGTATGGATTATAGTACAAATATAAATGTAAATTAGTGGTTAATCAACTTTTGACCAACATTTTACAGGCTCATTAACGTTTTCTTTGCTTGATTGTGAATAAACTTACCGGAAATCGTCAATATAAATTCAAATAATTTACTTATAAATTGTCTATAATTTGTTGAAGTGACCTAAAATAACAGTTGTTTGTATTCGTATTTAATTGCATATATTTAATGCTTTGACGTTTTTAATTTTCTAGATTTTACATTAAATAATCAGTAAATCATTATTAGCTTCTTTGAATGTTTAATATTCAGTTTTTTAATGAATCTTCCAACTGTATGGAGCAGTTAGTGACGTAACAGACCAATTTATTTGATTTCTGCTTAGTTAAGTATTGCATGTGAAAATCTCTGGTTAAGATAGTGAGATACTTATCAGCTTTGTCCTCATAGGAATGTTTTAAGTTGTAACCAGGAATGTAAAATTTCCGAAAAATTAATTTTATGGAAATTTTTTCCGAAAATTTCCGGTAATTTTCCAGAAAAATTGGAAAAATTTATACTTCAAAAAGTTTGCATTTTTTAGGGTAATTAAGTACAGAAATAGGTTATCAAATTATAACATTGCTATTGAAATAATTTCATCAAAAATTCTTAAACTAATCTGATTTATTAGGACTCAAAATGAAATTATGTGAACATATAGGGTACTTAGGGACCTTAGGGTTAAGTAGATACATTTTATTATGGTAGTGATATCAATTTTAAAACAAATAAGAAAATAGACAAATCAAGAAACACATTTTTTATAGTTATCCATTATACACACTATAAATTAAAAACAAGAAAACAAAAATGTTCTAAACAAACCCGAATTTAAGAAAATAGTATACCTAGGTACTTATTTTAAATAATTCAACAAACTGCAAACTAAACAATCTAAATTATTATAATAAGTTATTGCAAATGATTATTCGTCACTGGTTGGTATGTCTTATCAATAATTTACAAACTTTGGCCACTTGCTAATACTAGGACATCTTCAAAATTTGGTTCTGAAGACTTTTGCGAGGAAGTAAAGTCCATTTCTTGCTCTAAAAGCAAATCAATGATATACTACAATATATTTCAATATGGTATTAAAAGCTGATTCTTACCACTTTTTGAATATATTTCATCATCACCTTCATGTCCATTAGCAGATCCTCATTTTCCTCCTCTTTGTCATTATCAGAACACAGTTCTTCAGTTTCGGACATTTTAGTGTTTTGGTCAACTGGTACTTTTTTGATCATCCACGTTTTTTAGAATTTGGTGGGAAAATTTAATAATCACTTTAATAATTTAGAATTATAAATATTAAATTACTGTTTCTAGTAAGTCTTCTGTTGGAGGTTAGAGTTTTCTGTTTTCTCAGACAAATTTGACACTATAGACATGACAAGTTTGACAATGAAGTACTATTTCATTTCTTGTTAGGGAAAATTTTCATTCAGACATGAAGTAATTTTCCGGGTAATTTTACATGAAGTAACAACTCGAATATTACCGCCTTTACATCACTGGTTGTAACCAATCAAAATGACTTGTTTTGCAACCAGAGTGATATTTGACTACATGACAGTTTGATCTAGCTAACCTTGATTGACTTGCTGTGGTCGCGTTTGTTTTGACGCTCTATGAGCAGAGCAAATTTGACGTCACGCTCACGTAATTTGACTTTTTGGTCAATCACATAAACTGTGCAAAGATTTACGCAAAGACTTGACAATGTAGCAAATAATATCACTTTTTAGTGTTTTTTGGATTTGAAAATTCCCCCATAATGGAAAAACTATAAACCAACTTTTGCACTTAACCCTGTATAAACGCGTTTAAAAGCCTAATCACGAGCCCGGTATTTATTTGTTCGGCTCCAGAATCTAAATAAAACGCTCCAAGTACATCAGTCAAGATTTATTTATTTTTTATTTTTGTATATAGTAAACTCTCAGAGTTAGCCAGAAATATACAGAGATCCCTGATAGTGACAGCTTTATTAACAATGAAACACTTTTTACAATATTTTCACTTCTCTTTTTTTATGTATATATGTATATATTTTTAGATTTTTATTTACACAATATTAAAAGAATGTACAACGCGTTTCCTGTTAAGGAACTCACAAAATTGGGCCAGGTTTTTATTATTGTTAGTATATTGCAAAATAATTTCTGTTATGTTTATAATAGTGAGTCGATGGAGGAACTTCGTTGTTTACAAGTGAAAATAATCCACTCTTGTCAGGTTTTTAAAACTATTTATATACACTATGCACAGTTTAATATTACATTCCTTAACTAATAATAAAACTGAGTTTTTCGTCACTATAAATTTCACTTAAGGTCAATTGTATAGATTCCAGTTTAACCTCGTGCGGACGATTAACTGTAACCTATACAAGTAGGCATTAACCTCTAATTCAGCCCTAAAAATCACAAAAAGTCACTAGTAGGCGGCGGTAGTCCCGTGGTGTAACCCTCCAAACGGGCCGCCCAGTCCACCCAACGGATCCGTGTGACTGTTTGGTCCTGCCGGTTGACACCCGGTATACCAATCACTGATAGAGGTGGTACCCGGTACTGCTTGGAGGCCGCTCGTGGTGTTTTGCATGTGAGGACTAACTGCTACCGATATGGAGCCGGTGCTGGAGGTATTGCTCTCCTCACCGTCCGAATCGTAGTGAGGAGGCGATCTCCCGCTCATTCCGTGCACTTTCATGTGTTTCCGGAGTGAGGAGGGGTGGGTGTAGGACTTGTCGCAACCAGTCACTCGACAGTTGTAAGGTTTGTCCGAAGTGTGTACGTGCGAGTGTTTTTTCCTATCTGAACTGTTGGCGAAACGTCGATCACAACCTTCAAACTCACATTTGAAGGGCTTTTCACCTGAAAATTAAAAAAAAAACACATTTAGTTTATGGAATTTGAGTACCAAACTAACTAAATTCAACGTAAGGTTGAGAATTGCGTATTACCAATATCAGTTAGAATGGAAAATCTTGTTTGTTTGCACTTTTATTAAAAATGAATTTCAACCTTACAGACCTTAATGATACATTTATTGCACCGATTTACATTTTTAAGTTTTTAAATATTGTACTGCACTAGGTTCAATCAGTTTTGCACTCAGTGTTTGGTACAAGTTTTGTTATAACATTAATAGTAATTAGAAGAAACTATACAGGGTGTCCCACGACGAAAGACATCGATTGATATTGGAAAAAGTATAAATAGGAGAGTTTTGAAAATTTGGCAGAATACTGATGTGGGCATGCCCAATCTAACTAAAATATTTTCAAGATGGTTGCACTTCCGTTTATACCGGAAGTCGATCACAACTTTCTTATTTTAAATAGAACACCCTATATATTATTAGATATTTGGATTTCTCACAAAATTCTGACCAGCTTTTGTGTACCATGCCCTATGCCCATCTCTAGCCGTTTTCGAAATATTTGATGTTTTTCCAAAAAAGTGACAGTTGCAACGCTCAACATATTTTTGTACTCTGTCAAAACCGTATTTCATTTTGCAATGAAACTTTGGGTTATTGTAAATAAAGGATCGTTTTATTAAACTGAGGGTGCGTAGTGACTCATTTGTATACAGGGTCTTCAAAAAAATATCATAAACTTGCCACTAAAAAAAATGAAAAATTTCAAGTTTTTTAAATGGAAACCCCCATTTATTTAGTTATTCCAACCAAGATTACTTAAATCTGTTTATTATTTACGGAGAATGTGATAGTAGAACATATGAGGTATTTGCCGCTCGTTATCCAGAAAAAGCAAAGCCATCACCAAAAGCTGTCAAGCAAATAATTGAAAATTTTAAGAATACGGGATCTGTGAAGAGAAAAGCTATTAAAACAAAACCAATCCTTAATAATACAAATGTAGAAATTGCAATTTTGGGCTATTTTGTTGCAAATCCAACAACAAGTTTCTGTAGAATCAGGCATATCCAAAAGCTCAATTCAAAGGATCATGAAGAAACATAAATTTCACTCTTTTTCATTTAAATTAGTGCAACACTTAAAAGAAGTTGAATTTCCGAAGAAAGTGGTTTTTAGTGAGTTTTTGCTGACTAGTCACTATGGAGAAGAATTGTTTTTGAATAATATTATTTAGAGCGACGAGGCCAAATTTACTAAAAATGGAATGATCAATAGATATAATTCACACTACTGATGTGACATAAATCCACACGTAATTAGAGAGAGAAATTGTCAAGAAATCTGGAGTTTTATGAATAAAAAATGTTTATGATATATGATTTAGGTATAGGCAAGTAAATTGAAACGTATAGTAATTTTTAATGCTCAAAATGATTCCGTAATAAAAAATGTGGGTTTCTATTTAAAAAACTTGAAATTTTTCATTTTTTTTAGTGGAAAGTTTATGATTTTTTTTTGACGACCCTGTATACAAATGAGTCATTACGCACCCTCAGTTTAATAAAACGATCCTTTATTTACAATAACCCAAAGTTTCATTGCAAAATGAAATACGGTTTTGACAGAGTACAAAAATATGTTGAGCGTTGCAACTGTCACTTTTTTGGAGAAACATCAAATATTTCGAAAACGGCTAGAGATAGATATACGGCATTGTACACAAAAGTTGGTCAGAATTTTGTGAGGAATCCAAATATGTAATAATACATAGGGTGTTCTATTTAAAATAAGAAAGTTGTGATCGACTTTCGGTATAAACGGAAGTGCAACCATCTTGAAAATATTTTAGTTAGATTGGGCATGCCCACATCAGTATTCTGCCACATTTTCAAAACTCTCCTATTTATACTTTTTCCAATATCAATCGATGTCTTTCGTCGTGGGACACCCTGTATTTGATGAATTTGCAGTCATTATAAAAAAATTGTCTACTCACACTAGTTGAATATCTTTTGGAATCTTCCTCTTTATCCGTGAAGATGATAAAGAGGAAGATGAAGATGAAAGTAAAGACGTTTTAGACTATATTTTTAGATGTGCAGACTGCAGATATTTTTGATTTGGGCTTTATTAAACTTTAAAGGCAAAAAATTGTTTCTATTTTCGATTATTTCATGCAAATTTAGAGAGTCAGTCTCTTAATGAACCTATTAGAGCAGTCCATCATTGTCATGGATAGTGTTCTTTAATTAAGTTGACTAGATTGCTTATTCTTATTACTACTAACGCTTATTATTACAGTCTCAATTAAAATGGTCTTGAGAAGTATTTAATTGATGTAATTACAGTCACGATGGTAAATTCAATCCAAAAGAAAATTCACTCTTAATTGGGGTGGAACTAAAGTTCATTATCGCTTGCCAAGTATGTGTTACTACGCTGATTTTTTAACATCGTGATGATTATTGATTGTATCCGAAAAATCGACTTGGGTTCAGGCCGATGACATACAAACAACGTTCACCTTTTTAGGGTCAATTCTTCGGGGTCACACACATATGTCTCTGCGGCCTGGGTCTCCTCTCACCCCTTCGCGCATTTCCCTCCGCTTCCGCCCACGTTCGTTGGAATGCGCGACCATCTCTCGGCTTTAAACCCGAAATCCCATGCGAAATTCCCAAGACCATCATTCATGCGGAGACCTGTTTCGATAATATGCCTTAACAAAGATTTACAAATGCGCATCTGAACGAGCCCCAAGCCGAACGGCTATATACACTGTGTGTGTGTGAAATATGAGAATAATCGGTGACGTATTATGTAAATGTTAATTTTTCATTGGATTGTATTGTAATATTGTCGTCAACCTGTAGTTAGTTACTTTGAGATCAAATCGATAAGGATGGAATTTGCTCAATCAAAACGACCTAACTAATTGCATTGCAAAAAATGAGCCATATTTCTATAACTTGAATCAACTTAATAAGAAGCTTAGTTTTAGGCAAAAATGACAAATATCCCGACAAAACCAACAATCGTTTTTGAACAAATTCGTGAAAATTGATCGGCTTAAAGCAACGAGTGATTAAGATTGATAAATCTGAAAAGTGTTGCCGAGTTTTAAAACCCAATAAGCGTCTTCATCTTTCCACCTTTTAGGTTGCTTTCGCAAACGACAAAAGAACCATTTAAAATTCGCCCAAGGTTTCAAACGCTCATTAATCTTTCAGGTTTTCTATGCACGGAGAGGTTCCTTTGTGGAATATCATCTGCTCCCATGAGCCTCAATACGGATAATTAATTTCTGTTTATGAAATTTTTACTATACAGACCAAAAAAGAGAATGGAATTTTTCCTTTTTTTTTTCTGCCATTATAATGGTGACTAGGGAGAATGCTCATGTACTGTTGAACATAATAGTTCTGGCCGAGTTTGCGGTACTTTTTCTGCCTAGTCATTTTTAAGGTTCTCCACCTAAAAAAAAACTTAATTGGCCGTTGTAATTCGGATTTTCTGGTAATCATCTTGTTGGTTTGAGGTCTTGTTTAGACTCGGTTCCACTTTACCGATTTTCCCACCTGGAATTGAATTTCCAGGCACACTAGTTGCCCCGAAAAAAGGCCTCGTTTCTGTTTTATTTTAGCGGTTCTGGCACGCACCGGAACATAAATAAACACGTTTAAATACTTTACTCAATCACGCAACACCCGAATAACATGCGATCCACGTGAAAATTCAGGGCCTCTGGAACACTCTTCAATCACGTTTAGTAGGAAATTTTGATTTAATTAGACACAAAAGTACAAATATGATACGATTTCAATCTCGCAAAAAAAATGAGAAAACATGGTGAAATTTAGATTGATGTGTTTTTCCTAAAGGTGTAACTAAATGAAGTAATTTGGTAAATTGAATGAGAAAACTGCTAAATTGACATTTTTTAGTAAAGTTTAAGCAAAATTTTGAACAAAAACAGATTTAAGTTTGCTTTAAAATACATTTTGTATTCTTTTTGTCAGCTAAGTCTTGTTTTGACCACTGCTATTGTACCTATAATATTTATAATAGTCACGTGACTTTTAGAGATGTGAAAAGTTTGTCGATTATACAGAGCAGTCCAAAAACTAAGTCTTGTTCAATTCTCGCTAGCTGGATCGCCCTGTAGAATCTAACAATAATCTGTCAATATACAGGGTGATCCAGTTTTAAATGTCAATAATGCACCCCTCGATAGTCCATAAAAAAATAAGTTGTCATGCATTATGTAATTTTCCTGAAAAATGCTTCCTAAGGAAAATATAGTCCTTCAAATTTCAGTTTAAAAAATCGTTTTTTTTTTTGTCATAACTGTCCATTGGAGTTACGGATTTCGTTCAAAGATCCAAAATCAACCCAACCGAACTTAAAAATTGTCTTGGAAACGATGAAAATTGTCTTAAGAAGTTTCCGGACAAACTGAAAGCTTTAGTCTTGAAAATAGACTTTGAAACTGTGAAAATTGATTTGAGAGGCTTAAAAACTGTCTTTGTAGTCAGTCGTCATACTGTTCAGATAAATTAAAAAACTTTAGTATTGAAAATTGACTCAAATCTTTGACAACTATTTCACACATTTATACCTTGAAAATTGACTTGGACACGTAAAATGTTTTCAAATATGAAGACAAATTTCAATATTTTAGTCTTGAAAATAGTCTTAAATAGAGAATATTGACATTGAAGACTAACTTTTCAAGTTTTTTTACTTTGCTTTCCATTTTCATAGAACTCTGGACTATTTTTAGTGGTTTCGGCTGAGAAAATAGAGTTTCAAGGCTTATGTCACCAAGTTTTTCACATATTCACATTCTTCATAGGCTTAAAAATGTCACTTCGATATTTCTCACTATTAAATTGACTTTTAGCCTGAAAAATCCAGTTATAAGACCAAATTTTTGACTTATCAGGCCTGAAAACCAGTTTGTACATTGTCCATAGTCTTGAAAATGTAATTTCAAGCTTCATCACTATTAAATTGACTTCTACACACATCGGTGCAAAAAATTGGAGCATTTCTAAGAAATTCGGACTGATTTTAATGCTTTAAGACTGAAAAATCGAGTTTAAGATTATCAAGTTTCAGACTCTTCAGTAATGAAAGTACAAAATGTTGGTATTAAATGTTACAATATGTCTTGAAAACTAATTTTAAAAAATAAATAAGTCTAAAATTTGGACTGTTACTAGTGTTTAATTGAATTCTACACTTGTTTTAGTCCAGGAAATTAAGCAGTGCACCAATTAAAGAGAAAATACACTTTTCTCTAAATACACTCTCTTTAGTTTTAGTAAAGTCATTTCTAGCGTTAGTCAACTTTTAGACTATTTTTAGTAAAAAGTAGTAAAAATTAGTCCGAAAACCCTGTTTTTTTTTACTATTTTCAGTGTCAAAAATTAACTTGTAAACCTCCCAGTTAACCAGATTTGAATCCCTTTGAACCATTTTAAAGTAAAAGATACTTAAATTTGCTGCAATGTGTTCTTTGTGTTAACCGTGCCTGGAATTGAACTACAGGGTGTTTAAAAGTTAGTTAGTTAGTTTGAATTGTCAAATTTTTTATAAAAAACTTGTAAAAGACAAATCAAATTTGTACATAATGTCGATTTTTTTAAACTGAAATTTGGAGGACAGTATCTTCGGTAGGAAGCGTTTTCCAGGATAATGACATAATGAATGTCAACTTATTTTTTGACAGGCTAGCTTTTTTCTTGCATTCACTTTTAAGTCCCCTGACAACATAGAACTTTCTGTTAAGCGATGTGAGTAATGTGGTAAACGTCATTTGTGTTGGTTTGGACTTTTCGATGGTTAGGCCTGTGGTATCCATATTAATTAGATTTAAAGATCCAAGACAGGAAACTGAGACGGTTTTAATTAGTGTTCCACACACATTTACACACTGGGTGTTGTTTTGTTGCACGTCAAAAAACGAGGGAACCAACCACCTTTCAGGTTTCGACCAAACACGTTTCAGTTTGTTACTAAACACCTTTTGACATCAATCTCTTTTGTAAATGGAATCCTTCCATTCTTCTTTAATTCCCTGCCACGAACCGAGAGATGTATATGTATCTTTATTAGATCTAATCTCGATACGCGCGGACCGTATGGTCAATTTCGAAAACGAAAAAATCGGTAACAAAGAGGAGATTATCTCAAAGTCAGATTTGTATCGTACTCGTTTGATAAATGAGGTCTGAAGGTATTTAGGCGAGGGATTTTAACTTGGAAACGTTGTTTTTTAATTTGTTTACGCTTTAGGGAAAATATTTATACAAACACCACCCTGTTCGAGTGTGTGTAAAAGTTCCTTTCAGCCCCGATTTTTACCCCACCACCATATCTCAAGCTCTAAATACTTGGCAATTTATCAAGTATTGTGCCGGTCTGACACGTTTTGTATTTTGTTAGGGCCTACATTCTTTGTCCCCCGGACAATCCGAATGCCAAGCAATTTTCGATTGTCACTTCACAACGGTAAATACGAATAAATAGCTCATCCCCAAAACTTTATTGCTTGCCAGGGTTTTTTTTTTAGTGTAAACGTTTATCTTCCAATTTGATCGGGAAGGAGAATGCGCAAAGGAGCCAGGTGAGCTCGAATTTCAGTCGTAACTTGATACTTGTGGCTACTTGTGTGCCTTGAGGAACGCCCACGTACCCGACAATATCAGAAAACCCTGGAGGGTTAGAATTAGTGGTTGCAAAGAAATCGATATGGGTACCCACCAGTTTTGTACGGTTAAGATAGCAAATCCAGATAACCTACAATCAACGTCAATTTCTGTATTTTAGTGTATACAAGTGTGCTGTTTTGTATAAGTAATATTTAATTAACCCAAGTAGCATCCAATAAAGATGGGTTTACAAATTAATTACCCCTCGTAAGTATGTCTCAGGTGTGGAAGTTAATTTCAGATGAATTGCATTTGAAATTAACGTATGATCCCCCTGTATATTTTACTGGAGTGATTATTGAACATATGAAGAGAAAATTGAATGGTACTCTGTGTTTAGGAAACAATATTATTATTATTAAATATATTATTCATTTTCTACTAAAAATAGAAACTTAAAATTTAAATTTTTGTATCTCGGTTATTTTTGGGAGTTCAGGGAGGTTGAAACGTTTTCCCCTTCTCTTTTCAGTATCGTTAGTCAAAAATATGTAATCCAAAAACTACGTAAAGAGCGTGTAAAAAAACCGGGCACGTGTTACTTTTTACCCATCCCCTGTGTACCACCAGTCAATTTTAACTTTCAAATTTACGTAAGTCAATTTAGTGGGTCTTTAGCAACATTTTTGGTCCTCTACAATTTTTTTCAATTTGCAATAGTTTTTGAGTTATTTACCAATATTTTTAAATAGGTTTGTTCAGAGATGTATATAAAAGCGGTAACGTCGTACTCTAGACATAGCTTAAGTTAAGTGTGGTGTGTGGTTTAGAGTGTGACTTTTTTCACCTGTACTGTCACAGTCTGACCCACACTTAAATTAAGCTCGGCTTACTAAACGACGGTGCAAACGGCTTTAAATGATTAAAAGTACATTAAACTTTATTTGAATTGATATTGGATTGTGTTGTACAATTAATTAAAAAACGAATTATTTTTGAATTTTCAGATTTTTCAAAATAATATGAATTTAAAAAAATATACAGTGCGTTTTTTTTAACGCGCAACATAGGATTTTTCGTGTTAAATTTTTAAGCCCATGTTAGACCATTTTATTTTGGAACTGCAAGTCTATAACTTGACGGGTGTGTCTTTAGTACCCTGAAGCTTAAGTAAGTCTACCAATTTGGTCTAAAAAGTGATTAAAAACTGGAAAAAATCATTTTTTTTCGAAAAGATTTTATCGTTCCATACTCCCTGTATGCATTGTTGTTCCTTGTTGTTTTTATACTGACAGGGCAGGTAGCAGGTAAAGTGACATATTTTGACTGCATCACGACCCGACATCTTTTGAACATCAAAAGGGCATTTTATGATTGTTTGGAATACTGTTTGGCTTCAAACGGAGGTCACTTTGAACAATTCACTTATAAAAATACTTCTTTTGTTCTTAACTTTCTTGATATAAAGTTAATGATCACCCTGTTTTACTTTCTACGCCAAATTTTACCTGCTACCTGCCGTGCCAGTATCAAAAACAACAAAGAACAACAATGCATACAGGGAGTATGAAACGATAAAACTTTTTCGAAAAAAGATGAGTTTTTGCAAGCTGTTTAACACTTTTTAGGCCGAATTGGTAAACTTACTTAAGCTTCAGGGTACGAAACAGCCACCCTTCAAGTTTTATACTTGTAGTTCCAAAATAACATGGTCTAACATGGGCTTAAAAATTTAACACGTGAAATCCTATGTTGCGCGTTAAAAAAAACGCACTGTATTATTTATAAATGTATCCCTTTGAACTACACATTCCCGGTATAAAAGCTTTAATCTTTCGGTAGCGTGACATTTCTACTATATATGGGGTGATGAAAAGACAATTTCAAGGTTTGGTTTTCACAAATTGGTATATTGAACCACCCTGTAAATGTTAAAATAACAGAGTTATGGGCTGTCACAGTAAAAACTGTCAAAATCAAACAACTCAGTTTTAACAGTAAATAACTTACTTATTCGACGTTTTAGGTAAAAACGCTATACAGGGTGGTCAAAAGAGAATTTCAAGGGCTACAAATTGGTATATAGAACCACCCTATAATTGTCAAAATAACCGAGTTATTGACAATACAATGGAGTAGTTTACAGGGTAATTCAATGAATTTTAATATCCTTGTAACTTGTTTAATTTTTATTTTATAAAAAAAATACCAAACATGAATCTTGTAGATATTTGCAAATACTTTATTCCTAGATAATCCATCAGTATACAGGGTGTCCCAAATTTGAGTAACAAACCACACTTATAATTTTTTATTCGATTTTTGGAATCTACGTCAAATTCTAGGCCTACTTGATGTAAAATGTTTGTATCGATATTCATTTGATTTCGCTCTAGCAGCCTAAGCAGAAATTTCCAATTTGAGCGAAATTTTGGTGCATTTTTCCAAAAAATGGTGCATAACTCGCTTATTTGAAACACCGTAAATAAACACACCGTATAACAAAAGAAAGCTATTTAACGGGGCTATCACGTGACGTTGAGCGGGCATGGCTAAGTTGCCCCGTTTAGCCGGTAGAGGGCGTCAAAGTTGACTCTCGTTTTTTGCAGCTTTTGCTCAATATCTCAGGAACGTTTCACACATTCATTCGACTGAAATTTTTACCACAAATGTTATACACTTTTTTGGTACCATGTCCCGTTTTGCCTTGAAAAATTTAAAACTAGAATTGTCAAGAATTTTCAAGTAAAATTTTTTATATTTTCAAAATTAACCTAAACTGACTAAATATCTTCAAGTAAAAAACGAATTATTTTTGAATTTTCAGATTTTCCAATTTTTTCGGAAAATTACCGAAAATTTTCTGGAAAAATTTCTATAAATTTAATTTTCCGGAAATTTTACATCCCTGGGTTTGTTTTCAATGGATTTAATTTTTTACTAGAAGTAGAAACTTAAAATCCAAATTTTCGTATCTCGGTTATTTTTGGGAGTTCAGGGAGGTTCAACCACTCAAAAGAACCGTCTTCAGCTTCTCTTTTCAGTTGGGTCAAAAAAATATAACTCAAAAAATACAGGGTGTGTAAAAAACTGGGCACATGTGACTTCACGCAACCCCTGTATATCACCAGTCATTTGTATGTAACGTAAACAAATATTAGGACGAAAAGTGTGTAAAACTCGTCACAGTAATAATTGTCATTCTTTTTCTATTAAATCTGAACTAAAACGAGATGGAAATTTGACGTCATTGATGCATGTTATTTACAAAGTATGGTCCCCCTGTATATTTGACTACTGAATTGAACCCATAAATAGAAACTGTGTTTAGGAAATAATATTATTAGTATACGTAACGTAAAAATCAATGAAATAAAAGTCATGTAACAAGACATGCCACAGACAATTTTTATGCTAAACGTCTATGAACTTGACAAATGGAGGAAAGCGAGTATTGTATATATTTGACATTTGTTTACCAATAATATGAATCTGTATCCACCAATGTAAGGATTAGTTAACTGTTAAATTCAAATATGAAAAACTACAATAATCACATTTGAACCTCATTTAGCGGACTGTCCTGAGAGATTACGTGAGAATATCTGTTTAGCAAGTTCCTCGTCCCTTGTTTCTCGCCCTTCTGCAGGCCCCCGAGTTGATCGGGGATCTTTCCCTTAATCCCCGTTGTTCGCATCGATCGTCACATGTCTCCGTCAGCAGCCAAAATGGCGGCCCTCGGTGGATGTCGCGATTGTGTAAAGATACTCATCACCACGAAAGGGAGAGGGCGTTGTCCTAGAAACCCCTTGCATAAAGATATTTCGGGGTGGTTAATTCCTCCACGGATCTGCTTTTGATAGGCCGGTAATAAATGTGTCGGACAGGGCTGTATACCACCCTTCTGGGATTATATGATTGAGGATTTCAGTTTGATTCGGTCGGAATGTGCCAAAACCTTTTTTTCGGTAGACTTAATATAAGTTTTATGACTAGTTTATTAAAATGATTGAACTATTACATTTGATCAACATTAGATTCAAAAGTAGAGAAATTCTGATAATCATTGTACTGAATAACAAAGCTAAATTCTACTTATTTCCAGAACAATATGGCGGTTGTCTAAGAAAAATTACGTTTATCCATACAATTTACATTACAATTTCTCATTTTGGGTCGGGCCAAATGTAACTCATTCCCAACTTAAAATCAATATTTAGTTTAAACTGAAAGTTTCCGTCCGACTTTGTTGATTCAGCTAAATATTATAACTAATGTAATATACATAAATGCATAATAAATAGCAGAAAGATAACGTAAAACCATTGTCCCGGTCCGGTTAAAGCGCAAGGTCAGGCCTGGCCATTGTTCCGAAAAAAAATGGACGGAGTCGTGCGAAGCAATCGGGGCTTGTAAGTCACTTGTTTTATGGAAAAAAAGGAGAGAAAATAAACAAAAGAACGAATCACGAGCACCAATAAAATGCTACAAAGCCACGAGATTAATAATAATAAATTAACTCGGCCACGATTTGTCTTTTTGTCTTGCACCACGAGTGGTTTCGACACTTTTGGCGCTCCTTGGGATTTTGCCATATAGTGAGTCGAAACGTCATAACCAATCAGCTGACTGTCACTAGCAGTTTGTGATTGCTTTTTCTTGACCAATCACAAACTACGAACAGTGCACATTTGGACTTGTCATCTGGATTTAACCAAATAGCCGAACTGACAGCTGTCGATCAACTTTATAGACAATGAGCCTCGTCTGAAATCCAATCCCGCTGAGACTCTGGACGATTTTAACGTTTCAGCTGTTCAAATAACGTTTTGTTTTGACTTTTGTTGTTCTAAATAGCAAGTATGTGCTGCTGCTTATAATAATATATAGTGTAATGCAACGTTAAAATTAGTCGGAAGACGTACAACTCACTAGATGGGTGACTAATGTAGGGCGAGTAAATCACGCCCTAATCAACAGGGAAGCCAATTTGTGCCTTGAAGGAAACGCGTACACAAATTAAGATTGATGGCCACGAAGGGCTACTGAACAAGACAAATTAAATGAAGAACATTTCTGTTGTTTTGTTACTAACCTGTAAAATAGTAACAAATCGAAAAATTGCACCCTAAAAGCAGATGTGTGTGTGTATGACTTTCCCCTCCCTATAAAGCCTAATCTCTTCATTCGTTTTTGAAACTAAAACGATTACAGTCCAAAGTTTAATCCGCCATTTATTACATAGGGCCAACCCTAACCGGGCACAATGGCCTTAAACCTTAATCTGCACTACTTTTCTGTTTATAAAAAAAAAGAATCATCGGGTGACAGTTGACTGTCTAAGCGGGGTTGATATCTGTATTTATTAGGTCGCTTGAATAGGGAAAAAAAGCGGATGCAGACATTTTGTATTTAGGCGGCCCTGTATCGGATACACTCAGTGTGTTTATAAAGTGAAAAGGGTCTTTGTTCCTTCAGGTTTTGGAGGCTGCCACGTTTAACCGCACTTTCTCAATGTATCGAGTTACCCAAGTTGGTTTCGACTTGATTTCCTGTAGCAATTGTTATTGTTGATTCATTTGTAAGACAGAAATAGTTAAGTTTGTCTAGAAACCCTAAAAATTCAAAGAAAATTTTATTTTGTTTGCCACACAAGAGTTTGAGAAGTTTTTTTTTATTTTTAAATACACACAAAACCTAGTAGGGTTAAAAGTGCTTTAAAAATTACTAAAGAATTCTATTTAATTTTATATCTCTTCTCAATTAACTAATATTGAGATATTGAAGGCAGGAAATGTATACGTATCAATATACAAATTTAAACTGACCAACAAATTTCCAAATACTCCTGAAGTAGTCTACAAAACTGTAAAAACATTCCAAAACACTATACAACCTCTAAAATGCCTTGCAAAGCTTACACAGCAGCCTAGAAGCTTCTCTTTTAGAACAATCTAAAAGCTTCCAAATGATTTTCAATTTATATAGCAAAAAAAAAAAAAAAAAACTTTCATATGCTTCTAAAGCAGTTTAACCAAGGCAGTCCATAAACTTCAATGCTCTTTAAACTGCTCAAACACCTTCCAAATGTCTCCTAAAGTAGTCTAAAAAGGTCTTAAAACACTACAGAAACTCCAAAATGCTTCTAAAGCAGTCGGATATCTTTCAGAACAGTCTAGAAGGTTTCAAAAGCTTTTAGAACACTCTAAAGGCTTCCAAATAATCTTCAACTAGTCTAGAAGCTCTCAAAAAAATTCAAGGCAGTCTAAAAGCTTCCAAAAGTTCAAATTCACATGTCTTAAAAGCAGTCCAGAACCTTCAATGCTCCTAAAGTAGTCTAAAAACCCTTCAAAACACTACAGAAACTCCAAAATGCTTCTAAAGCAGTCGAAAGTCTTTCAAAACAGCCTAAAAGCTTTCAAAATCATTTAGAACAGTCTAAAAGATTCCAAACGCTTTTCAACTAGTCTAGAAGCTCCCAGAAGATATTAAAGCAGTTTAGAAGCTTTCAAAAAATTTTGTGAACCGTGTAAGAGATTCTAAATGCCTCTAAAGCATTCCAGAACCTTCAATAATATGCTGTTTAAACAGTCTAAAAATCTTTTAAATACTCTCAAGTAGTTCAAAAACAGCATAAAATCTTCCGTATGCTGCTAAAGCAATTTGAAATCTTCAAAAAATTTCTAGAAGTTGAACTCAAAAAAATTTTGCATCTCTGAAAGAGTTTTGTGTTTTTAACCGATTTTTATGCTTTTTTTGAAGAAAATAATTTTGCTTTTTTTCACGATTTAATACTTTTTAATCCGGACTCTAGTCGTAAGCATTGATTCTATTCTTAGTACTAATATTAATTTAATACTATTAGTAAAATTAAATTTTGTTTTATAAACTAGGCTTTAAAATTTAAAATATATTTTTAAACAAACCGATCAAAATGGTTAGAAAATATTGTTTTGTTTCAATCCTCTAATTCAGATAGCAATCTGGATTTTTACTGGAAGTTTTATATCCAAATCGGAATGAGAATAAGCCTGAATTGTATGGAGTCTTTGATTTAGAAAACCTATTTGAAGAAAGGTGGCATTGCAAAAATGGCTCAAGCATTGAGAATCACGAAGAAGACTTCGAAGTACAGCCCAAGAAGGACCATAGAAGAAAAACTCTGCATTCTCTTAAAGAACCTTGCATAACCAAACAAGCTGATTGATTTGGAATTTTGAAACTCTGGTTTGGCAGATCAATCAAATAAATGATAATCAAATAATGAATAAATAATTCAAGATGCGATGAGAAAGTGCATTAGATTATTTCTAAACTCACCAGATTAAAGTGACAGTTACTGCACTTTTATTTTTTTGTGAGAAAACTGACATTTGTTATATTATGTCACGAGTGCGTCTATTACACGTGTTTTCTTAATTATTGTATTACATAATTTAATGTAAAATTTTTAAGAGATACATTTATTCTTTTATTCCTGTTCAACTATTGGACCAAAACTCACCTTTTTTGAGCCTGAAAGCCCCTTAAGTTTGCCAAAATTGCACTTTTGTACAAAAATGTAATCTTTTCAATAACAAACTGCAATCAAGGCCGCATTCGTTTTCAGGCTCCGTAGAGCGAGCAGAGCGTTTTTGACGTCACGATGACGTAATTTGGCAAAACCATAGATTGACCAATTGTCAAACTTGATTTTAAACCGTAAAAATTCATCTAATCCTCAAAAAACTCAATTTCCACAATACAAACAAACGCAAACTGTCACCAGTATTTCCGCCATATTGGAATTTTTGACAAGCACCTTCTAGGCTTTCTAGTATAGTAGGCGGTGATGCGGCCCAAGTAAAATTTGACAATTCACAAAAACTGCAGCGGAAGATCAAATGTCATTTTACAGCCACTAAATTAGTCAGTTTGACAGTTTAACCATATTGAATAGTGGAATCTCAAAAAACATGGAGGAAAGCGAGTACTTAACCTATTTGAAAATTGTATTGAAATTTTAGGCATATTTTGGCGAAAGTATTAACCAGAGAGTTTTAAGCTGTAGTAACATAGGCCATCTTATTTTGTCAGAATGAGATAAAACGAAATAGACAATGTAAACATTTTTTGTTGGTACCAAGACAGAAAAACCGCAACAACTTTCAAGATAATCCTTCTAAACTAAGTATAAAAGTGTGTTTACATTCTTTGTGACGTCCTTTAGGGACTGTATGTAATTTAAATGTTAGACGGTTGCTATAAATTAACATCCAGAAATGACAAAAGTATTATGTGCTTCGGACCCATAAACTTGTTCGTAGAACATAGTTTAATAGACACTTTCTAAGAAGACGTCATGGTATTTTAAATGTTTCCGAAAACCTTTTTGTGTCAATCGAAAGAGAAAAGATCTGTTTGCCCGGTCCCGCCTTTAAACTTTGAAAAGTCGTTTTGAATGACGTTTTCTGACGACCAGGTAGATTGGTCGTGAAAATGGATAGAAACGTCCAGATTGGATGGAAATAAAGTGGTAAAGGTGTACATCCTGCCCCACCTTGAAAAAAAACTAACATCGAGACTGTGGAGAAAAATGATGAAGGGAAAGCGAAACGCCCCTAAAAAAACTAATCGTTCTTTTACACGCAAAACCGTCGACCCAGTCCATTTTTAGACAAATTGAATCCATCAATTTTATTGACGTGTAACATCTCCGATGATCGATTCCATATTTAAAGATGGCCTCCCAGCACTCGCACCGAACCGAATAGAGATCCCAGATTATAATCGCACCTGTATGATGAATGATACGAAAATGAATCAGCATGATGTGGGACTCTTCAATATTGGGTTTGTTGTATTTCTGGCCAACATTGCCAGATCAGGCCTTTGTTCGGTGGATTTCACCATTCGAAAACTCATTGCCCCGAAACAAAAGAATGTTAATATAGTATTTTGTTTAGTGTTGTTGTAGCACGGTCTCTTCTTCTCTGTCTTTTACGCTCGCCGTAGCTTTATCGGAAATTTATTCCCGGTTTTCCCACCCTTTACAGCGGGTAAAAAAGCATAAAAAGAGGGGTTAACCGAGGGAGGACGGGCAACAGATGGACTCTGCTATTTATTTCTCTCGCTTTATGAATGTAAACTAGGACGACCCTCGGTGAACGCAGCAGCTAAACTGGCTCTGTTGTCTAAACACGAATAAAAGGATCTTTAAAAATTATTTCCACGGAGTTGCTGAATTGACATTTTCAAAAATCTTTACGTCATAATGACAGTTGACATTAAACAGAAGAAAAACGTTAATTGGGAAGATAAACATTGGGGGGGGGGTTCTTAATCTCATTAGTTCCAAAAAATACAGAAAAATGTTTACAAAAGTTTTAGAGTGTATTGGGATGCATAGTTTAAAATTACTTTTGGATATACAAGGTGGTTCATAATGGCGTGGCAGATAAAATATTAGTTTTTTTTTTAAATAGAACCCCCTATTTTTAACACATTTTTAGATTCTCACTAAAGCTTTTTTTTTGGTTCAAACAAATACTACACATGGTCACTTTTTCAGGTTAACCAAATAATGAGAATCGAATCAGTCACACCCTTATACTTTCGTCACTAAATCAAAATGAACCACACTTCAGCTAACCAATTAGAACCTATACTTAGTCGATCGAACAAGGTACCTGCTTTACTATAAGAGAAGTTGATTTATACAGGGGCTACTAAATAACCTGCGTTCCTCAGAACCTTACCGATATTTACTAAACTGTAATTTTTCTATAGTTATCGTTAAAGCACTTGTAACAACATCCAGAACTAGGACACTGTTAACAAAGTGAACCTTAATAAAAATTGAGAAATAAGGTATTCAAATTTGCTGAAAAGGGTTACCCTTCGGCTTTTCAATTGCCTCCTTTTGAAAATTTGTAGAAGCTGTAAAACTAAAACTGGTCATAGAAAAAAGGTAATGTCAAGTTTTACTTATCGTGAATACATTATCAAAATAAATGGAAATTATTAAGAATGTTCTACACCATTTACACATGTAGTTTAGAAAGCGTTAGTTGAATTTTAGAAATCATAAGATGAATTTAAAAAATATCACTTATATTTCTGAAAAGGTACTTTCAATTTGAGAATAATAACTTTGATTTTCGAAATTGGTCACTTGTATTATAGAAAAGAGCAGTTGGATTTTAGACATGATGAGTAAATAGTTTAACGAATATTTTTAATAACATTGTGGTTTAAGCAGTTCAATGAAAAATCGATTTATCTCAAAAACCGTTTATTTTATCGAAATAAAGAAAAAGTACAATTTTTCGATAAAAATGTCAAGAGTATCCATTAATGGCGTTTGCAGCTGAAAATAATGACAGCTGTCAAAGTTTAAGCAAATTGTGTCTTAGGTCCAGTTAGTTCCTGCCTTTCGAAGACGAGATACCTGGTTTTCATGTCAAATAGAAGGTCTCTTTCGATAAAACATTAAACCCAATAATCATTACAATATACAAAGTGTTTCAAAAGTTACGGCCAAAAACGTTAATTGGAAGGCAGTTCTTTGGGGCTCGATATTTCCCTTAAGAGTGACTTTAAAAAAAAATTATATGAACAAATCGTATTATTTTGACCTCCCCTGCATGCCCCCGAGAGATTGTCATATAGTTATGGGACACACTGTATATTTAGTATAATGAAATACAAGTTATAGATTCTGAAATCCAACTTATATTTTTAAAATCCAAGTGATATTTTCTATAAACTACATGTGTAAATGGTGTAGTCACAAAATTAATTTACGACTAATTCAAAATAGCGATTGGCAACATTGCATACTTGGATTTTTTTAGGTTTTCTGTCTTTGTCTCGCGCATGTAATTATCAATGTTTCTCTGTCAGTAACTATGTTTTAGTTTTACCACACCTGTATACTTGAGCTTTTTTTTTATCAAAAATTGAAAAATCCCTTTTACTGCTTTCCTTTATTACCACTTAGATTAAGATCTATTTGTGTTAATCTGTGGTGCATGCTGTAATGTATAAATTGATATAAAATCATTCTAACCACCCACATTAAATATAATAATAAGAAAATAGATTCAAAGAGATATCAAAGTAATGAATGGGGGGTAAATAACGAGCTTCCAGTACACAAACATTACAATTACCGCGGTCAAACGAAGTTATTCAGTGTAATGTACTCGGAGTTTTAGTTGGGGCTGCGCCCCCCATTTTTCCACGCGTTTCTATACGGGGGTGATTGTAATTGCTCGTTAACAATTGTTACGGTTTGTTAGCGGAAAAGTGGAAAATAGCCTTGATTGAAGTATATCATCAATTTTCCGTTAATTTACTTATTTTTGAATGTCAAGACTAGTTTGCCAAGGTGCAGTTTTCTGAGAAGCATAAGTGAAAGACATTCCATGCTAATGACGTGTCTCAACAGTTTAGTAAATCCCATTTTGGCTTAACAAATCAGAAAGGTATTTTTCGTCAATTCATACTTTTCAGTTCCATAGTAGTTAAACAAACCACAAAAGTTAGAATTCTGCAGCTTTACATCATAAAATGTTACTTTACATAACTAGTTGCGTAAAGTAAACCCTTTCTACACAGTTTTAAGTAGTAATGGTATAAATTACAGCACTTGCTCGTAGTTTGTGATTGGTCAAAATAAGCAGCAAGCTGAAAGTTGCTTTTTTGACCAACTACAAACTACCCTCTGTGCTGATATTTATGCAAATTCTGCTCTCTTACCGTTTTCAAGATCTTCATACTTAGACACGAGTTTGTGACACCCTGTATACTCAACCATAAAACCTGAACATTTTAGTGGGTAACCAACAGCTAAGGCAATGCAAATGTAACACTGCAAGTAAACTCACTTGATGAATGATTTTTGCGTCACATGACACTAGAACACCATTTACTTAGACGGTAACGTGACAACTGTCATGTACCTACTATAAAACAAAATCGACTGTACTGGCTTTTTAATCTTCTCGTTTTGACAGTCTTCGTTGATAATTTCTTTCTTCTCTAGTTCTTAGCGACAGTATTAAGTGATATTTTGCGTTTTTGCCCTTATTGACCAGAAAGCTGGAGCCGCCGCTGGAAGAAAACCGGGTGCGAGAAACTTTACGGTTAACGGAGCTTTTAAAGCTCACAACCGCAGATTCTCTCCCTCTTTATAAAACGTGTAATATATTTGAATAGGCTCTTATTTCCGCATTGAAACTCCGGCATAATGCGCGTATTATTTCACATTATAGCCGGGTTGGCCGTGTTTGCCGACGCTGCTCGTTTGTTCATTACAGACAAAATACACTCGAAAGCACGGCCTACACCAGCAAACATTTACCTGGAGGGATGAATGGGGCCCTGTTAAGCCGACTGGATTAGTCGGGACTTAGGAATTTTTCATTGCTATTTCATAACGCTACCGAGACCGAAACGATTGTTGTATCGTTGCGACTCTTTTACGCACCTTCTTTGTCGTTTTCGATGTAACTTTTCGGTCTACCGGATTAAGTTTTCGAGTTTCATTCATTCCGGTACTACAAGATGAGTGCTTGTTTTCACACGTGGGACCCAAAATAAGATGTGTCGGTATATAGTCAAGCACCCTGGTAAAAGAGGAAATGGAATAAAGGCCAAAAGCACGTTGAGGGTAAACCCCAAAGAGTCAACAAAACTTTTTCTGAAGAAGCACCAAACAACTGTCTTTTCAGTCGGTACTGCAATTGATTACACCCTTAAAGTTGGTTAGTGACATGCAAATGTCATAAAGTGTAGTGATGGGCGATTATGTATGATATAATCGAAATATTTCGATTATGACAGAATGACCGATCAGTCGATTATTACAACTGAGCAAACAAGTACTCGATATTTTTCTATTTCTCGTTTACTTCAGACCAGTGTTGCCAACTCTTAAATGATATAATTTCCCCAAAAAAGTTTTAAAAAATATTTCACTAAAGTTTTTTAGGTTTTTTGAGGCTTTAATTCTTATACTTTGCAAATCCTTTAAGTGTCCACTTAAAATGCTATTATTACGTCTACCTAACAGAAGTTGTAAAACATTTTGAAAATAAGTCACAATCGGCAAATTTCATCTCAATAGACGTGACACCTATCAAAATTTAACTTATAAAGCTATGAAGTACATTAAACAGAGTTTAACACTAATGTAAACGCTTTTCAACTGATTGGTTTAGTTTAATAGATCTATGGATCCGATTTTGCCAGTTGACACTTTCGTAACATACATTTGTATGTCAAAATTGTATCGTATTGAATGTACTGCCTTTAAGCCATGTTTTATAGTTCTGCTTCATGGTATTTGACAGTTACCACCATTGTAACAGAACAAAATATACTCACAATAGACAAATACATGTCACAACCGTCAAAAAACAACTAATAAAACTGTAAAATTATAATTATAAATATTAGTATGATTTACACTTTTAAGCAAGTTTTGTAATTTTATAGCTTCATGGAGTGGTATTTGACAGTTTTCATGACAGATTGAAATATGACTTTCTAAACAAGTAAAATTTCTAAGATGTGATTCAAATTCCCCAGGGGTGGGAAATTTTCCTGAGACCTGGCTACACTGCTTCAGACAAAAAAATCGAATATTCGAATTTTATTAGTCAAAAATTTGGATTACATAATATCATCTTTTTAAATACAAATTAAGTTTCTAAATTTAATATAATATTCATGTAAATATATTTCTAATAAAACAAATTTTTATTTAAGATTGATGAGATATTTTAATTTATTACTTATGTCAGTCAGTCATGATTCAGACAATTGTTATAATTAGAGTCCGGATTTCTAGAAATTTTGCTTTTTGTAAATAATAAAAGCAACTAACCTTTAACATCTAATGTGAACGATTTATGGAAAAACGCGTCATTTGACAGATTTTGTTGATGCATTTTTTGCTTTTTTCTTCATTTTGTGCTTATTTTAGTTTTTTGTGCTTATTTACTGCTATTTTTGTATGGTTTAACTAGTTTTTTACAAAACAAGCTTTTCAAGTTTTTAAAAATAAACTGAACTAATAACTGCTTTGACAAAAAATTGCTATATTGAAGGCTTTTGAACAACAAAAACATGTTGCAAAATGTATAAGTATCAATTTACAAATTTAAACTGACCAAAAAAATTGCAAATACTCCTGAAGTAGTAAGTAAAGTAAAAAAATTTAAAAACATTCCAAAACACTATAGAACCTCTAAAATGCCTTGTAAAGCTTACAAAGCAGTCTAGAAGCTTCTAAAAGCTTTTAGAACAGTCTCAAAACTTCCAAATGCTTTTCAATTTATCTAGAAACTCTCAAAAGCTTCCGTATGCTTCTAAAGCAGTTTAACAGCTTCCAAAAGTCTCTAAAACCGTCTACAAGGTTTCAAATGTCTTAAAGGCAGTCCAGAACCCTCAAGGCTCTTTAAACTGCCTAAACACCTTCGAAATGCTCCTAAAGTAGTCTAAAAACGCTTTAAAACACTACAGAAACTCCAAAATATGTCTAAAGCCTCCCAAAACAGTCTAGAAGCTTCCAAAAGCTTTTAGAACACTCTAAAGGCTTCCAAATAATCTTCAACTAGTCTAAAAGCTCTCAAAAAAATTCAAGGCAGTCTAAAAGCTTCCGTATGCTTCTAAAGCAGTTTAAAAGCTTCCAAAAGTTCAAATTCACATGTCTTAAAAGCAGTCCAGAATCTTTAATGCTCCTAAAGTAGTCTAAGAAGATTTCAAAACACTACAGAAACTCCAAAATGCTTCTAAAGCAGTCTGAAGCCTTTCAAAACAGTCTAGAAGCTTTCAAAATCATTTAGAACTAGTCTAGAAGCTGCCAGAAGATATTAAAGCAGTTTAGAAGCTTCCAAAAAATTTTGTGACCCGTTTAAGAGAAGTCCAAAAACCTTCCAAATGATTTCAAGTAGTTCAAAAAACTTT
This sequence comes from Ips typographus, assembly GCF_016097725.1. NCBI lineage: Eukaryota > Metazoa > Arthropoda > Insecta > Coleoptera > Curculionidae > Ips > Ips typographus. Next base: position 6,848,391 of record NC_138430.1, on the reverse strand, counting down.
TGAAAGTTTTCAAAACCGTCTAAAATCTTCCGTATGCTTCTAAAGCAATTTAAAATCTTCAAAAAATGTCTAGAAGTTAAACTCAAAAAAATTTTGCATCTCTGAAAGAGTTTTGTGCTTTTTTACAGATTTTTATGCTTTTTTGAAGAAAATAATTTAAGCGCTTTTTTTCATGACTTTAGTGCTTTTTAATCCGGACTCTAGTTATAATGTACTTTACTTAAACTTATGTTAACGAGAAGCTTGTTATTGTCAAACAATATACAGAACAAGTACGACAATAACGGTTGTTGCTTGATTGTGACGAAAAATTTGTTTTTTAAGGATCTTCATGATATCAACACGTTTTATAAGCAAACGAGCTCTTTTAGAGTATTTTGTTGATGATTTTTAATTACGTGTGTTACCCAGTAAAAATGGCTTATAAGACTATCGAAGAGTCACTTCATTGAATTCTTATTGTGGTTTAAAAACCGTTAATAAAATGCAAAATATTTTGTCTGTGATGTGTCTTTTTTTCATTCTTCATACTTGATTTATTTCACCATTTTACGCAGCTGTGTTTCATTGCTCGTTATAGTGACTTGAATTATCATAAAAACCATTCTAGTAAAAATCTTATTCCACATTCAAGGTTAGAGCTCAGAAAAAAAAATGTTGGTACAAAACATTCTTCTGATGTACCTAAGTATATGAAACACGCAACGGTTCGCGCATTATCTTTAATAAACCCTCCTCTCTCTTCCTCGTTTTCTTCATAATATGGAATCGACTTCTTCTTCTTTTCTGCTTATTTTTTTTTAGTTTATGCCCATTACGTGTTCCTATATATGTCGGAGTGCGGTGCAATATATCACTTGTCTTTTAATTTGCTAGTTTCCATTCGTATCACGCGAAACTTTAAACTGGTGTGTGTGTACAAGTCCTGTATATGTGTGCATGTACAGGGCGGCAGTTTAATTTCCATTTTTGCGATATCACCGCTCCACTTGGCACTCGGACAATAATTGAGTACGGTTTTATCACCTGGCTGTATTATATTTATCGCTCAAGTCGATGGAAATACGGCCGAGACGTGACTCGAACCCGAAAACCTTATTATCGATGGTTGAAAAAAGTGTCACTTTCGACACTGTCCGCATTTACACTGACAACTGTTGTTTGCAAATCCCCCTCAGAATCAGCCCTTATTATTGAACGTCGATGTTGCCGATGTTTGAGTATCCTTCAGGGGCCAATCAACGAGCCTACTTCAAGCTCTTTGATAATCACAAGAGCGATTGTTCGCTTTCGTCACTGATGGGGAAGCCAAATTTGTGTGTGTGTAAACTGGTCGTTTTGTCAGCCGTTAAATAGGACTTGACACCCCTAATACGCTTCTTTTAGTTCTACTACATAAAGCAGAAATAAGTCAGAAACTCAAGACTTTTAGTAAACATTTAAAGCAACGAATAAACCCTAAAATATACAGGGTGCCTCATTTAAAATAATGGAGATTTGGGAATTCAGTATATTTACTTACAGAGCAACTCTTTGTGGAAGATAACAAATTTTATGCAAGCCGAATCACCTAAAAAGTACAGGATGATTTGAAATAATGGAGATTTGAGACTTTAAATGACTTATGACAGTTATAGTAAAATTCTCTATGAACGTAAGTTATGTGAATTTTGACTGTAAATATCTCAGGAACTCGAGACATTTAGTACAACATTTAATAAGTCATTATGTAGGCCCTAAAAAACCGAATTGAATAATCGTAAAATATACAGGGTATCTCATTTAAAATCATGGAGAAATGTAACTGTGAACGTAAGGATTACAGTTTCAGTGCAATTATTTGTGGAAGGTAACTTCTTCAATTTTGACTGAAAATATCTCAGAATCTCGAGACTCTTAGTACAGTATGTACGTAGTAGGTATTGGCAAGCAGAATCGACTAATCCCAGAATATACAGGGTGTCTAATTTAACGTAATGAATATTTGTGGCTTTGAATACAATAAATCAGAAACTGGTCACAATGCACAAAAACTGTGTTGTAGTTTTGGTTGAAAGAGTAGGCAGACCGTTTGTTTGAATTTTTGCTGCCTTCCTTAGAAGGTTCAAAATGCAAAAACTAAGCAAAATGTCTATAATAATAACGTTATCTGGAAAAAATTGCACTGTTGCCAAACATCAGAAAAATGAAAGGTAACTATAATTAAATTCAATTATACTTGTTTCATACAATAATTGAAAATAGCAGTAGTTTCAGGGCAATTATTGTCTACTTCGACAACCTAAACAAATTCAATTATAGAGAATTATTGCAAATTATCAAAAGTACTAGCAGTAATTTAAATTTTGACACCCTGTATCTCAATCTCGGTGGCCCAAATGAACCTTTTACTATTTTTAAATTCTAGCTAAACTGATTAGTTGGATGTAAAGTGTTGGGTTACCGTCGCATCATCTCAAACAATTTTAGAGAGTTATTAAATTGTTTAATTAATTGTTTTAATTGATTTTACCATCTAATGGGCATTATCTGGCAACTAAAACAGTCATCAATAAAATAATAATTAATAAGACATAAAGTAATCACATTCATTTGACAGGAGAACAAATTATTGGTTAATTTGTCTTCTTAGTTTATTTTGTTAAATTATTTACTCGGAAAAAATCAGTTTAGTATACAGAGTGGTCGGTGAAAAGCAGGTCTAAAAGTAATTACCAAATGCAAAGTTATCTGAAAAACTTTAGCACCCTGTAGTGTACTGTACTGTAAGTTTTGCACATAGAATACGTGGTTAAAGCTGCATGCAAAAAAGTCCGTACACCCTGTATAATAACCCAATTTATGAGTAAAATCAAAAATAGAACAGTAAATTTCACATTCTAAACTCACTAAATGTCAAATTCACATTTTATTTTTTAGAAAGGTTTAATTTTTTTTAATTATTAATGTCTCTTAACTTATGGTTTAGTTTTTTTAAAACTCTTGCTTTTAAATAGCAAAGATTGCTGTCAATCTTCTTGAGGTTGTCTGTCAAAACTGTTCATCAACATATTAATTGATCAGTGATACTAAACTTTAATTGGTTGCACAGAAAACTCAACTGTGGTTTTTGACTTAGAATTATTCTTACACATAATGTAAACTTACCCGTATGAGTCCTTTTGTGAATTTTCAAATTTTCGCTTCTCGCAAACACTTTACCACAACCGGGAAACGGACAGTGAAAAGGTTTTTCTCCAGTGTGCACTCGAATATGGTTCACCAGTTTGTATTTAGCCTTAAAAGGTCGACCGTTTCTCGAACAATTTTGCCAATAACACGCGTGATTCGTAATCTCGGGCCCGCCAACATGTTCCACCCCCAAATGACCAACAATCTCCGACATGGTGGTGAAATGTTTGCCGCAGATCTTTTTGGGGGGAGGCTGATCCGGATCAATCCACAAACACTGCATTTCCTGTTTGATCGGTCTCATATACTTGAAGAAACCGGATCCGTGGAGATTGCCTGGATGGTGAGGCATCGTCATGGTGTGATGGTTGAGGTATTGATGATGGTTGGGTTGGTAAGCGGCATGGTGATCGGTGCGTGAGTAGAGCATTTGATGGTGTGGTGGCAGATGGAGATTGTGATGCGGAGGCATTTCCGAGTGATGGTGGAAGAGCATTGAGTCGCTTGGAGCCGTCTGAGCCGTGGGAAAGTCGTGATGATCTCTTCTGAGCAAAAAATCCCGGGCTGCATACCCGGGATGGGGATTTAAATGACTCATGTGGCCATAATTTGGCTGAAAATGGTGATTCTGAGCAGCCGGACTCATTTCGGGGGCGGTCATAGCCGCCGCCGGGTTCTGATGTGGGGCCGCTCCACCATTATGCGTGGGGGACATCTTCAACCCATAGGCGCTCAGATGATGATGCCCTCCATCCATAAATGCGTTAATCATCGTCACTTCAACTTCACCATTCACTTATATGTAGAAACATATCCACCTCATCAACACTTTTTCAACAACAAAATTAACATTTTCCGGACCAGATATTTCGTGCTGTGTACTCGCAGCATGACTGAATCTAAGTCCTGTCGGCACGCTGGGAATCACTGTCGAAAGGAGTAAGCCTGCGCCCTATTGGCCCCTGCGAGACCTTTCATCATTGGTGTGTTTGAGAATATGAGTCCCGAGGTGCGACGATTGGTTCTTGATCGGCCAATGGGCGGAATGGGTGTCAGGGGAAAAACACGTTCCGCACGACGACTTGTTGATTTTTGTTTAGGGAAAAATTAACTAATTGGATAATTAGTGTTGAACGAACCTAAGATGGTCGAGTAATGGGATAAATTTAAATGCCTTTTTAAACGTACATTATAACAACCAGTCATTTCGGAATTCTAATTCGACGGATTCTTGATTAGGCTAGTAAAATTAATACCGTATACGTTCGCATTGGTAGGTTCTGACTTATACTGGTGGATGAATGATTATTGGCTTGGAATAGATGCATTTTTAATTTTAATTCCCCATAGAACATTCTATTGATTAATGTGCTCACCTCGACTCAATTGATGGAATGTTGATTAGGTGCCAATCCCAATCAAAATTCTATTCAGTTATCTAAAAAGCGAGTAATTATGACGAAAAACAGATTGTATTTCAAAAAATTCAATTTGTTTGTTGTTTTTGATAAAGATTCTTCTCAAAGAATGTAATTTTATGGCAGAACTTGTAACAGTGACAGAACTTGTATTGAATAATGTAAATCCGGATATGCAACCAATTTGTGGCTAGTCCATCCACATATTTACAGAGTAATTTTAGTGTTAAATTCTTAAAAATTTAGAAGTTTGTGATTGTTATTGTTCTTAATAAACCCCATTTTCTATTTGCTTATTACCAATTATTTTAATACAAAGACCTTTAAAACAGTTTTAGACAATTTGAAACCTACTTAATTCCACTTTTTTTGGCGTTCTTTTCAGTTATTTCATTTAAATTATGAACTGAGGTAGTACCTTTCCTACCCCTATATTTTTCGAATTTTACTTCGAATTAACTTGTCGTTAGTTAATTCAACTATGAACGATTAACACAGTACATTATGGTTTTGTGTGACATCAACAAATGAATATCTCAGCATGTTGTCATAGGGGCTGAATTGAAATGTTTATGTTGCCAGTAAATTAAGTTAAGGATATGGTTGCCTGATTGATATAAATTAATTATCACTCTGTAATTATATTGTGAAACAATTGACACCATCAAATGTTAGGTTTAAATTAAAATTAAACACGCAGTATAGAATATCAATAAAATAACTGTTTGTAGTTTGTGATCAATCATAAAATTATACCCACTGGTATATTTATGCTAGTGCTGCACATGTAGACTTATGCTATAAGTAAAGTAGCACAGTGGGTGATAGTTTGTGATTGGTTGAAAAAACAGCAACCTATAAGCTGTTTGTTTGGTCAATCATTGGTCAAAAAAATCACAAACTACAGCTGCTGTAGAAGCAGCACTTTTTTACAAAAACTGGTATTTTCTCAATTTGTGAAAGGTTTAAAGTGCTTATTTCATCTAATTTGAGGTCTTTTGGTATAAATATGCTCTTTGGAACTCTTCTGATTCAAAACAAAAATTTGCCAAAATTGCACGTTCATGTTACTTATAAAAACTTTAAAGTGCTTTTTTTGTACTTATTTCACCTAATTTAAGGTCCCTTGGTATAAATATGTCCTTTGCTGTGCATTGGGAACCACCTGGAGCAAAATAAAAAATTGACAAAATTGCACTTTTTGCAAAAATTACATTTTTTCAATTTTTGAATAATTGTAACTTTTTTATTTAAAATCTTTTAGATTTCACTAAAACGCCATTATAAAAAGGCTAAAAATTACTACAAAATGAGCCAAAACTGGCCTCTCTAGCTCTTCACGTTACCGAGATATTGAATTTCAAAAAGTAGTAAAAAAGACCCCTAATACATACAGTAAATCCAAAACCGACCATAGGAAAACCGTGTAACGGACAGAGAAACGTACATTATTGCATGCGCGGGACTAAGACAGAAAACGAAAAAAATATCAAGTAGGCCATATTTTCAGCGCGCTGTTGCCAAACGCCAAGTATTCAATACCGTCGACAAAATTAATTTTGTTGTTGGATTATTTCTAATTTATTTCCATTCCGATTTCTGTCTATTTGTTGAATCCCTATTGTAGTAATATTTCATCTGTCATCTGCGATTAAAATCTAACCTCAATTCTCAAATTTAAAGTAAACAAAAACAATTACACTGACAGTGATAGGCTTGGCGTTTGGCAACAGCGCGCTGAAAATATGGCCTACTTGATCTTTTTTTCGTTTTCTGTCTTAGTCCCGCACATGCAATAATGTACGTTTCTCTGTCCGTTACACGGTTTTCCTATGGTCGGTTTTGGATTTACCACACCTGAATAAGGTTCTTTAGTATTGACCAATTACAAACTACGATCAGTGCTGTGATTTACGTAACTCCTGGTTTGCGCTGCTTTATCTTTTTCACTTAAATTGAAAAAAGACAAAACTAACCCCCATTTGCACCGTCGTACTTTAAACCTAGCTTAAGCTAAGTGTAGTCCAGACTGTGACTTTTTCCATCTGTATTGTCACAGTCGGAACCAAACTTAATAAATACGACGATGCAAATGGGGGTTACTCACGTTATATGCCACTTAGGTTTGTGACAACTTTATTGAGAATACTATAGTCTATTTAAAAACTAGAAGCGTTTGTGAATTAGGTTGGCAATAGTGGTCAAATGTGATTGGCTGGTTGGCGGTATGATTTACACAGCAGAAATCATAAATAAACAGGTTATGTCAAAGACAACAACTTTTGCTTGTGTATGTCAGTCTTCTTCATTGGCCCTTCCTCTTTAAATAGACAATAGTGCGATTAATTTTGCCCTTTCTGATACTTTGTAGAAATTTATCAGATCATTTCATCAAAATATGGTTGTTTAAAACTAACGTGGAGTAAAACATATTAAAAATAAGCTCACTACGGGTCGTAAAAACGATATTTCAAAAACGGAAAAGGGTTTAGAAGCATGTTTGTTGTCGGACATCCAAATATAAATCACCAGCTGCAAGTTTACGATTTTTCTCTGTGGGCGACTCGCCAGGCATCCACCACGGTCTACAAATACACGCATCAATCTTCTTTGTTTATACGTTAGAAACTCCTTCCTTAATAGAACTAATGTGTTTCGGGGTTTGGAACTTATTAAACTTAATTAAATGGCTCCTTCGATTGGTGCGCGGCTATTAAATAATTTTTAAGCACACACAAAAAGTGGTTTCTTTTACTGGTCAACATTAATTTTCCGAAAAATGACAAAACCCTTCTTATCTCGGTCGCATCGACGCATTATCATTTGTTATAGGACTGAAAAAAGGTCCTCGTAGACCTGACCGAGGACTTTTCAATTTAAATTCAAATTCGCTGTCATCTAGGAATGACTTATAATGATTTCTAGGGAAAACGGTGTAAAAAATCTTTTAGCGCGGCCCCGACAAAACACGACAATAGACCAAGATCTACCTAATTCCGAAACCGGCAAAACATCAATTTTCGAGTGTGTCCACTCGGTAGATTTTGGTTCTTTTGTGATCAGATAGTGGATGGATGGGAGGACTCTGCGGGACGCGCCACTAAGAACCATGTAGCTGGTCGTGTGTTTTATGTTTGGCATAATTTTTGGTTTTGGTACGACTTTTCTGCACGCAAAATTTCCTTTAAGTTTAATTAAACTAGATTTACCAATATAAAATCAACAGTAAAGAATATAATAATCATAACATTTTTCAAACTGGAAATGATTGATTACATGAAAGGATTACAAGTTTTATTTTTAGTTTTAGAAAACAAAACTTTAAAAACGAAAGTTGTGGCCACAAATGTCTACTATACAACACTCCTAAGGATATTTTTTTAAATTATAAAGGGTGTCCAACACCAGAGATGTAAAAGCGGTAATTTTCGAGTCGGAAAATTTCTATTTTTGAAAATTTACCGGAAAATTACTTTATGCTTAAATGAAAATTTTCCTTGATAGGGAAAACAACTGTCAAATTTGTCATTGTTATTGTCAAACTTGTCATGCCTTCTAATGACATAATCTAAGACATCTAAATGATTAAAAATACATTAAACTTTATTTGAATTGATATTGGATTATTTTTTAATTTTCCAATTTTTTCCAAAAAATTAACGGAAACTTTCTAAAAAATTTTGTATACCTAGCCTCAACACTTTTCAAAATAATATGAATTTTTTAAAAAGTATTTATAAATTTATTCCTTCTGGACAACACATTCCCGGTATAAAAGCTTTAATATTTCGGTAGCGTGACATTTCTACTATGGTATACAGGGTGATCAAAAAACAATTTCAAGGGCTACAAATTGGTATATAGAACCACCCTATAATTGTCAAAATAACCGAGTTATTGACAATACAATGGAGTAGTTTACAGGGTGATTCAATGAATTTTTAACATCCTTGTAACTTGTTTAATTTTCATTTTATAAAAATAATACCAAATATGAATCTTGTAGATATTGGCATATACTTTATTCCTAGATAATCCATCAGTATACAGGGTGTCCCAAATTTGAGCAACAAACCAAAGTAATAATTTTTTTTCAGAAATTCCCAATTTGCAGAAAATCGCCCATAACTCGCTTATTTGAAACACCCTGTATAAACATAAAAGGGTGCCCTAAAGTGTCAAAATTGACATAACTTCACGGTCATCTCCGAAACGGTGCCAGTTAAAGCAAAATGGACGTCAGATTTGTGTTCCCCAGGTTCAAATTAGTTAAAAAAAAATACTTTGAAGGAAAATCCAAAATGGTCGCCGGTAGTATAGTAGGCCCAAAAAATCCCTAATTTAAAAAAAAATCCTTAATTATTCCAGCTTATTTGAAACACCCTGTATAAACACACCGTATAACAAAAGAAAGCTAATGATGGGGGCTATCACGTGACGTTGAACGGGCACGGCTAAGTTGCCCCGCTTAGTCGCTAGAGGGCGTGAAAGTTGGCTTGATACCACGCACCGTTTGACTTTGAATAATTAAAAACTAGAATTGTCAAGAAATTTCAAGTAGGTAAACATTTTTTATTTTCAAAATTAACTTCAACTGCCAAATCTCTTCAGTACAAAAATGTAAAAAACAAATAATTTTTTAATTTTTAGATTTGTCAACATTTTCTGGAAAAATTTCCTTCAATTTAATTTTCCGGAAATTTTACATCCCTGTCCAACACCTTAGACGATCATTCTGAAATTAATTTTTTTTTGAAAAATTAATAATTTTAAAGTGCTTTTTTTGTACTTATTTCACCTAATTTAAGGTCCTTTGGTATGAATATGTCTTTTGCTGTGCATTGGAACCCTTCTGGAGCAAAATAAAAAATTGCCAAATTTGCACTTTTCTAAATGAGCCAAAGCCGGCCTCTCTAGCTCATGTTACCGAGATATTAAATTTCAAAAAGCAGTAAAAAAGACCCCTAATTACAAAATGAAAAAATATGATCTATAGCAATTTTGCATATTTTTTTGTGTTTCAAAATAATAATAATCGAGTCTTGCGATCAATATATCTGTATGTTTTCGCCAGTTTAGTGATTAAAAAATTATGGCAAATTTTCAAAAATAGAGTTATGGAGACATCTTTTCTTACGTTATTCTAGAAAAATTATAGATTACAGAGTAAAACTAAAAAAAGCTATAAAACCGCCTACATGACACATTAACGAATCTTTCTCAATTTTTCTTTCCTTTTCTTTTTGTGATTCGTTTTCGTGTCCTGTCCATTCAGGGGTATCTTAGTGGGCCATAACTTATCCACGTAATTACATAACGACACAAACATAAAAAGGCAGGAAAACCTCTCGAAGGAGCCAAATACAAATTACAAAGATAAATATTTATATATTCGAGGTTTGAATAGGGCATTATGAATGGTTCATACCGAGGCAACTATAAAACTTAAGTGGTTCTGTTCGAGACGGGGGACCAGCGGGAACTTACAAATAAAGCTGCTCGGGCCTCTTCATATTTATGTTTGACCACCTTTTGTATTCCAATTATATAGTATCGGTATAAAACTGCACCAAATATTCGCTTTTATCGGAGCTTCGGGGGTATAAATCCGCTAGCTTAAGGGTTATTAGTCGAAAATCCAATTTAAAGACGTACTTGTTGCCTTCAGCTTTATGGAATAAACACGGCGGCTTCTTACCCCCTGCTGACCAATTAAACTACTTTACAAAGAACGCTTTTTTCTTCATAACCCGGTGAAGTGGTAAGCAGTAAAATTTCTTACGACTTTTATATGGTGGCCCATGTTATATAAACGTCAATTGAGAAGCATTACCTAAAAGTAGATACTTTAAGGCAAAAAAATGTGTGGTTATGTTAATTTTTAGTTGGATATCCGGAATAGTTTTTTCCACACCAAAGAACATATTTATGCTAAAAAGTCATAAGTTAGGGGGTTTTGAAACGTATTTAGGATAAGTGATGGAAAAGGCAAGGAGTTGGTGCACCCTGTCACTTTTTGCCTTCTAACTCCTTAAGGAGGCCTTAACTGCAAAAACACCTTAATACAATCTTGTAGAAGATTAAATTTCCTACAACTTTGCTTATTTACACTCATTTGTAGACTCACAAATAACGGAGCTACGCCTAGTCAAAAATGGAGTAAGTTTATTTTAAGTATCAAGTAAAATAGTTATTAGGTGATTGGTTAGTTTAAAAAAGTAGTTTGGTGCATCCTATTACTTTTTGTGACCCCTCACCTTGTAACTACTTAATTCTGGTTTAAAGTTCAAAAAAGCAATAAAAATTTCCTTTTTTAGGGTAAATAGAATCTTAAATCAAGACTAAAAAGGGTTTACTTATCTAAAAATAAGTAAGGTAATCTTAACAGCTTACAAAAAAAAAAGTGATAAAAATTTTGATTTTTCTTGTGGAATACTGTTAAAAAAACCTTTTTTATTATTTTGACATTATGTGGCGGTGCTTCATTTTGCTCAAATCAGTTGTTTTTACATTTAAAACAATGGGGTAATCTATTAAAAAAAATCTAGTAATTAGTAGTACTCTGAAAAATCTGGGTCACTTATTTTTTCCTCTAGATATATGTATTTAACTGCCAAAGAAACGTTAGTCAGTAAGAACTACACTTATTTGGTACACCATATAAGAAAAAGTCCCATGTGACGTAGAAATGGCCAGTTGTCCTGTGTCTCTTCTACTCATAGCGAAACAAATTAACGGGTGTTCAATAATTGTTATGGTCAGGTCGCCTATGGATGGCAATTGTCACAAAAAACGTATGTCTTAGATAACGTTGCAAACAATTATTAGATGACAGCTGTCATTTCAAACCATATACGAACTTATCAACGGCCCTACGTTCATGCTAGAACCACAGCCAACTACGACCATAACAATTATTGAACACCCGTTATGTATGGATATATGAATTTTTGCTAAAAGTCAAAGTGTCAACTGTCATTCACTGAATCCCATTCTAATGTCGTTGCAACTAGCGGGTTGCCATATTCACTTTAAAATACAGAATGTTTGTTTTTTTTGTCTCAGTGTTTCAATGATTCAAGTTAAATCCAGGCACCCAAAAAAAAAAATTGCCTTTATTTTTCAGTGCAATCGTTCTTTCAAACAAAATAAACAAAAATTAGTTGATTAATACGAGACATTAAAAAAATGTTAATAACTTTGGCAACAATGCACTGTTTACAAAGAATGAATGATTCCCGACTCTAGCCTTCAACGTACGTTACGGAATTGAAGAGTCTCTAATTACGTCACGAGTGATCGTGCTAGGCTCACTTTACTATTTTGTTTAAGCCTTTTCTTAAAATACTGACGATTTAATATTGAAAAGCGAGACTTAATAGCACATTGTAAGGCAAATACTGTATTAAGTTTGTATTTTCAAGCTTAACTAACCTTAACTTCTATTTGGAACACTCTGTATAAGCAATATTCACATATAAAAAGGATCGTTGGGTTTCGAGTTACGACCCACGTTAATTAATAACGAAACTAAAAGACTGGATGTTGTGACATTCCTATTCTCTTCAGAAACGATATTTACGAGCTAATGACGCATATGAATTCGAGTTTAAATGATCGTAATTTTACGGAAGAATTCCCTCTCGTAAAAGTTTATTTTTTGCTTTATTAATAATGCAAAATTGTGCATATAAAGATGGTTGTAATAAAACTGGGTTCCCCACGTACTGAATCAGTTTATTACGGTTTTTCTTCCCTTCCCCCAAACCAGGTGAGATGGTTGATGGGACTAATAGAGAATAAACGCAGGTCGATTTTTCTCGGTTTTTCTTCAATGGCGCTCGTATACGTCCGTTGTAATGGCCTCCAGAAATTACCGAACATTAATCCACGTCCGAGCATCTGTCAGGTAAAATATCGAACAGGCAATTTTGTTCTATTAAATTACATGGACAGGATCATTTTTTATCTGGACCGTATAAGGGAAGAAAGTTGGTGCAATCAGACGATTGAAAATCACAAGACTTTAACCGTCATCCGGCACCCTTCGGACGTAATCTTATTCAAATTACTGTACACAATTAGGGCCCTCAAAAAGGGAGCAAAGTCAGTCAAGTTATAATAATCAAAGATCTGAAATAGCGTCGCATAATACTGAATAGCTTCACGGGACACGATTGACAGCAAGAAAAAAAAAAGAATAACAACAATACAAGTCGTGCCCTTTCTATTCATCCCCGATAATTACGGGGCAGCAAGTCGATTTCGCACGTGTAACTTCCGGTTTGATATGACATAATTATTATATGAAGTCGGAACCTTAGACTCGTGAGAGAGTGTGTAACGTTTTGTATGCCTTTAGACGACAATGCCTGTGCACTTGAAATAATGGATTCGGTTGAAGAATGGCAACCCTATATAGACGATGAAAAGTCAAGTATTGTCTAATTTGGCTTTTGATGGTTGCCTAACCGACGTTTAAGGGCGTGGTTCACGGTATAAGAAGTTGCAAATTGCGCACCGGAAGTTGTAAGGGCTCACAGTTTATACTAGTCTGAGAAACATATTATTTAACTTGAATTTGAACAGTTAAGCTTAACTTTATATGTTTATGGTCAAGTTTATCAGAACGATATCTTTGAACACATGAAAAAAATTAATTTTATAGCTTGACGGCCAAAATGACAGGTATTTCTATTTAAGCTGCTATGGAGCGAGTTTTTGACGTCACAATGACGTAATTTGACAGTTGGTTAAATTATGGTTTTGCTAAATTACGTCATCGTGACGTCAAAAACGCGCTGCTCGCTCCATGGAGCTTGAAAACAAATGCGGCCCTTAGTGTCATTTAACAGCTAACACCTAATGTAATAATCCACATAATGATGTGAAAACACCTAGTGCATTCGTTTCCACCGAATCATCATTATGTATCCTGAATGTACCCGGCGCATTTGACAGATGACAAATAACGTAACTGTCAAACGGCCCTGTTTAAACAGTAAATAAATAATCAAACTGAAACTATTCTTACGTTACCTTATTTTTATTCTTGATATTTTACATTTTTAAATAGAACTTTAATGCATTTAATGTCATTTGCACCGTTGACTTGCAGCCGAGTTTAAACTAAGTTTAAAGTAAAAAAGTGTGGTTTTTTCCATCTTTATTGGCTACTCTTAACTTAAACCTTATAGTGTCAGAATGAGTTGCAGATGACACCAATATTTAAAGGCATTCTGGCTTTGGGATTCAACATGTTTCAGATTAATAACCGCTTATTGACATTTGATACCTGACAGCGCTCAACTTTGTCAAACTGTCAAAGTTCAAATTGTATTTGAAACTCATTAAAACAGTCACCTGACTATAAATAATGCAGTTTTGACATTAAAAATTATTTCAGACGTCCAATTTTATATCAAAGTTCAAATTGAAAAAATTTAGTTTAAAAAAATAGTCATCCAAGTCACGTGACCCTAATGAATATAGTTTTAAAATAGAACATTGTCTGGAAAATCAAACTAAATCTGTTCTATTTCATATAAATAATAAGAGTTTAAAAATGATTAAAACAGTCACATGACCCTGATAAATATACAATTTTAAACGTGAAAATATTCAGTCAGGTGACACTGAAAAGTTAATTAGATAGTGTTAAAGTTCAAATGTTAACAGGATAATAAACGATGCTTAAGAAATAGTCAAAACAGTTACCTGACTCTAATAAATACAGTTTTGAATTTGAAAAATGTCTGGGACATCGAATTGAAGCTGTCAAAATTCAAATTAGTCACGTGACCCAAAGAAAATTGAATTTGCTGTTTGTCAACTGTCAAAGATAAAACAATTGATTTTAAATTGACACTGAGATCCACACGCAGCAAAACACAGAGTTGAAAGTATGACTTTTTCACCTGACTTTATAGGTTTATGGAGATGTAATTGTCACTGTCACTGTTTAACTCAAACTGCAATCTTCGGGCTCCCAGTGGCGTAATTTGACAGCAGATTTTGTATTGTTATTTGTCAACTAAACGCACCTGTAATCAACTGTTAAAATGTTATTGGTTACATTTGAAAAATAAAATAAATATTTATGAAGCGAGTTTTAGAGTCTTGAGAGTTGCCATGAATTTATAAAGCAGATAATGTTTACAGAAAGCAATAATCTAATCAATGATATGTTTGCTCTGGTACTACTTTAGTATGGTTTTGACTGTGACTATACAAATGCAGAAAATCATAGTATAAACTACAGTTAACTTAAGCTTTGACTAAATGTCGCCCTTTATAACTTTGAGTTAATTTCCACCGAACATTTAGCCCCTATGACACCATACTGAGTTATCAATGCGGGGTGTAAAATGCTTATAACAGTTGTTTTCATTGTATTTATTACCATGTAACCCTTATTGATTTTATTACCCTTTTTAGTTATCTTAAAAACTTACTTTATGGAACCATTTGAACACTTTCAGGAAACCTTAATATCATCTAACAGTTACTGTCCTTTTTGGTTTAAATTGGATCTAATATAAGTGGTAAGAGGGTGAAAGAGTAGCCATTTGTGGGATAATTGAAAGGGCATCAATTGCTAGATCCACTACAGCTCAATTACGATCCACTCCGGCAATTAATTGCGTTATTGTTATCCCAGTGAGTGAATTACGAAAATGACATCGAGAGCGTCATTAATTAAGGGACGATTGTATGTAATTTGCGGGCAAAAAAGGGGGGGCATAGCCCCACTTGATAACCAACTTATGTCTGATCGGAATTAAATAGTGACGGCAATAAATTTCCTTTCAAGGTGCCATAAATTCGAAATGGCGGTGCAGTAAAGGCCTTGGCCACTTGGCTACTTCTATAAGTTGAAACAGCAAGGAACAATTTATTGAATTCGATTTTGCTCATTGGCCAATAGACAGCAACCAGGCTAATTTTCCGACATGTTTATTGCCTTTAATCCCAGACCGGTTAAAAATTACGGTTAGTTTGATCGTAAATTTTCCTCTTTTTCTTTTGGGTAGATAATAATTGTAACGGTTTGTGTTTGTTTTGCTTTGGTTTCCTATATGTATGTATGAAGTAAATCAAATTAAATATCTCCAGGGGAACTGTACATCTAATAGGGGTTACTTTGGTTCCCAATCAGTTTGTATCCTGAGAAAATATGGTATTACAACTTAACATTGTTTCAAGCAATTATCTTCTTTATGACACAAAAAATGATGTTATTGGAAAAGAGCTAGGTAGACGAATTTTGCTTTATTTTGTAGAATATCATCTAATTGGAGTTCAAATAAGGATGCAGGAAACGGCAAAAACATAAAAGTTTACTTTTACATAGGATTTCTAATAAATTCTAATTCTAGAAGTCATAATGACGTCTCTAAGACGTAATGGCCGACCAAGCCAAAAGTGTGACGTCTGACAGTTGACAGCCGTAAATGCCACTTGAAACTGATAAGGAGAACAAAAGAAATGGATTGTATGAACGTATACGGTTAAGGTGTCGACAGGTTGAAATAAATTAAGCAAAGGCGTGGCGCAAAGAGCGCTAATTGCAAACGAGCGTGAGCATGCTACACGCGTATCCGACATATGCTTTCGCACCGGTTGTGTCTACGGATCCGCAACGTAACGTGACCGTAACCAACTAGTGTGGGCGTAATTAAAGCTCCACCCGACCAAACTGGGCGCGTCCGGACCGCCTTCGAACCGCCTCGACGCATAAATCATCCACCGTACAGGTTGTTTGATTGCCTCGATTAATTCCGTTGATTCACGTTGCATAAATATTAAAATTCTCCATATTATATACATTTCATTACGTTCGAGGTTTACGACGCGCGTCCAATCAATAATATTGAAAAGTTAGCGGTAATGATACGGCCGTAAACTTGTTATTATACGCTTATCGAATTGAGACTGATCAATATATGATACGATAAGTTGTTATTTGTACAGAGGAAAATTCTCAAAAATGTCATTGTCAAAAGTTAATAAACAAATTGGTAAGTATGGTCCATTTATTTTCCCGTGGCGGTTACGTCATCATTTGCCTTTCTTGTCTATTACATGCGTTCCGAGCGCGATAGAATTTTGACGTCATTTAGTCACGTCGGCAATGAATCAGGACGACAAGACTTGGAAAATTGGCCGCCATTGTTGACAAAAAGTAAACAAAGAGACATTTTTTATTTTTGATGTAAATTTTACAATATTTTAAGGAGTATTTTGATTTAACTTGTTTTTAACTGCGATACTACGTGTGAGACTAGATAATGTGTGTGTGTTTCGGTAGTCAGTTTTGAAAATGCCACCTTCTTAATACACTTTACAACTATCAAGGTGCCCAGTGAAACATTCTGAAGGAACTAGAGTTTGTGGAACAGAAAATAATGCCTTTTCTAATAGAAAACACTGTCACAATGAAACAGCCCATATATTTACTTACTCCCAAGAAGAGTTTTTACAAGAACACTACAAAAACCAAGTTTATTCAAGCCAGTGGTTCTCGAAGAAACATGGATATAGAGTAAAGGTGTATTTAGCAGAAGCTGACAAGGTGATTTACCTAATACTATAAAAAGGACTCTGGTAGAGGTATTAATAAGCTGCTAATACTAAATAGCTAAATGTTTCAGGTACCTTTATTTGCCTAATCTGGAGTTTGCTTATCATGCTTTGAAAGGGTCCAAATTTAAAAAGTCCCATTATCAATTGCTCTAAAAGACTGAACAAAAGGTGTTTGAAGCTATGGTTATAATGGTGTTGTCAAAATCCATATGCAGAGTGTTGAAAAAACAAATTTCTAATAAGTTTCAGGTAATATTAGAAAGATACAAGTTACTTAATACATAAATTTGATTAAATGCCATTTCTTTGCCGTATCTTCTCTGACTACCTATAAGGCTAGAAACAGATGGTGCTACTGTTAAATACTTTTTCATCAGATAGTAGGTTAAATTACTATTTTAATTGTATTATTTACACATTATGAAATATACAAATAAAATCTTTAAAAAGTACACTCAAGTTTCCTTATTATCTAAGAAGTTTAGTTTTCTTCATAAACAATCATAAAATTAGATAATTTCTTTAACTGAGGTACCTACCTGCTCTTACAATAAATTGAACTGAAATTGACATGTTAAATAAATCACACAACCAAATTGATATGTATTTAATGCTGGGTAAATTTACAAAAGGGAATAAATAAGCAATCTATATCACAAAACCAAGAAGCAAGTTCTTAAAACAGCAGTTAAAACACTGCTTTAGGATCTAATAGTCCCCAGGATACACACATTGCCTTTCCTTTCTTGCAAATTTTATGGAATAATTCTTGAAACGTTGGTATTGGGCTGTTAATGTTTGAATGCACCTATCTGTGATGTTCTTTCCAGATAATTTAAATTGAATGTGGTTGTTGTTCCCAAGCCAAAGTTTGGTTGGAACTTTCCGCCTTTGTTTACCACCAAATGTTGCAAATTTTCCAGTTTGGTGAAGAAAAATCTTAAATTCTACGAAGGTCTCGCAATAACAACACTAATTAATAAACTTAAACTACCCTAAATTAAGTTTTTATTTCTTCTGTTTGTAGTTTTTGGTGTTTTTCAACTTTTTAAAATTCCTAACCTCAAAATGTTTAGCCGACTGTCAGTTGGGACTATGCTCTATGTTGCCACATCTTCCACGAGCAGATGTGAACCTGGTGTATTGTTGGTTGCAGTAATAAACGGACCGATGAATTATACAGATTTCGAAAAAAAACGCATTTATTGCATGCAAAACATGTGAGATTTTTAGAATGTTTTTTTTCAAAACGATATAGTTTTCTCATTTTCATTTATAATTGCTTAATGAAAGATACATATTGTGAATTTTAAAGGAGGAATTTACAGCTGTTGTAAATGACAGCACTGTGATTGGTCAAAAAAGTAGCAACTAGGCAATCGAGTGTATGGTCTATTTTCCCTTACCATCATTATGCGTACTCTCCATGATAGATGAAACAATCGCCCTTAGTAACGTGTCAGCGCAAGAAAGCGGTTTTGTTTATCAATATCTTTTTTACGAGAGTATTCGGCAACATCAGTGTGTTTTTAAGGTTAGCAAAGGACAAAAACATTGACAATTGACATTGACAGTGCTTCAGTTGTTTACCGATTTGACAAGACTCACAAGAGTGAGGTTAAGCTGAAAAAGCAGAATCAGATTATACATAATCTCATCTTATTTATAATGTTTATTGTAATGAATATCTCATTTTAACTCATTCTGTTAAAATAAGATGGCCTTTGTTACTACAACTAACGGTTTGAAGCAATATTGAACTTTATGTCCAATAAACGTTCATTAAACTATTATCGGTAATACCACCGAAAATTGCCAGTTTTTTTTACTACCGCACTCGCAGTACCACACACCGTGCCATTGAAAACCAGTTTATTTGTCGTTGAACGCAAATAAAGCGCTCAACCACCAATTATCTGGTCGAAAAATGGTGGCGAAACGGTCCATATGGGTACCGCACACAAGGGGCTGGCATGTGGGCCTTTTTAGGCCCGTGCCCCCTTCGAGAGTCCTTTTTAGCCCGACTGGGACCCCCCATACAGGCCGAAACGGCTGTTCGACTGATGTTTTTTGTTTAAACGCACAATCCCGATTTGTCCCGTGTTGACAAAACGGACGTCATGTCGTCCCGTCCTTTAAAAATGGGCGCCGCGGGATTATTTGCCGTGAAATTTGTGTGTGTTCCTGCCTCCTGGTTGAAAAATTGGCAGTTAAACGCTTGAAAAGTCAAATTTACACCTATGAGTCCTTAAAACTTTAGAGTTATTGATTAGTCCAAAAATCAGCAAGCTGAAAACTATTTGTTTTGTAGAAAAGTAGAGAAAATGGCGTCAAGTTAAATGGAGACAAAATTAGGTTAGAACTACCATTTGTTTGTTTAATACTTCACTTTTAATGTTTTTTTTGTGGTTTTTTGTTAGAAAATTAGTTGTTACGTATAATTTAAGTTCTCTTCTTCCTTTCAATTACTAAAATATTGCCACCAAAAGCACTATTAACAGAAAAAATGGAAGCAAATAATACCTAAATAGTTTGTGATTGGTCAAAAAAGCAGCTTGCAACCATAAACTACAACAAATGCTGCACATGTGGGCAAAATTATATTAAAGCAACCCATAGAGGTATAAAGACAGTACGATTTTAATAATTATTCAGAGTAGATTAGTTTTGATGGTACTTTGAAGAAGTGTTCGAATCATCAACGTGGTGGAACTCCTCTTTGAACTACCGACCCATTAAATCTCGACAAAGCAGTTGACCAAAGCATAATTTCATCCGAATAAAACCGACTGCTCCGGGGCCCCGTACTAATAATAAATGTGCAAATCATTAACTCCTTACAACAGTGGTTTCTATTATTAAATAAAAGTCTCGAACGGTAGGGGGCGCGAGCAACCTTAATTCGAATCTCCTTTCAAAGAGGTGCCGATCAAATCACACTGTAATTAATAAAAAGCGAAGAAAGGCGTACATTTCCGTCACGACGGGCGGCCAATGATACTTTTTCGTATATCATTCTGTTTTGTCAATCTAGATTACGATATTGTTAAGAGCCGCGCTCTATTTACCCAAAACATCTCAAGGAAACACCCAAAAAATATTTACTTTCAAAGTTCGTTATCCGTTTATATTACAGGAAACTGGTAAATTGACGTATGACATAAGTGTCAAAAATTACTATAAAAATTTAGATAAATTACAAAACTTGTTCTACCTTAAATGTCCATTTTCCCAACATAAATTGAGTTTAAGAACAGCTTAGATAAGTTTAGTTTAGACTGTCTTATTTTTCACCTGAACTGTCACTTTCAAACCTCAACTTAGCTTAAGTTGTACTTAAAATCTACAAAACTGTTGAGAAAACAGACATTAATGACTTACTTAAATTAAGTAATATTTATTATGGTTTTACCTTGGTTTACAAATTACAGTTTGAGGTTATGGTTGTTGGTTGTTGACTTTTCTTTCATTGCAGTTTTCTCCTTCTTTTATTTAAAGGATTTCTTTATTGGACTGAGTTTGTCAGCTTCAGCCTAGCTGTTGACTTTCTTTTTCATTTCTTTGCATTTTAAAGGGTCTTAGGATAGGGCTGAAATATCAATTCGTACTCCAAAGATAAAGCTGAAATAATTACAACAGTTTCAAGAGTGACAGAGACACTATTTCTGCAGAGGGACTGATCTTTTTGAAACCCTGTACTTTTTTGAATTAACTAATCAATCCATCAGCAATCTGAATTAGTTTTATTTTATTTATTTTTAATTAATTCATTTTGATTAAGATTGTGATATTTATTTAGTAATTTGATTGTGATCATTGTGGTCAATCAGGCAATCAATTAATATATGGAGGAATGAGTATAAAAGTAAACCAAGTCCACTGAAACTAATTTTGAGAAAAACAGTTTTAGCCAAAAATTGAATATAAAGCAACTTTTTCAACTTTCTGTAAACCTGTGCATTAAAATTGGTATGATGAATCCTTGAATTAGTAAATTTTGATGGCTGAGTTTAGACTGTGAATGTCTAAATAGCTTTCACCACAATCACAGTTGTTGTTTTGTTTTGACTTATTCTGGGTTTTAAAAGCTTGTCAAGAATATTTATGAACCCTCTTGTATTATACTGGGTGGGTATTGTTCAAACGAAGGAAGGGAGTTGTCAAGAGAAAGGTCTGTAGAATGTGACATCAGAAACCCGTCATTGTAAATTTCTGTCATATTCTATCAACATTTAACAATTCCGTTCCCTGCTTTGAAGAATTAGAGGGTTAATAGTAAAAGTTAGGAAACATTTTTATAACGGATCACATAAAAGTGATAACAAATTGGATTTCATCAGATTGGACGTATTATAAAGCTCATAAACGTCATCATTTTTCATCATACGACCTTGCAACCAATAAATTCGGACAGACTGTCGTAAATTATCGCGTAAATTGTTTTACGACTATCCGAACAAAAAAAAATCGACCTTTTAGGCGAGACAACATTTATGAATTCGTTAACTTTTGTGGGGAACAATGCTTGAAGTCAAATCGAGCTTTTGAATGACCACCCATGAAATTTGAAAAGGTTTAGCGATATAAACATTCTGGGGCCCTAAATAGTACAAAAGTGTCACCCCCGAGACGCAACAATGGCCCAAAGATATACGGCCGATTGACTTCTTTTTAATTTCGAAAAAGTTTTCTGGGAACGATTTGAGAAATCGAGGACTTTCTCGACACTTTTGACAAGTAATTTGTAGCCTGTGACAATTTAACTAATCTTTTTGGTTTAGGTGTATTGTTGGTTGAAATTTACCACCCTCGCAGATGCAAACCATCCCCGTTCTTAATTTTATTAATACCACGCTCGCACTAACTAACAAAGACTGATTAAAACCGCGCGACTTTACAGGAACAATTTTCTTTCTTGCGTCGTAAAGCTGCTTAATGAAACTTTTAATTACGACTTCCCGTTCCGGCGTAATAAATAATTGGTGAAATTAATTAATTTATATCTAAAGCCAAAACCCGCGAAGGGGTGCGAATTAACGCCACCGCGCCGGTTCATCTAATTAAGTTTTAAGTTCACCCCCCCGCTTAATTACAAATGCGGTTAAATTAAACCGTCGGTCGTAAATCATATATTTTTTTTAGCACGTCAGTATTGTATTAAAAATATATACACAGTGTCCCAGAGAAATCGTTTTAGGTATGAACATTTCATGTTTTTGAATTTTTGGTTTTAATCTTCGTTTAGGGCCAGTGCAATCATTACACACGTGACTTAAACACTGCAAGAGATTTTAGGGTCACATGATGCACTGAATGTTAGTGAAGCATTTTTTTTTAATTGAAGAGAACAAACAAAATATTAATAATTATTTTGAGAGACGTTAACCTAACCTAAATTTATTTTTCCCCTCTGTATTATTGTGTGTTTGGATTATAAATAAAATTCCAAGCATATTTTAGCATACAGGTGTGGTAAATCCAAAACCGACCATAGGAAAACCGCGTAACGGACAGAGAAACATACATTATTGCATGCGCGGGACTAAGACAGAAAACGAAAAAAATATCAAGTGGGCCATATTTTCAGCGAGCTGTTGCCAAACGCCAAGTATCACTCAAATACCGTCGACAAAATAACTTGGCGTTTGGCAACAGTGCGCTGAAAATATGGCCTACTTGATATTTTTTTCGTTTTCTGTCTTAGTCCCGCGCATGCAATAATGTACGTTTCTCTGTCCGTTACGCGGTTTTCCTATGGTCGGTTTTGGATTTACCACACCTGTATAATAAATAAAAAGTAAAATGAAATATGCTTGAAACTTTGATTATAATCCAATAATTTACAGAAAAGCAATTTAATAAAAACTTGCTCTAATTTTAGATAAAATTATAAAAATAAGAGTGTTTATTTTGAAATGCATTTTTTGACCACCCTGTATCATTATTTTCAACTACATCCACTTTTAAGAACAAACGTTGTATAACCAAACGAGAGACAAAAAACAAGAAAAAACATTCTCTGATATGCGAAAATTAAATTGTTTTATGGTGTTTGGGTCCCCTTATTGGGACAGGTTGGATTTATGAGAAGTTTCAGAATCTGTAGAAGGGAGTATACTAAAGTTTTGTATGTAAGTTTGGCGTATATTTTCATAAAAACTCTGTCTTGACAAAGAAAATCAGAAGTTTTGGGCTACATTTTGACGTTGGAACGAACCCTCTAACTGTGACAGGAACCAAGTTAAGAGCTGTCAAATTATGACATTTTTAATAAAACTTGTGTACTTTCATTACTCTATTTCCTGTCAAATATCTCGGTTATTTGTAATTTTTGAAAAGAAATTGAGTTTAGTTAAAAGAAAGTCCAAATTACGGGCTACATTGTGACTTTTCAACGAATATTCATTCTAGCTGTCATAGTAACTAATTTATCTTTAAGGAAACAAGAAAACAATTTGAAGGAAGCGGGAAACTGATGAAATGTATTAAAAAATCCAGGAATAACAATTTATTATTAATATTATAATTATTATAATAATATTTTTTGGGGATTTTTTATTTCGATTGGGGAAATCGAGTTGACTGACTTTTAGTTTCGTTCTTCCTAATTTACTCTGATAGTCTATTTGAATTTCAATTTTAATAATACTATTTACAATTATTACTGTTTAGTTACATATTAATATTAATATGAATAAAATGTGTTCTTATAGATTGGTCGATTCAAAGTGTTTCGTTGATGGACGACGAAAAGATGGAGACCGCCGATAAAACCCCATAAATTAAGCCGATATTCACGTTACTTATATAAAAATAAGCTAATAACAAAAGGGCCAAGTTTCGGAAGGGCAACAATAAAAAAAACCTACCCTTCTCGCGATAGGGGGCGCCGCGGGACGCAGTGACACAACATCTGCTGTGTGTAGTCCGCAAATTAATGTAATTTTTTCTCCTCTTTCCACAGATGTAATAATAAAAATCGTGGAATTAATTTGTCATGGAAAGACAGGCGGCAAAGCAAACGTTTTTCTTCAGTTTGGAGGTTATTTTTCTTTGTTTGTCCACTTTATTTTAAGCAGCCCCGTCGAGCCGTAATTTGAATTAGCGCGGGCCCTTTTCTTTTTTTCCTTTTCGAATGTCTATTCTTCGATTCACCATTGTTAAGATGCATGTTTTTGGTTATTAATCTTGCTTTTGGTGGGTGGATGTGTCAGCTTTACAAAAACAGGTTGATTTTTTCTCACCATATTTTACAGATACAGACAAATCCCAAGAAGTAATATTTATTTAATAAAAATGAGTTTCCGTAAATGCAGCATAAAGGTGCAAGTCACATGAAACAAATTGCGCTTACAATTACACATTTTCTTTAAAAGCCAAAATGAGTGCAAACAAAGCTGTTCTAGTAAATTAGTTATTTTAAAAATTCTGGTGCTTTGACTTTTTGTTCTTTACGTCTCGACTCGACTCGTTTCCGATGAGCAATTTGACAGGGTGTTCTAAGAATGACGTAGTAAAACACCTCCATCAAACTCAGCAAGCTGAATCCCATGCACAAACTCAGTAAACCGCCTGTACTAGCTGAAATTCGTAATTTAACTTGATTTTTTCCACTCTGGTTAAACCCATACTTACACAAAATGTCCGTGATTCCAAAAAATTCACTTTTTTTCTGTTTGGAAAACTTGTAGTGGTTGAAAAAGAAACTAACCACCGCCACATTTTTCCTGCAATAAAAATTAAACAAAAATATCTTCTAAGCAAAGTTTTCAAAGTCTTACAGGTCATACTTGTTTGTCAAAACTTCGTCCAACACTTTGGTGGTTAACTTCGAATAACTCTTTGAGTGCGCATACTGAACGGAAAAACATGATGGAAGACAGTCACAACTTGACCTAAATTCCAAAAAAAAAATTGGAAAACACTGACAACTCTGTTTTTTAACGTCTTACCAATTTTCTTCCATGTCTTTGCGTGCTTTTGTCACTCTAACATTGTCAGTTTGAGTGCAATACTTGATGTGAACATCCTCTAAAATATTTTTGTTTATTACTGTTTAATAATATGGTTATTACTCATTAGTTTTGATTAGATAATAACACCCGTCAGTATTACTTCTTTCCTCAACTAAACTTACTTGGTAAATAGAAAGGAATGCAACCAACTTGTTTCAAAGTGTGGTTAGATTCACATTCTAGAAGGCAGTTACGTTGAGTGTACGATCTGAAAAAATACACAAATTGAGTTGAATTTTATATGACATTTTAGAGACACTCTGTATATTTAAGCATCCACGGACAAAAAAAATCACCTGTAATACTGCAAATAACGCTCATTGAAAAAATAACATTGTCTCTGATAGACTGGTAATCTCTGCAATGAATGGCTGGCCTCCCGGATGGACGGATTTATGATCACTCGAGTTTCCAGGCCTGCACTAATTAAAAACCCAAATTGTGATATTTTTGGCGTTTCAATCGGATTGGCTAATAGCACCTTAAAGCGAACAAATAATCAAAAAAAGTGGTTAAAATGGTTTAGGAAATACTTTGAACCCGCTGCTCCAAGTAGATGAACAGTAGTAGTTGTCAATTTGTGCATCCATGACTACGGTCAGGCCTAAATGAGCCCCAGCCCCTGAAATATCCACTTACTATTATTTCACAGCCCAAGCTCAAACAGAGCTGTACTTACCTAAAGGTTTTTTAGGGATGTAGTCTTCGTATTGAAGGTTTTTGTACCCAATTTCTGGATTCCAATCATAAATATTATTGGGGTAGCTTTGGTTCAAAATACTTAGCTTCGTCCTAACCATTTAGGTTTTAAGAATGCTGACTTAGAAGGAAAAAAGCACTTACAGGTTTCTAAAAATTTTTTTTGGTGGTAGACGATTAAATGTGCAGCAAACACCATCATCAGTCAATTCATTGTTGAAGACATCCTCACAATTAACAAGTTGGTCACCCCACTTGCATTGTTTAAGCATATCAGAACAACTGCTGCTCACCTAGAAATCACCAAAACTACACTAAAGTTCCTCTGGTATTATTAACAATTTTACTCTGACTAAGAAGCTTTTCAACGTATCCCAACTAACGTTCTGACCATTGTCATGCGTCATGTTGGTTTGACAAGCGTAGTCGAGAAGCTTTTTGTCCACGTACGACCTGAAAATACAGCAAATTTCATTTATGGTATAAAAAGAAGACTGTCAATCACACCCGTTAGCTAAAATTTCATCGGCTACATTCCTTTTAACGTAGTTCATATTGCAAATGGTCACTGCAGGAAAAGGGATGCTTCTAAGGTCAGCGTCAAAAGGGCTGAAACTGATTATCACCGGATTGGATTGCCATTTGTTGTAAATGATTGTGATACAGTAGATGGCCAATCCAATAGCAACGAAAAAGGACGCGAACCAGAACATTCTGAAATTTAGGAATTAGAGTTAGAGAAATTTGCAGACGATACCACCTTTCTCCAAAGGTTAGATGAGAATCTCCCAAGTATTTCAGACCATGCAAAGTGGTGTGTTTGCAATAGTTTTTCAGTTCAGTGGTGGCAGTTTTCCGAAGCGACTTTTTGATTTTCTTTGGTTTGGCCATTGTGGGCTTAACTGGTGAACTGATTAGCTTCTTTATCAAATACAATTTTACTAATTTTGACAATGCAATTACCTTAAACCGTACATATTGCCATTAATGCTAAATACTGTAGGGTGTACAGAATTACTCTGCCATTTAAGTGGTTTTTTAGCTGTAATTCCGTTCATCCTTAAGGATAATGGAAAATTAGACTGCATATTAGACAACCAGGTAATTGTTCCATTATTCTTACAATAATTAACAATGTAAGAACACGCATATTGTTTGTTTAGAATGGTCAATATAGATAAGGATACAAGTAGTAATAAAGTTTCTTACTTTAGGACTTATACTGTGCTAAGTTATTTTCAAGTTTATTCATTCCTCTATTGGTTTTAAGAGCATTGTTGATTTCAAATGATTTTCTTATCTGAGAACTTTTTCGATCAAGATAGAAAGTTATCTATTAGCTTTTAAGGCTTTCACTGGTCTTTTAGTATGCCCTGTATTTTCCACACTTAATTTCACTTTAAATTTACAACGGTCACGCAATTTGTTTATTCAAACTTGGAAACGAGGACAAGGCTACAATAAATTGCTCTTGTATCAAGTAGTAAAATCTCCTAAACATAGATTACACTAAGTTAGTTATTTCAAAAATATTGGTACAACATTTCCTTTTCTCGCGAGCTTTTGTTTAGACTTCTGATGCCGTTTTTGGGCTGCTTGACATGGAACCCGTATAACTATGTAGTAAAACACCTCCATCAGACTGAGGAAGCTGAATCCCATGCACAAACTCAGCAAACCGCCTGTATTAGCTGAAATTCACTTCAATTTCAGTACAGTTTCATTTTTTAGTAGGCCAGTGTTTACACAAAATTTCAGTAAATCCGTAAAGTTCACTTTTCTGTTGTTTGGTGAACTTGGCAGAGTAGAAGAAAAAGTGGACGACAGCCAAGTTTTTCCTGCAAACCCACAAGATTTCATAAAGTTTTTACTTACAATCAGTCTTACAAGGAATATTTTTTTGCCAAAATTGAAAAGTAGTTGTCCCCCAATACTTTGGCGGTCAATGTGGAGTAGGATTTTGCGTCTGAGTATTGAACGGAAAAACACGAAGGTAGACACTCACAAACCGTCCTGAAACCTGCAATTTAGTATTTTCAAGTAAAACTGGCAACACCTCACTGATTTGCTATGGCCAGTTCCATGTCAGTTTTGGCATCTTCGATGCAAGCTTTCTCGATTTGGGTGCAATATCTGATTTGTTTGTTTTCTGAAATGAGGTTAAAACACTTTTAAAAATATTTATTGTAAATTCACATGAGCAACTTTTACGTAAATACTGCACATGTGGATTACAATTATAGCTTACTGGGTAAGTAGTAGGGAATACAGCCACATTGGTTCAAGCTGTGATTGGATTGACACTCCAGAAGACAGTTACGTTGACTGTACGACCTGAAATAGAATATACAGCAATAACTATGAAAGTATTAAACTTATGTTATAACAGGAAATAAAACTCCCCAACATGCTATTAACTCATTTTATTCTATAGTGCACGATAAGTGGATTTACACAAGTAATTCAATGATTAGAAACCTTCTGCCTGCTTTCCTTCCTTTTCTTGACCGCATAGATACAAAACAGTCTAATTGTGACGTAGTAAACCAACTCAATAATGGATAGAGCGCTCAAACCCAACCAAAGTCCCAGAATACCTCCAAAATTTGCTTTAAACGCAAACAGTTTACTTAAATACCATAAAATGTGTAAGAGTGGACTTACAAAGAATTTCCGAAAATCCATACAAAATGTCTTTGACCCTTTTGGCTGTTACACTTTGTATGAAGGCAAAATGTACTACGGCAACACTAAAAAATCAATAAGTAATATTACATTGTTTGAAAACTCTTCTCCTTAATCGCTCTGAATTAATCAAGTTGGAAGAATTAATAATGTAAGCTTACATGTGCAGTATTTGCGTAATTTACTTTGTTTGTATATATTTTACCAATCACAAAATGCTGCACATTTTGTAACGATTTGAAAAATGAGTACCTGTCAGACCTATTTAAGGATATATTATACTTCTGTAAACCGGCCTTCCAAAGAGGACTTTCCGATAATATTTGCCCGTACACAATTTCGAAACATGACGCTTTGCATTGACAATCTCCGTCTAAATAACTGCAATTTAACATTAAATTAATACCCACATTTTTAAAGAATATGTTAGACAACCTTCCATTTCTTAAATCAGCCACATCTACTTTGACTCGATCGGTGCAGTTGTTGCCAAGACTACCGCATACTGAATCACCCAGATTTTCTAAACAAGTGACGTCATGCCAATTTAGTATGACTTGCACTATACACATCTTACTTGGCAAGTAGTACAAAACACAACCGCACTCGTTAAGACTGTAATTTGACTGGCATTCATGCAGACAGTTCCTTTGGGTGTAAGACCTACAATAAAAAACTAGTTTAAAAAGCAGATTATCAGTTCCTTAACAAAATTAAATATTAAATCAACAAAAAAATAAAACAGCAAAGCAGTGCCAGAAATGTATTTTCAGTTGTACACGTAAATTTAGTTGACAAATTCCTGAACGGTCCATACAGTCTGATTGGTTGAGTTTTGCTTCTGCCAATATTTTTTCCACAAAAGCCAGATTAGGTAGAAAGTCCCCTCCATGGCGCTTAACAGACTAAATCCGGTGAAAAAACCCAGCAAACCTCCTGTAAGGGCTTAACAGTTTTTTTTTTAGACTAGGAGCTCCCAAAACCCGCACACTTACCAATCAAATCAGTGAGGCTATAGAAAATCCTTTTTCTAGTTTTCAGAATTTTACTGTACAAAAAGTGAAATTTGACAACAGCTATGTCTTGCCTGAAAATTGTGGTTATTAGTTGTTAGTCTGGAAGTTTCATTAATTACCTGGTATATTTTGATGTGGAAAAAAGTTCAGAGAAAGATTTTTGAGACTTGTAATCTAGCTCGTAACAGGCATGCAGGCAATTACAGTTAAAGCTAAAAAGTATATTTGAGTATGCACTCATCTAGATTTTTTTTCAGACCTTATTATTTTTTCTGAGTTTGTACCAGTGTGGTTAACACTTGGGTTAGTGTCAACTTTCCGATACTGACTGTAGTACTTGTCAATAATATCTAGAAGAACCAACTGAAGGTTATAAAACTAACCCTAACAACTAACCTTTTTGACGGATGGGGCAAATGTCATGAACGCCACAAATTTTTACGTCACTAAACGAATTTCCTAAAAAAAATAAATGCCACACCAGCTCATAATATCTGGTAAACAGTATGAGTTTACTTACGTGGTATGAAATAAGGAACACAACCGCAATTTCTTAAAGAAGCCTTTGACAGACATTCTGTTTTACAATTTTTCATTGAATAATGTCTAAATCAATATAAAGTCTTAGTTGTAAACATAGTCGATTATTATGTAAGTTGATTGATTTACATTGCTGACAAATTTTCGTTTAATCTGTCTGTTTAAATGCTAAATTTACTAATAATTACCTGTAATATTGCAAGGGACGTTCATTAGAAAAGTAGCATTGTCTCTGGTTAATAGGTACGTTGCGCAAAGAATGGGAAGCCTCCCGGATGGACGGATCTATGGTAACTCGAGTTTCGAAGCCGGGACTGATTAAAAACCCAAAATCCGCCATTTTGGGTGTTTCAATAGGATTGGCCAAAATCACCTTGAATCCAGTACTGCTTGTCGAGGAACAGTAGTAATTTTCAATTTGAGCATCGAGGATAACGGTTAACCCCAAATGGGCTCCAGCACCTACAAATACCCACTTAATACATTTATATAACCTCAAATTGGCAGAACTACCCAAAGGTCTTCTAGGTATGTAATCGTCAAAATCCAGGTCCGTATAACCCTTTTCCGGATCCCAATCATAAACATTGTTAGGGTAGGTTTGATTCAAAATGCTAATATCCTTCCTTTAAATAAAAAAAAGTACCAGTGAACACTCAAAAACAATCAAAAGCATTTTTACATGTTTCTAAATATTTTTTCTGGTGGTAAACGATTGAAAGAGCAGCACAAGCCTTCATCAGTCAATTCGTTATTAAAGATGGAATCGCAGTTTACCGGTCTATTACCCCACATGCAATACTTTAAAATGTCAGTGCAATTGTTTCCCACCTAAAAACTGTCTAATATTAAGTGTCAGGAAAATCGTACAGTGCGGACCTGTACTAGAAAAGTTTTTAAAGTGTCCCAATTAACGTTTTCGTTGTCGTCGAAAGTGGTGTTGCCGTTACAAGCATCGTCAAGAAGTTTTTGTTCTACTCTAGACCTATAACAAAAATCAAACAAGATGACATTTACGTAAACCACAGCTCTTTGGCTAGTTTGTGATTGGTCCAAAAAAAAGCAAACTAAAGCTGCTTCTTTGGCCAATGACAAACCAGAAACTGTATTCATTTGCTCTATACTACGTAACTACCCGTAAGCTAGAATTTTCTCGGCTTCATCCTTCTTAGCTTGATTCATATTGCAAATGGTGACCGCTGGAAAAGGGATGCTACTTAAATCGGCGTCAAACGGGCTGAAACTGATTATCACCGGGCTGGTTTTCCATTTGTCGTAAATGTTGGTGATATAATAGGCCGCAAATCCGATAGCCATGGAAAATGATACGAACCAAAATATTCTGCAGTAAAAGCAACCATTTTTAAGTGACAAAAATTAGTTTAAACATCAAAAACCTTTCTCCAAACGTCAGATGTGAGTCTCCCACATATCTGAGACCATGCAAAGTGGTGTTCTCGCAATACTTTTTCAGTTGTGACGTTACAGTTTTTCGAAGAGGGTTAAGTCGGGATTTCTTGACGTCCTTAGAAGGCCTAAAACCCAATTTTTGGTCCAAACTATTCCAGTTTGGGTAATTTCACTTACTTTAAAGGAGGACGAGGCGTATTACCGTAAAACTCACTTTCACCAATGTTAAACAGAGTCAAAGTAGGGGCAATCGAATCGCCATGCCAGTGAATAGGCCTTCTAGGCCTAATAACCTTATTTTCAGCCATGAATATGCACTGAAAAACTCGTTTACACAAGGACAAGGTCCTGCCAGGACAATTCCTTATCAACTGTGTAAACTTAGACAAATGGGCTCACGTCATCCCTGAAGCATGTTTAGATATATCAACGATTGCCTAGATTGTAATTAGGGCTTTGAACGGCACGACATAACGATGTTACCCTTTTCTATTAATAAAAATTACCGTTAATTACATTTGAGCCTGGATAATAATTGATTACAGACGAAGAAATTATACTTTGAATTGAAGCTATGTTGATTTAGATTGATTAGCAGTAATTTTTAGTAAAACTTTTTTGGAAGAAGAAAAATGTGACTATTTACAGTACAAAATGTTTTATGCTAACTCTACATGTGCAGTAATTGCGTAAATCACACTCTTGATTGGTCAAAAAAGCACTTGACCTTTTGACCAATCACACTCCATTATACTGAAATGTACCCAAATGTTGTAGGTATAGAAGTAGCATTGCTGCATAATTATAACTTGTTAGTGGTTTTTTATGCTTAAATAATATTAGTAATTTTCAGTACACTTTCTAATTGAGATTATTGTCCCTTAGAAGCTTATTTTAGTAAATTAGGATTCTCCAACAAGTAACTTTTTCGTCACCAAAACGTCAGAAGGAATTTGAATTCTTGACGATTGGCGAAGGATATTTTACTATTAAACGCGTTTTTAACTACAAGCAATGAATGCAAATTTAAGTAAGGGTTTGAAGATGTCTTAAAGCAAAACACGAATGGTTTGTTCCATATTAGGGGTGTATGTTTGTATTAAAAATTTATACTATTGTTTTGCTATTATCAGTTAAAGTTTGTTAAGCTGCTTTTTTGACCAATCACAAAAACTTTATACAATGCTGTGACGGAATAACCATAAAGGAATAACTGTGTATTGTTTCTAAAGGACACTTGGAAGAATATTGGGGCTATAACTAACCAAGAAATTCATAACACATTTTTAATAGATCATTGAATTTATTTGATTAAATCTCAGAAAAGAAATTTAAACTTTGACTTATTCGTCACGACGGTCATCTTCCTCATCACGACGGTCGTCTTCCTCATCACGACGGTCGTCTTCTTCCTCATCACGACGGTCTTCTTCATCTTCTTCGTTGCGGGGTTCCTCGTCTACGCCAGAGCAACGAGCAACTTGTTCAACCAAGTTCTGGATGGCTTCTTCGTATTCTCTCAAGTCGAATTCGGCAGCATCAGCTTCCAATCCTTGAACAATTGAGTGGGCAGTGTCCAAAGATTCGGCGATTTCACCAGCAACTTTGTTTTGCAAAGCTTCGATTTCTTCGGCCAAGTCATCGGCGCAGTTGTTTCCGTCACATTCGTCAACAGCCCTGCCCAAACGGTCTAATTCCTCAACAGCTTCTTCGACGAGTTGTTGAGCGGTTTCCAAAACTTGTCTGGATTCCTGGACCAATTGTTCCACAGTTTGTTGGATAATGTCAGCGTCCAATTGTTCGAGTTGTTCAGTGGCTTCCTGGATGCAACGGTCTACTTCTTGGTCTGATTCAAAGCAAACAATTAACTACTGAATTACAGTGTTGCAATGAGAAATTAACTTACCATTGCGGGTTTCTTCTGCGATTCCTTCAACTTGGTCGTGGAATTCCTGGTTGATCGCTTGCATGGCCAAAACTAGACGACCAGTAACGGCATCAGTGTAAGATTGGATTCCCTCTTCAATGTCCAAAAGCCTGGTCTCAGCATCAGCTTGGAGCTGGTGAACGCCGGTCTCAACGATCTCGTAGATCTCACGGAGTTCATTGGTGGAAATTCTGAGGCTCTAAATTAATTTCTTTAGTAATAAATTCTTAATTGAAAAGTAATACTTACAGCAGAAGAAGCCAAAGCAGCAACAGCTGCGAAAAGTACAACAAACTTGAACATGATGCTTTCTTGGAAATTAATTCGCTTGGAACTGATGACTGTTTGAATTAGTTTCAGGCTTATATAGTAATTATCAAACTATCAACAACAAATTACGTTGCACAGACCGAAAAAAAAGTTATTTATCTTTTAAGGGTCGTACGCAATAACATTAAAGAAGAAATATTCGAGGAATGTGAACTATCATTGTTTGTAGATTGCATTTTAGATGACTGAGTACTTTAAGATAACAGAGAGGAGACTACATGGTATTTTTGGCATAATTTTAGTATTAAATTCAGTTTTTAGGATTTAACATTTTACAAGCAAAAAATGCTGCTTTGCAGAATTGTCAGATTTAACACAATTGAACTTTTGTCCAGTTAAACTGTTTTCCATTCACAACTTAAGATGAACTTCTCTTTCAATTGGAACATCCTGTGTAAGCACTCGACGCATCAAAAATTTCCATTTTGGTGTACTTCGTGACGAAAATAGTCATACACAACAAGCAACGAGAAAAATGTGCAAAGTGTTTTGATTTTGATCAGCACTCGTGACAGGCGGAAACACATTCCAGGCATTGCTCTGGTTGTAAGTGGTCACGACGTCACGTTTCGGAAAAATCACAAATTATGTTGATTTCTATATCAAATTATGGTCAATATGGTCAAGCTGGTCTCTTAGTAAGAGCCTAAGTGACTGTTTGATACGTCAAATTGGCATTTATTGATTGGATTGATATTTTGCCTGAAATATATTAGTAAGGAAGAATTTTTTTCGTGTTTTTATTCTAAAATTGTATGGTCAATGTGGCCCTCATAACTTAGATCTCTTTAGGTACACCTTCATCTGTATGTCCTGAAAATTTGAGATTCGTCTTACATTGTTAGGACAGGGTGAATCTTTAAGGTGCAGGCCTCGTGATAAACCAAACTTCGAAAAAATGAGGAGACGATTCTTGACATAACTTCTAGTTTTGAAAGAATTACTAGAATATGTAAAAACTAGAAAACATTGTTCGATACAAGATTTGGTGTAAACACTTAGATGAATAAACGATCAGACATGTGGACTATTTTGAGTATGCCACTAGTCTCTTGAAGGTCAAGTGTAACAGGAATGTTATTGATAAAGTTTTGAGGAAATCATATAAAAAGCCCAATCAACTGCTGTACAATCATCAGTTTGAACGAACATCCAGTCCAAACCAGCACCATGTTCAAGTTTGTTGTACTCTTCGCAGCCGTAGCCGCTTTGGCATCCACTGCCGTAAGTTTTACATTTACCTTTTTTGATTAGTTACTAACTTAAACTGTGAATTTAGACCCTTAGAATTTCCACCAACGAGCTCCATGAGATCTACGAACTCGTTGAAACCAGTGTCCACCAGCTCCAGGCTGATGCCGAGACCAGGCTTTTGGACATTGAAGAAGGAATCCAATCTTACACTGATGCCGTTACTGCCCGTCTAGTTTTGGCCATGGAAGCCATCAACCAGGAGTTCCACGACCAAGTTGAGGGAATCGCAGAAGAAACCCGCAATGGTAAGTGAATTGTTCATTGCAGCACTGTAATTCAGTAGTTAATTGTTTGCATTGAATTAGAACAAGAAGTAGACCGTTGCATCCAGGAAGCTACTGAACAACTTGAACAATTGGACGCTGACATCATCCAACAGACTGTTGAACAATTGGTCCAAGAATCCAGACAAGTTTTGGAAACCGCTCAACAACTCGTCGAGGAAGCTGTTGAAGAATTGGACCGTTTGGGCAGGGCTGTTGACGAATGTAACGGAAACAACTGCGCCGATGATTTGGCTGAAGAAATCGAAGCTTTGCAAAACAAAGTTGCTGGTGAAATCGCCGAAGCTTTGGACACTGCTCACACAATCGTCCAAGGATTGGAAGCTGATGCTGCCGAATTCGACCTCAGGGAATACGAAGAAGCCATCCAAAGCTTGGTAGAGGAAGTTGCTCGTTGCTCTGGCGTAGCCGAGGAACCCCGCAACGAAGAAGATGAAGAAGAGCGTCGTGAAGAAGAGGAAGAAGAGCGTCGTGAAGAAGAGGAAGAAGAGCGTCGTGAAGAAGATGACCGTCGTGACGAATAAGTCAAAGTTTAAATTTCTTTTCTGAGATTTAATCAAATAAACTCAATGACCTATTAAAAATGTGTTATGAATTTCTTGGTTAGTTATAGCCCCAATATTCTTCCAAGTGTCCTTTATAAACAATACACAGTTATTCCTTTATTTTTGTGCTTTTTTTGGCCAATCACAAACTGCCTTCTATGCTGAGAATTACTTAATGCTGCACATGTAGACTTAGCTTAATACTTTAATGTATGAAAACTGTGACAGTTTTGACAGTTATCATTTCCCTGTTTGTAAAAGGGATTGTCAAATTCACGTGACTTTATCGATGGATGTATCATATAATAACGTAATTGGACAGTTGTCCAAGAGAATCAATAATAAGCAATCAGATGATAATATATACAAAGAATGTTCTTGAAAACTTGTGCAGAAAGTAATGCAGTAGTAGACACTTTGTTAGTAGCTATACTAATCATTTTTTTTTTACTATTTTTACAATTTGCATTGCAATTGGACTTCTCTGCCTTGCTATTGTATGTGCATCTATTAAGTATGGATCTGTTTGATCTTCTAATAAGACTGCCAGATTTTTCTGTTAGTTTCTTTTTTATTTAAGGGTAGTAAAAAGATTCACAGCCTGGTCAAATGCTTTACGTGCTAAAGCCAACGTGTTCATTGTTAGATCCGACATTTTTTTATGGAACTTTACTCATAATATAAAGTTTATCAAAGATAAGGAGGTTTTAGTAATGTCAAAAGTAGCAACTATACATTCTTTTGTTGAACGTCTACCAAACCAAACCAACATGTTATTAAAGATCATGCTATATGTATTTTTCATGTGCAGTTTAGTTCATGTCATATTTTTTAAATTCAAAAAACTTAAAACATCATTGAATATGTTTATAATAATAACGGGTAACTAGAGATTTAACTCTATTTTTGACCTAGGTCAACAATGACCATTAAGGTAGAGCAAACGAATTTCTCAAGTTACTAATCGGTCAATCATGATATGTTTATCATGTTAGTAGTGGAAAAAAATCAATACAATTAGAATATTTCCTAACCAGTAAACCATAAATGTCTCTGCATGCTTATCGTTAGGTATCTTTGAATATGTGTTAGATTAAACAAATTTTCATGGTAATACTTTTATCTTTTTATTAATAATAATAATTGTTAAAAATAGATATCACACTCTCAAATATCAAGAATACTAAAAAGTTAAATTAGTGATGATGATTTATTTATTCATCACGCCACTGATCTTGGTCATCACCTTCCTCGTCACGACGGTCTTCCTGATTTTCATCACGACGGTCATCTTCGTCTTCCTCGTCGCGCCTTTCTTCTTCATCATCTTCGTCACGTGGTTCAACGTCTACTCCCTCGGAGCAACGAGCAACTTGTTCAACCAAGTTCTGGATGGCTTCTTCGTATTCTCTCAGGTCGAATTCGGCAGCGTCAGCTTCCAAACCTTGAACAATTGAGTGGGCAGTGTCCAAAGCTTCGGCGATTTCACCAGCAACTTTGTTTTGCAAAGCTTCGATTTCTTCAGCCAAGTCATCGGCGCAGTTGTTTCCGTCACATTCGTCAACAGCCCTGCCCAAACGGTCCAATTCTTCAACAGCTTCTTCGACGAGTTGTTGAGCGGTTTCCAAAACTTGTCTGGATTCCTGGACCAATTGTTCCACAGTTTGTTGGATAATGTCAGCATCCAATTGTTCGAGTTGTTCAGTGGCTTCCTGGATGCAACGGTCTACTTCTTGTTCTAATTCAATGCAAACAATTAACTACTGAATTACAGTGCTGCAATGAAGAATTAACTTACCATTGCGGGTTTCTTCTGCGATTCCCTCAACTTGGTCGTGGAACTCCTGGTTAATGGCTTCCATGGCCAAAACTAGACGAGCAGTAACGGCATCAGTGTAAGATTGGATTCCTTCTTCAATGTCCAAAAGCCTGGTCTCAGCATCAGCTTGGAGCTGGTGGACTCCGGTCTCAACAATTTCGTAGATCTCACGGAGCTCATTGGTGGAAATTCTGAGGCTCTAAATTCAATTTTTTAGTACCAAATACTCAACTGAAGAAAATAGTACTACTTACAGCAGAAGAAGCCAAAGCAGCAACAGCTGCGAAAAGTGCTTTCTTCGGAACTAATTCGCTTTGGAATTGAATGCTTATTCCAGTTTCCAGCCAGTTTATATACAAAAACTTTACATCTTAAACAATCTTCTAGAACTAGATCGCTATCATCAAATTCCTTTACATGCCCTCCACATTCCATCAAGGAATTCAAGTTATTTTTGATTGATGAAAAGTTATCTTTGAAGAGCTGTAAAGAATGTAGGAAATATTTGAAAAATGCGAATTTGTGGTTTGTTATTTTGATAGTTATAAGTGCCGTTGTTTTGTTCCTTGACATATTTTGTTTGACTTTATTTCTAAACTCAAAAAGAAATTAGCTCTTTTTCTTAAACGACCTTAATGAATATTTTTGTGATATGTAATGCTAATATGTTGTAAAAATGCAATAATTTAGGTATAAAGTGTATTTAGAGAAAGAACACTTTTCCCCCCTTTAATGTGAATGATTTTAAACTGTCTAAAAGTTTGAAGGATTGAAGAAATTATGTATTCCCTCTTGAGGAACATCATTGCATTTAAATACTACAGAAACTAACAAAAATATGCAAATATTTCTAATAAATGAAACTTAGTAAAATTAAAATGTACACTCTTAAAGCTTTGGCTTATAATGTTCGAAAGAATATGAAGGATTGATAAGATTTCACTTTCAAAAAAAGGTTGGCAACACTGGATTATTTGCATGATTGCAACCCTAAAAAGGAAAAGAATAAATCATAAAATGTTTGTTATACTCTTGTAGTGATTTAAAAGTTAATTTTTCCATGGGAAAAAATTTCTTAGTGACTATTATTGACACTTCACAAAAAATGAAAAAGTGTTTACTTTAAAATTAAATTGCTTGTCAATGTGCAATCTAGACTAGTTGTTGGAATTCCCCACTTAAACATTCCACACGATAACAAAATATTTCAAATTACTTCCTAAAGATTTTTTCACAAACGTATATAAAAGTTGCAGAGATTTCCAAGAGTCATCAGTTCACTACAATCAAGTGAAACAGCTTTTACAAAAAACTACAATGTTCAAGTTTGTTGTACTTTTCGCAGCTGTTGCTGCTTTGGCTTCTTCTGCTGTAAGTATTACTGTTTTCTTCAATTCTATTTGGTACTAAAGAATTGAATTTAGAGCCTCAGAATTTCCACCAATGAGCTCCGTGAGATCTACGAAATTGTTGAGACCGGAGTCCACCAGCTCCAAGCTGATGCTGAGACCAGGCTTTTGGACATTGAAGAAGGAATCCAATCTTACACTGATGCCGTTACTGCTCGTCTAGTTTTGGCCATGGAAGCCATTAACCAGGAGTTCCACGACCAAGTTGAGGGAATCGCAGAAGAAACCCGCAATGGTAAGTTAATTCTTCATTGCAGCACTGTAATTCAGTAGTTAATTGTTTGCATTGAATTAGAACAAGAAGTAGACCGTTGCATCCAGGAAGCTACTGAACAACTTGAACAATTGGACGCTGACATCATCCAACAAACTGTTGAACAATTGGTCCAAGAATCCAGACAAGTTTTGGAAACCGCTCAACAACTCGTTGAAGAAGCTGTTGAAGAATTGGACCGTTTGGGCAGGGCTGTTGACGAATGTGACGGAAACAACTGCGCCGATGACTTGGCTGAAGAAATTGAAGCTTTGCAAAACAAAGTTGCTGGTGAAATCGCCGAATCTTTGGACACTGCCCACTCAATTGTCCAAGGACTGGAAGCTGATGCTGCCGAATTCGACCTCAGGGAATACGAAGAAGCCATCCAAAGCTTGGTAGAGGAAGTTGCTCGTTGCTCTGGCGTAGCCGAGGAACCCCGCAACGAAGAAGATGAAGAAGACCGTCGTGAAGAAGAGGAAGAAGACCGTCGTGAAGAAGAGGAAGACGACCGTCGTGATGAGGAAGAACGTCGTGATGAATAAGCCTATCTTATTTTAAAATTAAATTTGCAATGAATCATTGCCTATTATACACACTGTAACATTAAAACACCAAACAAATCTTAATAAATTAATGTATTTTGAGAACAATAAGTGTCTTTTAATGTGTTATCTTGATGGCTAAAATGCGAAAAGAAAGAGAATGACGTAGTAGAAGGACTTATACGTACGTCAGCATGTGTAGTACTTATCTACTTATCTTGGAATGACGATTTAATATTAGAGATTGTAATGTAATATTGTAAGACTGAATGGCTGGTTGCATATTTGTGAGGGAGACAGTTCTTGACAAGGCATGTCGCCCACATGTTCTTTCTAAATTTTTGGTGAAAAACGTTAACTTTATAATTGACGGTTCAAAAGTTTAGCCTGGTTTATAAAACAAAATAATTTTGGTATTAGTAATAATATTAGTCTTAACTGTAAAAAAGACAGGGGTTTATAAATGATAAATTTATGGTGCTTATTACATTACATATAGACTGGCAAGTGCCAGTTCATAAATAGTAAATATTAAATAAAAAGTTGTAGCTGCAATCCACTTACTTTTAGCCGGAACCCAAAACAAAAACGAAAAAAAAAAATTTAGTGGAAGCTATCATTTTTGGAGAAATTTAGGATTTTAAGTAAATTGAATTGCTACTAATACTAAAATTAAATTAAGTAAGGATGATGTGTTGACATTTTCTACTTCTAATTATCGGCGCATTTAAATTAACGAAAGCTGTTCTGACCTGTATAACCTAGTTCTATAATATACTCGTTGATATTACTTTAGATATACACAAATTTTGCAGCTATAAAACGAACCATTAAAACAGCTTCAAAATGTTCAATTAATTCCTTAAACCTCTTTTAAAAACAGAGTTGTTTACATCTTGAAATTGGACTGATAAAATACAGATCACCGTCTTCAGAGAAAAAATTAAACAAATGCTTTTGAAACATTAAAAGGTTATGCTTTGTAGTTTTCGTTTTATAATGACTTAGAAACTTAGAAAGCCATCACCACCATCGTTGTGGATTTTAACGATTAGAAATTCTCTCAAAAATGCTGCGTGGAAGCCTCCTTTAGGACTTTTAGTTCTAAAATCAATACTGGAAGCATTTTAGCGATTAGAAATTGTCAAAAAGAAGCTGAAGAACGTCTTATTGGTGTCTGGAAGCTTTTTACTGTCTTTGAACACTCAAAAATGCTGTCTGGAAGCCATTTTTAGGACTTTTAGTTCTAAAATCAATACTGGAAGCAGTTTAGCGACTAGAAATTGTCAAAAAGAAGCTGAAGAACGTCTTATTGGTGACTGGAAGCTTTTTACTGTCTTTGAACACTCAAAAATGCTGTCTGGAAGCCTCCTTTAGGACTTTTAGTTCTAAAATCAATACTGGAAGCAGTTTAGCGACTAGAAATTGTCAAAAAGAAGCTGAAGAACGTCTTATTGGTGAATGGAAGCTTTTTACTGTGTTTGAACACTCAAAAATGCTGTCTGGAAGCCATTTTTAGGACTTTTAGTTCTAAAATCAATACTGGAAGCAGTTTAGCGACTAGAAATTGTCAAAAAGAAGCTGAAGAACGTCTTATTGGTGACTGGAAGCTTTTTACTGTGTTTTAACACTCAAAAATGCTGTCTGGAAGCAATTTTTAGGACTTTTAGGTGTAAAATCACTACTGGCAGCATTTTAATGAGTAGAAACTGTCAAATAGAAGCTGGAGAACGTTTTGTGGGCACTCAAAAATGCTTTCGGGAAGCCTTTTTTAGGACTTTCAGTAGTGGAGACTGGAGACACTTTAAAGAAAACATTTGTTTTCCGAATATTATTAATATAAGACGTGAGTTACTATAGAAAAGGTGAATAAGAGTTATTCTCCATATTGATAGCAAAGCAGCCATAACAGTATTTTGTTTTTTGGGCTAATCTATAGGAATTTTCAGTTTACTTTGACTGTACTAAAGGATACACGTTTAACGCATTTTTGGACATCTTTGTAAACTAGTTTTCTTTTAAATGTTAAACCAAACACTTTCAATACTGGAAAAAAATAACTCTCACACAATTGACAAATTTTTTACCTTCAAAATCAATTTGGTGGCATGTTATTGAGACATATTTTTTTGATAAGAAACCAGAAGTATACCGTTTCACTTGAAACTGCTTTGGTCCAACCAATTGTAAAACAATACGAATTAACGGAATTCTACACTTGAGCCTATGTTTTATATTGTTTAAAGATAAAATTTTTCAGATTTTTTTCTCAAGTATTTTGGACAGAAAAGAGGTATAAAAAGGTGGCCGTAACAACTCGTAGTCATCAGTTCGCCACGACCAATCCAGCCAAGCGAAACCGAAAAGCACCATGTTCAAGTTTGTAGTCATCTTCGCAGCCGTTGCTGCTCTAGCTTCATCTGCTGTAAGTATTACTGTTTTTATTTTTAAATCTTAATCATCAACTAATTTAAATTGTAAATCTAGACCCTCAAAATTTCGACTAGTGAGCTCAAGACCATTTTCGAAATTGTTGAGACTGGAGTGCAACAACTCCAAGAAGAAGCTGAATTGAGAGTACTCGACATCGAAGAAGGAATTCAATCCTACACTGATGCTGTCACTGCCCGTTTGATCTTGGCTTTGGGAGATGTCAACCAGGAATTCCATGAACGTGTTGAGCAATTCGACGAAGAAGCCCGTAACGGTAATTTGATTCCAAAATCACTAATTTTCTCGGTTAATTGCTGATGTTTTTCAGAACAAGAAGTTGACCGTTGCATCCAGGAAGCCACTGAGCAACTTGACCAATTGGACGCTGAAATCATCGAAAGCACCGTCGAACAACTGGTGAAAGAATCCAGGGATGTACTCCAAACCGCTCAAGAACTCGTCCAGGAAGCCGTTGATGAATTGGAACGTTTGAGGGGAGAAGTCGACAACTGCCACGCCGAAAGGTGCGCCGATGATTTGGCCGAAGAAATCGAACTTTTGCAAAACAAAGTCGCCGGTGACATCGCCGAAGCCTTGAACACCGCTCACGCCATCGTCGAAGGTTTGGAAGCTGATGCTGCCGAATTCGACATCAGGGAATACGAAGAAGCCGTTAGGGGCTTGGTTGACCAAGTTGCCCTTTGCGCTCGCGTCCAGGAAGCTGCTGAAGAAGACCCTCGTGAAGAAGAAGAAGAGCGTCGTGAAGAAGAAGAGGAAGAGCGTCGTGAAGAGGAAGAAGAGCGTCGTGACGAATAAGTCCAATCCTAAATTTCTTACAAACGTTGTAATGTCGGAGATTTAAACAAATAAAAATCGTCGCCTTAAATAACGTTTCTTTGTTCCTGAATCCTGGCTGTAACGGCATTAATACTAATTTTACAATATACTACCACTTTGTCAAAAATCCAGTGGCGCCATCAGACCCAAAAAAAAAATAAATTGAAAATATCCTGAAATGGAACAATAATTGAACTTGAAATCAGTAAATCAACAGTTGAGAAGACGCAAACATGTTGTCTGATCAACAATTCAATGTCGAGGTCAGTTTAATTGTACTGTGATAAAATTGCTATCTATTACTAAACAAAAATATGAATTTTAAGGTAAAGTGTTTTTTGAAAGATAATAATAATTGTCAATATAAACGTGTATAAATTGAGTGTTTGTCCGTATATGACGTTATTTAAGTGCGGAAATGTGTAGTTTATAGTACCGTAAGACAATTATTTTGTCAAATTTTACGTACCCATACTGTTCAAAAAAAGGCATCCAATTTTTAGTGCTTGAGGACAAAATTAGTTAGAAATGTTGGTACGGTGAAACGCCGTGAAAATGTTGGAAAAAAGCTCATTTGGGCGAATATTGTGTGCACCTTTCCATTCGAATGTAAAGCTCTTAATTAAAACATTTACTTTTACAGTAATTTAGGCAAATACTGCACATGCAGACTT
Source organism: Ips typographus (assembly GCF_016097725.1). Taxonomy (NCBI): domain Eukaryota; kingdom Metazoa; phylum Arthropoda; class Insecta; order Coleoptera; family Curculionidae; genus Ips; species Ips typographus. Next base: position 6,804,542 of record NC_138430.1, on the reverse strand, counting down.
GTAATAAGAGATGAGGCGAAAGCCTTTTTAGGTAGGAAAAAGTCGTTAACGACATTGACAATTTTTACAAATTACGCAAAAGACTACATTTATCAAAGTTTGCTATCTCGTTTAAATGCGAAACAATGCTCCAATCTCAGTTAGATGAAGCGTAGTTAATCGACACTGATTGATATAAATAACACTTATCCAGCAAGTACCACTTGACAACAACAAAGATTGTCAAAAAGTGTCACTTTTGATGAGTTGTGAAAAACACTGAAGATGTTAAATTGCCAGTCGAAACATGAAATACTCTGTGTATGAATGACGTAATCATTTCCTGTGTACGTCACACCTTGCTTTAGCCTGGACATGTGATTGGTCAAAAATAAAAACCAAAAATTATAATAACATATCAGTTATTTTATTAAAACAATTCATCGTACATCGATTAAGGATGCATTTTTTGCTGCTTCACTCCTTTTTGTTTATATACATACGCACATTTTTGTAATTTGATTAATTTTAAGGCAAAAGGGCAATTGACTGCCTTCATGGGGGATTTACTGTATTGAGGACGGTTGAGTTTAGAGTGGGAGTAGAGGAATGGAACTTTTAGGTACCGGCTATTGCCCTTTTTTTCTGTTTACAAATCCACTAAATTGTACTGAGTAAGGCGATATAATATTTACAGTTATAAACTTTTTTTTTGGCAGTATTGAGATGTCATTTAGGTTGGTTCTGTCTGTTTACGACTCGAACAAACCTAACAGTAAACTGAATTTAAATGCCACTTTTAGCTTTTTCTTAGCAGCTTAAATTATATCAAAAAACACAACGGATTGTACTATTTACAAGCTAACAGGTATAAATAAGTACGAATATATACAAATCCATGGTTGCCAGTCTATTTACAATTCCCTATGGTTTTTAGCAAAAGATGTGTTTGCAAACTGTTACGTAAAAATTCTGATTAATTAATCACAGTCTGTACAATTCCAATGAACTTTGATTTAACGTCAATCGAACTTAAATCATGTTACGTTTCATATTTACATTGTCATGTATTTTGAGTTTTTTTAGGTAATTGTTTATAAAACGTAAAGCGCACTTAACCTCAATTCTCTCGTATTAGGAACTCAAAAAAAAACTTACAGTTTGATTATCATATCACTTAACCACCAGTTTTCTACTCTCATACAGAAATTTCCTGGATCTGGACGCGTTTCTTCATGGTACCGGGCGTATTTTGACCGTGCGACCTCAAAATACCTTGATTGTATACCATGACGGGCGGCGGCTGGCCTCTGGGCGGCGGAGGTGGTTCTGGAATGGGCGGACTGCATTGGTGCTGTTCCTGGATGTTGTTCGTCGATGTTGTCACGTCGGGTGGCATCGTGGAACATCCTTTGATTAGAATCGGATTAAGAAAAGGATTTATGTCTTAATTTGAAAATTTAAATTTATTATCTACAGGGTCATTTATAATAGTGAGCTACATGAGAATGAGGATACAGTAATATTGAAATAGATTACATTTTTCAGGCGAAATTGGGTTATTTTAAAAACAGTTTGGTGCACCCTGTCACATGCCTTGTAACTCCTTAAGGGCAAAAACTCCTTAATACAATCTCGTAGAGAATCCCTTATTTACACTTTTTTAAAACTCTTTTTTAACGTCCAACCTGATGATCACGTGATTAATAAAGTATCCAATTTAGCATCCGGTGGTGAATCAGTTAAATCCAGCACTACCACATGTGCAGCGTTTGCGTAAATTTCAGTTCAGTTGGTAGTTTGTGATTTCGAGTCAAAGAAGCAGCTTTCAGTTTGCTGCTTTATTACCAAACCGTGAACAGACTTGTGATTTACGCAAATACTGCACATGTGAACTTGCCATAAGACTTGGTGATTTTGTAATTTTCCTAATGACAATTATTGACTATTTTATAAGAAAAACAATTTACCGTCTGGTCTTTTGGCGGGTGGCGGCGACGAATTGAACTCCTGCAGTGGCAATTCAGTCATCTGGACCTCGGCCAAGGATATTTTGTCCGCAGAATTGTAATCGGCAACAAAGTCCCTTTTGAAGCTGCCCGTTCTCGTCATGTTACAATTGTATTGCATTTGCTGTCGGGGGTCGAATTCCTTGTCGTACGCCTCGCCCGATGAACTGCCGCAACTACCTGTTGAGTTTTAACCGAAAATACAAATTCCACATTTTGTCCTTTTTGCCAACAAAACACCTTGTTCTGCCATTTCTTCCTTCTGTTTCTGTTTACTCTTTCCCCGGTCACGCTGATGGTAAATACCGGCAAATATTAGAATATTGAGCAAGAGCAGGAAACAGCCGACGGCTATGGTGACCGTCAGGGCTGTAGTATACGACTGGTAGTGGCTGGAAGCCAATTTTCTGCCAAAACTTTTCATTAATACGTTTTATTTGATATTTGTCCAGGAGCTAAATCACCTTAACAAGTTGTTGGAATTCTTGGTCTGCATTACCACCGTAGTGTTGGGAGGACATTCGGTTGTCGTGGCCTGGAGGGCAGTATCCGATTTTGGAGGTGGTGGTGTGGGCATTGTGGTGGTAGACGTCACAGGTTTGGTGGTTACGGCATGCCCAGAAGGGAAATTTATGTATGGTACGTGTAAAGGTCGCTCCTTCAGTTGTGGTCTAACTGACCCTATTATTTCAAAAAAAAACATAAAATAGGGCTATTAGGGAGCTTATATTGGTACCAACCGTCGTAATACTGATCATCCTCCTCCTGGAAATGATGATGTCTCATGGACACGTCATCTCCATCACCCGGTCTATGGAGCTGGGGGATCAAATTCAGCCACAAAGACATTTTGTGTCCTCTGTAATGGTCCCGTCTTTCTGGATGATTACCTTTGAAACAAATTCGACTTGTATATAAACGTTATAATGTCAATAATTCACCAATCCATAGCCAATTAAAAAATAAGTTGACATTCATTATGTCATTTTCCTGAAATGTGCTTCTTAAGGAAAATACAGTCCTTCAAATTTCTGTTTAAAAAATCGTTTTTTTTTTTGTCAAAACTGTCAGACCGTTGGAGCAATATTGATCAAATTTGGAACAAGCACTTTATTACACGTTATTACGGTCAAAGACCCAAAACTAACCTAACCCAACTTAAAAATTGTCTTGGAAACGGAAAATTCACTTAAGAAGTTAAAAAAATATTATTGTAGCCAGTTTTCATAGTTTCCAGACAAACTGAAAGACTTTAGTTTTGAAAATTGACTTTTCATGCAAATCGAGAGACTTTAATACTGAAAATTGACTTGTAGACATAAAAACTAAGTACTTTTTCAAGAATTTGTCAACAAGTTCATACATTTAAACCTTAAAAATTGACTTGAACCCCAAAATGTGACTGAACTAATGAAAAGTGACATCAGAAGCTTAAAATTTAAAATTTCAATATTTTAGTCTTGAAAATAGTCTTAGATGCAGGACATTAACATTAGATTTATGAAAATTGTCTTGAAAACGAACTTTTCGTGCTTTTTACTTTGCTTTTCATTTTCTTCGAATTCTGGACTATTTTTAGTGCTTCAAAACTGCTTTCACCTTGGAAAATCGAGTTTCAAGACTATCTTCACCAAGTTATTGACATAGCAAACTTAAAAAACAATTTTTACATTCTTCATAGACTTAAAATGGCATTCCAAGCTTTGTCACTATTAAATCGACTTCTAGACACCTCAGTGCTAAAAATTCGGGTATTTCTTAATAAACTAGACTGTTTTTAGTGTTTTAAGGCTGTTTTCAGTGCCTCAAATCGAGTTTCAAGACTATCTTTACAAAGTTTTTGACTTATCAGGCCTAAAAGCCAGTTTGTCCACTGACCATACTCTTGAAAATGTTATTTCAAGCTTCTTCACTATTAAATTGATTTCTAGACTCATAGGTGCAATAAATTGTAGCACCTCTAAGAAATTCAGACTGTTTTTAGTGATTTTTAAGACTGAAAAATCGAGTTTAAGACTATTTCCAAAAGCCAAGTTTCTTCAGTAATAAAAGTAAAAAATTTTGGTACCAAATGCTACAATAATAGTCGCAGTAGTAGTTGAGAACTAATTTTTAGAAATAAAATAGTCCGAAAATTTAATTTACTTCTAGACTTGTTGTCCAGTCCAGAAAATTGAGTTGTACACCAATTAAAGTCTTGAAAATATACTTGTGGACTCTTTAGTCCTAGTAAAGTCAGTTCTAGCATTAAAAGTCAACTTTTATATTATTTTTAGTAGTAAAAAATGAGTTTCATGCACAATACAATCTTTGTCTTGATTTCCGGACTTTTTTTAGTTCTTGAATGCCAGTTTAAGATACTCAACCAGGATGGCAGTCTGAGAAAGCGAATCATAAGACCATTCCTAGTACTAAAAAGCAAGTTTTTAGACTATTCAGTACAAATTTGGACTTTCACAAGTCTTGAATGTTCAGTTTTAAACTATAAAACGATTTTTTAAATTGAAATTTGGAGGACTGTATCTTCCTTAGGAAACGTTTTTCAGAAAAATGACACAATGCAAGTTATTTTTTGATTAGCTTTCAAATGGTAAATTATTGACACTTAAAACTGGACCACCCTGTAGAATTGAATAACTTAAAATCCTCTATTGATCACCCTATACAAATGAGAATAGGTGCAATTTTTGGGTAAATGTCGGCATAGTGGGTTGTTTGGGTCCAATCTCATCTCAATACATCATATCATCATCATCTCATATACGTGGCAATACTAGTAAAATTTCTTAAATGATAACAACTCCGGTGCTTAAGATTGTATCTCGATTATTGATGTTGTTGTTAATTGCTAGCAAACTAGTAATTAAATGAATTTCGGTGTGGGAATTTCCTTAATAGCGAACGTAACAAGTCCAAAAGATAAGCGCTTTTATGTTTTTTAAATTGATGGTTTACGGAGGTCTTAAATCATGCGGAAATTGGCCCATTTACTGCCACAACGAAAGAGAATCCAGTAAAGAAATTTTCTCTTTTAGTGCTCGACGAGGCTCTTTAGACTTTTTCGGGGCAACATAAAACAACCCCCCGGACATTAATATTCTTCCTCGTTTATTTATACCTTAATGGATGCGAGCGTCTATTTTCGACCAGGTACCGAAAACTAATTTCAATATGGGATGTTCAATTCATCCGGAGTGGCTGAAAAATTCCAATTTTACCCAGGGAATTTGCATAAATATCCGTGAAAGAGTCGAGACGATGCCTAATGTAAGACATTTAGTATTCAATATAAATATCTGGTGCGATTCTCAACCCTTATTTAATCTTACAGCCTGGAATTATCCCGATCTTTGGGCGTTCACGAAGGTTGAATATAAATTGATTGGATGTTAATCCGGTGCCTTTAGGCTTCAAATAACAAGAAGTTTTTTCTTTCCACGGAGGAAAGCTGAAATTTTGTTTGATTTCCTCTATAAAACGGTGTCAAGAACGTTTTTGCATTTGCACACTTGAAAAATAACGCAATAAATCGATAGAGTTTATTAAATCCTCGCGCCATTCCGTTATTTACATTGCACTTTTTGTGCTGCAGTTGCGACTGTAGCTCGAATGCAAAATAAATTTGAATATAAGTTCGAGTACATTTCCCTACCGACAAAGCGTCTTCTCTATAAAAATCAATCAATTTATCCGACTGGCAGCGGCAAAGGAATTTAATTGTATGACGGAAGAGCACTTTCCTGACGGTCGCGGGTCATTAATCAACTTATTGCATCGAGTTTGAAAAGTTTCGAACGTAGTTGCAATATCTTATTGAGTCTCTAATAATTATTCTAGAGTGTAGTTAATTAATTTTTCTAATTTTGGCATATAAAGTGACACTTTTCAAAACTGATTAGAGTGACAAAACGTTTTACTTTATGTAACTAGTTATGAAAAGTTCATTTCATCACTCCCTGTTTTTATGCATTTCCGTAGAAACATATGGGCGACATCCATCATAACATGTCGTTGTCACAGTTTATACAAGGTGCTATGAAAGTGAATATTTGTGTTAAATCACTTTAAAAGATGGTTTTTACCGCTTTTTGGTCAAAATTTGAAAAAATTATGTATGCAACACGTTTCGAAAATGTCTTATTGCGTAACTTATTCAAATTGTAGGACCTCGCTGCGCTCGCCCTACAAACATTCATTCGTTACACAAAATCGGTCTTTTCGTAACTGGTTACATAAATAGCTATTATAATACCTACCCATTTCCAAGTAGAATTGATTGATGGTGTCATACGTGTCCCAATAAGGCAAAGTTGGTATTTCATTCTCGTCTGTAGGGGGGTTTTTAGGTTCAGAACCAGGCGCTTTTGGTACTGATCCTCCATTTGGATCACTAAAACCAAACAAATTTATGGGATCAAATTTGGGACAAACTGTACACCAACATAGGCAACACTTGAAAACCATATTAAGTCCCACTAAAGCTTGATAATTAACCTTTCCAAACCCTCGAAGCATTATAATGAAGTTGCGGCATCAAAATACGTTCTTGCTTCATCACCCCGAAACGCGATCTTGGCACGAAGCATAATTCCAACGATGCACGGTTTTAATCTATGCATAAAAGAGTGTACACGATCAATAACTCCCTTATATAGGCAGAAATGATTTAATTTCGTCTTGTTATCATCGCAGAACACTCCCATCAAAAATGAGGCTCATTTACAATGCTGAAAGATCAAACATACACGCCTAATATAATACTCCAGGTGAATTTACGGCCCCCCAATTATACAGGATTTGTTTAAATAGCCTTATTCCGTAACGGGATAAAGGATAACGTGACTTTTGCCACTCCCTCAAATCTACACGTTTAAACACCCCAAAGAGATTTATTTACTTGGATCGTATAAAATCCGGGTCAGGTTTTATACTCCCCCAGCCTTTCTCTTTAGTTTTGGGCCTGATAAGATAGGCTATGCCGTTAAATTGAGCGCGAGAGAACATTATTACGTTGTATTGAATCAAAATGTTTGTTCACAATTTTCCGTTAGCTTGACGACCTGGGAGCAATTTATTTTAAAATTCTGCGGCGGAATTTTCAAAGGTAAGCATTCCGGCAATTCCTTACGACAACATAAAAATACAAAATTCCGGTAAGCGAACGATTGACGATTGCCAATGAGTTTAATCATCATGATGATCAGAACATAGGCATTAAGATCAACGGCATGACAATAAATAATCTGAGGTATGCTGACGATACAGTTATTCTGGCTGGAACATACGAACATCTGCGGACGCTAATTAATAAATGGTCACGGTAAGCGAAGAATATAGACTGAACATAAAGAAAACAAAATATATGTTGATGACAAAAACAACTCAGGACATTCGTAGGATATACGTAAACAATCAACCTATTGAGAGAGTAAGAGAATACAAATACCTAGGCACGACCATTAATGAAAACAACGACAGCTCACAAGAAATCCGAATCAGAATCGAACAGGCCAGAAGCACATTTATAAAAATGAAAAGGCTTTTCTGCAGCCGGGATCTAAACCTGGAATTGAAAATACGACTAATGAGATGCTATGTGCTGTCCGTACTGTATTATGGGATGGAAGCCTGGACGCTGAAGGTAACCGAAATGAGGAGACTGGAAGCGTTTGAGATGTGGGTATACCGAAGAATATTGAGGATTTCATGGGTAGACAGAATAACCAACGTGGAAGTGATGAGACGTATGAATAAGGAGAGAGAAGTTATTACGACAATTAAGGCCAGAAAATTGCAATATATGGGACATGTCATGAGGGGGGAAAAGTATCGAATGTTGCAACTTATTATGCAAGGAAAAATCGAAGGAAAGAGATCTGTGGGGAGAAGACGTAATTCATGGCTGAAGAACCTTAGAGAATGGTTTGGTTGCAATAACAACGAACTATTTAGAGCTGCGGTCTCAAAAATAAGAATCGCCCTGATGATTGCCAACCTTCGAAACGGAAATGGCACCTGAAGAAGAAGAATGAGTTTAAAACGGTTTGCTTGATGATTCGTCATAAAGATAAAATTACTGTATAATTAATTTCCGGAAATCCTGAGGCTGTTAATAACCAATACAATTACCAACTACGTCATTATTTGATTGTCCTTTAAAGTTTTTTAAGTTTTAAGGTCATTTGGTAACATGCCAAATTGGTATTATCTAATTTTTGAAATGATGTAGCTTTTTTATTTAAACTTTAGTAGCTTTAGGTTGATTGTGGTGACCAAATTCCTTTCAAAACTTAAAAACTTCATTGTTACTTGAAAGATACAGTGTATACACAAATATTGACATATTTTAAGTGGCAGTAATCTTAAACTTTTTAAACCTCCATTTCAGAAGTCGTTTCAATGTTGCCAAATCCTCCATTTTTTTCAGAGAAAAACAGCTGCCACTGGTGCTAGTTTTAATTGCCATCGATCCGGATCTATTTTTTCCCCTCAATTCTGGAAAGACATTTAATTTGGATAATCCCGGACCAAATCTAGCCGGGAGCCAGGAGAATCGATCCGGCTGTCAATTACAAGCGACAGACAAACCGCCGGGAAATAATCGCTTTTTCCAATAGTTTTGACAAGCACGCACGAAACGCCTCCAAGTCATACTTCCCGAAACTCACCCTACCTGGATTAGACTAAGGGGGGAGGAGGAGCATTCCATGCGGGATAATTTATTTCGCGAAGTTCCATTCAATGTATCCTTACGGACTAAATAATGGCGGATACATGGAAAAGAAAGCGCGCTTAAATCACTCGGGGATTTACCAAACTTGAGAGCGAACTACAATTCTTGCAAACTACTTTGAAACGTGTCTCTCGTTATTTTGTGGGGGAACACACGACAATTTTGTTCCAGAGCGTAAAATTTGCTTTTTGTCCATGTTGTACAAATAGGAAAAATCTTACAATCAAAGTTTGTGTCTTAATTTGATTATCTTAATCTAAATTTGATAGCTACTTTCTGGTAAAAAGGAGAGTTAAGCTACAAAGTAACTGAAGATACTAGTTAGTGTATTGAAGTTTTTACCAATTATAATACAGGGTGAGGGAGTGACCCAGGGATGCATAATTGGTCCATAAATATTTTGTTATAGTCATTCTATCGATATGAAGTTTTTATAAAATCTTGGGTCACCCTGTATGTATAAGCAAGTTTTTAATCAGAGATGTAAAAGCGGTAATTTTCGAGTCGAAAAATTTCTATTTTTGGAAATTTACCGGAAAATTACTTCATGTTTAAATGAAAATTTTCCATGATAGGGAAAACAACTGTCAAACTTGTCATTGTTATTGTTAAACTTATCATGCATTCTAATGAGATAATTTAAGACATCTAACCGCCATTTGCACCGTCGTACTTTAAGCATAGCTTAAGTTAACTGTGGTTTAGAGTGTGACTTTTTTCATCTGTACTGTCACAGTCTAACCCACACTTAAATTAAGCTCGGCTTACAAAACGACGGTGCAAACGGGGGTAAATGATTAAATATTATTTATAAATTTATGCAAGGGTATAGTAAGTAATCTGATTTAATTGAATAGATGTTCTATATGTTCTCCCTTCTGGGCTGTCACAATAAAAACTGTCAAAATCAAACTTTACAACAAACAACTCAGTTTTAACAGTAAATAACTCAGTTATTCGACGTTTTAGCTAAAAACGCTATACAGGGTGGTCAAAAGAGAATTTCGAGGGCTACAAATTCGTATATTGAACCACCCGATAATTGTCAAAATAACCGAGTTATTGACAATACAATGGAGTAGTTTACAGGATGATTTATTGAACATCCTTATACCTTGTTTTCATTCTATAAAAAAAAATACCAAATATGAATCTTATAGATATTTGAGTCTACTTTATTCCTAGATAATCCATCAGTATACAGGGTGTCCCAAATTTGAGCAACAAACCAAATTTCTATCTACGTCATATTTTAGGCCTACTTGATGTACAATGTTTGTATCGATATTCAATTGTTTTTGCTCCTACAGCCTTACTTTTTTGACCACTCTCCTCGAAAGCAGAAATTCCTAATTTGAGCGAAATTTTGGTGCATTTTTCCAGAAAATCGTCCATAACTCGCTTATTTCAAACACCCTGTATAAAACTACCGTATAACAAAAGAAAGCTAATGAACGGGGCTATCACGTGACGTTCAGCGGGCAGGGCTAAGTTGCCCCGTTTAGCCACCAGAGGGCGTCAAAGTTGACTCTCGTTTTTAACAGTTTTTGCTCAATATCTCAGGAACGATCTCAGGTTAGAAGTCTGAAGTTTTTACCGCAAATGCACCTCGATGGGATGCAACTTCTACCTTCTATACACTTTTTAGGTATTATGCACCGTTTGACCTTGAAAAATTAAAAACTGGAATTGTCAAGAATTTTCAAGGGTGACCCTCTGACTTTTTTCAGAAAATTTTTTATTTTCAAAATTAACCTCAACTGCTTAAATACCTTCAGGTTAATAGTACAAAAATGACGTAAAGTGTCATTTGTCAAAATGTAATTTTGCAAGGGTGCCACGCCCTAAAGTGTCAAAATTGACATAATTTCAAGGTCATCTCCGAAACGGTGCCAGTTAGAGCAAAATGGAATCGTCAAATTTGTGTTCCCCAGGTTCAAATTAGTTAAAGAAATCACTTTGAGTAAGGAAAGTCCAAAATAGTCGCCGTTAGTATAGTAGGCCCAAAAACTCCCTAAGTTAGATTAAAATTTCGTGCACCTTTTCAGAAAATCGTCCATAACTCGCTTATTTCAAACACCCTGTATAAAACTACCGTATAACAAAAGAAAGCTAATGAACGGGGCTATCACGTGACGTTGCGCGGGCAGGGCTAAGTTGACCCGTTTAGCCGTTAGAGGGCGTCAAAGTTGACTCTAGTTTTTTGCAGTTTTTGCTCAATATCGCAGGAACGTTTCAGGTTACAGGTCTCAACTGCCTGAATACCTTCAAGTTAATAGTACAAAAATGTAAAAAGCAAATTATTTTTGAATTTTCAGATTTTCCAATTTTTCCGGAAAATTTCCATAAATTTAATTTTCCGGAAATTTTACATCCCTGTTTTTAATCATCTTAATAAGGTGTGTGAGTTGTATCTATTAAAATAGTAAATCGTGTCTTATTGTATTAATTAATATATTGATTTTCATTCGATCTAACCTTAACAAGCTATTCCAGCAAGTTCTCCAGAAACTTCAGTTACTTTAAATGTAGCTTTACGAATACCAACACAAAAAAAAACAAAAAGCTTGAAAAAGTAACTAGAATATAACTGCTAACTACCCAAATTGTGGCTAAGTTGGGCAGTATCTAGCTTAACTACTTAGTAGCTAGATACTGCCCAGTTCTGAACTGCCACACAACAAAAGTCGCCTAAAAAACCTGCTGATTTTGCATGGATAATTTTAAATTTTCCACACCTGGGTATATAAGGCGATTAGCTTCAAATCAGCAGCGATAATTCAGCTATAAAGTTAACAACCTCAGGCTAGCGACCGCTTATTTTATCTCAGTTCGCAAGCCTCGTAAAGATTAATTGTGTTTTCGTGTCGAATAGAATTTAAGGTTCAAGAGAGAGAAAGTCCGGACTGCCGACGGGCGATTCCCGTCATCAGTGCCCTTAATCCTTTTAAGATGTTACTTTTTTCCTTAACAGACAACCTCACTAGATTGGATCGAGATTGTTTAAACTGGATAAGTTCAAATGAATCACACCTGCACACTAGAAAAGAGGTTAAGAAGAGGTTTTGTCATTGTTTTTTAAGTTTTTAACAATCACTAGACTAAAGACATTATGTAAAATTGACAGCAAATTACTTTTTGTCCTGTGAAATAAAAAAATTGTCGTGTGTATTACTTGGCAACATTGCACTCTGCGTACTTCACTCGTGACTTAACTTTGAGGTTCTAAGTCAGCTGATCGGAAGAGGCTCTCAACCATCGGACAGCTGTAGCAAATAAAGTCGTCTACGTCATGTAGTATCATGTAAGTTACGAAAAAACCTTCTTTTTGGTAAAAAACCTACTAATTCCCATGATTTAGACTAAGCTTCCCAATTTATATGCATTGAAACGCTATACAGCTATCTTTTTTGGTATTGAACAAGTTAGTGCAGTTTACATTAGCAATTGGTTTAAATCATATTTAACTCATTAATCTAAGTTACTTTAACAGCATTTTATGTTAACCACCACCTAACCTATTCAGCAGGCGAATAAATTACCCAAGTAAAGTGAGCAGCAAAAGGTAAATAATCTAAGACTAATTTATTTCACTCTACGCTTAAAACCCCCGACTGCAATTTATGAAGCTTATTTAGAAGAAAAGCTCCACAGAACCGTTTATTCTAAATTAGAACAAATTTGTGGTCGTTCAATACTACGGTACCGGAAAACTACTCTCCTTGTGGTAAACTTACCCGGAGTTGATAAAATTGCTTATATACTGAACTAGCGTCCTAGAAACGGCGATATCACTGTGGCTGTAATTGTGGGGGAAGAATGGTCCCCCGCCTATCAACGGCAGTCCAAGGATGTAGGGCAAATCCTCCCCTCTCACGCTGCCCTGTCTCTGCAACAGTAAAAACTCCCCGTCAAAGATCCAGTTAAACCGCTAATTAAGCTTAAACTAATGGCAGTTTTCACCCTGATAGCTTCAATAACTCGCACCGAACGTAGGCGTTTAGGGATGAAATATCCCCCACTAATATACTCTTACTCGTCTTCCCCTCCTGCTAAAATGAACATTCAGCTTTTAACAAATTACTCTATATATTTAGCTGCGTTGCCAGATTTAAAACCGCTCTCCATTGTTTCTCCGGTGCATTCGTCATCCCCGAAAACTCGTGTACAATACGAAAACGAGATGGTTTTGCATAAAATATACGATATTTGCGGTTAGGAATTCATACGTTCTCATCCGCAAATATCTTTCTCGGTACGCGGCCGTATAAATAAGGCATATTTCCAATTCGAACCTGCTGTGCGGTACAATCTTTGCCTCGAGAATATTCTTCTCCGGAAATTGGCTTTAAACTTTTATGAGCACGCAAAAGGTGATTGATTTATTTTACGAGTCCAGGAAGACACTGGAGCAGTTTGCGAACGTACGTCTGTGCTGTTCACTGATTGGTGCTGAGTGAACAGAACGCAGACAAACTGGTCTGATGTTTAGGTGATTGTACTGTATAACAAAAAACTTTTTAAGGGGTAAAAATCAAAGTTTTGTGCTCGTTTGTTCTCAAAAGGAAATTTAAAACGTGTTATCGACACACATTGTTTTCGGGTCCCGCAATCTAAATGGGCCGAACGTGAGTTCTGTAAACGGAGGTAATTGAGCAAGGAAATACGTGGGCGCTTTATTCAGTCGGATTAAAAATCGATGTGGGGGCCAGTTTTGTGGTCTGATTTGCGGTATCGAATTTTTCGATACCTGGCAAGATGTTATTGTGCGAAATTATATTAAATTTACATGTTTATTGAATTTCGGTTCAAAGTGTTAAAATCTGGTTAATGATATGTAAAGGAAGTTCATCAGTGTTTGCGTAAATGGAAGGACAGTGAGAATAGTTTGTATTTGGTCAAAAAAGCAGCTTTCAGATAGCTGTTTTTTTTTTTGACCAAAATTAACCTGAAAGCTTTTCAGAACTGATCTGGCAAAAACATCTTCAAACTGTCTATTAAAACTTTTCGAATCGTTGGTGAGACATTAGAGAAAATATCCAGTATGTTAACGTTCTAAAATAGCCCAGTGAAAATCCGTTCTATTCGTAAATGTGTACTTTTTACCTTTAAGCCCTTTTCCAAGGGTTGGCGAACGACACTAAGCCCTATTCCGGATGCGCCACCTGTTACCATTGCAACTTTCCCTTTCAGTTATACAGTCGACATTATACGAATGAATGACAAAACCTTTAAATAACTTTCGTTGTTTTCAGATCAGTTTTAGACATCTAAAGCAGTTTGACACCCTAAGTCTGTGTTGTCAAAATTTCAGTGCAGTTTGCAGTTTTGCTGCTTTTTCGTCACCAACCACACGTTAATTTGACAGAACACAAACAATTGAAATGCAAAACAAATTGACAGGCATTTAACGCCGTTGGCTCTATTTTGTTGACCCAATTCTGCGAATAAAATTGTTCAAATTTTTGTCTGGTAAATATTTACTGATCGGACTTTATAAGGTCCCGGACCGTAAATAGCTTTGTTTTAAATCGAGTGAGGTTAAATTGGATCCCCCTTTTAAACCGCTTACTCCCGGAAAAATTTATCTGTAGGTGGGCAAAAACAGTTTTTCCAGAAAATGGATAAAAGAAATTTTTGCTCGAATGTTCCACAGAAAATTCCTAAAGTAACATATATCGCCTAAATGGCGTTAAAAACTATGTTGAAACTAGCAAAGTGATTTAAGACGGCGCAAAGCTGAAAGTTTCTACATTAATTCGAGAGCTCGCTTGTGCAATTCTCTTGTTTTCCCATCCGACTTCTAAGTGGTAGTATATCTATATGTGAATTTCGTGAAGTCGCAGGTAAAAGGATGAAACATACGAGCAGAACCGTTCCGGATATATAAAAACACATATCATTTTTCTCGTTTTAGGCGGGAACTCGAGCTGCACGAATATTCCCGGGGCCAAAGTAGGGATATGATTGAAAGTCTTTTCGCTTAACGTATGGAAGGGGCCGGATGTCGAGAATATGAAAAATGTCTTGCCGTCAACGTTGAGTGGTATTTTTTATGGGCCGCCGCTTGCCAAATTCCAACTTGTTTTTCTTTGTCTAGTCTGTTAAAATTGAATCGGAAGTTTAGATATTTTTAGCACCAAAGACATGGTTATATCGCTTTAAAACTGACTGTCTTTCCTGCAAACGAATCAGTGTACATAGTGAAGGATGACTTTAAAAGGCCCCAAGTTTATTTACATGACAAAGACTGCATATGACGATATTGTGTGCGGTTCGCAAGACTTTAAAGCTACTTCCGGTCGGTTTCAAGAACATATATATCTTCGTCTGGTCGCTTAGATTTTCTCCGATATACGGTTCGAATGTTTGATTTAGTTTGCTACACATTTTCGTTTTCCCTTTAGAGCATTCTAGTTTGCTCTTATATTCAGTTGAAAATTTGTGATTGGTCAAAAAAAACCAGCTTTCAGTTTGCTGCGTAGTTTGTGAGTAGTCAAGAAAAAGATGCTTTTTTTACCAATTGTCACAATTATTATCATCCTGAAAATGAGATTTACTCAAATCTCCCTCACCTCCTAGTTGCATGATAATATCATCATAACTGGCATCAGATTCACCCTGACCTAGTAAATAAAGAAAATTTAAATAAATAAGCTTGAATAAAAATTCTATAATAGGGATGCCAAGTTATTTTTCAGGTAAATAACTAAACCTATCTAACTTACTTTCTACCTAAAAATCCTGCTTCTAAATATATCATTGAAACTACAAATGTCTTTAATACAAAAAAATTACAAACTACTTACAACTAATACTCTTTGTCAAAGAGTCCAAATTGTCCAAAATAAACCGTCAGTTGACCAATCTTCTTCTTTTCCGTTGAGGTGGATTTTTAACTGCAAAGGCTGTATTTCGGTAACAGCCGGGAGGCCTCCTCGGTTATCGATTTAACCACTTCTGGAATAGGTCCTCTATCACAATCTGCTCCATGTCATAACGTGGACTAGACGGTACAATTGCTGGTAGCACTCGGTATTACACCCAGTAACTTCCGTTCCGGAAGGAAAAAGCTTTCTAAGATTCCCTGATTTTCAATAGTCTGATTTTTGCTCGAATTTTTTAGAAACTGACTTTCCAGCTCAAAAGTCTTTCTTGACAATCAACAACCAAAAACAAAAAAAAAACCTTTTTTTTTCACCTTCTACCTCCACGTACCAGCTTTTTCACCTCCTTTGAAGTTCATCAAGTAATATAGTCAAATTTTTACCCTTTGAGAATGACGTCAAGCAGGTGAAAAAACACGCATGTCTGGAATTAGATCACAAGTTTTAACCTACAAATGCTTTGAAAAATTAGTGCGTTCAGAAGTGACTGATGATCAAGTGCCTTGAAAATCACATGATCATCATTCATTCAGGGAATAGGTGTGCTTGCACTCACTTAAAGATCTCTTCTACTCCTAATAACATAATATATTATTAATGTTCATTGATTTTGTGCTCTGTTATTGTGCTTTGCACAATAAAGCGAAAATAGTAATTTGACATAACAACATTACTAACTTCTTTGTTTTTCATAAAAGCGGTTATTTTGGTTTTGCTGACCGACATTTTCATAGAAATGTTGGTGAAATAGGAGTCGTTAGCTGGAATTCCAGCCTTTTTCTTTCGGCATAGGGTAGCAGTACTCAGTTTTGAAGCATGTGATGCTCTATCATACACATTGGAATAATCAATTGGGATGACATCTGGAAACTGTTTCTTTTCGTACTCCAAAAAAAGCAGCACAATTAGAATTAGCATTTGGGCTTGCTCATTGTAGCACAGCATTTTTATACTTGTGATATTTGTTTATATCAAAGTGACAGTAAATGTCAACGTTTTTAATTTGACAAGATGACAAAATCAATAACGTGCCTTTTTTGCTAAAATTGTTTATTTCATATGTTTGACATGCGAGAAACAAAGATGCAAAAAGATGACGTCATTCTCAAAAGGTAAAAATCCAACTATACTGTTAATTTTCTTAATAACTACATACAATCCTACTAAAACTAACTATAATGGTAAACACTTGACATCCCTACAAAAATGTACCTTTTCTATAAATTAAATAAATAAATTTTCTTTATTTTTTTGAAAAAAAATCCTTTTTTTCTTTGTTTATTGGATTGGGTCTTCTGTCTCACACAAAAAAGGTTTGTTGGGAAAATGGAATTTCGCACTATTTTCAACTAAGTTGAAAATAACATTAACCTAGTCGTCCCAACACAAGACCATTGACTTAGGCTCGGTCTTGATACCTAAAAACGCTGACGTTTCGGTGGAAAATCTACCACCGTCTTCAGAGAATCTAAAAAAGAAAGAACACAACGGCAGAACACAGAAAACAACAACTTAATAAATATTAAACCTGATAATGTTCAATTTGGAACTCTGAGAAGGGTTTTGTCAATAAAAATTGACATAAATTTTGACTTTTGTCATTCCAATAGGAAAGGTTATCTATTGTTGTAGTGAAAGGTGAGTTTTATAATGAAAACAAAATTACAAGAAATTTCAGTTTCGTTTGATATGACCAAGTGTTATCTCCTCCTCTAGAATATTTAACCAAGTTTGGTCAATATTAATAGAGGATGTAGCAACACAGGAGTCATGGTTTAATCTAATATATGCACTTTCTTTTATTTTACGTCTTTTTGAAAAAGTTTCTTTGTCTATGATACTACATTCATTCCATTTGACTCTATGATCATTATCAAACGCGTGTTGGCATATGTTGGATTTGTGAAAGTCTCCAGTTCTTAAATAATTTGGGTGTTCTTTAATACGTTTTTTTAAAGGTCTGGAGGTTTCACCAATATAAAATTGATTGCATTCGCAAGGAATTTTATATATCACGTTTCTTGTAGATTCATTTTCATTGTGAGGTTTTGTTTTAGTTAAGTGCGATCTTAATGTGTTTTGAGTTCTAAATATTGTTCTGATGTTATATTTTTTAGCTATTCGTTTGATTTTGTCAGAAATACCTGGAATGTAAGGAATAAAAAGGTTAGTAAAAGGTAAAATTTGATTTTGATTTCCAGATTGTTTTGGATGTTCTAAATCCCTAAAACATTGATTAATAAATGTAATATAAGTGCGAAATTCCATTTTCCCAACAAACCTTTTTAGTGTGAGACAGAAGACCCAATAAACAAAGAAAAAATGAGTAACTCGTCTCAACAAACATATAGAACATATCTCCAAAAAAATTCTTATTTTCAAGACACAATCACAAACTACAAACACTGTTTTTGCAGTGAATAACCAGATAATGACCGAAACTCCTAATCCTCCATGCTCTTTCATCCAAGTTCTTCTTGAGGCTAATGCGAGGACATTATTCTGGAATTATTCATAGTTTGACCTTGCACAAGAATGCAAATGCAGCTCTGGAATTGACTTAGAAACACCCACAACTACGTTTCGGAGCCTAATCAGCTCATATCTAATTCAGAACGTACATGTAGGATTCCGATTCCATCTCACGCCTAAATAATTCCCTTTATGTTTCGCGAGGAAACGTTGACGGTTTTGTTTCATTAATGCGAAAGGTATTCACTATACGCGCCGTATCCAAATAGGGGGGGAGATTTAATTAAATTATCTCGTTAATGCGAATGACAATAAAACAGAAAAAAAAATGATTTACGTTTATTGCCCAACATATTTGGTGTTTCAGGGTAATCTGCGTTGATAATCTTCTTAATACGTTTAAGTAGCAAAGTTACCCTCAGGCCAGATATCTGGTAAAGTGGAGGCGTACATTATTAAATGGAACGTGACAAGCATTCGTGTTTAAGATTTACGTACGAATATTTTTAGTTATATTTCATCTCTCTTGTTTTGTATCTTAAACTAAAACTGTAGGTCAACATAACTCAGGCGAGTATGATACACATTTTTTCTTTTCCATCAAAATTACAAGAGGAAGCGCAACTGGCTGCACGATGGTGCACCTACACACGCAGGAACAAACTACTACGTGACTTGCAACTGGTAGACATATTGTGCCAGGCGGCCTGCGAAATATACTGTCCGGTCCATCCTTCGCATACAGATGACGTTAAACCGGGATATATTCTCGTTTAATCTCGGAGATAGATTTAGGATGACAGAGTTAAATGGCCGGCGTGAATAAGTAATTTGAAATTTAATATTGTATTACCTGCTAGGCAATTTTTTATCCTTGTTTAAATCAGTGAGTTTACTAGGGAAATTTCCAACAAACAACCATTAAAATTGTCCGTTATTTCGCTAGAAATTAAATCTGCCCGACGAATTTGCCGCGATACTTACAAGTTTTGCACTTATCCAAAAAGGACGATAATAGTAACGAAAACGCCCTTTATAGCGATTATGTCGCGTAGTGCTTCTAATTGGTTATTATAATTTCGAGAATAGTTCTGTATTGTAACGACCAAAACTTGGTTGCAACGTACGTTTTTGGTCAGGTCATGCTGATTCTAGTTCAAGAAATTGTTAGTTGTCTTGATTAACCAAAAGTGAAGATTTTAAGGTATTGTTTTATCTCTAACATCAATTTGACAGGAAAACAGAGAGACATTGGTCGCTTAAACTCACCTGAGGTAAATCCTTTTCAGATCCATGATGCTGAAAATGCAGAAAAAACGTTTTCCCGCCACTCAACGAATGCAAATATCCTATCCTAATCAATGGCGACACTGTATGCCCGTCACTCAACACATCCAGGGTGGCGTCCCGCACACTCAACGGATTCTGACTGGGCCGTTCCCAATCAGTGTACTCGTTTTTCAAAGTCGAGAAAATTTCGTTTAAATGAAAATAGTAGGCGTTTCGAACGTACGTCCTCAGTACTCGATCGCGTTTTGTTTCATTGAAACCGAACTCCAGGTCTTGGGCGTTCAAGTCCAGGTAGGACTCGGTGCTGGTGAGGGACACCAAAAGGTCCCGATCGGGAAAATCGGCCAGTTCGTACCCCGACGATGTTGCTATCGTTGAACTGCCCATTGATGGTGGGGCTGAGGTAGGGTTCACTAGGATGGTACCGTCGATAAATGGTGCAAAACCTGCAGAAACTTAGTTGTATGGATTTTAAAGAACAAGACTCAGCTGAGATTTACGCAAATGCTTCACACATCTAACCAGACTTTTATTTGTTGCGTCTTTTTATTGTTAAATTTACTTTGAATCGAAAAAAGTCAACGGTGTTTACCTAAAAAGGGCCGGAGCCCCCCGCAGACAGCCCGACAAGGGCTTTTTGTTGAGACCCTACGTGAAAAGAACGATTGATCTTCACGTTGACACGTCTAACAAATCAAGTTTGGTTAAATGGATTCGTCGATACATAGTCAGAAGAAGTGAAATTTCAATTACGAATTACATCCTAAAAACATTTGAAATTTAGTTTTATACAGAAATGTCTAGTTTTTTACGTTTACAATATCAGAGAAACATTATATCTTGAAACTGACAGATATTGTCAATGTGATAATACAGGGTGGTCCAGTTTTAAGTGTCAATAATTCACCATTTGATAGCTAATCAAAAAATAAGTTGACTTGCATTGTGTAATTTTTCTGAAAAACGTTTCCTAAGGAAGATACAGTCCTCCAAATTTCAATTTAAAAAATCGTTTTATATTTTAAAACTGAACATCCAAGACTTGTGAAAGTCCAAATTTGTACTGAATAGTTTAAAAAGTTTTTTACTACTAGGAATGGTCTTATGATTAGCTTTCTCAGACTGCCATCCTGGATGAGTGTCTGAAACTGGCATTTAAGAACTAAAAAAAGTCCGGAAATCAAGACAAAAATTGTATTGTGCATGAAACTCATTTTTTACTACTAAAAATAATATAAAAGTTGACTTTTAATGCTAGAACTGACTTTACTAGGACTCCAAAAGGTCCAAAAGTATATTTTCAAGACTTTAATTGGTGTACAACTCAATTTTCTGGACTGGACAACAAGTCTAGAAGTAAATTTTTTTAAATTTTATTTCTAAAAATTAGTTCTCAAGACTATTATTATAGCATTTGGTACCAAAATTGTTTACTTTTATTACTAAAGAAACTTGACTTTTGGAAATAGTCTTAAACTCGATTTTTCAGTCTTAAAAAGCACTAAAAACAGTCTGAATTTCTTAGAGATGCTACAATTTATTGCACCTATAATTGTAGAAGTCAATTTAATAGTGAAGAAGCTTGAAATAACATTTTCAAGACTATGGTCAGTGGACAAACTGGCTTTTAGGCCTGATAAGTCAAAAACTTTGTAAAGATAGTCTTGAAACTCGATTTGAGGCACTGAAAACAGCCCTAAAATACTAAAAACAGTCTAGTTTATTAGGAAATACCCGAATTTTTAGCATTGAGGTGTCTAAAAGTCGATTTAATAGTAACAAAGCTTGGAATGCTATTTTAAGTCTATGAAGAATGTAAAAATTGTTTTTTAAGTTTGCTATGTCAATAACTTGGTGAAGATAGTCTTGAAACTCGATTTTCCAAGCTGAAAGCAGTTTTGAAGCACTAAAAATAGTCCAGAATTCGAAGAAAATGAAAAGCAAAGTAAAAAGCACGAAAAGTTCGTTTTCAAGACAATTTTCATGAATCTAATGTTAATGTCCTGCATCTAAGACTATTTTCAAGACCAAAATATTGAAATTTGTCTTCAAATTATGAAAACTTACTTCAAATGCAAATTTTAAGCTTCTGATGTCACTTTTCATTAGTTCAGTCGCATTTTGGGGTTCAAGTCTATTTTTAAGGTTTAAATGTAAGAATTTGTTGTAACAAATTCTTGAAAAAGTAGTTTTTATGTTATTAAAGTTAAAAAGGTACTAAAATCTCTCGATTTGCATGAAAACTGGTTACAAACACAATTTTTAAGCTTCTGAAATTTTTATCTTTTCTAATTCAAATTTCAAAACTAAAGTCTTTTAGTTTGTCTGGAAACTATGAAAATTGGCTACAATAATATTTTTTAAACTTCTTAAGTGAATTTTCCGTTTCCAAGACAATTTTTTAAGTTGGGTTGGGTTAGTTTTGGGTTTTTGACCGTAATAAAGTGCTTGTTCCAAATTTGATCAATATTGCTCCAACGGTCTGACAGTTATGACAAAAAAAAACGATTTTTAAACAGAAATTAAAAGGACTGTATTTTCCTTAGGAAGCACTTTTCAGGAAAAATTTTCAAGACCAAAATATTGAAATTTGTCTTCAAATTATGAAAACTTACTTCAAATGCAAATTTTAAGCTTCTGATGTCACTTTTCATTAGTTCAGTCGCATTTTGGGGTTCAAGTCTATTTTTAAGGTTTAAATGTAAGAATTTGTTGTAACAAATTCTTGAAAAAGTAGTTTTTATGTTATTAAAGTTAAAAAGGTACTAAAATCTCTCGATTTGCATGAAAACTGGTTACAAACACAATTTTTAAGCTTCTGAAATTTTTATCTTTTCTAATTCAAATTTCAAAACTAAAGTCTTTTAGTTTGTCTGGAAACTATGAAAATTGGCTACAATAATATTTTTTAAACTTCTTAAGTGAATTTTCCGTTTCCAAGACAATTTTTTAAGTTGGGTTGGGTTAGTTTTGGGTTTTTGACCGTAATAAAGTGCTTGTTCCAAATTTGATCAATATTGCTCCAACGGTCTGACAGTTATGACAAAAAAAAACGATTTTTAAACAGAAATTAAAAGGACTGTATTTTCCTTAGGAAGCACTTTTCAGGAAAATGACATAATGAATGTCAACTTATTTTTTAATTGGCTATGGATTGGTGAATTATTGACATTTAAAACTGGACCACCCTGTATATGCACTAAAATGTCGTTTCAAAAAACTCAAAATGGCGACGTTATGAATGCCTAAAATCGTATAAAGAATATTTTTTTCCATCAATGAAACGAAATCTCATGCTGAAATTGTTTGAGTAGTACAAACCTTTAAAGGGTCAACTTACCCGGCAAAAACCTTGGAGTGTCCACCTTAATATTAAGCAAAAAATTAAGAGGTTTCAGTCTTAAACAGGGAGCCAAATCGTCCTCGTGCAAATCGCCATGACAACCGGTGTCCTCCGCCACCTTTCTTTTGACCCAAAGGGGGTCGCGTTGCAGGGCCCAAGGGCTCAGCCCGGAGCCGCTGAGCAGGATCACTCGGTGCAGTAATTCTGTAACGAGAACGCAAATTCGTAGTCCTAAATCAACTCGGTCCCGGTTAGGGTCAAGACGTAAAACAAAAAAATAACCCTTCCAGCTCAAATTGATAGGGCTACATTTCACGTTATACAACACTCCAATATAGATGTGAAAATGACGCATTGCTTTGACCCCTTAATAATAACGGGAAAGAGAAATACCACTTCTTTTGTCGAGTATTTTTATTGAACACATTCGTTGTCGAATCGGCCCGTTTTGGACTCACTGTCGCCCTTTCTTTAAAACGCCCGTTCTTTTGAAGGGATTGTTAAATCTCGCGCACAGAAAGGAATTGTGTTGTAAATGCCAAAGGAAATTTAGGACCTTAACGCCGCCATATAAGATAAAGCACTATAAAGAGATAAATCTGGGCAATCCCAGAATTTTATTCTGGATAATCCACATCGGGATTGTGAGGCGGCAATCTTTTTACCAAATTTATTGACTGGAAAGTTATCCTTTGAGTAATCAATTAAATTCAATAAAAATTCACAGTCAGAAGTTTTTCAACACTATATTTAAATTGTATTGTTAGTGTACTCCCATCCCTTATCACTCTATAATAGATAAAGCAATTCTAGCAAACTAGTGGCAAACAAAATGTATTTATTTATTTTTTCAAATCTAAGATGGTATATAACCAACTTACATTCTCATAAAACCACATTTCTTGCAGATTAAAGCAAAAAAAGTCGTCTTCGTAGTTTTGAGCCTCAAACGTCAATTTTAATCCCATTAAAAACAGCAACAATGCACCTCTGTTTCATTTCTGGTAAATATGCCGGTGTATTCATTATATTATGTAAATGTAAGTAACCGTATAAGTTTCGGCGGCGACACCGCAGAGGATTACGTGCACAAAAGCAATATTAACCCAATCTGGACGGAACCATATTAAACTGACAACAAAGCTCGTTTGCTTTCGACAAAAAAGCTTGTTTGCGAAGGAACAAACGGTCAATTTGGAAGCCGCATTAAGATATTGGGTTTACCTTATGCACATGCAGTTGCCTCCGCGAAAATTGGATTACTGGTTTATATTAAAAACGTTTTTCTTTTGCTGGAAACTCAATTAACTTTTTCCTTTTCAAAGCGTACTTACTCAATACTTACGGGAAAGTAAATAAGTGTTAATTAGAGCCAAACTGGATAACAAGCCGATATTCGGGGAGTTAACTCGCTTTCGGTGGTTTACAGTGTAATTACTTGTTTCACTATAGTGTTTACTCAAGTTAGCTGTGTAATTCAAACTTTATTATGGTATTGAAACTTAATTTACACTTGGTTAACCTAATAAATACACAAACAAAGCACAGCTGAATTTTTTTGACTGTTAAACAAATGACATTTTTAAGAGGATAGTCGTTGCTTATTTGACAGTTTAAGAGTACATAAAAAACGGTCTTTTTTTTTACTGTGTAACCCCATTTTTATTGCACAGTTTGTTCCCATTTCCGGTCGTTTTAATTCGAAAGGGAAAATGGTAAAAAATCCAGTCGCGTTTATCGGAAAAGACTTTCCCCGGTCCCGAAATTCGGTCTATGTCCTATTACGAAATAAGGGAATCGAGAACCGGGAAAATCCCTTAGCGGGACTTTGCTGATCTTTATCGAACGTAATGTTTGGCGTCGCTCGTTCAATTTACTATTTTGGTCCGTAAACATTCGCTCGAGTGCATCGCGGAGACAAAATTTACGTTTTTACACACATTTTGAAATTTGTTTTACGAATAAATTTGTACCTTTTGCAACTGGTGAAACGGCGATAAAGTTGACCAGAGCGGCGCCGGTGCCGTGCCCCATTAAGGTAACTCTTTCGGGGTCGCCCCCGAAGGCGGGCAGGTTCTCCCTTAGCCAGTGCAGCCCTGCAACGAGGTCCATCAGGCCGAAATTCCCCTGGGCGCTTCCTTTTGTTCCGGTCTTGAGAAAACCTGGATTGAAAGAACGCGTGAGTGTTACGAGGGAAATAAAGCTGTCTTAGAAAGTTAAATATTGTTAAACACTAGCACTACCCGGACCGCCAACATGAAACAAAACAACTAAAATTATATCTATCCTTGTTCAATTTGTTCAATAGAAAAGGTCTGTCACGTGTTTTCACTCATCAAATTGTCAACTGTCAGAGATATCGAATGACAGTTACCTAACTTCCCAGTGTTGCCATTCCACTAGCAGTAAATGTGCCAGCATTAGGTATTTCTCCTTTTTTTGCTTCTGCTTTTACAAACCCCCACAAGTTAGAGGAGAAAATAGGTATTTTCCTACTCCTAATGTTTTCTGAACAACTTAAAATATACAGGTGTGGTAAATCCAAAAGCGACCATAGGAAAACCGTGTAACGGACAGAGAAACGTAGGTAATTGCATGCGCGGGAGAAAGACCGAAAACGAAAAAAATGTCAAGTAGGCCATATTTTTAGCGCGCTGTTGCCAAACGCCGTAAGTAAGTTTGTCGAGGGTATTGAATAACGCAACAGCGCGCTAAAAATATGGCCTACTTGATATTTTTTTCGTTTTCTGTCTTAGTCCCGCGCATGCAATAATGTACGTTTCTCTGTCCGTTACACGGTTTTCCTATGGTCGCATTTGGATTTACCACACCTGTATTATAGTACTTGCCGTGAGATATGGTATAGGCAAGTTTTGCTGTCAAATACCACTCTATTAAACTATAAAACTACAAAACTTGCTTAAAAGCAATACATCAATCAGTGTAAATCAAATTAATATGCATTTTATAGTTTTGTGATATATCTGTCCCAATGATGAACTATCAAACCCAACTTCATCAAGCTATCAAACTATAAAACATTGCTTAAAGGCAGTACAATCAGTACGAATCTTATTTAATGTTTGTTTATAGGTCTATGAATACAATTTTGACAGTTCTGACATACAAATGTATGTTTCGAACTACATTTTTTTAGATTTTTAAGCGGTAGTAATCCTGACCATCTTGTTTTGTCAGATTGAGTTAGAATGAGATAAACACTGTAAAAACTTTGCTGATCGTTATCAAAATTTTGTTACATGTTTCTTCACCCTGTATATACAAAACATCATGTGATTTACAGCTGACAAACGTTTCAAAAACATTTAACTGATACTCGGTGCATACGAGCCATTTAATCCTCCCCGGAGTTTAATTTAGCAGACAGCAATCGTAGCGTGCAACTAAACTGGCTCACATACATTTTATCTCGTGAGCAATTAGTTTTGAAGGTCTCAATTAACGGAATCGCTTCAGAGTTTAGAACGTGTGCATAACACACAACAGCGTCGAATTATCGAGATATTTAATAAAGCGTACGTTTTCCATTCCGTCGTCGTCACAGAGCCATATCCACGTCTGGAACATAAACCAATATCTCCATCGAGTTAAGCTAAACTGACACTGATTGCCACGCGAAGACAATGCTCCAGCTTTCCAGGCGCCATTTCCAGAGATAAACCGTTTTTCGTATAATACTCCTTTTCCATGTCGAATGGCGGAAAACGTGTTTGCAACTGGTTTGGTCGACAAATTGGAATAGCTGTTTAAAAATGGCACTATACAGTAACGTTCGCGGGGGGGTTTTATAACTCAAAGTCTAGATTAAAATGCTTTATGACGGCCCTCATTTTCGCGGACCTAAATTACGGACCCGTTTTACTTTGTGATTAATTAAGGTAGAATTGTAATTCAGTTCTAAACAGTCTCGGGACCGAGAAATCGCATTACGTACGGAACATTTCCTCAAACGGAGCAAGAGAGAAACGTGGCAGCGTTGTGTCTTCGTGCGACAATTACTGTCACCTTTAATTGAATCAAATAGATTATTGAGGTAGTGCAAGTTTCCCAGAAAACCACCATAACTTGAATAAATATGACACACACTTTTCGATTTTTCGTTAAAATTTAGAACTTTCCAGACTGTTTCAGTCTCAAGAGGGAGTCAATATTCATTCGGTATTTTTATAAAGTTTCCTTCCTTCAGTCAAGAAAGTTTCCTGGAACTCAATGCAGGCTGTAATAAGATGTGTAATTCTGTTGGGAAATTCTTTCAAACCAACATGAAATCAAGTTTAAAAAAAAATAATGATGGACGTAATACCGTTAAGGTAAAGTAAAATTGGAAAAGTAAAATTCAGTATGAGAGGAAAATTTACCAATTTCAAATTCAAATTTGCTTGAAAGATGATCTTTCAAGAGGATCATTTTCCTGTCATGGCTGTCATTAATTTCATTATTGTCAAAATAAAATCCTGGAAAATAAAGACTAAATAAAAATTTTGATTTGTTTTTTATTGTTTTAGAGATTTTGGTTTATCAATAATAAAATAAATCGAGTAAGACTTTTCTGACAAAGTGATTCTTGTACCAGATGAGGAACAATCTTATAACTTTTTTTTATAAGCTCGGGAGCTTCTAGACTAGTTGAAAAGCATTTGGAATCTTTCAGACTGTTCTAAATGCTTTTGGAAGCTTCTAGACTGTTTTGGAAGGCTTTAGACTGCTTGAGAAGCATTTTAGAGTTTCTGTAGTGTTTTGAAATATTTTTAGACTACTTTAGGAGCATTGAAGTTTCTGGTCTGCTTGTGGACATTTAAATTTGAACTTTTGGAAGCTTTTAAACTGCTCTAGAAGCATACGGAAGTTTTAAGACTGATAAAAATGGTCAGCAACTTCTATAAACCTATCCAAACCGTTTTAGTTTTTAAAAAATTACTGGAGACGTCTAGTAACATTTTAAAAATGCCTGATGCTTTTAAATACTGCTAAAACTAATAATATTGTTAGTTGTTGTTAGAAAGTAGTAGTTTAGAAAACCCCCTTAATATTATCAGAAAGTTCTACAAGAATCCTAAACCTTCCAAGAACTTTCTAAAATGACGAGTTGCCTCTAAATAGTACCTGCAGAAAACTCAGGTAGAGAAGACCTCTTTACAGTTATCATAAAGCTCTACAAGCATCCTAAACCTTCTAAGAATTTTCTAAAATGGTCAAATATCTCTAGATAGTACAGAAAACTTCAGAGAAAGCTCCAGAAGTATCCTGAAACTTCCAGAAATTTTTTGAAATGGCCTGAGGTCTAGAAGCCTCTACAAGTGTCTTAAATAAATCTTAAGAATTTTCTAAAACTTTTTTATAAGAAAGCTTTTTCTAAAAAAATCTTGCAAATCCTAGGCAAATTTTGACATTGCACTGATATCACGTGGTTTTTGGAGGATAATTTAGCTAGGCAGTTACGTCACCACTGTCAGAATAACTGTCATAAATCTCACAAACACGATTTATATCGAATAGTGCAAGAAAACTTTTCTAAACCCTGATTTTTGCAACTTTTAAGCACAATTTTACAGTTTGGAAGAAAATTGCTTTTCAAACCCACTTGGAGTGAAAAAAGAACAGTTTTAAGCACATTTTTAGAATCCTCATTAAATTTCCTATCCAATAACTTAAACAAACTACAAAATTTAGTACAGGTCAGGGAGAAAAGCGGTGTCAAAAGACAGTATTTGTAATTTACTGACCAAAAAAAACGACTTACCTAGGACACCTAGTCGAAAATTAATAGTGACGACTATAACACGTCCTGATGAGGCCAGTACTGTACCATCATACGGATTGCCCGAATTCCACTCGTAACTTTCGCCGTGCACGTAAACCACGCAAGGTAGTTTGGTTGGTTCTTCTTCACCACTAGCTGAAACCAATTTCAGGTTAGTTTCAATTTAATAGATCTGCTTTTGTTAACTTTTCAATTAGTCCACGATTCGGAAAGTTTTAATTGAGAGAGAGGCCAAAGCACAACAAGCTGATGTTTTGACAACCAAGTTTCCGTAAACTTTGTTGTCCTTAAATGGGAAGGATTAATTTGGTTTTAATGAAACCCAATATTTGATTCAATTATTATAATTCCGAACGTGTTCAAGAAGAAATGATTTTAAAGCAAATCTAACATCTATAATCACTGTTGAAATTGGACTTAAAAGTAAATGGAATAAATTTTAAAACAAATTCTATCAAAGGGCTACGTTATTACTGTTAACGTTGATAATAATGGACTGTATTTATTTCTTTAATTTACACTTTATTTCAACTGAAATATACGGAGCAAAGGGGAGGCTCGTGTCCACCTTATAAGACTTGTAGATGCTCTCTCGGTCCGCGGTGTTGCCACTTCTCTCGCACCTCAACATTCCGCCCGCCTTGGAAGTACTCCGGTACTTTCGAAACTATTTAACTAACAACTAATATATAAATTTACGCTTTAAGTCCAATGCTACAAGAAACTTGAACAACTTGCTTATAACTAACTTAATCTAATATTATGTACTACTGTTTCCTTAAAACTTACATTATTGTCATTTAAATAAACCTAACAGTAGCGAAAAAACAAGCCAACAGGCCTTTTACATATCCTTAATATCTTAATTATGATCGGTCTTCTGAGTCCAATCATCATTTGGCAAAACACAAAGCTTGTTTACACCTCTCGTTACGTTGTTATTTCTTACGCGCACTTTCACAACACGTACCACACCGTCCGCTCCAGGCATTAGTTCGGTTACTCGTCCTAGCGGCCAGTTGCAGGGTGGTGCATGATCCTCTTTCAAAATCACTAGCGATCCAATTTGGAGCAAATCTGAAAACTTCTGTTTCCACTTGACTCTGGTCTGTAGTTCACATAAATATTCTTTATGCCACCTAGACCAATAGTGTTGACCCATTACTTGGAGATTCTGCCAGTGTTTTAAACGGTTTTCTGGCACTTGAGTTAAATCTCTTTCTGGAAGAGCTGTTAAGGATTTGCCAATCAGGAAATGCGCAGGAGTTAAAGCTGAACAATCTTCAGGGTCAGACGTCATCGGACATAATGGACGCGAATTTAATATACCCTCGATTTGTGTCAAAATGGTCGCAAGTTCCTCGAACGTTAAAGTCTTATTACCAATTACACGTTTAATATGCGATTTTGAACTTTTAATACCGGCTTCCCAAATGCCTCCGAAGCTAGGCGATTTTGCTGGGATGAAATGCCATTGAATTAGTTCGTTTGAGAGTTGATTGGCAATAATTTCAGACTTTTGTTTTAAAAATTCATAAACAGCTTTAATTTCATTATTCGCGCCTACATAGTTGGTCCCGTTATCGGAATAAATATTTACTGGTCTACCTCGGCGACTAATAAATCGTCTAAATGCAGCCATGAAAGCCTCAGTGGTTAGTTCAGTGACGAGCTCTATATGAACTGCCTTGACGGACATACAGACAAATAAGCACATATAAGCCTTTGTAATCTTTGCTCCCCGAGTTTTTCTATCCTTGATATAGAAAGGACCTCCGTAATCAGTACCAACATTTGCAAACGGTGGTGAACTGTTTACTCGACAGGCAGGTAAATCCCCCATCAAATACTCTAACGGTTTTGGGTTCGCCTTAAAGCACACCACGCAATTGCGAACAATATTTTTGCAAACACCTCGTCCCGATATCGGCCAAAAACGCTCTCTGATTGAGCAAAGAAGCGTCTGGACACCGCAATGTAATAGTCGTTCATGTTCTTGCGTTATTATTAATTTAGTTAACCGATGTTTACTAGGGAGAATTATCGGGTGTTTTTTGTCAAACGATTGACTCGCGTTCCTTAATCTTCCTCCTACCCGAATTAAGCCATCATCAATGAATGGATATAAGGTTAACAATTTACTTTTTTTATTAATGGGTTTATTTCGAGAAAGAAGGTCGTATTCGAGTGAAAAACATTGTTTTTGAACGGCAATAATTAAACATTTTAAAGCTTTGTCAATTTCTAAAGGTAAAAGTGCTCCTAATTGTCTCTGATTTTCTTTAATATTTTTAGTAAACCTTAAAACGTACGCAAGGATTCTTACAATTTTCGGTAGAGACGAAAATCTATTTGTTAACTCTGTTATAACATCGTTTTCTTTTGTTAATAACGTGCAAGTCAGGGAATTGCACTGTTCTGGTATAATTTCTGGCAAAACTTCCGTTGGTAAATTCCATTCAGAAAAATTGAGCTTGAGCCATTTGGGTCCAAACCACCACAACTTACTCTGACTTAAATCTGTTGCTAAAGCACCTCTTGACAATAAGTCAGCGGGATTGTCGCCTGAATTCACATGTCCCCAGTCATTGGCGTTGGACAACGTTTGTATCTCACTTACCCTGTTTGCTACGAAAGTTTTCCATCTGGTTGGGGTACCTCTGATCCACGCTAGTACAATTGTTGAATCCGTCCAAAGGTACTGCTTACTGGGCTTTATTTCCAACGACTCGGCTACCTTTTTTACTAAATTACTCAACAGAACAGCTCCGCATAACTCTAGCCGTGGTATATTTATTTGTTTCAACGGAGCTACCCTAGACTTTCCACATAATAAATTTGCAACCCACTCCATCGAGGGCAACTGGCAACGAAGATACACGCAAGCTCCATAAGCTTTGTTTGACGCGTCGCAAAATCCATGTATCTCAAAAGCAACATACCCATTTATCATGGCATGTCTTGGGATCCTAATGCTACCAATATTGTCCAGATCTCGATGAAACTCACTCCAGGACTCCAGTACTTGCTGTGGTATTTGCTCATCCCAACCTACCTTGTGTTTCCATAAATCTTGAATGACTATCTTTGCCCTGATTATCAGAGGACCTAAAAGCCCTAAAGGATCAAATATCTGACAAATTATTGATAATATTGCTCTTTTACTAAGACACTCAACATTTAACATATTAGGAACATTGATTTTATAACAGATTAAATCATTGTTGGAATCCCAGTATATTCCAAGAGTTTTATTTTGTTCTCCTTGGCCAATGTGTATCATGCTGACATCTAAACTTTCATCCAGCTCAAACCTTTTCAAGATGTCATCATCATTACATGACCATTTCCGTAGCGAAAACCCGGCTGATCTGAGAACTGAAGTTACGCTTTTTTGGAGTTCTAATATTTCTTCTTGACTGTTCGATCCTGTAAGCAGATCATCCATATAAAAATCCCTTTTTATTATTTTACTAGTATATGGATGCTCGCTTTCTACTTCTTCAGCCAAGTAAAATAAACATTTTACTGCTAGATAAGGCGATGAAGCATTGCCGTAAGTCACGGTATTCAGAGCATAAATCTTAAGTTCATCGGTTTCTGAAAAACGCCAAAATATCCTTTGATATTTTCGCTCATCTGTATCCACCAGTATTTGCCGATACATTTTTGAAATGTCGGCTGTCATGACATATAAATGAGTTCGAAATCTAGTCAATATAGAAAAAATATCTTGTTGTAAGGTCGGCCCTACATACTGGACATCATTGAGGGATAATCCTGTGTCAGTTTTGCAAGAAGAATCGAAGACTACCCTGCACTTAGTAGTTAGACTAGTCGTTTTCAAGACCGCATGATGTGGTAGGAAAAAACCTTCACTACTTTCTTCATCACATTCTGACATATGTTTAAGTTCGCAATATTCTCTCATAAAATCGTTATACTCTACTCTAAGTTCTGAGTTTTTAATTAATTTTCGTTCAAGCAGCTCAAATCTTCGCTTGGCAATTTCTTGGGAACTCCCTAACATTTTTAGATTGGGCTTAAACGGTATTTTAACAACAAACCTTCCTGACTCATCTCTTTTGACAGTCTTTGTAAAATAATCTTCACAAATTTTCTCACTCTCAGATAATATTTTAGTCTTACTTAATTCTTCCAATTCCCAAAACTTAACAATAATATTATCTGTTAGTGCGTCTGAATTTATCACCAAATTGCAATAATTAACTTGTGAAATTTGTGAACTGCCAGACATTCCTACTTCTCCTGCAATCACCCAACCAAATAATGTATTTTTTAATACAGGCAAATGTTTTCCTAATGTCTCGTAGCCAGGAATTAAAATTCTCCAAACAATATCAGAACCCAACAGTAAATCTATGTCACTTACCTCGTTAAATGTAGGATCTGCCAATTTCATCCAAGTTGGAATTTTAATTATCTGTTTATTAAAACTGACAGTTGGTAATTTGCATATTATATTAGGTAAAACAAGACATTTTATTTTTTGCTGAAAATCACCATTACACGATTGAATAGTTAAACTTGCTAATTTATTTACATTTGTAACTGTTTGACCAATGCCTTTTACTATATGCTCAATTGGAGTCGATATTAATCCTAAACTGTCGCATAACCTTTCAGATAAAAAATTTGATTGTGAACCCCCGTCCAGTAAAGCGCGTGCCTTTATTATTTTACCATTATCTCCCATTAGTAAAACCATCGCAGTCGATAACAAAACTTGGGACGGTCCGCCCAATCGCGCAACGTCGCATTGCGATTCGATTATATTTCGATCGGCCCCGGTCCCAACGCGTGCAATGGCGGCGGTCGAATTCTCGGGTGATTCTATAACGTTTTCTTGAGCGCCAGCGGTTGGCACATTTGGTTGATTGTTAGGAATTTCTCGGTCAAAATGTAAAACTGTGTTGTGTGCCTTATGACATTTGAAACATTTTCTCATTTTGCATTTCCAAAATGGATGTGTGTCTCTAAGGCAAATAGAGCACAATTTTAATCTCTTTACTTCGGAAATGCGCCCAGCTACCGACAAACCCAAAAATTTACTGCAATTAAATACACTATGTTCTTCATGACAGAAGTAACATTTCATTTTTTCAATAGCCGAAAACCCGTAGCCTCGAGTTTTCTTGCTAACTTGACTTTCACCTGAGGGTTTATTAAGTTTGCAGCTTTCCAACTTTTCCAGAATATCGCATTTTTGTTTTAAAAATGTATTTATATCATTCATCGTTGGTAAGTCGCCTGTAATTTTAAAACTTTCCCAATCGCGTCTAGTAACTGCATCAAATTTATTACACATAATGTATATAATTAAACGATCCCAAGATTCAGTTTCTTCTCCTAATGCTTTAAGAGCCCGCAAATGTTTTGTGTATGTGTCAAATAAATTTCTTAACTCAACGTGTGACTCTTTAACAATCTTAGGATGTTCAAAAATATCTCGAATGTGACTGTGAATAATCATATTTTTGTTTTCAAAACGATCTGACAAACTTTGCCAGGCAACAGCATAATTATCAGAGGATACTTGCAACGACTTAATACTTTGAGCAGCCTCCTTCACTAAAGAAGCTCTAAGGTAATAAAACTTCTGTATATTTGTGAGTGTTTCATTATCATGAACCAGTGCTGTAAAAATGTCCTTAAACTCTAACCAATGATTGTAATCACCATCAAAGGTTGGTATTGATATTGGAGGTAATTTTACCATAGAGCGAACCTGATCGTTAGACGTTGAACCAACCACTGATTCAGCATGAACCGCACTCAACCGATCCACTGCAATTAAACTCTCAAAGCGAACCTTTAAAATAGCCTTAACCTCGCCAATCAACTCAAAATATATATTTTCAAACAAAGTTCTTTCATTTTCGCCTGCGTCGGAATCATCTAGCAACTCTATATCTGACTGTAGTGTTTCAAACTCTTCGAAAAGAGGTTCTGTTTTTTCCAACCTAACTTGTAACTGATTGTATACACTATCAGGAACATTAATTTTTCCTATAACATTTTCCTGTAAATAAGTTCTCAAACGAGTTAGCTTGGATTTTACAGCACCCCTTTTGGCTTTCAATTCCGTAATGTTAGCCATTTATGACACAGTCGAAGGTATATTTTACAAAATAATAAATAAACTCTACTTGCCGTCTGACCCGTGGCGCAAATTTCTTGAAATTGCGTTTTCCTTCAAGTGGCGTCAAGTGCACGACTGCACCGCGTTAATAACTTCGTCGATGTGGCCTTTAGTTTCACTAATATGGGCACTGTTTTTGGTTTATTCTTCTCCAAACTTCACCAAAATCCGGTCGATGGACCAATGTTAACGTTGATAATAATGGACTGTATTTATTTCTTTAATTTACACTTTATTTCAACTGAAATATACGGAGCAAAGGGGAGGCTCGTGTCCACCTTATAAGACTTGTAGATGCTCTCTCGGTCCGCGGTGTTGCCACTTCTCTCGCACCTCAACAATTACGTATGCAATTTGGGTCGTTCAAAGACTGGGCTATTACTGGAAACGTTCCTGGAGTAAATGCGGTAGGGCCAAAAACGGGGCCTTTTGCATAATTTTTAGACTGAGTGGCTCAAATTTCCTTTTCTGTCATTTGTTTCAACCAATTTAAAAATCGAGCTAAAATATACTAAAGATTTGAGAGACTTTGTAATCAATTAATAGTTAAAAGTATCAGGAGAGCTACAAAACATAATCAGTTTTGAATTATAATGACAAGTAGAGTGATCTCACTGTACTAAAGCTAATTGTCCTATTGCTCTATTTCGGTCATAGAGTAATCTAAATTGATCTAAACCCAAGCTAGTTTATAATTAGGTCGAAAAGCTTTCCTGACTAAATGATGCAGGTAAAATTGTACATTTCCCGTGTAATCAGGTTAGATGAGCCAACTGATCCACGATTATCACCTAATAATCTCGGCCTAACCTTCGTTGTTTATGGGCAAAATTCCGATACCGATCAGGACCACTTTGCAAAGGTTGTCACTTCTAATCAGTGTACAATATCAAATACTATTTTAGAACATAATTATGTACATCTCGTCTCAACATTGAAAGTTTTGAAAATTAAGTTGGCCGAGCTGTGGGGTAATCACAAAAGAACTCTCAGACAGTGGGAAAGTTTTCAACTATAGGAAACGTTCGACTAATTAAAAAGCGAACAATAAAGTTTGACATTTTTAGAGGCGCTGACCGTACGATTCAAGAACTGAATGTATAATGAGACAGTAAATGTTGGAGAGCCACTCCCTGAACTTCCACTACGACATTAGAATGATTAAATTTGGTTCAAAGTTTACATTTTAACCGGAAAGTTACGATTCCCGAGTTTGCAGTTAAACTTACACGTTTGATGTTAATTAATGAGTTCGTCTTGTAGTTTTCTAAAGTGATTAATCCCTGATTAACTTCAATTCTTTAGCATTTTTACACTGATTCAGTTAACTAACACAATCTGATTAATTAAAAAAAAAACACGAGTGCAATTCTTCGACCACATGTATCCAAATTGAATTCCGGCTGGTTACGAAACTGCAAAGTCGTAAAGATTGTCGGCTTTTTGCTTTGCCAAAACGCATTAACCGCACCACAGTATAATTTAATAGATGCTTCTGTTTGGCAAAATTTTCTCTCGGAATTTTCACTTTGTGTTTCGGGATGTTGCCGCAAAAGTAACGAAATTATGAAATGTTTTGGTTTTTTTGTGCTCTATGCTGAACGCCTTAAAACGCAATGTGGATTACTTTTTTTATTAATTTACAACAACCTATGTAAAAGGAGTGAAAATTACCATATCAGTAAAAATGAATTAAAGGTTAGAGAAGAGAGATTAATTAATAGGGTTCGGATTAAAAAGCACTAAAATTGTGAAAAAAAGCGCTTAAAAAGCAAAATCATTTTCCTCAAAATCTGTAAAAAAAGCACAAGACTATTTCAGAGATACAAAATTTTTTGAGTTCAACTTCAAACTGCTTTGGAAGCATATGGAAGATTTTAGACTGTTTTTTTGAACTACCTGCGAGCATTTGGACTGTTTAAAGAGCATATTGAAGGTTCTGGACTGCCTTAGAAGCATTGGGAAACTCTTACATGGTTCTGGAACTATTTGAAAGCTTCTGGACTCTTTTGATATCTTCTGGGAGCTTCTAGACTAGTTGAAAAGCATTTGGAATCTTTCAGACTGTTCTAAATGCTTTTAAAAGCTTCTAGACTGTTTTGGAAAGATTTAGACTGCTTGAGAAGCATTTTAGAGTTTCTGTAGTGTTTTGAAATATTTTTAAACTATTTTAGGAGCATTGAAGGTTCTGGACTGCTTATGGATATTTAAATTTGAACTTTTGGAAGCTTTTAAACTGCTCTAGAAGCATACGGAAGTTTTAAGACTGACAAAAATGGTCAGCAATTTCTCTTCTATAAACCTATCCAAACCGTTTTATTTTTAAAAAATTACTGTAGACGTCTAGTATCATTTTAAAAATGCCTGATGCTTTTAAATACTGCTAAAACTAATAATATTGTTAGTTGTTGTTAGAAAGTAGTAGTAGTAACCTAACCTAACCTAACCTAACCTAACCTAACCTAAACCTTCCAAGAATTTTCTAAAATGA
This sequence comes from Ips typographus, assembly GCF_016097725.1. NCBI lineage: Eukaryota > Metazoa > Arthropoda > Insecta > Coleoptera > Curculionidae > Ips > Ips typographus. Next base: position 6,767,393 of record NC_138430.1, on the reverse strand, counting down.
CGAGTTGACTCTAAATAGTACCTACAGAAAACTCCTTTAAAAGTTTCAGAAAGCTCCACAAGTATCCCAAAACTCTAATAGAACAAAAAGTTCCTTTAAAATGGCTAGAGGCTTCTACAAGTGTTTTAAACTTGCCAAGAATTGTCTAAACATGCCAAAGGTCTCCAAATAGTACAGAAGACTTCTTTGCAGTTATCAGAAAGCTCTACAAGCATCCTAAACCTCCTAAGAATTTTCTAAAATGGTCAAATATCTCTAGATAGTACAGAAAACTTCGTTAAAAATTTCAAAAAGCTCCAGAAGTATCCTGAAACTTCCAGAAATTTTAGCTAAGCCTCTACAAGTGTCTTAAATAATTCTTAAGAATTTTCTAAAATTGGTAAAGGTTTTGGATGTGTCAGAAGCCTGCAAATACCACTAAAGATCTTTAAACATTGGCCAAAGCCTTACTACAAGTGTCCTAAATTTTAAAAAAACTACCAGATGCTCTGCCTAATCTAAGATAGTGATGACAGTCAAATAGATTACAAATAATGGGCTGAAATTCAATTAACATTAGAACAAAGTAGTTGGCATAATATAGACATTTACGAGATTAAATGATCACATTTTGTGGTATCTTTTACTACGTCATGTTTTTAATTAGGCTTCCGGTATAGTGTCAATTTTTTCTCGTCAATCCGGAAACTCCAAGAGGGGAAACAGAAGACCCAATTTCGGTCCCGATATAGGCTTTGGATATTGCGGATGGGAGCGCAATCAGTTACTTTGACGTAATTATTGATTGTTCATTTTCCGGGAACCATTAATTTTCACTTGTCACCAGGTCCGGATACGGGAATCCTTGTGTATTTCAGCCATTAGCGGAAAAGCGGTTCATGCCTATTTATGACACAGGATCAGCGCGAAGGCTCTTACGTTGTTTCCTTTTTCCATTCAGTGTGGTTGTATGTGTGCACGCAAAGGATTGATAAATCACTCTTTAAAAGGTTCCAAAAAGACTGTTTAGTAGCGTAAAACAACGTGGGAAAATAAATCAGACTAAATTGAATTCCCGAAATCGAATAATTAAGAAACCGGCGAACGTAAAGCAAAGATAAATTATATTGACTTTTACTATAAATTATTGGGGAGTTGTCATGGTCTCCGGTTCCTCTCGTGTTTAGATTATTTAGCGGCTGTGCAATAATTTACCGCACAAAATCGAGCAAATTTGTATGCCGCGAGCCTGTCTGTTGTCGATAAAATATGCATCCCGTATATTCAAAGCCCCGGTCCTGCAGTGTGCCGAAAGTCAGCCAAGTTTTCTTTGTCCAACGTTTTATTTTCAAACCTAATTACTATTCACTGCGATACGGGCCGCGACTTTTTTAATTCGTGTTCGCATTTATTGTGTCGTTGCACCCCCATAAACTCCACAAGAATTCATGACACAGTTTAAGTTGCCAGACATCATCCAGATAGTTCCAGTATGGAATACAAATCGGGCAAAAAGTGAACGGGACGTGAAGATTGGGGAATTCGTGAAAATGTCTGACGATTATGTAACGTGTGCTCGGTTACGTAAAATGGAGCTTAACATTTACCCTCGAGGCAGTTTCTTTCAGTCATGTAAATGGGAAAGAATATTAAATTTTTCTGCCTTGATTGTCCTAACATAAATAATGAGCCCAAAAAATGTGAAACCCTCCCTTAATTGCTTAATTTTGACACTTAAACGCGGTAAATTGTTAATAATTTCTAATAAAGGAAAAAACGCTTCCCACATAAACTTTTCTCCCATCCGTCTTTGCCTTTTCGTGCCGCATTTTTAGACACGGCTGCGAAATGAACGGCAGTTAATCAAGAATCAGGCTGAAAGGTGATGGAAAGTCTAGATTACTTTTATTCGGTGTGAAAAGCCTGATGGGCGATAGTCGTTCAGCTAAATAGCGTATTGACATGAAAAGTTAAGAGGGCGTCTAACTGAAAATTTGTTTGATTCTCTGCACATTTTTGAATTCAGTGAATTTCAAATACAATATTGGAAACGGTAATTAGAATAAAGAGTGAATAAATGTGACGTTGATAATCCAATTTTTGAGCTTGCAACACTGTAAAAGCTCATGTATTGGAAATTTAGTAAATCAAATTTAGAGAGTTGTGAAAGCTGAAATTTTAAGAGCCAGGTCACGTGATGTTGATAATTTAATTTTTGAGCTTGCAACACTGTAAAGGCCAGTTGACACCTGTCAAAAACAGTCACGTGACCTTTAAAATGTAGGTTAAATATTGGAAACTTGGTAAATCAAATTTAGAGAGTTGTGAAAGCTGAAATTGTAAGAATCAAATCACGTGATGTTGATAATGTAATTTTTGAGCTTGCAACACTGTAAAGGCCAGTTGACAGTTGTCAAAAGCAGTCACGTGACTTTAAAAATGTTGTTTAAATTTTGAAAAATTGATAAATTAATTTTAGACAGGTGTAAAAACAAAAATTGTAAAATACACATCATGTGACGTTGATAAATTAATTTTTGAGCTTGCAACACTGTAAAGACTAGTTGACATCTGTCAAAAACAGTCACGTGACCTTTAAAATGTTATTCATTCGTTAAAAATTTGCTAAATCAAATTTAGAGACTTGGGAAAGCTGAAAATGTAAGAATCAAATCACGTGATGTTGATAATGTAATTTTTGAGCTTGCAACACTGTAAAGACCAATTGACAGTTATCAAAAGCAGTCACGTGACTTTAAAAATGTTGTTTAAACTTTGAAAAATTGATAAATTAATTTTAGACAGTTGTAAAAACAAAAATTGTAAAATACACATCATGTGACGTTGATAATCCAATTTTTGAGCTTGCAACACTGTAAAGACTAGTTGACATCTGTCAAAAACAGTCACGTGACCTTTAAAATGTTATTTATTCGTTAAAAATTTGCTAAATCAAATTTAGAGAGTTGGGAAAGCTGAAACTGTAAGAGCCAGGTCACGTGATGCTGATAATGTAATTTTTGAGCTTGCAACACTGTAAAGGCCAATTGATATTTTCCTAATTTGCTTCCACTAACACTGTGCATTATCTAACAACTAATATGCTTCTAAAGTGTCACATAAATTTTACATTTAATTCGTCAAGTAAAGTATACGTGTTGACGCTTTTCTCTTCAATCCACAAAAATTTAATTTTGCTCTACAGCTTTTAATATCGATTTTTACAGATAAATTAGCATGTTGAATTTTTAAGGGAGACAATTTTATAAAATCGCGATAAATCATTAGCGGCTAAATCGGTCATTTCCGACCGCAAAGTGGAACCCTTTAGGTAAGGGCGGCGCATTATGGAAAATCGATGGGCCCTTATAGCGTCGTTCTGAAAACTTTTTATTTTTGACTACAGCGTTTTTTAATATCCACTCAATTTGTGTTTTACCGTATTGAGGTAAAAAATGGACAAATTGTGGAAAAAAGGTTTTTTAACCAGCTTACCATATTCAATTTCGTGTAGTGTAATATAAAAAAATTCACACAAAATTGGCATGACGTCACAAATTTGTATATTAAGTTAAGCAATGTTGTCAAATTTATATAGCTGAAATCGTGATGTTTCGTTGCCACTAGATACGTTATTGTGGGTTTTGCTGTCAAACATACATCGTAAAAATTCTTGCAGATTTAGGACACTTGTAGTGAAGCTTCTGTCAATGTTTAAAGGTTTTTAGTAGCACTTCCAAGCTTCTGACACATTCAAAATGATTCTAGGGGCCTGTGGCAATTTTACAAAAATCCGGGAAGGTTTAAGACATTTTCTGAATTATCTAGAAACATCAGAAAATTCTCGGACCGGTTTAGGATACTTGCTTTTGACAATTTTAAGAGAGTTTCTATGCTATTTAGAGACTTCTGGAAATTTCAGGAAAACGTTTAGAACAAATGTAAAGGCCTCTGACAATTTTAGAAAATGTTTGAAAGATTAAGGACATTTGTAGAACGCTCTGACAATTTTTGATAATTCTTGGAAGGTTTAGGACACACTAACACTAACCTAACCTAACCTAACCTAACCTAACGTAACCTAACCTAAACTAACCTAACCTAACCTAACGTAGAAACTTCTGACAATTTTAGGAAGATTTCTGTGCTATTTAGAGGCCTCTGGAAATTTCAGGAAAACGTTTAGAACAAATGTAAAGGCCTCTGACAATTTTAGAAAATGTTTGAAAGATTAAGGACATTTGTAGAAAGCTCTGACAATTTTAGATAATTCTTGGAAGGTTTAGGACACACTAACACTAACCTAACCTAACCTAACCTAACGTAGAAGCTTCTGACAATTTTAGGAAGATTTCTGTGCTATTTAGAGGCTTCTGGAAAATTTAAAATATTTTTGAAAGGTTAAGAACATTTGTAGAGGGCTCTGACAATTTTAGATAATTCTTGAAAGGTTTAGGACACTCGTAGAAGCTTCTGACAATTTTAAGAAAGTTTCTGTGCTATTTAGAGACTTCTGGCAAATTTACAACATTTTTGAAAGATTAACGACATTTGTAGAGGACTCTGACAATTTTAGATAATTTTTGGAAGGTTTAGGACACTTGTAGAGGCTTCTGAAAATTTTAAGAAGGTTTCTGTGCTATTTAGAGGCAATTTTAGAAAAATCTAGAAAGATTTAGGTTAGGTTAGGTTAGGCTATGTTATTATAGCCTAAATCTTTCTAGATTTTTCTAAAATTGCCTCTAAATAGCACAGAAACCTTCTTAAAATTGTCAGAAGCCTCTAGGTAGCCTAGGTTAGGTTAGGCTATGTTATTATAGCCTAAACTCAATATTTCTAGAGGTTAGGGTTAGGTTAGGGGGGGTTAGGTTAGGGTTATTATGTTAGGGTGTGGTTAAGACAGACAATTTAAAACAAAATTTCTTTACTATTTTGAGGCCTATGTTTTAAAAATGTTTTAAAAATCCTCTCTGGCATAGTTATTTATTTAAAAATAAAACTATTTTTTAGCTATAACGTTATGTTAATTTTGTTTGATATTCGGTATAACTAAACCCAATCACTTTCATCACCGAGTTTAAGCAACTTGAGCGGAGCTTTTGCGTGTTTGATTGCCCAACTTTGAGTACGCCATTAACATTAATCTTTCTGATTAAATGGAGGAAACTGGTAATGAAACCGATAGAATGCAAGTGCGCTAGGTATATGCGGTAGACATCCGCTCAACTAATTTATTTTCGGCAAAACTTAAGTGCTCTTGATCTTTGCTCGATATGACGAGGAGTTAAAGGGCAACTTTCCAATCCTGCCGCCCACAATGTGAATAGTTTCATAACCAAGCTATTTTGGGCTTTAAACTAAACTAGAAACTCATACATTTTTGTTACAAATCAATTACCTACACCAATTTGCCTGTCGAATCTTTCAATTGCGCTCGAATAAATGACCTAGTTAAATCAGAGGTCCACTTGTAAATTACAGTCCTAAATCAAAACGTGGGCGCAAAAACTATAGCAAAATCGTCCATGTCGAGTGATTGTTTTAGCTCCCACTCAATTTCCAATATGGCACAAAAAAAAATAAAATCCCAATCAACGCTTGCCGGTTTACAATTTCATTAAAGTCGTTTTCGACGATAATCCAGAGGCGAGATTGCGTTTTGGTGTGCGTTGGCAAAGTTTAGAGCGCCGGCATAAATTTATTACAATTCATATTTACAAAACAAGCGGAGCCCAGGTAATTGTAAATAACCGAGGCACTTTGTGGTATTGTGGCAAAATATTTTCGGCCGCAATTGCTTTTCTACGGCTTGATATTTACCGCAAACAAAAGTAACAAAAGCCCGTTTTCAGGGATTTGAAATGTCCCTTTATAGCTGGGCAATTTATACTGGCAAGTGTGCAAATCACGCTGAAAATCAACTTTACAATTTCATCCAGGGGTCTGAATATGCTAATAGATTATTTTTTGAACAAGTAAATGTGTATCATACCACCACAAGTTAAGAACAATTCTATGGTGTAACAGAAACACGTTTTAACTTTACACTGAAGAGTTATTCACTTTCTTGTAATTTTCCCCTTTTACGGATTTAGTCTAAATCTTTGATGAGAAATCTTTTGTTCTTCTTTAGACCTCCGGGTAGTTTGTTATTGTCACGCTGATTTACGATCATTTACGTTTTCGGACTCGTTTCAATTACCGTGTAACTCGAGTAAGCTTCTTGACGCCCAGGAATGGCGGCCAGAAAAAAAAGTGACTAGACGAAATGATTAACGACGCCGGTATAAATCTAAAATAATTATCCGCCGCGATTTTTTAATTAACTTGAAAAATTCGTTTCGAGGACAACGCGGGCCTGCTTTTGATCAATCAACGTCCTGCTGATCTACTAGACTGCCTTGAAACTTTGAAAGTTTTAAAGTAACAGATGATGGAACAAAATAAAATCTCTTAAAGTAATTGAGATACATAATTTTAATATCTTGAATTATTTTCGAAACTGTTACTGTAAGTTTTTCTGACTCTGGAGTAGTAGAAAAATAAAAAATAGCTCATCGATCCTCTTCTATTTGATTTAAGCTTTCTTACTTTTCTCAAAGTGTCTATAATGTTTAAAATAACTGTCTCAATGTCTTTCCTTAAGTTTTTACTTGATTTTCTGAAACCAATTTCTCGTTTTATTACATTTCGTTTACTTCTTAATTCATATACTTGTTGCATCTAATGTTTTCTGAGGTTCAAAGCTATGCAAACCTCCTGTTTTGAACGAGTAGATTTACTTCATTGTCAGTTGACCTACAGAACAGTTCAGAAATATGGGGTAAATGTAATGTAATAAAGGTAATTCCACTAAAAAACAACAAACAAACCTGACCTTCAATCTGAAACAGGTGATATAAAACCCATTAAGAGTCTCCCATTCTTCTCAAAATAATAATGAGCTTATTACCACAAACCACTCGACACAAGAAAAAGCGGAATTCTTTCGAAAACAAAAATAAAGGTAAAACAATCCAAAGGTGAACTGGATGATTGCAAAGAGCCCTTCCAAAGCTTTATTTTCGCACGTTACACCTGATTATGTAAGTCGAGGAGGAGCCCTTTGTTTCCACGTTTTCACTGTTTCCTTTGTGCATTATTCATGTTTGTTTTTTCTTGAACAATACGACATTATTGCGGTTAATGTACACAAACAAATACTCTAATTAAGTGCATTATTGGAAGTGTTCTAAACGCATTTTGTGGCTCAGCAGACTGTAGCTATCGATACGAAGATGTGGGTTTAATCGTAACATTTCGAGGCGGTAAAATGGTTTTGAAAATCAATTTTAGTCCCGTTTCACGTGGTCTCGATGCACGTAGGTAAACAGACGGCCGACCCGAAATCCACAGAGCAAACTTAAAATGTTTTCGCAGCATTAAACTTTCGAAGTAAACACGTTTCCCAGGAAAAACCAACTGCGCCCCGATGTAATGCAAATGTGTTCGGTTGCGGTCCGCGAAAACTTTCCGTAAACTGAATTCGGCCAAAACACTTCGATGGTGAACGGAATTAACTCACGCTACAAGTTACACCATTCTGAAAAAGTTTAGAAACTAGTTTGAATTTTCACGTTTACTGATTTAATTTTCGTTTATTTTAAATGCAAAAACCAGTGTGTTTAGTAAATGGAGTTCGGTAACCAAAAAAAAAAGTTTAAGAAACTATAGACGTCGGTATTAATTCGCCCGTTGTATGGAACTGTCATTATTGATAGTTTGCAACAAATCCTAAAACTGTCATTATAAACAAGAGACAATTCTGAGAAAAAGAAGTTTTCAACCGATTTGGCATTTATGATAGGTGAATCAAAAAGTTTTCAAAAAATGGGGCCACTGTAATTTTTAACAAACAAAAATTTCTTCAACTTTCAACAAGTCAAGAAGTAAATTAAATTTTTGGACTATTTTATTTCTAAAAATTAGTTCCCAAGACTATTATTATAGCATTTGGTACCAAAATTTTTTACTTTTATTACTGAAGAAACTTGACTTTTTTAAATAGTCTTAAACTCGATTTTTCAGTCTTAAAAAGCACTAAAAACAGTCTGAATTTCTTAGAGGTGCTACAATTTATTGCACTTATGAGTGTAGAAGTCAATTTAATAGTGAAGAAGCTTGAAATAACATTTTCAAGACTATGGTCAGTGGACAAACTGGCTTTTAGGCCTGATAAGTCAAAAACTTTGTAAAGATAGTCTTGAAACTCGATTTGAGGCACTGAAAACAGCCTTAAAACACTAAAAACAGTCTAGTTTACACCCGAATTTTTAGCACTGAGGTGTCTAGAAGTCGATTTAATAGTGACAAAGCTTGGAATGCCATTTTAAGTCTATGAAGAATGTAAAAATTGTTTTTTAAGTTTGCTATGTCAATAACTTGGTAAAGATAGTCTTGAAACTCAATTTTCCAAGCTGAAAGCAGTTTTGAAGCACTAAAAATAGTCCAGAATTCGAAGAAAATGAAAAGCAAAGTAAAAAGCACGAAAAGTTCGTTTTCAAGACAATTTTCATGAATCTAATGTCAATGTCCTGCATCTAAGACTATTTTCAAGACTAAAATATTGAAATTTGTCTTCAAATTATGAAAACTTACTTCAAATGCAAATTTTAAGCTTCTGATGTCACTTTTCATTAGTTCAGTTACATTTTGGGGTTCAAGTCAATTTTTAAGGTTTAAATGTATGAATTTGTAGTAATAAATTCTTGAAAAAGTAGTTTTTATGCCTACAAGTCAATTTTTAGTATTATTAGTCTCTCGATTTGCATGAAAACTGGTTACAAACACAATTTTTAAGCTTCTGAAATGTTTATCTTTTCTAATTCAATTTTCAAAACTAAAGTCTTTCAGTATGTCTGGAAACTATGAAAACTGGCTACAATAATATTTTTTAAACTTCTTAAGTGAATTTTCCGTTTCCAAGACAATTTTTAAGTTGGGTTGGGTTAGTTTTGGGTCTTTGACCGTAATAACGTGTAATAAAGTGCTTGTTCCAAATTTGATCAATATTGCTCAAACGGTCTGACAGTTATGAGAAAAAACCGATTTTTTAAACAGAAATTTGAAAGATTGTATTTTCCTTAGGAAGCACTTTTCAGGAAAATGACATAATGAATGTCAACTTATTTTTTAATTGGCTATGGATTCGTGAATTATTGACATTTAAAACTGGACCACCCTGTATATATTGTTGTTGTTATTATAAACAAGTGACGCTTCTAAACAAATTCTGAAATTGTTATTTCTGACAAATAACATATTTAAAACGGTTTGGGAAAGGTCTTTTTTAGTAATGTTACAATTTAAAAGAAATGTGGTAACGTTATTTTGACAGGTGATAATTTTCAAAAAAAAACTGATACTGATTTTAACGCTTTCAAACTGCATTCGTAAGCAGTTAATTAACCGACGCATTGTTGCCAAATTGACAGTTAGCAAAATTTTTTGTTGTGATTGAAAACTGCTTTTCAATACTTGAGAATTTCATATTATTCAAGTGCATTTACAGTTAACCTCCGTTATTTATTTGAGATATAAATGTTTATGAAAAACTTGTGTTTGTATGATAAAAAAAAACATTTGGCAACTCAGCAAGTTAAACGTCAATGACGTGCAACGGCCAAATTAATGCCGTCGACTATATTTAACTAATAAAACACAATCATTATTTAGATTGATTTGTGGTGTTTTCCTAGTGTACAAATTGACAGACTTGTTGACACATTTTATTGGCCGACTGATTAATTTCGGAACAGTAAAAAAGAAATCTCTCCTCGTCGACTTCGGGCCGTTCTAATGAAATATCGATTTTTCATTAAAACTCCTTCATTGTTTTCCCCGGCTTGTTTCGTACAGTCGGATTTTTTCCGCTTAAGGGCTAAAACGTTAATCAGTCAGCCCCATTTAGGTATGACACACAGACTGTTTCCACCCCACCTAAAGTCTCTTTAATTGGCAATGGGGTGATTGAAAATCGATGACATCGGGAATTATCTTCTCCAGAAATTAGCGGCAGAATCGAGACACTTAATTATTCAGAGATTAATAAAGCGACCCGAAACGTATTGCGAGGACATTAATTCTAGATTTTCGTGGTTAGATTGAAGTTTCACTCTCATAAATTGCAGGATGATTAAATCAGTTTTCTTTCACTGGAAAACGCTTAATTTAACCGGTTTCAAATTGTCGAGTTAATACGGTCTAGTGCAAGCTGGATAGTTCCAGAATGTCCCATTAAGAAACCGCCTCATACACACCTTAATCCGCAAGTCTGGGACGGCTCTAAAATAAGCCACGAAATAATCTTATTGGGTTTTGGGCGAAAATTTAATCAACCAGACCCCTAAAGACCGTTTGCACTTAAATTGGATTTACTACAAGGTGACAAAAAATATTTTTATGTCTGTAATACCAGGTTAGGAAAATGATTAGCTTGGTAATGTTTCAGAAATATGATTAATATTGTTGATTACCAAATAATTATGGGAAAGCAGTCGATTTACGTCATTGTGATTTTTTGGAAAACTTCCTGGTGTTCGTTAAACTGATGGAATAACCAAACAGAAAATGAAAGAAAACACACTCAACTGATATGAAACATAATTTAGGTATTTGGGCAGTTAGGTACCTGAAATTTTAACTAAAGGCACTAAATTGAACCTAAAGACCAGGACCTTACTAGAACGTTTTTAGAAAAAATTCGGGGACTTGTTAGACTGGACTAAACAAACGGAAAATAGCAGAAAACTCACTCCCTTCAAGGAGCGTGGAAACGACGGCTATACTAGTGAGTAATGATTAATTTCTCACTGGTAGGTAATGGACGTAATTATCTATTCAAAACTAGTAAATAATTATCATATTATTAAACAGTCGCGGAAAAAACAACTATTGATAGAACATAGTTTCCCAACTTGGCAAGTTTCATATAAGGCATATTTTCGCATCATCAAATTTTAATATCAAGCGATGTTTAATGGGTGATCAGAGTGAATAGGCCGGAATGCCGTTTCCAAACTTCCACATCGCCTAAAACGCAATTATTATAATCACTGAACCCATTATGCGCAAGGCTAATTTATTACGGCCCGATGGAGTTCAAAAGGGAATTAAAACATCCGACGAATGCTAAAAGTGAAGACCTACCGAGAAGGCAGTTGAATGGATTTCAGTGCTTTTGTGGACAGTTGATGATCGTAAACGTGATGGCGAATTCCTAATAAAAATCTTTGCCTATTTGCCAGACCGTGAAAGCTCCTTAACTATTTTCTAGGTCGCAGGAAATGACATTGCGGAGTTTCAAGCTGTACATTCGCCCACGTTTATGTAAATCGTCATTAAATTGCCCGCCGGATAAATGCGACGACCTGAATCCTTTATTCCAGACTGAGGGAATGCTAATTACAGGAACAATAATAACACCTTAACTCAAACGTAATTAAATTTGTACTTTTAAAGGGAGAAAAGTGAATCAATAAAACCTCAAATTCAGTGTTTCCAGTTCAATAAAGGGGACAAGAATAGTCGTCTCTTAAACTTTTCGAGGAGGTAATAAATTTCAACTTATCTCTACCACCAAATATAACTCATTCAGTCAAAAACTGGAATCTCTTAGAAAACACGAAGTTTTCGGAACTTTTTTTTTGCATCTTGTGACGGATTCAACAACCCATAATAGTTAATAGTAATGATAGTCGTTGCGGCTTCATTTCGCAGGAAACCGAACCAGAACCGTCATTTCCGCAATGCTTGCAGTTCGTTCCAAAACACTGCAATGCACTACGGAATTGACGGCACCAACCCGGATGTAATACGTCTCCCCTTGTCGGACAGGCCTCCTTTGTGGCTTTATGTCACAGCTAAAAATTCTACATTACAGAAAAATTCGCTATAATCTTTAGGGAGTCGCACCAAAAGTTATTCTGTACAGCGACTTTAATTACATCTTAAAGCAGTGTCATATTTATTAAACACACTGTACCTCTAGATCTCTCTTTAACTTATCTATTAATGCAGAGGTAAGTTAAGGGCAATCTGGAAAAGTGGAACGAATATAAGCATTTACCCCACTAAATCTAAATTTTAGCCCTGCGGTAACAACTTGACGGAAGTTTATACGTTATACGAAAAATTTTATATACATCAAACCGGCATCAAAACTTTTCCACCGAAACTCTTTACCAACTGTATTAAATCCGATGGGAAACGGATATTGTATTTTACAAAAAAAAAAGTGCTCGGAAAATTTGGAATTGTAATGTGGCAGAAGCAATTTTGGCGCCAAAAATATCAAAATTAATATTCATGAAGAATATAATTTACAACTTTACCATAAGAAATAAAGATTTTTTAAATGTAAATTTGACTGACATATTTTCACGAATGTGTTAATGTAAATTTGAATTGCGCTGGCATTGTCGAGGTCCTCGACACTTTCCAATGGGAAAACTGGAAAATATCGCGAGGGACGTATGCATTTTGTTTGCTTATTTCACTGAGATTCCCATTTGGTTGAAGCGTGTATGTGTTTGGATTTTATTTATGCAAACAAAACCAAAATAGGCTCGCAGTTTTAATATCGCCCTTATTGAAATCGGGTTGTTTGGGATAGGACAAAAGATGCAAAACTGTGGATTTTCCTCACTTTGCACAGTGAACTTCAAAAGAGGTTTTGTTGAGTTTGGTTATATACTTTGAAGTTTAATAGATACAACTGCACCATTGGCGTAAAAGCAGCGCAGTTTGGAGTTTGTGATTGGTCAAGAAAAAGCAGCTTTCAGCTGTCACAAACTACGACCATTACAGTATAAACTACCATAATATTAAGTGGTGAACTCAAAAGACTGTTTAAACTGAGTTACTCCCACCAGCTTTAGCGTGAAAGTTTCGAAAGTTATTTATAGTTTCAGAATAAGTGATATTACCTGGAGGCCCTCCACCTTTGAGTGCTTCGTATCCACTAAATTGGCTTTTCGACCCCTCCACTGGGTTTAACACCCACTCGGTATGAAATTGTCAGAACGACGCTAGGAAATTCCATTATTTTGTAATTGGGTAAGGTTGTGTGCTGTCAAATTTATTTATTTGTCCGATAAAATATTTATAGAGATCCAAATAGAACGAATTTAGGTAATTAAAAAGTGCGTCTGGTAACTCTGAAACTGTAATTAATCTTCACTTTGTTTTAAACTCACATAAATCAATTATTTCAATATACAGGGTGATCCAGTTTTAAATGTCAATAGTTCACCATTGCATGGCCCATGTCATTTTCCTGAAAAATGCTTTCTAAGAAAAATACAGTCCTTCAAATTTTCGTGTTTTTTGTCATAACTGACAAACCGTTGTAGCAATTTTGATCAAATTTAGAACAAGCACTTATGAAATTAATACTTAATATGAATGACGCTTGCCAAAGTTCTCCAGTAGCGTAGATACAGGAAGATGGATTGATTCATTACGTCACTGGATATTTTTCAAAAATTTCAGTTTTTTTTACTTTACTTGTCCAATTTGACAAAATAAGTACCTCTTATAAAATTCTGATTTGAAGCTTAGTTTACGAGATAATTGAGTTATTACGTTCAAAGACCCAAAATCAACCCAACTTAACTTAAAAATTGTCTTGAAAATAGTGAAAATTTACTTAAGAAGCTTAAAAAGTTTCCAGACAAATTGAAAGACTTTAGTTTTGAAAATTGACTTAGAAACGAGTAAATTTACTTTGAAACGGTGAAATTGACTTAAGAGGCTTAAAAATTGTCTTTTGACCAGTTTTCACAAATTGAAAGATTTTAGCATTGGCAATTGACTTGGAAACTGTAAAAATTGTCTTGAAAGGCTTAAAAACTAGTCAGTCGTTATAGTTTTCAGATAAGTTGAAAAACTTTAGTAGTGAAAATTAGGTGGTAGTCATGAAAAACTACTTTATCTACAATTTTTACTCCAAATTCACACATATCAACCTTGAAAATTGACTTGGACACCAAAAAGTAACTCTAAACCAATGAAAAGTGACATAAAAGCTTAAAATTTCCATTTGAAGTAAGTTTTCATAGATTGAAATACATTTCAATATTTAGTCTTAAATACAGGATATTGACATTAGATTGATAAAAATTTACTTGAAGACTAACTTTTCAGGTTTGTTTCCTTTGCTTTTCATTTTCTTAGAACTCTGGACTATTTTTAAGGCTTTAAAACTGCTATTTCACGCTTTGTCAGTATTAAATTGACTTCTAGACGTTCTTCAGTTTGCTTTAAGCTTAATAATGTAATTCTTCTTTAAAATATGTTTGAGTTTTGCAATCGTTCAGTTCTTTCAAATTCACTAAGCAAATAGCCAACTTAATTATTAACACATTTTTTAAAAAAGGTCGTCTAATAATCGTCTAATCTACATTCCTTATTTGGAGAAATAAACTTCTCAAATGTAAGCGGAACCTGTTTCCTGAGCCTCGATCACAGCAAATAACTTTCTTATCTGGAATGAAATGTCTCCCCCTACTCTTTTCCGATCATTTGCATCGAATCGATACCGGCAACCGGTCGATTTTCCGGTGTATTTTCGATTTTCCCAGTTTGGCGGCTTTGTGGTAATGAAAAAGTTTTTGAAAGGGGGTTAATTCCCCGCTACTTGTAGGCGCTCGACCGACTTTCGGGGTCCCCTATTCAACGAGGCGCCCCACGTGCGCTTCACTTTTAAGAGTTTGCCAAGCTAATTATACTTTTAAATTTTGTAGGTGAGTTTCTCAAGAGATCGTGGCTTTCGAAATTCAAGCTTAACAAAGTAGAAAGTGTTAATAAAAATAGTCAGTAATAAGATCGTTACGTTATATTTTCTTAGTAATAGTTGTTAGAGCGTGAGTGAATTCATAACACCGACAGGCAATTTTCATTGGAACGTCTTTAACGTCACTTAAAGTGAACGTCCAAATATTTGTTATCGCTTTAGACATATCCCATCTTAGGACTGAAAAATGATATGTCCTGTTTCGTTCTCGAGACTAGCAAAATATCCCGAGTAACAAATGCCTGAAGAAAAAAGCTATTTTCTTTTCTCCGTCTTTTTCCTTCTTGGACGTTGTTGTACACTTTACTATACGGATCCATATTTTGCGGACTGACGCGTTACGAAATCAGTCCGACTCAAATTCGAAATCATTTTCGATGGAACGTGGGCTTTTTCCCTTATTTATTTTAATGGAAGTTCCAAACGACGACATGGAAACGTCCTCACGCGCGAAATGTAAATTTCAATTTAGCCTTGGTAATGTCTAGCCCTGTCTACTCAGTTTTCAACGAGAACGTGGTTTGTTTTGTCTGCTAAATAATACAATTCAATGTTTTTGAATCCTGCTTTTAGTCCATTTACCAAAATAATAAACTTAGCTTACTCTTGTATTGCAAAAACAAAGTGAGTATCATACATTGACGAATTATGTGAACTGATTCCCTATAAATGATTCAATCAAAACGAAAAAGAGAATTAGTTTGGAAAAGGGTTCAGAGTGGAAATCGGACATAAAAGGTTTTAACCGGGTCATTATTTTATATACGAACACTGTGTGCAAGCTAAAAGTTTTTAAAAACGCCGTGTTTTGATCCCAGATAAAAGACAATTTCGACGAAATACGGGTTTAAAATTTTATACCCCCTCGACTATTTTGACTCTCTGTTGTTGGCACCGTCGACAATTTTCGATCCAAGGCGAAACGGACAAAATGAAAATATAATTTTGTTTGTTGTCTGTCTCTCCTCGCGTATGTATGTACGTTCTCTTTGTTAAGTACACTAGTCCACTCGGTGGGATTTATTTCTGCAGCGTTTTTGTTCTATTGTGAAATATGGGAGGAAACTTAAATGCATCTTGCCATTCATCAAATTTGGAATTGTTTTCGGCGGATTACTCCAAATAAACTTCACACAATATAACGAAAGGAATAGAAACCAAGGATTTTCAAATCACTAATATGCCAGATGCCTCTGGAGGCCATTTTGAGTTGCCAGAAGCCTCTGAAACGTTAATTTGCGTAGTACTGTTCTCGCGGACTGAGTTTATCCCCCTGTGATTTAGAAGTAGACATGCATTATTGACTTCATCCTTGTCTATTGTTCACTTTCAGAAAGGGTAAATATATAAGTGAATGTCTTCCAAAAAAAAACATTTACTGATTAGCGCTTCTATTTCAGTCATTGTCAGTTTGACAACCATCGAAATTTATTTGATTTGTTTACTATTAATTCTTTTCCGTTTCTTTGTGTTGTTAATCATTTATAAAGTTTTCTATTTACCACACCACCACAGTTTTTTTAAGAGCTATTGTTTCTACGCTTTTAACATTCTGTAAGTACTTTCATAATATTATTATTAATATTTTTATTTTTTTTATGTCGGCTGTCACGATCTAACCAAAATTGGCACAATTACTAACCTGTTTTGAAAAAAAAGTAGGAGTGTCTATTATTGTTTTTATTTAGCCATTTGGTTTTTCCTAAATTCAGAATTACTTACTATTACAGTATTTTTTTAGAAAATGCCTGGAAAAATTCTCCACAGACAAGCCCGGCAGTTACTTCTTAACCTTTGTGAATATTTTGAATTGGAAAAAACCAATGGAGGACCTTTAGAAGCTTTATCATCTGTTCAGGAAGAAAATAAGAAATTTTAAGGCTTTACATATTCTTACTGATGTATTTTTTTTGATACTAGAAGGTTGTAGCTGCTTTGAAAATTTCCCGCAAAACTGTTTATTCGATTCGGAAAAAACAAGCAAGTAATCTTATGATTTTCTCACCTAGAAAACGTAAATCGAGATGTTATCGACGGGCTAAGACCACTGATTTATCTGAAAGCATTAAAATGGATGTTCGAAATACATTATATGATATGTACAACGATAGTATGTTAATAATAGTAAAATATATCTACTTTTGTAAGAAACATCTATTAACATTTCATTGTTTCCGTTTCAGATTTTTGGGTTGCATTATAGATTTTTCATAAAAATTTCTTCAAACATATTAATAATAAAGTCATAGAAAAACAAAATAAGCGTCTAAAATGTTTTCCAGCGGGTTTAAAATAAAATAAGTGGATTGCAACCTGAAAATGAGATATGAGATACTACAGCATCCCTCAGAATGTCTTATTGAATTTTTAATTTGTTGTATTTATTTTAAAGAAACATGTAACCATCCAGAACCTAAATCAAGAGCTTAAAGTCAAAGAAATACTACATATTGGTGATACATGTCTGCGAATTTTGGTAAATAAATTAGGTTTAAAATTTAGACGGAATTCTATGATCCAAACGGAGACTTCTCATAAATAAAAAATGTTATTTCCGTCAAGATATTTTTGATTTGCTTTGGTATAAAGTTGTTTTAGTGCAAATTTGCAGCCAAAGATCTCTACTTTCTGACTGACAATACACGTAAAATTTTAAACGTGACGAAGCTTTAGACACGCCCTTTTCTATAATATGAACACAACAGGTTTGTTGACGAAAACTTGATTTGATTCATATGATTATAAATGACGTAGCCTTCGTGTGCGGCAGTTTATTCTTGACCAATCACAAACTACCCACTAAGTTACAATACTGCACATGTAGACTTGCCTTTAAAGTCAGACCATTTTGACTATTTTTAAACCACTTTTAAAGTAATAAACTGAAGAGAAGAAGAAGCAATATCTGGGCTTTATCAAGTGGCCGGGTCCATTAAAACGCGTCAACGCACAAGTAATCGATGAGTCCCGAGGGTAATTTCCAGGGAGGCAATTCCAAAGCCTGCCTTCAGCCATTAGAGTTAATACTTAATATGTGAATGGGTTCGTGACGGTATACGACGTAATCGGAATGCGGGGATTACTCACTCCACTTCTCCGTTATTAGTAGATTTCATCGAGGAGTAACTGAAAGTTCTTGCTCATTAAATTATATTCGCGTCGCATTCAAGTGCTGCACAGCACGTAATTATGCTCGGGAAGTTCAAAGAGTTATTTTTCGAGTTGTACGAATTATCACGAGACGTTTTAAGAGAAAAAACTCGTTCGGAGGAACCGAATGGCTTTTTTGGAGTTTCCCCCCGGGTTCAGTTATAATTATGTGACGGCTCGTTTTTAGCTGCTGCGACTTTTTTTTGTCAACTTTACAGTAAAATGGGGCCCATACACTTTATCGTTTCCTATTTCTTTTTATTACAAGCCGGGTGTCTTGTTAATTTACAAAAGGGAGTCAGTTACAGTGCACTCGTTTATTTTTACACGTTAAATTCCTTTTTACATAGTTTAAGGAAATTTCTGTTTTCTAATTTAGAGGAAAATGCAGTAAAAGAGTAATATAGGTTATAATAGACAATATTATTCACTTAATTTAATTTCCATTTTCACTGTAGCTATTAGCTGTGATTCACCGGTTTACTAAATGCTTTTTTTCCCCAAGTTGAACCATTTTTCCTCTCCATAACAACCGCAACATGACAATAGGACCGTTAAAAACATATAAAACAAAGACTTATGATTGCGGTTTTCTCGTAGGAATCCCAGACAGTGCGCTTATCCGTTCGTCGTTATTATGCCTCACGTACGATATTATCCCGAAGAATTGAGGGCCTCATACATAATAAATGAAGTTGCATCACTTGAAATTCTACGGCTTTTTATTTATCCCATTTTCGTCCGAAACTTTCCGATTCCACTTTGACTAAACGTATTGCGCGGTTTAAATAAATTCTTGGCAACTTTCGAGCGTATTTACAAACTGTAAATTACCGGCACTTAATTAAGGCGAGAAACGCAGCAAAACAATGCAAACTGACTGCCTGCAATGACAAATTTGCCTGACGAATATTATTGGATTCCTCGATTTAGCGGCGGCTTTATTTGATGAGACCGATTAAGACAATGTAAATGTTTAAGCTTGCTGAATTTAATTAATTTAGCACGATTTAGCAGACGCGTCCTGTTTATTGCAACCTCGGGGGATTTATTACTCCACTATGTGTGAAGCAAAAGGCGCGAGTTTATTCAAGTTTTAAAATTCAATAAGGAGCTTATGTAGAGTCATTTGTCAAGTGCCGGCGACAACCAATCAAAAAAACTTAATAAGGAAAATCTGAAGGTTTTATAAAAGTTGGATCGATTTTCGAACTAATGAAATTATATTGAAGTTTCTTCAGACAATTTGAAAGTATGTTATTCATAATTTGATCGTGTATGATGCACACTGATTTAGGTCAATGTGGCAATAGCGCTTTCCCTACTGCCTATAAATTTGGCAATTTACACAATCCCACTGGCAATATTTCAATGATCTAATCGTAAAGCGTGGTGTAATTGTTCCCGAATTCAGTCAAACGCACATAAAACATCCGCATATAGGCAAAATTGTTTTAAAAGTTTGCCTATAACGACTATTTGCTTGTAATCGTTTTAAAGTTCCCAGCATGGTGATTGCTTCTGTCAAAACATTGGACTTACCTGTTCTAGGTACATAAAGGTTAAGGTACAAACAATCCTCGCTCTGATTGGCCAAAAGTGGCAACAACTTCTCCAGATAGAGCAATCGTCCCCTGGGATACTCCAAAAGTGCCTCAGACCGGTTTCCAATCTCAGGAGGTCGTTGAGGACAAACTGCTCCGAACCGATCCGCCAGTTTCGTGTTTTTCCATATAGAGGGCGTGACCGGTGGCATGTACCTGAAAAAAATGTTTTCCTTAAATCTCCGCACGTCTCGTTGATCTTAAATTACGCGAGAAAACAGTTTTGCATTTTCCTTGCTTGCGACCATTTTTTTTCTGCACGTACCGAAAATTAAACGGGGGATATAATTTCGCGCTGCAGCGTTTGCTGGTATTTTTAAAGCCCCCGTATAGGGCATCGGGTCATTAAGGTTGTCAACCAGGCCCTAAATTTATTATAATGACGCTGCGTTTCGCTTTGAACCAGACCAGTCGTATAATCCCCTTAGGAGTATTAGATAGCCGTTACGGACGTTATTACATTGTCAAATATTGGAGCCTAAATTCTACAACCAGAACAATGATACAGAAGTTGTTTTTAGTTTGGAACCTCAATAAAAAAGCAACCGTCATAGACAACTCACAGCTGACAGCTCATTTTAATTTAACGTAACCTCAAATTGGTGTATAAGTATTGGCGTTTCAAGATAAGAGGTACTCCCTCTGGTGATCAGTTTTGAAAACAGTTTCGGGAATTCCAGCTGTCATTTCTCCGTTTGTTTACATTTATTTTGGTTAGGAATTTAGCACTGGTTTCATAAATATGAAGTAAACGTAAACGTAAAAACGTAAAAATTTATCTAATCCTCAAAAAACTCAATTTCCACAATACAAACAAACGCAAACTGTCACCACTATTTCCGCCATATTGGAAGTTTTGACAAGCACCTTCTAGGCTTTCTAGTCTAGTAGGCGGTGGACAGTGTCATATTATTTAAAATGTTAGGTTAGAAACGGGTTGCCCGATTTTAGTTCAACTGGCTCTGCAATCTTAACTTGAAACGCCAATAATTGGTAAAGTCTATCCCATGGAGGGCTCTTTAAGCCATCCATAGCCTATCCCAGGGCCACGGCAGTGACGTAATAATTGTCGTTTCTTGTCTATTAGTTGTGAACTGCTCGAGACGGAATTTTGACGTCATTAACGTATGTTCTTTAACCAATCGTTACAACTCGGGGAAATTCGGCGTTGGCGCTGTCCCCAAGGCTATTTAAAATTCATAATTTTTGTTGTTTTTGGTTCTTTAAACTTTTCCCGTTGCAACTTAAATTTATGGATTAAGTGTATTATTTTGTGTGAGTTGTATTTGTGTTTTTCTCCGAATATGTCTAAACAATTCAGTGAAGAGCGAACAGTGGCTGATAGATGTTTCATGTGATATACAGAGAGTTGCTGCTTACCTTACTTTGCATCAAGAAAATAACACACACAGTCCAGAATCACTACCAACACCAGCCTGTACAATTTAAATAAAGTAATTTTACGATTAACTAACAAACTAACGCTTTTTTTACCAGCTTAACCTCACTCTTGTGAGTCTTGTCAAATCGGTAAGCACTGTCGATGTCAATTGTCAATCAATGTGTACGTTCACCCGACGTCAGCAGCTTAGAAGCTAAGGAAGCAGTCATAACAAACTAAATAGGACCGCTTACATAACTTCAAAGCAGCTGATGGCGGGTGAATGTATCCAATATGTTTGCTAAAATTAAAAAACACACTGATGCCATGATTGATAGAAAAAAACAATTATCTTGCAAGACTGGGGGCGATTGCTTTAGCTATCGGTAGCAAAAAGCAAAAATAGTTTATTAAAAATGCACTATATCCGAACTTTACAATATGTCTGGACGAAGATGTCAATGTTTGGTCTATTGTAATTGAAATAAAGCCGAAAAACAAAATCAAAAAGGCTTTGATAATAAATTGACATTCGTTTCGTTGTATTTATCAAATTAATTTCACAAAAGCCTGCCTGAATCAATTGACGGTCTATTAAACTAAAAAATACTGAAATTCAGCTTTTTTATTTTATTTTTACTTACCGTAAACTGCCGACAGGAGGCGTGGCGTACGGCACACCCAAAAAAGCTTCGACTGGTGGATGTATGTGGATCATAACTCCCCTCAAAGCGCCGTACTTGGTTTTGACCACTCTAGTGCTGTATTTGTGCACCAATAGCGATGAACCTCCGGAAGACGAAACCAAAAAAGCGATCTGTCAAAAAAACGTCACCGACGTCAAATGTCGTAATTTTTTTTGCAGGATCTTACCAAAAAAAAGCACGCAGCGCAGATAAACGTGTAACTGGAACCTGAGGGTGGTTTTCCAATTGGCGGTGAAGATAACGTGGAGGCGGCGATCGACGACCTCGACGCATTCATGACGTCACGGGATGCGTTCGCGGCGGGGGCGGCCTCGGCCTTTTCCTACCCAAATCATTTCGGATCCAGGTCGATCACTTTACAATCCATCTGAAATAATTAGTGATTTTCTTGATAAAGAATTTTGATCCTTAAGAAATTTAAACAGAAGGCAGAAATTACATTTCAACTGACAACTGAAGAAAATCATACCACCCATCATACACTTGCGTGTATTGTTGGTTGCAAAATTCAGCATTTTTTTTTCGTTGGAAACAAATAATCATTTTCCTGACGACGTATTTTTGGACGGTTTAGCTCCCCCTCTACACCCTAAGGGCTAACAAATGAACTAAATAAAGCACCCGAAGAGATTTCTAGAGTTTTCCCCAGACCAATCTGTAGGGCTTTCAGCCGCAACACCGTATTTTCCGTTTAGCGTCAATTATATTACGAGGGTCAAACCCTAATTCGATTTCAACTCATAAACTGTCGACTACAGCGCTAGCACGCCCTAAAATAATAATTTATAATTTTCCAAAACCCCTTTCCAGAAGGTTTTTCACCCTCGGTTTGTTTTAAATTGAAAGAATGTTTGGTTTTTTTACTACTGAATTTTACCAAAATTGTTTCAGATGGGGAAAATATTCTTTAGTTAGAGTTTTTTTGGTTTTAATCTTCATTTCTGAAGAGTGTGATTTTTTAGCTCCTAATGGTAAATCGGGCAGTTAAAAGAGAGAACCGTTTCGGTCCTTGCGGGTAAATTTATCAGCTGCCGGACGTAGCTCCTAAAACCTTAATGATGTGGGTTAGCGGCCGCACTATACATTATTGACCAAGCCATTTCTTGTTGTGTCTTTGAAATGCAAAATAATGCGGCAAGGTTGGCCGAACAGCTCTATCTTCGACCAGCACTCTAAATTTTTAACCTCTACAACACTTTCAATCTAATCTCAGTTAAAATATCATCAATATCAAGTTTAAACCAGGGCCAATGGCTGTTACGTCATCGTCTGCGTCTTTTTCATTTCAATCAGTGTTTTTATAATGAGAATTCAGTCAGTGGTATGATTAGGCAGTTTTCATAGATTTCATTACTGTCAGGTTTGAAGAGATTAAAGACATCTTTCCTGAACACTTTTTTTTACTTTACACACATATTGAGGTACTTTTATACAAAATTCTGTTGTTTGACCCTTTTTTACTTGACTCTAATTGAACGTAAAGGACTCTTAACAAGGGTTATGTTATTAGTGCAAAATTAGAACGGGGGTAATAAACTACAACTCCAATAACGGATGTGTAATAGTTGATATAACCCGAGGGTTTCGTAAAGGGCCCACAATTTAGGAACAGGTGGCATGCTTAGATAAATACGGTAATAAAATTTGGGATTGGGACCCTAATAACTTAATTAAGATTGCCAGGACGATTCCCATACGAGACCTTCGTCAATTGAACCCACTAAAAAAGCTTTTAATATACGTTGTTTACATTTAATACACTAAGTTATCAGTATGTACCTTTCTGACGGAATCGGTGAGCAAATAAAATCGGTCAATTCCATTTGAAAATTCCCTAGGTCGAGTGGCAGAAAAAGCTCGTCTACATCAGCCACATTACTGGAACTGAAACGCAATTTCCCTTGAAATCAATTCCATCTGGAAGTAATAACGAGTTCAGGGCGGTAGTGCACTTGAAGCATTTTCACTCCTAAAAATTTAGGCCGCCAACTTTTTCGAAAGTCCGATGACCATCGATTTCAGTCATCATTGTTTCTTTCGCCAAACTTTTAACTGAGTAATCGAGTGTTCTGGAAACTTCGAGTCGGATTTATCTGGCGTTCATTTTTCTCCTTACGAAATTCCGGTGAATAGTTGCTACTAGGCCATTTGTACGGATCCAGTGGAGAAGACACCTGAAATAATAAAAAACGGGAGGTTTAGTTATTCAACTATTTATTTGTTACGGTATGAAATGTCATGTGCAGCACTGTTCGTAGTTTGTGATTGGTCAAGAAAAAGCAGCAAGCTGAAAGCTGCTTTTTTTGACCAATCACAAACTACCCCCTGTGCAGACACATTACAATCTAAACCAAAGCAGATGATAGTTTAGGTTTGGAACCAATCACTGGAACAAATACTGCCAATGTAAACTTGGCAATAAACACGATGACGTAACCACCAACTAAACTGGCTTGATCTGTAACTACAACAACATAGATAGTCTAAAACATGATTTAGCTTTCATTAATTCAAATTAAAGTAACCGAATGTGTGCAAACCATCAAAATTAAGTTGGCAACGACGCCAAATTGCATTCCAATTTGGAGTTCGCTTTGTTATTTCCCGAACCGTGTCCCATGATTTAATGGACAACGTTGTTTCGTGCAAATTTCTAATAAACACGAAGAGTTTCGATTCGCCTTCCGTTACGCTCAATCTACACCCGATTGAATTAAATGCAACCATTAAAAGCGAACACAAAACGCAATCCCCAATTATATGGGGGGACAACGTTATTAGTTATTAGGAAGTTGGCAGCACTAAACTATGTAATTATCGATGCGCATAAATATATCGATGCCGGACCGGTGTTAATTCGCCATAAATTAGAGACATACTCACAGAGGCTCCCATTTTAATTATAGCGCTTTAACTTCAATAGGTTTTCGGTTAATTTATTTGCGGTGGTTCGTTTCAATTATCAATAACATTTTCTATTGAAATTTTAGCTAAAAATTGCTAAAAATTGTGTTTTTTTGTCAAGTAAATTGCTCCCTAACCGCGTAGAAACGCTTCTCCCCTAATCGACTGTTGATATCTCCAAGTAGGACTGAATATTTCAGAGTAAACGTGCAATAATATAGCTTTTTGAATAATTTAATACCTCGGAAATGTGAGGAGTGACGGATTTTAACTCTTCTTGAAGTGTTTTTTATGCTCTTTTTTCTAATTTTTTTCATTAGCTCCCCTTTATCTGCTTTTACGATTTTTGTCATTTGACGTCAAATTCAACATTTTTTTTGCTCAGTAGCACTTTTCAAATTACAGTGACTGAAATAACCCAAAAGGGTTAACTTTGCTAAGCCGCCACTTAACCGCCTGGAGATCTCCCCCGTTCCCCCGCTAAAAACCAACAGGCAATTTTGTTCTCCCCACACTTTGTAAATTGAAACTTTGGCCCCGCCATTAGGGAATGGATCCGGATAAATTATTCTTGAAGTTTTCTGACGCTTCAAAGGGGCCCAAAGGCGCAAAAATAAATTGAGATAAATTGGCTTATTGTCAAACTATTAATGCGGGACAGGGGGCCTTTAAAGAAAGTGATTATGTGCTAATCTGGGGGCATTTTACTGAACAAGACCTAAAAACGCTGTACAATAACCTATAATCGGGGTGATATTAAATTATTTTCTACATATCTATAGAAGCTTTTTGCTGCAATAACACAAACAATTCTCTGGCATTTGGTGCCATCGTTGTTGACATCCCATTCAAAACCCTTAATTATCTTGAGTTGGAACAATAGGGCCGTATTAATACAGGATCCGATAATTTGGCATTCGGAAAACAAAACAGGAAATTCACATCAGTGGCAATAATATGGATACGTCAGACCCTTATTTGTCCGAACTTTGTGCATTCACAACACAGACTGAAAACGTAACAAAATCCTTTACCTGTTAACATCAAAATTTAATGAGTCTGAAACTTTAATCCGAAATCGTATTCTTGGTAGAGTAATTTACGCCTTGGAAGTTTCCAAGAGAGTTTCTGGACCGAAATACCTTGCTTTGTCAAAAAGGGGGTTTCATTAAAGATAACAATTTACTTGAGCATATTGTTAATTATTAACCAAATTTTGATTAAAAAAAAGGCTATAAAATATCGTATTTTTATATTACATACATACACACGTCCGATGCAACTTATTTATAACCCTAATTTGACTTTAAAGGACTAAACTAGTTTGTTGGAAAAGACACTTTTCAACGAATATATTAAGTTGATTTGATATTGGTCTCTACCTAAAAAATCAGGTTTTTCTCCAAAATACTCTCCAGTCAAGCATTAACATGCACTGTTTTTGGCATCTCTCCATTTTCAGAGGTCTGATTGGGAAAACCAAACTTTCCGGATGGTTTCTTATTGGCTGCCACTCGCGGTTTGATGTAAAATAAGGAAAAAGAATCCAATAAAACGCCTTTGAACGAGAATCCTTGTCTCGCTGTTTATTGATTATTTTACGACCGTGATTCGTCTTGCAGACCTTGACCGATTGACTGAGGAGGTGAAAAATTGCTTTACGACCCTCGTGTTTTTATATGCAATCCGCTCTTAATTTCCTACCCGGATTCGGGACAAACGTGTTCATCTGCCACACCGCTCTCTGGCGAAAAATCAATGAACGTTTCAAGCACTCGCCAATCACAAAGTAATCACGTTTACATTTTGGGTAATGTGTTTATTGATGTCCACTTCAATTTAACAAGAATCGCATAAATGTCGGACCAGGTTTTTTCCATTTTCACTCGCCTCGGTGATTCTCAGTTTTTCCTGCTGTTTTAGATTAAGTGATGAGTCGAAAATTAGGATGACGTGTCAAATGACACTTCCGTTTTTAATATTAACATAATGGAGAAAGTGAGACATTATTGGACATTTATGCTGTCCAATGTGGATTTTTGACCGAAATAAACCACGAAGAACATGGAAACATATTGCAATAGAGAAATGTGATTGATCCGAATTGGAGTTATTACTTTTATATGGTCCGGTCCATATAGCGCTTGTATTTCCCTTCGCAATTTATCGGACGACGAAATCCCGAAAGGGCGGCATATACGTCTGGATGGGCTAATTTTAAAGATAACTTATTTCGCTTTTTGACGTTTATTTCCTGAACGAAGAAGACGACTTTGCTCAATTTCCGGTACCTCGATTACGGCGATCGGTTAAATCGGACGAAAACTCTTCACTTGTCATTTTTGTTAGAAATCAGAACGAACGAGAACAGAAAGATATTTAGTCAGAAATTAAGAAACAAACTGGAGAAGGTATGATTTCCAGTCAGGTGACTTCAACAGAGTTGTCGGTTCACACAAAACTACATAAAGTTGGAAGTCGTTAAAATGCAAAAAAGGACAACTTTTCCTTTTGGCTTGTCCGTTTTCCAATCATAACTTTACTTCCTTTTCATAACTGGGTAATCTAAACTCGTTGGAAACTCAATATTATCCATGACCTGCATAATGGCCGGCACTTGGAGATAAACGGCCCGTGATCTATCAAGTGGTCATCTAACGCCCTTGCACGACGGTATCGCAGGAATACATTATTGGATTATCCATTAACGCTATCGGGGTTAGATGTTGCACTAGATTGATTCACTTTCGTGGTTTGCTGCATGATTTATTGGCTAAAGTACGAAACTTGTTGACTTATCAAATCGCCATGTTAACTAACTCCAAACTTCCTTAAATCTGACTATCATTGAGCCTTGAAATGGTAATTTCGAACAAGTCTAAAATAATAATCCACCAGGAGATAACTTGACTGTCATTTTAGAGCCAGCCTATACATTTCATTTCAGATGTTAAGTAGCTTGAGCCAAAATTCTTTAGAGGCGAAAAAAACACAATCTTAAGGGAAAAATTGTTTACCTCAATTTGCAGAAACTTAGAGCACAATAAGTACACTGAACAAGTCCATCTAACTGACTTAACTCAATTTTTTTTCAAAAAGAAACCCAACGTTCAGCAAACAGAAAGGAAATAAAAGGACAAAATTAATAATTCTTAAATTCGTTATAATAATAAAGTATAATATGCTTCCTTATGCTACTTGTAATTTTTATACTCTCTAATAAATATAAATCCTAAAAATATTTGTTGTGGCCAGTTAATTAAAATTGGTATTTTTTAGATCGAAAAAGAACACAGGTTAGGTGTGAAAAATACCATCATATAAGGGCTGAAACTATCCAAAAGCTTAAGCCATCAAATTGAGACATATTTCAGTTCGACTGCAGTAATTATGATTTATTGTCTTGTGAGTTGTTTTATGTGATTACATTCTACGTGTGTCTATACACCTGCAATTAATCATTTTTATGTTCCTATTTCCGGCACATTTTTTTTTGAAGTTTATTTAGTATTATTAAACTCCATAAAGTAAGGGAGTTGGTTTTCACTGGCATATCAGAAACCTCTTAACCGGTTCTTGGCTTGTTCCCTGAAAACTTATTATCCGTAATAAATTATCTTGTCATCATTTTTTATGCCTCCTACCCATCTTGCTCTTGGCAGGGAAGCGTCCTATTAATAAAAGACTTGAGTAGTCATTCTTAAGTCGGAATATATCTACCTAAAAAGCGGGGCCGAGCATGGAATACGAGCATATTTCTTTCGAAATTTCCTCGTTAAAATGGGGTGCGCACGTTTTCCAAGTGGAAAATCGAGAACATTTTTTAATAAAACTTTCCGGACAAAAATTATGATTTGGATTTTGTTTCAATGAATTAAACGGCAAATCTGACAAAGTGATAATGCATATCAAGTGCATCTTCTTTCACTTTCTCCCTTTTAGTAAAGGACTGTAACGAACAAAGCTTGCATCTCATTGTTAAGCCTCCATTATAAGGGAGTGGAGTAGGTTATTTTACAAAGTGGGTTGTGTTCTGTATGCAACCCTTTGCAATTATGTTACATTGTAGCTTTTCGCCTTTTGTCTTTCTAGTCTAGATAATCTGAAAGTGTTGAAACAGTTCCAATCCCAATAAAAATCAGCAGAAAAATCTTAACTATCATAATAATTAAGCCCGGACGAAAAACGATTCGGAACTTGGAAACTTTACGAGATCAGATACACACCGGAAAGTCCCAATAGATTGGAAAGTTGCTGTTTCCAGACAAAGAAATACGAGCGCCAGGAAATAATCCCAGAACTAATATGACTAACTACAAGCGTTTGTTGTGTTGCATAAAAGCTTATGGCGTGTAACAATTGCCGGATTATTCACTTTTCCCGTTATACTGCGGTCGAGCATTTTATTAGAGGGAGATTTCCAATTCAAATTTTATGCCCGTACAATTTACGACTGTGAGT
This sequence comes from Ips typographus, assembly GCF_016097725.1. Lineage (NCBI taxonomy): Eukaryota > Metazoa > Arthropoda > Insecta > Coleoptera > Curculionidae > Ips > Ips typographus. The sequence goes on along the minus strand of NC_138430.1, from coordinate 6,738,374 downwards.
AATACACTCAAAGTCGTCAAAGTTTTCAGTTTTACTATTTTGATGCCATTGGAACATGTTTAACGTTACGTGAACAGGAAACTCAGATCATTTCCCGTAAAACCAGAAACAAGTCAGTAGAATTGACATCACTGGTTTAAGGCTTTTGTTTTATGACAAATCCAGTACTTGTTCGCAGTTTGTGATTGGTACAAAAAAAGTATCAAGTTGAAGTTGCTTTTTGTCTGAGATTTCCGCAAATGCTGTTTTACTCGCGTAAATTATCGAGTGAGTAATAGCCTGCTATTACATGCGTGCAGAATACTATACTTTTTCTACGACTGTTTCGTACTATTTATAGTGATTTTTTAAAACTGTTTTGTGGTTTTACAGCTTTATGGAGAGGATTTTGACGGTTGTCATATTTAAAAATTGACTAGAATTAAGTTAAAAACACACAACCAAATGTGATAAAAGCCAAAAATGCACTGACGAAGGTATAAACTGCATTCAATCGAAATCAAACTGATTTTGTTACTGATTTTGACAGTTTTCAGGTTTAGAACAGAACAAAAGACAAATAATAACGTAATAAATGTAAAAAAAAGAAAAATCAAGATTTAGGAATAACACTATAGACTTTTTGACAAATAAAGAAGCAAAGGTTCACACAAACGTTACATTCAAAACATTTATGTTACTAAAACTGTTACGTCACACCAATCTACTCTAATCTTTGCTATATATTGGTGATGTCTGCGGGTGGACTAAACTAGTGAGTAGTGACTCATTACTAACGGGTAAGTAATGAGTGTTATTATGTATTCAAAACTAGTGAGTAATAAGCATATTATTAAACAGTTATAGAAAAACTATTTCTTCCTTTAGAGATTTTGTGATTACCTAACAGGATGTAAACATAACCACAATTTTCGTAGAAATTGATTCCGGATTAAACAAACTATATTATCTGGCTGTATCCTCCTTGGCCCAAGTCCTTAATAGGAAATCTCCACAATGGAAGTGAGTGGCCTTTGGCAAATGTACAATACCAAAATAATATTGTTAGGCAAACGGGGGTCTTTTGCTTTAAGCTCCACCTCAAACCTAATCAAAATTCCCTGTAACAATTTACCCTTTTGCTTACATTTTACCGTAGGTCAAACAAAAGCGGCTCTTTGTAATTAACCCAGTTTTGTGTGGTCCAAAATATTAATTACTATCGACGTCCACTAAAAGAGGTTATAGTGACAATATAAATTTGGCTCGGGAGCTGGAAAATGCAAATCCGGAAATCACACTTAACTCACTACCAGGCTCTAACTAACGAACTTTTCTGCGGAAAATTAATAGTCCAAAACTTCGGGCTGTTTATTCTAATTTAAGTTTTCTTAACTCGCGAAAAGATGCTGTGTTTACTGGGTAAATTCGTTTTTCAGGTTTTTTTTTATAAAGTAATTTACAGTTTCGGATGCTGGAAAACGTGTTGTTGCTATTATACACGTAGCAAACCGATACACTGGTTCAGTCTAATGATACAGAAACGTGAGTATTGGCCAAAGCTGGACAAAGAAATGGGGTAATTGGAAATTGATATTGCGACACGATGGCTTATGGATCTAACAAACTGTAAATAATACTGCTTATTAATTGCCATGTAACACTGCCGGTACAATAAACTTTTTTCTATGACACCTATAGAAAATAAATTTTTTCTCCCTAATTTGAGAGATGAAAGAATCTCTTTCACTACCTAGGGAGTGAAAGAGCCACCAGGCAGATTCTTGAATGGAGGGAATCAAGAGAAAGGAACACATAATTTGACAGAAACCTGTTTTTGCCATCCAGTTCTGTCACATTCTATCAACACTTCTATCGATAATGCTACCCTGCGTTCAAGAATTAGGGCCCAGAGAAACTGAAAGTATTTTCCTCCCATGAGAGGAAAAGTGCCATCAGTAAAAGTCCCACTTTCTTGACAAATTGACAAACATATTTTTAGTAACAATGCCTTCTTTTCAGCCAGGTATTTATGTTGTATACTGCTTTTTTTCATAAAACATAACATTAGTCGTAGAAAAAATTAAATTCGCAACTCTGGAGTAAACTGCTTTTTGCAAACATTCCGCTTCGCGTCGGGTCTCAAATTGTTCGCGGGAGTAAAATTGCACTTTCCTCCCTAGTTGCGCAAATAACTATTACAGCCACGCAATCAGTGCTAAAACGTTTTCAGCTTGTATCTTAACTAAAATGTTTTTCATTTTATAACTTAAATCATATCAACAGAAAATTATTTGTGTGTATAAAGACGTCATTTTTACATTAAATATGATGTAAAACCCATTCATCAATCCAGTTTGTCATCGACGTGATAAATTAAATGAACGCAACCCAAATTGTTTTTTTTAATGTTAATAATACGTCGTGGGAATAATGATAAATATTTAGCAGTTTAGGTTAGGTTAGGTTAGGTAGTTGGACACTAAAAAATCAGAAATCATTGCTCACATTTCCATCAATAAACTGTAATATATGGTGTTGTTTTCGATCAATTTAAACCATATAAATGTCAGAAAATAACCTGGCGGACAAAATCAATGTAAAGTCATTTGAAAGGTATTTTATTCGTAGAATATATACGAATTCGAGACGTGACTTTGCCATATATATTGTTTTCTGGCTCCGACCATATTTTATTGGAGTTCGCACTGCTTTGACGCCTCTTTGGATTTATATGCGATTCCCTATTGTATTTTGCACGTCGTTTTGTCAGGACTAAAAGTTGAAAATTGGGATTCGCAACGCTCCTAATAAGTAAAACTTACAAACGTCAAGTCAGTTCCAGTCAATTTATGGCCGGAAAACGTGATCGTTTACGAAATTTTCGATTATGGCGAACGCAAATTAAAAAATTCCTTGAAAACTTTTTAATCGAGAATTTTTCTGTCGTTAATTACGAACGTAAATCATCTTCATCATGCAGAAAGCCGGGAGACTTGCAAGGACTTTTTTTCTCGTTGTGTCTTTTGCAAATTAAAACGCTCCCAGCAAAACGGTGGATTTGTACTCGACTCAAATGGTTTTCCACTAAATGTCCAAAAAAGAGTTATCATAGACTTTGTACCTACTGTGGCATTTAAAAAACTTTTTTCCTTGACAAACTGTCTGGAATGATTAAATTGACACAGTTTGCCTTGAAGGCCGTATTAATTTGCTTTCTTCCCCTTCCCACCAAAAAGTTTACCGCAAAGAGACCATTTAGTTAAGTTGATTTATATTTTCCAATTAGTTTCGGCGGTTCTGACCAGGTATAGCCCGAAGGGTTTTAATTAAAAAGTGGGAAAAAAATGAGATGATAAGTTAACGAGATTGAGAAGTGATTTAAAGACAAATTTAAACCCTTCTGGAAGGGCTAAAGTTAATTTATAGAGTGTAGTCCAAATAACCAGGCGCAATTTTGGTGGTTAGTTAACAACATCTTGGGTGTAACTCATGCCGTAATTCTCGTGTCTTAATTGTTTATCGGTGTCGGGAGACCAGTTTACTAATTTCACCTTCAAATTAATAATCTCAACTCTTGGAGGAACACTTAAGTGCCATTTAACTTTAATAAATCTTTAGATTGATGTAGGAGAGGAGTTTTCTTTTTCTATTAAATTTTTTAGGGTCTCGTCAATAAAAATATGGATTCTACAACCAAACGGTGCCCTTTAAGGGTAAACTAATACGTAACATTAGTGTGATAAACGCGATAAAAGAAAATACACGATAGCCGATACGACGGGGACGATTTATTAAAGGCAATTTCAGGCAAGGCCAGTGTATCCACGATAGTTTTTCACTACTTTAAGATTGTCCTAAATAAAAATATGCAGTTTGGAAGCCAAACAGGGGTTGTTTGTTCACGTGCCACTTACTCCAATACAACGACGATATAAAATCGTGGAGAGTGCATTCGAGTGAACACGCTTCACTGGAGTCGAAACGTTTTTATTTGTTGACTTTTTTTGTAAAGTAAAATACCAGACGAAATGGTAAACTGTGTGTCTGGAGATGGAACAGTAAAAGCTATTTTCTAAGTAAATTCAGTAAATTCACTGAAAAGATATACAAATTTTAAAACTCTTATTCCACATCACTCTGATACTTTCTCAATTACTTGTTTAATTTAGTCTTAAAACTGTACAGGCAAAACGTAGAAGTGAAATGTAATTCAAAAAGGGAAAACTCACTCAACTAACTCCTAATTACTGCAATGAAACCACTTTTGTACTAACGCACTTAATCAGTGCGACAACTTTTACAGACGCCTCGTAACCACTTCATAAAAACAGAAATTAAATTTTGGTCTCAGGGGTAAAAAGGAATTTCGCGTAACAGCCCTTTAGCGACTGTCCGCAGTTTTAACTAGTTTTAGTTGAATTTTCTGTTTCGTTTCATGTACCATGTAACTGGCGAAGCCTCGAAAGCACAAATCTTCCCTTATGCTCCGTAAAAGCTGCTGCAAAGTCAATATGGTGCCTCATATTTCTCGGAAGTTCGGACATAAAAAAACAGAAAAAATCGGTATTATTTCACGTTGCGGGGCGCTTTTTTCCAGCTAAACAAAGACAAGACCGATATCTAATAAATTTAATCCTCGACAATATCTGATGGAAACTCCAGTATTCGATATAACTTTATATCATTGATTTTCGTCCCAAGTGGTCCTTATTTATCTGTCCGTTATTTTTTTTTTGTATTTAAAGCCGAGCAATCAAAAGAAAATGGTGACTGCATTAGCATTCAAAGCTTGTGTACCCTCTTTTTTTGCTTGAAGACCGATATATCATTTTTATGGGTCTGGAATTAAGACCGTCATTATTTTTTATGCGACTTCTTTTCTTTAATCAAGTTAATTCATAATGTAATACTTAAGCTCTTTTCGAGAAAGATAATAACAAGTTTCAAGTCGAGAAACTTATTTTCAAGTTAATTTTTACCACTTTCAGGGTATTAAACGCTGTCACGTGTTACTGGTCCTTTTAGTTAATGACTAATCAGGTGACACCACTTCACTTTTTCTTTTACAGTTACAAATTTGATCAATTAAACATTAAATTAGCGCAAAACAAACGTGAACGAACAATATTACTGTTTGGTTGTCAGGATATTCAACCCTGGAATTAATTTCGTAATTTAAATCGGTTTTGTTAAATTTGCCGCATGTTTGATTATAGTCGAAGCCATAAATTTGAACACACTCCGTCCGAGACCCTTATATAGCGAATTTTCATTGTCGGTGAAACCTGGCAGCCGTAAATTATTAAATTTTAATGTTTAATGGTTTTTCCAGTAATTGTAGATTTATTTTAATTTTCGATATTTATTGTCAGCAGTTGCGGAATTGATTCCGCGCGTATCAATAATCGTAAATAGTGAAAGCTTTCAGTAATAATAAATGTAGTAAAATAACGTAAATTATGACATTTTAATAATTAAAAGAAAATTGAAAAGTGCACTCGACAGGCGATAATTTAATTAAAATGTATACTTGAACTCAGTCAGTTTAGAGAGCTGGAAACCATGTCCAAACAAAAAGAAATAGAGAAGTGTCAATGTTGCCAATTTAGGCAAAAGTGCTTCAACACTGTCGAAAGCTAAAAAATGATATCAGTTGACAGCTGACTGACATTGACAACAACTGTCCAATATCAGGGAGTGAGTGACAGATGTGGGTACAGAGTTGTCAACTCTGTAAATGTGCTCATTTGCTGACATGCCTATTTGGTTAAAACAATGTAAATATTTTAACTAAGCAATAAAACCAATCCCATGATGATTTAAATTAAATAAAGCAAATTTATTTAAAGCGTTTGGAGGACAAACATGTACAAAACTGTATAAAATGATTTATCAACGTTGCACTTTTGCATTTTTATATGTAACCAGTTTGCAGTGATTTATTCGTGGTCTCTTCACGTACGATCGCATTTTTACACCTCACTTAATCCGATTTACTCAAATATATATCTCTAACTAAAAGGACACGTCCCTTTTTCTCGTTTAGGCGAAAAAGTTTTTACGTTATTTTATCGTAATTTCAGCATCTACGAAGCCGAATACTCTCTAATTAAAATTCTGCAGTTGTCAGTGCTCGTTTAATTGACAAAGTCCACCGAAAAAAAGTTCATAAATTTCATCAAACTACCCAAAGAAAGTCAATTTTTAAACAGCTCACGTAGTTGCAAGATATAGGAAATGTATGAAGCTTATTCGAAACGCCCAAAGGAGCTTGTTATACAAAGTTGGCCCTTGGGATCAATTTTACGTTTTTCTTCAGCTAAGTTTAGTTTTATCTTCTTAAACAAGTTTAGATATAAAAACACTTGATTTTTCTCAGTAAACATAAATTATGACACATACAAGTCAAAAATGACTTATCTTGAAATAATGAAGCGAATAAAACCAAGGGAAAAAAAAAACACATTTCTTTATTATGGGGGTGTTATTTTATGGGACGTAACTGAGAAAGTTATCTTTATCGTACGTGACAATGGCCAAATGGGTTTTTTATTAAATTAATATTTTATATTCGCGCCATATAAGTTCCGCATTTAGTGGTTTATCGAGTTTATTTATGACAAAAACAAGGAGAGGCGTAATCCCCGGTTATATCTTTGGGGGTGTCATCTTTAACACCCGTAAAAAAGCTGGATTTTTTTAAAATTTTATTAAACGCTTTTTATATTACATAAGAGAAGGACAAACTTTTAATGATGTTGATTGGCACATCGAGGGGGATATAATTGGTTTTCTTTGTTTCTTCTAAAGCAACGTAAACCAACTTTTTCACCTATTTCGTTATTGATATTTAGGAGGGAAATCGATAGGTCCGGCAGTAAATTCTATTAGGACGAGATAAAGGAGCCTCATCAATTACTTGGGGGCTGCTTCTGCCAGAATAGTTTGCATCCAGGATGAAATAGGAAAGCTCTATGGACGATCTGGATTACTTTTTGGCTATATTTCACGTGGATAAAGTTGGTGGACTCTTGTACGTTATTTATAATGTGTATTCCTTCCAATATAGCTTGTTATTTGTTGAACAATTTGGTGTTTATTAACCCTTAATTGACAAACATAAAGATCAAAAATCTCCCTCTGGAATTTTCCTTTGCTCGAAACTTTCCAATGCATATTTTCCGGCAGTCATTTACGGGGCGTCAGTTTCCATTAAACGTTTAAATTTTAATCTGGATAGTATAACGTGATCGAAAAATAATTGCTCGGCTTTAGCTAAATACGAACGATTTTAATCCGGCCAATATAACGTGTACGTCGACTTTTTTTAAGCGATACAATTTTTATGAAAAGAGATTTGCATGTCTCCAGCTGAATAGCCAAATCGAAAGCGTTGCTTTCCGGCCTGTAAATAAAACATTGAAAGGGCGGAAACGAATAAAACCCTTTCGGATGTGTCTTTCTTTATAGATGAACGTCCTTAGCCCGTCGTTGAGGGACTTCAAAGTAACGACTTGGTTTGGGAAAAAAACACAAAAATCACCATACACTAGCTGATTTCAAAACCTTTTTCAATTAATTTTAACCCTTTTGGCATTTGCCCCAGTTTTCGTGGATTTGCGGGAGACGCAAAACCTAAGATGGAAAGTTTGTTTAGCTGGTAGGATTATTTTCAACCGAAAGGATTAAAGAACCAAGCCGCTGATGATTTCGTTACTCTGGAAAGACGAAATGGAATGCTTTTAAGTGGCCTTGTTTTTGCCTTTTATAAAACAAGATAAATTGTTTAGTTTTATAATCTGTATGGATATGATGCCCACTTTATGTAGCAAACATCCTAAAAAGTGTTCCAATCTGCTGGATGACTTGACTAAATAAATATTGAAAAAGTCAGGGAAAAAAATTTACCCTAAATATTAAATACACTAAATTGTTATCTTAATTAATGACAATTTAAGGGCTTTTCTGTCAAACTGTTATCACCCCTTACTGTATTACATGTTTACTCCTCTTTTTAAAATTCAATTTTTTTTAAATAATTCAAAAATAATATACTCACCTAAACTGATGAAATTCCTCTCGGTCGTGTTAAATTCCATAACGTTTACAACACCGAGACGGTTAAATACGGCACTAGTGTTCGTTAAAGTCGCGAAAGCCGAAAACGCGCGAACTTGATATTCGAACAGGAGTGGAATCGGAAAGGGAGGGCGCTGTCCTACGGGAACACCTGGTGCTCCCGTGACGTCGTCGTAATCGTGACTACCGCATCGCCCGGGCTGGACCAGGATGCTGAGTGTACCAAACATCCGCGACGCCGAACGCATGCGGCACTTCCTCAATCGATATTATTTTAGCTCTTGGTCTGTCTATGGACAGTGACGGACTGGCACTAATGTATTTTTTAAGTTTTTGAGAAAAAATTAAATGGATAACAACAATAATACATTTGACAGTTGATCACGGTGTCCGAATTCGTTTGCAAGCTCCATGGAGCGAGCAGAGCGTTGTTGACGTCACAATGACGTAATTTGACAGTTGGTCAAATTACGGTTTTCCCAATTTACGTCATCGTGACGTCAAAAAAGCTCTGCTAGCTCCATGGAGCGTTAAAACGAATGCGGCCGGTATTAAGTCAGGCGTATAACAAACAGCGTCATGTGACCGTCAGATCAAGTAACTTGTTTCAAAAAGCTTTTAAGCACCCGGAGACTGAAAACAACACAAAAAGTCTGTTGAAAAACTTAAAATAAACAGATTTATAATAAATAACATTTATTTATACAAAAGACCAAAGCAGTATAGTTGTAGATTATTAATAACCTTCTTAAGAGAACCTCTAAAGGGTTTAAATGTTTTAAAGGGACAGCTGATGCATATTTTTCAAAAACAATACATTTCAGAAGGTTTTTAGTGTTTCTTGGAGCTTTTCATTAAAATCGCCAGAAATCATATGATTTTTACGGCTATTTCGAAATGTTCCTCAAAAAAGCATTAAACCACATTATGCACACAAAAAATTGTCAAAAGACTTTTTTTCAATCTCGCTAAACAATTCCAAAAAATCCTAAATATTAAAGCGTCATTTCCTTTTGCGTAAACGATCGTTTCAGCCCCTGGTTTTTCATTCACGCAGAAAAAAGCGTGCAATTTAAAAGCCGCAAATCACCGTTTTTCTCAATATACCTAAATACACAAAACCATCCCCTCCTTATGCATTGGTTTGGTGTATCTCTTAGCCCGCACAAACATCCTCCCATAAATATCTTATGACGCAATTTACCGTTTGAATAACCTAGTTAGCGGCCTCGCTATTCGATCGTTAAAAATTCCTTTTGTGACTGAACGCCTATCTTTTGTTAAGAAAAAAGGGTTTTTCCTTTTTGTTGTTTCAAACTCGTCTTCCCCTTATTCAAATTATTTCGATAACAACCGCCTTTCAGACGCTGATATAAGAAAAAGGTTGGAGAGGTACAACAACGCAATTATATTTATAATGTTATACCCGAGTCCGAGGTTGTTTCCGCCTTTGAGGGGTTTGGGGACAAAAGAAAGTAAAAAGATAATGCGGGGGCTTTTATTTGTAAAAATATAGTATTCTTATAAAAGTGATAAAGCGAAATTATTAGGATAGTTACACTCTGTACACTGTTGTAAATAAAAAGTGTCATCTATCTAGGTAAAATATAAAAGGGGACACTGGTCGCTTTTGTGGTCACTTAAATTAGGTCTCAGTTTATTTATAAGACAATTTTCAGAGCCATTCTCAAAGACCAAGCCTGGCAAAGCAGTAGACATTTTTTAAATAGCCACAGTGTTGACTTTAGCATCTTTTTTATCTTTAGTTTACTTTGACCAAATAGGTTTCAAGCTTGACTGTCATATGCATGTAAATGGGTGTAGTTTTAAAGGGTTTTCAGTACCTCCCCTATCCAGAAACAGGTGCGTATTTAGGCCAGCAAAACCTTGCATATTTTTGTTTATTCACAATACTCATAAATGATGAAACTGACATTATTTACATGACTTGCAAGTTCATTTACTAAACACTCAAACTAATAAAACATAAATTACTTATACTAAACTCTCACTCTAACTTAAGTAACTGAATATTCCCTACAGCATTTAGTATTCTTCTTCACACTAGTGTCATTACAACATTCTTCCTTAAATGGTACATTCTCCAGTTTGGTAGTCTCATCCCGGATTTCTGCTTTATACACTCCGGGTTTGACCTCTCTGGCTTGGATAACACAGGTTCTCAACTCTTCTTCCATGGCCTTAGCATAGTTAACAAGCTCGCGAATGGTGTCCTGGTCAGTGATATGACTCTGTTTTCTGTATTCTTCATTGATTTTCTTTCGACCCTCGGTCAGGGCTCTAATGTCCCCTTGAAAGACGGTTTTTCTGGCTTGGTGTAGAGCTTTAAAAGTGCGCAGCACCTCTTGTCTTAAAGGGTTGGACATGGTACTGGTAGAACGCTACAAATGCCTTGATTTTGGTTAAGTTGAGGCAGAATGTAAAAACTTACTCGCACTAATAAGAATCGACAAATTTAGGTTATTAGATGTTAAAATGTAAACTCTTTGATTACAAAACAAATTAAGTTGAGGTTATGTTAATGTTTATACTTTCAACTCATGTCACTCTCTTACCCCAACCTGATGTTCTCTCTTCTTTCTACTCGAAACATACCCTAACAAAGGAATTCTCTATCTTTGTCCGCTCCGTTAGCCGCTGTTATCAAAATATTTGCCAATACATTTATGAATATGAATCTATTATTTATTTGCTTATTTCTATTTGTATTTGTAATAAATATAAATAGTTAATTTACTATTAGTGTTTATAATTAATTTCTAGTTTTCTTTTCTTCATAAAATACTGTCTACTGTCAAAATACACGAGTCATTCTTGCCAAAAGTGTCACGGCCATTCGGTGTACTGTCAAATCCAATTTAATCTTTATTGTAGCCTTGTGTAGCTAGATTCTACACACTTTTTGAGTGAGTTTTGGGTTTGTTTTACTACAAAAATTTTTTGAAAGGCGAAAGGAGTGCAGTGGACTTCCAAAACATGTCCATATACTGGACGGTTTTCTAGGAAACCCCACAAAGTGCTCAAACTTCGGATGGAGCCGTTTTTGGAAGGAAGGTACGTTGCTCTTTGACTCTGGTTTTTGCCCAACCCCTGCTGATAATTTCTATTTTTTAAAAGCCTTTCAGTTGGTCGGAGCGTTTTTAGCTGCTTTAAGGGTCAGTTACAGCAAAATTTGCTTTCTGTATTTGTAGTATGTGTGCTTTGTTTATATTAACATGTGCAGGTTTGCATAACAAGCTATCAAGCTAATGTTTAGATCAAATGAACCTCAAAGCTAAAGTGAATTATCAGATCAGATTTTACTTAAGTGGAGCAGGTAAGGTTTTTTTGTGAGTAATGTGTGACTGGGAGGAATCGAAAAAGGAAATGAGTCTGGTTATCTGCCTATTAATTCCCATTTAGTAGTTTCATTCAAGAAAGTTCATATCAGTTAAACTGTAAACAAATTACAATACTGCATATTTGTAGAACTTGAATAGCTTAATATGTTTCTGTCATTTCTTTGGCTTACAAGCAAATAGCACTGGAATACTAAAAACACACCCTTTATTACTACTATTAAATTATTAATTACTAGTCAATAGCTGTTAGCATATATATTGTTGGGTTTTTTGCTATACTTTAAGTGTCTAGTTTTTAGTAAGTACAATAGGCCATGTGGACTTACCCGTCCACCGTTACAATTTTATACTGTTTATAGTGTAAATTCCTAATTTGTATGATTTAACAGGGTAATCTTTTTGTATTTTGCTTACCAGAATTCATTCAACAGTCAATCACTACCAGAGATTTATTATGAGAATCAATATGGCTGTCAACTTACTTACTACTTTGTTGAGCTAGCCAAATTGTTGCCCTTATTTAAGGGCTAGTAATCCTGTGCTCACATTTTAAGTTTTACTAGGTATTTAAACTTAATTGAAGGATTTTTTACTGTTTTTATGTTCTTTCTCACATTTTATCTCTTACACACCCAATTCATCATTACAGATAATACCTACAGTGATTACTCATTGTTACAATGAGTAAAGAGGACTTTGATATATTTCCCCATTTGGCCAAGCCTGCTAAAACCACTACTGCAGTGGATTTTGTGCGGGGGCTTCAATGTCGCCAAATGGGGGCCGCCAAAAGCGGCCAAACAGCGATGGAAAATTTGGAGTTGTATGCTGAAGAACGTCTTGTTCATAAAGAGGAACTCAATGAAATGGTAATATAAAATGACATAAATGTATAATCAGGAATGTTCTGCGATTTAATTTTGTGTTTTATTACTGCTAACAAGTTAAACATAAAAGTAGCATAATAAAGTATCAAAAAGTACTGAAACTGAAGTAAAAATTGATATTTCAACTTGTTGTTTATAAATTATAGAGGTGTGAAATGCCTGGTTTGCCGCGTTCCACTTTTCTGATGGTGTTTAGTCCTGACGGTAGAAGGGTGGCATCCACCCACGGTAATCATAACATTTACGTGACTGATTTGAGAAGCGGGAAAAATATTAAAACTTTAATCGGCCACCCACGTACTCCTTGGTGTATTGCATTCCACCCAACCTCCGATCAAATAGTTGCTTCAGGTTGTTTGGGTGGACAGGTGCGAATTTGGGATCTCAGTGTATGTCAATCATCCAAATTGTTAGGGTTGTGATTTTATTGTTGGTTAATTTAGGGTGGAAGTGAGGTGTGGACGACTTCAACTCAATCAGTTATAGCATCTATAGCTTTCCACCCAAATGACAGAATTTTAGTTATAGCAACTATTAACGAGGTGTATTTTTGGGACTGGAGCAAACCAGAGCCATTTGTACAAACGGCCACCAATAATCCTAAAGAAAAGGTGGTTTACTTTCAGACATTTGCTTCTGATTTGGGTCTGATAATTTGAATTGTAGGTGCGTTATGTGGCTTTTGATAAATTGGGACACAAACTGATTACGGGGATTGCAAACAGCCCCCAAACGCGATGGGAAAGGGTTCGCGCGCCTGTCCTCGTTCCAAGACAGGAACGATGCGCAAGTCCTTATAGGCGAACCATTACTCAAAGATTAGTATTATCGCCGGGGAATAATTCGAATCAGGGTGGTTCATCAGGAAATAATCCGCCTACTCCACCACCAGAAAGAGACACCAGTTCAGTGCCTGAAAGAGAGAGAAGGATAACAATGTGCTATCGAAATTTAGTACGGGAGTATGAACGTCTGGTGCATCGATATTTGCAATTATGTCGACCTCCCATAATGGTAAGAGTTTAATACTTGTCAGATAACTTTAATAAGGCTTTTTCGTCACTTTGTATAATGGTATTTGTCACTGTTATATTAAAATGATTACGTTAGATCGATAGAGGAACCGATCCAATGGAGCCCAGCCATTTTAATAGTGGCACTCAAACAGCACCCAACTCCGATTTATCTCAACCGGGCCCCAGTGGACTCCAAAATAGCAGCCAACCTGGACCTTCTAGTAGTTCCAGTACCCCATCAGCAAATCAAGGTACCATATTTTAATTTTCCGCAAAGTTTAAGAATGTATTATGGCCAATTTCAGAACCGCAACCTTCAACCTCGCACTCGCAAAACTTGATAACTCCCAGTAGGATATTTTCGGTGCCCCAAAGACCCCCAAGTACTATTCGCGGTACTCAAACTAGCAGCGAGTCACGGAAACACAAATCGGACACTTCCGCAGCCAATAATAACGAGAAAAGGTTGGTTTCTGGTTAAAATGTCGTTTGTTTTTTGACTTAAAAAATACAATAGGTTCAAGAAGAATGATAGCAGCGTCTTGTCCAGCGATGCCAGTAGTTCTTCCAGGGAGTCTTCACCTCAAGTGCCGGCGTGGTCTGAAAGTAACAATGGACAGGTGGAAGCGTCAAGTTCGAATACGGACGATCAGAGAGTTTTGGTTGTTAATCTTGAACGACTCAGCCCTGAAAGGTGAGTCGTTATGTGTTATCTCATGCGTGCATAGCTGGAAATGGTTGCCTTTCTTACTTTTTTTAGAATTTAAAAAAAAAAAAATTGTTACAACGTTGTGCTTGAATTTTAGTTAAATGTCTATTTTATTAGCTTGCCCACAAATTTACCGGAAGAAGCAAATAACGACCGATCAATTCTCGATCGGCCACTTAACGACGCTTTACCTGGTTTGCCCACTGATGACTTCAATATGTACCCTACATATCCGTCAATGTCACCGTCAGAAAGTACGTTTAATTAGTTTTTTATTTTATGAATTTGATGACTGGTATTTTAGGTTCATCAGTGAGACAGATTCCAGGAATACAATACGATAATGTCCGACCACCAGGACATCCCAGCACTAGTGGTAGTAAGTTGCTTGGCAAATGGTTTTGGTGGTATGTAATTAGATTCAACTTTTAATTCATTTTTTAGGTCCTGGAAACAGGTACAGTCAGAGATTTGACGAGTACATCAGAGCCAATAGAGAAAGAATTATGGAGTTTCGTAGACGACATCATGCTGTTTTAAGCACTGAAGGTTTGCCGCCACTAACCGTGTTTTTCTGTATGTTAAATGCGTTTTTTAGGGTCCTCAGACTTGACCACATCACAAGAAAACACTGACGTGGATGTCCCCACTTCTAGCCAGCAATCTCCTCTGCGGAATGAGAACAGTACTCAATCAGCCCCAGGTATATTTTTTTTTACTTTGATTTATTTAGTTTGACTGAATTATAATGATTGCCAGGGGAGCAACGCAACATTGAAGAGCTACTGACAAACATCAGAAGAACAGCGGAAGAGGAAGTTAGGAATCGTATACTGCCGATCATTAGATCGGTACCACCTCCCGATCGACCAGAACTAATAAGGTACGTTATCGAAAAAAAAATTAACCAACTCACGTTATTAGAATCAATTTTTTTAGGTTGTTTGAGAACAGTAGAGTGCACGTTCGCATGCGTGTCCGTCAAATGTGTCCGGTGTTCTTACGACGTCACTGTCGCAGAACATTACGTATTGACAGTTCGACGGATAGCAGTAGTTCTGATAATGACGGGACAAGACAATCGCCCACCAGACTGAGTCGGCGCAATTCCGATCATCTCGGAAATCAACAAGGTGCCGGCGACTTCTTAGTAGCAGGTATGTTTAGTGGCAAAGATGTAATTGTGATAAACTGCATTTTCTTGATAATAGATTCGCCAGCCAGTCCTCCGTTTTCTCCACCGTCAACAGCAGTGCCATCTACGTTACCCACATCATCCTCAACTTTAGCAGAGCGCAATTACCGAGCAGAATTAGACCAGTTAGTTGCTTCGTTGCTGTCAGAAATTGAATGGAACGAAGAAACGCCACGTTCAGGGTCGACACCGAGTCCTTCATTTTCGACGAGCGCCACCAGCGCCCGAACTCGGCCTACACGGAATCCGATGTATCCGTGGTCGGCCAGCCCACGAACACCTCCTCCCGGCGAAAGTATCGAAAATTTGTTGCTTGGGTCGTCCGGTTCGCGTGACTCTAGCAGAGAAAGTTCTAGCAATGTGCCCCGGAGGTGAGTAGATAAAACATTATTTTGAAAGTTTTCAAAAATTAACATAAAAAGTGACAAGGCGTAACCTATTCGTATTTGCTCATGTTGATGTAATCTCAAAGTTTGTAGGCAATTTAAGAAAGCTTTCAACGCTTTTGTGTTACTGTGGCTACCATTTTATGCAAACTTGTCATCTCAATTGCAACGGTCAATCCCAATTCTACTACTTCCTACAGAAAATAAACATTAAAAATGTTTAGTTCTCTTATTCTTGTGTTTGGTAATTTGTTCTTAATAAGGACTCCTGTCGTTTCTGAAACGAATAATGCATCAACCAGTGCCAGGACGCGTCCTACCAGAAACCCCTCTTGGTCAAGTACCGATCGAATGTTTTTATTGGCTGCTTCCTGGGAGGCGAGGCAACAATCCCAGGAGGCCTCTGTCACCCAAACAGGGTAAATACTAACATTTTAGTATGTCAAAATTATATGACAGCTAGAGAGTGTCATGGAAATAACTAACTTGGAAAGTCTGATAGAGGGAACAATTGTGTAATTTTATAGTATTTATCATTTATAAATGTTTTTCAAACGTAAACTTGATATCATATTACTGGACGTATCTATCAAAACAGCATTTTTTTAACAATTCCAGAGGTACCCAATCAACACCAAGGACGACACCGTGGAATTTGTATATGCCACCGTACTATTACGCCGCATCATTGTATAGTGGCGAGTCCAGCCCTAATGCTTTTCCTATTACTGATACCAGAACGACAAATTCCACCATTTACACCTCGTCGAATTCCAGTTCACCGAATAGACGCCGTGCATTTTCTCATCGGGTGTCAGCCTTCATGCCTACTCGCGTTAATTACACCCGTACCAGGTTTAGAAGGACGCCTCATTGGACTACTGGGCGTACATGTAAGTCACTTTTTATTACATCTAGCTGGAACTCGGTGATTGTGAATGAATTACAATAGGCAATTTTAACCGAGGTCATCGCAACACCGGAATTGTGTTGGATGAACTAATCAATTACGCGGAACGTGAGCCGAACGAAGACGATTCGTCACACGAGCGTAGCGCATACTCGTCCTCGGGCCCGCCTATTCTCTCTTATCCAGGCTCCACCCAGGAAAATTCTGCCATTGTGAACACCTACTCTAGCATCATGCATAATTTGGAGGCTTCTTTGAACGATGTTCGCAACTTGATTCCTACCAATACCCGCGAGCAGACTTCTGACGTCCTCAATAGTTTTTCATCCAGGTAATTTGAGCTCTGAGTGCATTTTTAGACCAGACTAATTGGTTGTTTATAGAATGGGACTTATAATGATGCACTCTGACACGATATTGAGCAATTTGAGGAACACAATAGAAGTACTGCCTAGTACTTTGATTAACAATGGAAATAGGGCAGACGGAGGAGATACCGAGCCTAGATGGAATTTTAACGATCCGTCATTTTACGTCCGAGACTTACGCACAGAAGTAAATAGTCAAAATAATAATATAATTGCAATTATATCTAAACTTTGTGTATTTTGTAGGCATCAGGGGAAGTTGAAGGAAGTCCGACAAGAGATCAGGATCTTCTAAACTCTTTAAATGCTGCCACTGCTGATCACACTTATCCTCGTAACCCAAACGATACAGGGTCAAATGAGAGTTTGTCACCCCTGATGAGTTCTCTACATTTAACCGTGTCACATATTCAGCGTCAGGCCAGGCATTTGCGGCGTCAAGTAAGTTTAGTTTATGAAACGTGGTAGTTATTTCAGTTCTAAATATTATTTTAGCTTTTTTAAAACAAGATTAAATAAAAATAAATGATACATTTTATCAGGTTGAGAACATTGATAGAGTGGATCGGGCCGTCGTGGAGATGTCACAGTTACAACTAATGCGTCGATTGGTAGTTCAGATGGTGAGGCATGCCAGAAATCTGTTGGCAGAAGGGCGGGCTCCTCGAGTGTCCAGCGTTCGACAAATGATGGCCGGAACCAGGATCAGCGATTCTAGCCCGTACGAGTCGCCAAACGAAGAACCAGGACCAAGTGGTCTTCAAAGACGTACTGAACCACCTCAACCAAGTAAGCTTTGTTTGTTTTACATTATTTATAATGAAAACTGTTTGAAAGATTCAAGCAAAGTAGGTTTGTTATAAACGTGTAAAGGTAAATATAACTGTTAGGTACCAGTACGGCGCCAAACCCTGACCAACCAGGACCTTCGACGTCAAACTCTAGTCATTCAAGACGTAATACAAGTAGAAAGACGTATCCACCGTCTAGGCTACATAGGTCAGTTTTTACTTTAATATCTATTTGATAAACTATCTTAACATTTTGGTGTTGTTGTTGGTCATCAGACCGCCGAGACAAAGACGGCCGACGACTTTAGTCCACTGGTTCGCTAAACGTTGCCTAAATAGGTTGGAAAGGGGCCTGAGACCGTCGCAACCACCCAGAACCTCGGCGACGCGCCCAACCCTCAGCACCAGCACTGCCAGTTTCGATTCGCAAGTGTTTAACCGAAATGAGGGTAATGAAACCGCTTTGAGTGCCATGGCCAGAAAGTAAGTCTATAGTTTACTTAAGTTTTATGATTAGTTTGGCAACAACAGTCTCTTGTTATCTAACTATTTGATATGATTAGACTTGAACGGATATTGACTGAACAAATGAGGATCTACACTAGAAGTCAAAACATGCCGACCACAGTACCACCTGCTCCGCAGTACAGCGCCTCAGTTGATCTAGGGGAGCACATTTTGGCGTTGCGTTTGCACGGTTGCGTGCTACGCATTAGCCGCTTGGTAGGCACCAGAATCGATTCCACCTCGATTCAAAACTTGCGAACCTCCAACCAATTTGGCAGCGAGGTTGCATCTCAAGCTGGCTCTCCCAGGTTGGTCTATATTTCCACACAAACAAATTTTATTTAATATTTGTGATTGTAGACACGTGGCCCGACACGCCTTGAGCATGATCATCGACAACATGAGTCGATACATCGAAGAGTTGGGCGTAAACACAAGAAACAACGGGCCAATTTCCAGCGAGACTAGTTCTCAAATGCATGGAGTTTTTGCCATGTCCATACTGCTTGCTGAGCTGTTGGTATTGCAAGTGGTGGACTCAATTCCGTCTCAGGCGGAATTGAATCTGGAATCTCAACGGGAACTAATGGCCCACAGGATCGATGTCTTGTGTGCACAAATGTTGCAGAGCAGAGTAAGTATTTGTAGTACAATCATTCAAATATATCTTGAACAGAGTATGATAATTAATTTTTTAAATAAAATGATATGACAGGTAAATTCGGCCCCATTTACTCGAAGTTTGAGACTGATGAGACTGACAATGCGACACGCCCATCGAGCTTTGGATCAGACGTACGAGGCGCGGAGAAATGCGATGTTGCCGCGGCAAGACACTGACCGTAGGGAGCTTTTAGAGATGATTAATCGGTAAATGAATTATATTTTAACCAAAATTCTCGATAGCAAAATATTTACTTGATTGGTGTAGGTGTTTGAGGACGATAAATCGATCTGAAACCGCACCGGAATTCAACGAGTTTACTTCCACTACTTCCCCTGAACCGGATGTGCCACGTCCGAGTAATTCAACAGGGTCTGAGACGACGTACAGTGACTCATTCTACAGCACTATTGCCGATTTATTGCCTCGTCTGTCCGATAATCCTAGCGAAGAAATTGAAGCTAGTAACCAACCGTCTACGTCGCAGAATGTTAATAGAACACCGCCGCCAATGTCACGCAGAGATGCAGTGTCCAGCAATAATGACAACAGGTATATAGAAAATCAAATAAATTTTGTCTTAAAAAATATTATACAATTATCTGGCAAGGTTGTTGTGGTGCAGAAAAATGTATAAGTTACCTAATACTTCATGAACTCTTTAAAATTGCCTAAAAACGTTGTAAATTTTCCTAGAAATTTTCACACTTTTTAAAGGCCTCTAGAAACATTTGGGAGACATCTGCAAACCTTTAACGTCGTTTTCAGAGGCTTTTAGACTCATTTCCAGAATGTTAGAAGCCTCTAAATTCCAATGAAATTATTATTCATTTATTTCTATATTCAAAACATTTCGTGCAGTAGTGAAGTTTTACAAACTTTTTGGGTACCTTGCTTTTAGTGATGACGATCAAGATGACGTCCAAGAACCTGATTGGTTCTCTCAGAGGAACCCAACGGGTAGCAGTGGAAGCAACAACACTGGCAATACCGTACGTACCGATGCAAACCCACCTAGAACCACCGAATCGTCATCTTCGGCGTCGCCCAGGCCAGTAAACGTACCGTCAGTTCATGTTAACGACGTACCCGTTTCGGAGCCTTCAGCGTTCACGCAACGATTGATGGTGCAAAGACAACGATTCGCCGAACGAGTCTCTGAATTAAGGTATTTTTTAGTGAGCTGAAGTAATAAGTCTTCAATGTGAAGTAGTAGTCCATTTTTTCTCAAAGTGGAGGTGTAAGTGTAAAAGTGATGGGAAAGAACACACAGCCTTCTCCACAAAAAATGTATTCAAACCCCCAACAACACAACCCCAAGCAACACCCAAGTTTAAAACTTGCTGTCTCCCCTTTAAAGAAAGATAGCCGGCGTTTCACCTTGTCATATGGGGTATGTTTGATCCAACCATTTAGGGGTAATACATCATGTAGACTTTCTAACTTTTAGCTCCTGAAGATGGGTACTTATGTGCCCGAAACATATGTCGAGCGACCCCTCTAACATTTTGGGGGTTTGAATACATTTTTTGTGGAGAAGGCTGTGTGTTCTTTCCCATCACTTTTAATAAGTCTTCATCAAACTGAAACTTTCTTTCAATTTCATTTAGGTCGAACCCTAGAGTAGGTTTGTTCCGACCAAGGTTCCTGCATCCGTTATACGCGAGTGTAAATCCGTTTGACGCTGATTTGGACGATCCTCAGCGCGAACAGATCTACGATAGCGACATGGTGACGACGGTCACCCCTAACCATCGCATTCAGGCCTGGGATATATCCAACTGGACTGTGCCTGCAATTAGTAACTGTAAGTTAACTTTCTAAATATGTATAATATGATGCATGTAACACTCTATAAATTCCAGCAATGAAGAACGTTGTAGTGAGCGAATGTAAGATCCACAATGATGCCAGCGTCGATATAGCTAATGACGGCACTATTTTAGTAACCCTGCTGCCATCAGGTGGATATTTAAACGTCACTAATCGTTTAGGTAAGTTTTGGCACATAATTTAATATTTGTCATTTTTGTCAAAATTAATGTTAACTTGCTGTAATGCTGGCAAACCCGCAGAAATCATAATTTTCACCGTGTTTTTACCGTTGCTTAAGTAAGCAAGGACATTTAGCAAAAATCGCAATAAAATGATTTTTTACATTCCAAACTTTTACCTGTTTATTACATTGTTACGATCGTCATCTTATTTTATTTTCTCAATATTTTTACTTTCAAATTCTTATACAGAGTGTTAAATATTGTGAACACTCAGCCTCAAATATGCAACCACTCTTAAGGGAATTAGTATACTGTATGGTGTTTGATGTTTGTATCTACGTACTGCAAACAAAGACTCAAACTTGGTATGGGTAAGTTTTGATTGGTTCCACTAATTAGCAATCAGCTTTACTTTAAGTTTATGAACATTTTGGTAAATTTGTCATGTTAACACTGATGAATTAAGTGGAACTTTTTGGTAAATTGAATTTAAGGGATATTTTCAGTTGATTTGATTTTTTTTAAAACTTTAGGTGTATACAGTTTACGTTGGGAGACCTTAGGCCAATGCTTGTACACGACCAGTTTCGAACAGAATGCCGTTTCCGTGTCTTTGTCGCCTCTCAGTCGTCATCTAGTGGTCGGATTTGTCTCTAGAAGAGTCTCGATAATTCCGAGTGATCGATGGGTAAACCAGTTTTTAATGCGTGTCTCTTCAAATATTGGTAATTTTCTTTCCGTAGGTGATGGCTCGAATTTATAAAATCGAGCAAAAAGACGTGCCAGGGGACCGATTACCAATTCTGCGTGAACTTGAGCGCGAACACAGAGAAAACCGGATTAATTGCATCCGCTGGTTACCCACTTCCGGTCAAGGTCTCATTTACGCTACCAATACCGGGCAATTGGTTGTCTTATCCTAATAACACGCCTTAAAGTTAGTCATTTTAAAAACGTTTCAGTTTGACCATCTTTATAATGGTTTATTTTTAGATGTCAAGTTAAAATTTTATATTAACGTTAATTACAATGTGTAAAAGTCAAGCTTTTCTAATTCAGTAGTATATTATTGACTTCCTCGCGAAAGTTATGCCTTTTTCCCATTTTCACAATGAATGTTAACATAGGGAACACGTAAACGTAAAGCTAATTTTTCCAACTGTATTTTTGTTTTTATTAGTTGGAATCCTTGAGACAAAGCGGCATTTCTATGTGACACGTTCATATGTGTTTACTATATAAAATGCCCCTTTTTTAGGTACTGCAAAATAAACATAAGGGTTTGAAAAAATTACCTTAATGGTTACGTTTTTTTTTTTATGTTAACATTAATTGTGAAAGAGATGTTATGGGCAAGTTAAAGCATTTTTTTTAAGTTTAAAGAACCGATATTTATTGTTTGTATATTCTGTTTTGTTTAATGTGATTAGTATTTCACGCTCCTCTCGTTTGAACTTTTGTACTATAATTATATAATGTATTTAAAGCGTTAGCGTAATGTAGACATTTATTGAGTATTCTACAAATAAAGGAACGACCTGCTGAATTCTATATGTATATATTTTTTGTGCCTTGTATTTAACAGTTTAAACAAAATTAACATTTTTTAATCAGGTTTGGTAAGAAAAAATGTATTACAGAGAAACCTACTAACTGTGAACGTATTCGTGTCGTTTTACCGGGTAGTATTACTTCAGCATGCAAGTAAACGAGACCACACCCATTTTACGTCCTCTCCAAAACGGACTTTCAGTGTTTTTTGCCATTATTTGTATTGTAGATGTTTTCGGTGTTTTTCCCGTTATTGCCTTGCCCAAACCTGTAATTGATTGTGGCTATTACGGAATTGCCGTGATATTGGTAGTGTGCACTGTCCAAATTTATACAGCGTGTTTATTGGGAAAATGCTGGAATTTGGTCGAAACTATAAACCCAAATATTAAACGAAAAAATCGCTATCCTTATTCCGCTTTAGCAGAAACGGCGTTTGGGAGAGTCGCTTCTTATTTAGTGACTTTTCTAGTGGATGTTACAGTTTTTGGAGGTGCAATTCCAAACTTAATAGTCGGTAAGTTTAACTGATCTGAATTCCATTCGGTTCTGCGTAATTCAAAATTTCAGCCGCTCAAAACTTGCAACTCCTTGGACTTAGAGTCAGCCAAAACGAGTTTGATGTATCATTTTGCTACTGGATTATAATTTTGGGGACGTTTTTGTGTCCTATTTTATGGCTGGGGAGCCCTAAAGACATGAAGCAAGTACCCCATTGCTTAAATCTCGAATTTTGGTTCAAGTTTTAAAATTTTGTAGGTTGTTATGCACGATTTCAGTTGGTATAGTGTGGATGGTTTTTCTGTTAACTGCTGGTTGTTTACTATTCACTAGTAGTGGAGTAAATGGACCGGAAGAAGAGGAAGTCAATTTTGATACCAATTTTCCAACTTGGAAGCTTGTGGTTGCTGCCTATGGTATAGTGGCATTTCAATTTGATATTCATCCAGTGATCTTGACTATACAAATGGACATGAAGGACAAAACTAAGCTTTCACGAGCCTTAATAAGAGGATTTTTAGGTAATTTCTTCGGTTTAATCAGTAACATAGCTTATAATTTATATATTCTAGTGTCGCTTTTAATGTTTGGCAGTACCGCCTTAATGACAGTACTTCGTTTCGGAACCAAAGTCAAACCCAGCTTACTAGAAACCTTACCAACTTCAGTACCATTACATTTTGCAGCTGGCCTGGTAGCCATTCAGTTGTGTCTGACGTCAGCCGTCAGCAATAGCGCCCTTTATCAGCACATGGAAGACTGTCTTAACATATCTAGAGGCTAGTGAATTTTTTCGTATATTTCAGAAACAAATTTAATTCCTTTTTCTAGAGTTCAACCACAAGCGATGCATCCTAAGAACAATCCTAACGATTTTGGCTATTGTAATCGCGGAATCGGTGCCCAGATTTGATTTGGTCATGTCTTTAATCGGGGGCACATTAACCGGCCCTTTGGTTTTCATATTACCGCCGTTATTTTACATCAAAATTAGCCGAATGCATGTCACTTACTCTCAAAAGATGGAGCAGGAGGGCTTTACAAACATTGTGATGACTGGACCGCATTACTCTAAGTGTCCCAAGGAGGATTACGACAGGTATGTTAGCTTATATAGTGTGTTCAAAATTCAGTGTTTCTGAGAGGTTTTAAAATGTCATTTAATTTCTCTGGGATTACTATCATTTATTTATTTTTTAACCTACTGTAGATGGTTATTGACTTTTAGGGACTTTTCTAAATATTATGAAAACCAATTTAAGGAAGGATTACTAATGGACAATTCTTTCAAAACTAGACTATTAGGGTGGGTTTGGAATACCAAAACTGAAACTCTCTTCTGCTATGTGATTGTTATCATTAGTGTTGGGGCTACTTGTTTAACCACTTATTTAAATATCTCCACCGCCATTTTATCTTATGGAAACTTTACTAAACCTTGTATTTACAACATTTCCAACGCATTGCTATATCTATAATAAAAACCAAAAAATGTCATAAAAGATTTATTCAACAAAATCCTACTGCTAGTCACGAAAGTCGACAAATAAATAAAACTTAACTAAGGAATGTAACAATTACTGTATCACCTCGATCATTATGATCAATATAGCACTGATCAAAGAACCATATCAAACACACACACTCTTACAAGTCGAAGAACAAAAAGCCTCCACCCAAAGTGGCGACTTGTTGTTTCCTTGGTGCTAGCACCTTACTGATGGTATGCATCACACCATTAGTGCCCATGGTATCACAGCTGGTTACCACCGCTCTGTTTACGCGGATTTGACTGCCTATACGGCCCACTTCCACCCTTTGTTCGCCCAAAGTCGGTACGAAACTGTTAAAGCCCCAAGTGTGCGGACCAACACCGGAACAGCAAAGAACCTCTGCAAAATTCAGTTTAGTTTGCTAAGTTAAATGTGTGTGAGACAACGAGATACCAGTTAGGACGTGGTTCTTCAAGATTTCCAACGCCTTGTCTTTGTTTTCCTTCAACATTGTCCGGTCTTTTTCTTCTAGAGCAGCAAACGCTTCGTTGGTGGGGGCCAGGAAGGTTATGGACCTGTTGTTTTCTTGTAGAATTTTTTCCATCTGTAAAAATTATCAGGATGTCGAAATATCAAGTCATGATCCACGAGTTTGGCTTTATAATCTAACCAGGAGTTCAAAAATGACACTTACCTCAGTTCCCTTAATCAAATCCTTCAGTGTCGAATATTTTTCATCAGTTTCGATGAGCTGCATAATCGTTTTGCTTGGAGGCATTAAAAGTTGGTTCACCTCGTGCACTGTAGATCCACAAGTTTTCTCGTCAAAACCGATCAATCTAGCGCAGTTAATAGTTGCCCGATTGATGACGTTGGTGAAAAGCGGCAACTGAAATCAGATGAACATCAAATTAATATAAATTCACATTTTTGTTTTAATTAACTTACAGTGGAATACAAATTTACCCTAAGTTCTTTGCCTTCATCTTTAGTAGGCATCAGCATATTGTTGGACAAGTCGTTGGATTCCACTTGACCGTTAACCACGTGATATCTAACCAGTTCTTTCAGTTTCTCTTTGTCAGTGCCGATTTCCTCCAAGAGTTTTTGGGTTTGGGGGTTTTCAAAGGCCAAATTGACCGGCACGAATACTGTAGCATTGTCAAAACCGTCCAATTCGTCTTTGAGACCGGCTTTGTCCACTAAATCTTGGAATTTGGTGTAGTTGTGCGTTTTCAGGACGCTTCCTATGTATTGGCCTGAGGGTTTTTCTTATTTTAGTTAAGCTTTTAGTGGTTTAAAAAAAAACCTACCAGACTCCGGTATGATTACCGTGTCAATCAAATGAACCACTCCGTTTGTTCCTATAAGGTCGGTTTGAACAATTTTGGCTTTTCCTTCGAAGATGAGCTCATCATCCATAGTGCGTTCCATGTTCAAAACTACACCTTCCACGTTGTGTGTGGTGGCATTGCCTATGATGGCCGTGGAGCACACAGTATGGGACACTATATGGTGCTTCAAGATACCTAAAAGTCATCATCACAGAGATATAATATCCAGTTACAAGTTTGAATAATCTCGACTTACTAGGGGCACAACCACCTCCGTTTAGGATTTTCTGTCTCTGGATTTCGTCCAGTTTACTGAAGGCCTCATCAGTGGCCGCGAAAATTGTGTAGTGTCCATCAGGTTTGAGTTTACTGGGAATTTCGGTGTTTTCCAAAGCTGGAAATTACTTAAATTGCCACGATTGCCTTAAGTGAAAAGTGATAATAAATTACCTTTCCGGATACTGGTCAGTTTGGGGTGGTTTTTGATTATGTCTTCAATGCGTTCAGTGGCAGGAAGTACGACCCTGTCCAGAACGTGGACTACACCATTGTCAGCTAGGACGTTGCCTTTTTTAACCCTGGCGCAGTTTACTGTTACCATTTTTTCATAAGTGTGAGTTGGGTAGATGTTGATTCGAATTGGGGATTTTTCCTTGTCTTGACTATAAAATCATAAATCATTTAAAGTAAAAACATTTAAAAGGGACTCACTGACCTTTTGAGAATTTGTTCATTTTCCAAGTCGGCCAATTCAACAAATCCTTCCACAGTATGGCTGAGCACCAAGTCTTTGGATGTGAGGGCGTTTTTAAGCGCTCGTCTTTTCCTAGCTGGGTCAACAGTATTCTGTATAAAAACCAACAAATTACAATCTATTGAGTGTTTGTTTTTTAACAAACCTAACCATATCATTGAGTTTTTCTGTATAATCGTGAATGGCATCGTCATTAGGGACAAACAGGGTGTAATTGCCAGACTGGTAGGTGTTATCCATGTCCGTAGATTTGATTAAACCCCTGAATTCCTGCAGTTTCAAGTCTTCCAACGTTTGAAGGATTGGTTTAAGGTCAACCTGCGGGTTTAATTTAAAAAGTTTAAGCTTATATAATAATCAATGTTACGCTTTAATAAAAAGCTAACTAGTTTTCCTTTTAAAAAAAATTACTGTTTGGTTCCTGAAGATTGCAATATCTAAGAATTAAGGTTACCTGTTTGGTACATCCGTCGGACGTTCTCTTGAACCCGTAACAGCACTTGTAGCGGACCGTGAAGGTTTTTACTACACCATGGTTGTTAATTCTATCAAGCAAAAAATAAAGTCATTTATTGATTGAGTTAATAAATCAAAGGTTAATGAAGATTGTGGTATTTGAACCCAAACCACTAATGTAATTACCTGGTGACACACTCGTATTTGTTTTCGGTCTCAAAACAATTGGAAAGTCGAATAGAAGTGGCGAAAAAGTTGGGTTCCCTATTGTTACTTTCAGTGGTAGTTTCTGTCTTGTTTTTACCATCTTCAGACTTGCTTTTGTCTCCCTCACTTCCCTCGTCTGAAGTGCTTTCCTCTCTCTCTATACAAACATTTTTCCTGCAAATGATTTTTCTTATTGAATTACTCAATTTGTAGTTGCCAATTACACACTTAATAATCATTCAACCTTAGACTTTTCAACAATAATCGTGATTTGCTTGTTTGTAATTAAATGAAAATTGCATTAATTTAAGTTGGTTAAGAGTTTATGAAGGTTTCAGGGCAACCGTAGTAATTGGTTTTAAGGACCGCTCTCTGTATCTCGTATAGAGGACCGTTAGATCGAATTAAAACTGTACAGTTCATAAATTAAACCAGGTTGAATCCTCTCTCTGAAGCAAAAATAGGTAAACACAAAAAGCTGGTTTGTGTGTGCATGTAGGCTTTCACAACTGTACTTTTGATTTAAAGTTCATTAACCAGCCGTATGCCTCTATAACCGTGCTAATTGCGATTTGCTAGGTGTAAAATGACACACATCCAAAGCTTTTTACACTGCTTACCATTCATATAATTGAATTTCGAGTCAAAACGTGTTAATTAGGATGAGTGTGTTTAGGTTGTTAGCGGGCACAAGTTAAAAACCAGCAAATTCATTCATTATTATTATAGGTACTAAAACTTGGCAATATCAGAGATTTGTTGAAAAAACAAATTGTACACCAGTATGGCAGATCAGAAAATAATTGTTCATTAAAGATGATTGTCATTCTGACAATAACCTTGACCGTTAGGTACTTCTCTTTAGTGATTTTATTATTTATTTTTTAGCAAATTCCATATTTATGAGCCAAACTATTCTGACAATATGACAATTGACTTTCGTTGAATTAGAAGAGTTTCATTAATACTTTTGTGGCTTATTAGCATTCAAAACTAAACAATAACATCAGCCCAATAATATATGAAAGTTAAGTTCAGTCACCTAACTAACCTACTTTTGCACTGTTTTGTTAATATAATATATCGTGCACCGTCATCAGTTTGTTGTGATCATCATGCAAATTAGCTCATAATTTCGCTTATTATTGACTGGGTGAAAGTTTTATACTTCCATGTTTCAAGTGACTTACCCTTTCCACCATCTACTGCCATCGTCCAAACCTAACAGTCCAGTGATCCCAAATCCACTGGCCGGTCTGGCTAAACCTGGCATCGCTGGGAAGTCAAATTCAGGCCCAAAGGGACTGGAAAAGGACGGGAATCCTCCTGAATTGGCATTGATGTCAATAATTCCACCCGGTATGATGGGGTTAACTGGGTGTTTGGGACCCTGGTTTTCCTTTTTAGGGTTCAGGACTGGTTTATCTTTAACCACTTCAGGGGTTGCTAAAAAAAAGTCCTGAGTATCTTCGATACTTTTTTACAGAAGAGAGTAAAGTACCTGTTACATTTACGGTATTGTCTTCTGAAGCCTGAGCGCTGGGGTCTTTGTAGTCCGGTGCTAAAGGTTCCCGGTCTTTAGATGCCGATCTACCAGCGCCATTTTCGAAGAGGCTCGGTTTTACCCAGTCATTTAATGATAAATCACTAGAAAAACAAACTAATTTTATAAATGAAAGTTTAAGCAGACCTCATCATGACAAAAACATTTGTCAACTTTATGCAAAAAAAAACCTGAAAACTTTAGTTTAGCATTTTGTGGTTATTCAAAAAAAGCAACTTTCAGCTTGCTGCTTTTTTTTGACCAATCACAAACGACGAACACTGCTATGGTTAACGCAAATACTGCACATGTGGATTTGCCATTACTGTGTAATAAGAACACCTTCGGTACTTACTTGAAAATATCAGCGTTAACACTAAACACTAGTAAAACACCGACGAAAAACGCTTGCCGAAGCATTTTTGCGCTGTGAAATTGCTAAAAGAAAATCGCTTTGTTTCTCGCTCGTATAATGCGTATGCGCTCGCTTTTACAGTACCAAACTCTAGAAGAACCTACGCGAACCCGGCCGTTTTATAAACGCGACCCCGGCTTGTAGTGGGGTACTCAGTGCCGGGTGCATAAGTAACGATTTTCCAGAAACTTCCATACTTATCATATTATATTAGACTTCCTTATTTGTATTAGTAAACAAAGTGGCCAAATTAGCTAGCAATATATGCGTTACTTTTCGTTTGGTTCAAAATGGTCCTAAAAAGTACCGCACTATGGTAAATTGTGAATTTGGTGACACCCTATACAGCTTTATTCTGATAACCTTTTAACGGTTTTTTTTTTTGTTCTTAAACTGTATATTTTTAGTGCAGTTTTCTAGAATAATTACAAAGAAATAAAAACAATTTAACGTCCAGAACAGTGATAAAACTGGCCAACGACCAACAACAAAACACTTTGTTTACGGTTTCTCGTTATTATCCAATTGAAAACTAATTTTAGCTGCGAGGCAGTATTGTTCGAGAAACTCGCTCATTACTATGGTCGACTCATACCAATTTCTAGATAAACCTGCATTGTTTGAAACAAAAATGTTAATTTTTTAATTGATCACTCAAAGTCATGATTCTAGTAGCCGCTCGAATAAGATAAACTTGATCTTGAACCCTCGTTTTATTATAGTAAAGTGAAAGACCGAAAACAAACACGAAAACCCGTTTTAATCTGCCGGTAGCATCGAAAAATATGAAAAGGACTTTCACGCAGTATACAGGGTGGTCCAAATTGATTGCAAGATAATTCAAGGGTGGATAATATTAAAATAAAGTTCAGAAAGTCCTGTAAACGGTAATAAAATTATTTAAATTTTTAAACCAAAAAGTTAAATGATATTGGGCAGGCATATTCACCATTTTGAAATGGTGGTTTAAACATTTTTACAATATTTGAAAACACTTTCCATCCTTTAGGTGTCCTACAATCAATTTGGACCACTCTGTATAGTGGAACCTGCTGGTACCATCACGATGATGACAAAAGGGTAGTGGGCGGTTTTCTTTTCTTTTTGCTACATCGTTTCGTTAGTAAAGCCGTCATCAGATGTTTAATGCATCTATAGGTTGTTGACCGTGTTAGTACAGCTTGATTTAGATAACAAAAATCTGCGAAAGAGACTAAATTAGAACTAATGATGATGGTACAAAGAAAAACGAAAAAATATTTATTATTATGCGTCTTTTAGTTAAACGCTTTTAACGAAAATACTAAGTAATATTAAATTAGCATGAGTATTTTTACAAACTTTACCTAAAACTTTGATGCTCTATTTGGATGTCATAATTTAAAAATTGTACTTTTAGCTACTTTGAGGACCTTTGCGGCTTTTGATACATTTAGAGTAGGAGATCCTTGCTCATTTTGATAATGCTCCACTTTTTTTGACCAATCACAAACTACAAACAGGGCTGTGATTTACGCAAATAACGCTCATGACTGATATTAAATTTAGGTATGTTTTTTAAAAGTTACTTTACATATCCTGACTTGTTTGATTTTTAAAATCTACTAAACCAGGCACCTTAACATTGCTTTAAAAAAACGTGTAAAGAATTTACTGATAAGGACTAAACAGGCTTTAGGATACCCTACAATTCAGGTCTGCCAGTGCTGTTTCTGACCGATTTAAAATTGAACGCGTCTATGATCGAAGATTAAAACCTTTTTTTTTTATCTATTGACTTATTAATTTTTGACTTAATTTAAAAAAAACCTTGACTAATAATGAGTGACAGTGATTCTGGACGAGAAAGTCCGGTGGTGAATTACAGGTAAATTTTCCAGCCAAAACTGATTTTTTTTTCTCACACGTGACTTTTGATACAGGACAAAGATGGCCTACAGACATCCAAAACTAATCGACGACGACCGGAACACCAAGTTGCACTACGTTGCAGCTCAAAATGACGTGGACGGCATTAAAGCTTATTTAAGAAACGAATCACAGGTGATCGATCCCCAAAACTATATGGGTTGGACGCCCCTGATGATGGCTTGTCGACGAGGCCATTTTGAGGCCGTTAAATGTTTGCTGGTGCATCGCGCAAATGCCACCATTGTTAATAATTTCGGTAAGAACACTTCTCTTAGATACTGACAATAAAATTAATCACGTGTACATTTATACAAAGGTATGAACGCACTCCAATTGAGCGTTACTAGCGGTAATCTGGACATGACTAAATACATCCTGGATCATTTACTCAGTGGAGGAGTTTCCAAGCGCGTTTTAGAAGACTCATTTTCTCTCACAAGCCTGGCGATTCTATACAGACACCACGACATTTTAGAGTTCCTCATCGAGAACCACTTTCCCATCGATGTGGCTACTAAAGAAACTGGTAAGTAGTATAAAAACAATAAAGTTTAGTAAGCACTATATTAAGTAGTAATCAGTTGCAACAAGAAGCTGGAGTGGGGTCTTCTCCTGATCTTTTAGTAATCCGAATCTTCGTAAACTCTTCAGCCACCGTAGGATGTATCCCCACTGTATTTTTCAATTTTTCAACAGTCAAATTGCATCTCATTGCAGCAGTAAATCCCCGAATAACATCATCAGCGTGGGGTCCTAAAAAATGTAGGCCCAAAACTTTCTGCTCCCCCTCTCTGAGACTAACCACCTTCAAGTAGCAATTCGAAACGTTTTTCTTCGAAATACTATACTCAGGAGGTTTATAAAAGCTGTGATACACTTCAATGTTGCTTTTATATTGACGAATTGCTTCTTCTTCACTGATACCCACAAAACTGTACTGCAAGGGGGTGTAAATGGTTGTAGGGGTATTGGTGTAGTCAAGTGTTTGGGTGCTGCCTGCAAAAAGCTTACGAGCCAACAATTGTCCTTCTTGCACCGTGTTTCTTGTGGAATCTTCTATCAGGGTGAAGAGTTGACTGTTTGAGGGATGAGTAATGTAAACTGGGACACTTTTACGTCCAGTAGCAAATAAAATTGTGTCAAACTCTTCCTGCAGCTTTGTGTTCTTGGTGTTAACCCAACTGATTTCCAGTTTGCCTGAATCTAGTTTGGTTATGGATCTAGGAGACCCAAGCAGGAATTTTACCCCTTTTGATCTCATTTCAGCTGTTATCATAGCAGCCATTTGTTGGTCACAATGTTTTAAAGGTTTAGATCTTACCATTACTGCTGTGTCATAGCCGAGCCCATTTAAAACCCCTGCACACTCTAACCCGTTACGACCAGCTCCTATTACTAAAGTCCGCCCTGGTGGACTAGGTTTTTTGATTAAATCCTCGCAGAGGGTGCCATATTCTAAATCCCCCGGTATACCAGGTCTTTGAGTTTTGCATTGCAAACCCACTAAAAAGTATTTCCCTGACAAATTTAGCTTGCCTGCTTCCTCATTAATATAGTCAATATTTAACAATTTCAAATCCTGCATCATAACATTTCTGCTGGATTTTGCAAAATGTTCCGCAGTTTCCCTTAAACTTTCCCAATTGTAACTGGTCTGGTGCTCTCCGTCAGTTTTCCATCCATAAAATTTAGCCTCATAAATGGCCTCACCAATAACAGCCACCTGGTGCATGAGTTTCTGTGGTAATGTACCAGCCACTTTAGTACCACAAGTGTCTGCTACGGCCACTTTTGCCCCCAAATTTGAGGCCTCTTTAGCTGCTGCCAGTCCTGCGGTTGTCACTCCCACGACGATGAGGTCATACTGATGTTTTTGAGGTCGAGGCACTGATGTACTAAAGTGTTTGATTGCAAACTTACATATAAACAAATTGAGCAGCGTTTTCATGGTGTTTTTCCAGTTTAAATTAATACATTTCTCTTAAATGTAATTTTGACAGTGACTTTTTAACCTAATTGTCATGATTTGCGATTATTTTTTGTTTCAACTTGACTACACATTGTATTCAATCACCAACTGTCCAGAAAAATGGGCACTTGGCATTTTTTATGGACAATCAAAAAAATGTTGACACAACCGGTTTTCTTTGCTTTATAGCATTTAGTAATTATCACTACTGAATTATATTGTTAAGTGATTATGTAAACTTACAATAAGTAATAAATTTGTAGTTCTAACACAATAAATTTAAATAATTTTCATTCACCAATTGTCAAGAACAATCACGAATAAAACTGATTAAACTTTGTATAAATGTATCTCTGTACTGTTATTTTATCACTTTGATGTTTTTTTGTGAAATAATTGGTTACATTATTCTGATTCAAGGTGTAACACCATATATGCTTGCTCACGCTATGGAATTTGAAGAAGCCATTACGACTTTAGAAAAACACGAAGTGGACAGAAGCAAAAAGAACTACATTGGACATACAGCGGCCAATATTACTGCTATAAGACAAAACATGAAGTCTCTTCTCGTCCAAGACCAACAGAAGATGATGCTTCAGAATGCGCGTTTATCAACTGCTAAAGAAAACCACGCAGAAAACCTTAAGACGGAAATAATTAACCAACAACTGCGATCCATGCTTCAAGTCAAGCCGGAAGGCAATAACACCGCCAGTCCCACTCCTTTCTATCCCCAAATGCCTTATTTAGTGATCAGTCCCGTGCCTAACTCTCCCTTAAACTATTTAATTCCCAACTGTCCCTTTCCTATTGAACGGAAATCGTCCAACGTTTCCCAGTTTTTGTTCACGTCTCCGGGTATATCCCCAATTACCCCGCTCCAGAACCACCAGCATTATTTTTTTCCACCTGACTTTGATACCTCCCAGTACCAAATGACGCAGCACATGTCCTCATCTGATATGATTTTGTCTCCCGTATTTATGTCTCCCTGTATGTAATGTTTTATAACCATTTTACTACCATTTATACTTTACAATGTTTTTTTCCTATTATTAAGTAATATTTAAATATTTGCCCTACTATTACTACTATTTACTCTTACCATTTTTTTATTAATTTAAACCAACTTGTATTTATAATGTTTTTTTTTTTAATTAAAAAGGTTTAAAATACACTCAAATTTGTGAAAGTTATAATAATGATTTAATTAATATCAATACAAGTTGGTTTACAGAAAAAAGGTTATTTTTAATTTAAAAAAAAAAGTCCTATCCTGTGATATCATTAAGTTCATCTATATATACTATTTACTTTTACGCTTTTTTTACTACAAACCAACTTGTATTGATATTAATTAAATAATTATTATAACTTTCACGAAATTGAGTTTATTTTAAACATCATTACTTAATTGAAGAATTTTGGCAACGTTGTTTTAATCATCTAACTGGTTGACATTACCATTGTCTGCTAGGTTTATTAGCAAACAAGTATCACATAAAATTTTAGAAATAGAAATTAATGTATTATAAGATTTAAATACACTTAGAAATATTAATTTATAAATTAAAATTAAACATTTAAATGTCCTAACGAAGTAACGGCAATGTTGTTAGTCTTCATTTAGTTACTTTGCGTCTGATATTCAATCATTTACTATTTCTTTTTATCTTATGTCAGTGTAATCTGACAAGAAAGAACGCTACATAATCTGTCTGTTTTGATATTTCTGCCCTATGAGATTGACACTTCTGACAGTGACAATCAGCTGTTTTCATTTAATTCTTAAGTAAATAATTCAATTTTTTTCCAGTTTATTACAATAAGCGGAATAGTACGGACGGTACCGAACGATTTAAATTAGATTTTCCGGTTAAACGTCGCGTTTTTAAGGTTTAAAAGTTTTTTATAATTCGATAAGCGACACACAAGTTGTGCCAACTGAAACTCTAAAAATCCCAACAGGAAAATCGTTAATTTCTGTTGCACAATAGCTACAACTTGCAAGTTTTGATAAATCCCTTTAACTGCCCTAAGCTGTAATAAGGTAAGTTGAAGCTTTTCTATTATCGTGTTTATTGTACGGTTATCCTTGAAAATACCTGATAGGACATTTATAATGGTCACTTATGTTAAAATGTCTCTAATAAGCCCTGCATGATTTATACACTACATAAAAATAGTCCCTCATTTAAGAGAACACTGCTCATTTTTTACTTGTGGCTGGAATAATCAGTTGACAATTTGTCATTTAACATACAAAAAAAATTCACTCACATCACCTCTCATAAATTCCAGTTATGTCCACCAGAAAACCCAGAAAGCTAATATGGCATGGTATGTGCAAAACTGGAAAGCTACAGTCACCAGTAGCTCTCAATAAACACTTTGCCTATCACATTCCTCTTCCCGCGTTAAAATTTGAAAATTTTAAAGAATTTTCCGGGTTTGTGGTCAAAAACACAGGAGTCACAATCCAGGTGAATTTGCCTAATATCTGCCGCTGCGACAAACCGAAAATCTCTGGTGGTGGTTTACAAGGAAAGTACATTTTTGATCACATCCACCTTTGCTGGCCTGGGGAACACTTGATTGATGGAGTTCAATTCGATTTGGAGATTCATTTCGTGTTTTACTCCAGCAAATACAAGGACCTTGAAGAAGCCAGCAATTTTCCTTTCGGAATGACTGTGATGGCCGTGTTATTTGTGTATACTATGTCCACTCGCACCAACACTTTTCAGCACTTGGCCAAATCCATGGAGAAAATCTGGGAGAACCCTGGACAGTCGGTGGTTGTTGCAGAACCTTTGAATTTATACCATTTTTTACCCTACGACCATCGCCAGTTTTACTACTATCATGGGTCGCTGACAACGCCACATTGCGTGGAGTTTGTTCATTGGTTTGTAATGAAAAACACTAACAATATTGCTTACTTGGATTACCGACAGTTGACCAAATTGTGTGATTTTGAGGGTGAAATTCTCGATGAAACTAACAAAGATACTCAGCCCTTGAATGATAGAGTAGTATATTTAAGAAGTTTGTAATAAAATTTGTTTATTTATTCCATAATAGCCTATTAAACCGTATCGAATTTTATTATCAAACAATCACATAATCCTAATCAATAAAATGGGTCAATCAGTTCCAATATTGATCCGTTATTATCAGCAACAGTTGTAAATATGTACTTAAATACAATCCTGAAATTCTAGCAGTACAAGCAGGATTTTCCAATTAATTTTTGTAACATAATAAGCCTGTGAAAGTATCTTAGATCTAAATATAGGATTTTATCAAATAGTTGCTTTATTTTTAATGTGGTCTTTTCTCCAAACTGTCACCGAGGTCAATTAAAAAGGGTATTAATATGTTTATCCGGTAATTCAATGAATTCACACAATTGTTTTAATTTGCGTTAATTTACCAGACAAGTAGTCTATTGTAGTAAAAAAGTGTTTTTCAAAGAATATGAACACTGATTTTTTATAGATGATAATTCTTATCATTTAAGTGGATTTTTTGGACAGATATTCTATTTAATATTAAACCTTTTTTTGCAGAAAATCTTTATTATGGCCGAAAAACAGAGCTCATTTTCGTAAGTATCTTGGCAACTTTCTCACTTCACACACACCAGGCACTTAGTAATCATGTAACTATTTTACATTTTGCTAGTACAATTAGTAGGCAGCTGGGAGTTGAGCCAAAAAGTATCCAGATGCAGTTATTTTCTTATAAATTTAAGATTAATTTTCTGTTAAATCTTCTTGTAAGTACTTGATAAGTACATTAATCTAGGTGCCTTATAAATTGTTACATAACTCACGCACCTGATGTTTATTTGCAATCACGTGGATTTAGTGCTTTTTATTGTACAGATTGGTGCCGAAAATTATTAATGGTGGAATAGCTGGTATAATTGGGGTCACTTGCGTGTTCCCCTTAGATCTGGTCAAAACCAGACTGCAAAACCAACAAATCGGTCCAAATGGGGAGAAAATGTACAACAGCATGTATGACTTACTCATTAGCAGCCTCCATATTTCTGACTGTTAAAATTACAGGGTGGACGCTTTTAAAAAAGTGTACAAACAAGAAGGTTTCTTGGGAATGTACCGGGGTTCCGCCGTAAATATTCTGCTTATCACCCCCGAGAAAGCCATCAAGCTGGCTGCTAACGATTTTTTTAGGTATAATCTACAAACTAAGGAAAAGTAAGTGGTTTGCCAAGTTTCCAGATGTTCAAAGTAATTACAATTTTATTGTGAAGGACTTTACCGATATTTCGACAAATGTTGGCCGGAGGTCTGGCCGGTTTGTGTCAAATTGTTATCACGACCCCCATGGAATTACTGAAAATTCAAATGCAGGACGCTGGAAGAGTAGCCGCTCAAGCCCTTTTAGGTAACTACAGTTCTAACACTAAACTGTACTAAAATTAATCTAATTAACATTTCAGTTGGTAAAACAGTACAAAAAACGTCGGCAACGGAATTGGCTATCGGTCTTTTTAGACAGCACGGTATACTAGGGCTTTACAAAGGCACAGGAGCTACAATGTTAAGGGACGTGTCCTTTTCTGTGATATATTTCCCTCTTTTTGCCACCCTTAATGATCTCGGCCCTAGGAAGAGTGATGGTTCAGGTGAGAAGCTTTTTACTGTAATATATTTTTTTTGCTTGGTGCGGTTGTTTGTTTTTCCTATAAAGATTAAAGAATTTAAAATTTTTAAGGTGAGGCGGTATTTTGGTGTTCATTCTTGTCGGGCTGCGTTGCCGGATCCTCGGCTGCCCTTGCCGTAAATCCCTTCGACGTCATCAAAACTCGCCTGCAGGCCATCCAGAAAGCAGAAGGCGAACGATCTTATTCTGGTATTGGCAACGCTTTTATGTAAGTAACTGATCATTTTTGTAGATTTTCTAATCAATATTGAAGTGGATTAGGATTTGTTGGTAATAAATCGAGTCTTGTCTCATTGAAAATCCAGCGACATCTATAAACCAGTTCCTGAAACTGAACTTATAGAATAACTCATATAGTACAGATCTCGCTAATAGTCGTTCATTACACAAAATCACACTTTTTCCAACTGGTTACACAAATAACTAATATTGTTCCAGTAACATCTTGCGTTACGAAGGACCTACAGCATTTTTCAAAGGGGGCGCCTGCCGAATGATCGTCATAGCTCCCTTGTTTGGTATTGCGCAGACCGTGTACTATTTAGGGGTGGCCGAACGGCTTCTTGGTGTTAAACGTAGCTAAACATGTAACAAAAACGCGGCTAAACTGTTTTTTAGTTCGTTGTAGAACTGGTACTTGCTTTCTTCCAATTTTTTTAGGCTCAGAATTTTACCTGTTATGTGATATATTATTGTTTTTGTCCTCCTATTTATGAAAAAGCAACCGAAAATGACAAATTTTACAATAACTATTCATAGTATTATTTGTTTTTGTTTTTTTTTTAGTAAATTTTATTTTTACACATTTTTTAGTTAAATAATGCTAATCTACAATTCAGGCTTCATTAGGCCTTACTTTCTAGACTTTAAGTTAAGTTTGTGATATGATTGTGCGTTAAATCAGTATTCACAAAGCTTTCAGTATATTATTATTATGTCATTTCTACATTTTTTCTGTTTTTTCAATTGAAAAGTACCTATAAAATGCACTTTGTGAGGGTTGCATCAGACAATAAGTTAGAATGTAATTTTGATGGATTAAAAGGTGACGTAGATATGAAAGATGTTCAGTAACACTCAATTTAATTAATAGCTAGAGCCAAAATGTTTAAACACCCGGTACAAGACATTATATTGTGAATCAAAAGCTTAAGCTTTGTTATAGCCATCCATGTACGCTTATTATTTGGTGTATAGGTCGATTGTTTTAGCTCGGCCTAGGATTTAATGTTATTAAAAATTAAGGTTTAATAATTATTGTAATATAAATTTCCAAAGCCCAGTGAAATTGCAGAGTTTTGTTTGGTTTGAAGCTTTATAAACACACTTTCAAACATTGTCCAATATTGTTGAATATGCAACTTTTGAAATACTATTTCTTGTGAGCAGTTTTAAAACAAACTCTCTACACTTACATCAATACTAATTATTATTGTTGTTCTTTAGACTATGTAGCGTCAAAATATTTGTAAAAATTAACCGTACTACACTCATATAAAAGGGCAAATATCAATAATTCATAGTCAATTCAAGGCCATTTTGGACCGTTTAATGTAAACCATCTCCTAATAAATGTTGAATTCGATTGTATTTTTTAATTAAGTCCCTTTATAATTACCTGGAAAAACCTTAAATACACCTAATA
This sequence comes from Ips typographus, assembly GCF_016097725.1. Classification (NCBI taxonomy): domain Eukaryota; kingdom Metazoa; phylum Arthropoda; class Insecta; order Coleoptera; family Curculionidae; genus Ips; species Ips typographus. The sequence continues at coordinate 6,699,044 of NC_138430.1, read as the reverse complement.
ATTTTCTCCTATTAGTGAGTAATACATAAATATAAAAACTTCTCGGAATAGTGTACTAGCAGAGAGATAGCGGCACGGTTAAAGCCAATCAGAGACCTCAATCAAACAAAATGACACGCTGATAAAGGTAAACGTTATTTATTTCCCAGCAATTTGTGGTTTAATAATCCTTGAATCCAGGTTAAGGAAAGTGTTACCTGTTAATAATTTCAGTCTTTTTAAGGGTAAGCCAATAATAGTAGACCAGAAAAACTTGTGGAAACAATGGGGGTAAGTAGAATATTATTCATTTTAATTAACAAATACATTTTGAACCGGACTGTTTTGCAATACATTTTCATTATTCTGACGCTACTAAAAATAATGCGTTACTAATAGTCTTTCTGATAACAAGGATTAAATCTATATCAGTATTATCATACTAATGTTTTTCAGACTGTAGTCTATGGGAGCGGTTACCCAAGAACATTTCTGGGCATACTAAAAATCTGCGAAATCGTAAGTACCACTAACACAAAAAATTCCATATACTATGTAAAAAAAATCAACAGATATCTTGTTTGGTGGGAATAATCTTGGTACTAGTCGGTGGTACTTGGACCAACAGTCTGGTAGATGCGTTTTATGCTGGAACTGTCATAGCGATAATAGTTTCTGTCGTGATTTTGATCGTTTGCTCAACTGGATCAGCCCAATCAGTACTGTCAGTACTGAAACACCAGTACATAATTGGCGCCATTGTATTCATATATTTACTGGTTGTGTCCGCTATTATGACGGACCGGTACTACTCCAAGTACCATAGAGTTGGTGGGGTAAGTTTTTGTTTTGGCGCTTTGGAAACTTATTCTAACTGATGGTTGTTGTAGATTTTCGGACTAGTCGCTTCAGTGTGTTACCTGGTTGATACTGGTATGACCTACAGGGCTTATTACATGTAACCCAATTAGTTTTAAGTCCGTTTTTGTTATATTTATTTCTTATTAAAACATTATATTAATAAAACACTTTCACAGTATACAATAATTTTTATTAATGTCTTAGAGGGTCTTATAAATAATTTTGTTACTAATTCATAACTCTCTACTAACAGTATAAAACATGATAGAAATTCTAGAAAAAAAAAACAATTCCAATTTGCCATCAGGAATGAGACTCCACAACATGATCACAAAATTAATACTGGAATCACCCTATATATAATATATGATTTATATAAATTGGAAGATGATGTATAATGCTGGAGTGTGAGCAACAACAACAATTTACATTAAAAACTCAAAAATCTAAACTTCTTTAGACCGACGAAGTCGCTAAATCTCTCACTGTTCTCTCATTTGTTATTTTTATGTATAGTAAAGTTTTATATAAATAAAAATAAATAATTATATCCTCTCTCTAACCCTTTACTGGGAGAGTTCTACTAGTCTAAATAAATTCAACACATTAGATTATTTCATCTACCGATATATAACACGATTTTTTTTTGTTAATAATTTATAGTAAGTACGTAATTAAAGCAACTTTGTCACTTTGTCAATCATCACAATCGTGGCTTAATTCATTACACTTATTAAATAAAGAAAACAAAAAAGTCTAGAAACAGTCTTAATAATAATTAATTTAATAAATGTACAAAGTGTCGAGAAATTGCCAATTGGCAACTATTATTGATAAAACAATCTGGCAACACTGTTTCATTTGTTAAGCAGCATTGACACTAATGACAGGTGGGATTGAACTTGAAACAACCCTGCAGCCATTTTGAGTTGTCAATGAGTGATTCAGTTTAATTTTCGTAAATCGTAAATTTATGTTGAATTTGAAGATGTATAGTAGTATGACATTGAGTGTGGTTTAATTTTTAAAGTGTCTTAAATAAGGTAAGTCCATAATTTTTAGTCCCTTTTTTGTCGTAAGCATTCCTGTTGGTCGTGTGTATCGTGTAGGCCATGCAATTTGCACGGCCCAGCCAAATTTGTAGCTAATCAATGTGTATTACTTAAAAAAAAACATAGTTAAGATTGGTGACAGGTTTTTTCTGAAAAATCCCTGTTGAAAACTGTTTAATCAACTGATATACACTGAAGGGTAGCTATTTGTGTTTATCGTAAGTAAATAAATAGAGATGGCAACATGGCCATCACCCAAACTGTCATCTGCGTGAACAACGGCCATCGTGTTGGCCTTGGAAACTTTTGACAGCAGACAGCAGAAATTCCCGTCCAGCCGCCATTTTGAGTGCCCCACAAAGTTAGTTAGATGAAACGTACGAGTTTCTGTGTTAAAACTTTAAATATTTTCAGGAAAAAATGCTAGTTTACAGTTTAAACCTTTACCATGGCGAAAAGAGGTGATGGTGGTGGTGGTTGCGTTAAGGTAAGGTACCTATTTAACAGTTTTTATGTGTTAGCACCCTTGAAATACTCACACAAACAGGTTATCCCAAATGAAAAAGTATAAATTCAGCTACACAGTCCAGCTAAATGATTACAATGTTGCCAAATTCAGCTTTTGTTTAGCTGGTCAAATTATTCATCCACTTTAACCAATACTTTCATTTCAAACTTATCCAGGACACTCCGTATAAAATACATACCCGAACTATTAAAATCCTTGAAAAAAATCAGATCCACTTTTTTAAATTTTATTATTTGGTCATTCAACACTTATCTAACTAATAATACTTTGGTATTGGGAATCTCCTTATTTTTTTGGCAACAAGTCTAGTCTACACATTTTGTCTTCTTTTGTACAGTAAAAACGTACATGAGATTTAAAATACGTTACGTGCCGATATACACAACTAAGAATCTGAAAAAGTTCAAGAATAAAGTTTCTTAAAGTGTGAACATGTTGGAAACTAGGCCTAAATAGAACAATATACAAAACAAACAGAATGAGTTTTGGTTTGAATGGTAACCGAAGAAAAAAATAAAAACAAAACAAGAAACAAACTCTACATATTATACAGCAACAAATAGTGTGTGTAGTAGTTAAATAACAAGCACACTCATTAATATACACATGTAAGTATACATTTCAAACATTATAACTAGAATAAAACGGTCTCGTTACTTGTAATGTAACGTTTCTGCCCACATTTACCGGTTATTATAACCTACCAATAATGTAAATAGTATTTGGTTTTTTATCTTACCACATTCGAAAGTATCAAATTTGAATTGCAACAAACCCATTTTCAACTTCAAAAAGTGCATTACCAACAAATATACATATTACGTTCTAAACAAGTCAATGCTCATTTGATTAGGTAATATTATTACTATCATAAAAACGAGTAGGACAAAAAACAGCCTTTTACCTCCTAGACAGGACTTGATGTTCCCTGGTTCAGACGTTCATGGCGTAAAACATCGCCTTTTGATTGGTTGGCACTGGATTTTGTGGTGACGTCGGAGATGTCATCGTGCTGCTCGAACTTTGACTAACTCCTACAAAAAATAGTTAAGTATTTAGTAGCACTTATTTCTAAAATTGTTACCTGACACATCTTGTGGTGAGACACTGGCAGCCCCTTCAGGAACCCCTCTTTCAATAAAGCGGGGTTTGGTGGGCGAATTTGGAATGGAATCTTTGGTGGAGTACATAGAAATGTCGGACTGACGGTACCCGTTGGGTAATGACCCACTATGCTGACTGTCACTGTCAGTTAGAGAAATACTATCAGCTGGAGGATACCTGCAAACAGATCTTTTATTGCATATTTTAACTGACGAAATAGTACAATAAGATACCTTGAAGCAACACTGGGGAAACTATGTCGGTTTACTTTGGTGGCATAGTTTCCCTCTCCCTGCCACGCTGGGCCGACCATAGGGCGGTATCGGGGATTCGGGGGGTAGTACCCACATGTCGACATGGGGTGACCTGGGGTTTGTGTTGACCTAGCGGTCGAGAATTGTCCTAAACATTTTAGTAAATGTATTACAATGTAATGTTTGACTGATTAATTTATATTTCCCACCAGGTAAGGGTGATTCACTTCGACTGCCCGCAATCACATGAGGAGGAGGTTGCCCATTAGGGTACGACACTCTGTTGATGGCTTTGGGAGGCACTGGAGGTATCGCATTGTTTGGGGGATAATGAGGCTCGTCGTGGTGATGCTGTTGGTGCTGCTGTTGCAATCTGGCCTGGTAAATGGGATCAGCGTACCTTTTGTTGATTTGATTATGGCTGGACACCCTCGAAGCATAATCACCGGCACCGGGATGATGGTAGTACTGGACTGGTTGATAACTAAAAAGGTGAGATTTAATATTACAGCTATAAGGGGTTTATTAAAGGGGTTGTATACCCTTCAATGTGGTTGTAAGGAATGTAAACCATGGTCTGGTGGTATTGTTTCGACATGTCCATGGGGGGTGGCGATTGGGGTCGTCCAGTATTACGTTGCCTGGGCAACGACTGATAGTAGTCATTACCCATTCTGACAACCGAGGAGTACACGTTATTAGGATTTACCCTAGAATATTTTATTTATTGATATAAGTTAACGTCATAATTTATTACACAGAACGAACCTTTGATATATGTCCCTAGACACGCATCGTTGATTGGCACAATTCTGATAAAGACTTTCTTCTTGCAAAGAGGTTGGTCGAAATTGTGGAGGGTAACCTCTGGCTTTTACCTCCTCACCACCCACATTGATGTAGTGGTAATTGCTGGAGGGGGTGTTCACCTGCTTCTGCTTGCTGTTATCTGTCAGACCACTCTCTGAATAGTAGGGCCAAGCAGTCTAAAAAAATACATTTTTTTGTGTTGTCTTCACAACTTCAGCAACAGAAATTTAACCTTTGCGGAAGGTGGTGGTGGAGGTTGCAACTGGTTTTGTATCTGTTGCAAAATTTCTGTGGTGGTGCTGAATCTTGGTTTAATTCCCCGGACGCTAGGCCTTTTGTTGAAACCATAATCGTCGTTCTCGTCATCCTCTTCCTCGTTGTTTGACTTAGTTTCTTTAGAAACAGGCTGCTCGGGCGACTGGTACTTTTTCTTGATTCTTTCGATCCTGCCAGCGTCCTGCTGGACAAACATGGCCAACTCGTCTCCCGACTCCGAAGCCGATGGGGTACCGGCCAAAACGTCAGGTGCTATTCTTTTTTGGTCGTCTTCATCTACTTTCAGACCCTCATCGATATCTTCCAGGCTGTACTCGGTACCTGAACTGGCCACAGACACTCTGTCCCCTGGAAAAACTACCTCAAACATTCAAAATTGTATTAAATTTTTATTAGAGCAACTCACCTGGTTGGCTATGATGGTTGCTCAGATGGTAGTAGTAGTCATCGTTATGTGCCACCCCCATTGTAACGCAAGCAGTTAACGGCCCTAAAGTTGAGGAGAGGAACTGACGACGAGATTCACTAGTATTTGAGGAGGAACTCATTTTGCTAGATACAACGCAGTGACCTAGGTCGAGAGGAATAGCTGAAGCCCTGGGAGGTTCTGAAGGATCATGGATGTGGGGTCCCCCTAAAAATTTAATAATTTTAATTATCTTACAAAATGACATCCTGTATAAAATAGAGACAGTAAAAAACCGATCGGATTGAAATTGAGTTGCCATGCCGGAGAAAAATTGTTTTGTCCGTGCAGATCCAATTGACAGGGATGAGGAGGGGGTGGCGTCGCCATTCCAAAAATAAAAACACGTCTCGACGGATTTGCCGCGGTCGGTTTTCGATTTCGTGTCGAAATCCTGCCGATCCAGAGAGATCTCGTATAAATTATCCTTAAAACAGACGAAGGAGAAAAAAACTCGCACAAGAGTAATGTGGGCAACACACAATGAGGGTGTTTTTTGAGGCCATCAACCGGTCGCCTACACAGAGCACTTTATGCGGTTTCGTTACAAAGATAAACGAGGGCGTTTGTATTGTTATCGTCGCAGTTTAAAAGAAAACAGATAACTTAGAAAACACTTGAATAAGTGGTAAACGTTCAATATTTCCAATTCTAAACTTCAAACTATTCTAAGTTGGAAATTGGAAATTTAAAAAGATTGAAGATAAATATAAGTTTCGTCAGCCTATTATCCACTGGATTTGACAAAAAATAGTGATGTGTTCTACTCAAATTTATTATCCTTTGAGAATTAACAAATCCTGGTTTTCTGGTAGCATATTTCCAAATCGATACAATCTTTCCTACATTACAGAAATGATCGTAAACTTTATCGCCTAGAAATTTCCACTGCGGCATATAAACAGGGACAGTAGTCGATGGAGGTAAATCATTTTTTACGGCCATTTTTTGCGATATTGCCGACTCGTAATTTTTCTCAATCCTTATAAAAACTGGGGGAGGTCTAAATTATTTGGACTAAGGTCGAGATCGCAATTTCTCCCTGGATTTATTGGGCCAAAAGAGTTCAGTGGTATTTTTAATAAAGTTTGCTTATTAAATTCCAGACAGACATAGAGAAAATCGTACGTATGCGAAATAGTGCAAACTTACCGATATCCGGTAGCGGTTTCATTTCCCTACGATAGTTGTTCTGGATATCCGGAATCGCGTCCGTTCTTTTCGGATCCACGCTGGAAATTATTTGTTCTCCAGTTGCTGATAATTTCCGAGCCTAGAAACAAAACAGATTTTCTACTATTCAATGTTTTGTTTTTAGTTGATGTATCATTAAGCTTGTTTATACAGTCATTTCGTAAAGTTCTAGATTTTATAGACATGTTAAATGAAATATATTTAGAATTATCCGAAGCATCCGCAAAAAGCAATAAGAAACAGGTGTTGCTTTAATAAAAAAAATATAACCTATTTTTGGGCCACTTGAGTTGCAAACAAAACTTAAATTTTTCAGTATACAATATCTCCTTCACCAACTGTCAAGAAAAAAAAGTACAATTCAAACTTTTTGCAGAACTATTACCTGTTGCTGCTGGTAGTTTTGGTTCAAGGACGTGGAACTGTTCGAAGAGGCGGTGCTCGAAGATGACGGCGAAAAACTCTTGTCCGGAGGTTTGTTGGCGTTCAACGTGTTCACGTCCGGTGAATTTCTGGACTCTTCACCTGGTGGACTGGAACGACTATCCTGGGGAACGTCTTCGGACAGCTCGTTTGGTTTCACTTGGGACTCTGATTCTACGAACGACAAAGGTTAGTGCAACACTGGATTTTGTTACACTGATGTCAAATTGTGAAAACCTTGTTGTAAATCGTGACCGTACTTCCTTTAAATCGAGGCCACAACTGAACATTTCTATATGAACTGACTGAAGAATGTGCGCTTTACGGTTCGTTGTTTAGCGCGTCATGCCCACACATGTACGTAAATTATGAATATAAAAAAAAATTTACTACTAGCGGAAATAATACGTGGGGCACACTGTATTGCCGGCTGAAATGACGTAAGTGTCTTCGCAATCTGGTATTAGTAAGGTGGCAGCAAATTTCAAGCGCACAAATGGCATTAAATAAAATCGTGCAAAACTATTAATAAATAAAACTTACCGGTGTTAACTGAACTATCGACGTCACAAGTGAGCTGTTTAATCCTCTCTACCAGGGAGTTGTCGCTTTTGTAGGGTTGTTTTTTGCTTTTCGGTTCGTATCGAATTAGTGACCTCCGTAACGTGTTTCGTTCGATCGCCCGTTTGATGTTATCGTCCCCATCGCCGGTCGTTTGAACAATCTGAGGTAGTTTCGAACGTTTGGCCTCCTCAAACGCCCTCAACGACTCGGCCGTCACCAGATACTATAAACAAAATCATTACTAGGTTTAAATGAAAGTGTTGTCACAGGTGTGCTTCCACTACAGAGGGCGTAAATGAACGAATTAACCTAAACATTTATCTCCGTAGACGAAATTGATTTCCCGATTAAACTAAAGTATCCAATCAAAAAATATTAGCGCTAGAAAATCGGTGTGATTTATGTATTGAAGTTTCCCCAGGCGAGCCAGACAGCTTTTGGAAAGTTCGCGACTGATGAGGGAATTATTTCAGCGCGAGCAAACAGCAGCTTTGAAATTAATCGATAATCGCAGAACAGGTAGTTTTAAAGGGCTGGGGGATTTCTTCTCGATATTTCACATACAGTACTGACATCAATTTAATAGGCAATATCAAACACCAAAAGCAGTTTTATTGTGTTATTTAGAGGTTTCTTACTGTCTGTTTCTATCTCTTTTAATGCGACAGGAAAACTCACCGATAAATCGACCGCAGTTCAAAATGACTGCAAGATTTATAATATTGGCAAAAGGGAAAACGCGACTACCCCATACAGTATTTGCCCGAGCCGTTTTTGATTAGGGGCTTTCGAATTGATTTCCCCCGGAAAAGTATATAGGTATATACGATCCCGAGGGAGAAGAAAACGGGAAGATTTTGAATATTATATCGGCCTACGAGTGGAAAAATTCCTTTTTGAATTTGAAACCGAATCGTCAGATTCAATATCAGTTTGTTTGATTGTTTGATGTGTCGATGTCAGAAATTAGAGAAGTATATTTGAAAAATATTACTAATTAAGACTCTTTTTGATGAATTATTAAAGTAAAACAATTTAGCAATATGGCAACCTGAACATACCACTGGCAATAATACACTTGAGTTTCATTCAGTCTATTAGTGAATTATTAGGGAAAAACAAAAAAAAAATGTTATAACAACCTGTTGGGGGTTTTCCTCTTCTGGAGGAGGTTGGGGAGGAGGCAAAGTCTTAGTGCAGGGGAACAATTGCCTCACGGCAGAATTGGGTTTGAGGCTGTTATTCGAGATCAGCACGTGGTTGCCAAGTTTAAAGGTCAACGTCACTTCGGGCGTTTCCGGAGAGCTGATGCCACTATACTTGTGATTGGTCAGCTGAGATTCAGCGATTCTCTCTTTGTCGAAGCCATGATTGGCCACCTCCTCATCGGGGGAACTTTCAGGGGCGCCATCACAACTGTCCCTTTTCCCTTTGTCCTCTGATTCGATGAATCGTACCGATCTTCTGTTGTTAGACTCCTCATCAGAGGTCACGGAATCGGATGACTGAAAGAGTTGGCAACCATGCACTACGAACCCTGTCAAATTGTTTAGTTGACACTTACGACAATGTTATTGTCACCAATCCTGGCTAAATTAGCTTCGGTGTTTGGTTGGTTTTGCTGTTTCCACAGTCTACCACCTTTCAGGATTCCACTGATTGGAGAGTTCTGATTGGTTGGTTGGTTTCTGTCAGGGTCTTCCAGTTCTTTGGTTTTTTGCTTGGGGTTTGCTCTGTTAGCTGTCAGAGGGTCCAAGACGAATATCTGACTGTTCGAGTTTTCTGAAAATTAATTTAATGATATCAATATACAACATGTTTTGATTCCAGTTTACTTTTCTGGTATAAACACAGTATAACGTTCTCCCGGCATTCAAGGCGAAAAATAGTTTAATATTCCCGTTAGCTGGATGAAAATTGCCACGGAGAAAAGGTTTTAATGTGATTATTTGGCCCGTAACCGTAACGTCGTTGTTGCTTTATTTTCGTCTTGAGACACCTCAAAAGTGCGGTTTGCTTATTTTTTTTCTTTTCATTCTACTGGAAAATATTTGCCTTTAAAGTTTTGTCATTTTCTCAATTTTCTAAATTAAAACAAAAAGTGTAATAACTGAAGGGTTTTTTTAATTGAAGTTGAAATTTCGTTATTTAACTGAAACTTGGAGAAACGTTTGATTAATACCTAAAAGTTAAAGCGGAAATAAAGCCCAAAATGCAATTATTTCCGAGCGGGGCCGCTATATACGCGGCTGGATGAAAATTATCTTTAAGTAGCTTAATAAAGGTTTAACACCCTACTCGGAGATTTCGATTTTAAGGCTATTTCCTTAAAGTTAATTAGCCCAATTCCAGTTGTGGCACAATACCTAGAATCGATAGTAATCACAGGAAACTTTGAGATTTACTCCTCGTCAAATTTACGACTAATCACCGGGTGTCGAACAAAAAGCGGCAGCGTTAAAAACCGGAAAATGACGGAATGCACTTCATTCGTTGCAAACATCTTCTAAATTTCCCCCGACGACGAACGTAAAATGAATGGTAACAAAGTGATTCGCGAAAGAACGCCGTTATTTCTCCACCGTTGAGGGTTTGAAAAGGAAGAAAGGATGTGGAAAAGTCGTTTTGTTGAAAACGAAACAGATGGAAAACGTTAAAAGTCATTTTTGTCGGAATTACTTAAAACTCAAGATTTGCACTTATTATTTACTAACCTAGAGTGAGAGTTACTAGTAAAGTACTTGAGGGGTTATTAAGTCAATTAAGGGTTTAAATTTTTAACTTGAATTGTGTCTTATTGACCTCACAATTCGATCGATAACCAGATGAAACAGACGGTAGACATTTAAAGAGAACCAACATCATTTATTAAACCTTTATTGCGGAAACGTGGCGTTTGATTACATTTGACAAATACACCCAACGTATTTCAATAAGACCAAGAATGGCTGTAGAATATGGAATCCATTAAATCCCTATTTAGTTTCGGTCTTCATCAGTATTGATCATCGTCCCTCCTCTCTGTCAAGTTTTTAAGTGCAGTTAACCGAGCATTTTCCGTCTTATGGTTAACACTTTTCGGGTCTTTGATTATGTAAGTTGCCTCGGTCCCTAAACTAATATTCCAACTTGCTCGGTTTAAACGTCAACAAGAGCTGACGCTATTTAATAAAATACCAGATATAAAGATCACTGGCTTTGCGTTTCAAAGTGACGAGGGGAATGAATTCTTTAACATTTTTATAGCAACTACCCAGGCTGTGAACTTCTTTGGAACTTTTCAATAAATAAACAACCAACCCTGAATTTCGTTTGAAAGGATATTTTTATCCAGCCTGAGGTTTGAACTGAAGGACGATTATTTTTACCTAAAACCAGCTTTTTGTTGCGTAGGCAACCAGCGTTACCTAGTTGAATTTACCGGGTCGCTAGTTCGAACATTCATAATTAAACTTGAATGTTTTGAATATTCATGGAAACCTGCAAACAAATGTGTAGCATATTTATTCATTATTTCCGTAAACGTGACAACGTGGATTGGACTTTATGAGTTTTAATTAATTTTATCACCCCAAAATGAATTCTAGTATTTACTCAGTCGGGTCGCAGACCTTTTGTTTTTGCTCAAGGGCCCGCGTTTTCCAGGAAACCAGATAACGGAAAGTATATAAAAAGAAATTCTTACCGGAGCTTGGGGGCGTAGTGGGCGTGGTCTGTTGACTTTGATCAGTCTTTTCTTTTTCTTCCTCGTCTCGTGTTTGCCCTTCCATCTCGCTATCTGACTGCGACCCCTCACCTGCAATTACATAACAGTAATGTTAAAAAAGTGGACTCAACAATGAATCAGGGGGCCAAGGGAGAAACTCAAAACTGCCGCTTTGTTCCAGATAGGAAATAGGGCTTTGCCAGTATACAAAACTCCCAGAAACTCGCAAAGTTGAGATTATTTTAGCGTATTCGCGTGTTAACGTTACCGCCAACCAACTTTCAGTTACAGAGAGAGAGATATACGTTTGTTTTAGGGCTTCGTTTGAATACTTTACTTTTAGCTGCATCTCGCTTCGTTTCATTTTATATACCCGGTATAACTCTTGAGTATGATTAAGTGGAGTAATTTTGCCACGTTTTACACTAGGAAGGATTTAGTTTAAGTTTGCTAAGCCAGAATATTCAAATAGTTTTCTCAAGTACAGTTACTCTCAAATCCATTAATTTTTTTGTTCATTGTGTATACAACAGACGCCGAAGAAACTGTCCCGTTATGTCACAAACACTGCCAACAAGCACGTGCCGATTACACTGGACAAATTTCACGAAACTCTAAACTAACTGGAACTGGAACGTATAAATTACCAAGAAAGTCCTATCCAGTCTAGTTGCGTCGTATCCAATTCGTTGACCAACATGGACGATAAAACGTAAACTGCTTTTACAACTAGACTGGCTATAACTCAAAGAGATAGTAACTGTGTGTGTAAAAAGTGACTTAATTCCAACAGGTAGGATGTCATATCCATGTACGTCAGATTTGATTTCATTAACTGATATGCAAAGTCAGCGTTGCCAACTCAAATCTTATTTGACAACTGGATCCAATAAAACAAAATCAAATTAACTATACAGTTTCGCATTCTCGTTACCCTCGTAATTTGATTTCATTATTTCGCACTGATGAATTAACAAGGTAAAATGGCAAAAAATAATTAAACGTCAGTAATTCCATCCCGCCCCTTGAAGCAAAAACCTTTCCAATTATTTTCAATTGGGCCAATTTCATCGGGTTGGAAAAAAATTCGTTTGGGATTTCGCAATAATGATAAATACCGCGGCTCGAGTCGGTTAAATCGGATTATTATTATATGTGGGAGAGAAAAAATAATAAAATTTTACCCGCATTCCTCCTTGAAAAGCGATAAATCGACCGGTGACGGACGTTTATGTTATTTCAACGCCAGCCCCGGTATATGTACGTAAAGAAAGTGGATTTGGCCCAAGTTTTTATTAGGAAAAATTCGAGCTCGGATCTGCCGGAACTGTCCGGGGGAAAAGAGGATTAGCTCGTGACGATAAGAGATTTCGAGATTTTTCTTTGTATTTTTTTGTTTAAACTAGAACATCCAGAAAATTCTTTTATTGTACTAACACAAGAGAAAATCGTAAGGCTACTTCTACGAAAGGATATGAATTTTTCCAAGGGGCCTTAATAATTCTATTGTCCGGTTTTGAAGTTAACAACGGCTATACAGGTGTGGTAAATCCAAAAGCGACCATAGGAAAACCGTGTAACGGACAGAGAAACGTAGGTAATTGCATGCGCGGGAGAAAAACAGAAAACGAAAAAAATATCAAGTAGGCCATATTTTTAGCACGCTGTTGCCCAAACGCCGTAAGTATTCAATACCCTCGACAAACTTACTTACGGCGTTTGGCAACAGCGCGCTAAGAATATGGCCTACTTGATATTTTTTTCGTTTTCTGTCTTTCTCCCGCGCATGCAATTACCTACGTTTCTCTGTCCGTTACACGGTTTTCCTATGGTCGCTTTTGGATTTACCACACCTGTGGATTGGATCGTTAAGATAGGTTAGGTTAGGTTAGACACAGAAAGCTGCATTTTTGGACCAATCACAAACTACACGTGCAGAGATTTCTCAGTGTTGCACTGAGCTATTTTTAACAAAGTGTGTCCAACTTCCTGATTTGATATATTTTTAGAAGACAATTTGATACGTGGTTACCTTCAAAGTTATTTACAAGCAAACGGTATAGATAGTAAAAGTATTTTACAACAGCGTCTAAAGTACTGGCGCCATCCAGGTGTTTTTAATACGGACGTCCAGAGAGGCATTTAAAGTTCCCGTTTTCAATTTTACTACAATCGTCTAGGTCGTTATGGCCCGGCTATAATGTATATTTACGACACATCGTCGCTTATCCCTTTTATCTGGAAAATATGTCGTATTTAGCGCAGTAAAATCTGTTTAATGGAGTATGTATTGGATAAATTTCCTTATTAGTTAGTATATTAATAAATAAAAAAAAAAGTGTATGGTTAGGGCAGAAAAGAGCAGTATTATGCCCCATTTTGTAGACAAAAATATAAGTGCTGCTTGAGACTATTATACTGAATAAAGAATGATACGAAGTACACGTAAGACATGGCAAGGGAATAAAATTATAAAATAAAACGATTTCATAACTTGCTTGTGTATGACGCTCCATTATTTATAAAGCTAGAATTTGCTGTTTCAATTTGTTGTGTGCGGTGTAGGACGAAAACCAATGTTTTGCAATATTTTTGTTTGTCATAATTTTTCTGAATATGACAAATATACTTTAAAAACAGTTTGATTTGATAAATAAGAAAATATAATCATAAAACCCTAAATTTGCCCATCAACACGTTGAAGAGCACTAAACTCAACACCGTCAGGATTGGGGAGATAAATGAGGACATCCAGACCGGAAGACATTTATAGCAGTTTTTTTCCGTGGGAATTGAGCAAACCCGGGTAGAAAGAGCTTTTTAGAAAATGTAGGACGCCAAAACCGGGAAGTAGGCATCAGCTGGCCTCAGTCCTGCGAATCGATTATACTTTTTTATTTGCTATTCTCTTGCTAAGTGGTGATTTTTCTAAAGGTGTATACAAAATTGTATTTCTCCCTGCCTAGTGTTGTAGAGGGGTTAGATGAAGTAATTAACGCTTTATAATCAGGTTAGGGTACATAAATTCCCACTTGGGGGGCGTCTATCCTATTAACAGTTAGGGAGTGCAAACGTGTTCCTCTGGCTGATTTCGCCGAGGTCGAAAGGTCATCCAGACCCTGGCTTTTCTATGAATAGCGCGAGAAAGAGAACCTATTAGTAAATTAAATGCGACCAGTGGAAATATCGGTCAAGAACAGCCAAGGGCGTCTGCGATAGTATAAATCCTGCAAATCATAATTTCAACCGACCAAAGTGCCTTGAAATGGCAAAAACGTTCGAGTAAACAATTCTGAGAAGCTTTTACCCCTTCATAATTGTTTTGAGCACATAAAAGGGAGCTTGGGGAGTTAATTGAGTATACAAAAAAATTTAGGCTTATCTGGTTTTCAATTTAATGTATTAATTTTTTTTCTACTTAACCAATTTACCCTCACATCTGACTGACTCAAAAATGCTTACCTTTTCCTTTAAGTAATACAATTTGAGGTTTATATTCAATTACAATTTCACTCTTGAATTGGGGCATTCTGTTTAATAAGCGCCACAAACAATATACAATCTGTCTTCTACGAGTGTGTTTACACTGAATGGCACGTTATAGTACCAACGCGTCTTATCAACGCTGATGTAAACTAAAAAAGCGTTATCTTTCTTATAAGTAAATTTTTAAGTATACACAAGTGGGTTTACACTTTGCATGGTTATCTACGGTTTTGTTGTGGATAAGTTACTAAATCAATTCACCGGTGATTGTATTGTTGACAATAGGTGAGTTTTTGTTGGCGACACTGATAAACGAGGCAAATTGCTTTGGCGAGTCAAAATAAATTACAAACTAATACGTTTTCATCGTGTTCGGTCGATTGTATAGAAAATGCGCTTTTTATGCCTCAATTTTCCATTTTCCTTGGTGACAAAGCGCGTCGTCCGGCTTGATTGATATGTTTACCGATAAAGGCCACTCGCGACTCTTCTTTTGTAAACTATTGACCAAACTTAGACGATATTATGGCACGCGTATGATCGATAGACGATGTCTTCATCGGTTTTGATCGACAAAAACTCTAAAATCGGTTAGTTACATTTTGATGACTGGTACTGAGCAATTTCTGCAATTCACCGACTGAAAAAACGGTTTGTAAACGCGCCACTTATTCCATTACTTCATCAAAAAGTTACGTTTAAGGTTGATTAAGGCGACGCAATTTGTAGTCTAATTAAAGTTTAAATATTAACGAAGCATCTTGAGAAACTCGAGAGCTTTTACGGTAAGAAAAAGTTCCTACAGTCTTCCTTCCAGAACGAGGTTAATTAATCATATTTAGTTTCCTAAGCCTGGTCCTGGCATTCCGTTTTACGGTAAGGGCCAAACCGAATCAACGTCCTGGAACTGTTTAATTTGTCAATTTCAGTTTGAGTTGTTTCCAATGCTTTGGAAAATTCAACGTAAATTGTCTTGTAAATGCCGGAAATTACTGTTAATTTTTGCAGCGTGAATAGTCATCTCAATGTCAGGAAAACAGTTATATAACCAATACTTTTAATCATTGATTCTTATTAAAATAGAATGCTTTTGGTTGCAGAGTGGCTTAAAAATCTCCAAATGGATTACATTTTTCCATTTTCTAATTAAAGCAACGCAATTGCAATGTTCTAAAAAAAACGAAACAAATAATACAAATCGAACACTGCGCACTCCACTAGAATCACTTAATTGGATTCGAGCCCCCGTAAATGAATTGCGAAAAGGTTTTCCACCCCCTCTCGCACCACCTCTAGCGCCTTTCCTAATTAAAATAAATCACAATGGCCGATTGAGTACAAATAGAATGAGTACTCTAAATTATTGTAATGGTTGCTGAGGCTCTGTATTGAAAAGCCCTACGCTATTTCTCCTCTCTGAGTTATTCCAGAAATTTGTAAGCTTTTTTGTTTTGCCGCAAAAAAGATTTGTCTCAGTTAATATGGCAACAAACCCCCCCAGTGGGACCACTTTTTTTACGTTAATCGGGTCGGTCCCATTAAACTGGACAGATTTAAGTCTCTGGATGCTGATTTACATTAAAGGCGAGGGCGGTTGCTTACAAAAATAAATAACTACCCACCGTATCCCTGGTGAATTTCAAATTAAAATTCCAACTAGTTTTATCTTTTTTTGCCTATAAACGCCCTAGATTTAACTTTCTAGCCACCCGAGTGTAGGATCAATCTATCATATAATTTAATTAGTAGAGCAACAAGGCACGCGCCAATAAAAACTCCTTTAAGCCAATAGCTAAACCAGAAAAAATCATCAATAGCAAATCCGGTACCTGATCGCAATCATTTAATTGAAATTATAAAATCACTTTAAGCTTCATTGGATTGCGATCTGTGCCGTACATCCTTTCCGTTTTACAATGCCCAATCGATCAGAAACACTCAGAGAATGTTAAAACCAGTTTGTTCTACCACTTAGTTAATAAATCCCAATCTAGAAAGAACACATTTGCCATCCCCAAAACCTCAAACAGGCTACACTAGGTAACATAAAGAAACTGTAAACAGTTCAATATAAGTGAAGGTTCGGTTAGCAAACACGAGGCTTCTCGCTCCTTTGTGAATTTGAGAATGTGAAATTGAATTTCGTGAAGAACGTTAAAATCCTCCTTATGTGGGTGAATTTTTCGAAGGGCACGTACACCATAAATGATCGTGCCGCTGTCCTGGGAAAAGTTTCTCAAAGAGATACTTCAAACTTTCATTTAGTCTTTTCATGTTTTGTCGTCGATAAAGTACCTGAGAGGATTCGCCGGTGCTTTATTCGTTGCGAAAAGACTAAATAAATGAGCCATATGTGTTTCGTTGTTAAATTTTGAGACATTTGTCTTAGTATCCAATCCAGTTTGTTCACAATATCTAGGATTTATAAGTCAAGTGTCATTTGTTGTTTAAAAGAAAACAATGATGTAATGTAACTGGAAAGGAAACACACTTTGGAAGACAACAATTGAAAGGGTCAAAAGGTACCACCTTCCTTCCTTATTTTAAAATCCTGAAAAATGGCTATTTAAGCCTCCCCCGGCACTTTTTCCGTCCATTAATCGTTCCTCCCTAAACGGACGGCAGTGTCTGACCTACCGATTGCCGGACGCGTACTCATTAATTCTTAATGTCCGGAGAGCGGAAGTTGTCGGGATTGCCAGGGGAGACCGTCGACTCATAATCCGATTATACCGCGTGTATTTCTGTTGTGCCACTTCGATAGTTTCGAAGTGTCGCTATTATCCTTCAAATTGCCCTTTAGAACTGAAAAAAACCCAGGCCAGACCAAATAGCAATAAATTTAATTTTTTTTCTGGATGCAATAACAAAACAATAAATTTTGAGCACAACAGAAAACATCTAACTTCTAACGAGCGCCCTATAAATAATGAGATAGCAAAAATGTCGTAAATCCAGCGCAGAACGTAAAAACATCAGGACGATCGGTCAAGAGATAACGGCGTAAATGCTTGTCGTTAAAAACGACACTCGTTTCCTGGTATCAGTTAACTCCAGTCCACTGCCACTACTTGCTCTATGGTGTACAGTTCAGTTGACAGCACAGAAGGTTTTGACAATTGTCAGTTGATGTAGTGCATTTGTGCGTTGCCATTTTGGTATTAATCTAGAATTAATGGAGGTTGGAGGACAGTGTTTTACTTCAGTCATCTTTATTAAATACCACTCAGACAAGTTGCCATTTTAAGACCTGGATATAATTTAATGTGACATATTTAGTACAAAGAAAAACACTAAATTACAATATCATATTCGAACCATTTGACTTCCGGTTGATTACCGTTTTATCACAAAAAAATCCGCCGACCATAAATCCCTTTTGCAGGTTCTCACACCAAGTTTTACGGTCTACTGTATGCCGCTATCCTATTCTAATGCGAATGTAACACTAATGGCGGATATTTCAAATTTAATTACCCACCGACAGTTAATCGTGTGAACGTACCGTAATAACTCCCTTTGGAACTGAAACCAATTTTTCTTTGCTCCCCAAACTGGGGATTAAAAACAATATGAAGGTTCTTGATTAAACCTGATTTTGGGGGGTTAACAAAGACAAAAAGGTGGACGCGGTGACTGAACAGGGCCAAGAAGGAAACAAAAGGTCCGTGTCGGTCCTAAGTTAGCCCAAAAAGGGTTGGAACAGGAAAAGGCAATTAAAACCGGGAAACTGAATTTATTTTTTTCCTTTCTGTTGTAAATTTAATGATTTATTGGCATTTCGAGCACAAACTCTCAAGTTTTCCTAACTAGTTGAAATTCATAAAAGCGCAGTCGGACATCCTTTTCAACAACTTTTAACTTAGCATTGTGTGGTGCAACGGACAAAGATTTATGCACGTGACCCTTGTAAATCACGTAACACAGCAACAACTGCAGGAACTATTCTTAAACGCTCTCCAACGTTGAATACGATTTTCGCACCACTATTTTATTCCTAATTACATTTTCGCGGCAATGGAAAACCTTTTCCCTCTGACTGGAATGAAAAATTGCCGTCTTGCTGCGGTATAATGGATTTTCAACAACGAACGAAGTTAGAATAGATGAAAAACAAATTTTATTGAACTTGTAAATGTCTGTTTAATGCTTACCTTTTATACCAATCTAGACTATAACAAAATCAAACAGATCAAAGTCTGGAGGATGTGCTGGTCCCAGCCCAATCCGGAGTGACACAATGAAAGCAATTAAGTCGTACCGCGGTCGATTTCACAAGAAAGTGGAGCCCCCATTTTCCACTCGAGTAATCGCGAAACAAATGCCAGGGCCGCGCCCTTATACAAGGATCAAATTAATCTTATCCTGTCTCAAGGGCCGATTAGAATACCTTACTTTATCGATATAGCGTTGGATACAATTACCGATTGTCTAGTCTCGTCTGGTTGGAGGGGTGATAAATCGTCCTTTAAGGATGTTTAAGCGAAAAAAACGCGATGAACGCTTTTGTACTTCAAGACGCGAATGCATTAATCATCCGATCGACTAATGCAACTGAAATTATTGAAGACAAGAATTCTAGAAAAATCTTTTTTTTCTCAGGATCAAACAAACATATTTTTGCGTGTGTTAAGTAAATTGTGGCGTCAGTCCCAAAATCCGTGCTGATACGGCTAAATAATCCGTTCATTTGGTTGCCCTCGTCAACAAGACTGGCTGGGATTAGTCCGCTTTTGCGAAAATCCACTCGGAAAGGCAAATTGCTTTTCCAAAATTGTGCAGTTTAGGGTAGATTGCGCGCGTGACAACTCAATTAAACTTGTTGTTTAAAATGCTGTTTTTGTATATCGATCGGCTGGGATCATTCCTACTTGCGCAAATTTAAATTATTGACAAAGCAACAGTGCTGAAATTAGGGTAAAATATAATAACATGTCCTATCTAGTCTCTATAGTACTTTTGGATTCAAAGGTTCGTTTGGTTGCTTGTCATTTTTACGTAATTGACGCTATTGACAGAAATTACTAGTCTGACAGATGCCAGATTCAAATATGTCGAAAGATTAATAGTTGTTTAACCGAGTGTAAATGAAACCGGGTTAATATCGTGTGTAAATATCGAAATGGTTTAAAATAAAATTGAGATTATTAATCGCTAATTAATATAAGAGTTGACACAGTTAGTTCTGTCGGAAATGGTGAACGTCAACTAAATAATGTGTATCTATTTCTCTCTATTTAATACAAATAAAGAAGGATAATCCTATAAGCGTATTTGGTTGGCTATGATAAAATCGTGCATTAATGGGACTTTGAACGATTTGGCATTCGTTATCGTCCATTAAAAAAGGCTGTAAATTAAATTTCGTGTTTTGCCTTTTTGAAAAAGTCCGGTGTATTTGGTTGGTGTAAGTGTAAGTTGGTCCTAGCTGGGCATTTAACTTTATGTCTTCTGGAATATGAGGTTAGTACTAGTTTAGGTAGGACTTATCTGAGGGTTCTTAGGCTAAAACTAGCATTAAAATGTCTTAAAAAAATACGTTAAAGATGGTCTAAATTAAAATTACCAGAAGCATCCTGTATAGGGGGTCGCGGTTTCGTAAATAGTGCAAACGGAAATTCGTATATAAATTACAAGAGAGGGTAATCGATATGTAACGAGTGTTATGTTTGGGTTTGTGGCGCTCAACTTAGACTTGACTTGATGGAATTTGTAACTTGACACTTTACTTGCAGGAAAGCTAAACAGCATGCAATAACTGCACTTTCTTTTCTGTGTTAAAGATTGGGTTACCTTAGTTTTACACTTTGGTTAACACTACATTTGGACACTTTTCACCGGAAAGTGTGATTTTCGCACAGTAGAAGCTTATTCCGTAAGGAACACCGCAATTAAACTAAAAAGAGCAGTGTTTACGTTCAGAATCTGAGTTAAGTCGAGAGCAGCCACCCGTAGCGAAAGTACCACCTAATCGTACGGTGAGAAAAACTGTTTAATTTTTATGTATTATGTCGTTCTCGTGAGAATTGAATTGAAGCTGGAATTCTTAATGTCTTATCATCCATCGTCTTTTTGTCGAAAACCTTCAGTTGGCGCCACTAACAATCCCCCAAACAACCATCTCTCAATTCGATTTATAAAAATCCATTCACATGTTGTGCAACAAAGAATAAAATGTATCACGTGCGATTGCCATTAAGCAACACTTTCACGTGTCCGTGTATCGCGCTGTTACGCTTTTGTATCTGGTCGCGTTATGACCCCATCAGCTTTAGGTACATGTCGCATTTTGATGCCGAATGTATTGTGGAATTTTTAATTTTCCCGTTATGGTTTATTGTTCACCTACATGCGTAGATTAACTGATTTGGTATGGCCACGTGACTTGTAAAGTCTCTAAAATGGGTGCAAATCCTTGACAATACAACGAATTGACCTTATATGTATCTAGAGCACTATTATGTAATTATAATAGTAGGTAATATATTTCTTTGGTCAGTTTAAGGTACTTTTATCCTCAAAATAACTTATACAACATTAACGTCCCACTTGTGATTATTGCTAAAATTAATAATTATACAATAATGGCAGGGAATACAAAAGAACGCATTCTTTGATTAGCTGCCATTTGTACTCGAATTCTCGGTGTTGCCGCGCAGCTCGAAACAATAATAGCCCCAGATAGATACATAAAAACAGTAGCGAAAGCAAACAATGGACTTTTGTGTATTGTTTAATATAAACAGTTAGGGTGCGGACGATTTTAAAACTAGAAGTCACTTTTAATTACTCCCTGTTCACCTTCAAGTGCAGGAATATTATAGTTGCAGTCCCCAAGCTCAATGCCGAAAATTCAGGGCTTGCGGACTGCAACATATCATATTTGGGGGGATGACTTTTGACAGTAACAGATCGTTGATGTTTCCTGGGGCTTGGCATCGTAAATGCATTTTCTCCGCATCTCAATTTATGCCCGTATATTCGTGGTGTGGTAAAGGTGCTATACGTCATCCGTAATTCCGTAATTTTATTATTATATACTATGTTAGGTTATTCTTTTCACATATTTTAGTTCATAAAGTTAGTAAATTAGTAATTTTTCTGAACTATTTTACTCATCATATTAATAATCATTCCCTAAAGGTTTCTTGAAACTTAAGGTAGCCATAATACTTGTTATTATTACTCCTTGAGGCTACCCTAAGTTTCAAGAAATTATTAATTGAAGCTTTCAACAAAAAGTTCCATAACGTGACAACATGTGTCCTATCTAGTAATTTTGTATTCAAAGGTTTGCTTGGTAATAATTTAGTAATTGACGCTATTGACAGAAATTAGTCGGCTGGCAGACGACAGATTCTAAATTCAATATGGCGACTGAGGAGTATTGTAAGTTTTTTCAGTCATTATTTACAGTTTTTTTTTGTTTTTTTAGTGTTTTGGCTTGTTTGAAGCAGCCCCGTGTATTTGGTCGAACTGGTGCTACCCGAGTTTTGGACTTCTTCACTTAATGAACAGATTATTGAGGTTAGTAATAGTTTATAGCAACAAAATTATAAAGGGGTACAGTGTAGCACAAGGGAGATATTCTACAAAAGAGTCTAAAATAAGACACCTTGTACTTATCTGCAAGTTAAATTAACTTGTATTTTGACTGGGGCAGCTTGTGTTTGCTTAAATTGCAAAAAGTCATTGCTTACAGTTTTTTTGTGTTTTTTAGTGGTTTGGCGTGTTTGAACAAGTGTCCTGTATTTGGTAAAGCTGATGTTAACCGGACCTTGGACTTCTTCACTTTAGGAACGGATTATTGAGGTATAGTACTAGTAAGTAATAAAATTATGAAAGAGCTAAGACCACAATCACACTAGTATACACACTTCTCTGGGAGAACTTGTATGCTGAACTGTAGCAGGTCTTGTTTGTGTAAAGAAATGTTTACATTCAAAATTCTGCAACAATACAGTTTCAGCTTGTATACGTGATGATTGCCTTTTAAAACACTGCAACATTATATTTATGATAAAACCGTGTTTACGTTGAGGTGAATATTTCGCGGTTGATGTTATGAGAAAAGTTCGGAAACTTTGCAGACGCCTCCACAATAAGTAAAATTATCCAGATTCAGCTTGATTGATGCACGTTCACTAGTTGCTATATAATCGACTATTTCAGTAAAAATCACCATGTAAAGAGGCATTAGATAACACACACGGACGTTTACTTTTACTGCGTAATAGCTTCCTAGTCAATAAACGGTTTCTCTTATTAAAATTCGGTCAAAATCCACAGATTTGCTCAGACTCACCTTAATTAATCTGCCCAGTCTAATATGATAATTCATAGTTTATGACACGAAAAAAAAGCAGAGTAGATTGATTACAGTGTATATAGAAAAAAACGTAGGTGGTGTACGACAAAGTCTGATTTATATGCATAATAATAAATGTTAAGATCCGTATCAGTGGGTTTTAAAAGTGAAAAAAAAAGTTTATTATCAAAGCGTGTGAAAATGTTAATATTTGCAACCAGGAGAAAAGCATACTCCAAATTCGTCACTGTTAATATTTTAGTAACTGTGCATGAGTTCTCCCAGACATTAATGATAAAACAACACCTTTAGTTTATCTGCGTTATAACATTGTTCATATTGAATTATTTCATTGTTGCGTGACTTCAATAACTCTACAATACCTAATAATAATGAGTAGTGATGCAGGAAATTACCTAATCTTAATGCATGCCCCCAGGCCTTTGTATGTTATATTATTCAATAACAACGCAGTTAATGAGAAAAAAAAAACTTACCTTCCTCGTCCACGTCATCTTCATGGGCTGCACTACACTCCCTGCACACCGGCCCCCTTTGTTGACCGCGTGACAGCAATTCCATGTCCTTGTAGCCCTCCGGAGGACTCAAAGTGACCGCGTCCACGAATTCCATGGGAGGCGCGAATTTTGGACTTTGAGGCGTCTGCTCGATGCCGCTGTCATACTGACAGTTGCAGTTCGGTTCGCAGCACGTGAGTCGCACCATTTCGTGCTGCTGACACGTGCAGATCCCATCATCCTCATCGTCGTCGAGGTCGCAGTCCTCACGGATGAGAATGATGTAGTCCGCGTCGAAAAATTCGTTTTTCGTCTCGTTGAACACGACCCGGTTTGATTTTTTGCTGTTACGACCGCGGCCCGGTTTTTTGAGGAGGGATTTGAGGTTGTCTCGGTCCGGGTTGTGTTTGTTCCGATCGCTCGATTCGTTCACCATGGCGGTACCGTCACCTCGTATTCGTCTGTGGACAAAATTTTGTTTTGTCACCAAAATTGCTTCTAAACTTTAGAAAACAAAAAACAAAAGTTTTGAAGTGCAGTTAGTCTTAACCACAAATACTTTTTGAAACACATTATTATTATTGACACTTGACACAAAATTTAGTTAATTGTTTGCAATTTCTCGTATCAAGTATCCACACCATTTCGAGAAACCAAACACTCAATATACCATTTGGCAAAACCATTTGTGTGGAATAGTAATTACACAAAATTACTGGTTAATTACAAGCCCAATGTTTTACAGCGGTGTTTTGTTTGTTTGTTAATGATTGAAAAAATCATGATAAATCAAGTGGCGTGGCACTAAGTTATTGAATGCAAATACCCTCGAGTACACTCACCTTATAACAATGAAATGGTCCTCGTCGCATTCGCAGGACTCTGAATCGGAAGAACTGTCTCGCACAAAGTCATCGTAGATTCCCAAGGGCTGATTTGCACTGAATGTTGAGAAGTCGGTGACGTCGAATTGGCAAAATTCATGAGAACCATCCGGTATAAGGTCCTCTGCGGTGTGGTTGTCTTTGTTTACCGCAACATTTTGATGCTGAAACTCTTCGTATTGGATGACTTTTACGCTTTCTTCGTTTGTGCTAGTGTTATCTGAGACAGAAAGATTGTATTCATGACTTTTGTTGATAGCTGGGGTTTGAGTTGAATCAACGATTCCAGCTTCCTTGAGTTTTTCCTCCAAACACTTTAACCTGGACTTTAAGTCTCCCGATCTACGATTGACAGTTTTGCTGCTGATGATGTTCGTGCCATCTGTTGAACAGTCAGATTTATAGTCCTGTTTGTCATTTTCTAGAGTTGACTGATCACTGGCAGGTGCTTCAACCACTTTTGTGGACTGTTTTGCATTCGCTTCACTGTCTGAAAAAACTAATTTGCCATTTTCAAAGCCCCAGGTTAGTACGTTGTGTTGTTGGTTGGGTTGTTCAATGTCAATAAGAAGGAGATTAGACGGATTTTGCGTCTCCTTCAAAGCAGCAGGACGCCCGGCGGT
Organism: Ips typographus; assembly: GCF_016097725.1. NCBI lineage: Eukaryota > Metazoa > Arthropoda > Insecta > Coleoptera > Curculionidae > Ips > Ips typographus. Next base: position 6,674,007 of record NC_138430.1, on the reverse strand, counting down.
AGCGTCGACGACGTCGGTTTCGGAACTGCAAACAGGCGCCTGCTCCCGACGCCCGCGCTCGCTCCCAATCGATTCCCGAGACGCGCACGATTTCTGCTCGATGCCAGGGACCGTTCCCGAAGAGTCTCCTGAAACATCCCCGATCTGCTGGATATCGTTATGGAGGCCAAGGTTATCAGATGATAACACTTTATTACACTTTCCACACTGGTTCACTTTAACTTCGGCGACAAGTGGCCCCTGTAGGTTGTCCACCTTGGGACTCAAACACTTCACTAGCTCATTTATGTTGCTGGCCAAATCCGGAGGGATCTTTTCACAGCTTTTCTGGATCGCCCTCAGAATGTTATTGAACATATCCTGGGTGTTGCAATCCTTGTTTGTGGTACATTCCAAACAATTGGACAATAGATCCAAAGAACGTTCACCTGGTGCACAGTTTGACACTGCGTTATTAACTTTTTCACCACTTGCTTCATCGTTCGTGCACTCTAAACAGTTAGACAACATCTCTAATGGCGCACACTTGGACACTACATTATTGACTTCTTCATCATTATTTAACACCGGTTCCCATTCAATCAAGTCTTTCTCATCGTTGTCGCAACAGTTCTTTTGTTGGTCCTTGGGCAACTCATTGTTTTGGGCCGGTGCCAATTCGCACGAATTTTCCTCGGTAGTTTTGGCACTGTCGTCATCTTCCGATTCTTTGAAGTTGCGGAAGCAGTCTTGACAGAAAGACGGTGAGTTCGATGAGGTGTCGCAGACGCATTTCACGCTTAAAAATTGTTCAGCGTCTAGGGTTAGCATCTCGATGAAGTCCACGTTGTTGTTGTTTAAAGGGTCTTTGAGGTGAGGGTAGTCATTTGAAGGCATTTTGATATCTGAAAGTGTCAAAGAATTTTTTTAGTTAATCGTCATAATTTTTCAATAAAATAGGATGGTATAATAATAGAAACATACCTTCCATGGTATCGATCAGGCTGACGGTTTTTAAATGTCTAGGTTCGCTGGACCGCGAAACGGCAACATCCGATCCTCCGTTGTTTTCACTATCGGCAACTTTCACCGATTTATCAGATGCACCTAACGCAATCTGGCCATCGTTATCTGGTCGGCTTTCTTCTTTAATTATAATAATATTGTCCAATCGATTCACTGTTCGGTCCCCATCGTGTCTGACAAGATCACCAATGTTACTACTCGTGCTGTTTCTCTACAAAAAATCATTTCTATTACTATAGTTGAAGAAGGGCGGTAAAACCGTCAAAAAATACTTAAAAGTGTAAAAAACACTCAGAATTTAATGTGGGTCGTAATCGTAAAAGTCCCAGCCAAGATGTCGCAATATTTGGTGTCGAAAGATTAGATTACTGCACAGCTGGTGTGTAAAAATGCATTAACATGAATGAATTACCAAAATCCAGTGTTAGTGATTGGTTAATACTTACGCCAATAATTTAATTAAATCAAATGGCGGCAAGATGGTAATCTTATCAACCGCAACCATTTACAAATAGTTAAGTGGGAACCGAAGAAAATCGCAAAACCCCAAAACACTGACCGCAACAGAATGAAAAGAAATTTGTCCAGATAAGTGAAATTCAATTTTTTTTGCAAATAAAATTAAGTGACAAACAATGCATTTTATGTTAAAAGGAGAGAACAATAATTATGTTTCTGATTATGTTGTTCCTCTAGAGATTTAATGAAAGTGAATTTGTTATATTATTCTCTTTGTTATGTCAATTCTGTTCTTTTCATTTCATTCCACTTGGACTTGGGCCAAAAATTAGCTCTAGGGTCAGTTTATTATTATGCAAGGTGTATTAGTAAGGGAAAAATCAATGGATTTGATTGGTTGTTTTAGGGTAAGAAACAGGACAATTTCTAATAAGAGCTTCCTTTTAGAGTTCAGAGGATTTAGTATTTTTCTGCTTTCACTGTTCAAAGTGGTAACAACAAAATTGGATTACATTTTTCTCTGCATTCTATGACGTTTTTGTAAACTAGTTTGAAATGTTGCAACTATAAAAAGCCACAAACCACATTGTAGCTTGCAAGCTATTTTACCTCTAGTTACCTGATGAGACAAAGGTACTCCGTTATGTTACATAGAAATCACACCTGCACACTCGAAAAGCACTAACTAGACACCCAAAAATGGCATTTTCAAGTTTACCAACAAATCGCCCACATGAACCCAGAATTTAAATGTCCAATACAAAACACGAACCGGATTTTATAACACGGCGTGGTACACCTCTCTGTGGTACGGCCGAACGCAAACTGAACTAGAGTCGATGGTGGTACCGTGACGTTTTGCTCTTTTGGTTTGCAGTAGTTGAAACAAGAAGCCAGAAGAAATATGATAGACTAATGTGTAAAATCAGTAACGGATCCCGACGATTTCTGTGTGTTTTTAACTGTGGTACCATTTAATTGCCGGAGGTACCCAAACAAGAATAATGATTATAATCATGCCGAATTTGAAGTAAGAGTGTCCTTGTCCTTGGACATTCTAACGGAAATTGTCTATCAACAATCAAGTGTTAATTTTTTCTGTATTAGAAGGAAATGTTGTTTGAATTGAGAACAATTAGCGATGACTAGTGAATTTATTGTTTTGACCTGGAAAACCTGTTTTGCTTTCTTTGCAGAGATTATGAAATTTGTATGCCTAAAGGCTGCTTTTTATTACTGCAAACAACCTCAAAAGGCATTTTGATCATTCATGACACTGTCTCTCAATAAATACGGTCCTGTCCGATAATATTAATATCCAAAGAACAGCAGAATTTACATTTTCGTTTATACTCTCGTTGAACTCCCACGGCCGCGGCCGTCCTTGTCGAACGTGGTTTCCGTTCTATGGAAGTCCTTTCGCCACGGTTCGATGGGTGCTCGACCCTTATTTCCGCTCATAAAGAAGAAGAACCCGCCAAAACTTACAAACGGTTCGAAAATTCCTAAACATCATGGGTCAATGGCGCCACGGCGCCCGTCTCAGCACTTCGTTTTTGTTCTATAGATTGAGGTAGGGAATGATTGAAAATTCTTGTTCTGAGAAGGTCCAAAAATATTTTGCTTAATTTGCTGTCATCGATTGATATCCTTTGGGACACCCTGTATGTATCCAATAAAAACTGTTACACACTTACCTGAGTTGTTTTAGGTTTTCCGTCCTCTTTATTACGCTTCAAGGATACGGGAATTCGAGACGCCTTTCTCCTAATCCGAGCACTCCCCGATTCTCCTTTAGGGTTAGTTATTCCATCAAAAATTCCGCTCGATTTTTTCAAATCTAATTTAGTCTGCCGTATGCCTAGGGGCTCGTTTTCCATTTCCCGCATTAAGATAATTTCTTTGTCGGTTCGGGATTACAGAAAAGACACTTCAAGCTTTCAATTAGCAAGGAAATATGTAGTACTGTTTAAAAATGTTCTTTGTAAGATTTACGTTTTTAGCTAGACTAGGGAAAATCTGAACGCCAGAGAACCAAGTTTCGGTGAAAAGTCCATCATCAGAGCTCACATAAACACGTGCAAACTTTCATACAACAACACTCGTGTGCAGTTAAAGGGCGATCCTAAATCAAGTTTTTATTCTCTAACTATGCCTATACGAAGAGAGTCCGTTCACCTGTTTCTTTGAAGTCAGGTGGAATGAACGCGCACACAGGTGCAATAACGAAAACACTCGCCTTCCGAACTTGAGGCACTAACAGACCCAACTGGCACTTTTTTAATGATTCCTTTATTTGCTACACTACTTCCTCTTTGTATATTTCCCCTTTGTTTCGTGTGTAAGTGTGGTTATAGTTGAGGGGCTACCCGCGACATCCGATAAGAATATCAGGACCGGTTTAGACGGTGTGGTATTGAAGTGAAGATTCTAGTGAAGACCCGGTGTACTATACACAGCCAGCGTATCTACATAAAAAAAATGAAAAAACAACGATCAATAAAACGCTAAGCAGAAGGCTAACCAAATCCTTCGCTCCGTAACGAAAATATGTAAAGTGGCTTTGAATAAGCTCAAAAGCTTATACATTTGAATGGGTTCCTCTATATGACAACTGATGATACACATACATGCAGATGACGTGGTACAGTTAGGTAAATACCTATAGGTACTACTTTGTGTACTTAGATAATTAGACGACCGAAATAGTCTCGTTAGCTGCAGCATGCCAGGTGACTGCATTTTTTTTCTTGTCTGCATTCCTTTTAAAAACTATATGAAGACTGTGACAGTCGCGATAAACCTTCCTACTCTGCAGATACTTAAAACTTCAATACAATTATCACTACAATCTCTTATTTTTACGATTCTATGGAACTCTTGATTGCATTCGACTGTGATATAATTATTATATTAATTAGTTAGTAAAAATAATGATTGCTCCAGTTTTATACTTGACATGTATCGGTTAGTGAACACATTGTCTCAGTAAGGCAACCAAGTGGGTTGAGAGTATATCATCGAGCATATGACACACCGTCTTCAACCAAGTGTTTTTTGCCGTTGATCAAATATACCTCTAATTGGCGATAGTTTACTGACAATTATCCATACCAGTGCTAATTGAATTTTTTTAAGTAAAACTGCGCTACGCTTTGCAGATTTTAATTAAAGGAAACAACTTTACACTGAGTATTAGATGTGTAACTGTAATCCAGTTACAATAAAAAAAAGTATAACATTTTTCGACTCGGCAAATTGTCTTTTGGTCCATTGGACCTGAAAAACCCCTTTCAATTTTCAGACTGGAGCAAAAGGAAAAAATCTATAATGGTCTGCCCACATCTGGACTTGAAACCGTAATTTCTTAGCGCATTTTAATCGCCAAACTAAGTTTTATTTTAGAAAAAAACTAAGCTTATTATGACATAAAATTGTACTTTATTTTTTGAAAATTAGATACAAACCCTTAACTAGAATCTTATATTGAAAATTATTACTAGTCTCTGGTCTCTCCCTCTTCGTCTTCTTCTTCCACACCCCTTATAAATAACACATTATTACACCTAATGAGGACTTCTCCCAAATTGCCTGCAAAGAAACCAGAATCAGTAAATATTCAGTTTTAGAATAATACAGTTTTAAAGAAAACTTTATTTTAATAATTTTCTTGGAAATGATTGTTAAATTAGTTTGCTACTAAATACATTTTCTGAAAGTAGGAATAACCAAACATAGAACTCCCTCACTTTTTACAGATTGAAAAATTAAAACCCAAAAAAAAAGACAATATTGAAGGTCATTCCCATGCTTTAGAATTCAACATTTTCACTGTGTCCCTACTTATTAATTATTTCAAGTTATTAAACAGTGTTTGCTTTAAACAAGCCCTACCATGACTGACATATAATGAATGGTGACTCCTAATTCTGGCTACTCTTTATTGTTGAGTAGGACCAATGCTAGTAATAACCCCAAAATATAGGTACATCTCCATGCAAATATTAATAATTACCTGTTTTATCTCCCTCGATAAATTCTTCGCAATTGGCCAGCTGCAAGTTCATGTAGCCGTCTACGGATACCAAATAGCCTTTGTATTCATGGCCCCACTTTAGCTTCACCATAACAGCTTTGCCGGTAAGACTGTTGAGGAAAGGTTTGGGGTTAATAGGCATTGCCGCCGACATTGTGAGGAGTTTAAAGAATGTATTTTATAACTGAAAAATAGTTTTAAGCCCGCTAACCAGCAGAGACTTGCCCAAAAAACTAAAGGAAACCCGCGCTAGAAGCTACAAACAGCAAATAATGCCAACAAATTGAGGTTAGGGAGTATTATTGTTTGGGGGTCTTCTTTTATTTTTAATGTGACAGTGAAATGACAACAGACGGTAGTCTTTGTCTGTTATATTGATTTTTATTGCTATCTTTGTCCGATTTGGTACAGTCGACACGTCACAGGCACAATCGAAAAGTTGGGTTAGAAAATCAAACCTGACAGCTAATTGTGATGTGTTTATAAATTCGTGTACTGTTTAATTATTAAAGGAAAACTCTTAACTAAACCCATTTTACTTTTCTATTGTTAATCCACCATGGTAAGGTACCTTTTGGTTAACACTATTATTTGAAAACTAAAGCACTTTTAGCATATTTACATTTTTTATTTATACATTTGATGCACCGTTTTCAGCCTCTCAGATTAGACATAAAACGGAAATTGACCGCCCGATCAGACAGGGTGAAGAGCGTAGACCTGCACCCCACCGAGCAATGGATGCTGTGCTCTCTGTACAGCGGCGTAGTCAACGTATTCAACCTGGATAATCAGCAATTGCTGAAAACATTTGAGGTATGTGACTTGCCAGTGCGGGCAGCTAAGTTTGTCCCCAGGAAGAACTGGATTGTGACTGGCTCAGATGATATGCAACTCCGGGTTTTTAATTACAACACCTTGGAGAGGGTGCACAAGTTTGAAGCACACTCTGATTATGTCAGATGTATTGTTGTACATCCTACTCAACCCTTCATTTTGACTACCAGTGGTTTGTTGTTATAACTTTTTGTTTAGTTAAACTGGTAGTAAAACTGCGTTTTTAGATGATATGTTTATTAAGTTGTGGAATTGGGATAAAGCCTGGGCTTGCCAGCAAGTGTTTGAAGGGCATTCACACTACATAATGCAGATTGCTATTAACCCTAAAGATAACAACACTTTTGCAAGTGCATCTTTGGATAGAACTTTGAAAGTCTGGCAATTAGGTAACATGAATTCATATTGCATCAGTTTTGTAGTAAAAACTAAATGCTGGGTATTTAAAGGGTCTCCAACAGCCAATTTTACTTTGGAGGGACATGAGAAGGGAGTTAATTGTGTAGACTATTACCATGGTGGTGATAAGCCTTATCTTATTTCTGGGGCTGATGATCGTCTGGTTAAAATTTGGGATTATCAGAATAAAACCTGTGTCCAGACTTTGGAAGGACATGGGGACAATGTGTCTGCTGTTTGTTTTCATCCTGAGTTGCCAGTAGTATTAACAGGTAATTTTTTGTTTGCATTAAAAAAGTTTCTTTTTTAAATTTTGACAGTCCATGTTTTGCTATTTTGTTAATTTAAGTCTATAAAGCAACTAAGCATTTAATGACAGTTTTTCCTAAAACAAAACTATTATTGATAAAAGGTGAAGCTTTTAAGATAATGGGATGTATTTTGTTAGACACTCTAAGTATACTTACCCTTCTTTTTCCCTGAGGATTAAACTTATTCTTGATATTTTATTTTATGGTCATACAGGTAGTGAGGATGGCACTGTTAGAGTATGGCATGCCAACACTCACAGGTTGGAGAGCAGCTTAAACTATGGTTTTGAAAGAGTTTGGGCCATTACTTGTTTAAAAGGCTCTAATAATGTAGCCATTGGTTATGATGAAGGTATTATCTAATACTGTTATACTTACAGAAAGGCTAAATTTTTTTTAAAACTCTTAGGTAGTATAATGGTGAAAATAGGTAGAGAAGAACCGGCTGTTAGCATGGATGTAAATGGGGGTAAAATCATATGGGCGCGGCATTGTGAACTGCAGCAAGCCAATCTGAAGGCTTTGCCTGAAGGGGGGGAAATTCGGGACGGTGAAAGGCTTCCAGTGGCTGTGAAAGACATGGGGGCTTGTGAAATATATCCCCAGTCTATTCAACATAACCCCAATGGAAGATTCGTTGTGGTTTGCGGGGATGGGGAATATATCATTTACACAGCAATGGCGTTAAGAAATAAAGCTTTTGGAAGCGCTCAAGAATTTGTTTGGGCTCAGGACTCTAGTGAATACGCCATCAGAGAATCAGGTTAACAATAATTATTATCTAGTTAATGTGAAATTAATTTTAACATTTACAGGATCGACCGTTCGTATTTATAAAAATTTCAAGGAAAAAAAGCAATTTAAGCCAGAATCTTCAGCAGATGGAATTTTCGGGGGTCACATGTTAGGAGTCAAATCTGTAGCAGGACTCAGTTTTTACGATTGGGACTCTCTGGAGTTAGTTCGCAGGATCGAAATTCAGCCAAAGGCGGTTTACTGGTCTGACAGGTAAATTGTCTTGATTTGTATATCAAGACGTAAATTTCTAAGTAAAATTGCTTTGTAGCGGCAATTTGGTGTGCATTGCCACTGAAGACAGCTACTATATCTTGTCTTTTGATGCTGAACAAGTCCAAAAAGCTCGAGAGAACAATGAAGTAGCTGATGATGGTGTTGAAGCTGCATTTGATGTTTTAGGAGAGGTAATTTATAAAATAGCCATGTTTTAAAAGTAATCCTTTATTTGATTCTAGGTGAATGAGAGTGTGCGCACAGGTTTATGGGTAGGTGACTGCTTCATCTACACCAACGCTGTGAATCGAATAAACTACTTTGTGGGCGGCGAACTTGTGACCATAGCTCACTTGGACCGTCCTTTGTATGTCCTCGGTTATGTTCCCAAAGACGACAGGCTGTACTTGGCAGATAAAGAGTTGGGTGTCGTCAGTTATCAGTTACTTCTTTCAGTGAGTATCAATTTGTTTCGTCTGTTCAATTTGAATTTCAGTTTAACTAAAAAGTGAACCATTGGTAGGTTTTGGAATACCAAACGGCGGTGATGCGTAAAGATTTTGCAACGGCGGATCGTGTGCTTCCGTCAATTCCAAAAGAACACCGTACTCGAGTTGCGCACTTCTTGGAAAAACAGGGATTCAAACAGCAAGCGTTGGCAGTTTCCAGCGATCCAGAACATCGCTTTGAGTTGGCCGTGGCGCTCGAAGATTTGACTACCGCTCGAGCTTTGGCTGTTGAAGCCAACAATCCCCAAAAGTGGAGCCAATTGGGCGAATTGGCTGCCAGTACCAACAATCTTCAGTTGGGTGAGTAGTTAATTTGGTGAATTGAGAAAACACATATTTTACTTAATCACGCGCAAAATTATTTCAGCCAAGGAGTGTATGCAAAAAGCCCAAGATTACGGTGGGCTTTTGCTACTAGCCACCAGCTCAGGTGACCAAAACTTAGTGCAATACTTGGCAGAGACTACTCAAAAAGAAGAAAAGTTTAATTTGTCGTTTTTGTCATATTTGTTGGTGGGTGACTTAGGCAAATGCTTGGACATACTGATTGAGACCGATCGATTGCCGGAAGCTGCCTTCTTTGCCAGGTAAATTTAGCTGAATTTACAGATTGGCGCAACGCAACATAACACAACACTAATCTGATGTCAAACCACGAATGAACGTATTTGACGTTTATTTTGAATAAATAGACAGAGGATTGGTGTAGTATTACAACGTATTATGTTGCGGGGCGTTAGGCTATAAATCCCGCTTTACACCCTACCCAGTTGTTTCTCCATTTAATTTAATTCAATTAAACAGGTCTTATTTGCCGGACAAAATTTCGGAGGTAGTGGAACTGTGGAAAGAGAGATTAGCTCAAACTAACGAGAAGGCCGCCCAAAGTTTGGCCGATCCCAAACAATACGAGAATTTATTTCCTGGTAAATTCTGGCGGGTTCATTCTGACGCTTTATGGGTGAATATAACGTCACTCTAACGCAATGTGACAGTTGGTTTAGTCAATTGCATCGCCGTGACGTCACATTTACTCATAAAGCTCCGACCGGTTCGCAAAAACCACAAATAACGTAGTTTACTACATTTTTATCGTATTTATGTCTTTGTGTCTGTAGGTTTAGCTGAGGCTATTGCCGCTCAGAAGGTATTTGAAGCTAAGAACGCAATAGTTCGTGCCTCTGAAGCCATATCGATTACACCAAACCATGAAAGGAATGTCATAGTTGAATGTCAGAGTGCTGTTTCCAGCAGCGCTCCGGCCAAATCTAGTGAAATTGGCCAAAGCAGGTAATATAGGTGTCATATTACGCCGGTTTCGAAGGGAAAGGTGACTGCAAAATTAGTGTATTTGTATCCTGCTTTACTGATGCTGGATTGAACCAATGATATTTTTTAAGCTTAAGTGTGCTTAAAAATACGTTGATGCAATCGGTCATAAATGTCACTGAAATATACTAATTTTTCACTTCCCAGGCTAACCAGGTTCAATGTTGTCATATCGTCGATACAATGCCACAACCACAAATGTGCTATGTTAAACAATTGCGTATTTGTGGTTTTGGCATCCTAACGACATATGTAAATTACATATATTAAATGTTTTGTGCGTAGGTCTGCGCCCCCTGCAGGCAGCGATGACGACGACGACATCGATCTAGACTTAGATGGAGTCAACCTGGACGAGAACATCGACACCACGGTTGGTTGAAAAATACACAAAGGCACTTCTGAAATGTCTTTTAACGCTTCGGAACTTTTCAAGAACCTCACATGGTTCAAAAACTTTAAGCATTTAAGGACGTTCCAAAAGAAGTGTTTTGATTTGACTAATTTACTAAAAAGAAATATTAATTTCAGGATATCAACCTCGACGATGACCTATTAAGCGACTAAAGCTGCTAAGAAAATGATTACTTGTGTTTTACTAGTATTGTTCGTATTAACATATTCATTCCTATTTAATAAGGATAATATTTCTAGTAGCTTTATTTTGTTACTTGTTTACTTACAAATGCCGATATTCATATAGCGGAAAACTTGTAAATAAATCTTTATTATTTGTAAGTGTATTCGATTAATTTTCACTTTATTTTTCCTACCTTACGGTCTTTGAGACGATGAGTATTTTTCGTCATTGCCGCGTTTCGGCATCGACCTGAACATTAAACAAACAATAAACTTAACATTCCGAAATATAGAATTCATTTTGTAAACAATAACAGTGTAAAATCGTAAATAAATTGCATTGATAAGATATTTACAACAATCACAAAAATAAGTAAATTTGAGTGGTAATCGAAACAAAAAATGAATTTCAATCTCGTGCTTGATGTGCTACAAAATTTACATCCATGAATCAAACTAACCATCTGATTATTACGCTAATATAGGTGTAGTTCATAGCTCCGGTTTTACTTACAATCACTGTTTAGGTCTAATTGAGAATATAGACATAAATAACATGGAAATTTCTTATCCAATTTAAATGAAAACAATAGTATAATAAAACCGGCTCTTAGTGAACTAAACACGCCACTGAAAAACTATCTACAAATAAAGTTGGAAGCCCGCATTGTGTATCTTTCAACTATGTATATATGTAGGATGGCGCAGACAAACTATACTAAAGAATGAGTGTCAAATTTTACCGCAAAAGTCCTCAAGATGTCCTTGATGTTATCATAAGTTGCATAACTTATACCCACGGCGATTGGCCCTTTGATCCAGTTCATTGACAGCCCTTTGTAGAAACCTTTTCGGATACCCTCGGTGCTGAAAACGAAAAAGAAAACTGTTACATTGTTTTACTACGTCATACTAAAAAATATTTACCGATAAACGTAAAGAATAGTTTGACGCATAGTGGGGTACTTTCCGGTAGTGTCCGTTTGCATTCGTCTTCTTACTATGTCCAAAGGATAACTCGTGCTCTGACTAAGCACCCCGGCGATGGCTCCAAAAACTAACGAAGCCGCGGGGGGAATCACATAAGCACTATCTACATGTTCTACAACCAGGAGAGTCAAATTATATTCCTAAAAGTTGATCAAAACAACTTGACTACTTACCTCTGTACAGTCTTTTAAGCTTATCGTAAGTAAAAAAAGACATTCCCGCATAGGGAATTACGCCGGCCATCGTCGGTACGAACCCCTTCCAGAAGGCTCCTAGCCCTTCAACCAGGTATATTTTTTGAAAAACCTTTCAAATATGTTTCAAAGTTATTTTACAATAAAACAGGATAAATACATCAACATACGTGTCTGAGTGTCGCGTATTCTAATTTATGTGTCACAGCCATTCGGGCTCGAGCAAAGTCGAAGGGGTACGTTAAAGCTTGAGAAGTTAAACCGGCCAGAGACCCTGCTAGAAACAGTCTCTTGTTTGATCTAGTGGCATAACAAAATGGTAAGTAGTAGAAAAAGTAATCAAGAAAGAGTTTATTACCCATTGTTTTGGTCAACTTTTAACACTCTCTTCCACTGTTCGTGCGCCGTAAATTGGATAGCCGAATACGGAATTATTCGGGCCATGGTGGCACTGTTTCCTCGCCATAATGCGAAAAAACCTTGCTTTTTCCATGTTTCCACAAGGAATTTTAACGCTTTCCGCGTCGAGTACGGCTTCTGACTAAATAAAGGTTTAGTTAAGTGGGAAACAGTTAAGTGGCCAGGTTTTTCAATTACCTGATTTGAAAGTTGATTTTGGTCCTATCAAGAGGCGCAATGGTGGTTTTGGCCAAACCTCCTGCTAGGGCACCGGCCGCCAAACTAGTAATGACAATTTGGGTGTTGGATAGATGACGCACTTTTGGGTCCACATCGCTCTTGCCCATAATGTTCGTTTACATGGTTAGTTAAGTTGTATGCATACCTAAGCAAGACAACAATGTATTCAAAGTTTAAACTTAGACAAAAAAGATAAACGTATTGACGACTGTGACACTCACAATACACGCGCTTACAGGACTAAACTATTCATTAATAGATTTTGGAACTGTTTTCATTGGATTCTCCATAAAAATGATTGTGAAATACAGTCGGCATTTTGCCAAATAGCATTTCTTATGGGCGCCTAACTATGAGGCTTGATGAAAAACATTTGACCTCCTACTTCATGGATGAAAAAATATTTTATATGTTAAAACAACTCACCTGGATTGGCGATGTGCTACTACTAAATACATGAAACTAGATTACTATTGCAGTTCTTGTAGATATAATAGTCAAAGTTCAAAGTATTAATCTGTATTTTTCTGATTCTGTTTACTTGTTTGAATATAATAATTATCGTGAATCGCCAAAGCTGCAGTCCAAATTTTCAATTTTTTGCGTAATTGGCAATGATATATTAGTAGAACTGACCTCAGATAATGTGTGAGCTTTTCGGCAAAGTTTCAGGAACCAAAGTTCACCAACATGACTAGATACCGACAATTATCATCAATACATAAAGATTAAACACTAAAAACACAACTGGTGGCCTTGACGCTTTTACAAGAATACCACCTTATATTTGTAAATTTATAAAGAAATTTGTGCACTTACTGCTTTGCTTTGATAACCACAAAATCAATAACAAGACAAAGAGATCAAAAAAAAAATTAAACCTTCAGAACTTCTGGATTGAATAATACACACCAACTAGATTAGGGGAATTAATAACATGACCCTAAATAAACATTAGTCCAAGAGCATCCCTTCATTTAAAAGTGAAATTTAATTGATTTAAGCAAACCATTCAGAACTTAATACATATTATTTGTTTTTTATGTTCTTCTAAGTTGAAGTGGGTAATTAAACAAAGATGTGGATATCTGTGGTACAGGCAAAAACTGGGTATACTCGCGGACTATACGACCACCTCCCCACCATACATTTCAGGAGAATGGTGTCCCCCCACCCTGGTACAGGTAGTAACAACCTGTTTTGGTGTTCCGTCAAGTAAATACACACAATATCGCGGATAAACTTATCTGCTGAAATAAAAGCAGTGGGGATTATTTAATTAACCTAATCCCCTGTATTATCAATCGACCTGTCTCCAACAGTTGGAAAAACAATGGTAGGTCCTAATATAAAGTATTTCAAAGTATTTTTTTTTAATGTGTGTTATTACAGGCCCGGTACTTCAAAGAGCAAGACATTGATGGTAGGTAACCCAGTTTTCAATATGGCCATTACCAAATTAGCAAACGAATTCATTAAGAGGTGTAGGAAAGATAAGATTACACTCATTCTAACATTTTTGTTTCACAATTGCTAGCAAGTTAAAATAGAAAATTTATAATGTTGTCTTTTGTCAGAATTCAGAGAATGTTTCTATCTATTTGCCCGATCTGGACACATCAAATCTCTGGATGAACTGACTGTGATTATGCGTAGTCTTGGTTTAAGCCCAACCATATCAGAACTGGCTGGATATTTCAAACAAAAGGTATCTGACACAGTCACTCAAACCAGCAACCATCACTAATAAAAGGAGATTGTTTCAGGGAGGTAAAATGACTTTTGCTGACTTTCTTGAAGTTATGCATGTGCACTCTAGAGTGGAAAACCTACCGAAAGAAATTGTAGATGCTTTTAAAGCTGCTGATCCTCAAGGCCGTGGCACTATACAGGCCAAACATTTAAGACATCTGCTGCAAAATTGGGGTGAAAGACTGTCCTCCAAGGAAGTTGATAGAATTTTTAGAGAGGCCAATGTCAACAATAGCAGTATTGTAAAGTACGAAGATTTCGTTAAGATTGCTTGCGCTCCAATACCGGACTACTACTAAATTTTATTACATAAAAATTTGCACTTACCTTGAAAAATATTTGGGGGTTTAGGTTGTACTGTAATTGGGAGCACATGTACTGAATTGTTGGATGATTAGAAACTTATCTTGCCTGTGAGTGGTGTTTATTCACTAGTCCCTTTAAACCCCATTAAGGCGCAAATACTTTTCAGTTTTCAACAGTAAACATAAATTTTATTAAACCTTTGGAATTTGGTCAGCTGAGATGAGTAGGCTAGTTATCTATGTTTTTAAAGTGTCGATCACGAACCGCGGCTGTATAAAAACGTACAATTTATTTAAATTCCGTTAATGTTGAATGTTGTACGCGTTTTTGATTAAATAAAAAAATATAAATAAAAGTAAATTTTATGTAATTCAACAATTTCAAAAAAACATGGACGTGTGACGTTTATTTAATGGCATGTCCTCTTGACTTAAAACGCTAATCACATGACCATTTTAGCATATTACATACCGATCATCACGTGAAAATGGTATTTCACTATTTGACATTCGACAGAGAAATTTCTAGAATTCAGCGCCCTCTACATTAAAATTTTTAAACAGTTAGGTTAAGGTTATGTACCACTCGAAATTAAAGAAACAATAAATAGATTGCTTGTTGGACTTAAGAAATTTATTTAAATGGCTGGAGAAGTGGTCGTAGACGCCTTACCGTACATTGACCAAGGTTACGATGAGCCCGGGGTGCGGGAAGCCGTAAGTTCTTTTATTAATTTTCTATAAATATAAATATCTAGAAACTTCCCTTACAAACAAAACATTTTCAGGCTTTTGCTATGGTGGAAGAAGAATGTAGACGTTACCGACCCACTAAAAACTACCTAGAACATCTCCCACCATTGAATATATCCGCGTTCGAAACCAAAATAATGCACAATGAATTTGAAAGACTCCAAAACCGCCTTCCTATGGAAACAATTTCAATGAAACGTTATGAACTACCACCTCCGCCTAGTGGAAAACTGAACGAATTAAACGCATGGACTGAATGTGTAGACAATTCCAAAGCTCAACTTGAGCACCAATCAGTAAGAATTCTAAATTTGCAACTGATGATGGACTACTGTTGTCCAGCTTGGCAAAGGTATTTACAAACATTGCAAGACATGGAGAAATCTGCTTCCAAAAAATTGGCTGCCCTTAGACAAGCTTTGCAGGAGGTTAATTGGCAGAGAAAGTCTTTGCAAACCAAAGGTGGGGACCAGTTAAAGAACTTAGAGGCTAAATGGGTGGCTCTAGTGTCTCACAACTATGAAATTGAACAAGCTTGCGTCATGGCAGAGGAATACATTGCAAGGGTGAAACAGAATCCACAGTTAATCAACACACAAACACTACCAAGTAATAATGTTTAATTGTACTGTACATAGGAAAAAAATAAACAATTTTTTTAAATTTACTGTGTTTATTAATTGAAACACTGATGTAAAGTAGAAACTATCAAACACACTCACACATAAACATTCAATAATAATTACTTTTCTGGTTTTTTGCCCCTAGCCACATAACTTAGGAAACGATGCCCCGTGAAAAAAGTGAAACTTCCGACAGGAATTAACCACGCACAAGTTGTAAACATGTCCAACTGAAGCCAAAATAGAGTAAAAAGACCCAAAATGGCGCCGAAACCCAAATGGAATGGTACAGCCCGAGCGCTAAAATTACCCAAATTCACTCCGATTTTAGCCCACAAAGCCAATAAAATCAGAAAGGGAGCTGCCGTCAAAGCGGTAAACAAAAGCGAGACAGACTTAGCGGGACGTTTGTCTGGTTGCCTAAACATATGCACAATTTCAGGTTTAGGTCCCCGGACAATTTTTGGTAAACCTGCGGATTGGGGATTGGTAATTTTCACTTCAATTTCACCGACACTCCATCTAAACGGATTGGTGACGATCGAGTCTCCGATTATAAGTTCAATGTCAAAAACGTCAGACACAGGCAGCTCTTGTCCCAAATCCGCTTCCACTTTGTATTGGTTGTTTGATTCCTGTCCAGCCACAAAGATTATTTCCTTTTTACCAGACGAGAGACGTACGAAAGCTTGATGAACCTACAGTGGGCGTATCAAACAATTTGATTGTCAAAAACCTGGACTTTTCGGTAACTGGGTGTTTTGCTAATTATACGCAAACTACTATTTAAAACTTACCTGTCTGGACAAAGTAAATTTAACCAGCAAATTCTGACCAGAATCACCTTGCAGTCTTTTAGACACCTTGTTGGGATAGTTGACTTTTTCCAATTTAGGTGCAGAACTTCCATCGGCGTCTGAGAGTCCTATGTCAAAGCTTTTAACAGCAACAGGACCCAAGACACGTGCGTTCAAAGTGGCGCTATGTGAACCGACATTTAACAGGATTTTATAAAAACCAGGTTCCAATCTAAAACAATCATTAGAGTCACCCCTGTACCCAGTATGGTATAAAAAACTTACTTCAAGGGTAAAACAAATTCAGTCTCTTTTGCACTTGCAGCAAGGGGTTGTTTAGCCAAGACGACGACATCATCGGCGATTCTAGTGGCCGATTGGGCGACCACTGGACTCGGAGCCGGCTTAATAGGACGTCCAAAGATGTCGGAGACTTGGATTCTCAAATTGGGACTGTCTACACTAACAGAACTGGGTCCAGCAATTGAAATTGACACTGGTGATACTTTGCTGCTTGACAGAGCCACAGCAGCATCCAAAAGGCTGGAAACACCTAGAAAACATATTTGCTAACTTGAAATAGTTGTAATTACATTTAAATTAGAGATTAGATAAGACCCAACAACCAAGCACTTGAAATTAAGTTTATGTAAGTAACTCTAACCTTTGGGAGTTTGTACTGTAGTCCTAGAAAGCAAATAGTTTGCCAATTTATCAGCCTGGACTTGAGTCAAAGAGTTGACAGTAGGAAATTTGAGTAAACCAGTAATAATCAAAGATGTAGTGCTTAAACCACCTTCCCATTGCAGTAGTTTACCATCAACTTCATCAGCTTGCACCACTATATCCTCAATCCTTTCAGTAATAAATTTACCTAAAATAACATCCTAAATAAAACACTTTACTTGAAGTGTTTCAGTAAATATCACCTGAGTTGCCTAATAAAGAAGCCAAATGCAAGCCATAACCTAAATTCAACACATTATCATCAGCTTTAAGTTGGGATTGTACAAGCTGGGCCACTTTTGTTGGGTTTGGTATTTGCTGACCCAATAGTAATAAAACTTCAGCTGCATAACGCAGATTAGGTACTGAAGATTTATCATCTTGAAGAATATCCTGGGCTTTCTACATAAATTTCATAGTATAACTACTTATATAAAATAAAAAAAATTATAATACCTTTGCAACCCCTTCAGAAAGTAACTTGCCATCACAGCTTAGCAGTTTCTGAGCTCCTAAAGCGTAGTACACATTATCAATCTCCAAATCAGGTTTGAATAGTCTTTTAAGGGCTTCGCAGGCAGTTTTTTTTGAATCTTGTGGTACAGGCTCATTCAAATTTTTATAAGTGTTGACTGCAAAATATATGTTGGCCACGTCCTCGCCAGCACTGGATAAAGGTTTCTGGACTAAGCCTAAGAACTTTTTACGTGAATAGGGGCATAAATAGCCGTTTATGCTACCCAAGGAGGAATTGACCAAAACCACCAAAACTAAACATCCTAGAAAAGCCAAAGAGGGTTAGAAATGACCCACTCATAAAGAGAACACCTACCTAGTAATAGTTTTGACGACATTTTAATTCAATTTCGAGGGATTTTCTTATTTTTGATTCCAATTTTTTTTGATAACTTGCCGGCTATCGTCAACACATTTTCGACACGTCGTACTCACGTCCTTTTCTAATTGGTTCAAAATGAAACATGTCATATACGTCTATCAGCTGTCGAAATGTGTATTTCAAATGTAAGCGCTTTAAGCGCTTAATAATAATACTGTAAAAGAAATTAGCGGTAAATAGCAGAACGTGGAACTTCAAAAGGAGAAGGTTTCAAAAGGATAGGTTCAAAGAAATTAACAATATGCTTTTAAAAATAAAATCCTGTTATAAAAAAGTAAGAGAATATTTTACTTAACACGCCGTAAATCTAAGCAAACCACAAAGGCCCACCATCCGCCATCTTGGATATCAATGAATTAAGACTTTAGGTACATAGATAAGAAATATTAACTTTTTTTAAAACTTTTTTTTTTAGACATATCAACCAAATGAGCATTAAAAATAATAATGAAAACTATAGAGTAGAAAATTTTATCTATTCAGTATTATCTCATTCAATTCTATTCGTTTTGCTTTCATTCATACAACCATTACTATTCCTACTCATTGATATTACTCGAACTTATTGGCTAATTTTATATAATCTAATAGTAAATTCAAGATACTGTTTTATCACTTTATTAAAAAAAAAACGGCATTAAACTGTAATTTTCTGTCTCAACCGGATGAGGAGTATGTAAAGTTATATGACCCTAACATAAACATTCGATAATTTTTAGCTGACACCACAAACAGCCAATAGCAGCGGATAGAAACGAACGAAAAATATGATACGACGAATAACATTTTCTGAATGAATTTGGTTTCATACAAGGTGCCGACAGTTGTTTGATTTTTTTTAAGAAATTGAGCCAAAATTTATATCAACAAACAATTGTGGAACGAAAGTATAAACAACGCTCGGAAATATGTCCCAATAAGTCCCAGCGTCCAACTTTATCGCTGCTTAGGCAGATTTATTAGGTTTTGAGACGTGTGCGACCCCGCCGCAAAGAAAAAGTCGGGAAAGTCACGATTTATAGCTCCGGATTCTTATTTAATAAACACGACGACCATTCTCATAGTTTTCCGAAATGTTCTATCCAGTTCTTCGGATACAGATTTGTATCTTTGACGTTTGTACCAAAATTTATATAGCGGTTTCTTGCTTTAAATTGCCAAACCATGCTAAAGACAAGGGTTCTTCAATGGTCACTTTTCTATAAAAATAACACATTTGAGCAATTAGCTGATGCCCTTTTGCAAACCGCTCGTTTGCAACCGTTTGTTAGATACGGGGGAGCGTTTATTCCCTTTACCCTCCACCCCCCTTTGAACCCACTTTACGCCCCCTTACATTTCAATGACAAGCGTCAAGCAAGAACAATGCCGTTATTAGAGCCGACTAAATGACATGGTTTGAATGACATCTCAGTGTTGATATATCGGCTAAGTTACCACAAAATGACATCGTTATTATTTTATTATTTGTTCAGTACGGAAAGGTTCAGTATTTTAATTTGTATTTTGTAATATCATGATTGATAGACACAAACTTCGGGTTAATAAAATCAACAAAACTATATAATTGTACCTTGGCCCGGTAATTAAGGGCTGAAAAGCGGGCGGATAATCTCGGTGGATTACCTAAACGAACAACAAATACGGCTGCCAGTTTAAAGGGTTAATAGGCCTGAAATTTTAATTGTGAACAAATAGAACAAAAGGGCACGCTGGCGAAGCCAAAGGGTTATGTTTATCCAGTAACTAAACTCGGTCTGTTTTGTTTTTTTTTTTTAATTTACAAACTTATTGGCAGGAACAGTGCTGTTGGCTGTAGTAGGTTTGATAATTACATACTAATAATAATTAGTAAAGACAATTTTGTTAAATAGTCTGTTTATGTATTGACGGTTTGCTCTTTCCCAGCAAGAAACTTGTAAACAAAAGATGCCAAATTAATGTCTTTATAAAACCATTTATAAGATATAAGAATTATTTGTCTTTCTGCAATATTTTAAGGAAAAATGAAACAACAAAACTTTGTGATAGACCCTTTTAATTTGTTGGTCCGAAAACTATGTATATTTACAGTTTATTTTCTTTACATAATAATAATAATAACATGTTTTTTATATATATTTCCGAAACGTAACACATTCAAAACTGACCTTAAGTTATACGGATAGAAAAATACCTCGCAGGATTCGAGAAACGAAAACTTATTAATCGTATATTAATCGAAAGATATGCAAGTCGTGTTTATCATTTTTTTGCCTTATAATGATATTTGAAAACGTTATAAATCAACAATAAAACTAACAAAACACTTGTATAAAAAAACTTAAAAGCTAATTAACCCATTTCTGGTCGTAATAATAATGTTATTAAAATTAATAATAAAACAATATAAAAATAGACAGTCAACAACTCACAAAACCAAGAACGCACCATTTGTAATACTTGTTCGTTCCGACACTTACTCCCTCACTTCCAACTGTCCGTAAAACTGAAAAAAATACTTGTTTCTCACTATTTTTTGTTGTGAGAAGATGTCAAGCTGGGTGGAGCATTGACAGGTCGCAAACACTATAGTCGGCGACCCTGAAGGTGATGTCAGACATAAAACTCGGTGGGATTTTGGGGCTCGCAGTTCAGATTCTGAGGCATCTGATTCCTGACTTGTAGCTTGAGCCTGTCGAGCTCCTGCATTACCCTGGCCAGCTCAGCTCTTGTTCTGTGCAGCTCATTCTGTAGGCTACGATTAGTTTGCTCCAGGTCTTGGCGCTGTTGCAATCTTTTGGACCGGCAATTCTGAGCGTAACCTCGATTTTTTAACGTTCGTCTCTTTTGCTTCAGCCTGGTGATCTCTTCCCTTGGAAAACCGTGCAGTTTTTTGTTCAAGTCCCGGACCGACAGTGTCACCAAAAGACTATCGCTGATCCCCAAGTCATCTGAACATGTGGAGTAACCGCTAGTGTTGCACCCATCACTGGTAAAATAGCCGCTGTCGTTTTTTCCACTTCTCATCCTTGGAGATAATCCACTAGCTACCGAACTCACTGACCTAGGCCTAGAATGGTGCATCACGTGGTGGTGGTTTTGATCATCTAGCATTATTCCTGAAGGAATGTAGCCACGTCTTTCCCAATCGGGCTCAGCTCCCATGCAGTGTCGTAAGTCCAAGGGTTGAGGAAGCCACATCATCTGCTGATCTTCTTCTCCTCCCGGTGGGCGGTAAGTCACCGGCGACTGACTGGGGGAGGTGTGCGGGGGTGTATCCGGATTCACCATGTTGATCATGACTGGCTGTGCGGGGTAGGTACCCTCTGGAGGTGTCATATTCCTGCGCTCTTCCCAACCAGGAGGTCTGGCCGAGATCCGAGTAGAAGAGTCGTCCTCGTGCTGCAACCACGCGATCGACTCCAAATACTGACGCTTCTCCTCTCGCTTCACAGTAATGTCCTCCAAGTGGTCCAGAACAAAGTCCTGGACATACTCGTCAGCTAACATGTGTTGCTGTTCTTCTTCCATGGTGCCAACATTCAAAAACACTAATTTAAAACACTGATTGAACACTACGATAACCACTCGACTTAAACACCAGCTACGACAACGATGCTTTCGCGACGGTGGCTGTGGACCTTTTGCTGGCCCCGTTGGCGGCTAGTCCGGAACGGTCCCGGAATCCGGAGGCGGGCATTGTATGCGGCACCGCCTTTGGTTATCGACGAGCGCGACAGAGAGCTACCTTCTTCCAGACATTGGTATCGGGCGGGACAAAGACAGAACAAGGAATTTGTTTATACCTCCACGGCCAATGGAGAACGGGTAATACGAGGGTGTTTTTGAATTTTATTGTGTGTTGGTAATGTCCGGGCGTTCTCGTAAAAATCTGGCATATGGGCTACTGAAAGCCGAACGGGTTACCGTTTTATGGAAATTTATACGAGTTTCTGTTATTGGAACAAGTCAAGATGGCAATCCAGAGAGAGTTCTATAGTACCCTTCAAACGGTAATAGAACTACATTGCCATGTTCAAAAAACTTAAAAATGTTTTCTTTTCTAATGCTGATAATCGGAGGTGGTATCACAAAGTCATAACCAAAACAAACAAAAATCGGTAATAAATTAATAGAATCAAAAAAGTTTAAATTTGGAAGCATACTGCCAAAAGTAAAATAATATAAAATTATGTCTTTTCTGCAACTGTCTCGGAAAAGTAGCAGAGTTATTCACTGAGGACTGCCCATATCCCCTTTTTGGGTAGTACCAAAGATATTTTACATGACTGGGCCGTACTTGCACTATGTTTTTTTTAACATACTAAAACTGTATATTTCTACATAGAGCACTATATCTAAAACCTGACTGTGTTAAAGAAAACCTTAGATCTATAAACTATACAGAAAACTTACCCAAAAAAAGCGACAGCAGTCCAAGATATACAAAGATGAGCTCGATGAATCTGTGTAGTCTTCTCTGTTACTCTGCAAATTCAACATGTGGTCTATTATTACACATCAGAAAAATATGTTCCACAACTATTAGCAGTGATCAAAAAAACAAAAGTTTTGGGTAAAAAATCCTAATTACAGTTTACCATGGATGTGTAAATGTCAAGGGTTTGTGCAATTCAATATGTCTAACTTAATAGTTTTAAAGTCATTCATTACGCTCTTTAAAACTCATCTGAAACTTGTCCTACTCATCAAAATATGGGTTAGTGAAGGTTCAATTTTGTGTGAAAGTCGATTGGCCCATTTAAAAATCGCGAGGGGACAAAATAGCACTTTTACTATCGATTGATCATCGCATTCCTGGCGTCGAAACCTCCGGATTCTTGAGCGTCAGCAAAGTCGCGTTTTTGCTGTCCGTGCAATGTCCTGGATGCTGCTGATGCCTCCACTTTCTCCAAAACAGAGCAGTGTCCTCCCTTCGTCAAACCATGAATGAACGCATCCCCTTTTACTATATCAATATGTAGTGCGCTCAAATCTGTTTATGATTTATCAATTTTTTTGCAAAAATCATAGTACACACGTGTAAGAGATATAATGTTGCAACAGTGTTTCCATGTGTTTGATGTGGTCTATTAATCCTGGAGTCAATAAGGTCAGATCATATACAACTCTGAGCGATTAGAAGGAATGCAAAAAATGTATTGTTTTGTAAATATGACACGGTTTTTGATTAAAATTACTTGTTAGTATAAGACTGTTGCATTAATGAGATTAATAATAATTACTATTCTTGTAATTGTTGTCTAGTTGCCGAGAAGTACCTGAGAAGTAAACATTTTTTGTGACGCTTTACACGAATATAATTCGTTATTAAATAAAAATAGATCTTTAAATCTGTAGTAATAAAATGTATACAATTTGCAGAGAAAAATTCTTATCAATGACGTTTGGTTACTAACCGATTTGCCACAAATTGGTAAACTGTAATTGCCTCTAATTTTTGTTTTGTTCTTATAACAACACGCGTTAGTAAACAATGGAAAAGTCAAAAAATGCCCTTACACATAACAATACGATGAAGACAAAGTCGAAAGATTGCATATTTATACATAAAAACCTTGGAATAATAGTATAATTCGAATTTTAGGTGCATGCTCAAGGTTATCAGAATAAAATTATTTGATTTGATTGACTAATACGTACGAGGTGTCCAGCATTTAATGCAAGAAAATTGAATCACATCAAATCTAATCAAAATAAAGCATACTTTCAGTAATGGCTTCACTTTACAAGACTCAAAAAACAAAAACAAAAAATCATTAAACTGTCGGAATGGCCCGTGGCAATCGGGCGCTAATGAGTGACGTCACGAAAGGGCGGGCGTCGTCAGCGTCTCGGCGACGGCCAATTGCGCCCCGTCAGCAATTTTCATTGGAGGAGAGGGAGCGGCTTTTCGACGTTGCGGACGCACGAGAGTTTACCTGGAAAGGTGCAAATTGGGGGGAATCCTGTGGGAAAACTTGATTGAGAACCGCGGGGAGGAAGAGGTAAATTTGACCTTTTGAGCCAGTAATTATTTCAAAATACAGGACAAACAAAAAGTAGTTTCATGGTTTTAAGCAGTTAAAAAAAAAGTATTTAATTTAATTCTTGCCTGTAAGGTGACTAGCAATTAGCGAAAACATGATTCCCGATCACATACTTTATTAATTTGTCAGTTTTTCTTAATATAAATGAGTGTCCAGTAATCCTCAAAAAGTGATAATGAACAAATATTAGATTACTGTAGTTTTAAGAGATATTTAGCATTGTTTTTGTATTAGTCACCTTATAACTTGGAAAAAAAATTGAAAAAATTGTATCAGGAACAATATTAAAACAATATAGCAGAATCGTCTGCAAAGAAACATTATTTTGTGCTAAGATATAAAAGAAGATAAAACTAACTCAAGTTTCATGTTTCCCTAGGTTATGCTCCTGGTTGATTTTTATTGGTATTTGGGGTATCTGTTTTCTCTAAAAGGAACACACAGAAACTATGACAATAACCAGTAAAACTGAAAAGCAATTATTGTTCGACTAAAGTGTTCAGAAGATTCCTAATGCTTAAGAGAGGTATTTTTAGAATGTGACAGATCTAGCTGACTAAGTTTTCAGTCAAAAAATCTTTTTGCAAAGTAAAAAGTAACCCTCTACTATATCAAAAAACTAACAAAATATTTATTGTACATTGTGGTATTCTTGGGAATAAAAGGTTCACCATCATCAGGTCGGACACCGTATCAGATACAAAGCGAATAAAAACGTGCCGTTTGATAAACCTCGGTAATAATGTAACAACTGTAGGATTGCAACAAAGTGCTGAGCTATTTCCTTTTTTGCGTTTTAAGTTACCTACACGGTGGTAGCCATCTTGGTAGTATAGTCAACCGACACTGCTGAATTAGCGCTTTTTCCTACTGTTGGTTGCCCTCCATGGCCCCCATTTTTCATTTAAGGTGTTTTTTTTATCAGTGTTTATCTCGGCTGCTAATAAAGGTTGCCTGTTCCAGAAAGGGATGCTATTACTTTTAATTAGGTTTGATAGTATTACAATGTTGCCATTATATTGTTCCATAGAAAAACGAATAGCACGAGACAGTTCTTGAAACAATTTCTACCTCTAGTTAAACTAACAACCGTATAGTGTTGACTGGATTTTTTTATCAGTTTGTAAACGTAAAACATACTCTCATTCATATATCGAATTCTTATATTATCTAAATGTAGTGAATGGAGTTATGGTAATAACAAAATAAATAATCTTTGAATAGTGAGTAATTTAGAGCGACAGGAAGTAAAGAAGTGTCAGGTTACAAAATAGTTTTAACCAAAACAGTCTTACGGCGTTAATGATATCTAAGGTGGATAACAGAATCTTTTTTTTTAATGTAGAGTAGAATGCAGAAAACATATAATTAACTAGCTTAGCAAAATGTGTGACAGTTTGTTTTTCAAATTAGATACTACTTTTCACAAAATAATATCATATTACATCAAATTGTCCAATGTAAATTCAAATTTTCAGCTAGAGTGTTCGGCAGGTTACCTAATAAAGCTACATTTTCGCTTGTTCTGGTTAAAATCTTAACAAAACACTGTCCTCCATCGGGTCAAAAAAATGGGGGACATTAGAGAATCTAAAACAAGATAAGGCAAAGCTGTTTGTATCTGGCGTGCGTCGTTATGTGCCGGGGAAGATTCCGGAGCTATCGCCTCCGGTTTCGATATATTTTATGGCCAATGTCCACTAGCAGTCAATAAATAGTCCGTGGGGAGACGAGACAATGCTGTCCTCTAAGGGGTGGAATACCAAAATATAGTACGTTGGCAAAAGAAGAACTGTCATTTGTCAAATGTTGGATTTAGCTCTACAGTGCGTTATAAAATCAGTAAAAATGCCAATTAACCAACCTGAAACTTCTCATGTCTAAATAGACACACCATTGTTGAGGCACGAAACTATCGTGGGTCTAATCTTGGACGCTCTGACTAAGACAATAGCCTGGTAAATGGGGCCTTAATCAAAAGAATACCCTAATTAGATGGCAACTCCCTCTGCAGGCCGTGTATCGGCTCGATAAAAAAGATATCGCAGGGAGATAGACCCCCGCCGGCATAGGTCGTAAAAATAAAACTTCCTGTCCGATGTTTAGTACTCTGGACCTATTGGTTTCTTTGTATAGATTGGGTCGTTTGTATCTAGGAATTTTTTTGTGTACTTGGTGACTAACTCAAAATTTTTGATAAGGGCATTGATCAAAACCGAAAACGTCCACTCACACGGCCATTGACCACCGAATCAAAACAGCAATCAGCATTTTTTTTTGCTGAAATCCAATACTTATTCTATAATAAATCCACTATAAGTAATTTAGAACGGCACCAGTTATTCCAAAGGTACTTGACCTCCGGTCATGTTTAGATTAACCAGAATGGTACACACGGCCACAGTATTGTTTAATAATTTTTCTAGAAACAATAACATCCCCAACCAATCGGATGGCGGTATTTAGTAGGTGACTGGTAAATTGGAATTATTTGCGCAAACAATCTTACGGCCGATGTTTTGGTCAAGCCGTTGAAAAATATCTTGTTTTCAATGTATTTGGCAATGCATGTTGGGTAAATTAGGTTAACCTAAAACTAATTCTGGTGCATATACAGGGTATACAACTAACGGAAGCCAGAAAAGTCTAAATTGGTTATTTACACTTTAAGACCCTAAATTACAAATATGATTATCAGTAAAAGACTTTTATAAAGTGACAGTAAAGTCCTAAAACGAACCGTTGAGGGTTGATAACGTCAAGTCGTAACGAAATTAAAATATCAAACGGGGCCGCAATTAGAGACGAAGGCGGGGCGTTTTTTAGAGCCGGGGCACTTTTCGTGACATAATCCCCGGGAATCATATTCTTAATTTGGGGCCCCGTGACGACTGGGCGGATTCCCTCCCCAACGCCACGTTTTCTCGCCCCCCCGGCTCGACTTGTGACCTTTTTAGGGTGCTTCGCACAAAAAAAGATTCTGTCTATCTAACTTGGGTGACGTGGAACAATACTTTCAATTGGGGTGTTCTATTGACCACTCATAGTATCGGTAAGAAAAAGTGAATTAATGTCAGAATGGGTATAAATTTCAAAGGTGATTTAAATAAGGTTTTCTTTGAGATCGACCCTTTTTGGTAAGCGGAGCCCTTCGGATGCTGCAGTTATGATAGACTGCCACGAGGGAGTCTATATCACGTAAAGCGATTGCTAATACTTTATAAGTGAAGCCAACCGGCACTTATAAATGGATTTTATCAATTTTAAACTCTAAAGGCTTTGATTTATAGCAAAGGGACGGTATTGGTTTAAGTGACTTATATTAATGTTGATTGAAACTAGTCCAAGACTTTCTTTCTCTATGACTTTTACGTCAAATGTTAATCAGTGAACTGAAAATTACTGTAATAGAGTAGTCATGGATAAACATAGATAAAAAAGACGGGAACTAACCCTCGACTGTATAGGGCCGTTATTAAAACGTATTCGGAAGGCTGTCAATAGCTATTAAGCGATCCGGAGCTATTAGCCGACATTCAAACGGTAGTTAGTGGTTTTCCGACTGAGCTTTTGAGCTGAATCAGCTAAATTCGAGACTATGTCGCGCCATCAACTGTATACTCATTAATCAAGAATAGGGGCGGATCAATGGAGAATTTCATTTTATTTCAGGTGTATGTAGCAGCGGTATTTTTGTCAGGACTAGAACGTTTTGACTTTTTACTATTTCACCAAACTAAATGAACTGGCAAGGTTGGGAAAAAGTTCAATATTTACTAAAGAAATATGAACGACAAATCTGCGAGCACAATGAGGCCGCTAATCCGGTAGAAATGAAAATAGAGCTTTAATTTCGTCCTCCCCCCATCTTTGTGCAGCTAAAGTCTCAAATTTACGAGCATTTCAATGACTCTGTCCCGGTTTTATAAAGGAGGAGGAACGAGACAAATTTATATTGCTTTAAGATCAGTAGGCAAGATTAGACGCAGGCATTTATAAGTTTGTTCAGTTATTGAGACCGTTAAATTGACAAATAATTCTGGTTGCGGTTTTTCTAATTGTCTACTCCCCTTTTCAGACCTTATCAGGGGATAATGGACCACCTTAAAGCCGTTAGGTCCCCCCTAAATATCACTTACCGGTAAGCGCTGAAAGGTAATTCGTGCCCTTTCCGCTGTTTATCTCGACTATTTCCGGTGACAAATGAAGATATGCCGGTATATTCGACCCCTCTTTTCTTGCCGTTTAACGAACCTAATTTTCACCCCCATCTTTTTTGGAGAACTTGACATAGATTTTTGTAAGGGCGACGACCTGCACTTTTGCTATTATTTTCCGCCTAGAAAAATAAATATGAGTTTGTCAATTTATGACAAATTATACCAAAAAATGCTAAGATTGTTTAAAGAATAACTATACAGGGTTTTTCAATGAAAAGTAGCTAATAATTTCTCTGTTAAAAAATGCTAAGACACGTCAACAAAGATTGCAAGGGGGACATATTTTTACGTAGGATTTGAATTTCTGCCATCAGCCCCTTTACCCCCACTAAGTTTTCAAATGGCACCATACCCTGTGTGGCACATCGTTGGAAAGGGTATTTCATAAGGAATTAATTGCACTATTTTATTTGTACATTTGCTTTGAATTGAGACCAAAAAAAAATAAAAAATACGTTTTGTGTTTATTTTTTGTTAACTGCAGAAATAATAGCAAATAGCGGTTATCATTTAATTAATGGCTCAAAATAACCTCCGTTAACTTCCATACAATAATACAAGCGACTTTGGAAGAGTTCGCGAAAATTTGTGAGGACTTGCGGTGTCAGTTGTCGGCATTCATGTATTATTCTCTGCCTAAAGTCTGCAATATGGGCCGGCTGTGTTGCATAGACTTTAGATTTTAAATGCCCCCATAGAAAAAAGTCCAACGGAGTGAGGTCGGGTGATCTCGCAGGCCATTCCATGGGACCACGTCTACCAATCCATCTTCCAGGAAATCGATTGTTCAGATATTCTCGAACGGGAAGTGAATAGTGTGGAGGTGCACCGTCTTGTTGGAAAATTAGTTGATTTTCAAATAAATTTTCATCATTTTCTAGTAACTCTGTTACGGTCGGATCAACAGTGGTGTCAAGAAGCTCAAGATAAGTAGCGCCATTTAAATTACCGTCAATAAAAAACGGACCAACAATGTGGTCTCCTAAAATACCTGCCCAAACATTAAGTTTTTCTGGATATTGGGTATGGGTTTCCCTAAACCAATGTGGATTCGTGTCTGACCAATACCTACAGATATGCCTGTTCACTTCTCCATTCAAAAACAACATACACTCATCACTGAAGCAAATATTGTACAACAAGTTCACGTTGTTTGTCAGATTAGTAGACATAATTTCACAAAATTGTAGTCTTCTATCATAGTCATCTTCGTTTAATTTCTGAACCAATTTTACCTTGTATGGATGAAAATTGTGTTTTTTTTTTATTAATTCTCCATACACTGCTTGTCGAAACACCCGTTGCATGGGAAATTTGATTTAAAGACTGATTATTATCCATTGCAACGTGTCCCAAAACAGCAACTTCAATTGGTTCATTAATAATTTGTCTTTCAGGTTGATGTTTTTTGTTTGTCACTGAACCAGTTTCCATGAATTTTTGCATCAACTTTAAGACATACTGATGACCAATTAATTTATCTGGATGGATTGCATTGAAAGCGCAATTCTATTCTTTCGGCAGTCATGTAAACTATATTAACAATGTTCCTTCAAAACGAACTTACAAGTTGCAAAAACATGGAATGGAAAACAGGTATTCGGTAGTGCTATCAGCAGTTTGACCAAAATAACAAAAACATGTTTTTATTTTTTTTGGTCTCAATTCAAAGCAATGTACAAATAAAATAGTGCAATTAATTCCTTATGAAATACCCTTTCCAAAGATGTGCAACACAGGGTATGGTGCCATTTGAAAACTTAGTGGGGGTGGCTATGGCGTCAAAGGGGCTGATGGCGAAATTCAAATCCTACGTAAAAAGATGTCCCCCTTGCAATCTTTGTTGACGTGTCTTAGCATTTTTTAACAGAGAAATTATTTTGGAAGATATTCAGGGTGGCTACTTTTCATTGAAAAATCCTGTATAGGACGAAGATACAGTTTGTGAAATGTTTGCAATAAAAAAGGATGATATTCCGGCGATTCTTTCATCCCAAAGTATTTATTGCTGGAAATCAAATATAAAGCATCATTCACATAAACTGTATGGCTATTGCAACGGTAAGGTATGTTGTACCTTCTGCTAAAGGTTAGGTACATTATAAACTAATGTATGTACTGTTCGCACTGTATACTGCGGAATTATGTGCAAAACGCCACGACACTCTAGAAGATGGTTACTGTTATTAGTATGACGATTATGTCTTGTGTTTCTGAAATCCTAACCTGATTCCTATTTTATAATCTTAATTTTGAATTTATTGTGTGTATTTACTTCTTGCAGTGCACTTGCCATTTACAGTACAAATGCTCTGCATATTATGTGAATGTTACTTTAGTACAAAATAATTAATAACACTTGACTAAAAAAGAGAAGCATCCTAAAGGGATGACAAATGACAAATAAACATAACATTGACAGCTAAAACAGTGTTGCCAACACAAATTTAAGACCGGTAAGGTTTAGTGGTCCTTGCATCCGCAAAAAGCTACTCGGGGGTAAAACGTGGCACGTGACGTATCAAAGATCGGTCTCGCAGGGTGGCGGTTGGGGGCTGCAGAACAAGGGGAAAGGGGGGGCGCAGACGACCCTCGTTAGATGCACGTCCGATAAAAAATACACTTTTCACCGCGGCGGCTGTGAACACGCATAAGATAATTTTGAATTAGTGGCCCCGGGGGTTCGGCCGCTGTTTATGTGTCCCGACCAAGTTTTTTTCCATGTGTGTCAACACTGGAACGTGCCGTTTTTTGGGACTGCCCTCATGCATTTTTTTTTGGCTCTTAGTTGTTGACCGCGAGATAAATACGTAGCGCACAGTTACCGTAAACTTTTCACAAAAAAGAGTCTGTGCACTGCGGTTTTTGACTTGTCATCCGTATTCAGGGGCATTAGAGTACTTTATCAGTCTCGGCTTGTTGAGAGACGATACGATATTAATTAACCTCCCTGCTGGTTTATACCGAAGCGCTATGTGACGCTATTAATCACCCCATTCCCTCTTCTTTCAAGGGACGCCAAACACCTCTAATCTCGCCGCTTGCCAGCTTAATGTTTCTAACCTGGGCGACAAATGATTCGGAAGAGAATTTTGCTAGGAAAGTGTCGAAAAGGTGTTAAAGTTAGTTTAGATAAACGTAATCGACCTTCTGAAGACCAAGTTATTTATAAATCACTAAGTTCTAACAATTTGGAATTTGGTCTCTTGGAGTGTCCCAGAGTCTATTTTGTGTGAATGTGAGAGGGGACCCCACTGTGCTTATTTGCAATGCGGGTGCCCCTAACGACTAACGACATTGTTACGGTGTCACGAAAAATACTGGAAAATCGAGGTCGTTACTTTATATTGTTACGGGCCTCCAGATTTCTTTCCAATAAAGCGTTTCTGAGACCAAATAAAACCACTTTCGTTCCCGATTGCGGCGGTTTAAATATTTTCCCAATGGAATTGTTCCGGAGGAACTTGTAACTGGTTAATTTATGTTTACCACCATTCATGGATTAACTGCAAAGTATCGTAGACTGTGCGCCCCCCTTTTCTTGTGCAACTGGAGGGAAACAATTTTATTTGGGAGATTTATTCGCGTTATCATTTTCCCATGAATCAAGATCGAATAAGATATTACAAAAACATATTTGCCGCTTCACAAATTTTATAGTTGCTTCCCCCTATAAAACTTTTCTTTTCGGGGATTTCTTATAGCATCCAGATATCGGGATGGAGGTATCAAGCTTATAATGAAATTACGTCGTTTTCATTTAACCTCACCCTACTTTTTGTTCCAGTTAGCTGAGAATCGTTGGTCAATATGAGATTCTGGTTACCCAAAGTATAATATACGCAAATATAAGATGCATGGATTTAAATAATTATTTCCGATGGACGGAACAAAGTTGCGGCTCCATAAATAAAATATCCGGGGTCCGAGAGCCAAGGAAAATCGGGAATTTACTTAAATCAATTATTGGGATGGGGAAACCGACCGGCCTCGATATATAAAACTATAAATCGTTTAGTCCCGTTTCCTTTGGACCTCGTTTTGCCATGGACCGGCATATTTATGAAGTATAAAAGTATGGCTCGGATGACCGATCTTAGTAATACTTTATAGTGCACTACGTATCAGTGATTTAATCAATTTTGTTTTGTTGAAACGTCTCAACAAGTTCAGCTGATTTATTTAATTGTTTCTTGACATTTGGAGGATGTATTATACTAAAATCTGTATAGCCTTTTGGTAACTAAAAAATAGTCGCCTTTACGGAAATAAATGTGTTCCACAGAAAATTTTAATCATACAAAAGTGATTACCAAATTATTGATCACTTAAGCCTGGTTTATAAAACAAAATTTAAATTTAGCATTAAATTTAGTATTAACTTTAAGAATAAGACTAGTGGTTTTAAATCAAAACGTTTATAAATGAAATTTAACTTTAACCTTAAATTTAGCTGTATCTAGTGACCCAGGATTTACATGAAATTTTAAATTCTCTTAAAGTTAACGCTAAAGTTAAATCATCTTGCTATTGCGCAAGCGCCCCCAATGACACAATCAGCTGATTTGTGTTTTGAATTTGAATATTTACAGCTAAATTTAAATCTAAATTTAAATTTTGTTTTATAAAACAGGCTTTAGTGTAAGAGCCAAATCTGTCCAAAAACCCATCAAAACATTCACTTGATATCCTTCTGGCAAAAGTTTAAAGAATCACGTGGTTCTGCATTATGATCATGCTATATTTCAGTGACTACTTCTATGTTTCCTTTTAATCAATGTGTAGAGTTGCGAATCAATCTAAACTAATGTCATCTAAATAAGCTCGAACTTTTCTACGCCCTTAAGGGCGCAAACAACTAGGGCTAATAAGTTCCTCAACAGGACAGCCAGCCTGAGTTAGTGCCAGGAGTCACCATTCTTTATCTTGTTTGTTCGGTTCGTTATCTATCGGGGCAATTGTTTGATCGTTTTTAGTTCGGTCGGAGCCCTCAATGTTTTGGTACACCTTGTAAATTTTTCTGCTTTGACTCCTCTCTGTGTCCCTCATATATTGGACCCTTTCGAAAAATACGAACTGACCGCCAATAATATCTACATAGGAACACATGTCGAGGATATAAATAAAGCCAATTCTGGAATTCTAGACGCGGATGTTGCCAACACAGCATTTTGTTCGACGGGCACGTTCGTATAGGTAAGACAAAAAGGGCTTCTTCCTTCTGTCCGAATATATTAACCACTCGGTTTCAAGTTGATATATTAAGTTTTGGATGTGTAGAAATGAAAGGAAGGAAATCATTATTGACACTTGTATGCTTCTGTTCCCATTAAGTTTTTTGACAAAGTAAACTGGTTTAACTTCTACGCGCAAGCCTAACGAACACCATAAAACGCGGACGACTTTGATTGGATTGTCTTTTACGATTTCCGCACCGCATGATCCTATTTACCCTTCCTGTACCCTTCACCCCCGCTTATCTACTGCCTACAAAGAACATACATATAAAGCGCAATTGATTAAAAATCATAATGGAATAGAGGAGATCGCCGATTTAACGTCTCTAGTTTTAAAAGAGGGGGACCAAAAATCAACACCGTTTCACCCTTTAAATGATAATCAAGTACATGGAAACGAGTATTATCAAATCACCCCAAGCTGGCCACGAGCAAGGGTAAACGTCATAAATAGCGGGATATGATCTTCGGGACGTTCATATTAAGTAAAAGGGGTAGTTTTGGCATTCCTTTCTAAATATTTGATATTTCAGTTAGTTAATCCTTGGAAATATACCTGCTGCTAGTGTAAACTCTTCCAGTCATCATTATTTGATATCAATTTTTCTTAACTGACCCAAATCAGTGGAAAAGATTATCTGGATTAGTAAAAAAGTGGTATGTGCAAAAACTGTTCTTGATGGAGAAAATTAGCATGTGTAAATACAGTGGATCGAAACCTTCACCAAGTACAAGTGTCAACAAATTAAGATTCGTGCGGGAAAGAGGATTTTTGCATAAACTAAATCGGATACGCGGACCGCAATGTCAATTTATGCATATTAATAAAGGGCCCGATCTAGTCTGGCAAAAGCTCAAATGGAAATTAGGGCTTGCTCTCGTATATGCATGTAGTCTATTTTTCAATTAAAATTTCAGTGTAAAACAAACTCAATGCTTAAAGCAGTTTGTACATTAATTCGATAAACAAATTTCAAAATGCTTATTGATTTCCGTGGTATAGAAGCGCCACCATAACTAACCGAACCAGTCATAAATAATTCCAAAATTCACTCATAACCTGATAGCAGAAAATTAAACGGATATTTCCGACCCCACGGTCTTTATTTTAATTACGCCGGAGCCGCGTTCCATCCAAGTTATTGCTAATAAATTTCGGTAGCTGTAATTGTGGCTTCACGCTCAGTCGGTCGCTGATTTATGCTCAGACCAACGCTGAGCGCTTATCTGATCTACGTCTATGTTCCAGTCTAGAATCTACATCCTGTTTATCATACTAGATTGCTTTACGGAGAGGTCACATTCAAAACATTGTTTTTTACTAACTACTTAGTGAACGAGAGAAGGAAAATCAACTTTCTAAAAATTCTCTTTGAATGAACATTTGTGATACCAGGTGTCCAAGAGCACCCTGGACATAGGAGATTAACATGAGAAAACGGTTTTGATTTTTTTGCGCCTGTACGGTTCATTTAATGGAAAAACGCTTTAGATAAAAGTTGTAGAGCACATTTTCCGCTATCAACTTGTAATTTTTTCAATACCGTAGATTTGACCATTAAGACGAAAAACGGATCTAAAATTCGGAAATTTTAAATCTCGCGCCAAGCGGTCGTCAAGGAAAGTTTATATCCGGCCGTGCTACCAACCTTTCAAAATCATAACAAATCGCTGTCAGTCATTCTGTAATCAAAACATTCAAAACAAGTTTATTTAGTAATAATTTTGAGTTACTACCCACATAATGCGAAGAAAATAAAAATAAATCGTTATAAAACTACTTTATTAGTAGCCACAGCTAAAAAATCTGGTAAGTTGCGTTTATAACCTCATTCACAAATATCTCCACTCAACTTATTTACTTTGTGGCAAAATTCTTTAAGAAAACACTGGTTTTGCTTCCAAATATGGATCGGATGATCGAATCACCTATCTCAAGACTCTTCATAACACTACCAAACGATTTAAAGTGATGAACACAAACAGATATGATACACAACAGTGGACAATGAAGCCAGATCTTTGAAGATAAGTTTCCTACTGTACAGGGACAACAACAAAGGGGCCAAATACTTCCTTCAAAAGTGGTGTGATTTAGCTTCAATGTGCTTAACTTCATGGACTATCATCAGCGAGGGTCTTCATCAGTGTTGCAACTAAAACTTAAAATGAATCAGTGTTGATATCTGACTGAAATCTCAAAATTTGATGGGACTGTGAAATGTGAATAATCTTAAACTGGCTATAAAACCTCTGAGAAACCCCTTCTAGGAACAGAATATGGACTTACACAGTCAAATTATCAGTATATGGGTAGGTATTGTCAAAAAACCAACTTTTCAATTGAGCTATCTACATGAGCTGTTCTATTCTAGATTTAGGTATTAACATTATAATTGTGTTCTTTTTTCCACACACTAAATTGTTTCAAATAAAACTTTGTACACTGAACATTTGTATTAATTATTTATTCACAGTTCAAGGTACAGTATACATTTTCTTCAAGTGAAAAGCTTAGGTACAATAGGTGGCAAAGAAAACTGGTCTTACCACAGAAACAGTGATTGTTCCACAGATTGAGTGCGAGTGGGTGAACCTGTCACCATACAAGCTATGCTAAAAACAACTTTGTCTTACTAACCTAATAGTGGAGTTCCAAATTAGCAAAGGTAGGTGAAATGTAGTGATTGAAAGTCTCTAAAGAGAAACAATTTGCTTCTAATTCAATACACCATTTCACAGGACATACCTTTACTAATCAAATGTGAACTCGAGTTACACATTACTTGCAAATAAACTATTTTTGGTTAGTAGACATTTTACAAGTATCCTTGTAGGTGAATGATGTTCAAGTTAACTAATAGAGCTAATTAAATATCAGTACTAACCTTACCCTGTAGAGCTAGGGAAAAAACATTGATAATCAGTTATAAAAAATGCCTCTTTATTAACATCATACAATATAAAACCACTTAAACATTATGGTGTGTTGATAACACTACAAAACAGAAGGATACAATAAAACTATCAGTCACATAGGTCACTAAATTGCATCACTTTTGAGGGAAGTATTTACCCTCTTTTGTGGTCCCTGTATAGTAAAGCAACTTATCTTCAAACATCTGCAGGCCTTCCTAGTCCATTGTTTTTATCACTTTAAATCGTTTTGTAGTGTTATGAAGAGGCTTGAGATAGGTGATTCGGTCATCCTCATTAAATATTTGCAAGCAAAACCAGTGTTTTCTTTAAGAATTTTGCTACAAAGTAAATAAGTTGAGTAGAGACATTGAATGAGGGTATAAACGCAACTTACCAGATTTTTGGGCTGTGGCTACTAATAAAAGTATTTTTATCACGATTTATTTGTATTTTCTTCGCATTATGTGGGTAGTAACTCAAAATTATTACTAAATAAACTTGTTTTGAATGTTTTGATTACAGAATGACTGACAGCGATTTGTTATGATTTTGAAAGGTTGGTAGCACGGCCGGATATAAACTTTCCTTGGCGCGAGATTTAAAATTTCCGAATTTTAGATCCGTTTTTCGTCTTAATGGTCAAATCTACGGTATTGAAAAAATTACAAGTTGATAGCCGAAAATGTGCTCTACAACTTTTATCTAAAGCGTTTTTCCATTAAATGAACCGTACAGGCGCAAAAAAATCAAAACCATTTTTCCATGTTACTCTCCTATGTCCAGGGTGCTCTTGGACACCTGGTATACAACCGTTCAAGGCATAACTAATAAAATCAGCAGCTTCCCTTAAAAAGATTAAAAAGAACCCTAGACCGTCCTTCTGTTCGCTTTGTGTCCGTTTTTTCCTCTGGTCAGATTTATAACGAGACCATATTTAATCCCTCGACTGACCCTTTTATAAAGTGAAAAAGTTTTTTCAAAGCTGGAAAACGCGTAGGAAGGGCGTCACAAACTTTGTTCTTTAACTGCTAAGGCAATATGAATTTGATTATTTTTCTTTTGCATTCGGAATAGAAGTGATTTTTATTCAGGGTGCATGCGTGTCTCACTAAATCTCTTATTTTAGAGAAGAATTCGCCTTTTTCTCCCTTTATTTCGAATCGATTCACTTCAAAGCCTCAATCAAAACCTAACGCGGTCCTGTCGGGTTAAATGAGCCACGAATTTTAGGGGACTTCCGGGAATATTTCCCGATAAATAGATCTCCGATAGGATTTGCGTTATAGTAAAGACGGGTTTTTGATTAGATTTACTGATAAGTCGTCTAACCCCTCTCAAATTCATTGAAATGACTTAAAAGCGAGCTTAAAGGTCTGTAAAATGATGATTTAATAATATTCTTAGACTTTATCCGTTACTGTTATCGGAGGTATGTCAGATATTTAACTTTCGGTTCGGAGGAATCGAAACTGATATGTATTCTGGACGGTTGACTGATATTGTCCTGTAGTCGGTCCACGACCGCACCGGTTCCTTTTTAGGGGTGTCCGATTTTATTTAACGACGATCGTGTTAGCTACCCCGGCCAATTTCCTATTCTTGCCGCAATCCCTACTAATTGGACATGGGTGACACGAACCAATGTCTGATAATGAACTTACACCTACGAGGTCTAATATGAAGACGATAGTCCCGTGGGAGACCAATGACACGTTTACTTGGTTACATTATGATTATCGAACCAACCGTCTAACTTTTTATCCCGACTAGTGAATATGGATTAGGGAGGGCAAAGCTTCCTTCCTGGAAATACGAGAACGGCAATAGGAACCAAATCAGAAGGTCATAAATTAGGTAAACTAGTGTTCTGTCCATCCCAGCGAGCTCTTGGCGGAGCAATAAATGTCCGAAAGGCAAATTCCGGACACCGTTTGCGCGAAACGGCGTCTCGACGGCCCTTTTACGATTATGCGGAAATAGTAAAAAAAGAAAACCAGATGACGTCGGACCGGGCCGCTTTTATGGGGCCGAACACGCATCTAATTACGACGTATGGGCTGATTATTGCCCCTGAGGACGTCGTTTTTTATCTTTCCCCCAGCTTTGTGGGACGGTCAACGGTCGTTTTCATTCTGTACTTATACAAGACACAATAATAAGAAAAAATCCAAAATTGAGGGTGACTCTCAGTGAAGTCCCTAAAACTACTGACTGATGATACACTGTTTCAGTAGCAATCTGACCTATTAACAATTACGACAAAGTGGTAACAAACGTCTTGACTCGTTCCATTTATTTCCGTAGTTAAAATATGTCCGGATACCGTTTTTGGGTCCCGGGGGAGTAGGGTTAAGCGGCCGATTTGTCGCCGGGAGTCATTAATGTCGTCACGGGAATTCCCCAGACGCTCATTCACCCGATTGCCCTCTAAACACAATCCAATCATCGGGATAATGTCCGACACTTCCCTTCTGAAAGACCACCAGGTCAATAATACCAGAAACAGAAGAAAAGAAAGTTATAAGGAAAATCAGTCGGTTTTTTTGCATCAAATTTATTCGAAAAATCTTTACCTTTTGGACTGGAATAAAAGAACAAAAGGAAGAGTTGCATTCCACTTAGCCACGTCCTATAAGGGGAGCAAATACACGAGTGCGATAAACTGTGCCTAATACAATAACGAGCGGAAGTCGATTGAGACAGGGATGAGGGGGAAAGAGGAGCAGCATTTTCTTGATCTGGGCTACTGGGTGACTACCCCTACGTGTTTATCGATACGAAATTTTCCAGCAAAATTTCTAATCCGAAATCAAAGCTACGAGAAATATCGTCTGCTCCCCAAAGGACATGATTGCCGCAAATAATCCCTTCGATCCAGAACGAACAACTTTTCCAGTAATTGCATGTTTATGGACTCCGGACTGATACGTGCATCTGCCTTTCTGGATTTGGCGTAATCAATATAGCCGATGCCAGATCGGACCTACAATAAGAAACAAACCGAACCCCGAAGGAGTCAATAAAACAAATCGTTTCAGAAGGGGTCCGATTGCTTCACTTTAACTCAAATAACTGGACGATGTTGTCCGTTTCAGTGGCGTAGTCTACAAAATGTCGTTAGTAACCGTATATTTTGCATAGGTATTCAATATTATTGATTAAAGCACCACCATGTTAGAAATTCTAATGAAAACCAAACTGATAAAAAGCACTAAAATAGCGTCGAAATTCATGAAAGCCGCAATTATAATTGCGTTTAGTTGATAATTCATTCGTGGTAATGGTTCATAAGTAAGAAAATTCGGCTTTTTACTGTCAGATTTGGTGAAACAGTGCAACAAAAATGTCGATCCCGGCAGTACCTTTTGGACCTGATGCCTACGATGCTGTTACAAAGGCTGTTCAGTAAGTATCAGATAATATTTTTGGTTATATTATGTCTATTTAAATTTAGTGCTAACATGACACAATAGGTGAGATAATTAATATTTTCAGTACGATTCCCAAGGAAACACCAACCTATATACGAAGAGAGGCTCCAGATTTTTCTAAAGGTTATTTTGATTTATAATTTTTAACAGTATAATACAATGTATTTCACTTACAGGACCAAAAGTTAAAAAGGAAAACCCGGATAAACAATCCAAGAGACATCTAAACGGTTGTGCCGCGTATTTTATGTTTACTTTGTTGCTAATCGCAGCCCTAGCATCAATCTGGGCCCTATTTTGGACAAATTTGAATCTCATCGTACGTGCTTTTAATCGAATATACAATACAGGGTGATCGAGTTTTAAATGTCAATAATCCACTTGATGGTCCATCAAAATTCCATAAAAATTATGCTGAAAAACGCTTCCTAAAGAAGATACAGGCCTCCAAAATTTAGTTTAAAAAATCGGTTTTTTGCTATAACTGTCAGACCGTTGGAGCAATTTTGATCAAACCTTGAATGTGACTGATGTTTTGTCAAACTTGTAGATACAGGGAGATGGTGTTCATTTTCCCACTCTGTTTTATACGCTAAAATTACAGTTTTTTAATTTCCCTCTTCAATTTAAAGAAAAATGTATCTCCTGTAAAATTTTGATTCGGTCTGACAGTTATGACAGGGAAACGATTTTTTTAAACTGAAATTTGGGGGGACCGTATCTTTCTTACGAAACATTTTTTACAAAAATGACATAATGCATTTCAACTTATTTTTTGATGGGCTATCGAATGGTGACTTATTGACATTTAAAACTGGACCACCCTGTATATTTGAATGAACATTTCATAGGGTACTGTCAATCAGATGAGAGACGTACTAGTCGCATACTGCAAAGAAAGAAAAGTTTACGCCCCTGCGCAATCTGAGGCCTGCAAATTATTTTTGAACTATTATAATA
This sequence comes from Ips typographus, assembly GCF_016097725.1. Classification (NCBI taxonomy): domain Eukaryota; kingdom Metazoa; phylum Arthropoda; class Insecta; order Coleoptera; family Curculionidae; genus Ips; species Ips typographus. The sequence continues at coordinate 6,633,056 of NC_138430.1, read as the reverse complement.
TGTAAATAAAATGTTAAAATGCTTCATGTTATTGTAATTGATCAATAAATGCTTCTCAGTCTGATCAGATTTATTTATTTGTTACATTAAAATTGAGAAACCCATCGATGTCAGTGTCACTAAAGGTTGTGGTTGCGTGCCGATTATATAACAAAGGATTAATTTCTTGTTATGTTAATCAAATGTGGGGCATAACCTCTAAGGTCAAATATTTCGACAAAGTTGCTCTTAATCCGTCCTAATCTTCGTTTAAATTAGCGTTGTGTAATAAGAGAATGATTTAGAATATTCGATTCTACAATATACAGTACAGACATCTCTATTCTAGAATATCAATTCAGTACTTTTTTATAGGTGTGGCACAAATGGTATCAGAACCAGTAAAACTTTATATTCCAACATTCCACAGAGCAAATGTTAGGTAAACTAAGTCTAAGTGAAAAATTCACTAAAGAATGAATCGGTCATCGTCTTTTCGGACTGTGGGCGATTACCACAAAATCAAAAAAAGAATTGCACCACTTTTATTTTAATGGCCGCGCATCCTATTAACCCGAAAAGCGTCTTTTGGATTATGCTAATGGCAAATGGTTTCATCTCGGCTAATCCTAAAAATTTTTGGGGCTTTTTTTCGCTTTTCGACTTTTATATAGTGGGGCGACGTATATAATTCTGATTACGTATTCGGGCACGGTCAGTGTCGCTTTACGTTTCGGATTCCTGAGGATACCCCGTTTGCACCGATGTTTCGAATTACCGTAAGTCTATAGTTTTCAATCATAGTGAAAGTGTTGTTTAGACAGTGTTAAAAACAGTTTAACCTCAAATCCACAAAAAAAATCTGACCACCCACACAATAACGCGCGTATAATTGTATTGGTGGTATTTTCCCGGATGTAATTTACCGATTAAATAAGGACAAAGCACAGAGCGTATACGGAATGATAGAAAGAGCGAAGAAAACAGAATCAGCGGTGACAAAGCATGCTCATTTAGAAAATAAGTAATGGAAATTTCGTCATCCCGGTATATTATATCGTTATGGAATTAATAAACCCTTAAGTCATTCATTATAAAAGATGTAATCTGCATTCTACGAACTGCCGCAGAAATCCCCGTTGTCGGGCAACACTTGTTTATTCTGAACTGGAATTAGCTTGAGGCTTGTCTGCGATACAGATACAGGATGTCGCATTTTTAAAGACTTAATCAAGTTGTATGGCTCAAAAAAAAACTCTACCTTGTGTGAAAATGGTTCATCAAATGGAGGTCCACTGTTATTAAAAGACATGAGTGACGTAGTTTAGTAGCTACAAATATTAACGTTATAAATCACCATGACCTTAGAATTACTACAGTTACTGTATTATTTCCTTAACAAAGCTGACGTAGACGCGGTTTGGTTGATAACATTTTTTTTCTTTCACTGTTAAATATCACGTCACTTTAAGGTTCAGTTTTATACAGTCAGGTTAACCCAAATGGATCGTTTCGCTGATAAGAACTCATTAGCAAACTCAAAATTAGCTTGTATAATATCTACAATCAATCCTAACCACTCATAATTCTGACTTTCTTTCAGCTTTTTGCCATTTTTAGCTTAGCAATCAGCGACTGTCTAGCTGGGAATGATGGAGATGCTCAGATTTTACAGTTCGACTTCCGGAGAAGTAGAGATGCGGAATACAATTACAGGTAAATCAGAGAGAAATTAAAATTATCAAAATCAGACAGCATTTTAAAGAAAAAGTATTCAAAATTGTCTTACCAGAATATTCCTTCAACACCTCAATGTCAGACGAAAATGTACTATAAACTGGTCCATCTGCAAAAAAAAAGAAAAAACCTTAAGATATAAGGTTTTATATACACAGGTGTGGTAAATCCAAAACCGACCATAGGAAAACCGTGTAACTGACAGAGAAACGTAGATAATTGCATGCGCGGGACAAAGACAGAAAACGAAAAAAATATCAAGTAGGCCATATTTTTTTCGTTTTCTGTCTTTCTCCCGCGCATGCAATTACCTACGTTTCTCTGTCCGTTACACGGTTTTCCTATGGTCGCTTTTGGATTTACCACACCTGTATAATACAATGTATAACAATGATTTTAGCTACGAAACTAGTAACGGTATAAAAGTGAACGAAACTGGTGAGGAGACCCCCTCAATTCATGATGCAACTAGTAACGCCGCTTTCGTTAAGGGTTCTTTCCAGTTCACGGGAGCAAACGGAGTTGTATACAAAGTGAACTATGTGGCCGATGAGGCCGGGTTCCACCCTGAAGGCGACCATTTACAAGTAAATGGGTTTTCCTGATTTTTTAAAGTTAACCCGTTAAAGAATCCAGGCTTTCTGCTATAGATTCCACCATTCACTCCATGGATTCCCGGACAACCCATAGACGATGGACAGTACAAAGAGGACAGGTCAGGTGACTACAAACCTGACAACTCTGGACGGTACTCTCCAGACGATCGGGTGGCCCCAGGACCCAGTCAGAAAAGTGACAATTTCATATCAGGGGAGAGAATCCTAGATTTGGTCAGAAATCCACCATCGCCAGTAACCCAAAAGTATCTACCTTCCACTACCCCAAAGTACATCACGGGGGAGAGCATCTTGGACACCTTCCTCACTGCTAAAAAGGCCTCACCCAAATATCTCCCAGCGTCAAGCACACCTCCAAGTTACACTACTGGAGAAAGCATTCTTGACACCTTCCGTCTTTCCTCCAGGCCCACTCCTCAGTACTTGCCATCCTCGCCATCATCAAACAGTTTTGCTCCAACCGAAAATCCTTTGGATAACGACATTATCAGAAAAGCCTTTTTCAACAATCCTACTCCACATCCGGACCTTTTGTTGTACAGCACCCCTAAGGATGTCAAATTGCCTTTGGAGAGCAAAAGAAAAACAGCATACGCTAAATTTGAAGGAGATTCGAAGAAAAATGGTAAAACCTTAACAGAGGGAGAATTACGTTCTCTTGCAAGACTTGTGAGAGTTTAAGTATATTGGAGTATTTTTGTATCAAAGTTTTATATGTATATTTTTTTACTTTTGTTAGTTTAGGGTTAAGTTTGCAGCTTTGTGTATCTTTCAGCAGAGGAGGTAAAGCTGCAAATTGAAATTGGTGATAGCTGAATACACACGTTGTGTACGATCTAGTCAAAATGGTCAAGTTCATCAGAATGTTATTTGTTTATTGTTAAAAGCTCTAGTAAGATTCAGCCCATATTCAGTTCTTCTGGTAGTCTTGTAAAATATCAATTAGTAAACTGTTCTAAGATTTTATATTATATTTTGATGAACGATATTAACGAAATAAAATAATTTTAAACCTTAAATGGCTTTCTAACGATCCTGCAATCTGCAATCTGATTATCAACGTTTTAAGCTTTGATGAATTTTTTTCAACGCTTCAACATCAAATGTAACAATTTCAGTAATAACATGGAAATTCATAAAAATAAGGTAAATTTATGTGTAGTAATAAATGTCCTATAATCTTAAGAGCATTCCCTGACCTTTCAACAGACTTAAAGTTACATAAATTCGACCTTTAACCTCAAATTAATAAACTAATTGTGATCGAATTTACACGACAGCTGACCAATCACAGGCCTAAAATAATTGCGCAACTTCCTGCATGTAACAAGTTTTTCGGTTTAATTAATTGGGTGACAGTTAAATTTTTGCCGTACATTCGATGAGTTGTCTCGCCTTTTTTTCCGTTTCGACGAAAGGAAATCCATTTTTATCTTTTGGCGACCTTCGCAGCGCGCACAAGGAAATACCTTTGAACGAAAGCACCTCCTAGATTTCTGGCCGGATTCTTTTGTTATATGCAAATCGGACACAGTTATTATAAAGATTCGAATCTGTAGTACCATTTCAATGGGTAATTACAGGTGTTTTAAATGGAGATGCTTTGCACGGGGCATTCCTTTAATTTCTACGATAATAATGTGAAAATTATTATTCTTGCTGGCAGTAAGGTAAACACGTGACTGACCTTAATGCCTTCAACTTTAATTTATAAAAATGCTGTTTATGTTAATTATCTTAATTAAGTGCGCCACTTTTTATTATATTAAGGAACAATTTATAAATTTTAACTTAATTACATAAAAAAAGCAAACATAATTTAGGTACAATAATACTGTTGCTGAGGTAATTGACTGTTGATATCTCCAAGACACTAAAGATGCGGAAGAACATAAAGTGTGGCAAAGAGAGGTCTTGTAAATCACTAAGGCTCGTTCTTCCTTAAATTAGTAATAAATTTACAGTGTTCACTTCAGAGTCATCTTCAAAAGTGTTCTCGTGACTCATTTTAAAAGAACCCCGAGTTGAGAGCTTTTAAAATCAAAAAAACATTTAAAGATTCTCTTGAAGATGAGTCGAAATTTGAGCACAAGGTCCATCCACTCGAATTTGACATGGAAGACCACCAAAAAAAAAAACTTCTTCGAGCGGTAATGTCGTAACCGTGGCCGATACATTATTCAAGGTGCTCGCTAACAAACCGCGACTCCAGAAAAATGTAAGTCAACAAAGCCGCCGGTTTTTGTTGGGTAGTGAAAAACAATAGGTCATGCAACAATAATGATTAAAGCCGGAATCGACTTGAGAAAAAAATAAGTGACATCTCCAAAGTGATTTAATCGAGATTAGATTCCGCGTCAGGGATTTTTTGGGGGAACAGCGACAACGCGGAAACTGTAGATATATAAACCACCTAGGGAAAAGATCAACGTTTGTTAGTCGACGGTTCCACCATAAATATAATATCAATGAAACCGGTGAGTGGTGTTTTTTCCTATCTTTGCTTTTCATGTTTGCTGCGGTTTTAATGTGCCAATGTGTTTGTTAAACGTGGTTTCCAACATGGATTAATCGTGAATATAAATTTATTAATAACTTAAAAAAATAAATGTTTTTTACTTTTGGTGAGTCGATGCATTAACATTTTTCCTACAGTTGTACAGGCCAAGATTTAAACTTGGTTTCCATTACCTTGCTTCCACTTACCAAAAGTCTAATACATATGTAGCCATTATTCATTCAACACTTTTTATTATTAAGAATTGTTCATACATAATCTAACCACCAAATCATTTAACCTACAAAAGTAGAAGGAAAAGGAATTGAAAAAGCAAACAGAGATTTGAACTAATTTTAGCTCGTGTATGATACAATAAAACCTGCTAATTAATTTCCTAAATGACTGTAATACAATGACAGTCATAGATTTTGCTTTGATAATTTTATTAAAAAAGACATATAAAGATATTCACTCTCGATTGACCTTGATTATTTTTTTCCAGTTGTCGTCGATTTAAATAAATTCCATTAGGAAACTTAATAGAGTTGATTAATGATAGACCGAAGATCATATAAAACGTTCACCTTGACATCCTGACCACATTTGAATATTATAATATCACAAAAAAGTCTCACCGATATTTTATTATTGTTGCATAATCACTGGACATCCAAAAGAACATCTTTAAAATTGTTAATGATGAAATTTAATTGCTCAACTCTTCTCTGTGTAGGTGTCAGTCAAATTATTGTAGTTTGATATGTGCAGTGATGTTCAATCCCCAATTTAGGAGATTTGTAATTTTAGTTGCTCAATTTGGTCGTTAAGTTAATGATTTTGGCGTATTATTTAATAAAGTCAGAGGTAACCTAATAACATTTAAAACCTTTTGCTAATTATTAACCTCGGGGCCAATTACGTCAGGATGGAAGATAGCAGCTATAGGGACTTTTTCCGTCAATAAAAGGAAAAACCCACAAATTACTGTATAATTTTTTTAGGCGGATGTTGAGGAGCTTATTCTTATTCGCAAATTTTAAACGCTTGACTACTTCGATGTTTTTTTTCTAATAGAAGTGTAAAATGCAGTTTAAAACTGACAATCATTTGTAATTACTTGGTTGAAGTGACGAGTTGTTTACATACAAACGCATACTACATAAATCGACACCCACTCATTCATGAATGTGACCTGATCAATTACTTTCGAAGATAATCGACAATCATTATACAGGGTAGCCCATCAATGCTTATGCTATCTTAAAATCGAGGTCACTTTTTTGAAAAACTGTTTTAAGAGTAGACATTTTGATCATAAATCTTCATTATTTCTGGGTTAAAATATGAGAGTAGTTTTAATTAATTAAATTAGTTTATTTTGCTTCGCTGATTATTTCAGATTTATTCTATTATTAGGTTATTCTTATATTGGCCCTTTTCGGGTTAACAAGGGCAAGACCGCAGTTCCAGGTCGCGCCTGCTTTCAGGCCTGTGGCCAGGGCCCCTTTGGCCACCATTTTAAAATACAACGCCAACTTAGGACTACCCACTGGATTTACTTATGCGTAAGTACTTTTTTTTTCGGTAATTGGTAAATAATTCCTAACTTTCTCAGCTTTCTTGTGATTACTTGATTGACGATGGCTGGGTAATTTAAAAGCTATTTTGAGAAGTCATTTAGCGCTTACGCAAGTCAATGAATTCATCATGCTTCCCACACATTAAGGTGTTTAATCTTCTATTTTCTTGTGAACCAGTTTTAAATAAAATTATATGAAAACATCACCTTGCACTTTCGTACCAATATAACGCCAATTAACGGCGGAGATGCAGTTTTCCTACGAGTAATTAAAGTGCAGTTTGATGAAAAATGGAAAAACCAAGGACGCATTGTAAAGAATTAGCAGATTTGCATTAATAAACAAGCCAAAATTTCCCGTAGTACTGAAACTCATTAACTAAGCCTTTATCGATTTCTAGGGTGGAAACAAGTAACGGCATTAATACGGCAGTGATTGGAGACATAAAGAATGCAGGCACCAAAGACGAATCTCTAGCAGTTGAGGGTCAATACTCTTACGTTGGGGATGATGGACAAACGTACAGTGTCCACTACACCGCCGACGAAAACGGTTTCCAACCGGCTGGACAGCACATACCACCCGCGGCCAGCACCAGGAAATTGGGAATACCATCGGCGGCGCTGGCGTCCCTGGCTGGTGGCGGTTTAGGTTAACCCCATTCGACTTCAACACCCAAAATAATATTAAAAATGCTCCTAAGTGCATTACAGTCCACTCACTGCCCATATTCTTTTCCGTTCAAAAACCGTTTTTGATGTGATAGTGGTGTATAATAAACTTGTATAGTAATTTTATTGTAAGTACCAATAAGTGTGTATTCCTATAAAACACAAATTGAAGTGTATGTATTTGTTATGTTTAATAATAAAAATAAAAGAAGCTTTTCCAATTTGATACTGTATTCAATTGTGGCTTAAAGTAGTGTATACCTATATAAGTGATCACTATAGTATGTCTTTTATCTATACTTGTTGACTTTATGGTGACAGTCAGTGTGAAGCTTATCATTGAATTGAAGAAACAATAAAATTTAGAACAAAAATTAACTGGGGTAGCAACTTTTTTAGGTTTATGAATATGTATTAGGTTAAAACGTCAAGCATTGCTGACGGCCAATGTATTATGAATTTAGTAACCTCCAACTATACTAATAAGAGGTAAATTAAAAACTGATTTGCTTAAAAATTAATCCATATAGGTATTTGATTTGGCCTTAAGATTCATCTTAATACGTTTATTCAATACCAATTGTACTTCTGTATGTAAAGGTGAGTTAAACTATGTAAAAAAACTTATTAAGAAAAAATAAAAATTGACATTTAATAACTTTAATACAATTAGGAAAGTACTTTAAAATCTCTAACTAGTAAAATTTTGATGTTGCCTCTCTTGTAGTATGTAGTAACTAAACTGATAAAACAATTAACAAATTTATTGATCAACTAACATTTATTATCTTATTATGGTAATCATATGGCTTTAAATGAAATTAAAATTGTCCCCAAGTGTACAAGAACTTGTTTCAAGATATTTTTATGTTTTAAGTAACATCTTCAAGTGGACGACCTTCGCAGAACGCTGACCACCCTTGCCAAGTTATAATAATTGACTCTCCGCGTTTGCTGGTAATCATTTCGTATCAAGTAGTGCCCAAAGATGCAGTACCCTCTAGTGATTTTAGTGACTTGTTTATTAGGTTTTGCCGTTGGGAGCCCTGTAGCTAAACTGATACGCTATTCAGATGATCGAGATTTGAATAAATATAGTTATGAGTAAGTATTATAGTACAATTATTGATGTGACCGCTGATGGTAGAACTTAATCCTGATATTTCAGTTTTGAAACTGATAATGGAATTTCCCGGTCAGAAAGTGGTGAAATCAAAACAGGAAACAACGAAGAAGTACTCTCAGTGAGTGGTTCGTACAAATATTCTGAAGATGGGAAAACCTACATAGTAACCTACACCGCAGACGAAAATGGGTATCGTCCAATGTTCCGTATTGATGAAGCTTCACTACCATCACTAGGAATTGGTGGTGCTGTTTTAGCTTCTTTAGCTGGTGGCGGTCTTGGCTAAACTGTCTTTTATTTTTATGTCAATATATTTAGTTTGTCTGCCTTAGCTACAATGACATAGAAATGTTTAAGAGTGGGCGTTTGTGTTTTACTGTATTACTATTCCTCATTTACCTAAAAGAAAAAATAAGAACTACCAAAAAAATCACTTGTGCTTCTGTATGTAAAGGTGAATTTAATACTCTGTATGTCGAGAACGAGGAAAAAACTTATTAAGAATACTAAAAATGGCCAGTTAACCTTACAATTAAGAGACTAAGGAGGACCTCAAAGTGTGACTATATGAATATGAGTCCTTAACTAATTGAATAATTAAAAATCTGATCTTGCCTCTTGTAGCAGTAACCAAAACGACAAAAACAAATGTATTGATCAATTAAAACAAATACCTAACAATTTTATTGTTCGATTAACACTTATTTATTATTGTAATCATCTTAGATTTAAATAAAATCAAAATTGTCCCCAAATGTACGTTACTTGTTTCAATATATTTTTATATTTTAATCATTTCGTATGGGTAAATCTACATAGTAACCTACACAGCAAATAAAAATGGGTATATCGTCCAATTGAGGAAACTTATACACCAGAACCACCACTACCACGACCACCAAAACCAATAGGACTACCACCATCACAACGAATTGGTTTATTTTCTTTACTTGGTGGCGATCTTAGCTAAACCATCTAATCTATGATCATGATATATTGTCTCAGTCTTAGCTAAAATACCTAAATTTTTACATTTAAACTTTTTAAGAATGGTGCTTGTGTGTTTTACTGTTCATCCACCTAAAAATTAAAATAAAGTACAAGACTATCGCAAATCTGCTATACATAATACGTAAATCAGCACAAGAATGTTGATTAAGTGCAGAAAGATCAAGGCAGGCCTGAGATGATGAGAATTTTAATATGCGAATATTTTAACTTTTTTTATAGGTATACGTGCATAATATGATAACAAGAATATTTTTACTTAATCGAATTGCATCAATCAGGGTGTATAAAACTAACCTTTATATTAATACAAAATAAAAATTACTAAAAGGGAAATTTAAAGAAATACCCATTTTAGAGAAACTAACTATTGCACAAACCCTACAAAAGACGAGAACTACATAATAGCCAAGAAGTTTATCGTACTTAATACACTAATAACACGAATTGCGGCATCTTTTCTTTAGAAATGACAATGTTCCTAAACACAATCAAAAACCGTGATGGATTCTGGTGTCACGTATATATTTGCCTAACACAAATGGTTGCTCAAGAATTTGTTCGGTTATATAAGGGAATTTTCGCTCATCTGCCGCCAAGAAGTTGAGTGATAATTGATATTCATCTCGACCATCAATTATTGTGTTCGAGATGAATGTGATTTGTTAAGATTAGACGCGTATACACAATCTACATTCGATTTCTTAACAAAAGTATTTTCTCCTTTTGGTACAGTAGAAATTTAAATGGCAAAAGTTTTTGAGGTGCTTCAGATGATTATCCAAAAAGTCTCATTAAGAGACATCTTGGTGAACGTTTACTTCTTATCCTTATCCACTAAGTTTTTACTCTGGAAAGTAAATCACTACATTTGATTTAACCTAGTGTTTACTTTTTTGTCAGTGAGGATCCTAATTACAATAAACACTTGTCGCCTAAAGCAACCAGGTTCCAATTAAGACCCAGCTATTCTTGAACACCGTACCACCAAGTATCAAACTACGGCCCTGTACAAGAAAAAGAAGAGTGTTTCCAATTATTAATTTATGTTAAATGTTAGTAGGATAAGGCAGTAAAATTGGCGTATGCACAATTCATCGAGATCGACAGTTTGTTACTTAACCAGACATGCTAATAGCGATGATTAACCGTGAATTGCTCCCTTTAATTGTTAATTAGTTGGATGATGTTCAGTATGTCCTACTTTAGCTTCAGGTAACGAGGTTATTTTGTGGATGTCCCTTTAGTTATATAATATTCAATTATCTATTTGTTAACCCAATTTTTGATACAGCAACCCTAAATTGATAGGGGCTTGGTAAAGGAATGCCGTAATTCGATTTGCATATAATTTACACTATCATTTCCAAGAATGAAAACAATACGAACGATGACACTAGAGAACATTATTAAATCGCGATGTAATGACCTACAGTTTCGCAACCACTATAAAACCCGTAAATGCATCATTTTTTCCTCATCGGGAACGAAATGTTAAACCACGGCCTTCAGGAGGAGTGAATTAACATTACAACTGGTTTTTTTCCTTCTTGGAGAAGAAGACGCCGATATCTAAATGTGATCTTCGTAGGAATGGGTGTCCCCGACGATGATGACTTTTACGAATGATTTATGTTGACAAAATGAAAAACTAGAGTGAACGGAGGTTTCTAAAGGTCTTTCTTATCTTTTAATAGTTTGGAAAATAACCGAAAAGAATCAATCAACAATGCAGTAAAAAGAGTTAGTTATTTTTTATTTTTTTTAAGTTTCTTTTCTATACTGATAAGTTCTAAAGTATTGAAAGGTGTTGCACCTCATTAAACCATTAATTTCAGAACCATCCTGTATACAATATAAAAAGTAACAAGGATTTGAAGACAGCCAAGAAGTCTGTAAACTTTTTATCAAAATTAATTTGTGTGAACTTTAGAAACAAATTATTGTGTTTATGTCATGTGTATCCAGAGATATTTGTTTAAACTTTTAGTGATTACGACCATAGTAATGGTGTTATCAATGCACTGATCATAAATATAATCATTACCTATTTAATTATCTAAGTACCAAATAATTAAAACGACGTAACCACTAACCTAACGCAATACATCAACGATATTTACTTGCGACTGCCGGCACCGAAGATGCAGCCGGTGGTACTTGCATACTTTTTACACTTTGAACTTTTACCGGTACCAAAATACTCGGTACTCATAATAGGAAGAGGGGTAAATGTCAATTGCTCTATGGCGTTTGTTGTCCGGGTATAAAAGCTAACATGCGTGCCGGTTAAAAAACAGTCGTCCAGATCGCTCTGTCCCTTATAACAACTAATTAGAATTGTGATTAACTCACCCCTGTCCAATATGAAATCGGTGAGTGTGTGATTAAGTGTGTCCAGTGATTTTGTTTTTATAATTCAGGACTGTGGTATTAATTTTTTTAAATAGTTTGTAGTTTTGTTTGCTGTTTTGGCCGTGGCCGTGGCTGCTCCTCAAGTCAATCCAGCCGATGTTTTTGAAACGGCCCAAGTTTTGAAATATGACAGTGACAATGCTGGAATTGATGGATACAATTTTGCGTGAGTACCAAAAAGAAAACTGAAAAATTCATATTATATAAAACTGTGTTCTGTAAACCCTGTGTTCTTCACCGTGGACACTTGGCATTACCCGCTAATACAAAAAACTGTTTAATTTTCAGATTTGAAACCAGCAATGGAATTTCTCAGCAAGAACAAGGCACTCTTCAGAATGCCGGCTCCGAAAACGAAGTAATGCAAGTTAGAGGCAGTTTCAGTTTTACGGGGGCCGATGGGGTAGTTTACACCGTCACTTACATTGCGGACGAGAACGGTTTTCAACCTCAAGGAGCGCACCTACCATCCAAATAATAACTAAAGAACTAAACTTTAAAAAAATACTCTCAGTGTGATTTATGTAGTTTTAAGAATACTGGATGTAAATTTTGTAACGAAGAGTTTTCTCCATTTTTGGAGATCATATGTTTCTATTTATTTGGGTCACTCATTATTGTGTATATAATTTTTTTTAAAATAAACTGAATAATGTAAATTTTTTTGACTTATTTCTGTATTAACAAAATGGAAAGTAAATTGAGTAGTAATTAAGGTCAACACATACACTAACTTTAAGATAAATGAAACATTTCCATTAATATTCATTGCTCGTAAATTAGTAAAAAACTAAATTATATTGAATAATACATTGGTACACATGCATGAGACAAAGGCCGGGCAGATGAGCAGGTGATGTCGAAATTAAAAGTAAAAAGGACAAGGATGCGCTATTATATTTTAATGATGCTTCTGAAATAACATCACGAAGCTGCCGAGTACACTATTAATCGTCTTTTGTATTGAATTATTTTCCTATTAATATGCCACAGCAAAAACTAGTTAAAATAAGAATGAAATGAATTTTATTGTTCCTCTACAGGGGGAAATATAACTGAAATAAAAATGTTCCAAAAAGATAACAGAAGAAATTTAGGTATAGTAAAGGTAAAACGTCGCAGATTTGCATGTATCGGACATTTTAAGCAAGTTAACTCACTAAATATCCGCGAGTTAATTGGAGTGACATCAGAATGGTTAATGTCTCTCAGACTCTATATTCTTCCTATTAAGTCAACTCGATTTTATAATAGTTCTATACAATACCCCTCGTAGTATTTACATTTAAATTGCAAATTTTCACATTAATCGTATAAAAAGATACGTTTTCTTCAACCAAAACGGGTTAGAGTGAGAGCATCAATTTTATTAATCAAATTTGACTAAAAATCCGGATTATCAATGTTGCATAATTAAAAAGTAGGGGTCTGAAATCAAGAGATATAAAAGCCAAAAATTCGTATTTTTATAATCATCAATAATTCATCTCAACAACAGAGTTGACTTTAAAATTCAATCGTCATGAAAACTGTTAAGTGTTCTAAATTTTAACTTTTTATTGGTATTAACTGAGTTTTTGTGCAGGTCTTTGCATTGTTGGCTCTCGTAGCTGTAGCTGTAGCTGGCCCAATAAACCCCGAACAAAACGCAATTGTTTTGAAAAACGACAGTGACAACATAGGACTGGACAACTACAGATATGAGTAAGTGTGGATAGTGTGACTAACTGACTTATATGAACGCACTTTTAAAGGTACGAAACCAGCAACGGAATAGCCGCCAACGAAGAAGGACAACTGACCAATGCCGGATCAGAAGCCGAAGCTATAGCTGTCCGTGGAAGTTTCCAATATGTCGGTCCAGATGGCGTTACTTACAGTGTCAACTACATCGCTGACGAAAATGGTTTCCGACCCTATGGAGCGCATTTACCAGTTGGACCTGCCTAATTTATATCTAGATGAATAAATAATATATGAAAATGATATTGACGTAGATTTTGTTTGCCATAATTTGATCAAATCCTATAAGATATGAAACCAATAAAGGTAACTGAAGAACTAGGGAAAAAACAAGAATTCAATCCAGAATGAGAATTTTCCAATTAGAGACAAATTATACATTTTTGAAAGGTTTTAGAAAAAATTCAGGTCAGTTCACCACGTGACTAGTTAACTTTTAAGCCTCTGAGTTAGTTGAACTGTGAAAAGAGAACGTTAAATTTAGAACAAATCCATGTAGACATTTCCTATACCTAACTTCAACCGTTTCTGACTTATTAAGGGCCGATTGCACCGACATATTTAAGGGCACCCCTAGGCTAGGATTTAATTTGACTTTGACATTTTGCACATGATCTGTCATAGTCAAATTACAACTTAGCCTAGGTGAACCTTAGGGTGCTTTTAATTACATCGGTGCAATCCGCCATACAGTTTTTCCTTTTTTGGTCATAATGACTAGTTGTCGATTCCATAACTACAACATGTTGTGACAGATATTTGTCAAATTCAAGTCTGGTTCAAACTTAACACAAGCAGGTGTCCGTTTTCAGATTAGTATGCAGTACGATTTTATACGCACTTTAAGGAAAAACTGTTGATAAATCAGAAACGGTTGAAGTTAATTACAGGAAGAGTATACATAGAATTGTTCTACATTTAATGTTCTTTTATTACAAAAAAACGAGCTTCTGGCAGTTTTTCTATCTATCCGACTTAAAGGTAAATATTGACCACCCTGTCTTTGAACTTTTCAACCATGTGGTATTGTCTAACTGAGAACAAAAGGTCACATAAGCAAACCTTTCAGAACTTAAGAATTTAATTAATGTTTAGACTATCTTCTACTTTTTTGAAATATCTAAGAAACGGTGCAAGATAGGTATAGGGAAGTATAAATATTAATTACTAGCCTTCTTGCGAGGAATTCAAAAATGAGATTAGAAAAAGGGTGTTCCATTTGAAAATCAAAAGTTGGTGTTCTTTCCGACTGATCTGACAACACCGCAAAGTTCAAAATATTTTAGATAGAGTTTGGAGTTATCTAGATACTTCCAATATACCATCAGCGTGAATCACCCTCTATACCCATGAAATTTATCATCACAGACGAGCTTACCTAAATTCCTAGTTCTTATTGCAACTGACCTTATCAGACATCATCATTTCACTTCTGATAGTCTCGTTACCTTAAAACAGACAAAATTTACATAACCGAAATGTCAATGGGAAGCCGAAAAATTTCAATGTTACGCCTATTACTTAACGTTCATATACATACACAATAAAGCGCAAACAAAAATGTGTAATACACAGTTTGGGCATCTTGTCTCATTAAGTAACAACCTCTAAAATATTTATTAATCCGTGCTAAAGGTTAATCATCGAAAAGAAACTACCGAAAAATATCTGTGTCTAAGCCTGATGGTAGGGGTGAAGACGATTCCCCGTTATAAGTACAATCAATCCTCCATGATTAGCATCAGTTGTTTGATAATCAGTATCACTGAAAAATCAAGAGAAAAATCATCAAAATGAAATTCGTAAGTACAATCTTGTTCTATTTATTCTTCAGTTATTGATTTATTTAATTATTATGCAGTTTGTTGCTTTTGCTGTTCTTATTGCTGTTGCCGTTGCCGCACCCCCTTCCAACCCTGACGCCGATGCTCGGGTGTTGAGATACGATAATGACAATATTGGAGTGGATGGTTACAACTGGGCGTAAGTAATACAAATTGAACTGCACTATGAAAAAGAGATTGCTAATGATGACGGTGTTCTCTGCATAATGCATATGATTAATTGTCAAAACTTCTAGGGTGGAAACCAGCAATGGAATTTCCCAACAAGAACAGGCCCAAGTGATCAACGCCGGTTCTGAAGCTGAATCTTTGGCGGTACGTGGCGAATACCAGTACACCGGTCCAGATGGAGTCGTCTACAGAGTGATTTACGTCGCTGACGAAAATGGTTTCCAACCCCAAGGTGCTCACTTACCAGTGGCTTAATAACTGTTTTTATTTTTGTTAAATTTTGTAAATAAAATGGATAAAGGCTGTGTTGAATTTGTTAGTTTTACTTCGGTCATAAATTGATTATTATAGGATGACGCAGTGTGAAATCACGCTTCTTGGTATCAACAATTAAATTTGTTTATGCATAAGCCTTTATGTAACTACCATTTTACTAACATATGCAAATCCTCAAGTAACCCAATATTGAAATTCTGCGTCGTTATACCCTATGCAGATTTCGGAATCCTATTACATAATGACAGGTCAAATGTCAGTCAGTGTTACCGACTTCAACAATATAATTCCACTTAAAGTAGATTTACAAGCATCTTCACCTCAAATTCTCCTATATTGAAAAAATCTTTTTTCTGCATATCACGTTTTTGTCTATTACCACTTAATTACTATTGCTAAACTACATGTGTTGTATAAGTTTTATTTATTGGGATGATGATCTACGAGCTCATCTTTGACACATTAACCTTTTAAAATCCAACGTCCGCGATAGACTCAAAATTTTAAAGTCTAGCTGTCCCAACGTGTAATTTTCGTAAAATTTATTTTTTTTATAGTGATGACATAATATGTCATCGCCCACAACTCTTTCCTTCTGCATTCTTCTTTAAGAAGATAAATAGACAAAAGTATCGTCATCTTTGTCGTGTGAAGGTCGCATCCTACTTACCTTGATTCGTCGGTCTTCACTTTCCTTTTCATCATTCAGTAGTATACTCGTACATGTCTGACCGGATCAACACAATGCATCTTCTGCAGCGTGATTTCTTTTCTGTTTTTCCTAATCCTCCTTACGAATGTTGCTTTCTTTGTTTTCGCATAAGGACCTACAAAACATTGCATTTTATATAACACGTGTTTGATGATTATTGGTTAAGAGGTATTTTTGTTAGGGGTACTAATTCCGTATTTGGAACAAAACAATAATATTACAAAACTAGCAATTAACTATTGACCTTAAAATCAGCAAATTTCTCCGCCGGCTAAATTATGTATATGTATTTCTTTATGCAGCAAAAGGGATTTTCAAGGCTTTAGCGCATCCTTTTCATTGACATTTAAAGATTAAACATATCACGTGAGAATTTTTGCATAATTGAGTTAGTCTTGTTCGAAATTCCTAAACCAACCTTGATTTATACGGATTCAATTAAGTCGAGCGAAAATTTCATGCAATTTTCTTTTGTATCTTGTGTTAAACTGGCTGTTTATGAAATTTGGTGTTAAATAATTAAATAAAAAAAATATTAAACCAAATTAATAGATTAATGACTAAAAGTATCACTTAAGAATCACCTAAACACCAACTGAATGCGGTAATTACAAGGTGCTACACTGTTACTATCTGAGATATTTAAATAAAACGTAACTTGTTAAACTTCTTGAATCTACAAGCTAATTTCGGTAATATGAAGTTTTAAAATGACAACTTTAGGTTTATTGATTGTGTAGTTTTCTTGACACTTGGTGGATGTAACTGAACGATATAATACTTTGACATAATACCTAATACATCGATGCATTGACACCCCTAATTGATACATTTGAATTATCGATATTTTCAGGTTCATTGCTCAACAATTCAGCAAGAAAAATCAACTTACAATACTTCTACAGTTTTATTCCATTTTATACAGAATATATAATATTTAAATTTTATTTGAGGAAAGTAGACAATCTTGGTGGGTGTCCAAACTAGCACATTAATCGATTACCTAAGAGGTTACACCAAAGTCAACCTCTCATATTTTTAATTTGTAGACCTGGACAAATTTTAATTTTTAAACTATTTAAACTTCATATCAACTTCCGGAAAATATCTAAAGCATCAGGAATATTGGTCAGAAGCATATCAGAAGTAATTCAAAATTTCCTAAACATTGAATTGTTTTAAAATCAATCAGGTCGTGGATTGCAAAACAGAAAAATTTAAATTTTGGTATTATAAAAGTCACAATTTTGCATATAATTCCACTTAAACGTATAAAAGCACAAGTGGTTGGAGCCAAGAGCATCAGTTGTCAATTTGCCTAAAACAGAACAACATCCACCGCCAACATGAAAGTTGTAAGTGTTCAACAATTTTTTACCACTTTCCCCTATTATCTAATTGCTGAATTTTCGACAGTGTATTAGCACTTTGAATCCATTATATTAACTATATTATCGACACATTGACTAAATTTGCATGTTATCTTTTAGATTATTGCATTCTCTTGCCTTATCCTTGTGGTATCTGCTTTCACACCCTTACGCTCTGGTTTGCGAGACGCTGATGCTGTAACAACGAGTCCAACACGTTTTGACAATATTGGACTTGACAACTACAATTACGGGTACGTTATAACTAGTTATTAATTTTTTGATAGAATATCCTAAATTATTCTGTTGACAGATACGATACTAGTAACGGAATTTCTGCTGATGAACAAGGTGAAGTGGCAAATGCCGGAACTGAAGATGAAGCATTAAGGGTGAGGGGCTCATACCGGTATACCGGTCCAGACGGTGTAGTCTACAGTGTGGTTTATGTTGCTGATGAAAACGGCTTCCAACCTCAAGGTGCCCATTTACCAGTAGCTTAATACGTCTAGTAGGAAAATTGTATAAATAAATCGAATTTAATGGAAATATTGTTTCTCTGCCCATATCTCTACTCAAAGACTTAACTAAAAGAGTATAGTGCGCCCTCTATACACTACTTATAGAACGTCCTGAGATTAAAACTTTACTAAATCAATACTTTAATGCGCCTATAGCAAAAAATCATCGATATGAAGATTGGTGAAAGTGTTAGGTATCAGTTGAATGTGCAGATGGCGCAAATAGTTTAATAACTATAAAACACCAATAAGTTGAATTAGTGTAGTGCTAATAATAAAAAACTTATTCGTAAATCTGATGTGGTCGTCAACCTGATCAAGTACTACAATCTTCATCTCCAAATAACTTTCATAAATTAAATTTGTTTTTTTAGCACTTAAGCAAATTGGTTAAGCAAATATTAGAACGTTTGAAGAATTTTTCATATTAGGTTATTGGCTTCAATTAATTTCACTATTTATTTTAGCAAAGTTCTCAAGTCCTGCATTGAGAGTCCCAGACACAGAATAGGAAGACTGTAATTGCCTAAGAACAACCCTGACCTTAGCTAATAAGTTATTATTTATGAGCTATCGTATATTAAAATGCACACCTTCAGATGTATTAATGCGTAAGTGATTCCGAGATATTTAAAAATTAGTTTTGTCTTTTATAAATTGTTATTACCTTCACAATATTTGGTATTAACTTCCCTGTTTAATAATGTCAAAACGATTAGTCCTTAATGTGTTTATTAAACAAAGCCAAGTAAAATTGTTAATGTAACTTTTAAAAAGGTCTCTAGAAACAAAATAAATTTCCAAAATGTATTGATACAAAATACTAATTAGATTCGAAATTTTTTTAGTCAAAAGTGCTATTTTTGCTCACATCGCTAATCAAGGCAATATTAACCATTCAAGGATGCTTACTATAGATTGTGTTTACTATTTATTTGGTAGCTTGTGTATCTTCTATTGTCAAAACCGACGAGTTTCACATTTAGAAATCCTTTAACATCAGTTCATTACAAATCCTCAAAAATATGTTTCAACCACAATATGCTATTTTCTAAAAATGATTAAAATCAAGTACATTCAAGTAGGGAGGAGGAGTTTTTAATAATGTTTTTCATACAATCTGAAACACTAATTAAATATTTCCATAATCTAAATGTGGTAACTCATTGGGGTAAAACACCTTCCCTACTTTTTAGTGGCGGGAGGTAAGATAAAAGCTGAAAGATTCTGAAAATCAATTGTTTAGATTGGGGTAAGAAATTACCCGCCATTTTCAAAGTTGCGTGTCTTTCCAGGTGATTTTAAGCCGTAAAGTATGACCGAAAAAATGTTAGTGTTTCAAGTAAGTACAGTTTTGTTTCAATAGTATTTACACTGCTTATTTAAACATTTTTTTTTAAATTTTGGTGACAAAAATAGATGTTACACTATTAAGTTCTGATTTTGGGTAAACCTTGAAATTATTAAAATTTTATTTAAAAGTACTAATTGGCTCTGACGGCCCAAAATCAACATTGTTTTACACTCCTAAAATATTGATTTTTATAAGAACCTTAGTGCAGACGTAATTATTTCCATGTCTGACGTCACTTTTACTGAGTTGTACCAATAAATAAACGTCAAAGAATTGTGCCAAAGCGACCTTCATAGCACAATTTGTATGAATAACTAATAACTGGAAAATTGAACTTTATTACAATCATTACTTCTAATATAGTAGTCATGATGGTACTAATTTGTATAAATCGATTTTTTATTACAATTATCATTGTTATGTAATTGTTGTTAGATATTTCAGGTTTTATTGCTTACTGTTGTGACAACTTTGGCGGTAAAAAACACTGATGAAGACCATCCCTACGAATTCGGCTTTACTATAGATGGTCAACAACACAGGCATGAGAAAAAGGGTAAGATTCTTAGACACACAAAAAAACTAAAATTTGTTAAAAAACTTACTGGTACTATCTCGATATTTAGCAGCTTTGCTCTTCTTTTGCTCATTTACCTGGAAAAATAATAAAATATATTAGAGGCATAGTAAATATTGACATACATTTGTTTGCATTTTATTTGAGCAAATTTGTGACACAAAATATTGGTCCGTTTGAGTGTGGAATTAAACCATAAACCGCTGTTATTACTTTACAAATGGAGACTGAATTATTATTCAGAACAAAACGAGCACTTTTCTGGAAATATTGAAACTTTAAAAGCTTTTTGTGATTGAAACGTGTCAAGAATTTTTACTCTCCAAGAAACTGTGCATACAAAACAGCGTAATTAAATAATATTTTCATGAATTCCTGTTTTCTTTTATTAAACCTAAACTGTATAAACCATAATGTGTAGTAGTTCCTACACCATCACGTGCAGAAACAAAAACATGCTTTTTGTAAATTTTAATTTATTGAAATAGTAAGGAAAGAATTATTATAAAAAATTTAAATTTTGTAGATGTTTTAGGGTCCCCCAGATACACGTGCAGTTTTAGGTCGGTACACAGGCATTATTCCGACACAAACGGCTTACTGAACCCGAACGAGTCAGGGGAAATATTAAAAGCGACAACAAGAAAAGCTTTTATAATATTTTCCAAACGAACAAAGCATCGAAAAGGCTTTCATATAAACGGCCTCGTTCGCTGGAAGGCCTTTTATCCATTGAGTTAATATTGATTTTTTTTCCGCTAATATATTGTCCATTGTTGCCCCGAAAAAGCCGCGCTACCCTCCTGCCTCACCGCCGAATCGAGTTTTTCTTGTAGTTTTCCTTCTTTACAATGGACTTTTGACGTGGCATGATTCATTTACGCAACCGATTTCTTGAGAAAATGCGGAAATATAATTAATAAACCTCATCGCGGGTTTTGTGTTGTAGATATGATTTATGGTAATACAGTGAAGAGAAAAGGGGGGGAAATGTGGGTAAAAGTTTCTGAAAAGATTATTGAAAACTTTTATTTTATAGAACCATCAAGTTTTGACGCATTAATTTTATTAATTGCAATTTTTTAGGCTCAAATTTACTTTTTTGTTTTATTCCACAGATGACAAGGGAATAATACAGGGTGAGTTTGGTTTTATCACAGCAGACGGCATTTACCACGTAACAGTGTATGCAACTGATGAAAATGGCGATTTTAAGATACTAAGTATGAGAAATTTACGAATTAGCGCACGTAAGTTAGCAGTTTAGAGCCTGATGAGTTTTGTTGGAACAATCTTGATTTTAGCACTGGATGGTTCGCCTTTTAAGGGTGAAATTTCCCCGGAAGCTAACAAATACCGGAAACAGGCCAACTTGCCACTACTTCCCCAACCAAACCCTCTGTCACTACCAGGAAATGGTGTTTCTAATACTAAGGAAGAAGAAAAATTCACTATTCAGTCTAGTGTACGACCAGAGATTGCTGCGACCACAGAGAAAGTGAACAAGTTCACCACTCAGTCTACTATACGACCAGCTTGTGGTAAGATTTTAAGGAAAAATAAAACTTTTCCGTTTATAATGGTGGATTTCAGCAAGCTGCGGACTGATTAGCACTCCCAAGCCTCAACCAGTGCAACCTTTTGTATATCAAAATACTGCTAATGGTTAGTGCTTAAAGCTATAATAGTTTTCCAGAAACTTAAGTACAGTAATTTTAGGTCAAATAGCACCAAATACTAATGTTAACCAGCCAACTGTTGATAAAGAAAACGGACAGCAACCAATCGGAAGTGGAGGACCGTCTATAACAAATCTTCCCCCAGCATATCAAGCTGTTTCAGGGCCTCAAAGTACCAACTATAACACATTTGGAAGTCAAGAACTTAATAAACAGCCTGAAATAGGAAACTTGCAGAATCCCTTAGTCAATTTAGGTGTTGGTGCTCCAAATACGCAAAGTGACAACAAAGGAAATGAACAAGAAGGCCCAGGAAGTCAACTTGGCAACACTAATGGGCAATACTCAAATGTGGGTGGTGATCCCACTAACAGTGGATTGGGTGACTACAGTCAGCAAGGACAAACCCCAGTAAATGTCGAAAATGGACAAGAAAGTCCCAGCCAATTTGGAAACTCGGGACCATCTGGACCATATACAAATAATGCTAGTCCAGGTGGTGAGTTAAGTAATGGCGGAGTCAATGTTCAAGAACAATCACCGAATGTGCAAGTGAGCAATGGTCAAAGTGGCAACGGCGGTCCTGCTAATCAACAAGGAAATATCCAGTCAGGACCTGGGTTGGGGCCGGCTGGACAATCAGGTGAGTACATGTTCGAAAAATTTGTAGACCATATCAAAATTCAAATTTTTTTAATTTAGATGCCCCCGAACCTAACCCTTTGCAATTACCTGTTGGTGGTCAAGGAGTTTCTCCTCCTTCCACGTTACCACCCATTTCAGTGTCTGATGGGTTCATCCATGTGGGCGGGGACAAAAAACAAGATATCCCAATCAAAGATAAGTTTCCAGGTATCTGATTTAGGTATTTAGTAGCAAAACACTATAAGTGATCAATTTAGGCATGGAAGACGGTCTGCCAGCTGGAATCGACGAGAAAGACATTACTAATTTGCTTTACAAATTCCATTACACTGTCGGTTTTCATGGTCATTACGAGAAGGGGTTGAAAAACGGGGCCAAAATAGGAGGGTGAGATGTTTGTAACACAACTTGTACAAAACTTAATTGTAATATAAAACCGATTTGTAGTTACTTTGTAAATGGAAGGGATGGAATCAGCAGGGTAGTGACGTACATAGCGGATGAAAACGGTTATAGACCTAAAGTAAAGTTTATTAACTTGGGACTGGAGTCTGATGATACCCCCAAACCAGAAACGGAGAAAACTTTTGGATTGAAGAGTTTTGAGTTTGTGTGGTATCCCTTATAGATTTAAGTGGTGCAAATAGCATCAGTTTTTATTTAGTTTAAATTTTATGACTGTCTACTCAATTAAGTAAGTTATCACAAGCCAATACAATCATATAAAAAAATACGTTGTTTTATTACTTTTGTACAAAGTCTGATTTATGAAGTGTTGTTGTCATACGATCCAAATTAAAACAGATGCAAAATTCTTCAAGGCTTAGCTTAGAAAATTTGATACCGGCATTGTTTAGTAAATTTATGCTAACCATTTCCCATTTATCTTTGAAGGTGTTTATTCCAATCAAACGAGCCTATATGTTAGCAGTACCATTGTTGTAATGCAATCTGTATACGTTCGACATTGGAGGTTTTTTACTCCTACATCTTCAAAAGTGTACATTTTCTTATCATCGCGTCATCATCTTTAATAATTCAAAGAAAATAACTCTACTTTTTGCAGTAGTATTAATTGCTTATTGTGTTTTTATGGTTAATGAAAATTAATGGTATAATCACGACAAACCTTAACCTTACGAGTGTTACGTGTTTTTGACCTTAGACAACCAACGTGCATCCGCATGGAAATTTTTTATATGAAAATTCTCCTACATGTTTGAAATATAACTCATATCAGGAAGGCATTGGCACAGATATTCTGCATAACTCAGCATCAACTCGTTAAGTAACTGGTTCGTTTGCATACGATGGGGTCACGGTTCAAACATTCGTAACTTTTCAAAAAATAGCCGTCGTTATTCAATGCTGTAACTCTATAATTTCACGACCTTAAGCGCCACAGCTATGATTAACAATGTTGTAAATTTACATGGTTTTCCTTCAAATTTCGCCCTAACTTTAGCTACTGAACTACTTGTGTTATCAATATCCTGTTGTATTAATATTCAGCAAACTACGTCACCATTTAAAGAACCCACGTGACAGCCTTGACAGTGTCGTGGTCAACAACCATACCGTTTTTTTTTTTAAATCGGTAACAAGCAACGGTCTCTTTGGTCCAGCTTTTTAGTCATTTGCCATATTAGTACGGTGGCTCCCGATAATGCCGACCACGACAACCTTCGAACGCCCACCATGGTATTGGTTTAACGCCTCGATTTACCTTTGGGTGGTTGCGAACGTCAAGCCATTAAAATATATTGGTCTAGTAGTTGTTAAGCGGTTGCAATGAAAATTCCTGATCTGATGATAATGATGATCACTCCAAGGGTCGAACGAATAAAAAATCAGAAACAATGGTACTAAAGAAGCTACAGCACACTTGACAATGAAGAATAGAAGATATTACAGAATAAGTGATTGAGTAACCGTTATTCTTGCAACGTTGAAGAATTGTCAATAGGTTTTAATTAATTTGGTTTGCTTCGCAAACAATAACAAGCCAAAAAAGCTGGCCTAAGGCCTTGTTTGGGCTGAAAACGAAAGTGCTTTTCACTAACGATTTTGAATATTAAGCCAGCAAAGAAAATTTGGTTTTCACTTTCGTTTTCGGTGTATAACGTCCGGTGATTACATCAGCGGTTTAATAATTGCACACGAATTTAGGGTCATATTATTTGAAAACGGTTAACTCAACGAGAGTATACTTTTTATGCAAATGTGCTAAATTCATGGTCTTAACAGTTTTAGTTTACAGTTAGAAAATTTATGGAACTACCCACAAAAAAATAAAATAAACTAAAACCTACACTAAAACATGGTCATTTAACCGTTACCATAAGGAGTTCAGAAACACCATAATACAAGACGGCATTAACCACACAAAATATCCTCAAATGCCAGTTGCACACATCAGTACTTTGATAAAGGTGCTAAGGCAGTAATATTGTCGTTAATAGATTAAAACTTGAATAAACCAAAAAACGTAACAGAGGAAACTGTCAAATTAAAGGAATTGACAGTTGACAATAATAAAATCAAATGTCAAATGTTGTTTCTGAATGCTTCTCTCACGTCACCTTGTTTTTGAGTAAAAATAAGTAGGTAATATGACGTATGAGAAAATTCTAGTAAGATAATCAAAACAACTATTTTAAATTGGTTGTTGGAGTAAATACAGATACTTACGTTTGCAGACTCCACAAAACGCACCAAATCAAATATAATATGACTTCCATTGGTTTACACTGCAATTTTTCCACTTCATTTTAGGAGCTCCGTTCATTTTAGGAAATTAGGGCTCAGCTGTTTCAAAACCCCCCTCGGTCCACCAATAGCACCAGTTTGACATGGTTTTTACCTAAAAAATGTCACTTTAGTAAAAGAAATAAAAAACTTTGATGCAGGTATACAACATTATTACAATTCACATAGGGCGGCCATTGAATTGTCGGCGCTGTCAAAAATAAATGTCAAATTGTGTTAATTTATGGTGTCAATGTATTCCAAATAAAGTGCGGTGATGAATCCTGCTCTAGCTTTAAAAAATGCTTTAAAAACGCTTAGAGTGCTCAAAATACTGACTCACAACAGTTGAACAGTTACATCAAACAACAAAAGGCATTCACCAAGCTCCTTACCTGTTTATGTTGTATTTTTTATAAGGGTAATAGTCAATGTAAACCATAAAAGGTTCAGCTTCAGTTAAAATAGGACAAAACGCTGGAATCAAATTGATAATATCCCAAACCTCCCTCTTGCAAACTCAATCGAGCACATCAAACACAATTTTCAAACAATTCTACCCGAAAAACTTGAAAAAAACATTTGCAAAGGTCAACGTACTACAAAAAAATCTAGTTCACTGTGACAGTGACAAGTGTCAACTGACCCTACTGACAGAAAACAATGAACTGGAAGAAATATGGAAGAGACACGCAACACTAGCAAATTGAAGCCAAAAAATAGGTGAGTTTAAGCATGTTCAACTAATAAGTAAAGAAGTTTAAACTGATGTTTTTTTGTCCTAAAAGGAAAGTGCTTAAACATTGAGCTTTTACCATTTTTAAGGGTTCAAAGAAAACAAGGCTTTCTACAATCAGAACCTGGTGATCTATTTAAATAATTTATCGCCAGGTATGGTACCGCCAGTATCCAGTATCGTGGACATAAACAAACAACAATGTTGTGGTGATGTAGATTACTGCGAAGGCTGCTCGACCTCTGACTTGAGCAGGGGAAAATCGCCTACCCAGGACGAATTCGCGACTCCTAGAAACAATTATACCGAATATGCCGGCCGTTGCTGCTGGAGTCGATACGAGCTGGTGATCGCGCGACCTGCGAACGGATATTCGCGGACGACACAGCATTTCGAGTGCGGCGCGCGCTCAACGATTTTCATCTAAGTTAGTGTTTAAAATTTAAAGAAAAATCGAAAATGAGGAATATACCCATTGGAGTTTTAGTGGTAAGCTTATATGTCAGTCATCATACGTTTAAGTCAAAATTGTGGTTTTACTGTACTTTGGGCATTTATTAATTATTTATTAATCTAACTGCTATTTGGTGAGTTACGCTACTTTCTCAACCAAATAATTGAATTGTATGGTGGTTTTCCGCTTTCACTGTAAAAATTGGCTTTTTGAACTTGTTCAAACTATTTAGAGTCCAACTGATCGATATTTTCCACTTAAAACATTAATAAATTTTTAGTAAAAATTGATAAGACAGCTCCAAGACTTGTTAATGTCGCGTGGTTTTATCTTAGTTTATTTTAATTTAAAAATTAAAACGTATAAAAAAATTAACTTAGTAATATTGAAATTATTTCACCTAATGATGGCTATTACGGTCCTGTATTATTCGATCAACTTCAAGTAGTAAATAGTTAAGATTTTTCGTCAATTATGTTGTTCTTGGACATTGTTCAGTAATCCATTTAATTAAGGATAATGTGTTTGAACTCTGTACGTTGTGATCTTATGTAAACCTACCTTTATTACATGGAATTAACTCTAATGGCAGTAAATTACACTGTGCCCAATGGATATATTAAAAGTTAATTAAAATGAGTATAGAAAATTCATATCGGCCTTGCGTAAGGTTAAATCAGGTTTCAAGCAAGTTCAAGTGGTATTTATAACTTGTGCTACTTAAAACTAATGTTACGAAACAAAGTTTATGGGCTATAATTTTTGCACTTGGGTTAGGGTGACGATTTTTCCTAACGGCTAAATTGGTTGCGGCTGCAACTTTCCACTTTTACTTTCATAGAGCTGCAACACTGGACGACCGTGATTTAAGAAAGCGACCCATATACGACGTTAAAAAGCGTTTTGGGAAAATGCACGACCGAAAAAAAACAGGAGGAGCCACTGTTATGTACCAGTATCAGTGAAAGTAAAATGTTACTCATTCATGTTGTAATATGAACCTTAATCGGTCAGGCACGCGTTCCACTTTTAGTTTGAAAGGCTCTGCAAGTTCCAAAATTATGTTAATAAAAATGTATATAAGTATTTTGACAGTTTATGATTGGTCAAGAAAGGCAGCTTTCAGCTTGCTGCTTATTCTAGGCCAATCACAAACTAAGAACAGTGATTCACGCAAATACTGCACATGTGAACTTACTATCAAAGGCGCTAAACGGAATCCAAACATTGCGTAAAATCTGAATTACTTCCTGTCGTAATTACAGGTCGTTATATGCACAAAACCAGTCGGAGAAAGTATTTTTTAAACAATTTATCGAACGTTAAATAACAGGCGATAAGAATGTTACGCAACCATATGATCTCCTTATATAGAAAACAATTTCCGATTTGCATTACAATTACTTTTAGTACTGACCTGGAGATTTTTTAAAAAATCAACAAGCGGATCGAGGGTTACAGACTCTGCGAATCGTGACGTACTTTGAAAAATCCTCACTTTGAACTTGTAACTGGTCGTATTTGACCCAAATACCTTAATATGGTGATTTCTGTTATTGAAATTTTTTCTGAATAACAAAACCTATTTACAGTTGGAACTTGTAAAAGTAAACTGTTCCACCATCACTCTTTCCCAATAGAAGACTGGCTGCTTAATCTCTTTTTTTAAGGTGAAATTGCCGCGACACATCAAATTGCATAAGACCAAGAATGTCGTCCTTACCAAAAGATTTATAATGCTAACACCAAATTCTGTTACACATGAAGGTCGTTACGAGAAATAATTAATTAATTAGAGAAAAAGTAATGTGTAAAAGGGTGTGAGGAATTACAGAATTAAAGGACGTTACGTGGGTGAGAGTAATAAAGATGTTGTGGGTTGGACATGTGTACCAAGAAGTAAACCCACTGAAATTACATACTCTGATACGTTATTATAAGCCAGTAATACAAAATTACATTAAAAACCATAATTAGTCTTGTCATGTTATTTAGATGAATATGCCAGCATTAAAGTATTTACAAACAGAACTACAATAGCCAGTGAAAGTTGTTTTTTTCCTTCCTTTCTCAGCAAAAATTATTAAATTACATGAATCACTTAGTCTCTATTTGTTCTCCTTCTATGATACTATTAACAGTTTATTGTTCTGGTTAATATGAAATTACTTGCGGTTAATTGAATGGATTTGAACTAAGCAAATACTTCAACGAATAATAACTTAATTGCCAAATAATCCGGTTGATTTGTTATGGTCAACGGATATATTGCACTAGATTGCAACGTTGCAAAATAAGTTAAAACTAATCGACGGTTAAGTTCAGTGGAATCCAAAATGTTATAGGTTTACTCAAGTGGTGAAAGTGGGAAGTAGGCTTAAAGTACAGAAAAACCAAACCAACACGAGTAAATCATGTGTGTCACACGTTTTAAGGTGAAATTGTGGTTTTCAGCATTTGAAACAATATAATAATCAGGTCTGGGTTGATTGCGTCACTTTCCGGTATTTGATTCTGTTAAAACTGAAAATAACAAATGTGTCGCAGTTTCCAGTAATTTTATTAATTAATTCAAACTTAGTAAGCTACACCTGGACATCAAAATCATCACTTTATGACCATTAAAAAAACCAACAGATGTTACCGTAAAAGTTGTTAGAATAATCATTAATCAAACATTGAGTCATTCCATTAAATATACCTATGACCCGGGACTTATGGTATGTCTAATCCTGTTAAGTTCAAATACATGAACCAAGAAAACAAAAAAACAATGCGTGGTCAGGAATACGGATCAAATTATTATATTCGTAAGCGAGAACATTGAAAAATAATATAGCAAGGTTGCGTTGTCTAATTAATATGCATCGATAATGGTGACATTGAAATTGCGCTTTTATGTACGAAAAGGATGATGTTTTATACTTCCTTTGCCGTTTGATGTGTTCGTAATCGTTACGTACGTAATAGTAGCAGTGTCAAGGAAAAAGTGTATGATCCGCCAACGTTGTCTTGGTTTTGTGAGTCTGTCAAGTTTTAATGGACCCTGGAGGACAAACAAGTTTATTAAAGTCAATCTCAAAAGTTTATTTAAAATTGATTCTGTTCGAGTTGTTGACCCTTTCTACTGCAAAACGGTCGAGTCATCTTTTTGGGCGTGACACTATGTTGTGTGAAAGTATTTATCGAATAACTAATCGACTTCCTGGGAAACATTAAAATTTGAAGCATTTCTTGGTAGAAATTTCATTTCATGTTCTAGGTCTGGTTTTCCAAACGTTAAAAATGTATGTTAACCGACTGGTTTACGGAACCCAACAACAACAAGAAAATCCGCCCTATTTAACATTCACACATATGATTGATGCAACACCGCAACACAATCAGACAACGCCTGATTTTCCCAATTTTCACATGACCGATTTCGAAACAATAGCACTAATTGTTCCGTTAATTAATGGATTTTTAATTTTTTTAACTTACTTTCCGCAGTGCGTACTTTTTGTGTATGTATGTGTGAATAATTATTGAAACCGGACGATTACCTAAGTATATCTTGTGCAACGTGAATTATTTAGATTCAATTGTCACCTGTGCTAGTAGTATCAAGAGAAAGCAAAATTTCTCGGGCAATAAAAATTCCAATTTGATGGAGGCCACAAGTAAAACAAAAACGACCATTTAAATAAGTATTTGTAACGAAAACTGGCCCAATTCTCACCGAATTCATGTCATTTCACGTTTGCACTTGCACCTTCATGCTATGATATGCATTATTCAGAGACCATATTGTGAGACAAAATATACAGGGGACACTGAAAATTATTATCAGCAGTTGAAGTTCTGTAAATGAGTATTAAAATGATTAACAGATAATCTGGCAACTGTCATAATATTATTATTATTATACAACCGAACTTAACCCCATCCGACTCGGTCACGGTACAAACGAAATTAAAATCACGTTTGGAAGGGAAATCGCAATTAAGAGACACAATACCAACGTTAATTCGAGCAGTACCGGCCCCAAAAACGGTTCCGATTTTCAATTTCTAGTTACCGGGTACGTGACCCATTCGTCCACGAATGGGTACCAAGATCATTACCATTAGATCGCAGCTTGCGCATACGTAATTTGGTTCCTTGTTCGATTCATTCAAAATCCCTGGGAATTTAAATTCGACCCACGGAATTTAATTGCAAAAATTATTGAATAAAAATAAACGAAAAAACTCGAGTTTGCGAGTAATTGCAAGTAGTTTGCGCAAGTATTTCAGTGAGACCCGTCCATATTTGGTAAGGGGAGTTTTGAAATTTAGCCCACTCGCGATCGCCCACCATTTCACTATTTGTTGTTAAACGCCATTGATTATGTCACCCAAAAAGCTGTTTAGTCCATTTTCGTCATCCGGATAATATAAATTTAAATCAAGGAATTCCGTAGTTACAACCGCAAAATTTACAGGCAGAGTTAATTAACATTTTTACGGCGTGGGTTAATGGTACCAATTGGTAATGACATTGAAATTGACTTTTTTGGAATACAAAACTTATCACAGACGTGTATTGTTTATAAGGTCAGGCTTAAGTAATTCAAAACAATAGAGACAAAATAATAATGGAGTCTTCATTATGTTTTATAGGGTTCTTTTGTTCGTTAAGTTGTCAAGTCAATACAATAGTCAAGGACTCTGGTTAATGTGCCCCAAATAAGCACATATGTGATTATAAATACGTTAACTATTCCAAAACAAATATTATTATTTTAGTTGCTGCACACGACACTCTTCATACACTCTGGAACCACCTACGACACCCCATCAAACCCCCAGTATCACATCCAAACTGATGAAGGACCTGAAAGGTACTTCAGGTACCAAACTTTGAGCGGGCAGTATCGCAAAGAGAAACGACTTGAAGATGGTACTGTAATAGGTTCATACGCCTGGATTGATGACGATGGTAAGTTGAATTTTGGTTTCTAAGCCCATTTTACTTGAGGTTCTGCACAGGTATTCTACGACAACGAGACTACGTAGCCGACCACTTAGGGTATCGAATCACCAAGAGCAAGAATCTGTACGTGGGTAGGAACATTCCTGTAGGTGATGCTGTTAAGGCTGCAAAGAAGTACCCATCCTCAGCTGGTACTCTGGTACCAACCAATTCCGTACCACCTTATCGAGGTAGTGCTAGTAAACTATCAGCTGTGTGCAAATATTCAAATTGATACATTTTCAGTGACCACTCCTCAGCCACCATCTTCAGTATCATCAACCGCAACACCATGCGCTTCATGCATCATTTCCCCCACCACTTACAAACCAGACGTGTCCCATTTTGGATCATCCCCCAACATTGGACCACACGTGGAAATATCCCACAACGCCCTACCATCTTCAACGGTTCTATCTTTGGTGAGCCCTACGGAAAAACCCTTAGTCGAAATCACCCCAGGCGGTTTCCAAGTCAGTACCGCCACTCCGGAAGTAGAAACGTCAACCGGACTGCCTTTGGAGTACTTGAAGAACGTGCAGGCTATAAACAACTTGCAGTACCACGAAACGTCTACTCAAAGACCGAGTTATACGGAAACGGATCAGAACTCGGTGGAGTACAACCCTTACGTTAATCCTTTAGGGCAGAACGTTTTCTTTCAGGTTAGTGAAAAAACTGTGCTTTAGTAGTAGTCCCATGACCATGAAGAGTCTAGTAAAGTCATGTATACAACTTTCCTTTCTTTCCTACGTCAACTGACAGTTGACAGAAAAGTTTCAGCTTGACATTTTTAGTTTGTTTTTCAGAACGGTCCTACTTATCCAATTGACAAACAGGGGCATACATACAGAGGTACCAAAAAGTACGCCCAGGCGCGAATTGGTACTGGTTACGATAAGCAGTTCCCTGAATACGACGGAGTTTCGGTGACTAATGACGGATTTAGGTATTGAAACTAATTTTGTGATTCTGAACAAATATCGTCTCTAAAAGCAAAAAAGAATTAACTGTGAAAACGTAGTTATTTCCTAAGAAAGTTGTTTGCCTGGTTGCCTAAAATGAGAGCAAGTGTGTTGACAAACCAAAGAAGGTTCATATCATTGGTAATTGTAATTGACCTCTTTTGTACCACTTTCTACGGTACTCGATTGTACACCAACCAAAAGGTGGTTTTGTTTCCAGACGATATTTGTATTTGAATTGACAGTAATGACTTCACAACACAAATGTCACGTGACTTAAATAAACGAATAACTAGCTATAATCTTCAGGTACTACATTCCTAGAGCTTACCATGAAGAAGAAACCGGACCTGGAAACGAAAAAAACCGGAAGTTTTGGTTATATCGACCCGTTCGGAATCAGAAGGGTGATCTACTACAACGCCAAACCGGGCGAAGGGTTCCAGCATAGGAAAAACAACCGATATGTGGGCTTTAGGGCCACTCCGTACGACCCTAACCCTTACTGATAGCGCTGGATAGTTCAGTATGAGTGTGTTAGTGCTGTGATCGTTCTATACTGCCATGATTTCACATCAAAGTCGCGGTTATCTTGCCAGAATGTTGAATCTGGACAGAGACTCTAGTTATTTAATAAGGAAAAATAATTTATTAACCCTACATGCAACTTTTAGCTTTAATAACTTTTTTCTAGCTACACCTAGATATTTATTATAGTTTAACCTGTAGGTGCCATAAATATGCAATGCCGAATGGATTTCTAGGATTAAAGTTGCAAAACTCTAATCCAGGAACCCATATTCATGTTCTGTACAGTTGTAGTGTAAGTACCACAGTCAGTTCATTTTCCCTGTCACGCTAAAAATACCCAGAAATCCAAAGGTTTAGAAAGGAACAGGTTAATAGCGGGTGAATAACAATAAAAATTATTTTTACAATAACGGCTTTTTTTATCCAAGAACCATGGAGGTTTAAGCAAAACACTATACTATTTTAGTAGTAGCGACATCTATGACGCTTGAATCAAACTAACAAGAAAACCTGTTCATTACGGTTCACTGTAATACCGGCCAAAATAGTAGCGGTACTACTAATTGAAAACTACTAGCAGTGTGTTAGTTAAACTAGAGATGGCGCTAGACTACTTCTCTACAGTGCGTTTTTTTTAACGCGCAACATAGGATTTTACGTGTTAAATTTTTAAGCCCATGTTAGACCATGTTATTTTGGAACTACAAGTATAAAACTTGACGGGTGGCTGTTTCGTACCCTGAAGCTTAAGTAAGTTTAACAATTCGGCCTAAAAAGTGTTAAAAAGCTTGCAAAAAATCATCTTTTTTCGAAAAGGTTTTATCGTTTCATACTCCCTGTATGCATTGTTGTTCTTTGTTGTTTTTGATACTGGCACGGCAGGTAGCAGGTAAAATTTGGCGTAGAAAGTAAAACAGGGTGATCATTAACTTTATATCAAGAAAGTTAAGAACAAAAGAAGTATTTTTATAAGTGAATTGTTCAAAGTGACCTCCGTTTGAAGCCAAACAGTATTCCAAACAATCATAAAATGCCCTTTTGACGTTCAAAAGATGTCGGGTCGTGATGCAGTCAAAATATGTCACTTTACCTGTTACCTGCCCTGCCAGTATAAAAACAACAAGGAACAACAATGCATACAGGGAGTATGGAACGATAAAATCTTTTCGAAAAAAAATGATTTTTTTCCAGTTTTTAATCACTTTTTAGACAAAATTGCTAGACTTACTTAAGCTTCAGGGTACTAAAGACACACCCGTCAAGTTATAGACTTGCAGTTCCAAAATAAAATGGTCTAACATGGACTTAAAAATTTAACACGTAAAATCCTATGTTGCGCGTTAAAAAAAACGCACTGTATATATTGTACCATTATTGTAAGTTGAATTGTGGTACTTTCCAGCCATTTTGATTATTAGTATTAGTACTCAAAAATGGCTACTTAAATGAGAGTGGCCTTACAAAACAAATGGCCATTAAATATACACGTGGCTCTTTAAATTTGAAAAACCAGCTATTATCAAAGTAGTACCTATAGTAGTTATACCCGGGGTAGATGAATGAGGTCGATAATCGCTTAAAATCGTTTAGTGAACTAATGGGATTTTGCCTACATTCAAAATTTGTATGAAAGTGCTACTCACAATAAACATTTCTTCTGTTTATTCTCCCGAGTAATTAGGTAATTTTTCTGATAAAATTTGAATCCATTAAGATTAGTGTTATAATTGCCAATCCAGGCCCTATTCCATAAAAGGAAGCGGAAATCTAAAAAGACGGGTTCTCTACAATATTTAAAAATGCACAACGTGGAAAAAAACTACACTAAAACGTCTAATTATTTGTTTTCAATCTTTACCGTTGGGTGCGCACCCGTATCGACAAAACGTGTAATTTTTTCTGCGTAAAGAAATCGTTTAAATGCAAAAAATGGGCGAATCCGGAGAAACTTAATTATTGGGCAATTCGCATAATAAATAAATAATAGCGATGGATTTCTACTTTAATGTCTCTGTTTGATTGCCGTAATTTGGCTTTTAAGTAGTTTTCATGCCGAATTACTGGGAACTATTGATGTAATTAACAAAGGCAGAGCAGATAACAAAAGGAAATTATTGTTATACCTATGCACGATCGTGTTACGCTTCGGTGTTTTACCTTTCTTCTGATTAATATAGTTAGTTCAGTTTCCTAGTTGTTTCAGTTAGGTACCATTAATAATTGTAAATTAATTATGATTAATTAATAATAATCTTGACAGATATTAGGTTAGTATTTGCAATAACTAATAACACTTTTGAATTTTCCTAATCTTTATAAAACATCTCATCACAATTTATAACCTTATTAAAAAAATGATTTACGTCTCTTTGTAGTTTTGTACTTTCAATCTTATAAGTAACTTAAGCAATACGGGATTAAGTAATGAAAAATAATTTATTGCGTATAAGAAAATTCTAATTTCGATTTGTCAAATAACTTTTTGGAATTTTAATTCAGTTTCAAGACATTATACTTTAATACACCTACTCCGCTATTCTAAAAATTTGTTTATGGTTTGTAACCACAAAAGATTGATGTAAAATTCTATAAATAAAAGAAGTTAGATAAGGATCATGTGACTGATGTTGCCAAAAAGTGGACAATTTGTAAATTTAGCATCAGCTTGAGTTACTCAAAATGTATTGACATTCCTATAACACAACTAAAGTAGTTGAATTGCGAATTCATCACTTTTCATCATCTTTTCAGAAAAAAAGGCAGAAAGAAAGAGAAGAATCTTCTTCAATGGAAATTATTATACTTAATAGCAAGTTTTCAAAGTTTTATTTTTAAGTCAGTTTTTTTCTAAGCAGAAATTTAGGTTGTAGGTCATAACTATACTAATTTTTACTTTGTAGTACGATTAACATCAAAACAAGTAAAATATCCATCAATAGTTATTTATAATAAATCACCCTGTACACCACACAACATATACAACCAAGAGAATAATAAAAGGTAATAATAACCCTTAGAGACAGACAAACAAATAAGAGCATAAGGGAGAAATGTAACATCCAGAGCATTAACAAATGGGTAAAAGCAAGGAAAAGAGACTGGGATAATTATGTTGATAGAACGGCACCTGACAGATTAGCTAACATCTCCAAAAATAATAAACCTTACAGCAAAATGCCAACAGGAAGACCAAAGAAAAGATGGAAGGACAACCTACTGGCAACAATAATAGAAACAGAATGAGAGGCAGACAAACAGAAGCAATCCTAGACGAAGGGAAAGTTTTAGCTTCTAAACACTTTAAAACAGCAGTTGCCACTATGATTATTTGGTCCAAGATTCCTTAAAAATTCTAGAGGCCTCCAAAAGCTTACAAACCTCTCAAGAATCTACTTATAAATACTAAAAGTCTACTAAACTAAGTTTAGCTAGCTGTTTCCAACACCTTTCAGGAATATTTAAAAATTACCAAAAGTTCTTAAAATTATTTCTAGATTGCTACAGCCAACTAGAACCATTATAAAAAAACCTGACGTCTCTAAAAGCTACGATCGAGGAAAAGACAATTATAGAGTTTGGTGGTTAAAGTTTCATCTCAAGACCACCCTGTATACAAACTGCATCAAAAATAACTAATCTTGTCTTTATAGTCTTTCGGTAGTACAGGTATTCAAAATCTCACCGTAATTATACAAATATACTACAACTGAATGAACGCTAATTGATATCACTGAGATTTCGATGATCAATTAGGCGGCTAACCTTTAAGGCAAATTTTAAATTCAGATTCGCTTAACTTGTATACTTATGAACTTCACCATTATTACACTTTATAACTGCATCCTTAATCACACGGCTTCAATGATGGGTTGAAAAAAAAAACGAAAATGTTTAACCATCATCGAACAGGGACGACATAAATTCCCCTTAAGTATCACAGCCATAACAAACTGAAGCTTTGCTTAAATAAGCGATTCATTACGGTCGTAGAGTCGAGGCATGTTATTGGTTGAATGGAATGAAAGCTCGGCCTTCTGCCATTGGCCCGGTGAAGCTGTAACGTCAAAGAGTCCGTGGGACGGCCCCAGTCGAGCCATTGTAGCCCCATCACCAATGGCAACGGTGGGCGGCACTAGTCCTTTCAATTTTGTGTAAATGTTTTCACAGGATCAGTTCAAACAGTGTCGATCCTAAACCCACATCGGTGGTATGTGTAGCTCTTATAAGTGCAATTTAGGTGACATGTGCGGTTAAATTGGTGATTTAACTTCAAAAATTAAAAATGCCGCGACCGAGTCGAGATAGTTATGGTGATCAAAAACCTCCCTATTCGTACATCTCGTTGACAGCGATGGCAATTTGGAATTCACCAGAAAAAATGTTGCCCTTATCTGAAATCTACAAATTCATCACAGACAGATTCCCGTATTATCGTAAAAACACTCAAAGATGGCAAAACTCTCTCAGACACAACTTATCATTCAACGACTGTTTTATCAAAATTCCTAGACAACCAGATCGACCTGGAAAGGGAGCTTATTGGGCGCTACACCCAGCAGCTTTTGACATGTTCGTTAATGGTAGTTTACTGCGAAGAAGAAAACGGTTCAAACTCCCTAAAAGTGACAAGGAGATCTTAGAAAACGAACTGGCCGCCCTTACCAACATCAACCGGCTATTTTTCACACCCCCATCAAATCCTGGAGAGGTGATCAACCCAGCCAGTACAATGGCACCGGCAATGGCACCACCCTCCATCGAACCACCATCACCAACGTTGGTGAAAACACCACCAACAGACCAAACCACCACCGTAATACGACCGAAGCGATCATTTACTATCGAATCGTTAATATCACCAGATAAACCAGTACCAATCGCCCCCATTAGTACCGCACACCATTTCATCCCTCAAATGCATCCGTGGATGCTCACGTCCTGCTACGATTTGAGTGCATACGCCGCCCCTATGCTGCTCCAAGGGGCGCCGCCCCACAGTTTTGACTACGGACTGACGAACGCTAGTGAAGAACTGTTTAGGGTATCGCAATTATAGCTTTAAAAGTGGTTGCTGATCTCAGAATGGACTCAAGTGCTCTCAGGACCAGGATCAGAAGGTAGGAGTGCATTCGGCCAAAAGACAAAGTATGAGACTATTTTTAGTAGGTATACGATAGTCTGACTAGCTTTAGGCCCTTTGGGGGCTAATCGTTTTTTATGTAAAGTTTATCCTTTACTAAATTGTACTATCCAGTTCCTACGAAAGGTTATTTTTGATGATGATGAATCTCAAGAAGAATAATAATTTGGCTACAAAAATAGTATTTGAAATTGTCAACTGCTAATTTAGTCCGCTGATTGGTTTCAAGCAAATTCAACCCTTAAAAACTCTTTTGGATTAATCAGCTTTTTGAAAAAAAAAGAGTTTCAAGCCGTCCCTTACTCTCAACTCAACCTGCAATTTTTTTCAATTAAATAAATATTTTAAATTTATCTGATTTTTATAATGACAGTATAGCATATTTTTAGTTCAATAACGTCATTAATAAAAGTCCAAATGTGTCCAGTGGGTAGTCTCTAATTGGTCAACAAAAGCAGCTTTCAGCTTGCTGCTTTTTCTTGACCAATCACAACTAAGAACCGTACTGCTAATACTGCACATGTGGACCATAAAACCCATTTTAGCTTGTCACACAAGCGAATTTCAAGCAGAAATAGCATTGTTTTGTGCGAGGAGAATTTTGTTCCTATTTAGCTGATCATTTTCAATCGTCTTATCTAAATATCTGTTTGGGGAGCAGAAGCATTATTCCCCCTAAGTTAGATAAGGGATTCAGGAAGGAAATATCTGTTTTACGGGGGTTTTTCTCTAAATGACTACTTTTAAGTTTCTATTTCTAGATGACTTACCCAATGCAATTTCTCCTCCTTTAAAAGCTTGACTAGCAGGCAGAAACTACTTGGTTCATCCAAAATCTGAAAAAAAGTTGAGTTTAATAAGTTTATAATGTATAATAATGTTTATAAATCCCGCACAGATCAACGCCCTGTATATAAGCAATAAAAAACCAATAAAGTACGTTTTTACAATCGTTTTACAGGATTTTCAAATTGTTATTAGGACCCTTCTTTAAACACCGCGTATAATAGGATTACCTCCACCGTTTTATGTCCCATCATAAATTTACACTAATCCTCTTGTATACAGGTTTGGATGTATTAAAATTACATTGTTAGCACTTCAGCAGTTACACTTAAATTCAGGTGTAAATGCAGTGCAGATTTAAGTCTGTCTCTAGTCTTTTTCGTTTCTTTAGTCAATTTTACATTTCTAATTCGAGAATCAATCTAAAGGTTTCGTGCAAAACCATCATCATCAGGACTGATTTAAAATTGAGTTGAAAGGAGTTTCGGAAATTATAGAAGCGGCTGCCTTAATTGGTAGCCGCAGCCCAAAGAAATCTTCTAAAAACTATTAATATTACGAACACATGTATCTAGTCTGGTTTCGGACCGACAAACGCTTTTTGGACCGGTTTGAAAATTATAGAGTGGTGTGAAATGTAAAATTGAATTTATTTAAATTAGGTGCTGTTTTGTGAACCATTTAGAAAGGATAAACTATACAGGCACAGTGAAACTCTTGTAAAACAAGGGTATAGTTCCTTACCGAGAGTGAGTAATGACACTATAACGCAATCCTTATTACTCACAGCCGCTTTTGTGAATATATAAATATAGTAAATTCAAATTATATATTACTACAATATACACTTTTAGAGTTTAACAACTTAATTAAATGTGATAATACTTTTAAGTTATTAAATTACATTTATATTAGGTATAGGCACATAGTTATATAATGTATAATTTCCTTTTTGTAAATAATAGTAATACAAATAGTTTTTAAACATTGTCATAGTTAAACCACATTTTTGTACATAGTACATAGTTTGGGACACTCTGTATCATTTGGCTTACGGAACGACAATATCATCAGTGTCAGTTTGGTCGAGTACTTGACACTAATGACATTCAGACACGTTTGTGTCACATTTCAAGGCTAACTTGAAATTTAGCTAATTCCGATAAACAAGGGTCACACCAACACCTTTTTCTACTTAAATCCTTCTCTACTAGAGTTACTACTGAAAAAATGTCAATATTATTGACACTAAGTAATCAGACTGAAAGCTGACAGGTCTCACGTGGCATTATCAATTCCATGTACATAACAGAACCACGTGACATGTCACAAACCAAGTAAAGTCACGCGATATTCGTAACTTTACTAAACAATACTGCATTTTTATAGTTTATGAAAAACTATTGGTTCCTGGAGGACAAACACTCACTTGTTATTGTCTGTTGAATGACAAATCAAACGCAATTTAATACTATGTACTTTCCATTTATTATATTGTTTCGCTTCCTACTTAGCCATATAAGTTTGTTTTATATTAAATAATTATAGAGAACGTTTTAAATGTATTGTACTTACTACTGGATCTGTATTTAAATAAATATAGTTGGGCAAAATGGCCTCAAATTTAACTTCAATAAATTGAGTATTGATAATTTGGTGTTTTTGTTGGTCAATGAAAATCTTGTCAATGTTAAAAACTGTTATTGTCAGTGTTGAAATACTAATGGTAAACCCACATGTGCACTATGTGTGGACATTTTGGGATTGATCGGAAAAAAGCTTTTTCTTGACCAATCACTGTGCAGAGATTAACTCACCCTAACAGAAAAATTTGAAACAAGTTTGAAACAATGCAAATAATGCTATAAATAGCCTTCTAACTTCTTTAATTTTAAAACTACTTACATATACATATATACGGATAATTAAAAATTCGTTAGGCTCACAATGCCTTACACGGTTCTTTGCTTAATTTATATACCGCAGGTTACACGCCGAAGCACAATTTGTTATTGATATTTCTCGTTTTAACACACACCCGTTGCGTAATGAGCCTGTATAATTCGAAATGTCATATTTTCGATGCTATCTAAAGCTTAATTACCTTTGCGCCTATCAGATTAACTGGTGAGCGCCTTGAAATATCTAAGCTTAGATACATATGTAGGCAATTACACGGTTTTCTTAGGTACTTTTTGTTTCTCCAAACCCTCGAGTTATGTTTATGTACTACTACCATGTGTTGCGACAGTAAATTTACTGATGGTTTTACATACATTTTTCTTATTAATAAATCATTTAAATGCGTTTTTCATCCTTAACCTTTAACGTCCGAATTGATAAATGGCGTCTTAGTGTTTATATTGCTTTATTCCATCATTAGAGCGCTTTTTTTCTTTGATGGAATCGTAATTAGACGGCATGTATATACGGGCGTATAAGCCCGGTAGACTCGGTTTCGTGTTAGTTAAGGAATGATTGATGATGCCGGTCGTAATAAATTTCGGCCATACTATATTCACGAAAATAATAATAATTGTGAAAAAGTTGTTTTAAAATGTTGGACCCTAATAAGGAACGAGAGCACCATCAAATATACTGGAACAGGTTACAGCCGCGCACGTTGAAAAGTGACCTAACATAATCAAAAAGTGACGTTTCTACGGTCAATGAACGCCAGATAAACATGACCTGAGTTCGATAGGTCTCTTTTCATCAAATAGGAATCTGCTATAACTGCAGGAAATGTCATTCATCGTATTCGACTACTACAGAGTGTGTAGAGAGATCAGAACAGAGTCTGTATGCCTAGTCAGGACATTTTCTTAAGAAACTTGACCAATTTTTTCAAATGTCAGATGATTAAAGTGTAAATTTAACAGTTGCCTCTCTATTGGCGAGTTAAAATCGCAGCGCCATTTGTAACTAAAATCTGACAACTAACATTGTTTATTTTGTTTATCTGTACGGTACCGCAATTCAGTTACGGCGAAAAATAATTAAAAAATAATCAACGTAAACACAGACGGTTAGGTTGTCCGACATTTTTCCAAAACTGACCACCAGAGGCCGTATTATACCTTATCTTTGGCTAACAAGATTATTTTGACAGTTAATTTGTAGCTCTTGGAATGCTGGCTATATTGACCACCTTGTATCTATAGCATAATTGTCAATATGTTATTTAGTAATAGATACATATTGAAGCATAAATTTTAGTTTTAGTTTTTCCACACCGGTATTATAATTTGCTATGAAAACATTTTAAGCATTTACCTGTTTTTTCTTTTAACATTATGGCAACATTCCAATTTCTTTCTGGCTCTGATGAGGCATTTAGTTTCATTTTTCCTCTACGAAAAGGCGTTGAATGTTAAAGATGCTGTGGTACAGAAGAACAAAAACCAAATCTTCTGGACAAGTTGATCCATATCCAATGCTGTATTTCGTCGTCCCAATACCTTAAAACGGAAGAACTAATGACTATTTAAAGATACATGTTAAAGAAATTTAACACATTTTACCGGCATTTAAAATGTAAAAAGCCTATTTAACGTAGCATATTGTTTATTAGAAAAGAAAGAAGATCACCCAATAACCAATATGGCCGCCATATCATTGTTGCCTAAAACATGCAATATTTTTTTCTAAAGGTGTTTCAAAAGTTTGTACAAGTAAATTAATAATTATTTACGTTATAAGTGAAGAAAGTGAAATGTTTGCTCCCAAACAATTTAAGGCGCGACCCGATGGAGAGGGTTTTAAAATTCGAGAGTGCAAAAGGCAGTTTACTCCAGAATTACGCTTCTAATTTTTTTAAGTGTGATGTTTTATGAAAAAAACAGCAGTTAAATATTATGTCAATAATAGTACCTGGATGAAAACTGACGTAATGTCACCTATGTTTATCAATTTGTCGAGAAAGTGTCACTTACTGACTTGCTTTTACTGGTGGCACTTTTCCTCCCTAGAGAGGAAGAGGAAGGGAGTGAAAGTATTTTCCTCCCTAAGTAAAACTGAAATGAATGGTCTTTGACACTTCCTTGGCAAACATATCCTTGGTAACAAAACCTTCTTTTCCAACATTATCAACTACTGCTTTTCTTCCTAAAACATGGAAAAAAATTAGATACGCAACTCTGGAGTAAACTGTCTTTTGCACCCTCGACCTTTGAAATTATTTCCGGGAGCAAAAGTTGCACTTTCCTCCCTTGTAGTCGATAAAACTATTATTAATTTTGAAGTAAATTTTGCTAGTTTATGTCAGTCAAAAATTAATTAATCAAATTCCAGGGAGGTACTAGCGCTTGTAGTCTTTTTTTACATTGATGCTTGGCCTGTATTCTGAATACAAAACTAAATTTAGCAAATATTGATATCGAAATGGGGTTCAAACAGAAATCACCGACAAAATGACGTTGGAAAAAATGATAACAATAAGAGCCATCGGGACCCCCATAAAAAGATAATTCGAGGGCCCCGCGGCACCTCAAAAGAAGCGAGAAATTATTTCTTCGGCGTGTATGCAACCTTAAACGTTGGGCCGACCCGATCACAAAAATTTAATTGGTTACGGTTTACGGTATACCCCGCCAGACTGTTTGGTACCTGCTTTGTAATCGTTTTTCGGTACCGAGGTGAGATGAAGAGGCGCAAAAATCAACAGCCTCGTCTGTTGCTAATTACTATGCGGTACCGAAATAATCGGGGATAATTTATAAGTTATATGGCACTTTGTACGGCGGATTCATTATATCGCTTTTATCGCGTCGTCTCGCAAAATTTTTGAGACGCACGTCCAGATAAGACTCGGCTTTTTGTCGGTTAACTCTATGTTAATTAAT
Source organism: Ips typographus (assembly GCF_016097725.1). Taxonomy (NCBI): domain Eukaryota; kingdom Metazoa; phylum Arthropoda; class Insecta; order Coleoptera; family Curculionidae; genus Ips; species Ips typographus. The sequence continues at coordinate 6,589,332 of NC_138430.1, read as the reverse complement.
CCACCCTAAAGGACTTTTTCATATTCATTAAACCACAACATGGCGTTTTACATTGCCAAGTTTAGTGCCAAACTGGTGTCTTGCCATACAGCTTAAATGTGACGTAATTTGACAGTCAGTGACAAACACCAATCAAGTTTTCTGTTAAAGCACGTAATATCAACTGTCAGATGTGTCAAACAGTGAGAAAACCATTGGCCGCCATATTTAGGCAAAACTCTTCCCATTTATAAATGTATTTACTAATGTAAAATACATTTTATTATTAATTTACTACTACACTGTACGTAATATTTTTAGTTTAGAGCACTTTCAAGAGTCCGTCGGACTTGTGGAAGCGCCTATTTCCGTGTGTGATCACGTAAAATTACCTTTAAAAAAATTCAAAATACAATTTGTAGTACACGTCACAGATCACATTAGTAAATCATCTAACTATTTTATGTGTTAACGCCGAAGAAACCACAGGGTGTCCATTTCGCCGATAATATACGTTTATTTTGTATCTCTGGCCGTGACAAATTCACCATAATTCGTTTGTAAGCCAAACAAATTAACTAAAAAACCAAACAAAGTTAGAGACAACGTATAAATTCCAAGGGACGGAATTTATTCGTAAAAGCAAATTATCATAAATAACAAATAAATTTCAAAGGATGGACATAATATTTTTGTTGGAATTATTGTCCGGTGCATTGCTAACCACTCGTAAATATTTGTTTATGGCCCGGAACCAATCAGAGGTTCTTATTCGGATTTAGTCTTGATGGTAAGGCGTTTTAGCATTGCTGGTGCTTCATCAAATCTAACCAAAATACTGGTAAGTTCTGATTTATCACAGATTTTTTTTAACTATAGTTCCGTCAAGAGGAGTGGTAATAATGACTATTACGGTTAAAAAGAAGAGGAAAAACTGTGGTATTGTTGCAAAAACCGAGGTGTGAAAACTCTTAAATATTATTTGTACGGGTGGACCAAATTTACATATACGTATTGATGGTTTAGACAGAAAGGATCGTAAAAGATGAGCATAAAAAGTTAAGCCGCCAGATTTAATGGGAATTTACACTTCTTCTGAGTATATGGCGTGTAATGCTTTAACACTCTGTTAATATCTGATTGTTGTTCATTTTTTATTCGCTGGTTTAAATCAACCAACGGTCAACATTTTGCTGATGTGCTTAACTTTGACCCAAGATGCCAAAGAAAATTCAATTTCAATCTATCCGCAAAACGAATAGGTTATATTGATAATGGAAAAAAGTAATCTCCATTAGGTAAACCTTTTTCGTTCCGTTCGTAGGTTGGTACCAAAATGTCTGCCCCGGCCCGGAATACATTAATTTTTGGTGGCGGGCGATAATGGACGGGACATTAAGGGTTTAATAGAGCGAGTCCTCGCCCTAAGCGTTGATTTTTTAATGAAGCGGCAACAACAAATAAGAGAAGATGCCGCCGCATGGAAAATATTTATAACGGACGGCGGTCTTTTTTAAACCAACTGGCGTCCGATTTTTTCGATTCATCTGTTCGCCCTTCGGCTATTTCGGCCCAAAAACGTATTTAAATGAGATTTTTATCGGTGTATCGGTTCGCTCTTTTTTTAAAATAAATGGCGACCCTAAAAATGCTTCTTATGAGATCGCTGCCATCTTCCAGTAATAACCAATTTAACGACACATTGAAATCAACCCAACACTAGTTATTTAAACTTAATTTGGTAATTAACTGGAATGGTTTGGTAATTTTTCATTTCAATAATTATTAACATTACGGGGAAATATGAAAAGATGTCAAAAGCACTCGAGTATGCTAGAAACTGGAGGTTGGTTGCCTAAAAATGGTAACTTCATCTCTAATTGTCTACAAGTTAAATGTCACTCTCGGTCAAATCATATTGAACAATCGCAGTTGAAAGACCGGTTGAGTTGAACTGCAACTGGCAGTTGAACTTTCCCATAAGAAATGCATTGCTGTCAAAGTGACATTTCTGAGTTGAACCAGGTTCAAAGGTTGAACCACTATTGTACAACTGGGCCTTTGACAGCAATGCATTTCATATAGCAAAGTTCAACTACCAGTCGCTGTGATTGTACAACTGGGCCTTAACGTCAATAATTGTTGTTTCTGACAGAACACTGAACTAAATGGTTAGATAACTAGAAAAGCATAAACCTACTTTTTGATGTGCTGACCGAAAAATATATGTAGTGGATAATTTAAGTTTTTTATCTCGTGAAAGTTAATTACGATAAACAGATCGGCTCGGTGATCGATCCTTTGAACTGTCCATCCTAATTATGGCGGCGTTGCCGCCCAAGTCCCTTTCGGTTCGGACATCATCTGCCGATCGTCCAGCACTCCCATATAACAAATTCGAAAACACCTCTGGACCCGATAATCATTTCATGAGCAATTTAAATTTACACACTTCACCTTTATGTTTGCTCGGGCCCGCTCCTTTTAATAAGGTGCCGATGCCAGTGTCGTAACCCACCCTCTTCTTCTTTATTTCATTTATTGGGCCTCGGCTATCTGGTAGAGGGCGTTGGGTGTCCCGTTACGCCACTGTCAGTGATACATTATGTCCGAGAGAATTCTTTCTATAGTCGGTTCTCTTCGTTCTTCGACCGTGTCGTGATTTATTACATTGAGGTCTATTGTTTCGCCCTATGGGGAGCAGGTAAATGTGGGTTCCAAACAGCCAGGTGTACCACACGAGATCGGTTCCCCCGACACCTTTTAAACCGCATCTAAGTAAATATATCGTGATCGAGTGCTCCAAGTGTAACACAAGAAGATTATGGTATACGCTGGTTCGCTTATTTGTTTCACTCTAGAAGAATGACAGTATAATCCATTGTTACCAACCCTACAAAATGAGTTGTCATATTGGAGGAAAAATTCTCAGTTGGTAACACTAGTGGCTTTCTCAATAGTAGTAAAAACACAAAAGTTCTACACATCTTCCTAATCCAATTTCTTGGTTAACGTAGCGAAAAATTTGAAAACATTTCAGCCAGCCGAGATCTGAATTGTAATGAAGCCCAGATGATGTATATCTAGACAGTAAATTGGGCGTAAAATCACATATTATGCAATAATTCTAGTCACTGAAATATTTGCATATCATCTATAAACGATTTTTTTAATTTATTTGCATAAATCTCACAGTATAAACAGACTTAGTTTACAAAAAACACTTTTGCAATATCAACTATTTAAAAGTAATACTTCGATTACTTGATACTTCGATGGAACTAAAAAGCAGCTCCGGCCCTGAAAAGATGTTAAATCTACTGGAAAAACGGACGATTAAACTATTAAATCTCTCGAACCCGTCTCAAACTTAAAAAAAAACTTATTATTTAAAACGTATTACCCAACTTAAACGCGCGGCGAATCGATGAAAAGATTCGTGTCCATTGACTTCTTCGCTTCTTCACAATAAGAAAACGCCCGATCGAGAACGATTTACCTTTTCGTCGTTTTTTTTTTTTTTTTGGATTGATCGTCTCCATAAAAACCGCTCTTCAAATAATTGTATTTCGTCGCAAACGTCGACTCTGTATCATTTAGTACACTGGCAAATAACCACCATCCAGACAAAGTGAACTACACTGGAAAAGTGCAATATATTTATACATTTTAAAATGAGAGTGGCTTGAAGAAATATTTGTGGGGGGTGGACACGCCAACTACAAAAAGCTTCCACTGAACATCACTAAATCTAGAGTGTTTGGAATAAATTCAGAAGTGACATTAGCTCTTGTACTAAAATGGGACCGCTGAAGGAAATTGATTTTTCTCCGATCGGTTGCGTGTAATCGACGGTGGGGGAAAAAAGCCACACCGATCGGGAGCAGTTTCGAGGAAGGCGGTTTTTTTAAATTTCAATTTTCTGCCGGATTTAAACTAACAAAGTGTTTAAGAGGCCCGGCTAACTTTTTTTACCCCGATGTATACGATGGGCGTTCGCCTATCTCGAACCAAAACCAATAATAAGCCGGGAATCGGCCAGTCATCGCGGTTGCTAAGACTAAACGGTAGACCAGATGTTAACAATGAAGAAATTTAATTAGTTGGTTGTAAGAAGAGTTGACAAACTTTCAGATTCCGTGATTAATATAAAAAAATGGCACTGCAAGTCACATCCATGTCACTTTGATACATCTACGGTTTGTTTATTTGATGACAGTCAAGCAATGAATTCTTTTGTCACCATACTAGAGTGGACACCCATTTGGCTTAGTAATTTTTGAGAGGTATTCAAGCTGTTGCTGTACTAAGTGTCCACCATGTGTGTGGTAGGTTGGTTTGAATGACTATCATAAAGGGGAGCAAACAACCACAAGGTAACAACAAAACGTCTCTTTCAACAGCTTTCGAGTAATAATTGAACAAAGCACGGCACGCTATTTCGCGCCCTGATGATACCTCTTTGTGGACGAAAACCGGTCGGCATTCCTGTGCACCGAAGGCATCAAATAAAAATTCGTTTTTCCAAAACGCCACAAAAGCGCCCCGCAACCTGTAATCTTAGAAAATACACATACACACGCGTTATTATTATGATTTGAGACTTTCTACCAAAAATTCAATTAACTAAAGCACAGCAATCAAGTTGAACTCTTTCCAAAGCTCATTCACACTGGACTAACAACAAAAATCAAGCACCAACTAAAAATTGAGTGTCTAGTCATTTACAGTGGAGTAAGAGCAAACAACTCCAACTTTTTCTCGTAGAACGACCCGTTCATTTTTACCAAAAACCAACAAATGATGGTTTTCAACATAATAGCCTGTTCAAACAGCCCAAGTGGTATAATTATAATAATGTGTTGGCGCATCTTTTGAAGATCCTGGTATCCCGTCGCTTATAATTATTGTTCTAACACCATCAGGTAGATGCCGCGGACCCATGTTGGCCTAGTCGACAGCCTTTAACAGTCCGAAGCCTTCGGGGTTCTTTATGACGTTGCACAGGTGCATTTTTCACCAATAATACACACTTAAAGTGTTCCAAATTAATTTGTTGATACTTGAATCTGTCATGTCCCCTCTAAGTGTTCAGTCTAACAAAAAGAAAAGCGAATTCATTGATTTAAGAAGCTTTATATGCTAATATTAAGTGTCCAGTCCAAAACCGTGAGAAATGATTTCATTGATTGAAGAATCTGTCACTATCAAAGATCATATCATTCAGGTACCAAAACGACACCGATGTAAAATTGATTATATTATAACTATCAATTCAGTCTTTAAAGTCAGGTAAAGTTATATTTTGCAAAAAATACTACAAAATGAGCAAAAACTGGCCCCTCTAGCTCTTCAAATTTCTTCAAATATTTTTTATGTTCCATAACCAATATCTATCTGCAACGGTTTTCGAGATATTTACGTTCGAAAAATGAGACATTGTCAGTGTTTTAAGCTCATATGGTCAACTGAATAACAGCAAAATCCTCACCAGCTTTATCTTCTGAGGGAGGAATCCATCCTCTCGCTGGCCGATGAATTTCTTGTCGGTCTGTATCCTCCAGAATATGAGGTGTATTCAGGGCTAGAAGCCATAAACATCTTGTCTTAAGTAACTTTGCGTTTTTTTTGTGATGCTAAACTCAAAAAGTAGTAAAAAAACATCCCTAATAGCCCCCCAATCTTTCAATTTTCCTTCCCTTGTCGCTTCACTCCTCAAGATTTAATATTGACAAACGGTCAATAAAATCTTCTGTCTAAAGCTTAGTTCTCATAACCGCGTTTTGCGTCTGACGTCACCTATTTCCTATTGGTAGAAGGAAAATTTGAAAATGACAGCCCGCAAGAAGCTAAAAATGTTCACTTCTTGCGTCTGCTTCTAGTGTTTTGACATTTTGGACGACGCAGAGGGCAAAAGTTATATCTGAATGGCAAAACTGAAAAAAAAATGAATAAACACGGCAGTCACAGCAGAAATGAGGTAGGTTCCCTATGTTTATATTCTATAAAATATAGGTTAATATCTCAAATTCATTTTTAGTTTTTATGTGGCAATTGCCATGGAACTTTGAGAATAGAAGATATTTTCATTCATCCTTGTTTCCAAGGCGACAAGAATGAAGAATACACTTCTGCAAAACATGCTGAATTAGCCTCGGAATTAGCTGAATATACCTATTTAAAACTGTAACAGTTAAGTTAAAAAAATAAACAAAATATTAACAAATTGTGACAACTGACAAAAATATCGTGTTTAGAGGCAACTACTGTGAACAGGGAAAAAAGTTTCGTCAGATCTGTCAGCTGAAAATTTACTGTTGACCAATAGGAAATAAGTGACGTCAGACGCGCTATGTATGAAAGAATGTACTTGACTTACCTCAGTCATCTGTCAATCTTAAAATAACATACACTGTTGCCATCTGTTAAAGCTGAGGGTGGTTTATTTTATTCTTTTTTCAAGCTTGTTTGTTCACATCACAAAAAGAATGTATATAATTTTGTTGTTAGTTAAGTTTAAAAAAAAATCTCATTAAGCTCGTCGACTCGGCTATTCGCAACACGTATCCGCTCTTTTAAAAGAGTTATATTCCTTATCGCATAAAAGTTTACGATCATCTCTCAACGCAGGGTCATAAACGTAATATAATGGAAAATAAAAGGCTTCTCTCTCGTTTTAGAAATTCGCCACCCTCGTGCCTGGGCCCCTTCGGCCTATTCGACTAAAATGCACTTTACGAAGCACTAATGTGCAATTATTAGCCCTTCGCTAGTTACATTCCAGGTCCGGATTTGACACTTTGATCTGAATGTATTTATTTGGTTGTCAAATTGCTTTTATTTATTAAGGAACTGAGCGCTATTCCACGCCTCTTTAAAGAGGTGATTGTCTTTTTTAAAAAGTCCTTGCTGATGCGTAATCGTAAACCGCAATTGGCGGAAAATGATGTTGAGGAGCACATAAAATACCCTCGGTAATGACGTTAAAGACTTCTTGATAAGCTGGTAATTTTCTAGATACCATTAACTTTTTTCCTTTCAGTAACAACTGCAGTAAAAATCGTATTTACACTCACTCGTAAAAGATTGAGAAAGAAGTACGTGTCACTAGTGTCAAACGTGACAGTGTTGCCATGTCAAACTAATTCCTCGAGGGTTAAATTGTTTAGGCAACCAAATATTTATGAAACATTTGGCCTCCGCGGAAACGTGTTATTAATATCGGGGCATCTAACACCTTTTTAATGCCTTTATGGTGCTCAGAGGGGCAATTACTACAGGTGAAAGACTACCTGCCCTCTATTTAGGACTGTTTTGTAGATTCCCGAAACCGATCCGCGCTGTCAAGGTGCTGCCAACACAAAAATGCAAACATTACAGTGGTGTCCGCCACTCTATACTATCAGTTTTCCATGTTTAGAGCAAAACTAGTGTATTGCCATGTTGTTTCAATTACATTACCCAGAAGTGGATTCAAATACACCACTTTGGCTCTAGCCAATGAAAAACGCTACTATTGTCAGTGTTGACTGTTGAACTCAAAATGCAGGATAGAAAATGATGGATCCGCGTAAGTTGTCTGCAGTCACGCCAATGTGCTGTATAAACGGCGCTTAATCCTAAAATCGTGCACCTGGAATGCACATACGATTATACCTCTTCATTGCGGACGTTGATGTAAATTTAAAATAATAAAACGCACAATTTAGCAATTTCGAACACGCAAAGGGGGTTCGTTAAGTCAATATTTTCTTTAAGCTCCCTGTCTTAATATTAAGATATCATTTATTTTTTCAAAATGGTGATTCAGACGACATCAACAGGTTTTTTCTCTCTGTTATTAACACGATCAGGTCTTATTTAAAAGTAAACAGTAGTAGACAGTGAACATTGTGGTTTGGCAAAAAACTGGATAAATCATGTACAATGATACTAAAGTTCGACTAAAAGTTTTTTTTTAAACTCCCTTGTGCTATTGGTGCAATGTTAAGTATTAGAAGTTATGATTGGTTGTAGGATAGTAAAGTGGACGTTATCTCTCGGTGTCCGATTAATTAATGGGTACTCGAGACAAGAAAACACGTTCGTAAACGAGTCTGACGGAATGTCCGCAACAACACAATACCAATCGCGATTATTTGCGATCTTCGTCGGGTAATTGTCCTTCAATTGGTAGCCGGACGAGTTGGAGCAGCTCCGAGCGGCTCCGGCCTTAATCACAGGACCGAACGCTGATCCGAGCAGATCAAAAGCGCGAATGGGCTCGGTAAACAGCAATTAGCCGGCCACCACAACCACCTTAATCATGCCGTGGCCGCGCCATCGCTACTTTGACTTTGTAATGATCATCGCTAGAGAGAACCCAAAAGAATTTGACTGTGTCGCAAAACCTGACCGAATTCGTCCGGGAATGGACGCCGAAACGATCGGAGCGTGTAAACGACGGTCCCGCCCCTGATGATTGACCGATTGGTGGATAGAAAGGCGATGCGCGCCGCTGAGGTTCCATTCTGTCTGGACTGCTAAACGCGTTTTGTTTCATTACTCTGTAGAATACAGTGACGGAGATCTTTCAACAGGATGACACGACATGTTAAAGAAAATTCAACGCACGTCACTGAACTAGACCAAAACTACAAAACTTACTTGTCTTGAGCATGAACCATTTTTTTATCAGAGTTAATTACTATCAATTTTCCTCTTTAAAGTGTTGTGGTGGATAACGTACGACACTGTAATGAAGAAGATAAAAGGAAAGGCCAAAAGTGCACCGTCAGAACGAAGATTGAAAATAGCGGCTCGGTCCAAAAGAAAACAGGTGTGAAGTGTGTAAATTCTAAATTGCATGTAAATTTATTAACTAATTTAAACCGTATTGGAATTTCAAAAATGATAATGGGATCCATCGTGGCGGGAATTGCTTTTAGAAAATGGAAAAGGGCATTATTAATTGCGTTTGAGGAGGCTTTAACGTTCGCTCTGTGGTAGGTAGACATAAATAAAGCCGACCGATTGTCACGGCTTAAATTCATGAAGATTACACTCCGGTCGGGCCGTTTAAATTGTGCAACAATGCCGACGGATTAATACGATTTGACTTATCTGATTCTAAACGCGAGAGGAATAATTGCGCTTGTCAGGAAACCCTATGTACATCCATAAGTTTCGCGAACGCTCCACCATTAAATTATTCTCATCTCCCGCAATGATATGTTGTTATGATTTTACCAGTTTCATAATAAATTAATAATATTCCATCTATGACTTAAAAAGTGCAGAGTCAATCAACATTGGCAACATCGCTGATGGAGTGTCATATACCTTAAGAAAATCATTCATGATACTTACCAGCAATTCTGTTTGATTCATCGTGGACAACAGACTACGTCAGGTTTGCTCTCCTTGATCCATCAAACCGCCAATAAAAATATCCAGCACAGGACTTTGGATTTAAAACCACCTAAAATGAGTATATAAGATTAATGTGTCAAAACTTAAAATAAAAAAAATTGTTCTGTTATCTGATATATGCCATACTGATCACTATCTCAAAGATGACGTGTACGCGAGTATCTCGGCCTAAATCAGCTCAGGAAATCGGTTCCGATTTGCGACTTGAGACTGAATATAGAGAGAGAGAAATAATAATTTTCGATCCGATGGCAATTTCGCATGCAACGCAACGGGGTAATAAAAAAGATCGGTGAGTAAAATCACAGCGTTCCAGCCGGAATAAAGGGGCGTTCACAAGAATGCGTAATTACACGCAGACCAATAATGATTGATGAAGAACGGGGCCCCGGTTACCGACTGCTTTATGGCATGCGATGTTATGCGTATTGTGTACGCGTGAAAGGATCAGCCGATTTGTGCTGTTTTATCGAAAACTAGTTATTGTTTTAGCTCTTAAAAAAAACTAATTGGTTTCAGGTGCTAATTAAATCGAGGAAAATCTGCCCCGCTGATATGCTATAAAACTTTAACCGATCTTAAGGAATCCATTAATCAACACGTCTCTATTTCACGCCGCATACCACAAACGTTCAATAGCCATAAACTTACACTATCAAGAATGAATAACAAAACCTAATAAGCTAACTCTCTAATTAATCAGTTTTATTATTTGTAAATTGTTAAACACTTTTTTTTTGGAATGACAGATCCTGCAGAAATTTAACATTTACTATAATGAAAGGGATACTTAATTTACTGTAATAATAATAATCAATATTGTGTTCTTATACATCAGTTTTTAATTAAATTTTATTCACTTAAAAAAACCACTATTGTGTGTTATTGTAATCAATATACAAGCCCCAGACTGGGACGGTCCCTTCACACACACTTTTATTTGCCGGATATTAAAAGTAGAATAGATCCGACCTATAGAAACACTAGTCGGTTCTTTTTTGACGATCATTGGTTCCATTGTATTCCAAATGCCCTAGTAAAGTCCATTAATACGTTTTCACGGTTTGATATTTTTTTAATCAAACATGATCCAGATACAGTTTGGTCAAATTAAGTATATTTACAAAAGAATAAACATATTTTGATTAATTATACAGCTGACGTATTTCCAGTATATTTTCGAACAGATAAAAAAAATGGGAAGAGGAACCCTCTGAAGGATATTTAACTTTCTATTAAAAGCAGTTCCGCCAAAACAGTCGTAATTCGTTTTATTGATGTTTTGTCACCCCGATTCATGTATTTATTTCACGGACATTAGGCATGAGGCCGCAAAAGGACAAATGTACAGTGTCAAACGGAGAAGACACGGTCTCGTACACCGCAAACTTATATTATAATCTGCGAGAAGGGCACATTTATAACACCCATATGCACAACGACCCTCTTTTTCTCATTTTTTTTTGTTATAGTGTCAGTAGCGTACCAATTCAGCAGAGTAATTCCAGCTGGAGGCTGCTCAAAAGGGTTGTCTACGACACTGGCAGCACAATAGGGCCCCATAACGTATCAATTAGTTCTGCGTAATGCGCAATTGTTGTCCTTTTAATAGAATATAATTCGGAGCCCGATATTTTGTCAACTAAGCAGAGGGGTGTGTCAAAACAGCCCCCGATTGGCATAAATCTAAAAACGTAGGCAAAATGCGCCCAGAGTCCAAAGTCGTGTTTTTCTATGTCGGCACATTTAACATTGTGGTTATTTATGTCTCGACGAGGTAAATATTGACCCTATTATTGGGGATGGTTTTGCCTTTATTGCTCAATAGGTTCACACACAACAAAACTACCCTCCAGTGCTGCCTAGGTTTGTGTTGTGTTATATAAACTCGATTAACTCTGCAAATCAACTGTCTCTTTTACATATAAAAAACCACAATATTTAAAAACCATTAGACACCCAGTAACATTGCATTTTCTAAACCACTATGGTATATTAACAATCTCAGTTTTTTGCTAGTTCAAAGAGTTGACAGCATTTACCGTTTCATTCCCAAAAAATCGCGCGGTCAACAACTTTCGACTGTCTTATTTATAGGCACGACAAAATAAATAAAATAAATGCACCATTAATATTACATTAAAAAGTTTTTCAAACCGAATGCTACGAATAAAGACAAATCAAAAGCGGAAAATTAGCTTTGGGTTTCGGATGAATTTGCCGAATATTTGTGGGAGAAAAAAAACAGCTTGAAACTGTGTTTCGAGTGAACATTCAAATTTCTTTTTGTGCGCCCAAACTCGAGGTTTTGTGTGACTAACAATTACTATAGAAAAAACTTAATTTAGAGATTTGAAAGACATTAATTTGCCTAACACGGCTAAATGCATAATTCCAGCAAATTAAATAGTTTCACTGAACGGGAAAACACCAAAATGGCCTCCTTAATGACCACCATTTGGATGCTTTTGTTATACCACAATCTATAGCATTCTTACCGTTGACTTTGGTGGTATATTCCTACTTTAATCTGGCAAAGAGTACAAATTAAGAGACTTCTGCTAGAATATTACTTCCATCTGGACCTGGGCCCTGCTGGTGGCCTTCACTAGGAGCTTTTAGCCGGACAAGAGCCTGTAATAAAAACCCACTTAATATAAAAGCACTAAAAGCTCCAGGGTAGTGCACTTACACTTGTAAGTCACACACACAACAATTTTTGCTAAAATTACGAAATATAATACGTTTTTTAGTAACAATTCTTCTAAATACTAAGAAACAAAAAACAAACCTAAATTCTTAACATCATAGGTTATGAGAACGAATGATATTTCTTCTTTTTCAATTAGGCGGCTTGTACTAAACATTTGTCATGTGACCTTTGACATTCATTAACTTTTTGATTTGTTTTTAACTGCTGTAGGTTTTTTGTCGTTAATCTATATTTAGTATATTTTATTAATTTTTAACAAATTTACTAGACCTAGCACGAGGAAACGTATTTGGCAAAGCCGCCTGCTTATATTATTTATTAACTTTGGGTCACATGACCAGTGGTTAAATGACGACTTAGATGCACGATTATACTCTAATTGCTCCGAGATGTTCAAAACGAAACAAAGTATGTGAAGGCGTTTGGAAACATTTTAAATGGTTTATTATCTAAATATCACATGACACTATGATTACAAAATTACACGGAGGTCACGTGACTTTTGGATCAGGAGGCTTTTGGCTCCGAATTAGAAACCGAATAGGCTACTCTTTTTGAAAGTTACATTTTTTTACAGGATTATTACAGGTTAATAATAAAATACTTGAGTAGTGTAAACAGGACTTTACTGACTGTGCATAATGGTCGTTTCGTCACCTTCTTGGGAGACTTGCAAATTGCCTAATCGTGTTTATAATTCTACAAATATCGGTTCAATTTACAGTTCTTTGTAGTGGCTTTAACAGAAAAAAAAACTAAACAGAATAGCTTTAAATGCTACGCCAGATTTAAAAGTCAACCATTCATTTTCTCCCAGACCTTTGTCGTCCTATTCATCTTTACAAATACACAATCCATTATGTAAGTTAATTATGTGTTTTAAAAGCTCCGGTTCGAATACCGTGCCCGTTCTAGAATTAGTTTTAACCGAAACTGGAATATTTTAGTCTTTTACTGTAAAATGGTTTTGAAATTTCTGCACGATTCAGGTGGTTAACAGTTGGTGGTGACAAAAGTCTTCTTCCTTTAAAGTCTGGCCTTTGGCCAGCTCAAATTAAACGTGTCAACTTTCGGTTTGGGCTCGGTATACGTTTGGGGGCAAACTCCCACCAAGGCCTGGACGTGCCCAGGGCGGCACATATCAAACAAGCGTTGAGCCGCGGGGGCCCATTGTCACGGTGAAAAGTTACAAGCCTCCCGCTCGGATCATAATACGCCTCAAACCGACACCTCGGAAGACCGACCCGAAAGGCACAAAAGCACAAAATAATGTTTTACGATCTTATAAATAGTCGTGTTGACTCTGGCGACGTCAGGAATTAAACACGCACAATGATACGGTTTCGTGTGCCAGGACAATTGAATGGGAAAGGCCGATTTCTTGTGCCTTTACTTTAAAAATTTGCAATTTCATATCAATATCAATCGCCATTGTAAATTGTAATGAAAACCGAATCAATATTAATGTCGACCTGATTGGCAAAAGCGCCTATTTACAAAGGGTAATTGTATTTAGTGTCTTATACACGTTTCAGTGTGCAGGTAATTACACGTCAATCACGAGAGCGCTTTTTCCAACCGAGTGATACACTCGTAACGATAATTTATATTTATGATTTTACTATTGTTTGTCATTAAACGCTTTAACGCTTCAAGTGACTGGCTAATTTGATAATGACACTGGAGAGAAATTGTTGTTTAACTTGTTTTTTCTTTATATTATGAAAATAGCGTCTGACAGGGTGTCACATGTCAATGAGTTTCTTATGGGTAATTTACAGCACTGTGTTAAAAAAAGGCAACAAGTTGAAAGCTGTATTTTTTGACCATCCTGTTAGTATAAGTCTAGATTTTAAATTTCTGACTTAAACAGTATAATGGGGCGAAAAAGCAATTTAACTTATCCGTCAATGCAAACATAATCTAGCACCTTTAAACCAACATTAAAATCGGATATCAGATTCGGACTGACGCTTTTCTTGACACGGCCGCACGCGATGTTTGCTAAAAATTGATCTAAATTTGCATTTCAGTCAGGACCGTCGGAATACATTTTTAGTACAGAAGCAATACTTGAGATACAGTTATAATAATTCAGATGTTTCTAAAAAAATACAATCCATCCCTGAATATAAAACTTAATTTTTTGTATAATGTACTCGAACATCTTGCTTGATATTTAAATAAGAGTTTTCATAGTAAAGTCCACCTCTGTCCTGAAATTCGCCTTATTATTATGTACTTACACTGTGCTTTGTTCAAACTAATCTGGGCAATTTTACTACAAAACAAACGTCATGCAATATTGGAATTTTTAATCGTGCAAACAGAAGTCTATATGAACGCACGAAGGTATAAGTTTAGGTGGTAAACAGTGGTATTTTAACAGACAAAAATAGACTATAAATAAACTAAAGACAAGACAGTGCCTACATGTGTCAAAGATGAAGTATTTTATGTGACAGAGCAACCATTATTCTGATAAAGTAGAGACATATAAACATGTAACTGGAATTTACATAACGGCTTCTCGAATTAAAAACCGTATGTCCGGTTTTGCCTAAAAACTTGACGAAATTTGGTGGTACAATGTTAACAAAGCCCCCGAAAACAAATGGGAGGAAGTCCCCGTTCGCGATTCGCCACGCTCTCGAGACTTTTTTGTCGCTATTTTCACCAAAAATCAATCGAATTTTGTTAATTAATTCGGCCACACTATAATTAACTGACATTGCTCAATACCAACACACAATGCGTAATGAAATGTTAATTAGTGATCTATTAAGCAATGCGAAGCTAATTCTACAAAATTGACAAATTTGAGTTTTTTTACTAACATCCTTGCAGAATTTACCAGGGACGTTTTTATGCAAAAGCTCCGAATCTATGTTGGAAAGCCCCCTAATCGCAAAAAAAGTTAAAAGAAGTCTAACCAATTTCGAAATCAAAATAAGGCATATTTTCAGCTTTTTCCATTTTACTGTCTATCTCCCCTATCAAAAATATAACTAAAACAGTTTGTTTAAAACATAAAACATGTTGCCAACAGGAACAAGATAAACCATCTGTTCAGACCCCTCTCCCCTTCAATTTTCATTCTATGTCATATTTTAACATAATTACAAGGGCCCCAACACCATGAAACTGCTTCCTAAGTGTCCGATGAAGAATTGAATGCTCGAGAACTATTTAAAAAGATTGACGCCTTTTCCGGTGCTCGTTTGATTTAATCACACCTTTTAGGGACTGGGCCAATGATATATTTTCAGGGAGGGTTGGACCCCCTTTTGCATTAAACAGTTTGTATGCAAGTTTGATATTTGTAGTTGTATACATATAAAATAGAAAAGTGATTGAATTGATGGCTACAGTCACAAATCACTTTAAAAAAGTTAAAAAAGTGGAACACAAAAACAATCTTAGTGCCATCTGTTATCGAATGGGCAAACTATTTTTGACTTTTGACGTAGATTATGCTGGGATTTTGGATAAATAGTTTGTAATTTTTAACGTTTTATAGTTTATAATTAAAATTGACTGTATAATAATATTTTGGCTGTAACATACCATTTTGGAAACTCCCAGTCAAAACACTTTTACCAATTCACATTCTGCAATTAGGATTGGATCTTTTATCATCTCAATTGTTACACAACAGTTGAACCACAGGACGAATTCTGAATGGTTGATCCTAAAATAGACCTAGTTACAATATAATTCAACAAGTTTGAACTAAAAAGAATGTAGCTTTCAAGAAAACTTACCCTACTTGCTCCTTATTTGTTTAAAAAACAATCCTAAATCCTGGTTCTACTTGCGTTAATTTTATGGCCTGGTTACATGGACTAGTTGTTGTAATACAGCGAAAGGCCAAAGTTTTTTCTTTTTTGTTGAATATTTGAATAACAGAACTATGAACAAAACACAACACATAACATAACCTTCAAAACCAATGTCAGATGTCAAAATATATTGACATTTTTGGCAACTTTTTTCAATTTCAATTGCGACATTGCTAGTCAATGAGTAAATCCACCGCCCTCTATACTAGAAAGCCTAAAATGTCACTTTTAATGGCGGCGTTAGCGGTTTTCGTTTTATACAGAAACGTATGCAGATGTAGTAAAGAATATGTTTTTTTTTAAATTGTTTCGTGTAGTTGATTGCAAGTTGTGAGTGAAAAATCAAAAAAGGGTTAATTTCTGATCCAGATATGTATAGATAGAGCTTTTTTATACACAATCAAGTCCAGCCTAAACAAATTGGTTAGAACATTTGTCCTGGAAAGTACAACACACAGCAAACTAGTTTAAACACTGTTCAATGTAAGAAAATCTGTAAATCCTTGAAACTAGGTGAGCAAAACTGGTAAATGGTTCTTATGTTATTACCAAGAACATGCATTCAAAACTATTTTTGTTGCTCTCACAATAAATGATGCTTTAAAATGTAACTTACATACCTGTGCAAGTAGCAAGTACCTAATAAGTTTACTGTACTAGAAAGCACTTGTACTTACCATTGAGTTTAGTGTTGGAATAAAATCATTCCACTTCAAAGTGTTCAACCACTGTTGAGTTAGATCCGGTTTTTTGTAAAGTAAAAAACTGACACGGTCGGGCTTTTTCCTGAATTGCTGTTACAATGTGGCTTGAAAAACTTATGAACGGCAGCAAACCAAAATAACTTACGCAAATAACATCAAGTTTTGATTTTAAACCGTAAAAATTCAACTAATCCTCAAAAAACTCAATTTCCACAATACAAACAAACGCAAAGTCACCACTATTTCCGCCATATTGGAATTTTTGACAAGCACCTTCTAGGCTTTCTAGTATAGTAGGCGGTGTCAAATCTGAAGTGGCCCCATAAAGGAAGCAGAAGCCATATTTCCCTAGTTAGATAGGGGATTCAAGAAGGAAGGATCAGGAGGTAACAATATACCCCGTTTGTGCATTTCTTTAAACTCTTGTTCAATGTTAAGTGAAAAGAGCAATCTTCTTAATCTTCTGGAAGTTTAAGAAATAAATAAGACCTCTAATGACAGTCAACACATCTGCTTGAATGACCAGCATAATCACCGTCTTCAGATCTCTAAATTTCTAACCCCGGCACTACATTTGCTCCTTTCTTTCCTTTTTCCATTTTCCTCCTGCCTAAATTTAGCCTCCCCCTTGTGATCTCTCTATGTCACGCATATATAAAGTAAGCATCCTAATTCTATGATTGATATTATTTTGGTTTTGATTTTAACATTATTTTTAATTACTTCTCTGTCAATGTTCATCTGTCAATTTCAATTTTGTAAGCATTGTTAACGGTCTTATTATCAGCGCCACCTATAGCCTTTGAATTCGAATCCCAACGGTTCCCTTATCCTCGCTGTTTACAGCTTATCAAGGTGGTTTTAATGTTTTTTTAATTCTTACACTTTATCGTCCATTTTGTCCATACTGTCTGTGCGGAGTGAGTGGAAGGGCTGTAGTTACGTTTTTGGCGGACCCAGGGCCAATGTAGCCCTTATAAAATTAATTTAAAGAAGGTTGAAAACTTGACGAGGTGATTTGTGAATAGTGGACAACAGCAGATTGATCATCGCCACTAATCTTCTGACCGCCATACTGAACGATTTTTGTCTCCCACTTTAGTTGCTATTGTTCCTTCCTGCTATGTTTAAATTTTTTTATTTATTTTTTCGTTTTCTTTACAAAAAATCTGTTAGCTAGTTTTATCACTAGAAAATTGAAATTGACAATTATTACATATTGTTATAGCGAAATTAAGCAAGGTCAGAGACAATACAATAGAGCAAACAAGCTGATGATTGTTTCAAGTTTTTCTGTTGTACAAAACCGCCGTGAAAATGTGGAAAACACCCGAATCCAAAACAATAATCGTCGTTGACCACTATACACGATTACATTTCTCTGAAATCGTTTTAAATAATCGCCATAGAAGCAAAAAAAAAAGTCATAAAGGTAGCTCGCTTAAGCGGTTTCACACCGAATAAAGCGCGATCGTGATCTATCGAAAAATGGCAGGAACCCGTGCCGCGGCGGTACTTTTTTGACATTTTTTCGCGTTATTTAATCTTAAGACTCCTTTCTAATGCTGTGTATTTTTGAAGATATGTGAAGCATGAACTCGTCAAAGCGTAAACCGCAGTTTCCAACTGTTTAGTCGGTCTATTGGCTACGCGGTCGAGATTAATTTTAATTACATCTTTACGGACACGCCACAATGAAAAAATCAACCGGTAAGTAACCATCTGGTTTCGAACAGGTTGAGTGAAGCTTTTTTCCACTCTGTGGATTAAAGGAAACGTTCGGTAACCAAGTTTTTTCTACGTCCATATCAACGGGTAACAATGTTTACACGGCACATTTTGTTTTGGTTCTTGATAAGTTTCGAAAACTGCACGCGCTAATACAAATCAAAAGTTGCGGTTTTGTTCCTATTATAGCCACTATACTAGCAGTAACAAAGAATTACTATATACTTTTGTAATAAATACCAGTCAATTTAAACGCTGCTAAACCGATTCCCAGTTGCGTTGGTTATGTGCCATATAGCTCAAAATAAAGAAGAGCGTGTCTGTTCTATCCGTCAAACACCGTAAAATGTATGGTACAATTCAAATTAAATTAAGATGACGTCACATTTTAGAACCATTATAAAATAACTAACAGCATCTGTCAGTTGAGTTATCTGACAATTTTCAAGTGCACCTTTTTAGCTTGAAAAATCATTATAAGGTGCCAAAAAAAGGTAAAATTACCAGCCAACATAGAAATAGATAACATATAATTATATCACAGCTGAGGGTTCTTCTAGTAATTAAATAGGCATCTAACGAGGCGTTGTTTAAGGGCTTCAGGTTCACACTTAAACTGTTTTTAGGGGGCTGGCCACCTTCGCTCTTTAAATTATCGGTGTTTTTAGGGTGGGCAGATGTTCAGCAAGATGTCGGCGTTCGTACATAGTACACATGACAGGAAGATATTATATAATTTGTTCACTTCAAGTCGGTAATTATTAAATTATCTTGCTTGTATCGTGAGACAGATCCAGTTTTATTGATATTCAAATTACCGCAAATGGCAGTTAATGCCGGATGTAAATCATCCCGAGCCGGCCATAGACGTAATGGCGAAAAAGAACAAAATTGTTGTTGTTTATTATTAATTTATTCGCGCGAGGAAAGCGAACTCCATTTAGCTACGAAGCGAAGTGATAATATTTAACCCTGCCATTGAGGTATTAAAGCTCATTAAAGTAGAGCTATATAGTGTCTAATTAAGGATGCATTAAAATGGGTTGAATAACGATCTTTGGCACTCTGACACTTTAATTACCATGATGGTCAATGACAAAAGATCGACGGAATTAATTTCGTATAAATATTGACAGTGTAAGCAACAGCATAATTAAATTTTATCTAAAAAGGTGCAGAAGATACAAGTAACTTTTATTTATTGTCAGTATAAATTTTGTTACCAATATGAACCTTGTTAACAAAAATATCAAACTAGTTTTGTATGTATGGTTGCATAAATAAAGTCGAATTGACAGTTGACAGGTGACAGCCATCAAAATTGACATTGACTGCTGCTAAAATGGATTTATCTTACCATGTTCATGTGTATAAGTTTCTATCACAGCATTTTTACTCTACATGATTCAACGTTGTCCGTAGAATCCGAAAAAGCCGGCAGACAGGTGAAACAAACTGGCGTTCGTAACGCGATGGGCGTGGTCGCACGCCACTCGACCGGTTAAAATAAAAGACAGACGAGGCGACGTGATCGGCTGGAAGCACCGCCCCCACGGGCTACAGGGGCGTGGTCTCACAATTGCTAGAGGGGTAAAGGGAAAGGGCACCGGCCCTCTCGAAGTTTATGTACCGAAAAGAGCGTTTTCGGTACATAAAGCGTAATTTAATGTTGCTGATCTGACTTTGTATTTTGCTGGGATAAAATGTTGTTTTTGGTCAGACGCGGAATAAGATAAATCTCGGGCGATGTTGGAGGGTTTTTGGGGATTTATTATGGGCCATTTTGTTGGTACTCGAAATGGGGAAGCTTTTTATAAGAGCACAGGGGAGGTTTTAGTAATTCCCAAATTGTACTCACCTATATTTGTAAACTTAACATTTTCAATGGTGTAATGTTTACTGTGCTGTCATCCCGTCGGTCGTATATTATCACCCTTTTTGTGTACAGCAATTAACTGTCCAAATAGGTTAAGAGATAGTGGGGCCTATATTAGTTCTGTTGAAACAACACACTATACTAGCAAAATAACTTAAATTAAGTTTAAGCCAAAAAAATACAACTTTAAAATGAACCAAATTTCTTGGGGATTTCAGTAAACGTCAAAAGTTGACACTGTTGACAGACTGAATTACAAGCATGACAGCTGTCTGTAACAATGTTGCCATGTTCGAGACTTCTATACTGATTTTTAATAATTTTAAATCAATTCTCCAACCTAATTGTAATTATATTATAAAAACGCCAGTTAGTCACACGATAAATTGATCGGCAAGCTACACATTAAGAGTTCATTGCCGACAATAACCGGCCATTATGTTCCATTTGTTAACAGTGCAATGCGGTTAAATACGCGCGAGACAAGCTGCATAATAGCCGTGCTCCAGCTATGTAATTTCAGCAGTGGCTGCGCTAACTTTTCGGCATAAATCACTTGTTTGGATTGGGCAAACCGGTGCTTTGACTTAGGGGACGATATTTTATGTTGCGAATTAAACCAGCCGGTCAGTTTTCAGTTTTCGTTGGATATAAAGACACCAAAACGGCCGTTTCCTCAATAATAACTGCCGTAGTCGGTTGTAAATAATCATTTTATTAAGACGTTGGTCGGTAGAGACGTTAATTAAATTCCCAACCAAATTTATTGAGATAATTGGACAATAACCAGATGTATGCTAAACACTAGTATTTTGTCAATGTCATTACACTTTGCAATAATTTTGCTTTTAGAGAAAGTCAGCATTGCTACAAGATTAAGCTGGCAAAATACCACCCTTCTATTTGATATAAATACAAAAGAAGAGTTTTTTGGTTCATATCCATGTTGTATATGAACATGCTACAGGGTTATTCAAAAAGTAAAAATCAGGTGGACTTATAAAATATAACAAAAGACACCGGTTATATAAAACTTTCAAATTTGACGCGTGTACTCAAATTCATCAAAAAAATCATCAAGTAAATAAAAATCTAAAAAAGCGCAAAATGGCCGACATCTACCCCGGTGGACAGCGATCTACTCCCTGGAAAAGCAAAAAAGAGCGTTTAGCAAAGCTGGCGGAACCCAAACGGTACCTATACGCCCCCCAGGACGATCCTAATTTTCGTCGAGAAGTGCCCAAATTGCCAACAAACTACAAACCTACTAAAAGGCTCATGAACTTGTCTAAACCAAAGTACGTCAACCCTAAAAAGAGCGACCAAATGGCTCCTACAGATCCTTTAACCCAGTCAATTACCAGAGTAAGTCGCAGTGCGTTAATATACAAACCAACCAGAAGAATTTTAGAGCTGGCTCAACCCAAATAATTTTTGAAAAACTTTTTTCATTATTAAAGCATAATAAATTAATAAAACAAAAGTACTTTACTACCGTGTGGTTTTACTGAGAAATGCAAAAGGGACCAAAACGGCTCATTGCTCACCCTTGCAAAACTCATAAATAACCAAGATTGGGTCATTTTTATACTATTTGACTCACTCTATATTATAAAACCAGAGTGAATGGGCAATTACATATTTAAATTGCGGGCCCATTCGAATCGCGTCGTTTCTTTAATGCTAATCCTAGAGATTAAGCGTGAAATGAACTCGATTCAATTGAAACTCAAAGAGATGATGTATTCAGCGCGCGGTTCAAGACAATGCTCGGGAACAAAAACAAAGAAAAATAAACACATCATCGTTGTGCCGGTCCATGAAATCGGCGTGCATAATGGCCGTTTTGTCCATAATGGCGCGAAATTAAACGGAGTCCGTAGTCGCGGTGCGTGCATTTCAATATACCAACAAAAATGGTTTTCGTCACGAATATCTTTTGTTTTCAGGTGTGCTTGGAACAAAACAAATATTTTTTTAAATTTAATTAGGAACATTCAATTAGATGAAATATTTTAGAAACAACTTTTTTTTTCTCATATTTTTACCACATAATACCATTATCGGTTATTTTTCTTTCCACTAATCAGATAATAATCTGACAGTTATCATGTGATTACGTTAATCGTAGACAGAGGAGTGTCACGTGACCATTATTCAATTTAAATTTGCTTGGTCTAGCGAGGGATAACCGAATACAGCTTTAAGTACAGAAAATGCTATTTGTATAAAAATTACAATATTTATCGCCCGTATTGTTTTCAGAAGTAACAGTAGTTAAAAGTGATACTCAGTTAACACGAAAAACTTGAATTTACAAAGAATTGCTAATCAGAAAACAGTTAATTTACTTTTGCTTATGAAAGCATGGTCTAAGCAGTTAAGCGTTTAACGGAAAGTAGGCTATAGAGTCTGACAATTGACAGTGACACTAGAAAAACTTCACTTGACACCTAACCTCAAAATTTCCCGTATGATCGTTTTTTGAGCACTAGTAATATTGTTGATACCAAAAAAAACAGTTTTTCCATTAATAAATCATGTGTTAGTGTTTTGTGACCTTAATGCCAATTCCAATTTTGGCGTACACTTGATTTTAAACGCGCAACTTTTGTCGGGCACCCGCAATCCTAACCTCAACCATGGATTTGGACTCAGATGATGAAAATGTCTCAGACGAGGATTTTTACAGTTTTCTCAACGTTCCCAAAGATGTAGGCACTTTGAGACACTTGTGGGGTATGTTATCAATGCAGTTTTGTCGATTTTTAGGCATCAAGAGAGGAAATCAACAATGCCTACAGGAGACTCAGTCGGATGTACCATCCTGATAAACATCTTGATCCAGCTCTTAAAGCTAAGGCAGAGGGCATGTTCAATAAGACCAAGAGAGCTTATGAAGGTGAATGAGTTTTTTATTTAGTATAATAGGTGTTATTACTTGCATGAGTAGCAACCTACAAGTAACATACAGGTTATCTGTTTTATTTGAGACTCCAGATAAAGTTTGGGGCGCCAATTACTTCTATAAGTAGTCTCTAAAATCTTGTGGTAAAACATGTGTATTGTAAAATTTGTACTCTCAGGTTATACATACAAAAGTAGAACCTTTTCCACTAACCTCACTTTCCAACTATCCACCTTAAATTTCAAGTTTAAGCATTCTTTATGACCAAATCTGAACAACATTATACTTCAAAACAAATTAGGTACTATCTATTATAAAACAAAAACTAATTAACTGGTTGGTATTTCAGTGTTATCTGATCCCCATAAGAGGGCTATTTATGACTCTTTGGGCACAAAAGGCCTTGAAACTGAGGGTTGGGAAATAGTTCAGAGGACTAAAACGCCCGCGGAAATTCGAGCAGAATATGAGAAACTGGCTGAAGAGCGGGCTGAAAGGCAAAAACGACAGGCAACCAATCCAACAGGAAGTGTTACCATAGCAGTGAACGCCACTGATTTATTTAATCCCTATGATGAAGTTCTGTTTGATGAGGAATTAGATGGGTTAGAATAAAAAATTCATGATAATGCAGCTTTAGCAAGTTGATGTATTTTTAGAGGGTTATTTGCAAGAATTCCCAATATTGAGGTGTCCTCAATGCAATTTTCTCAGGGTGTGGATTTTCCTCTGACGCAAAAAGACACGTGCACTTTGTCCGGGCAACTTCAAACTCAAAACGGCACCGGTGGTGGGGGGGTGAATTTAAGTTGGCGGCATTTATTTTCTCATAAAAGTTGGGCAGAAGTGGAAATGACTGCAGGTATTTTGTTTCATAACAATCAGTTCCTGATTTCTTATTTTAATGGTGAGTTAGGTAGTGGCCCTGCTATTTCTTTGAAAGGCTTTCGCACTTTGACTAAACGGTTCTTCTGGAATGGGGGGACTATTTTGCAGTTTACCCCTGAAGGGATTCGACCTGGAATTATGTCAAGTAGGGACTATTTACATGTTAAAACTTGTATATGATTGTGTTTTTGTAGCTTTAGCAATGCAAATAGACAAACATTCAATTGGGTATGTTTCCTATCATGGAGGTGTTAGGTCAATATTTTCAACTCAAATAGTTAGAGATACTGGTTTGTACTTGTACTTTAAGGTAAACTAAACTCTTATTGTACTATTTTTAGAAAACAATAGGTACAATTTTACAATACAAGTAGGAGTGCCACACTCTTTTGTGCTGTTACAGTACACTAGGAAAATGATTGCGCAAGAATTGAAACTGAAATTGGCTTTAAAGTATGTTAATAAATAGTTCTGGAGTTAATTTATTTAATTAACGAGAGGAATTGCGCAGGTTTGGCACGTTTGGTGGCGTACTGGAATATGGAGCGGAGAAAAAAGTGTCCAAACACAGCAATCTGTCATTTTCGGTTGTTTGCGGTGTACCGGCTGGAGTAAAATTAAAAATTCGGTAAGCTTACAAGAGTCTCAATAACTCTACAATTTGGGGACAATATTTTGTAATTCTTGATCTATTATTACTATTTCTACCAATTAATTGCTTTGTCTTCTATTGGGCGATAGTGCTACGGCGGGTTGTGTATTTTTATAGGACGATTTTAGGTTGACGCGAGCTAATCAGGTGTACTCATGCCCGATTCACTTATGCGAGGAAATAATGCCCTCGCCCGTATTCTACGCCACTGTGGTGCCTTTAATTTTGTATGTAATAGTGAAAAAAGGCATAGTGGAACCGTTCCTCAAGGAAGAAAAATCGAAAAAGCTAGAGAAGCAAAAACAGAATAATTTCAGTAAACTGCTGGAAAAAAGGTTTGATAATTTTGTTTTTTTGTGACAGCCTGTACGATTAGTGTTGTAGGAAGGAGGCTATGGCTGCTCAGGATTTAATGCAGGCGACGTATTCTAGAATTAAAGAGGAAGAGGAACGAAAAAGGGGTTTAGTGATAATCAAAGCGATTTACGGAAAAATACTGAAAGATAGCGGTGATACGGAAACTTCAAATGATGTCATAGATGTTACTGTACCAGTACAGTGTTTGGTTAAGGACAGTAAATTAGTTATTCACGAAAATTCCAAGGTGAGCAGTTAACACTCATGGGCAAACAATTTAACAGTAATAATCATTCACAGAGCGACCTTCCGGGATTTTTCGATCCTGCATTGGGTGAAGAAAAAATGTTGCATGTAATCTACAACTACCATGAACAACCTCACGAAGTCACGATAAGAGATAATGAATATTTGAGGTTACCAAAAACTTGTAAGTATTTTTTTTCTCTGAAAATACGTCCAGCTTACGATTTTACTCAGCCCACAGAACAAACGTGACGTAACGTCATGCCAATCGCTAGTCAGCTATTAGGTTAGAGACTTAGAGTCAGAATTGGAACGAACATTGTTGAAATTTTCGGTGCAGACGGTGATCTTATATTTTGTTTTGTGCCAGAATGAAAATGTTTGTTATTTTATTGAGTGGAGTTGCCTTTCCGTGATTTATTTATTGCCTTGTTACTCAGCAATAAAGGTTGTTGACGACTAAATCAAGTGTTTTTATTTCTTTATATTGTCATTAAACAGAAACAAGGTAAATAGGAGCTTAATACTGCAGCATAGCTCATGTAAAGCTGGATTCATTGTTCTAATTCTGCAAGAAGTAAATGCAGCAAGCAATAGTAGTAAGAAGTAGCCTTCCGCAAATGTTTCAATTCATAGTTTGACGTTAGTAAACTGACAGACTACAGATTATTTTTTTGTTTACAATATAAATTTGGTTAGAATTTTTTATTTCTATTCTATTCATTGAATTTTTGCTGAATTTTAGGGAAAATGGATTTTGTCAATGATTACTTTATAGCAGCTGCAAGTAATCAAAGTGAAAACCAGAAAAGATGGGATACTTGACAAATGACAATTCGAAAACCCAGGAATGGGTGAAACAGACAGCCGACATGCACCAAGCAGTAAGAAGCAAGGTAACAAATGAAAATGATTCATTTCTTGCTGCTTACTGCTTGCGGTTCATGCGGCTTGCGCTTATTTGTCAAACTATGAATGAAAGTTCTACAAGTATATTGTTTATTTTTAATTCGGCTTACTGCTTACTTCTTGCGGATTTCAACAACTATGAATTCAGCTTTAGTTGTAAAAATGTACTTGACATTGATTGAAGCCATGTGATACCCTCATTTCTGTGTTTTATTTCTTCTAGGAGTCCAATTTTGATCTAAACCCAAATACCAACTGCCCAGAAAATTATGGGGTGGATTTCCACCCCAATCCTAAAAAAAAACAAAATAAGAAATCTGCATTTATAAAATTAGGCAGGCAGAACACTAACTTCAGGGGATAACATGCTAAAATACTTTTGGCCAGAGGGTCGAATATACAAGTGGTAAACATTTCCAGGTTTTTTCACAAAGTTACAAGCAGCCTTGTGGAGAAGTTGACTTCTTTCAGTTTGTCTTATTGTAGCTTGGAGACTTTCATGTAGAAATTTCATCTGCAGTGTTCATATTCTAAACTGACGTGGTAAACTAGTTAGCTAGTACTTACTTGCTGGCCTATCTGGTTTATTCTACTGACTGAATTGCTAGATAAAAGGGATGATGCCTAAAAATATCTTTTTTTTTAATACCAAGCACCTGTATGGTTTACATACACTCACAGTAGCCCCACTCAATTCCTGTGATCCTTCTATATCAGGCATAAAACCTACATAACTGGGATTAACCAAAGAATAGTCGCATGGACTTGCTTCTCTTTCCACTAAGCCTGTAACATAACAATTTCAACTGTGGATGATTGACTTATAGAAGTAATACTGACTGTGCTCCACATCCATTTCATTGTGCAAAAAGCTCTTTAAGGTGCTAATAGGGTCCTGGGTGCTACAAGTACCACTTTCAGTCATGACCACATCCATGGAACCTTCTTTAAGCTTTTTTGGTAGTGATCCATCTAGGAAATTGACGTACTCAGTAAAATAATTAGTTTAATGTTGTTTTTACTGTACCTGAGGCACTAGCACTGTTGTTAATTCTTTTCATGACTAATGAAATTCAGTTTGGGAATTTGGGTCTGAAATGTTTACCAAATTATTCCAAATCTAAAAAAAATTGTGAGGTTAGGGTTGTAAACAGAGTGAAGAAAATGTGTGTTAGACAGAGCAAAAAATAAATAATTTCAGGTGACTATCTTAATACAGAACGATTAAAGACCACGTGACTTTAAATTTGTCCTTACACACACACACACACACACACGTGACTGAAAAACTGATAGGGCACTAAATTAAAATAAACATTTCCTAATATAAATCAATATATTGGCAAAACTCTACTGATAGGAATTAGCTTTGTGTTTTGGTATAAACCGAAAACCGTCTGGTACTTTGCCCAGTAGCATTTCGCTCAGTTTGATCCAGTCAGAGGCGGCTGGTGAGGCCATCAAAGTTTCAAGCTCGTCCCGTCCTTTGTAATACGGGGGACGTTCGTTGATTTTCTGAGGAGGGTTCTCCAGCAGCCCTACCGGAATATACCGGTACAGAAATGATAACCACTCCAGCATAAATCGTCTAGTATTCTCCACTCCACGACTATCAGAGCCCCAATGTTCCAGTCCGTAGTTAGTGTACTTTTTCAGGATATCAAAACGTTCCTGGCTGGAGATGTCCCACAATTTTTGTTCTTTAATTTCCGTGAAAATCCACGGTTTGATTAGAGCGCCTCTGCCGAGCATTACGCCCGCTACTTCCGGAGCTTCCTCTCTAAATTAAAGTGGTTTAAATTTGACGAAAACGAATGATTGAAGCAGGAATACCTAACTCGTTTGTAGTCATCATAACTGAGAACGTCTCCACAGCCAAAAACTGGCAAGGGAGCGGCGTTTACTGCCACTTCTCTAATGTACGCCCAATTCGCTGATTTGGTGTACCGTTGTTCTCTTGATCGGCCGTGGACCGTAATTAGAGACGCACCCCATTCTTTTATAGATGGTGCCTGGACCCCCAAATCAAATTTTAAAGTAATAAGTTATTAAATCAAGTCAAATTTACTTACCAATTCATGAGCAACATTCTCATCTTTATAAGCACCCATCCTCATTTTAACTGTCATTGGAATAGGGAGAATATCACTTAAATTCCTGATACAGGATTCCAATACTTTGGGTCTTAGCAACATTCCACTCCCTGTTGACGTTTCAAAGTTATGTTGTTTAAAAAAATTATATACAAGGTTACTCCTTACTTAAAGACATAAAGTAAAGATCTCACCTCCACCCTTCCTAAACACCCAATCAATGGGGCAACCCAAGTTCAAGTCAATAAAATCAATATTACACTCTTTCTCCAACATTTGACCGCATTTTACCAACAAATAGGGATTGTTGGCACATAGTTGGACACCAAAAATGTCTTCAGTGTGATGACGTTTCATCAAGGCCCATTCTGAAACATTTTTTAAAATAAATTCCAAATAAAGAAAGGAAAAAATCAATTGTATACCTGGTGGCATGCCTTGAAGTAAATTAGAACACATGGCCATTTCTCCGCAAGTAATATCGGCGCCGAATTCTTTGCAAATCCTTCGAAACGGTAAATTACCCACTGTAGTGAGTGGACTTAAGTACAGTTTATCTGCCCAATGTATTTTTTTCTTTTCCCTCGATTTAAGCTTCACAATGTCCTCATCAGTCACAGATCCAAAGGACTTTTTAAAAGGTCTCTTCAAGTAATTGCACAGCTTAAAACGCTTGTATCATGAACTAAACAAGATTGAAAATTGCAATGTAACTCACCTCATCAGGTGACATGTTTTTTTTACTATTATCATAGGTGTCAATGAGCTTTTCAGCTAAGTTAAAATCATAGGTGCGTTTTCTTAAAGCAAACTGCACCTCTTTGTCTAGCTGGTTCATAACATATGGAGCTTTACTTTCATACTCTTCATACTTTTTTTGGTCCACTAGATTTCTACTTGTTGGGGTGAGATGACTTTGGGCAAATCTGCATGCTAAACCTCTAGTGCACTTTCCTGACTGTTCAAAATTGTAACAATTTGGCCCTATGTCTGCAGGCTTGGACTTCAAATATGCTTCAATATCATGCCCATAAGGGCACTGTTTGCGTGGGCATTCAGGCAGAGCTTCTCCTTCTTGAACTTGTGCCAGAAAATCACAGAGTTGCTCCAGTTTATTTACTTGAAATGTAGGCCCTCTCGATTTATTCTGGCCTTTCAGTTTCTTTTTGTTTTGAAATCGCTGTTTTTTTGCTTGGGGTTCATCACTGACAGTGGACTGTTCTACCAAATTTTCTTCTACAGTCTCTTCTTTTGGTTCGAGTAGCTGTTTGTCTTTGTCTGAGACATGATCCAGGTTTATTTTGCGTTCTTGTTCAGGCAGAATATACCTTTAGAAAAGGGGTTAGTGGGAAAACAATTTGTAACTACAGTAGGTAAATAAAAGGCTGTTAACTTACTCGGCCTTGATGGCACATACTCCAGTGGACTCCATTTACGTCCCCACTAACAAATACTAGCACAAAATTTGAAATATTAAACTAATTTAAAATTAAAAATATTTTACTATCCAAACATAAGCCAAACACTATCACACTATAAAGTAAGGTTATGAATTTAATTTACCCATAAATCCCTAGTTTTCTGACATCTGTCTGTCAAAAACTGATTCTTCATTTTCTGTCTTGTTTCTACTTTCGCAGTATCTCTATAGTTTGTGTCTTGTCTTTTAAAATCAGCTGACATCTGAGCTCTGGCTGTATCAGCCATTCATTGGAGTGGAAGTGTCATAACATTTTTTCTTGTTATTTATATTTATCAGTAAAAGTATTTAAAGAAAAATTACAAATGCAGTAATTTTTAATTAAAAAGTTCCAGAAGCAAGGTGATAATATTGTTACACTGCCAAGTCAAAACCAGGCTGCTTACTGTTTAGATAAGCCTAAGTAAAAATTTAATCAATACCAAAATATTTACACACCTAATAATTATTAATGGCCTATAATCACTTTGTAAAAATTGTTGGACAGTGCTACTAAAGTTATTATGACTTGAAAATGGAGGATACTTCAATTTACCAGCAGCATTTGCAAAGTTTAAAGAGCACAGTTGAGGGGCTTTTACTGGCTCAAGTTCCCAATGTTTGGTCCGTTTACGGAGGCCTTAATCGCTTATATTTGTGCTTGGAGAAGATTTTTCAACATGGGTGCAAATGTAGTTCACCAGTAAGTATTTTTATTTACAAAATAAGTTTGTTTCTAATTTTATGAAGTTGACTCTGTGAAGTGCAAGCCAATTTAGTTCTTTAATGGTTGCACTAACATTCAGATCAGCGTCAAGTGCTTTGAATGTGCGAGATAATATGCAAACGATCACAGTCAAAACAAATGACCTAAGTTGGTCAACACATTTGTGCAATCAGTCATTAGCCACCATAAAATCAAGGCCAATGTGTTGTGACTTCTATAGGTCTGTTCCCAGAGAGAATCTCCAACTAGTACAACTAGTAATCAAAGAAAGAGAAAAATCTATTGGGCACAAGTCAGAAAATGTCACAGTCATGTGAGCATCCAACCAATGAAACTTGACATTTACTGTTTCTGAGTTGGAAACCAGTCAGGGATTGCCTCTGCAAACAGACCTTATTTGTAGCGAATGTGATGCTTTGGCCGGATTTGTTTTCAAGCTCCATGGAGGAAGCAGAGCGTTTTTGACGTCACAATGACGTAATTTAGCAAAACTATAATTGGAGCAACTGTCAAATTACGTCATTATGACGTCAAAAAAGCTCTGCTTGCTCCATGGAGCGTGAAAACAAATGTGGCCTATATCTCTCTGCATATAGCCTCAAAACGAACATAAATATTATATTAATTTTAGGAAGGAGAGTTTTATCAATTTGTACAAGGCTTGGAATGGTTACAGCCTGAAACTTCCAAATCCTATTTTGCCCTTGACTGTGAATACCGTCCTCATGTTCCGGCCCTTTTAAAATCCGACAAATCACGTATTTGGCTTTATAGAAGCCTGGAATCGCATACACTTTTTGTGAAACTGTCTTGGCTGCTTATGGATGAATCTCATTTGTTGTCTTGTTATGAAAATTGGGCTTTTTTGTGTCAGAAAGAATACGCGGACGCCACTTTAATATGCTTAAGAGCTGTGGAAAAAAATCAAGCAACCTACCTATCTGAAATAAATCCCTGTTTGTTTCTAAAAAATGCTAGTTCAAAAGGATTGGCTAAAACCCACCGCAGGTGCTCTAGTTTCCCAGATAGTCATTTAAAATTCTGCACAAATAAAAATAGCAAAGTTAGTGCCTTAAAAGATGTAGTGGATAACAGCCCTATTAAAAACAGGAAGATAATTGGTAAATTGAAACCTTGGTCCAGTTTGCCTGCCTTACAAATTGACAGTTCAGTGAAAATCGACAAACGAGTTCGTTTTGAAAGTAGAACCACTCCGAACACGCCTTTACACACTAAGAAAATTCCTTCTAGAATGTTGAGAGTAGATTACAATTTGCCACAACCTAAACCAGAGAAAAGCAAGTTGGAAAAGGGTCACGGGAAACCTGTAAAAGCTATTATCATTAATAACAGTGACATAATTGAGTATACTCCTTCTTTGAGTAGCAGTCACAGTAGTGGGACTTATCAGGGGCGGGAAGAAGGGTTTTCACCAGGATCTTCTTATAATACTAGAGGAAAACGTGGATTTTTCTCGCAGAGTCCTTTGACTATGGTAGAATACACTTTTTTACCTAGACAAGGTAGTATATACATGTTGTTTTTGCGTTAACCAGTAAGTAAAACTGCTATTGACAGGTGAAAAAGACTACAGTCGACACAAACCAAAGAGTTTTATTGAAGATGGTGGCATGAGCATTTTGCCCATGTCAACCGGTCAGGATTACTTTCCCAAACCGGCTAAAGGACAAAGCCTTAGAGCCTATTTGACTTCGAGCAAAAAAGCACGCAGCAACGCGGAATTGGACAGGGAAAACGCGCATTTTAGCGTGTCCGAGGCCATAATTTCGGCCATGGAGAAGCTAAAGTGTCAGTACCGGGACATGGGTTACGTAAACAAGTTAATCTCCGAAACTGACAGTGAGGACAACGAAGACCGTTTGTTGCTGAATTTAAAGCAAAGGATTAGGGTGAGAAGGGGGAGAAGGAAGGCCGAGAACAGAGGAAGACGAGGATCCAGTGATGGTAGGACTGACAGTAAGTTTGTTGGTGAAAGAAAAATTTTCAAATGTAATTGAGTACGAAAATTACAATTAGCTACTACGACAGTTAGTCCCAGTTCCACTCCAGGAGGCTCTATATCTGGATGTAGCAGTTCTGAAGAGGTTGAAGATCTTGAGATTGATGAAGCTAATTATCTGGATGAAAATCAAGGTAACACTTTTATAGGGAATGGTGTATCATAAATCATACATATAATAGGATTATCAATGTCAATGGCTTCACTCTATTCCGATGCGGACATTCTGAAAAAACCGCGTGGGGCTCCTGATGGATCTTCGGAAATTGTGGCGGCTGTGGCACCCTCTGATATACTGAGCGCTGAGGGCGTTGCTCTTTCTCTTTTGAGTAAATTCAACGAGAAACATTTACCAAAGTCAGTTTTAGTAAAAGTTACGCTGAATTGCTCTTAAAAGATTTTAATTTAGGGCATCCGATTTGGAGTGGTTGGTATCAGAGGAGGACGCTCCTCAAGCTCTCTTGCCGCTACCGAAAAGTTGGCCGGTGGACCCTGACGGGCCCGAGGGGCCTTCGACCCCTTTGAGGGGTACCAGGGATTGGGCGCCCCCTAGGCCTCAAATAGTTTTGACGTTATTGCCCACACCTTCGTATGTCTAGCCATTTATTAAAACCTCGTTTGAACAAAACAATTTTAGGAGGAAAGAATTAATCGAAAAACAGAATTACAAGTGCGCTGGTTGTGGCATGACCGTAGCAGCACAGTACGCATCTAAACTGCGCTACTGCAATTATTTGGGAAAATATTTTTGTACAGGGTGTCACAAAAACCAAGTAGCTTTGATTCCTGCACGAATTTTGTATAAATGGGATTTTGGTCGGTAAGTGCAAATCTAACAAAAGTTGAATTTTACGTTTATTTTGTTCAAATCAATGCAGGTATCCCGTATCAACATTTTCTTTTAAACTTCTCGAACAAATGTACTCCGATCCGCTATTTCGAATTTTTGACTTGAATAAAGACATTAGAAAACTCTCGAAACATTTAGAGTTCATCAGACGTTATCGTTTAGGTTTGTCCTACCTTAAAGAGTACATTTTCACCTGTCGTTTAGCAGAAACGTAAGTGTATACCTTATTCCTATAGTTTGTTGATTGTAATATAAGCTGTATAGGGCTCAGGAGTGGTTGGAACGCGAGTTACCTCCGTACTTTCTGTCCAAACCGGACGAATACTCAATTGACGATCTCGTTAATGTGAAAAACGGTGAATTGAAACGAAAACTGATGTTCCTGGTGGACGTTTGTTTACGTCATACTTCGAAATGCAAAGTGAGCTTATGCTTAAAAAAACACTAATGTTAATTTGCTGATTTATATGGTTCCAGTTATGTTTAGCCAGAGGCTACATTTGCGAACTCTGTAACGCGGACGAGGTCATATTCCCGTGGCAAATGCGGGTAGTTACCAGGTGTTCCAAGTGCTCCACTTGCTTCCACACTAAATGTTGGACGGACAAAAGTACCTGTCGAAAATGCAAACGTAAGAGTGAACGACAGACAGAAACTGTGATTTAATAAGTCAATGCGAATCTAAAGAGATATTTTTCTTATCATATGCCTTTGTGCTTTTTATCTTTAGACATAATTAAAACAAACTTAAGCGATCACAAAATCTCTCACCCTGTAATTATATAAATCTGTTTTATTATTTATATTTTTTATATTACTGACATGTAGGTTTGATAGTATTAATTTTTGTGCTTGTTATTTCTGACACAATTTTATAAAAAGAGAAAAAATGTTGAATAGAGTTTGTTTGTCTATTATATTTTTTTGTGTGTGTCCCGGTTATTAATGACTTAATCCATTACGGAACGGACTTGGTTG
Source organism: Ips typographus (assembly GCF_016097725.1). Classification (NCBI taxonomy): domain Eukaryota; kingdom Metazoa; phylum Arthropoda; class Insecta; order Coleoptera; family Curculionidae; genus Ips; species Ips typographus. The sequence goes on along the minus strand of NC_138430.1, from coordinate 6,554,992 downwards.
ATGCTACCCTATTGTAGGTTATATTCTTGTTCTTAGGGTGCCTATCCGTTCCGGATGTTGGCTATCATGTTAGCTATTCGAACTTTGTTAACAGCTGAGTGGTTGATCCACGTTCTTAAATTTTTCAACCACGATATTCCACTCCTCTAGCACCATATACTTTGCCTTGGAGAATCTTCTGTTAAAGGACATATCGGCTTTCATTGCGCATTACATGTCCCAGGTATTGTAGCTTTCGAGTCTTAACTGTATTCACTTCTTTTTCCTTTCCCATCCTTCTCAGCATTTCCATATTGGTTATTCACTCTGTCCAAGGTATTCGTTGGATTCTTCGGTACAGCCACATTTCAAATGACTCAAGTTTTTTGGAGGAGGCCAGCTATTTTCATTGCCAGTTGTAAGTCGCGCCTGGTAAAGACTTTTTTCATACTGATAAATGCTGTTCTAGCTATTTCAATACCCGTTCTGATCTCCACAGAATGGTCCCAGTTATCATTTTCGTTCCTGCCCAAGTATGTGTATTTGTTGACTTTTTCAAGGAGAACTTTGTTTTGTTTATTTCCAAACCATATTGTCGATTATACGATGTGATCCTGTCTATTAGGAGTTGCAAGGAAGCTAGGTTGTCTTATTCAATCGTTCTCCATTTAGCAGGATTCCAGCTTCAATATTGTCACAAGTAGATTTTCGTTAATTACTTAGTCAGCAGAAAATCAACCAAAGACCGAAACAAGTGGTTGACTACTCAAGTTGAAAAGTAAGCAATCCGAACCTTTTAGAATGGAAGCTAGCTAAAGTGTTCAGTCAGCAATAAGTCGTCAATTATTCGGACAATGATCCAAGTGAAATTGAACTGACTAAGGAACTGACACTACCTTACAATAAATAGCAGAGAAACGTTGGAAAAGGGGGAGTCAGAAACTATCCGCGAAACTAAACTGTTCGGTCGCGAAAATTAAGGGAAACCTACCCTGACACCCACCCTCGTCCTAAAATGGTTTGTGCATTTATTATCATGTAAGTACAAACTTGTAATTTATAAATAAGCCAACTTATGTCTGACAATGTGTATAAATTTAGTCTTCAACTTTATATGTTTCTCTCTACGAATAAACGTTATTGTTTTTGTTATCAAATCTTAGAGTTTAACTTGACTACGATCCCAGCCTACACGTCCCCGCGTTACGACTGAAAATTAGATCGTAAAAATATCTTGCAGGGATTCCCTGAAGATATATTCCGAGTAAATTGAAAATTACAGGAGACTGCACGCATTCCTGCCTTACACCACGTGATATTTGTATCTCTTCCCTCTAATTCCAATAGAGATTTCTGATAATTTTGAGGTCCTTCCCATCCAGGCCAGTTTTTTGCAGAACTTCCGTCATTTTCGTGTGTCGCACTTGATAGGTTATATTGGGAATTCAAAATTAAACAATACAAAAACAAATTGAAAGTTTCATTAGTTCATTAAAATTAACAGTATTATCAGAAAACTGCACATCAAATCATCACTAACTAAAAAAAAAAATAACGCTCCACTTAATAACAAAATTTCGCAGTTTTGTAGATAAAACGACGAGACCAGTTTTTATTTTAATCTTATACTAAATGAAGACAATTCACACAACAAATGTATATTTTAAAATACAAAGATACAGAAAATAAACTATTTTGAAATTGAGGCAACCATTAAGAAAACGTGGTTCGTCGTCGAGTATAAATAGTGTATAAACAACCTTGATTCGGTTAAAACAGTTCCTCGTCGTTTAGTAGAGGCGTCTTGGCCACTTCAAAGAATATTTTATGAGAATATTTGTTTCTCACTGTCATTATTTCCTTTCTGGCTGGTTTGCTAATTACTCGGTTCAGCAACAGAACCGTATTTGTCAGATCTCTTAGTTTATAACCTGTAAGTTGATGCTTTGAAGAAACTATGAGTAAAGTTGTTTTTGATATTTACCCGTATAAAATTCCAAAGTGGGCGTCCACCCGCTAATCTGTTTCATACGTAACGCCAAATATAAAGCAGCAGAAGCGAGCAGAGAATCCCTCAAAGTGACCGTTTCATATTCCATTAGACTAAATTCCAGTATATACCTAGCTAGAGTTAAGACGTTCATCGTGATTTTGGCGCACTGCAATTTATATCTCAACGTTAGTTTGCTGCAATTTAAGTCAAATAATTATACGTACCCGGGCGTATCTCCTTAAAAAGCGATAACTGATGGGAATGCCCAAATTGAACCCGATTATTTTCACTAAACTGATCTCCATACGGATCATTTCGCGTCGGTTGTAGGCGCCATCGCAAATGTACAGAAAATCGTCGATCAACGGTGGTATACGCTCGTCGAATTTACTTGCCACAAACATGGCGGCTGCTCCTACCAATTGGAGCGTATCTTTTGAAACCGTGACCCGATCCAGATACATGTCGACCAACTAAAAATGAATAGAAAACTTCATACCTAAAAGTTTGTGATTGGTCACAGCTTTCTGCTTCTTTTGACCAACCACAATGTGATTTACTCAAATCCTGCACATGTAAACTTGAGTCAAACAAATCATTAAATAATTCACTGCCAACATACATACCTTGACGCCTAAGTACAAAGTTTCATGGTTCAATTCAAAACTTTCCTGAATCTCTACCATCCAGTCTACCAAGAGAGCGCGCATATTCTTGCTAAGGCACACTTGCCGGTCCATGTAATCGCTGATCGGAAATTCAGTCTAAAATTTCAAAGTTACAAAAATCCCAACACAGAAACCAGTGTTACTACCTCTTTCTCCTTGTAATAATTAAAAATATCCATAGCGTAATGCGACACTTGGAATATGTCGTCCCAGTTCTCCTTGTCGTAGTCCACGATGCCTTCGGGCACCTCGTGATTGCCCAAATTGAGCTTGGTGAGCAGTTCCTGGGCCACTAACGACACATTCCCCAGTGACTTCCGGTCGGCATTGTTGGTTGAACAAACCGCAGTACCTCTCGACGATCTAGTTGTAGTTTTTTTCGCACTGAAGTATGTAGAATCGTTACTAAAATCCATATGCATTGGTGTGTTCACTCCCAATTTTAGGGTCAAATCTCACCTTGTTTCCAGAGCAGTACTGTACAGTGATTCGTCACTCTTTTCAAACTCCACGCTCAGTCTTTTCTTGGTATTAGGAGCTACAGGTAGAGCGACGTTTTGTTTGTTTGTATCTTTAGCCTTCAGCACTGTGTGCCCTGGACATTGTGCCGCCTGTTTGACTGTGGACCTTGTAGTCACTTTTTTAACAGCCGGAGCTGGTGGCGGTATATTCTCGTTCTGTTTGGCTTTTGCTACAGTTTTGACTGTCTGTAATACTTTAGCTTGCACTTTTACAGGCCCCATTATTTTTACCCCCTACAATTATTATGTAGTTTACATACAGAACTTCAACCTTACTAAACTATGTACTACCTTTGGATCTGTGACCAACTTATTGTTGGCTGTGTGATATTTGTTGTTAATGGTAGCCATTGCGCTACGCTTGGCAACTTTGTCATTAGATGGTGAACAGTCGGCTTTCCGTTTTGCTCGCATTTGAGTTGGGTCTGCGGCCTTGTTGGGGTTGACATTTTCGTCGCAAATCGCAAACTTTTTGTTCGCCTTGCTTCTTGTGGTAATATTGGCTAGCGGTTTATTCAACGTTTTGGTCGGCGGCATCTTTGACTATTTACTAAGGAGCTTGTTTTCTGTGTAATGTACTGAATATCAGTCGATCTAAAAGATGTATTTTTTTTAAATAAGAACATTGATATTACGATCTGATATTTATTTGAATTCTCAAGTGTCTAAAACGTTAACCATAAAAATAGAATGGAAGCTAACACCTTAGCCTTTAACAGAGAATAAGCCAAAATGCCATTTTACTGTGATTTTGGCCTTGACCATATTCTATGGGATTTAACCCCCTTTTTCAGTTCACCCATTCAAACTTGAATAAGTAAAGAGATGAAGAGAAAGTTTGAGGCCTTAAAAGATTATACTATCTGTGGGGTCAGGAGGATTCAAAGTTGTCTTTATCTCTTTTTTATTTAATTGTTATCTAATTTGATCTCCCCTAATTGCTCTAATAAGTAATTCCTACAATATTGAGTACCATACAGGCTTAACCAACTTTATCAACCCATATAGCTGAATGATAACCTGATGCCCTTTTCATTTCAGTTGCTCCAGTAGTAGTAAAAGATAAGTTCTTTCTGTACTAGGGTTTAAAATAGACTGGTTGTACACAGCGGACCAAATCAGCTTTTGTACATTTCAGACAGAAACATAAAGACAAGCAAAAGACCATTTTTATTGAGGATAGGAGGCTAGAACTGCCTTTACAGTCCTAATTACAGCCCAAAAATATAGTTTCAATACCTACCTGAAAATAGGGGCTCACTGCCTTGCAGTATTGTGGCTAAGAATAACCATCCTCAAGTTTACAAAACTGTACTAGGTAAATCAAAATTTACGAAACACAGTAATAACAAAGAAATAAGTTGCACACCTCAAACAATAGTGTGATCAAGAGGCCCTCAAGGGAAGGGAGTGTTTTTACATTCTACACTTGTGGTAAATTAAATTAAACCATATACTAAGGACACTAAGGTTCATCCTACACTATAGATAACCAAGGTCAAGGTCTTAATAAACATTTTATTGAAATAAGGAAAATCTAGATAAACTGAAGAAATAGAAACACCTTATTTAGTAGGTGATTTACCGCCAATTTCCGGTCAATCTTTTGACTTTCGAGGCTGTCAAACCGGAAAATTCCATACAGCACACATTTTAGTATCGTTATAGTCCGATTTAAGCTATTTCAGGCAATTGTATAGTAAGGAATTTGCACAAAAACCTACTAGGCTTGGTACTGAACGCTAATGGATGACCCCAAGTTAAAGCAGTAAACAAGCACATTTCTGACTAAACCACCCAAACAATTGGGTCTTATTTTATTCAGTAGCTACAACTAAACTGTTTAAACTCACCCCAAAGTCACGATGCCGTCAACTTTCTAGGTTTTTGTGTAAAATTAGCGTGTATAAGCGAACCACACATGCAAATTTTTCAGGACGTTACACACAGTGTCATCTGCTCGCCCCTCTGGCGTTTTTCAACTTTGAAAGAACCGTTGTGATTTTCAGTTACTTTCGGTTAGCGGTTTAGATCTCCTGATTGGTCGCTTACAGACGATCTGGCCGGTGATTGGTCGGGTACACGAGGCGGAACATCTGCGCTACGTCAACTTCAAACTACGTCACTGAAGGTCAATTGTTTCGACAGGTAAACAACAAACACTGCGTTCCGTAGTTCACAGTACTATAAATTTTTTTTTTATTTTTACTAATAAAAAAATAATACACAACAAATATGTTTGAAAATTTCTTAACGACAAAATTACTGACCACGTTTCTTCTTGTAGAAAATGAATTTTATTTTGCCTAAATATGGCGGCTGATTTTCTTTGACAAGTTTGACAAGTTTTCTGAACTTACTATATGTGGAAAAAATGTCAATTATCATTTTTTTGTTTACAAACAAACTTTGCCCCCAATTTAAAAAAATATATTTATATTGTTTCCTTTAATAACCTAAACCTAATGAGTTCACACAACTTTTTTAAACTGGAAACAAAAAACTACAAGAATTGTTTTGTGTACTTAAAACCACGAAAAGGGTTCGAATCTGGCGTAAGTAGCTGGAAAACCTAACCTCAAAGTTGCAATTTTTATTTAATTTATTATTTTTTACTTTTTAATTAATGTAAAAGTTATGATACAAGTTTATTTAAACAGGCTCCAGTCCAAATAATTGGCGATGAAAATGTGTATTATGTCTCAGTTGTACTTACTGAAGGTCTTGATCAAGACACAATTGGTATCAGCTCACTGTATGCTAAGGCTTTAGGCTTTACAGAGGGACAGTTGATGATTGTGTCTGCAATTCAACCGTTGCCTGTCGTTAATCGAATTTCAATTCGTCCATATAAACAAGCTGATTATGAAGTTTTGGTTGGTTTTACTTGTATCTTGAAAAGTGTGTGATGTGTAACTTGGGCTACTTTCAGGAATTGTTAGCCCAAAATGTTCAATCTAACTTGTTGGATCAGGTACGTGTTGTGTGCACTGGTCAAAAACTATGTATTTGGCTTGGGAATAATCTATTTGTTACTGTACTGGTTGGTAAGCAATTTGGAGTTGGTTTTGGTTAGTTGTGCCAATAGAGACTGTGTTATATTTTAGAAACAGTTCAGCCAGTCACTTTGGGTACTTTAGATTTTTTAACTGAAGTTATCATAAATCCACCATTACAGACCACTCCTGAAGGTAAACAACCATTTAACACCTTTCATTTAATGCTCTAAATAATGTAGGTGATTATAGATAAACCTAAGAGAAGTGAGGTTGATAAGGCTTTGACTGTGATAAAATCCTGGAAGAACACTTTTCATAACCCTTCTTTAACTAAACAACTAGATGAATTTGTGCAGCCACTTAAATTCAGCTTTCGCCTAATTCCATTGTCTAAATTGCCAAATCCACCTTGTTGTGTCCACCAATTTACAGTTTTTGCTAGTCAAAACTGTTTAAATAATTTACGTTTTATGGTGCAGGAGCCATTTTATCAAATGAGTTTGCTTGACCAAACTTCAGACAAAACTGTTTATGTAAAGTTAAAACTGTTGGACAATCAGAACTGCAATGAAATTTTTGTGCATGACTCCATTTTCAACTACTTTAAAGGTCATATAGGAACTAGAGTGATTTTGCAAAAAATACCTACAAAGCCTTTGGTTGAGCATATTTTAATTGAGGGTAAAGGTCAGAATTTAGTCACTAAAGTTAAGCAATACCTGGCTGATAATTGTACTGAGCCCTATATTTTAAATGGGAAGTTTCCTTTAATGTTATCGGATAAATCATTATTCTCTCTGGACTTTGGGAGTTCCAAATTTTGTATTGTTGAGCAAGCTTTACTGAGGAAATGCTCTTACAGCAGTATAAATGCGTTAATTAGTCAGATTGATGAAAGTGAGGGTTTGAAAAAGTATGATGACAATAAAAAGTGGTGTTTTGAGGTACAGAGCATAGAAAAAGTTGGCACAAATATTTTAGCAGCTTTACTGAAAGGTGGTGTCTTCAAAAGTAGCAATATTGTTTTAACTGGTGAGTTTCATTCTAATCAAATATACAACAGTAGAAAGAGTTTGTTTAGGCAATTTGGGGACTGGTAAAACTTCACTTTTACGTCACATGGCGAGCACTTTACGTTCCTACCCCTATTTTCTTCACACTGAAACTGTAAAATGTAAAAGTTTGAAAGGCAAGACTGTTGAGTCCTTACAAAAGCTTTTTTCTGACGTTTTTTCCACTTTAATTCTGGCTCAACCTTCCCTATTAGTGCTGGATGACCTTCACGTTATATGCGAAGCTAGTGAGAGTGAAGACAACCCAAACACCATTTATCACTCTAGGTAGTTTGTTGTAATTTAAAATGTTGACTTACCAATTTTCGGATGTTTTAGAGTCAGCGAAATGCTGTACAGGTTGTTTAAAGTGGTTCAGGAGGTACATTGTGTTGGAATTTTAGCTTCTACAGTTGCAATATCCAAACTGAATACGCGCATTTACCGGTCCAGAGGGAGGTATTTGTTTAATCAGGTCTTTTCAATTCAGGACTTAAGTAAAGTAGGTTTTGTGTGTTTTAGTGACACTTCTGGGTGTAATAGAAAGCAATTTTTTTAGGAAGACCGAGTGTCATTGTTGAAACACTACTTTAAAACACCTGAAATAGATTACGATGCTTTAGCATTGAAAACAGACGGTTTTGTGGTACAAGATCTGGAAAATTTGTATTTTAAGGCCTTATTTGAGGCTTACAAAGGTGTGAACTGTTAATCTTTTTATCTTGAACCACATTTGGGGTTTTTAGGCTGTGGCAACCAGCATCCAGTTATAAACAATAAGCACTGCATTGAGGCTCTAACAAAATCATGTGCCTTATCACTACAAAACGTTAAAATTCATTCACCTGGAGACAAATCGTTTGGTGAAATTGGGGGACTTCAGTCCGTAAAATCAGTCTTGTTGGAAAGCCTTTTGTGGCCTTTAAAGGTACCAAACTCTACTGGACTGTATTGTGTGATTTATGTAGTGATTTATTTAATAGTACGCAAATATTTTCGCCAATTCTCCACTAAGGCTTCAATCAGGAATTCTGCTTTATGGTCCTCCAGGTACTGGAAAAACCGTGCTGGCTTGTGCCACAGCTAAGGAATGTAGTTTGAGACTGATATCGGTTAAAGGTCCAGAGTTGCTTAGCAAGTACATTGGAGCCAGTGAACAGGCAGTCAGAGACATTTTTGAGAAGTATAATCTAAAAATGTTTTGTTAAAAATTTGTGAGTTGGTGACAAAATTGTTTTTAGGGCTCAAAGAGCTAAACCGTGTATACTGTTCTTTGATGAGTTTGATAGTTTAGCGCCTAGGTAAGTTCTTAATGCTCTTCTGGTAGAAGCAAATATTTAATAAATCTTCCAGACGAGGACACGATAATACAGGAGTAACAGACAGAGTGGTCAATCAGCTTTTAACCCAACTGGACGGGGTTGAATCCCTAAAAGGGGTGTGCGTTTTAGCGGCCACGTCAAGGCCAGACCTGCTCGATCCAGCTTTATTAAGACCAGGACGATTAGATAAGCAGTTGTTTTGTCCAATGCCGAACAAAGTGAGTTTTGGTTCTTATTCCAGTTTGCTCACTCTGCATATAATTTTTTTTAGGACGACCGTATGGAAATTTTGCAAATTATGTCACGAAAACTGAATTTAGGGGATAATGTAGATATGGAAATTGTGGCATCCAACACTGACGGTTATTCAGGGGCTGACCTACATTCGGTGCTTTGTACTGCCCAACTGTCTACAATGAGAAATATTCTGCAAGGGGTAAGTGTTAATACTTATCAGTATTTACTGCAATGATTGACGTTAAAAGCAACAAGGATTGATTAGATGTTTTGCGTATAGGAGACTATAACTATAGAACAACAACAAATTGATCAAACCTGTTTAATTGATGCTTTAAATCAAACTAGGCCGTCTTTGACTAAACGCGAAAAGGAAAAATATGACATAATGTAAGGCATTATTGTTTAATTTGACAAGGTTAAAGGTTTTTGTTGTTTTAGCTATCAAAAATTTAGGGGAGGACAACTGGATGATTTTAAAACAGGGTCTAAAGTAACTTTAGCCTAATTGTTTATGTTTGTTTTTTTTTTGTTTAATTAATAAGGTGTTAATTTTTTAATACACAAATTGGTTCGTTTTTACTCTCTTTTACTCTCTACCACTGGCACTTCAGATAAAAGCGGATGTGGATCTGAAAATCGGAAGAAACAAACAGATTTTGTATTAAGTGTATGGTAATTAACTATATGATACATACTTTTATTGTTCCGTTGGACTATCAGGTCATAGATGGTTGAGGCAGCCAGAAAGCAAATGATGAATCCATAAAATAAAACAATGTCAATGTAGCTCCAATGTTAACTTATGGATCTTCGTTAGTTTGGCAGTATATTTTCCCAAACTCAAAGAAACTGTGAACGTCAATACTGGAACACTTATTAAGGAATACAGATACCAATTGAGGGTAAATTTGGGCTGTGCTTAACCTGTTGTAATGAATCAAATTATGGTAACTATATAATTTGGAGTGGCACTAAATCTTACCTTTGATTGATCTAAAGAGAGACTGATCAGACCGTACTTGTCCTTAACTAAAGAGCTATCGATATCTAAACACTCCTCGTAGTCGCTTTAATTAACCCAGGTGGTAATCTTGAGTTCTGCTTTTTGATGTACCTACTCTTCAAAGCCCACTCATCGTCAGAGGTTGAGTTTTGACCAAAACTGTTTGAGTTGACCCACACACTGTCCATTATCAACGTCATTGTTTGTTATGAAATTTGAGCACCGACTTTTGTACAATTGTTTGAATATATTCAACATAGTTGTGGAACTCTTAGTGTGTTGCTTAATGGTAGTAGTACTGATGATATTCAAATTATTAAATTCAATGTTTTGTACATTTTTCACTGTTATCAACCACTACTACTACTGCTAGTCAATTAATTGTAACTGACTGTTATACCCGAGATAAAATCTCACCGAAGATATTTTTGAAAATGTATATTGTTTTAATACATTTATTTATATTCCTAAATCACAACTTCAATCAAAGTTACAATTTGTAATTAAGTGGGAAATACTTAAAGCAATTAAGATCAATTTACGGATATCCGCTGTTAAACTTTTGAGTCCGGTACTGGTTTTGTCTCTGCACCATTCTTAACCTAAAAAAATGTTTAATTTTAAACCACGCTGTATACTACTAAGAGATGCTGTATTTTTACCGTTTTCGGTTTTGTTCCACTGAAAAAGTATCGCTCCACCTGAACAGTCGGCACCTCAAAGGCCAACACCCAGTATATTGCCAGGAAAAAACTAGTACAAAAGACACTCCAATAGGAGTAAGCCTGTTGGAGAAATATTAAGTTCTCGCTGTTAATTACTTGAGAACTGCTCTTACCAAGCCTAAGAGAGTAAAATGTCCGGGAGAACTTTGAGAGTAGAGAATAACGTAGAGCAGGGTTAAATGAATTAAGTAAATGCTGTAGCTCATTTTGTTGATAAACTGGAATCCAGACCAGGACAAAATGTTATTAATTATTCCTGAAAAATGCGTATATTTACACTCTGTTTTGATTGTTTTTAAACCCCAGTGTTTACCCCCATATCCTAAAGAACAAGCGAAAATCATCCAGGAGATACCCAAAGCCCAGGCAGGTCGGGCAAAAGTGTTGAATAATGCTTTTGAATACTGGTGATCGTGGGCCGTTGGTAAAGTTTTATAACCACCAAAAACACAGGCCACTAATGATGCTACAGTAATCACCCACATAATGACTACAAATATCTATAAATAAAATAAATTAACTGTTTTCACTCTATATAAAATGTCCTTACTCTATTTAACTTAGGACTGTATTTCTCTTCACCAAACTTAATTTTTGCCATTACATATCCCAAAATGCCACCAATCACCCAAGGCGAAAGACGCGTGTGTGTTTTAAAGTAATAATACTTGTTATACGATATTATATCTCTGAAAATTGACTAACCAGAGTCAAAATTTGCAACAATATATAGACGTCAAAATACTGCTTACCCCATAAAATTCGTAGTGGGCAACTCGTTATCCCAACTAATGACAAAAGAAGCAGCCATGGATCCAATTATAGCCATGCACAGAGAACTCATAATTAATTTGGGATACTTATTGATTAACAGTAAAGCTGCCGGGGCCAATAAGTACAGTTGCCAGTCCACGTTTAAGTACCAACTTTGTGTTATACACTAAATATCATGATGAAGGATTAACTTAAGGGTATCGCTAAAAGTGGTCAAATGCACTCACCATGTCAGATAAATTCACTCCGTAATTTTGTACGTGCAAAAGTACCGCCCACCAGCTCTTTCTGCACGGTCTAGATATGGCAAATTCCAATTCTGAGTAATAAGGACCATTTGAGATGTATGGCGTCATAAACATGGCGAGCAGCAATAAACCAATTAAAGGTGGAGTCAGCCTGTGTAACCCATGCATTTAATAACATTCTTATAACTAAGATCGAAATGTCTCACCTCAAGTATCTATGCCTGTAAAACTCCAACAAATTAAAGCTCTGCCCACGATGTTGAGCTTTCAGGAAATTGTAGAAAACCAACATTCCAGTCACCACTAGAAAACTATCGACGGAAAATGTGGCGTTCTCGATAATAGCGCTTTTCTTCCCGTCAAGAAGAAACTACAACACATAGCCATACAGTATTTAGCATTTTTTTGGTAGTCCCGATTACCTTTACAATATCGCTAAAATTATCATTAGGGCCATACACCTGATTGAAGAAAATATGATAGCAAATCACCCACATCATGCTCAAAACGCGAATACCGTTCAAACATTCAAATTCTCCGGCATTTTTTGAGATACTGAACAGTTTTTTGCCGTTCGTATAGACCGAATAAGAAACCAAAAGTGGATGGGGTTTAACTAAAAACACAAATAGTACATGATTTGATGTCCTTGTATAAATTAACTGGAGCTAAAATATTAAAGGAAAAATTACCCTTTCTACGCTGCACAAGCAAATCATAGACCGTCGAAATGATCATAAGACTTGTGAAGAAACCAAAAAAACACCTGAAAGAAAGAAGATATACTCTACATATTAGTTTATACATATAGAGTATAGACGATAATGTACTAATTTGTTCACAAAACAAGTCTCTTTGTGTAAAGTAATAAACCCTCTTCCAAACGTTTTAATTACTTACGTACGCTGTCAAAATGGCTCCTAAACTGTCTCCAAGATTAGGATGAAGAGTATCAGCCGTCTGACAGGTCACACTCCAAGGTACTACAGCCAGCAATGAATCCAGGACCGTATAAAGATCATTTTCAGTGCACTGATCTGGAATACAGAGCCCGAACGAGGGCAGTATAGGCATCTCGTAATTGCCACTCTCCGAGCTGCGACGTGAGGATTTCTAAAAAAATTTGTCAGGTTTTTGTAATCTAAAAACGTGAGAGGTACTTACTAGCAAGCCTGTGGGAGTTTGGGCTGATCCTAATACACTTTCCGCATCCAGCGTAATGGTTGTTAGACAGTATTTACCCTTGACTTTGGTCAACGGACTGTTAATGTCTAGACATTCATCAAAACTACCCAGCCAAGCCACGTTGGCTTTTAAGAGACCAGCAGGAAGTTTGAATCCCGCGTCTATCACTAAGTATCACACACACACATTTATTACTCAAAAATTCTTCTTGATTCCACCTTGAATTTTTTACTTACTTCTTAAAGCCCAAATATCGTCATTAGTGGCATTAAACAAGTTATTCAAAAACAATTTTAACTGGACTACACAAGGAGCATTGTCTAATTTCAGCACCTTTTGATCATATTTATTCACAACATCTTGAACAATTTTTTCAGCCTCTTCAGCATAATTCTGCAGAAAGTCATAACCACCAGCACGATTCGTAAAATAAGCTATTAAAACCAGTGTTAGTTTGAACATGATCGCCATACTAGCTTGTCAAGTAAAAACTATACTGCTTATTTTATTAGTGTTAGCCGTAGTTTTATAACGCAGATAAATGTACAGAGTGCGGTGTAAATTAGAGGACAGGTGTCAAATAATAAGTTTCTTGGGTTGTGGTAAGTGAAAAGTTTAAAACTATTTCTTCTATAGAAGAAAAAAAAAAGAAAAGAAGTGACCCTTTTTAGAGACGGTTATCAGTAATTTAAAAAATAAAAAAAACAATACAGAACAAAAAATGACAATGTTAATTAAAATGAGGTAATTTCAAAAGTATACATAAGAATCCCATCTTTAGAAGAGAGAACTAAGTTCAGTGTCTTTAAAGCCAAAATCGTTTATAGTAGATTTTCTGGCAAACTGTTTGTTAAAAAAAAAATACTTTTTGTGGGTGGAGGAACGAATTTCACATAAATAAACACAATCTCCTCTTTAGAAAAACAGTAAAATTTTCGACTTTTTTAGTCATCCTGTGATTTCAAAAAACTTTAAGAAGCTGGTGACCCTAACGACAATTTTACAATTTTTTTTTACCTGTACGTGTGTCGAAGACATGTCCAACCAGAATGCTTCCAATTTTGCCTGAACCCTGTTTTTTTCTTTTTCGATATAAGGAAATCACTCTAGTGTTTCGTGTTAAGTGTTTACGTCTCTCCGTTTTACAATATCCTATGGTCATCTTGTTAAAATATCTTTAGATATTGTCACGAATGAAATAAATCTAATTTATTTCACTTGAGCGGAAACATTAAAATTGTGGAATGCGGTCAGAGTGCAACTGCACTTATGATGCAATTGCTGAGTTGCGAAATATGTGGAATATTTTCAAGTACCGAAGGTCGAAAGGTCGTCACGAGTTGTCCGCTAGAGGAGACCAGGTCTGGGAGTTTTGATTGACAATAAATTGCTATCTTTACTGTTTGTCGAGTTTAGAGCAACTTCAGCGACACTTAACATTTAGTTTTCACATTTACTAGGATTCTGATGTGTAGAAAAATTCTTATTTTGTCCAAAATTGTAAAACTTGTGCTACCTCGATTAAAATTTTGATATTTTGGTGAACAATTATTACTGGTATTACTATTTCTTATACCTCGATTTTGATTAAACCTAGAATAATTTTGCTTTTCTCGTGACACATTTTGATAGTAGAAATCATTTTTGTTTAACTTTTATTAGACGAACGATGTATATTTTCAACATTCATGTACTTTCAACCGGGAGAAGCTTTTTCTATGTTTATCTAGAAAATGTTGGGAAAAAAGGAAGCGATGACGTATCGTCCTTACTACACGATTTTCTTTACAACCACCTTGATCCCAATGTAAAGATTTTAGAAATATTTTGTGATTCCTGTGGGGGTCAAAATAAAAATTATACAGTTTTTCGTTTCCTCCATTATGTGGTAAATGAAGAAAAACGGCTGGATTACATAAAAGTTATATTTCCAATAAGAGGGCATTCTTATATGGAGCCAGATAAGAATATGGGAATACTGAATCACAAAGCCCGATATGATAAAAAGTGCAAGGTTGAAGCCTTCTCCCTTTGACGTGATTCAACTTGATGAGAAGAACCAACATATTTTTCGACAGTGGACAAAGCTTTTAAGTGGATCCTTCAAAAAGAAATGTCCATTTCTAATTCGTCTAATCAGAGAGCTAGAAATTACAAAAGAGCATCCACGTTTGATAAAATATAGAGATTCCTATAATGGTCGCTGGATTAGCGGAGTTGTGAAAGACAAGAAGAACAAGGCTGCATCATCTTTAAAGGCAAATGAGTTCCTTCTTCCAAACTCCCTGTATGAAGGTAATTTTCACTTTCTTAATCATAATAATTTCTCACTCAAGTTTCGTTACTTACATCTTCAGGTTTGCTAAAAATAAGCGCTGAAAAATATGCAGACCTACAATGCCTGAAATCTTTTTGTGGACCAACTGCCCAAGAGTACTTTTCCAACCTTGCATATATCGATAAAGTAATTTTTTTATAAGCTGTAAATTTTAACTAAAATTAAGTCTTGCTTTTGTTTCAGAAAACATCACAAAAGTAGTAAGACTACATGGCGGATGACCTACTTACCTTTCAATCTTTTTAGTAACTAATTAGTTTAATAATTTTTTATCAATAAAAAAAACAAGTTTTCAACTAAGTATTTTTTGACATACATTTCAATTTATGAATTACCTTGTTTGCAACTTAAGTTTGACGAATTTAAAATTTATAATATAAATCTGGTGAAAAACAGGCTAAGTCAAGATCTATTTTTGTATCTTCTTCAACAACAACCTTGTAATTAATATATTAAATAAAAAAGCATGCTGCTTTATATATAAAAAAATATTTATGTTTCTAATGCTTATAGGTGACCAGTTAACAACGATTTTAGAGATAAAACTGCTGTACTCAAAAACATCAAAATTTGACTTTGAATTTGCTTGTTTTTCCCGTGCACGCTTCAATTGTAAGTGCACCTACACTTACTGGTTTATGATTTCATTGTGTTTCAGCTTAGATTTAGATAAACAAAATTTAATAATCATTATTACTGATTTGACGTAAATCCGTGTACGCACTTTGGGGTAAGTGGTTTTAATACAATTGAATATTTCACATAAATATCAAAACTGATTTATTTTTATATAGCTTTAGATATAAAATTACTGTTTTATAAGGACAGTTTTAGGAACCTAGCTTGTTTACACGTAAATCTCTGAAAACAGTTAATAGATTCAGTTTTACTATACACTAGTATGGCCCAAAGGTTTTTAGTTTAAGCCTGATCAGACTTTCCATTAGGTACCTGAAAAAAATATTTTATTGGAAAAGTTTTTCATTCTGTGTTATTCTAGAGCTATTTAGAGTAAAAAACGCTTTTTTAAGGTGTTAGACTTCAAAGCAATGCCTATGCTTTTCTTTATAGTCCAACTGTTAACTTCAAATCATTTAAATTTAACTTTAGGTGGTTTTTTCTCTAAAATAAGGCTTATTTGGCTCTAATTAGGTTATAGAGGTTAATGAACTTGTTGTGAAAAAGGCTGTGTTCTTCCTTTCATTCAACAAATACACCTCCACTGTAAGAACATGGACTTCTACTTCATTTGAAGATAACAATTTTAATACATTGCTCGATTAAATCTGATAAATCGTTTCCGTATTATATCTAATCGTTGCTGAGTTGATCTGTTTCAGAATAGTCAATTTTCCAGGCCATTTACTATAATGAATTAGCCTCCATACGTATGGAAGTGTAGTATTCTTAAAGTTTACATTTATTTTGAAGTTGAAATCAACATATTTGACAGGATGGATCAGACGGTTGAGAGTTTTAAAAGAAATTACCACTATTTGTACTCACCTGATTGTCCTGATTATTGTGAGCAGGTCGTCTTCGTCCACCTTTCAATAAGTAACTTTCAAGTACAATAATCGGAGATTCGAAAGTGAGCGTCCAGAATAGGGAAAGTCCAGTAACTATGGCTATATTACCCCAAAAGGCGTAGCCCTAAAAACCATATCATACAATACCATTTATTTCACCCATTTAGTCGAATATTACCAGATAGAAAACGGAGAAGTACCCGGGCTGTTTCTGCGAATACTCGATAATATATAGGAGAGCAAAGTGAAGAATGTAGATGGCGTAACTGAGTCTGTTGAATACTTGGAAAAACCACCACGACAGTATTTTGTTGATTATCCCTGGAACATTATTTATTGAACAAAAGTGATATTAGATACGATGTGTGAGTTGGAAACCTCCATATCCACTAGAACAAGCTAATATCACCCACATAATGCACAAAGCCCAAGCCGGACGAGCAAAGGCGTTGAAAAACGCACTGGAGTATCGATGGTACTCGGGTACCATAAAAGTGTCGCGTCCAGCAAAGACCAACATTAGTAAAGTAGCCAAAACCACTATCCATATGGAAACAACCAGTAGCTAAAACAGTGTTTTTAATAAAATTTTATATATTCTAATTCTTAAAATCACCTTAGGCAAACGTAATTTTATATCATTCTTTTTCAATCTGGCCAAAACGTATCCAAGTATTCCACCCAACAGCCACGTTGAGGCTCTAGTGTGGGTTTTCATGTAGTAGTATTTAGCATAGTCAATTGTGCTTCTAGAATCAGTAATATACACTAATGACAAAACTAATTATCTACTTTTGATATAAACT
Source organism: Ips typographus (assembly GCF_016097725.1). Lineage (NCBI taxonomy): Eukaryota > Metazoa > Arthropoda > Insecta > Coleoptera > Curculionidae > Ips > Ips typographus. The sequence continues at coordinate 6,537,610 of NC_138430.1, read as the reverse complement.
TTACCCGTAAAAATTGACTGTAGTGACTATAAGATTCTTGTCCCAAGTTTCCCAAAAACCAAACGCCATAGAAATGCCGGTTAGCAGGGCAATAATAGAAAGTCCAATCTTGGGATGTTTGGGTAAAAACAGCAAAAATAAAGGCGATATTAGGTACATCTGCCAGTCAATGTTCAAGTACCAAATTTGAATGTTACACTAGAAAATTCACTGATTTCTAAAATAACTTGTAGACAATTGAAATCTTACCAAAGTGATTGTTTTATAGTTTTCCACAAACAACAAGCTGAGGTACCAATCATCCCGACAGGGTTGACTTAATGCGCCATCTAATTGAGGGTAAAAAGGACCGGATCCCAAATGTTTTACTAGGAAAATGGATGCTAGCACTACAGGTATTAAAGCTGGAGCTAACCTGGAAGTGAACAACACTTAATTTTCCAGTAATCAATGGTAGTAGGCACTAACCTTAAGTATCTGTGCAAGTAGAAGAGAAAAGGATTGAATCTATGCTTCTGATGATCAATCTTCATAAAACTGTAAACCACCAAAGTGCCAGTGATCACTAGGAATGTATCAACGCTGAAATGTGCATTCACTACTGTCATTCCCCATGTAGTTTTAGTTACAAACTGTCAAGAATAATATATAAGCACTGTGATACATTATAGTAGTATCCTGATTACTCTAATCACATCAAAAATATTGGTTAAAGGACCAATCAAAATAGTGTAAAATGTGTGTCCATAAACCACCCAAATTAAACTGAAAAATCGCATTCCATGAAGACAAGAAAATTCACCCGAATTTTTGGACACTCTAAACAGTTTTTTGCCATTCGTGTATGCTGAAAATGCCGCCAAAACTGGATGAGGTTCCCCTGCAACACCATGCAGTTAGTAAGAACACAGTTAGTGCAGAAATGAACTAACTTTGTCGGTATCTGGCATGCAGATCATAAAGCGTGCCCAACACGATCAAACCAACAAACGCCCCAATGTAACACCTAAAATCTTCTAGTAATCAAGTGGATGTGTTTTGCAACATGGAAAACTTACACAGTAAATATACTACCAGCATCCCAAGGGGCATTTAATTGGGCTTTAGTCTGGCAAGTAACATTCCAAGGAATTACGCTCAAAGCTGATGAAAGTATCGTTTGAGCATCGACGTCAGTACATTGATCTGGAACGCAAATCCCTAAAGATGGCAAAAGGGCCACTTCGGTCTCGAGATGTTGTTTAGTGCTGGTCAAGCTTTTGTAACTTTGCAACTCCTAAAACATGTGAGGTAAAATGAAAATGTTTTAATGATAGGAGAAATAAAAAACCTGTTGAGTGATCGCCTGACTGCTTCCTAAAATACTATCGTCGATACCTAAAGTGATGAGGCAGTATTTTCCATATACGTCACTGCTTTCGCTGTAGATATTCAAACATTCATCGTACCGTCCCACCCAGGCTATATTGGCTTCCAAAATTCCGGCAGGCAGTTTTCCACTGGCATCCAACACTATAAATATCTTATTTATTCAAGTTCAACAGTAATAAGTAGGATAAAAATAATACAAAGCAGAAAATAGTTTTCTGATTTGAGAACTTCATTTGTTGTATTTATTTTATATTATCGAAAGCAAACAAAATAATAAGCATTGTTCAATTCCATATACTTATCGATTTTATACATTTATTGATATAAGATTAATCCGATTTTTTATATTATTCGTTAATTATTCACAGTTTGATTTGAAATATAATAATATTAATAGTAAATATATAAAATGAATTTTAGGAAGGTTTATACGCAAATCTCTACCCTAACAACTGCAAAGTACATTTTTTTATGCGCAAATGAAATCAAAATTTGTAAATTACTATATTATAACTCCAACCAATATACTATTTATATAGACACTTTTGCTAGTCGAGGAGAATTAATTACTTCTAGATAAACATACACAATAGGAAACTTTACATGACAGCTAGATTAGTATGTAGGACAAGTTAATATTACTATTATCTAGTAAATATCAACGATCTACCGTTTAAAGGTCATTTTTGCACAAAGAGAAACCTAAGGAACACAATTATGCTAGGTTTTTAGGTTGAGCTTTATGTGAAATGTGCTTTAAAGCTTATTTTATAATTATTCACATTTGTCGTTTTCTTACTCACTTTTAAGAGCCCAAAAATCATCCAAAGTAAAATTCAACAGGTTTTTTGACCATAGTTTAATTTGTTGAATACAAGCTGCATTATTTATGTCCAGCAATCCCTGATCGTACTTTTCCACAGCATTTAAAAACATCCTGGATACAGTGTTGTTTTCCATGTTTTCCACATCCAGACCGAATCCATTTTGAATAAGCAGCAGACAACACAAGAAGCACAATTTCCACATTTTCCTCAACAATCGGAAGTTACTAAGTAAAAATTTTGGGACGTACGATATCCCTTTTAATGTCTAGATCTTATACAGAATGAGGAAAAAATCGTGACCTTTCTGAAAATTTTATCAGCTTTATCATTCTACCACTTAAGGAAGTACTTTCGTAGACAATGCATGAATCGTTCTCTAGTGAAACATCAAATACTTTTTGACTCTCTGAAGGATACACTGAAGCTATAGAACTGACAGAAAAACTTCCCTTACACTGTATAAGGTGTATATATATCATTATTAGCTTTCTAATCTGTTCCACAGTTCAAGTATAGGCACTTGAATCTGAATTTCGCAGACATATTTATAAGGTCTCGTCTGTGATATATCGTGAATTCCATTGTTGTGTATGTATACCAATTATACGCAAAAAATCTTATTGGGACTGCTCAACATTGTGACTATTCATACTGATAATAATATTATTTAAAAATTGAATTATAATTGATATAAGATTTTCACAAGGGTTTGACGACACAAAAATGTGTAGAGCCAGGCTCAAATAAGATCCAAAGACAAAACTGTCATTTTACGCATAGTTAGCTTTAGGAGAGCAACCTAAACTTGTGACAAAACATGTAATTAGACCCCAATACGTTTCTAAAATTCCTGAAACTAGAAACAACTTACCGATTAATAGGGTGTTAATCAAACAAAAACAGGAGTTTGTTTGTACAAGCCTGGAAAACACTTTCCCAGACAACATGGATGAATATTAATGAATGTTTTCAAACATAACAAGTGTTTGCTTTCCTGTGCAGGAACAAGTACAGAACAAGTTAATAACAAAAACGTTTTTCCAGTATATTCGTTATTTTAGCTGATGAAAATGTTTACGTTAGTTCAAGGTGCAGACTAGTTCAGTATGTTGAATCCTCAAAATCATCAATATATGACCATTACCAAAGCCCTGAAGAAGCTGGTATTGTTGGCGCAATGTTTCGGATTTTTTCCAGTTTTAGGAATTTCATTGCCGGAACAACGGTTCACTTACAGGTCATTCCGGATGTTGTTCTCTCTGTTTTCTTTGGCGGGTTCAGTGTTTTTGTGCGTAATGCAACTGAACAAAGCCGTAAAAACCAAAATGGGTATCGATCAAATCGACTACATCGCTAAGTACGTGTCATCGGCCTATGTATCGGTGGTCTTCATTGACCTGGCCAAAAAATGGCCTAAGTTGATGCAATCCTGGCGAAATGTGGAAACTGACATGAAAGGTTATGGATTTCCCAGAGGTTTAAACCGGAGGATTACCATATTAATTGCATTTTTTATGGTAACGTTTTCGGGTATGTATGCTGAAAACTTTGAAATGTGAGTACAGTTGTGTGGCTTATATTAGTCGAGTACATCCTTCACCAAGCTAGCAGAATTGCTAGAGCTTTAAGTTGCCATACCGATACCGACAAGTCCATGAAATTCTTTTTTGGCAATCTAACTTTGTCTCACGTATTTGACTATATACCTTACAATATACCCACCAGTTTGGTATTTCAAGTAAGTGTGTACAAACTATAAGTACCAGACAAAAATAATAAGCTAATCATTTGATTAGTACTGGTTTTGCCAAATGGAGTTTGCTTTCACCTATACTGACGTCTTTGTGATGGTTATCAGCATGTGCTTGGCCAGTAGAATCAAACAAGTCACTAACAGAATTAAACTGGCCAGCAGAAAACAGGTACTTTTCCAACAAAGTCTAGGTGCAAGTATCAAGCAAGCTGCTTTCAGGTAATGAACGAGGCAGTATGGAAAAGTCTGAGGAAGGACTACACCAGACTTGAAACTCTGGTCGAACTAGTCAACGACAAGATATCGAACATTATTTTAGTGTCGTTCCTGCCCAATATATTCACCATACTGACTCAAGTTTTTAGCACTTTGAAACCGAAACACAACCTGCTGGAATCGGTGTATTTTTACGTTTCCTTGGTGTTTCTACTGTCCAGGACCGTAATGGTGTGCATTTGTGGGGCTATGGTGAACGAGGAAAGCAGAAAACCGCTACATATTTTAAACTCCGTCCATCACTCGGTTTACAATGAAGAGGTCTGTGAGCCTCAAAGGAAGTTACTTCTTATTGTAATTGTTGGATATTTTGTAGATTGATATATTTGTTAATCAACTGTTAAATTTTGAAATGACCATGAGTGGAAAACATTTTTTTAAAATTAAAAAATATGTTATTCTTGAGGTAAGAGAGTGTGTTGGTATGTGATAACTATTTAATTTGCTTGATTTTAGTTGGCTGGCGCTATAGTGACTTACGAATTAGTCTTAATTCAATTTAACCGGGAAAGTTTAAACACCCAATCAAAATCCACTAGGTGCACCTAATTTACCTATTTTATATAAGACAAATGAATACAAATATTTTTGTCGAAATTGTATTATTATATGCGTGATTAATTTTTTATCTATATAGAATAGAAAACACCCTGTATATTTATATTTTGTAATTTGAGTATACAAAACTCTATTGTACTACAAAAATTAAAGTTTTTATTAATATCCTGTAGATATACAGTGCGTTTTTTTTAACGCGCAACATAGGATTTTACGTGTTAAATTTTTAAGCCAATGTTAGACCATGTTATTTTGGAACTGCAGGTCTAAAACTTGACGGGTGTGTCTTTAGTACCCTGAAGCTTAAGTAAGTTTACCAATTTGGTCTAAAAAGTGATTAAAAACTGGCAAAAATCATTTTTTTTTCGAAAAGATTTTATCGTTTTATACTCCCTGTATGCATTGTTCTTTTTTGTTTTTGATATCGACAGGGCAGGTAGCAGGTAGAGTGACATATTTTGACTGCATCATGGCCCGACATCTTTTGAACGTCAAAAGGGCATTTTATAATTGTCTGGAATACTGTTTGGCTTCAAACTGAGGTCACTTTGAACAATTCACTTATAAAAATACCTCTTTTGTTCTTAACTTTCTTGATATAAAGTTAATGATCACCCTGTTTTACTTTCTACGCCAAATTTTACCTGCTGCCAGTATCAAAAACAACAAGCACCTATCATACATACAGGGAGTATGGAAAGATAAAATCTTTTCGAAAAAAGATGATTTTTTGCAAGTTTATAATCACTTTTTAGGCCCAATTGGTAAACTTGCTTAAGCTTCAGGGTACGAAACAGCCACCCGTCAAGTTTTGTACTTGTAGTTCTAAAATAACATGGTCTGACATGTGCTTAAAAATTTAACACGTAAAATCCTATGTTGCGCGTTAAAAAAAACGCACTGTATATGTGTGCTGCAGATATGTGCAGCAGAATCTTATTCCTCAGATGCGTATAATTTGTACTTACTACCCACATTTCAAGTTGGAGATTTTTATTTCAGGCTCAAAGCTTCTCCTTTGCAAATTTAAGTACTATTTAATTTTTTTTTTCATTGGAAAACGCAAAACAGAACAGAATGGCCGCCTTGGAAGTCGCGCAAATCTACACTTTATGTGTCACTGCATAGAGTCCATTTCGGCTTGGCATCGCTCATAAATATTTATCAATAAAAATATGTAATATGTAATTGAAATTGTAGGTCTATTATGGGATTGTAGTAGATTCCAATTTTCAGCTAATAACCATATTTGAAGATGTAATAGAAAGTTAATAAGAAGGTGAGCGTTTAAAAACTCAATGGCCACATTCGTAAGAACACATCGATTTTAGTCACGAGACATCAATGTTGTTTGCTTACAACGTGTCATGTGACCTAATGGTCGGATCTCAAGTGATTTCTTTAAAGGAGTTGTCAAAATTCAAAAAGTTAGGTTATAAATAAAAACATAACCTTACAATTTAAGTTTAGGAAGTGAATAAAGTTAAAACATTTTTCTATTCGATTATCAATTTATCAACGTTGTCAGGCACTAGAACCAAATGTCTTGTACAAAAAGTCCCTTGGTCTTTGAAATAATAGCGGAATGTGGGACCACAAAGGCTCGCGTAGGCAAAATGACCCTTCCTCACGGTCCAGTGGATACACCGGTTTTTATGCCTGTAGGGACTCAAGTAAGTGTAGGAATCTTCTGCAAGGCCCCATTCTGATTATTTCTATCTCTATAGGGTACCTTAAAAGGTATGTTACCTGAACAACTCAAAGGCATGGGTCTTCAAATCATGCTTTCAAACACTTATCATTTAGGAACCAGACCAGTAAGTCATAACTCATTGCCCAATTTCTAGCTTTTAACCCATGATTTAAGGGCATAGGCATTCTAAATAAGGCTGGTGGTTTACATAAATTTATGAACTGGGACCGGAACTTGCTTACTGACTCTGGAGGGTTTCAAATGGTGTCCTTGCTCAAACTGGCTGAAATAACGGAGCAGGGAGTAAAGTTTCAGTCCCTGAACCAGCACAAAGATGAAGTAATGTTGACTCCAGAACATTCCATTGAAATACAGAATGCCATTGGTGCTGATATTATCATGCAGTTGGATGATGTGGTAAAAACTACTGTACCTGATAAAAAACGCATAGAGGAATCAGTTCATAGGTAACTTATTAAACTTAACACAACTTAAATAAATAGGCTTTACTATGTTATAGAACTACAAGATGGTTGGACAGATGTTTATCAGTGCACAAAAACCCAGATACACAAAATATTTTTCCTATAGTTCAAGGAACCTTATATGAGGATTTGAGAAAAATCAGTGTTGCTGAACATATCAAAAGAAATGTAAATGGCTTTGCTATAGGGGGATTGAGGTGATTTAATCACTTTTTTCTTTAGTATAAGATTAACAAATGGGTTACAATTTTAGTGGTGGTGAAAGCAAAGATGATTTCTGGAAAATAGTGCATTTATGCACAGATTTGTTACCTAAAAATAAGCCTATTTACTTGATGGGTGTGGGTTTTGCTGTGGATTTAGTAGTGTGTTCAGCTTTGGGGGTTGACATGTTTGATTGTGTTTTTCCTACTAGAACTGCAGTAAGACCCTTAATTTTTCTCTTGTAAATTAATTAAAATAATCCTATTAAGAGGTTTGGGTGTGCCTTATTGATGACTGGACAAATCAATCTGAAAAAGAAGTTGTATGCCAAAGATATGAGCCCAATTGATAGTGACTGTGACTGCAACACCTGCCAAAACTACACCAAGGCTTATTTACATGGAGTGGTGACTGATTTGCCTGTTGCTTGTCACTTACTTACTGAACATAATTTGGCATTCCAGTTGAGGTATAAAAGCTGATTTAAGAATGATTTTGCCGTTGTTTTGACATCAAATTTCAGACTAATGAAGACAATAAGAAAAAATGTGCTTGAAGGAACTTTTGCTGATTTTGTACAAAAGTTTATGCTTGGCATTCATCCAGATAAAAAGTACCCATCTTGGATACGCGATTCTCTAGCTTCAGTTAATATTAATTTACTTTACTAACATACTTGAAGTTACCTTTTTACTCCAGTATTTTTTACCAAAATTTACACTTTGTTTACCATTGTTATTGTAGTAGTGTAATAATTATTGTTATTGTACAGATTTTTTTTGTACACTCATTAGTATTGTGTACTAATTTAATCATTCCACTAATTTATACATTTTTTTTTTGTATTGGCAAGTTAATAAAATTTTAATCACCACTTGTATGCTTTAGGTATTTAAGACACAGTCTTATTAACAATGATAATATATTAGCACATTAGATATTACATAAAATCATCTGAATCATTCCCATCATCATATTTGTGCATATTATCAGAACTCATAAGGGAATTGTAGCTTTTTAGTTCAGCGTCCTCTTTCCGTTTTTTTTCTTCCTCTTCTTCCTTCTTTTTCTGTTCCCGCAAAAATTTCTTCTTGTCCTCTCGCTCTAAACGGTCACGTTTCTCCCGTTCGGCTCTAAAATCTACTTACCAACCTGATTTTTTAAGATATCTATTTCAAGACATATCAATTTCTTTCATCAGAAGAATTTGTATGAAAACACTGAACTAATAAAATTTATTATTTCTTACCTGGATGTTCTTCACGTTTTGTCTTATTCAGTCGATTTATAATATCGTTAACGCGTTTGGCCACTTTAATTCTCCTAACTTCACTATCTTTATGGAAAGCTACCTGTCCTACATCCATTGCAGCTGTTTTCTTTAAGTTGTTCCACATGGTGTAAACTATGTTGATATCATTCATTTTATTGCCCATAATACTGTTGGCTTTTACTAGCTGGGCAGCATCTTCTAATAGGGCAGAAGGAATGTCATCCAGAGTTTGACCCTAAAAAGTTTCATTCAGAATTAACTACAAAGATGTATGTTTTTTTCAATGATATTGACAGTGGTTCAAACTAAAAAGTGTAACTTAGTGATTACTTACTGGTTTCAGCCGTAAATATACATGGGCTGATGATACTTGATCCACATGGAACCAAACATCTTCAGGCCAGCCCCATCTGATCAAATCCTCATCTACGGTTAGCAAACAGGATAAAATCGTACAAAAACCACACAAAAAAGAGTAAAAACTCACTTTCATGCTTGTCGTTGCCCATAAAAAGCAAAACCGGCGGCGAGACCACGCTACTTTCAAAATAAAACACCATCGCATCAAGTTTAATAAACAATTAATAATATTTTAAAGCCTTTAGTTTAACCGAATATAAGGTTTTTAGGTGTGATTATAGTTGGTTTCAAAAAAATTGTAGGCACTAAAACATTCTTAACCTAAAAACCAAAACAAAAAATGTCTGATATTTGACAGACATTGGAAAAGTGGTCAACTGTCAAAATGTTGTTAGTTAGGAATGTGGGATGACTAGGGATGTAGTAAAACAAACTCCTCAGATTTTGCTGCTTGATTCTTGCTAAATTGCTGTTGCCAGTTTTTTAAAGTAATGGAAAACAATACATTTAAAAGTTTTGTTACCACATTACTAGTAAGTAACACTGAACAAATGAAACAAAACTCCTTCAGGCTCATTAATATTCATAATTGATTATACCATAAAACCTAATTTAGTTTCTTTATTATATTGTAACATTCGATTGACACATAGGTGGTACATGTCGCACACGCATTTTAGGGTACTGTCTAGGTGCGTAGTAGCACCGACAAATCGGAATTCGAAAAGCGAAACCTGTAAGGATCCGCTTTACTTGGGCCGGTCAAGGCGAAGGCGAGGTTTCATTTTCATTTAAGCGACAATGGCGAAAAAGAAATTTTCATCTAATTTTAATGGACCGGGTACAGACAAATGTCGCTTTCTATTCAGCATAAGTGGGTAATGCGAGTATTTGTAAATACGTAATGTGTGTGGGGTGTACAGTAATGTACACATGAATATTTGCTTTCCGGCTATAACACACCTTGTTGAATGAGTAATTTTTTAAAACCATCCTTCATAAATTAACCAGCAAATAAGTTTGCTATTATCATACAATTGAAGATATTAATCGACAAGAGAATTTTTTACAAATTTTCTTTTTATCACAGTCCACAGGAAACAGGGAGCGTTGTCAGGTGAATTTGAAAAAGTTTCAAATTTAATTATTTCCTTGGTGTGTAACTGAGAAAGTTATATTTTTATCTCCAAAAATGTCTTTAAACAGTGTAAAAGTGAATATTGAACCGGAAAATATTGGTGAAAGTGATAGTTACAGTATTGAAATAAGAACTATTTACAGCTTATAGTTTTCGTAACTTTACAGCCTTTCCTGATGGTGTGTGTATGAAGCAACATTTTGGCCTTACAGTCTGGCATCTTCAGACTACGTACACATTCACCCCAAAAATTGCTTGTTTTTCCCATACCAACACCTTTAGAAATATATTTTCTAGCAAGTTGTTGCAAAATTATATTTAATCTATATAAGAAAGACATATTTTGTCACGCATCTATGTTCATATACAATCACAAATCTTTGTTGTAATACCAGTTTGCTTTTGCGAATCGAGTAAATTATTAAAAATACGTTACGATCGCCGTATTGCATTATTTATTCGGATCATCTGTTTTAGATGATGTCTCACGATCTTTGAACGATTTAACAACAGGCAAATTACAGAGTGTACCTATTAATTAGAACTGTCCGAATCACGTTCTTTTTTTCATTACCTCTCACTGGCATTGTACTAGAAACCAGACATCCTCAGCATTGAGGTACATAAAAGGTAATTTCAGCACATCCCAATTAGCATTTTACATCAAAGTGCTACGCCATAAAAATTCAATTTGCTGTCCCGTGCAACCCAATTTGATCATCTTAAACGGAACAAACAGTACACATCACACCACCTCCACAAGAGGTAATCGATGATGGTGCCAAACACAGACACAAGGTTAGGACGATTTAGTTTGCTTCTCTTATTTTGTCGTCCAAAAGTGAATGTCCAGCCTTCGTAGACTGTTTGACACTGCAAATTGCAATTGCTTCGTTAATCAATTGATATTTTAGAGGTGAACAACCATATTTTGTTGGCGATATTGGGTTGAGTCATGTTTGATAATCCAACACTTCCAGATAAAATAGCAAAAGCAAATAGTTTATTGAGATTACCGTTTCAAAATAGAAAAATTAATTCAAGCAGCCAAGCATGCTGCGTTTTTCACGCTAGTTAATTTTTAACACATTTTTAAACCTTATGGTTAACCGAGTGATTAATATTCGGTTTTTTTTTCGGATTTAAAAACTACAACCAACACACTATTCGCTTTCTATAACCACACCACACTATACAATGGCATGATAATTCAAATTAAAAAGAAATAAATTGGTTTAAAATGATTAATTTTCACCAAGACAAACTGAAAGACTTTAGTTTTAAAAATTGACTTTCATACAAATCGAGAGACTTTAATATTGAAAATTTACTTGTAGACATAAAAAACTACTTTTTCCAGAATTTTTGACTACAAATTCATACATTTAAACCTTAAAAATTGACTTGAACACCAAATAGTGACTCTGAACTTATGAAAAGTGACATCAGAAGCTTAAAATTTGCATTTGAAGTAAGTTTTCATAATTTGAAGTTTCAATATTTTAGTCTTGAAAATAATCTTAGATACAGGACATTGACATGAAAATTGTCTTGAAAACTAACTTTTCCTGCTTATTACTTAGAATTCTGGACTATTTTTAGTGCTTCAAAACTGCTTTCAGCTTGGAAATCGAGTTTCAAGACTATCTTCACCAAGTTATGGACATAGCAAACTTAAAAAACAATGTTTACATTCTCCATAGACTTAAAATGTCATTCCAAGCTTTGTTACTATTAAATCGACTTCTAGACTAGAGAGAGACTAGTTTTTAGTGCTTTAAGGCTGTTTTCAGTGCCTCAAATCGAGTTTCAAGACTGTCTTTGCAAAGTTTTTGACTTATCAGGCCAGTTTCTACACTGTCCATAGTCTAGAAAATAACATTTCGAGTTTCTTCACTATTAAATTGACCTCTACACTCATAGGTGCAATAAATTGTAGCATCTCTAAGAAATTCAGACTGTTTTTAGTGCTTTTTAAGACTGAAAAATCAAGTTTAAGACTATTTCCAAAGGCCAAGTTTCTTCACTAATAAAAGAAAAAAAAATTTGGTACCAAATGCAATATTAGTCTTGAGAACTGATTTTTATAACAAGTTACTTCTAGACTTGTTCCAGTCCAGAAAATTGAGTTGTACACCAATTAAAGTCCTGAAAATAGACCTTTGGACTCTTTTTAGTCCTAGTAAAGTCAGTTAGTCAGCCTTAAATGTCAACTTTTAGATTATTTTTAGCAGTAAAAAATGAGTTTCATGCACAATACAATCTTTGCCTTGAATTCCGGACTGTTTTTAGTTCTTAAAATCCAATTTAAAACACTCGACCAGAATGGCAGTCTGAGAAAACGAATTATAAGACTATTTCTAGTAGTACGAGTAAATAGCAAGTTTGTAGACTATTCTGTACAAATTTGGACTCTCACAAGTCTTGAATGCTCAGTTTTACACTATAAAACGATTTTTTAAATTGAAATTTGGAGGACTGTATCTTTGGAGGAAACGTTTTTCAGAAAGTCAACTTAACATACACTTAAAACTGGACCACCGTGTATAGTGCAAAAAATGGCGCATGAAAAATGACTTAAAAAAGGGTTAACGGCCGTATCATTGAAACTGACTGACAAAATTTCGCCGACCGATTAATAATGATTGTCAATGGCACGTATATACCAGTTGCATACAATTAAAATGATCGAAATTTGTTTAAGTGAAACGCCTGCCGCATTCTTCGACCAACGTCATCGAAATCATTATACACAGGTAGACAATACCATTGTTCCTGATTTTTATCTGAAAGTGCTGGGAAATGATAAATGTGTGTTATGTAATGAAATTATTTGGAGCGCTAAAACCCCATTTTGGTGGTAAATGTTATTCAAATCCCCGTGTTCGAATAGACTCAAAAAAAAGTGTCCTGAATATTTTCAAATTTTCTAAACCGAAAAAATGTGCGTCCGCACAACGGAACAAATACCTCTCTCCTATGTTATTCTTAATAAGTTATGCAAATACACGAAATTGCCGTTAAAAGACTATAAGTAAAATTATCGCAACAAACTTCTGTGCATATGCGTAAAACAATAATTAAAAACCCATTGTAAATTATTTTTTTTAAAGTGCTTCCACCATAACATCATGAGCTTTATCTTGAAGTTTGATCAGCACTCAATTTTCACTTCAAACGAAAGAATCAAGGAAGATAATTAATATTCATAATACACCTACACAGTATAGTCTCTAATAACTTGTTTCAGTGGATTGCCTGCGGCTATTTTGTTGCACATATGAATTTGACCATATTGCACTTTTCATGTAATTATGATGGTCACCACAATTTATATTAATAATTTATGATCTTAGCCTTGATTACTTGAGTTGCCTCTCTAAGAGGATGTCCGTTCTTATAAGTGGTTTTATTGTGTTTAATTCCGTCTTCGTGAGTATTGACTATGACAAAAATTAATGAGTGAACGAATCTGCTTACCATACGATAAAAATTTATATTAAAAGCCGTCGAATGTGACGGAGCGTACGCCGGTCACCGGCACCTCGGCGCATCATCTTCGAAGGAAGAAGAAAACAAACGAGAAGAACTTGGAGGAGGGAGTCCATCATCAACGACGACTATACAGGTGCCCGATCTAGGCCAATTCCGAGATTGTGGGGATGTAGGCCGGCTATATACCGTGGGCAGAAGAGCGGGCCCGCAGTTTTTTCAGGTGTGCATGCCTGTGACCGTGTTTTGTCCGTTTAATTAAGGTAAGTCGTCTTCTTCATTTTTGTTTTGGTCTCTGTAATTCAAATCAAGAGTAAGTACATTGATCAAACTAGATCTCTGATTAGTTAAAATTAATTAAACTAACTAAGATCATCCTGGAATTTTAATATGCAACACGGTGTTATAAATGCATCTATGTTACGTAAATGTACAACTAGTTTTCACATTATTTAAATTGAATGCGTTATATCAGGTTAAAATGGTGAACTTTTACAAATGGCTTTTGCTCTTTTACCGTTGAAAAATTGGCAATTGAAGCTGATTATAGTAATTTTTACCCAGCCAGGTAAGAAACGTGAAGCAAGATGAATATATAGTCTGTACTAGGATAATAAAGAAAACATTGCACAATGTTTCTTCTTATATGCCCATATAATTACAATAAGGTCGAAAGATGAAGAAAAATTCACAGTTTCATAATGGTTTTGTTTAACATACAGGGAAAGAAAGTCTAGAGAATAATAGGTAAAATTAGCTAGAACCAATCTTCGTGCTTTGTTTTGACTTACTTTTTTACTTAGCGAAATACTATTTTTGGGGTACTCTATACCCTATACAAAGTGTCTCAAAACTCCACCATCTCTTGAAGGGCTGTTAGACCTTAGAAAATTAATAGTCATTGAAATATGGCGACTTTTATAAATTATATTATAACTGAGATCAATTTCTCTGTCAGTCAGACCTTCAAAGTTGAGTTTCACAACCCTTTGTGTTTTTTTCATCACAAACCACGAATACTACCATCAAACACTTTAGAATCATCATTCACACGCTCAATTAGTGGATAATCACTCGGTGTTATAATGTTTTGCGAGTGCAACAATTAAAACGACCTCTTCCCACTAATTTGTTGCATAAATTGCAAATATGACAGTACAAACAATTTGTAATGGCTGTGTAAAAACCATTAAATAATTAATTATGAATGTAGCACACTAGTAATAGTTCATTGCCCATTTGGACGGAAAAAACAAAAAATGACAAGAAAAAACAGTTTGAGGGTCAGACGAAGACAAGCCAGAACCTTGACGAATTAATCTCGTGACTTGATTACTCAATAAAACTTGTTGCTGACCTCTTCAGCAGCAAATGCATTGCAAGACTGCTTCAAGTCAGATAAGAGCGTAATTAATAAATTACCAGCGACCTTAAGACTATAATTTGTGCGTAATTAATATCATTCTAGCAGTATTATAAAAAAGCATACGTTGCTCAATTGAATTTTTTAATGAGTCTGTTTAAAAAAACAAACAGGAACCAATACAATTATAAATTCTACAAGCGTACACCAACGTAAAAAAAGAAATTTTAAATTTTGCCCTGGTAAAACAAAGTGAAATTTCACTTGAAGGTTAAAGCAGACATTCCAGGAGTTCCTCATTCCAGGAGGAAAAAAATGTTGCCAAGTCAGTGAGTGTCAATTCTTCAACTGGTGCACAAAATGTTACTAACTCACCCTAGTTATAAAGAATATAATATTTTTTATTTATAGTGTGACCACCCTGATCTGTGCAACATGAAAAACTAATCATAAAATTACCCAACTATATTGCAAAAATTGCGTCAGTAACCCATGTGGGTGCCTTCATTATGTTGAAATTATACATCACAGTACCAATCGCACTAATTCCCAGTGACTTATTGAAGAATCTTAATTTTGATGATTATTTGAAGATCACTTAACATTTTAGCATTTTCCCACCGGTGCACAAAGAGAGAAAATGCCAGGTAAATAATTAACGAAGAGTAAATCTTTGGCAACTTAAAGTAGCTCTTTGAAGAGTGGATGTTGAAATGTTAGTGCAATCCTAATGCAATCTGCAACAAACCGTGTAAAATAATTAAGCGAGAGCATTATTATGTGTTTACACACACAAAACGCAATTTGTTTGGAAAATATGTGTAATTTACTACTAGCAAGGACAATAATTATATTTTCACTCTTACAAAAAATTGAAACATCCAAATTACATGTTTCTGCTTAAATTGCTTTTATTAAGGTTGCATTACCTTTTTGATCTACGAGACGGTGCGAAGAAAAAAGAAACCATTAAACTCATCATGAGTATATAAAAAAAAAACTATATACCAACTGTCATGATGGGTAAAATTAATGGAAGGTTGTAAAGAAAAGATCCGGGTTATGTTCGACCATAACAATTTGGTTTTTTATGTCGTCGGATGGCAGAGATGAGTAAAAATCACATTAATTTGTATAATAATAATGTCGACATGCATTCATAGACTGTGAATGTTCACATTGCATTTGCGTAAATTTCAGACCAATCACAACTGATACATTAATTCGTACTTTAAACTTAATTTAGTGTGGTTTTACAACTTTCTCAACACGATTTATAACAAAACAAAAAAGTCCAAATAAAGAACATTTCAATAATGTCACTGAAGAAGACACTCTCGCTTTTACTAAACTATCTTTAATTAACATTGAATCGAGGTAATTAAACAAATCTGGTAATGCCATGTTTTTCAAACATTTTCACTATTGTGATGACCATTTGTGCTCTGCCATGGACGGAAAACAATCTCTTTTACTTGAATACAGTGTGGGTGAAAGTTTTCGGTTAAGTCATTTCAAAAAAAAAAAATCAAAACTGTACCATTTTTGGGGCTAATTGATTTTACATATTAGCAACTCATGCGTGTGTGTGATGGGTAAAAGTATTCTGGTTCGTAAAATGGCCTTGGCACTGATGACCCGCTAATCTAGATAATTTTCGTATTGGTACCCAATTCCTTGGTGAAGGTAGAAGCATTTTTCCTAGTCGATTAGTTTGAATTTTTGACTGCAAAAAATTGCATAAATTAAATGACTAAATTGCACTGTTGAATTACTTTGCCCGTTTTTGTTCAGCCCGTGAGAAGCGATGAAAGCTCGAACAATAATTGAAATTGAATCGTTTCCGGTTTTTTTCGCACGATTAATCAAGTACAAAACAAGTTTTTAACATAATACACGATCAGGTTACTCAATCGTTTGATTGTTTTCTATACAGAGAAATCTCTAGGGAAATGTTAAAACTCTTGCTTGTTTTCAACAAATTTATCTTTAAACTATATTTACAACTACATTGAAAACCCTTCCTAGAGACACTAGCAAAACTAAAAAATTTCATATTTAGTAACTTTCAGCGTCACAGACACACTGTACAGATTTATTATGGATAGTACATAATCGTTGTTAATGTGGATAGGAAATCGATAATTTGCGGTGTTTTGATAAATTGAAACGTGACACGTAATAAGCAATACTCTACGGAAAAATTACTGTTAATTTCCGGGGTTAAAGAAAGTGAAACTGAAGGTCATGAGATCTCTCTTCTCTCCAAGAAATGCCATATTGAACATAACAGAAACTATAGTGATCATTACTGTTTTTCGTTTGTATGGTAAAAACGTGACAACTATCTGCACCGCAAAGAACCCAATATTAGGATCGTTTTCACTCTTTTGTTTTGTCGCGTTGTTAACGATGAGGTTCGAACATTATTTAAATACCTACCGCAATTTTTATTTGCGCTGTGAGAAAGTTATACCGAATGCGGTGAAACCAGTTTTTTCTTCTCTATGCAGCACAATCGATCGTCTTACCGATTATAGGATTATTAGCATAAAATGATGCTGTGATTCTTTTACAGAAGGAATTTCAATAAAAACTTTCCATTATTTTAAATTGTTGTGTTCCCATGCAGTCTTAGGCCCAAAATAAGCTTCCCTCACCCTCAACACAGCAAAAGTTTGTTTGAAACCACTCAAATCTCTATAAAATTTTCTATTACGTTTTAATAGAGCTAATCCCTAGCTTATACACGTTTACATTTATTAGCCAATTGATCACAACTATTAATAAATTGATCGTTCATTGAATGCAATAGAATTTAAAAAAGGATTACTCCAGACAATCAATCTAAATGGCTTAAGTGTGGCATGACACAATAGTTGTGAATTTTTACCTGCATTAGTTGATGTAATTAAAAACAAAGCCATCACCATCATCATTACATCCGGCACACCCATTATCAGTGGCCGGCATTCCGGCTGGTCTCCAAAAGGCTGACACCGATCACGTCAACTGGGTCACCACCTGACCCCGACAATGTTTTTCGCGGTCGATTAGTATATTATTCTCGCCGCTTTATCCGGTCTTCGCACAGGTGCAGACCTTCTTCATCATTATCATCAGTAAATGAGAAAATGCCGATCTAGAATCCAACAAGATCGGATACAGTGCGAACAAAGAATAAGTCCGCACCAACCATTCTAAGAGTAATATATTGTTTCAGTAGCTAAAATGATCAAACACATAGCGCTCCTCCTTATGGGGGCCACTGTCATTCTAGCCCAAAGACGATTGGCCCTTCCAGATCCTCGGAGCTGCGCCAACCGTAAGTACAAGAACGTCAAAGTGGACTATTAAAACTATTTCCAATCCCCATGGTGACTTTCAGGGGTACGTCACGCAACTTACAGAGACGCTAGAGGGGTAACACACTCCTACTTCTTCAGTTGGGAACATTCTCCAACCAGGAACCTGGAAGTGGATTGGTTGGACGCTAGGAACATCTGCAGAAGGCATTGTATGGACGCCGTCTCCCTCGAAACACCTCAAGAGAATGAATTTGTCAAACAGCGGATCATTCGAGGAAATGTCAGGTAATGACTCAAGTACTTATACCTTATGCAAATTTGTAATAATAATGATTGTTCCCAGATATATTTGGACGTCAGGTAGGAAATGTAACTTTGCCGGTTGCGATCGCCCAGATCTGCAACCCCCTAACATTAACGGATGGTTCTGGAGCGGTTCCGGTGCCAAAATTGGACCAACCACTCAAAGAGGTTCTGGAGACTGGAGTCTTACTGGAGGATACGGTCAACCTCAACCTGATAACAGAGAAGCAGCACAGGTAATTTATGATTATGTGGCATAAAATTATTCAGTATATATTCGTAATTATAAATACGCTTTAAAAAGTAGCAAGTGTCGTTGCACTATTTTGTCATTGCACTATTTGGCAACTTAATAACTAAGAAATTTATGGTTTTCAACCTCCATTTACGTAAACAGTCGAAAATCTCTTAATTTATTGATTCACGCCAAAATACCAGAAATTTAACAATATGGCGGGTTATAAAAACGTGAAAACCAATTTATAGCCATTCAAACCTGATAAACTAATCCATTTTCAGGGAAATGACGAATCTTGCTTGGCAATTTTGAACAACTTCTACAATGACGGCACCAAATGGCACGACGTGGCTTGCCACCATCTCAAACCATTCGTATGCGAAGACAGCGAAGAACTGTTGAACTTTGTGGCCTCCAGGAATCCAGGAATTCGTCTATAAGTTTTTTTTTTCAAAACACCAAACTAAGATTTGACCAAAATTAGTACCTTATCAGTTTTAGAAACATTTGGTTGTAATTACACACGACCAAAGGCAAAAAGTATTTAGAAATCAAAGGTTTATCTACAGTGGTGTAAAACTTCTTTACTATCGCTTTCAGTCTTTCCTTTTTCTCGCTTGTGAATATTGCTTTTCATTCTTTTCTACACTATCAAGTAGTTGTATGATGTATATGTTTAAGATTTAGATTTTTTGGTATTAATAAACGCTATTTATATTTCCAAGAATTGCAGTTGTTTCATTTTATTAAATCTTTACATCTAGAATGACTGTGGATAAGTGTAATTGATTAGGACGAGCAGTAATTACCGTGTAAACCTCATCAAGCGTAACAAACTTTCAAAAGGAATAATATTAAACATTCTAATCTGTAATAATAGAATACTAAGTCCTTGAAATACCAACCTTTTGTCATAAAGTGTTTATTAAATAAATATAGACTATTTTTACGAAAAGAATTCAAACAAATTACAAGTAAGTAATAAATATTTAAAATTAACATTTGTATCAGAAGAGAAGGGGTTTGTTGAACAAGTATTAAACTATATTAACAGTTCATATGAAAATCATTTATCACAATACAACAAAGGACACTTTTGTTCTTAATCAATTCATTATTGAACACGTGTCAACAAAAT
The DNA here is from genome assembly GCF_016097725.1 of Ips typographus. Lineage (NCBI taxonomy): Eukaryota > Metazoa > Arthropoda > Insecta > Coleoptera > Curculionidae > Ips > Ips typographus. The sequence continues at coordinate 6,517,830 of NC_138430.1, read as the reverse complement.
GACTGATAAATTCCTGACCAATATGCTAAGAGCTAAGTGATAAACTAATATTTGGTAAATACAATGAGTGAAATTTTAGTTATGAAACAATAAAGTAAAACACCGTGTGTACAACATTCTATATTAAAATAAACATAAATGTTAGATCACAGCCTGGAGCTGTGTTACTCTCCTAAATTAAATAACACAAAATCTCATCAGAGTGGATAATAGGCCACACCTTTAATTAACGTGCCACTAAAATCGTAAAAATACATTTTTGAGTATCCGCGTTCCTTATCGACCAGCTCGTCGTCCATGTAACTGCACACAATGCTGGATCGATTTTCAGAGAAAAAGTTTTTGTAAGAGATTCGTATGTCGTAAATTTTGTTCGGCATCAAAGTGACAGCGAACCGTAACGGAATGAACACTTGAGAGTTGTATGGGAAAATGTTATTCATTATGGTTGGTTTTACGATGTCTCTGTCCGAATATTGTTCACAAAACCGGATTACTATACAACCTTTGTACTCTTCCTCTGAACTTGGAGAACAGTTCATTTCGGTACACAAAAACATACCCGACACAACCATTTCTGTGTTTACTGACACACTTGAAAGAAATTCCTCTGAATTCTGCAAGTCTATCCGCCGTGCAATTTTGTAGATTTTTCTGGACTTGCAGATGAAAGGGACCAACTTGACAAATCTCTCTGGTGGTGGTTCATCATCCCAATCCATTTCACTGCTTAGATAAGTTAACGTTTCATGCAGAAGCTCATCAACGCAATTACACATAATTAAAACGTCATTACAATACTCGCAGGATAACTCAAGTAACCACTTTTTGTTAATGTGCTTTAACAGATCTTCCTCTTTGAGTACTGTAATTACATTCTCAGGTACTGTGGCTGTGTTTCTGAACTCACACTCTGTAATTCCCCACTGAATAATCTTGCAAATGAGATCGATTCTAGTAATGACCAAATCCTCTTTGAGAAGCGCCCTTAATGTGGAAGGTTTCATGTGATAGTCACTAACAAAAACTCCACTCACTCCATCTACCATATCTCTGAAACACTGCTCTTTTACTTTACCCAAACTATATAACTCTGAGTACTCATAACTCAGCACTAAATTGCTCATAGTCAGATTTTCGGAGATATAGTCAACACACACGTCCACCAGATCATCCAGCAGATACTTTTTAGCAATATAGAACAGGGACCAAGCATTGAGAATTGAGGTAAACATAATACTGTCAGTGTAAATGAACTCAAGCATTTGACTAAACTCTTCCATTTTGATATCACCCAGGGTGATTTCGCTGGAAGCTAAATTGCCGTAAAACATTTTTTCAAATACTTGGCTGCTGCAGGCCAGGATTACTTTATGGGCTTTGATTTCGCGATCCCCAAATTTGAAGGTGCAATCCACAAACTTTTCATCGCGGAAGCACGCCAGCAACCGTTCTTGTCTGCTGTTGAGGCTCAGTCTTGATGAGTTCATCTACAACAAGATAATTAGTTGATTATTTATAGAAGTGCACAGTACAATGTAATTAATACAGTTTTAAGACTAATAAGGGAAGTTTGCTTGTTTGCTGCCTAAATCAGTGATAAACAATATACAAATGTACTTCTTTCAAATTCTATAGATGGAATTTAATTTTTATTTAAACAAATATGCATAAAGCAGCACATTGCACAATATGAATAATATTTATAAATTTCAGTTACACCGACCTACAAAATGTGTGATTTACTGCAGTGTTTTATTTACTCAAAATGACTACTGTGAGTGTATAGAGTTCATATCTAAATGACATTTATCTATCAGAAAATTGAACAGTAACCAATTCTCAACTGTCTTGTAATATTTTAGCAAATTTTGAATGTTAAATTCACTTCTTATATAACAGAAACTTTAGTTAAAAATGAATAACACTTACCTTTACTCTGAATTATAGATCAAGCACTAATATTGTTAGTTCTGCAGATGTGCAAATCGACTGTTTAGATGTTGAGACGCTGTACCCACCAGCATAATTAATTAAGGTGTACAGGTTTGTGGTAGTAGATCAAACATCCTTGAACTGAGTGACTATCAAAGCCAAGGTCAAAACAAAATCAGTTTGTTTTGTCTGTTGGTTTTTGAGTCAATTAAACCCAATTAGGATTGAGCAATTAAAAACTGTTGTAGAGAACTTTGATATAGTGATCTTAAAGGTTTGGGTGGCTATTTAAAACTAAATATGAGGTTCAGTCTGAAAATAACCTTTATACAGTATGACCACCTCTGATCACTTCTTCATTACAATTGAAAAAATAATAGGAAATTGATGGGATGCCGACTTTATTTAATTTAGATAAGATAAAAGCAAAGAACCCTACCTTGTTTATTACCAATCATCCAATAATTATTGTCTATTTTAAATTTTTATTTATTGAGTGGCATTCCAAGATAAACATGGGATCTGGCCTGATTGTTCTGTCACTCTTGTGTTTTGTAGTTGTAGTGGATTTCTTAATTCCACAAAACACGCTATTTTTAATTACTTTGTTGAGTCACTTATTACAATTTTAAATTAGTAATAACTAAAGTAATAAACTGATAAATAAATAAGTAAAGTGATTTTTATTGTTTATGTATAATTGTTGAAGTTTGTCTTGTCACCGGGAATACAATTTTTATTAGTGAGAGTGAATTAGCTCACCTGACTGCCTCTTCTACTATCCTTGAGTGATCACGTGAGAGGCTGCTAGGTTAGATTAAATTCTGTCAAATTTGAAATTATTAGGTTAGGTCAATTTAGTGCGGGTAGTGGGTGTGGATGTAAAATATTTAATAGTAAACAAAACCAGTAGTAAATTAAAAAAGTATCAATAATAAACCTTTAACAGTTTGTTAGAGTAAAACTAAATGTAAAAAATTAATCGTGTAATAATAATAATAATAATGTTAGGACAGGAAAGGTTTTTACCTTATTAATTATAAACTTTCAATAAAATCAGATAAAATGGTGATACCACAGGTATGGTGGGCCGCAGCCAATTTTGCCTTTTACTTACTCTTCCAAGTAGTAACATTGTTTATTCCCAATTACAACTACTATTCTATAAACAATGCATTAACTCAAAGTGTAGCACACTCTGTTTCAATATTTGTAACACTTCAGGTTGTGATTTTACTGGGTTGTTGGATTTTTCAAAATTTGGAGTTTGCTGATGTAAGTAAACTCATAACTAGACTGACAATGCAAAAAATGTACCTAATAACTTTTTATTCCAGATTAGTTTCAGGTCTAGTATATTAGGATTGTTATTTATAATTGGAATTCAAGTTACTATTTTTGCACCTGATTCCTACACAGTGTTTGGCCCTTATATGATGGTGATGAGTTTTTTCCATTTCTCTGAATTTATTTGTATTGGAATTGTACAGCCCACACAAGTGAGCACAGATTCATTTGTATTGAATCACAGTCCTCAGTACATTATTGCAGCTGTTATTTCTTGGGTTGAGTTTTTTGTTGAAGCTTATTATTTTCCTGGTATGTTAAGATGGTAGTTTGACAAAGTTATGTTTGTTAACAGGGTTATTGCAGGTTTAAAGAAGCATTTTTATGTATCCTGTTTGGGTTTGCTGATTTGTCTTGCAGGGGAGTTCTTAAGAAAAGCTGCAATACTAACAGCTGGGCGTAATTTTCACCACTTGGTAAGTGGTAATGTTATTGCAAAACTGGTTTTTTCCTAATTTTAAATTTAGGTGCAATCACATAAAGCAAAGGGACATACACTGGTCACTACAGGAGTTTATTCCTTATTTCGTCATCCCAGTTATGTGGGGTGGTTTTATTGGGCTATTGGCACTCAGGTTGGTACAAACTGGTTTAAACTTTTCACTTTTTATGTTTAATTTTAATGCAGATACTGTTGGTGAATCCATTGTGTATTCCAGCTTATGCAGTGGTTTCCTGGATGTTTTTTAAAAGTCGTATATTTATAGAGGAAATTACATTGTTGAACTTTTTTGGTCAGGACTATATCAACTATCAGAAAAAAGTGGGTACTGGACTACCTTTTATTCAGGGGTATGAGCTTTAATTGATTACAATAATAATTAAATTAGTTTTGTACATAGAATATTAAGTTGTGAGTGTGTATGTTGTGTTTTATCCTTACTAATATTTATTTAAATGAGTTAATAAAACTTTAACTCAGGTCTGAAAAATAATGTTTAGTATTGACACCTATTGGCCAGTATACCAATTGGGCGCATCCGCCATTATTATTTGTTTTCTGTACATAAATAATATTAATAAAATATTGCTTTTTATTTAAGTTAATAACTTTTACCTATGACCTCAGTATCAATAGCTAATTACGCGTTTTTCATCAAACACTCAGCTAGACTTTTCGCGCATGGTCCAAGCTTCTTGCGCTACACTTTTTAATTGATCGACCATCGAAGCACCAGTTTGCAGCACCATTTCTTTGAAATGCCCTTCGAAACGTTGCAAAAGAACGTGGGGATGGTCAAACTCCAGCACCTCTCCGGAACCCATCACTAGCACCTTATCAGAATCCATTATCGTGTTTAAACGATGCGCTATAGTCAATACTGTGCATTGTTTAAATTTTTTCCTTATAGTAGTTTGAATTAAACCGTCCGTCCTAAAATTTAGTTTTTAAGGAAACCTTTTAGGTTTAGTATTTGATTGAGACCTGGCATCCACGTTGGCTGTGGCTTCGTCAAGGACTAGAATTTTGTTATTTCTTAGTAAAGCTCTGGCCAAACACACTAACTGTCTTTGACCCACGCTGAAATTGCTTCCTCCTTCTGAAACTTGAGCATCCAAAGTGGTGGCAAAGTCCTTAAGTTCCACCTAAATGAAACAACTATAACAATAATGCATAACGATTTTTAGGCGAATGCCACCTCTTCTAAAACACTCCATAATGTTTTGTCCTCAAACTCGTTGAATGGATCCAGATTGTACCTCAAAGTGCCACTGAAAAGTACAGGCTCTTGAGGGATTATGGATATCCGTTTGCGCAGGTCGCTGAGACCTAAACTTTTTGTATCAACGTCGTCGATTAGAATGTGACCTTCAATGGGGGCCAAGTTGAACAATGCCCAGATTAGAGATGATTTTCCAGCTCCTGTACGTCCAACTATTCCAATCTAAACACTATACGCTTAAAGAGAGTTTAGGGTATTTTTGTTAATGTATAACCTTTTCTCCTGCTTCTACTTTAAAATTGAGATTCTTTAGAACTGGAGGTTCCCCTCGTACATAAATTAGCGACATATTTCTGAATTCTATAACACCATTTTTCGGAAATGGCTCTTTAGGGAGTTGGCCTACAAAGTTCTTACGGAATTATTCTCTTGCTTCATGTATTTATAGGGAATTCAAGAACCTTTTGGAGTGTTAAATGGTCCTTCCTTATCCAGTTTAGTATATTGCATCACCCTTTCCACGCTAGTCAGTTGTGTTATCACTTCTGCAGTTTGTCGCATACCATACTGAACCATTCCAGTCAGAATCAAAGACTGTGATATGGCCAAACCCATTAAACTTCCATTGGACATGTTTCCAACTGTAATTTCCCACTTACTATCCAAAATTACAATGACACATCGACTGACTTACATTGAAGGCTTATAACAAAACCAAAAGTGACCGCTGCAATGAAAACCACACTGACCAAATCCAGCCACAAACCGAAAGACACCATACACATTATGGTGAAGAAGTTTGCAGAGGTATGGACGTTCTAGAAATCACATTAAAGCACTTTATTGGAACAAGTAAATGAGAAAACTTTTTACTTGGTGCTCATCAAATTCTTTGATCAAGGCCTGTTCAGCTCCGGAAGCTCTTATAGTAGTCAGTCCGGATATTGAAGACGTAATATGAGAGAAAACAGGAGATTTTGCTGAAACCAATTTGAAAATTTGCTTAAAAAAATCATTGAAAGCTGACGGGGGCCATTACCAATTCCTTCCAAATGTTTGATGTCTTTGGCACTAGCAATGTACCATTTTCTGAGCTTCATGAATGCATATCCTAATACTAACATTGCGATGATCATGTAGTAGTTGGAAATAGCTACGTTGATCAGGATACCGGCCATAACCAATAAGATCTGGAAAAATCAACCAAACTGAATTTTTTCTTCAAGCATTTAAAAGACCAGACTCACCGTAATAGCATCCATTAACACCCTAGGCAAAATCTCATCGATTGCTCCCATATCTTTACTAAAACGGTTCAAGACTCGCCCACTCGAGTTAGTGTCGAAGAACCTCATTGGAGCTTCTAACAAACAATGAAACATCTTCTTGTGAATGTTTTTGGATGCTTTCATTGCCAATTTATAAAAGAACATTGCCCTAGACACCGTAAAGAAAATCGTACATAAAATCAGCGCCATGTAGATGTAGATGGACACTTGGGTCTTAAATATCCTGTAAACCACTCCGTTTGACTCAATTTCATCGAAAATCTGATCTGCTGTGATCATTTTTGATGCCAACGTCCGAGTCAAAGGTTCATTAAGGTATGCTGAGATTCTGGTATAGTTCAGAGCAGCCTCGTAACGGATGTCTTCTTGGTTAGTCCTAGAATTGCGCTTAAAGGAAGATTTTGATAGTATATAGTGGCTGAACATTACCAGAAAGCCACCCAGTAATCATTGGCCGTGCAGGCTAACATGGATAAAATGAAGAGGATTAAGACAAATGTGAAGAAACACCAATTTCCAACTGATTTGAAATAGTCTTTTAGAGGGGTGCTTCCTTCGTAGTTTACTGTTTCTTGATTCTCATCATCTTTGATTGTTTGCTCTAACAGGGACTCTGCATTGCTCTACAAATAATAATTTCTCACTTATGGTAAATTTGCAGTGTAACATAAATTTAATTTACAATTGTGGATAACTTGCGGTTTAACTTGATTTTAGCTTCTTGAATGGCTGAACGCTGTACCTCTTCCTCGTCTTCTTGAGTTTCATCAGCTGCTGCCAATAGTTTGGTAAAATCCAGGTCACTGTTAATTAATTCATCAAAAGTTCCAAGAGCTTCCACTTTACCCTTTTAAATCAATCCTGTTTTAAATCATTAAAACTTAAAATGTAACAATTATACTGACCTCATTCAGAACGATAATAATATCAGCTTTTTTAAGATATTGCAATTGATGAGTGACCAAAATGCGTGTTTTACCGCTCAAGTGATTAACAATGCATTTTTCAAACAAGTGTTTTCCTACATGAGTGTCTACTGCTGACAACGGATCATCCAGAAGGTAAATATCGGCCTGTCTGTAAATGGCTCTGGCTAGGTTAATTCTGGCCCTTTGACCTCCACTTAGTGATACTCCTCGTTCACCTACTAAGGTTCTGTCTCCTGAAAATATTACAGTGTTGACTATTGTTTTGGATTAATCATAAGATTACCATAAGGAAACTGTTCAAAATCTTTTTCCAAAGCACAAACATGAGCGACTCTCTTATAAAGTACGCTATCGTAAGGTTTTCCGAAAAGAATATTCTTTCTTACAGATGCAGCAAACAACCAAGGTTCCTGAGCTGAATACGATAGGCTACCCCCAAGTTGGACTTGACCTTGTGTTGGAGGCAATTCTCCAAGCAGGAGCTTTCAAATAACCAACATTTTAACATTGTTATTTTTAAGCATAATTTTAAATACCTGTAATATGGATGATTTTCCCGCACCCACTGGACCAATCACCGCGCACAACTTTCCTCGCGGAACCTCAAAATTAATGTTTTTCAATATTGGAATATCTGGCAACCAGGCAGCTGTAACTTTGTGGACTTTAACTCCTTTGTCTACAGCTTTTTCTACTTTACTTTCCTCTTTTTCATCTAGTACTAAAACTTCTTCAAGCCTTTTAATGGCTACCCAAGATTCCGCGCTCATACTAACAGCCAAAGGGTAGATTATAGCCATGGCCACTACAATTTCCAAACTATACTCATAAAGTTTTAGGTGTGTTTACAGAGTGGTTACATTGTAAAATATTGAAGAATTGAGCTAGGGAGAACACTATATCGGCTGAAATTCTCAAACCCATCAAACTGTATACCACCACAGTTAGAAAGAGTGTTAATCTCTCCACAAAAACTGAGCAACTGGCATAAAATCCCCTCAGGTAAGAGGATTTAATTAACGCTTTGATTTCTCTAGCTCTTAAAAATACGATGAGTTTCTCTATCGGTTTTTCCCAGGCGTACATTTTGATTACTTGCATTCCATTAATGACTTCATTCATGTGTTTCACTCTTACGTCACATCTTTGGGCCACTTGCAACCTCAAGTAGGAGGTTACTTTACCGAAATAAGCTGCAGAAAATAATCGTTTTTTTTTGTATAATTGTTAATTGGATAATAACATACTTTGTAAAGGAATGGTTATAATGATCATGGATCCAATTCCAACGAAACAATACACTCCAACTATAGTATACATAAAGTACGATACAAGAACGATTTGTAAGGGTAAGATCCATACGAAATGCAGTACAACCGTGACTTGTTCAAACCTTTGGACATCGTTGGACAGGATGTTTATGATACGTCCAGCAGCTGTCTCTCCTTGTGATCTTCTGTTTAATTTCATAATCTACGAGAGTGTCAATTTTGTAGTATTTTTCCTGATGTTACATGAAGTGTTTTTAGTACTGACCTTTCGATAGATTAATGAGGAAACGGCTATACGAACCCTCATACCTGCGGCCATTCCACCAAAATTGGCGTGGTGCATCAGAAATACTGTGCCCAAAGAGATCAGAACCAGAACAGTAGCCCATGTGTATATTGCAACTTGATCGCCCACACTGCCGGGTTCGAATTCTTTGACCAACCATGCCAACACCAATGGTTGGGGAGATCTTATTCGGTAAATACAAATTTTGAGCATAATCAAACATATTACAAATCTACTATTTCCTACCTTAGAGCAACATACTGCAAAAATAAATACAGGCCGCATAGCAAATAATCCCAGATAAAAGTTTTGAATAACGCTCTCAGTAAACTGGGTTTTTTGTAAGGTTTTCCTTTAATTTGGATCAATTCTTTTTCCCAGTATTTTTGGAGTTTATCTCCCAGAAATTCGGATTTATCCACCGGTCTGGACTTGTACAAGTCTGAAAGTTGGATTTTTCGCTTTGTTCCCAGACGAAATAGTGGTATAGTCCAACTAGAATTTTTTTCAACAACATTAACCCAATTTATTTAACTATTACATAAAATGTTACTCAAGAGTATTGTGTTCTTAATAAACAACGTCAAGCCTATATCACAATGGTTGAGTAAACATACCAAATTTAGTAGTCAAAAAAATTCAGCTTACATGAAAAATAGTTTGGACAGAAAATTGGCTTTTTGTCCTGGATTATCTTTTTTTAGCTTAAATGCTCCGTCCATTGTAAATGCGACACAAAACACCACCCTTACTTAAATGAACAAAAAGTTGACTGTTTAGATAATCAAACACTCTTTATATTACCTTACCGGTAATTAAACACTGATCCTATTGCAAACAAAGAATTGTTAAGATTGCGACTTTTAGAAGGTACTAAAAGGTAAATAAGGTGCTCAATTGTTTAGTAAGACAGTGTCGCCTACTAAACTTAATTTTTGTATTTATCATAATGTTTCGAGCCTTAAAAATGTAATATCCTATTCAAGGATTAACCCTGAACAAAAAGTTAAAGGCACCTGAGTTATAGCTAAGTTAGTATAATTACGGTATAAAAAAACTCTCGAACCATATATTAACATGTACGCTTGTGTTTTCAACTAGAATTAAAGGGATTAAAAAAAGGAAAACTGCCACTCATGCACGTCTGTGCTAAATCTTTAATAAAACATTTTCTTAAAGATATTATCAGAATAAATTCTTTCATAATGAGTTTTATGGTCAAGTAGTGATTTTAATTATTATTTTTGTAGTTTTGTTTTTATTATTTAAGTATGTTGCTAATGTGATTTTTGCCAAACGCACAAAAATAACGTCTCTCAAAAATTATGACCAAAGAAAATCATGTTCTAGCATTTTTCCATGCAGTTAAAAATCAGAAGTTTCTCATTAAATTGAGAAACTAAACTTACTGCTTCACCATCTTGTAGCCATATAATAGTACCGTTTTAAGCACTAACTTATGTAGAAAGTTTTAAGTACTTTGTATCAATGTAGATATAAAATTATAGGAGTATGAATAGGTACTAGAAAACACCTGAATTTTTGAGATAAAGAGCTCTTGAGAAATACATACAACAACACTTATTTATGGAAGTTCATGTGTTCAGTAATATGCTTAGACAGTAGTAGTTTAGTTTTAAAGGTAAAAAAATGAAATTTTCTGTTTTATTACTGTTAGCCTGTACAGTGATCAGGACAAATGCAATTTCGGACAACGATATTGACGCTTTAGGTAAGTAAATGTTATACGATTTAATTATTTATTTCATGTGTTTTTTTGTCTATTCAAGAAACTGTGTTTCCGGTGGTGGTTAAGTACTTGCAAAACAGTGGTTTCCAGAAATACTTGGGAAATGTTACTATAGTGGAGGGAGGTAGTTCTCCTGTTTTTGATGACACCTTACTGTAAGTTTAATAATTAATATCTAGGTTGTAGTGGTTAAGGTTAGTTCACCAAAATGTCCGAAATTCCACAGCTGGTATTTTGTAATCTTTGATAGTGACGACACTAAAATTTCCTCATTAGTCAGTCTCATCACAAACTACTCACTTTGTCGAGATTTATATAAATTTTGCAATATTTTCTTATAAAATTATATTTTAGGGAAGGTGTGTTAAATTACACCAATTTATACTTAATTGGTTTGGATGGTATGGACACTACCCGTGACTTTCTCACTCTGAATGTGGACAAAAACGCCTCACTAATCACATTAGGATTAAATTTGAGTGTAAACAATGAGATTGGAGTGCAAATGGAACAATATGATGTGGATATGGTTTTGGTGCAAACCGTTCCTCTATATGGCAGTGGAAGTTTCAAGTAGTATTGCACCTTTTACTATTTAGATTGTGTATATTTCTGAGTTTTTCTTTTAGATTCACTTTTTACTCATTTGGACTGATCGCAAATGTCACTATTTCATACGACCAGAATAATACTGACTTTTTGAATAATCTTGTGATCATACCTACTCTTAGTAGAGCAACCGTAAGTACCAAAAAAACAGCTTTGAATGTATTTTAACTTGGTCGTTTACGTTACAGTTCCATGTGAATGGATTTTGGAGAAACCCTGAATTCAGCAATCTTTTGTCAGAAATTATCACCGGCTTTATCGATTTGTTTGTGGTAATCTGGGACCTGGAAATCGACTGTATGTCCTGCATACTGTCCAAAATTTTACAAAACATTGCTAGCCAACTTATTATTGACAAAACGGCTAGTTTAAATCTAAATTCTACGTTTATTCAGGAAAGTTGCACGGTAGTTAAACTAGTATACTTGTTTTCACGTTTTTTTTTTAATTAATACTATTTTCAGTCAATCTGTTCACCATCACAGAACACTTTAGTGCAAACGTTGCTACAGAGCAGACCAGAACAACTGTTGGAGTACGTTGCTACAGATAATTTACTTCGTTATGCTGATATTGCTGTCGATTATTTAAATGAGGAAATTGAACGATTAAATCTATAATTTTTTATAATTTATAAAGCTGCTGTCAACAGTATATCATTAAATGGTTTTCTCACTTTTGACGCAGTTTATACAGCAATCAGATTATCCACCCAACGAATCCACTCATCTTCAAATAAATAATCGAAATGATGTCTCAATGATGTAGAATTCCTTGATGAAACCTCTTGCAAGAAGATTTTTGCAAATCCCTACAATATCACCATTCACGTTTCCAACAAAAAAACATTCAGGATTTGTTACTCACTGATGTTAGGCAAGCACAATCTTCAGTGGGGAAATTAAACCCATTATCAATGTCGTAGATAAAATAATTGGTTAAATGCAAAAAAATTGGATTCAAAACACAAGTGGTGGCGCAGTCTGGTTGATAGTTCATCCACATGGATAACAGATACTTGGCATTTGTCAGGATAGACTCCAAAATAGGGTCTAACTCGCTATTTCTATAAAATCCCGTTAACGTAACCTGAAAGTTTGATTTACAGGTTTGGAGGGTATTTTCAATTTTGAATGAGTTACCGGTAAGTGATGGAATTTTACGGATATATCAAAATCAAGGATTTCATTGCCTGATGAGGCCAAAACCCAACAGAACGTCGTGGTTAGGTTTGCCAGTCGTGCACTAGAAATTGATAAAGGTCGATGAAATTGATTGATTCACCTTGATTCACTGCCCTTAATCCTGTTACCTGTATGATCCTTCACCGTATATAGGTAAATAATCTTGTATGACCATGTCAGCCACGTAGTTAAAAGTAAAATTGAAGTCGTCAAACGTAATATCGTTAACGCACGCCCTGTAATTACCATCAGTCGTCTCGTCAACTGAAGTCAAAGTAAACGCATCATAGTATTCCATTTTGACGGATATTTTAGCATCGTCTAGTTCAAAATATCCTCTACAACATAACAATACAAGTTTTTAGTGCCATTTACTAATTGTACTTAATTTCAAACTTACAACACCTCCGAAGCATTGTTAAACTCCAAAGTCTTAGTTTCCCAAATAGTATATTCAGGTGATGCTTGTAGTCGAAATAAAAACTGAAGCACATCAGCCCAAATTAAAATAGAGGCTGCAACATAATTAAACAAATAATTTAGCCCTTATTTATTATACCTAATCGGTTACTTACATAACATTTTGATATAACACTAAACTGACTAAACTGATGTGAAGACTGCAAAACGTATTCTGACTCAATGATAAAATTTTTGAACGCACTATAATCTTTAAAGAAGCTGTAGATTTATCGGATTAATTTTTAAGTAATTAAGACGAATGTAGTGACATTTTCAGTTATTTTGTATGATTGAATTGTTTTTAAAACTTTAGTTAATTCATTATTCTTAAATCCTTTGCACAATATCTATTGCCTGCAAGATATAATATTGATTAGATATTTTACAGATTTTTTTTTTAAATTAAGAAACAATCAAATACAACACAACTGTATGTACAGGGGTGACTAAATAAGAGTGACTCTCAGTTTTTAAGAAAATTCCCATAACTTTAGAGAAATTTCCTAATGAAGATTTCCGGAACAGATACGACATCATTCGACGGTTGGTCACATGCCCACTTTACCAAATATCTGAATACCTTTGTGACCTACTGTCAAATTACGTCACATCCTCTCCCCTAGACTGTTGCAGGTCACAAAGGTTTAACTTTTTCCTTGTCCAAGGCATTGGTTTTCAATAGCTCTCTCTCTCTTCACAACGTACACAGAGATTTTTTTAATCTAAACTCAAACATCACTACACCATTTCTAACTGTAATTCAGAATAGTCATTTGAAATTTAGAATGAGTCAAGGGTAATTTAGAATAGTTAATTGCAATTCAGAAATTGTTAACTGCAATTCAGAGAGTTTCAATTCAGTTCAATTTTTAACCTAAATTGTGTTATTTTTTTCATAACATTTATTGGTTATTAAGTATATTGATTTATTAAAGTGCCATGGAGTTTCAGGTTTGGTAATTTTATCCATAGATAATGTATTTTATGGAATTGCCTTTCAATGTTCTGAATTTAATTAGTGATTTTTTCCGAATTGCACTTGATGGTTTCTGAATTGAAGTTCCTTATTCTGAATTACGCTTGACCTTTTCTGAATCTCACTTGGCCTTTTCTGAACTACATTTGGAAATAGTGTAGTTCTGAATATACAGGTATGGTAAATCCAAAAGCGACCGTAGGAAAACCGTGTAACGGACAGAGAAACGTAGGTAATTGAATGCGCGGGAGAATGACAGAAAACGAACAAAATATCAAGTAGGCCATATTTTTAGCGCGCTGTTGCCAAACGCCGTAAGTATTCAATACCCTCGACAAACTTACTTACGGTGTTTGGCAACAGCGCACTAAAAATATGGCCTACTTGATATTTTTTTCGTTTTCTGTCTTTCTCCCGCGCATGCAATTACCTACGTTTCTCTGTCCGTTACACGGTTTTCCTATGGTCGCTTTTGGATTTACCACACCTGTATAACAAATAAAGAATCAAACGTCAGATTTGACACTGTATTTTAGTTCTATTATTCATTTTGATACAAAGACAGGGTACTCTTTCTGGGTACAGGATGCCAAAGTTCTTCTGTTTTTTCATTTTACCATCTAATTTGCAATACTTTTTAATATGGAAATACAGGGTGCGGTTTACTACTTCCACATATTCTAGGTACCTATTTTTTGTTTAGTTTTCCCAGCACGTGCAAAACGCAAAGACAATGTTTCTGTCTTTTGTTGCCAATCAGAATAGAGTATTTTGCGTATCCCGGTAGGTACCTGTTTCAGCTTGCTCAACTAACACTACAGTAACAGTACTAAATTTGGTACTTACAATGCTTGCTATCTCTCTCTATGTTCTAACACAAAGTGGTGCCAGGTAGAATTTTGTACGCGTCTAGTACAACTGCGCTTTCAATTCTAGTACTATTCGTCTGAACCCCTAAACTACTGTACAATGTACATTTCAATTTTCAATTCATTCTCGCGACAACCGTAGTAGATGGAGTTACGGACGACCTGTATCGAACAATAAAGTGCACGCGGTCTCTATATTTATGCATATTATTAGTATACCGGTTGTCCCGCATAACGTGCAGTGCGTTTAATAAATTGTGAAAAAGTGAGGTCATTTTTGTATTTCAATACAAAGTTACAACAAATACGGTGACTCATTTATAAGCTTACAATTAACTCGTATTATTCAAAATGACTGTGTTATGGCAAATCTTGGTCTTCCTGACTTTAAGTGGACACTTTATCAGTGCAATCGAAGACTATTGTTCTTCAAACACTTTGAAAACAGACAGCAACGATATGCACTTTACCAAAGAAAGGATCAGTCAGGAATACGCTTTTTTGGGAAAATTTAAAGGCCTTCATTGTTGCGCTAAAGGATACAAAAGTATTGAGTGGTGAGTGTACTAATAATTTAGTTTACTCAATAATATTAAATTCTAAGAATAGAGCTAATCTTATCGGTTTTTACTAGTTGCACTTATTGGGTTGGAGTGTCAAAAATCCTGGGAAATACTCGATTTAGGTAATCATTTTCAACAAAAGCAAATACATATTGGTTAAAAAATGTTAAACGTCCCTGCTTTTCTTAGTTTGACTTCAATTCATTATTTAAGGGAAAATGCATTTGTTGTAAACTATTTAAAGAATCCTACTCATATTCTATTTTTTACTATGATAAAGGTATAAATAATAAACTTGAAGCAAATATGATTCATTTATTAATTATTGTAATAACTGATATGGTAGATAACTTTTGGTTTTATCAATGCAAACAGCAAAATTATTTGCTAGACATGTTCTGATTAATTTTGATATTTTCGCCTTTATGTTTGACTTTTTAAAGTAGTAATAATATAGGAACAGTCAATCACTGTTGTTGGGATCCCAATGATGTGCCACAAATTTGAGACACCCTGTACATAAACCGTAAACTGTATCAAAACCAAACTTATTTTAAACAAAAAGCAAGAAGACTATTATAATTCAATGCTCTAGACAAGGATGAAGCATAACTTTGTGACATGTATCAAATCTCGTGACGTTTAACAGTTGGTTACTTGATCACTTTATCAAGTCTGATTGAAATCTAGTGACCAATGGTTTTATATCTATCTTTGTCCAGAGCATTGATTTGTAATAGCTCTTCTTATCAGTATAGTCTTATTGTAGTTTTTAAAATTTCAAAAGCAAGACATTTAAAATGGACACCCCACATTTGGTTAAAAATGTGCGGTTTATGTAGCAATCCTTTCATTTACTTGATACATGATAAAACGTTTTTTTTTCAGAAAAAACCTTTTGTGTATAACAAAAGTGATTCACTTTTGCTTATCTATGCAACAAACATTATTCTCTTTTTGCTGTACCGCGAATTATGCACTTTTGTAGTCTGATGTCAGCCAGCTCTAGGAAAAAGCTTTAAATTGCAGAAATTGTTATTTATGCTAAACCCGGCTTAGCCGAGTAACAGCTTCCTGTCATAACTACACTTATTAATAAGTAAAGCAATCACGTGCTTCTTAGTGAGAATTTTACAAAATTAATATTCAATAACCGCTCCGGAGGTTTGCACATACCAAGAATCGATCATAAAAGTATCTGAAGGCGTTTGGCGAATTTAGCATTTTTCTTTGGAACAAGAAATTTTCTTTGAATCGTCGGTGTCGTTAATCCCCTTAAACCCTCTCAACAGGGGTTACAGACCCTTCATAAAGGTGACGGAAGGTAGGAGAGGGTGATTCGGAGAATTGCCTCAGTAGCTGTACAGTTGTCCTTTGAAAAATGAAGATATGTCTGTTTCGTGAATATGCTTCTTTTATCTTGATCATCCTGGTGGAGCTTGGTTCCAAACTTGTTGGGACGTGAATAGACTAGCAAATCTTTGTAGTTTTAAATTCGTACAGATTGAAGCTTTCTTTAGTGATTCATCGGTGGGATTTTTCGAGGTCAGGATCTATCAAGATTGTTCTTATTTAATGAATATTTTTTTCACAAAGTTGTGGCTGTAATAACTATTGTGTATTTTACGGAGGTGACTCCCACTATTTCACTAATATTTACAAAAAAACCACTTAACAGTCACGTTTGATCTAAGTTTTTGATAACTTTCTGGTTTTCACAAACCAATTACTAGATTCATTAAATTTGAAATGTAAAAACTACAAGTAAACACCCACCGGTTCTTATATTGTTGATATGTTGGCTCCCACATGGTTCTACCATTTTCACCTTATGATTCGAGTTTTATTAAAACTACAAATTTTAAATTTCTGTATAGTTTAGTAAAAGTGAACGGATAGAATTTAGGTCAACAATTTGAGTGATTGCACTTAGCAGCTGTCTTGGTCCACCCATTGATAAATAGGTTCACTACTATTCCATTCATAATCATAACCAGTTTCTGGAACCTGTCGCGCACCTACGATAACCATAAAATATGTAAATTGGTACGCTAAACAAATGTCGTTTTTGGGAGAAATTGAGAGTATTATTTGTGGGTGTAAAGTGATTTAATAGGTCATTACAAGTGTAAAGCCTTATCGAGAAACCCTGAAGTTTGTTAGCGGAGAGCTAGAATAGTCGACCTGGGGCAGCGTCTTCGGCGGCAACGACAAGATAACATCCCGGCAAGACGAGTGTCTACATCGTTTCTTTTGGTTTTCGGTGTGGCCGCGTCATTTCATCCATCAGGTCCAACGTGGGAGTCTAGACCTGGGGGAATTAGTACGGGGGACGCGAAAGACAGAGCTAGTGCTCTGAATAATACAGCAACCGGTTAACAAGACGTTGACTGACCAGTATTTATCACCGCGTTAGTTAACACGAAATATCAACAAGATGATACTTTCATTTTGTAATTTCAGTTGAAAACGTCTTTAATGATGAATGTACCAAAAGGTTTTTATTCAAAACGTCTAGTCTGATACAACTAATTTTAATATTGACCAAAACAACATCCTAGCATGGACAGGATTTAAACCATAGAAAAAATTATAAATCTAGATTTACATGTCAATGGAACTGTTTAAAGTCACGTTTTGACAGATTGGACTATTATGATAATTTTTCCGCGAGAGGGCGTTTTGCATGGCACACTAGATATGTTTCGCTAAGCCGGTTATATTTCGTTTACATAAAACAACAAAAACTCTAGAATAGTTTAGTCCCTTATTTGACCAGTTACATTAAAACGTCACGATGACGTAATGTGACAGTTGATTGAATTAAAGTTCTCTTAACTTACGTCATCGTGACGTCAAATTCGAACATTGCTGGCTCGATGGAGCCTCAAAACGAATACGGCCATAAATTAATTGATCACACCGTTTGGCCGCTAGAGTGCGTCAAAGTTCCTTAACCATAAAATGTGAAATGTTTAATTGTTTTTCTATTTTGTTATGTCAGGTTTTGATAAAAAGGTGTGTACTATAGTAAATAATTAGTAGGTCGGACTACAATGGTGAACCTCCTTTAACTAACATACATAACACCACAACATGCTATTTGTGATGCTATTTTATACTGTATAGGTTAGGTTAGGTTAGATTAGTTTATTTATTTACATAAACATAAAAGTAATACATTAATACTTACTTGATAAATATTTCCATAGCCGCGTTTAAAAACTAGATCATTTCCAACAAGGTTTTCATAAGCTTTAAATAAGTTGGGGTTTCTTTCGGGATTAGGAAACCTAAACCTGCTGCTGGTTCATAATCTGACCCTCATATCACTCACAAAACTCACGAACAACACAAATATGCAATTTTAACTTTATTTTTAATACCTTTTAGCACTTTAGTAAACGATATTCATAGTGACAACAACAATGACAACTAAGAAATTAGTCGTTTTCTTTCGGATCTAAGCGCGATATGATCCAAAGGTCACGTGGCCTGCGTATAATTTTGTAATCATGGGGTCACGTGATTTTTAGAAAAGAATAAGGTGGTTCCCTCCCAAGGACGGTAAACAGTACAGGAGTGCTTAATCCCATAAGCGCAATCTTGTCGGTATCGGCTCGGGCCGGTGACGATTTTTACGTCACCATGGGTCTCTCGCGTTTGCGCGATTGTTTTGCGCGATGCGCGATTGCAGTCGATCATTCACGAACATGATCTCGTACATAGCATCTCGGGCGAATATTTAGCGTATTGTGCACCCGAAGGCCCACTGTGACGTCAGAATTCATTCGCCGCCGGGAAACAAAATCGGCCGATCGAGCAATCCTGTACTGTTTAATATCCTTGGTTCCCTCCGGCGGCGGATTTTATCAAATGTCAAATTTTGTGTTTTCATGGCCTCCTATCTAAGATGGAGATCTAGATTTATAATGTTAATTTAAACCAGTGTGATCACCGCCCTCTGTACAAGAAAGCCAAGAAGGTGCATGCCAAAAATTCCAATATGGCCGAAATATGGGATTGACAGTTTGCATTTGTTTGTATTGTGGAAATTGAGTTTTTGGATGATTAAATTAATTTTTAAAGTTTAAAGTCAAGACTTGGGATTACTTGCCAAAGTAATTTTTGTTTGCTATTATATATTGTTGTTTATATGTTTGTTGTTCTAGTGAAAGTGTAGTTTGTGTTCATTTTATTGTGTTATCACTATTGTTATTGTTCCTTCATTGTTCTATAATTTGTTGTTGGTTTTTTAACTTAAATTCTATTGCCTCTACAATATGCCGTCACACTTGTTGTTTGCCAAATTGTAAAAGCAATTTGGTGAAAGGCCCAAAAGTGTCAGTCGTTTACTTTCCAAAAGACCCTGCTCGAACCCAACAGTGGTTGAAAGCTTTGAACTGGAATGATTTTACTCCAACACAATACTCAGTGGTAAGTACAATATGCTTTCTCATTCAGTAAACTTATTGCCTCTCACATACATAGATATGTGAGTTATATTTTGAGGCATTTTGAGAGCAACAAAGGTTTACTCTGAAGAAACAGGACAGCTTTTAGAAGTTTCATTGGCACATTTACATTTTAAAAGAAAGGTCTTGGTAATAATATAAAACCCATTTACCACTTTTGCTTACCTAGATTCAAGGATTTACAAATTTTCTTTGATTGAGCAGTTTTTACATTAGTTTGTTGTACTTTCCAAGACAAAGGGTTCTAACCAAACTTGCTTTGGCTGGACTTTATTGGATATCAAAAGCCATATCTATACATATCTGGATCAGGAATGAAGCGTTCTTTGATTTTTCACTCACAACTTCTAATCAACTACACGAAAAAATAAAAAAAAACATATTTTCTACTGCATCTCCATAGGTTTGTGTACAAAAAAAAATCCGATAACGCCGCCATTAAAATGACATTCTAGGCTTTCTTGTAAAGAAGGCGGTGGTGTGATTCAATTACTTGACGTTTTCTTTTTGACTTTGACAGGTGCTGCCATACTGCTACGGTTACGAGGGTGTGTCGTTAAGATGTTGGCAGTGTAGCGCACATACACACCACAAAAACATTTTAATAGGAAAAGTAAAATTTGTGGAGGTGTTAATAATGTTTAGAGCAGTACAACGAAAATGTTTATCAATAAAAAAATGAGTATAACCGTAAAAACCCAATTTAATTAGCGTGTTTGCTGATATTTTTCAAAACAGTTTCGAACACCGTAATGTCATGATTAATCATTTGAAACATCTACCATATTGTAGCTAGAATTTCCTAGAAAATTTGTTTAAACAACACCGAAAGTCAAAAGTTAGTAGTTCGTTCATTATGTTAACAAATTCCATACATTAATTTGGCTTTTGTTTCGGAACTTAAGTTACTTCTTTCACATGATTGGGCTAATAACGTCCGATATTGAGTTGCTGTTAAATTGCAAAAGGCACGTAATAAATAAACGGGACGGTTCGAATAACTGAAATACTAGTCGGTAATTACAGGTACTTTTGCGAAGACAACTCAAGCTGAAATATTTTTCCTCGGTAGTACTGTAAAGTGGCCATTTCTATTGGACCGCTTTTTGTACGACCAACTAACTATGTACTCTTCTCAGGTGTTTTTTTTTAACGTTTGTGTCGCAAAAGTCGCTTTAATTGTGCTATTTTTTGGTTTGGCTGCTGTAGTGTGGATTCAATGATGCAAAAATTGGTTTGGAAATAGTGCATTATATTGTCATACTAAACTGGTTCGTTATTTCCTAGAAACAATAAAATGTAATTTACATGTTTAACTATTTGCAGTTCTATACAAGTTTATGGTTGAAAAAAGTAGTACGGTTAGATAAATGCATGACATTATGCAAAATACGACGAGCAGTAACCGAAAAAAACGCTATTTCATGTTATTATTAGTAGACGTGACTACTGGTAAGTTGAGCTACTTTTAAAATTTTGATTCTCCTCTAAACACACTGAAATCAAAAAAAAATCATTTACTTACCTAATCTTGTTTGATTACATCAATTTTAAATACAATCTTGAAATAACAATTTTTCGATTAAATTCGTCTTTTACCATTTACGTAAGTTCAGTGTTCTCAAGAACCAATTATAAATTAACTAAGCTTTTTTTAATTTGTTTCAATTTACGTGACTATACGCTTCACTTCGGTTTTAGATGGGGTCCAAAAAACTGAATCTTATATAAGGTTTTGCCAAAATAATTTACTAACTGAATTTTATTACATCAGTTAATCCAATACAGAAAGGCCAATAAAATTAGCATTAATTAGTTGGTCTCGACAGGTACCGAACCGTTTCCTGAGTCAATGAATTTTCGCTAGGGACTCGTTATATGCGAATCAAACAACCCAGTTTTGCATACAAATGATTTTTTTAGTGTGAACGGCCGTTGTCGTGGTGAGAATAACTTTATTATGTCTTATCTATAAGTGGAAATCCATCACGAGCCTAACAATACAAGGTACAACATTTAAATTAGAAACGACACAGGACATGAAATGGAAATTTAAAGACAGTGTTACACCCATAAAACAAGAAAGAATTCGAAACGTTTTTCACACAAATTTTGCACTTAAATTAGTGTAATATTTTCTTATAGCTACTCAACACGAAATTTCACTTTTAAACCACCCTGTATAATCAGTTTTAATGATACACACCTGAATTTATACTTCATCAATGGTAAAAAAAAGTGAGAACCACTCCAAATCAATACTCTAGTACTCTAGACAAAGATAGGGAGACATTTAAAAAAAGTGACATTTTGTGTCAGTTTACCATCCACTAACTAGATTTGCTAGTGTATTTATATCCTACTCTAACAAATGTCATTGAAACAATACAGCTCTGTCAGTGAAAAACATGAATTGCACGTCATTGGAATGCATTGGCCGCCATTTATGTTTTTATTGTGTGATTCATCAAAAACCTTCGATTTATTCGTTTAAAACTGGTTAGTTTCAGCGATTTAGGGTCACACAGTCAATCGACAACTGCTCCCTCTGTCAGATAATTTGACAGTTCACCACGTGTTGGCTGTACACAAATGACAGCAACTGTCACGTGCCTAGCACTCACACTAAATTAAAAAGGCTTTTTCCATACTTAATTGACTGGTACCAAGAAATCCAAACATCATTAATCAAACTGACGCAAAAAAAACCGACTGACGTCCCCAAAATCGTTAACAAATCATTTCATTGTTTAGGGACGGTACCACAAAACATCTTAACTTCACCTAACCGCATGGTGGGATGTTGCGGAACCAAAGTTGGAATTAATGCTTGTGGTAGCGCTCACAAAGCTTGGTGAGAACCCATATAAAAGCCAATTTGAATTCTTTTTGAGGTTGTGCCCACATAACAAACGAAACGAGGCGATCTTTATCGCGAACCCGACCTGTCTGGTACCCGGTTCCATTGAGAAGTAAAAAAGAAGCGCCAGCGTACACGATTTTTTTTTGTTTTTTCTTTTGGGTTCCGCTTAATGGCTCGGTATGTGTGTCTGGCCCATAAAAGATTTGTTTTGTCTTCTCTATATGTTTTGTCGGCGTTCTTTTTGGTAGGGACCAAGTTAAAATGTTCAGGGTATTCAATGTTGCTTTTTTGATGAGAACCACAATTTTACTTGAAAAATGTTTGGTTTACAACCAGGACTTTCAAAATGGTTCTGTGAATAATCAGGTTTATGGTACCTTTGGATAATAAAATTACTTAGAAGAATACTAAAAGTGAAAAGAGTAATATTTTGTGTTAGGTATCCTTTTTTTTGTCAGACAAAATCTGACGAGTCTAAACCAACTGCGGTATATGGGCCACACTGTAGATACATTTTTAAGTGCGTCCAGAACTGTGGGAAAATTAATATGTGTTAAGGAGTGCCGTTACCTTCTTAAGTGTTTGAAGACCAGTCTGTCAAGTGTATGTGTGTGCATAACTGACCGTTGTCCGTAAGTCAATTAAACCGAATAAAAATGGAGTTTCAACGTAAAACGGCATTTCTCGAGTAGAAGGAAATGAGGCAAACGGACCCTCTTACGGAAACGTTTTCTCTTTCTTTCAGTACACTGAAGTTGACTAGTTAGTAATTGCAATGAAAAATTGATCATTAGCAGAAACCCTTATTCAAGTTTGAAGCTAGTGATGAAACTCAGAAGAAGACAAAAAATCTAGGGATTCTTCAGTGTAACAAAGAAGAAAGGTTTTTGAGTATAATAACCGATAATACAGATGATTATCACTAAATAGACTCTGAAATTAACTTTCATTATCCACCATCATCACTAGTAGCTCAAAATCGACAATACCATGCACCGTACAAAGTTGCTTTTTTGTCCTATTGTTGAACAATCCCACCCAGTAACACGGATTGATGTATGTAGCGAGGATGTTTGAAATCAGCGTGACGGGTTCTCATTAAAACCACCACGTTATGTGATTACAAGAGGTGTCGAGTAATGGTTCCGCGAACACATGAAAACAATATCTTCAGCACCCTATACAAGAAACAGGATTGTGATTTTTGGTTGTTCAGAAGACTGTAACACCTGAATGATTATCTACCTGCTGAATTCGGCAAACCTATAATTTTGCAATTCTCAAATTACCTGCCGACATTCTGCTTTGCTGCTGCTATTCAATTTCTGCAGACACAAAAAAAGAAGTCTGGGTAGTGTTACATCCCTTAGTTTTCTTCCAACTCCACCCACGAATTCCTTCAATGGTATTTGTTTTCTCTTGGTATTATTTGCAAACCGTTAAAGTGAGTTTGTTTTCTCGTTCATTGTCCAAACAGTCTTCTATTTGCCCTGACTGGACAAAGCCGGGTACCGAAAGGGTCATCCTTTGTTTTTACACGTCACTTGATGTTTGCTCAAACTTGTCGTATCATGAATAATCATGGTTCACGATGTTTATGATTGTTTTATCATCTCTAGTAGTTGTACGGCACAAGGAAATGTAAAGAATCCACGTCTGGACTGGAATATAAATGATCTAACACCGGATTGTCTCTTACTAGAACGAGTGCGCCATTAACCGGCAGACCAAAGCAGAAATTGCCTTTTTAGCTGAAACGAGACGCATTTTGTACCATATTTAGGTGAAAAAATACGGTGTTGTCGGTGTACAGGTGTTCTGTTCTTGTTGCAGCTGATTTTGAGCATGGGAATTGCACTTCTTTGCTTCAACTAAAAAAAATATGACAAGCAGTAAAAGTAATGCCAATGAAGTCATAACACAACCAAACTGTTGTGTTATTAAAAAAACCTAATTGCCGTCTACAATTACGTTAATACACGTCATTTAAGTCTCAATTACTGATATTTATCTTTCAAGATCTCATTTAATATGACGTAAAGATGCACGGCAGCACGAAAGACCAATTTGGTTGTCAACCAGATTGTTTCACGTTTGATTTTTTTCCCAATACGTCAAATGATCAAAATTGAATCCAGATAACCATTTCTGGATTGTATGGCTCCATAACAACAGTTTATATCGACCGAAACACTTAAACGCAGTCACGAAACTGTTTCTGGAAAGTAAACTAATATTAACCTGATTTGATTTCCAGGAATCTGGCGTATAGATTCCCCCAGGCAGATTCGGTTCAGCTATACGTTTTCCGTTTCAGGAATTTTACTTTTTTTAATTGGGTTTACACTGCAAGTAGTTCGATAGGTCTTTAGACCCACGTCATTTCTTTGAAAAGGGCCTGAACAGTTTGAGGCCCTTGAAGTAATTCTTTCACCTGGTAGTTATTGTATAGAATAAAGTGACCATGACACAAAACAGACCTTTCTAGGTAATTTCTGTTAGTCGAAAATATCGAAAATTGGTCGTAGAGAAATAAGCTTACTGGAATGTTCACATTGGTTATTACAGAATTAGATCAATTGTTTTAAAATGATTAGAATTTATAATAAGCTCATTGAAATGATCAGGAGAGAGAACCATGGATGGTAAAGTCGGTTAGATAATGAGAGGTTATTTATTAATTACACAGTTAAAGCTGTTCTACTAATGTATTCCCAAAAAACCCAAGTATTCAGAAAAATATCTTTCTTTTTTAACATTACCACGACTGAAGAGTCTAAAAAACCTTTTTTAATAAGAAAATATGCGTGCAACGATTTAACCCGAAGTAGATATCAACTGTTGCTTAGTTTAAATGGGACACCTTGTATACTTATTGCATTTTTGGATTCTACCTCAAATTCTAGACATATTTCGTGTATTAATGTCATACACTTTTCTGTATCCTGTTACTGTTTTATGTGAAATTTAATATTTTCAGTCTCCAAAACAATAATTTTAATTTATGCATATCAGAAAACGTGTTTTTCTTGGTTTTTGTGTTTTGTCGTCTTATACAAGATTTGTTCTAAGAGTGGGTGAAGAAATCGATAAAATATATCATACAGGATGGTCAAAAAAAGAGCTCAAGACAACAGTCCTAAAAAAGCACGTTCTCTGATTCTCTATTCAAAATTAAGGTAAGTTTGTATTAGGTCACTTATTTGAAAAATGTATGCTTTAAATTGATCCATTGAACCACCCTGTAACTGTCAAAATAATCGAGTTATTGAAGGTTAAGGTTTTTTATTATCAAACAACTCGTTTATTTGCAACACTTTGTATAGACTTTTTTATGTCGATGGATAGAAAATATAACGGGCTTTCCAAAAATATGGCGGTTTGTATTAATAGGGTGCTTCGTTTGGCCGCCAGAGGGCTCCAAAGCTAACTAAACGTTTTTCTTGACTGTAACCACTTCTTTGAGAGATTTTTTTTTAATAGGTCATGTACGGCTCTGATATTTGGCACAAACCTAGCACAGTGAATGTCAAATTTAGATCCGCAGCAAAACTGTAGAACAAAATCATTAAAGTCGATTTTCGCTTACACTAAGTGGCCAACATAACGCAAAACCCATTGGAATAGTGGTGGCTTTTCAGGCAACTTAGACCCTTACGAAAATTGTCATTTGCAAAATCGGTTTTTCAAGAAATGTCTATGCATTACATCGTAGTAGACCTAGTAGCTCATGTAACCGTGTTTTCTTAATTTTCCAGGGTCAAATAAGCCCTAACCAGTCAAAAAGTGTTTCTTGGGCACCCTGTCTGTAAACCGTAAATAACACTCGTATTTGAAACACCTTGTATTTACTTTTAAATGTCGATGGATATCCAACGAAATGAGCTTTCCATCGACGTACAAAAGTCGGTTGGTTAGTGATACCGTTTGGCCACTAGAGGGCGTCAACTTTGACCAATTTTTTTGGTGTATCCTTTTGTTTAATATTCAAAAACCCGTTTAATTGCACTATTTTTGCTAGAGTTTTATACGTCAATGAATAGCCAATAGAATGAGCTTTCTAAAAATTTTCCAACTTGGGTTGATAACCGGTTTCGCCGCTAGAGAACGTCAAAGTGAACTATTTTTTTATGACTTTTTCTGTGCATCCTTTTGTTCAATCTTGAATAACTCGTTTTTTAGCACCATTTTTAGTAGTGTTTTATACGTCAATGGATAGCCAATGAAATGAGCTTTCTAACGGTCTCCCAATTTGAATGGATAGGTTAGACAGTTCGGCCGCTAGAGGGTGTCAAAATTGACCAATTTTTTCGTGCACTCTTTCGTTCAATCGTCAATAACTAGCTTATTTGTCACATTTTGTATAAACTTTTATATGTCAATGTATAGCCAATGAAATAAGCTTTCTATTGACGTATAAAAGATGATGGGTTAGGGGTACGGTTTTGACGCTAGAGAACGTGAAAATTTTTAAAAGTAAAATTACAAAATTCATTTTTGTATTCCAACGGAATTCATTGAAATTACCAAACTTTATTTATGTTTAAATTTGAATTTAGATGTTTTCAAAATACCAATGTTCCTCCAGTAATGCCCATTAATTCCTAAAATTTGTACACCATAATGCCCCCTCGGGTACACCATATTTCTGTGACGTCTATCTCTCTTCTGTTTATAGTAAGTTGAGTGAGACGAAATGCAGAAATTTTTCTCCATTATTATATTTCATAGTAAAATTTAGCTATTTTCAGCTAACTGCAATATAACATTTACGACTTACTTTTCCTGAAAAGTAAACCTAACCTTTCCAGGAAAACAGGTTTGATTTAAGAAAAAGTTTACTTCTGGGAAACATTTAAGACTTCACCCCCGTTACGACTATAACTTATCGACAATTCGTTATAAATTTGCACTGTAATTAAATGGAGTTCAGGGAATCCAATGACGGAACGATCCAAGAATCAGGCATATGGTTTAGTCCAGTGGCGTAGGATTTATGTGATTAATAAAGCTGATTTTTTATTGCAGGTTTAAAGACGGCCAGCCCTATCCTTGGAGACTGGATCTATCTAATTTCATAATATTTCCTGAAAGCACCAATCAGACGATTTACGCCCAGAATATTCGGGACAACGACACGGGAAATTACACGTGCGTGTTGAGGAATGATAGAGGAAACGAGACGGAAATATTCAAACATGACATCAGCCTGAGGGTTTTCGGTAAGTTTGATGTTTGTTAAAGTTGATGTTCCTGGAGTTGTCTAAATCGATACGCCAGTAACTTCGATTCTCAGTATCGTTCATTTATTTTACCTAATAATTGGAAGATAGATTAGACTATTTTTCGAGAAGTGGAAAAAATGATAAATAACAAAGTTTATCTTTGGTCTTCTAGGAACGTGTATAAAATTGTGATAATTGTATATTATTTTTATATAAAGGAACTGTTTCAGAATATTTATTTGTCATAATGATTATCAGAAAAGAGAAAGAAAAATGTCTCATTTTAAAGTCACATTAAGCAGGTGCGGACTGGACAAAACTTGCATACATGTATGACTTGATTGTATATTAAAACCGAAACGTTATTGAGTAGGTATTTACGCCCACTTTGAATCCGAATGCAACAGTTAATTTATGGAATATCGCCTTTCTCATTATTATTATATTATTGTTTGTTCAATGCACCCAGGTGGAGCCATTCGGTTTCCTGTTCAATGAACACGTCGAAATTTCATTAATACGTTTTATTCGACATTAATTGACTGGAGTGCCGTGGCAGGAATTAAGTACTGGAAAGTTAAAAAATGCTAGATCTCAGCAGACTGAAAGCTACTTTTTTGACCAACTACAAACTACCCACTGTGCTGCTGGACTTACATCCGATTCATTTACATACAAATTTGTATTAACCTTTCCTCTTTTTCGAGAACTTATATTTTCACATTTGGTAGGAGTGTGTCGCGCCATCTCAAGAAAACACGGTCATCCTGGTAATCACTGTCCGGTCTTTGATGAGTGGGCACAATAAAACAACCCCTTTCAAAAAGAACATTGGTTTAATAACAAGAGTCCTTAAAATACTCGGAAAACCCCAAAACGTGTTACATCCCCCTTTTCTGGTTATATCAACAAAACAACTTTCCTCTTTTCTTAACCTCACTCCCACCGTTTGCGCGCGATACACACGTCAACTAATCGACGCGCCGCCTACCGTATGAAAAATGAACTGATAGCTGCCACAAACAACGATCTATTGATCTGACCGACAGAGTGAGTAATCAATTCTTTATATGTAATCATTACAGCTGCAAATAGAATAAGGCGAGTAACAAAAATGGCGCTAAATTTCCGATGAATTCAATTATATCCAGTATACGTTCCGCGCAATTTAATCACCAGGTGTTCACCGACAAATTCGTCAAAAATCTCTTTATTTAATCGATAGGAATCGTTGATATAGATTTCCTCGAACCGGTCGTAATTAAGCTTATTGTGGTTGACGCACTAAATAAACTCAATTATGCCAACTATTGCTTTTCTCATCGTACCGAACTTCTTTTTATGGCAAAACCGGTGTTTTTCTCTACAACAAATCATATAATAATGACATGTTTAGACTTTTGGTCGATCGTATATGTTGTGGTTTACTCAAACCCCCAACTAACCCTACGCATTTCCTGCTGGATTGTTAACAGGGACGGCCGTATGCAGAACGATTCAACCATCTGACAAACCTCTAAGGCTTGTGCAACTTAATATAATACAAGAAATGCGTAGGATATGCTCCATTTCATTTTCATACAATGACATTTGAATGCTGTAAGATTATAATGTTGAATAGGTGCGGACTGGGCAAAAATTATGAATTTTGTCGTGACATGTTGCAATTTCAGTTCGGTCCTGTATTAAAGCAAAGACTGCGTGGCTGCTAAAAGATTTATCGAACAGTTTTAAGCACTAAAAGAAAACATTACCTGTTTTAAGTGTATACTTTGGTTTGCTAATCGTAAGTTTAATGATCCGTGACTGAAACTGGATTACAGGGATGTGTAATTTAAAAAAATTAACATATTAAACCTTGTCATTCAAAACTTTGTAAACTTCCCAAAAATGACCAGAGGCTTCTACAAGTTCTCTAAACTTTCCAAGAATATTTTAAAGTTGTCAGGAGCTACTAGGATTATTTTGGAAGTGCCAGAAACCTTAAAATACTGCTCAAAACCTGCTAGAAAGAACCAGAGACTTTTACAAGTTCTCTCAACTTTCCAAGAATATTTTAAAGTTGCCATGAGCCTCTAGAACTATTTTGAGAGTGCCAGAAACCTTAAAATACTGCTGAAAACCTCCTAGAAATGACCAGAGGCGTTTAGAAGCTTTCTAAACCATTCAAGAATATTTTAAAGTTCCCAGGATCCTTTAGAATTACTTTGAAAGTGCCAGAAACATTCAAATACTACTGAAACCGTTCTAGAAATGACTAGAGGCTTCTACAAGTTCTCTAAACTTTCCAAGAATATTTTAAAGTTGCCAGGAGCTACTAGAATTATTTTGGAAGTGCCAGAAACCTTAAAATACTGCTCAAAACCTGCTAGAAAGAACCAGAGACTTTTACAAGTTCTCTCAACTTTCCAAGAATATTTTAAAGTTGCCATGAGCCTCTAGAACTATTTTGAGAGTGCCAGAAACCTTAAAATACTGCTGAAAACCTCCTAGAAATGACCAGAGGCGTTTAGAAGCTTTCTAAACCATTCAAGAATATTTTAAAGTTCCCAGGATCCTTTAGAATTACTTTGAAAGTGCCAGAAACATTCAAATACTACTGAAACCGTTCTAGAAATGACTAGAGGCTTCTACAAGTTCTCTAAACTTTCCAAGAATATTTTAAAGTTGCCAGGAGCTACTAGAATTATTTTGGAAGTGCCAGAAACCTTAAAATACTGCTCAAAACCTGCTAGAAATAACCAGAGACTTTTACAAGTTCTCTCAACTTTCCAAGAATATTTTCAAGTTGCCATGAGCCTCTAGAACTATTTTGAGAGTGCCAGAAACCTTAAAATACTGCTGAAAACCTCCTAGAAATGACCAGAGGCTTTTACAAGTTCTCTAAACCTTCCAATAATATTTTAAAGTTTCCAGAAGCTTCTAAAATTATTTTACAAGTGCCAGATAGAAGAAATTCTACTGCCAGAAGGCTGTACAAGTTTCCTTAATCTTCCAGAAATATTTTAAAGTTTCCAGGAGTCTCTAAACTTATTTTAGACGTCTAGAAACCTTAAAATACTACTGAAAACGTCCTAGAAATGACCAGAGGCTTCTACAAGGTATAATACATGGAAGTATCAGAGGTTGACAGAAACCCAGCAATAACATTTAGTGGCAACAAAACCTGACATTGCTCCTTGGTACCATCATTGCAATGTTGTTTTAGTGACGTTTATATTGGCAACATTTAGTCTACATCACACCATTTTTATTTTGCATTTTAGTATGTTTATGTATATCATATCCATTCATATAAAAATATTCTAATTCTATACTTTTGTGTTACTTTAACAAAGACAAAGGTTTGTGACGACTTAAGCAGGTTCATCATCGGTTAAGTATTTAAATCGCCTGCAACCATTTACCTTTTAGATACCATATACAGTTTTAGTATAACCTTTGCATTTCTTTTTATAGATAAATTACCGGATGAACCAAAAATCACTTACGTATCCAATGATATGGAAGTGTTTGCCGGTGATGCGATGAGACTGTTCTGTGAAGCGTTCGGGGGTGAGTTTTCCTTATTTAACCGCCAGATAAACTGAAACTAATTTTGTTTTTGTATGATTTAGGTACCGTCGACCTGCCTGATGCCCGCAGCGAAGCCGTGTGGTACAAAAAACTGTCCAACGGCACCTCGATCGAGGTTCCAGAAGAGATCACCCAGGAAAAAACCTCACGGTAAAGCTACAACTTTCATTATTTACCCAAAAAAAGTCGTAAAACCGACAATTTGCCAGTTAACCAATGAAGTAAATTTAGAATTTCCCGAATCGGTTTGGGTTTTTACGGGTTTGCCCGGTACCGAAATAGATGACTGGCCGCGTTTTAGTTTTGTTAAAACAACAATAGATCCGAAAGTGTTTTCCATTCACTCAGGTTTTTTTTTGCGGTTGAAAATGTGTTGTCACGTAATTGTGTTTTCTAGTTCCGGTTAGTGTTCTTCTACTTGTATAGTAGGCTTAAGTTAGTAACATATTCCACCTACTATGACCACCAACTTGAAAGTCTTGATTTACGGTGCATTTCATTGCACAAAAAAAACAAAAGATCTACAAAATCGTGGAAACAAAGGATGCGTGATTTTGCAGGCACGTTCTGCATTATTCCGTCTCACATGTTTAAACGTGACTTCTCATAAGAAAAAATTAGTCAAAAATATGCGGTTTGAAAGAACCCGCCTGGTAATTAGTACCACGTATCGGCGGATTAGCCTCGGCAAATTTGCCCACCGGTTACGTCGGTATGGTACTTTTTTGCTCGTCGAGTATTTACCTGACGAAACGCAGACGACTTTCTGATTAATTCCACCGAAAAAAATGCGATAATTGTCCGTAATTGGTACCGGACAGGATCAAGCGGTTCCTGCAAAAACGTCAGCGAAAGCTAGACGCCGGCACACACAGAAGACAAAGAAAGAAATTAAATCGCTAATAAAGGTGATTTTTGTTTGCCTGGAATTTTAGTATTTATGGCAGCCACGGTAAATTAGTGCTTTTTTCATGTGCGACTTTAGGCATTATGGAATTCGAATCGAGCCAATTAATGTCCTATTAGTATATAGAAAGCTTCAAATCATTTAAAAGGAAATAAGATTGATTTTTCTTTGCCACAAAGTGCTTGTTTAATAGTAGTTGACATTTCAAAATTAAACCTATATTGTAAAACTAAAGTGATATACAGGTGTGGTAAACCCAAAACCGACCATAGGACAACCGTGTAACGGACAGAGACACATATAAATGATGGCATGCGCGTGACAAAGACAAAACACCTCCAAAAATTTTAAGTAGGCCATAATTTTGCCTTAGTGTTGTCAAACTGACTAAATTATAATTATTTAGATAACTTTGTTATTAGAACATTCCTAAACATTTCCATTTACTTTTATAACATAATTAGTTCGGTTTCTGTGTAATTTGTTTTAAAACTTAAGAATAATAATAATTGTTTTTCGTTTACTGATCGAACTCACGAACTGCTACTTGCTTTTACCAATGCAAATACAATTATACTATAGATAACACCACAACATGCTATTTGTGATGCTATTTTATACTGTATACCCAGCTTATTATCAACAAAAAAGTAATTCAACAATACTCACTTGATAAATATTTTCATGGAGAGAGTTTAAAAACTAGATCATTTCCAACAAGGTTTTCATAACCTTTAAATAAGTCGCGGTTTCTTTCGGGATTAGGAAACTTAAACCTGCTAGACGTTGCTCTTGGTTCAAGATCTGACACTCTTATATCACTCACAAAACTCACCAACAACACAAATATGCAACTTTACTATACTTTTTAGTACTTTAGTGAACGATATTCAAATTTTAAATTCAAAATAGATGTCAACAACAATGACAACTAGTAATTAGTCGTTTTCTTTCGGATCTAAACGCGATATGATCCAAAAATCACGTGACCTGCGTATAATTTTGTAATCATGAAGTCATGTGATTTTTAGAAAAAATAAAGTGGCGGATTCTATCAAATGTCAAATTTTGTGTCTTCATGGCCTCCTATTTAAGATGGAGATCTAGATTTATAATGTTTTCTATGGACAAACCATGGACAAACTTTTCATCTTTATGATATCCCTGAGTGACTTACGCCACTGGATATGCCGGGGTCGTGAGAACGTGCGAACAGTAAACTCGTCTTCTTTGTTTTTTTTCCCGTTGTCTTAATGTTCCCGATGATGACGCCAATTACCCAGAACAAGTTTACTTTTATTGACATAACGCTCGCCCAGTTTCCCGGCCTATCGGTAATAGATAATACTAGAGATAGTTGAATTTATCTGAACCTTTGCAAAGTACTTAAAAGCCATTTTTTTTGCAGGGAAGAAGGACAAATCTTTGGAACCTACTTGAATTTTGCTCAAGTGAAGCCGGAGGATTTCGGAACTTACACTTGCGTTATCACTAAACCAGGCAACAGCATCAACACGAGTGTAACAATAACCAGAAAAGGTATTTTGCTATTTTTGCTAGACTTAGCAAATTCTAACTTTTAATATTCTAGAAAAAGTGATACTGTACATCGACCGCAACCCTTTCCCAATCAAAGAAGTGATCATCATCTCTCTTTTGAGCGTTGTAGTACTGACCACTGTCCTTCTTCTGATTCGACAGTACGGCCTTAAAGTGCAAGTACTGCTCAAAGACAACTACGGACCTATAGAAGAAAACGACGGCAAAACCAGCGACGTGCTAATCGCTTTTTCTCCTAAAGATGCCGAACACGTTGTCGGAGTGATGATTCCCAACCTGGAAGCTCGTAGTTACCATTGCGTTTCCAAGGAACTCACCCCGGATATTTCAAACTGTAAATATTTTTTACCATTCACAAACTACCATCATAGACCAAACAATTAACATAATTCTTGTAGGGTCTGAAGAATTGTCTCATCAAGCGCAAACGTGCCGTCGATTACTTGTGGTGTTATCGCCAGCTGCTTTGAACGATTCCTGGGCCTCCTCAAACTTATATCAAGCCCTGAAACAACTACAAGCGATCAGCGCCCCCAAATTGATTTGCGTCATGTTGAAGGAACTGCCGGCCTGTCAAAATGAGACCAAAAACTCCTTGGGGGAGACTTTGAGTTCAGTGTCCAAGTCGATGAACATTATCAGTTGGGAACGCTCAA
This sequence comes from Ips typographus, assembly GCF_016097725.1. Lineage (NCBI taxonomy): Eukaryota > Metazoa > Arthropoda > Insecta > Coleoptera > Curculionidae > Ips > Ips typographus. The sequence continues at coordinate 6,483,434 of NC_138430.1, read as the reverse complement.
ATGGAGCCAAGTTTTGGTTGGAAGTGTGCAAACAATTGCCTGCCAAAAGGGCGGACCGTCCTAATTTAGTGGAAATGACCCAGCAACAGTCCAGGCCTAGATTGACTTCCGAAAGGAGCTTGGATAGTTTGATGGTGGTGTAGGCTGTGCTTGTACAGAGTGTTTAGCGTTTACAACCAGTTTGATCACTCTGTAAACTTTTTGACAGTATTTAGGGACTTAAGTGACTATATACATTTAAAGAAGAATGTAAAAGTTTTCGGCCTATTTTATATAATTTATTTCTTTTTTGTATTTTGACGCTTTTGTAATATTTATTTTGTTTAGATTATGTTTTCCAATTGTTACTTTTGTGTAAAATTGGCTGTACTGATACAGAACGAGGCTTCAATATGGTTCTTTCTGACTTACTAGAACCTTTAGAATACTATAATAGCTGCATATAAGTCGAATAATTAATTCAATTGTGGCTTTTGACTTAAATTTGTGAGTAGCCTAAAAAATTACTTTCAAATGTGATTTACTTCCCACATTAAAAGTAAGGTGTTTTATAGAGATTTAAATTTCTACATGTGATTTAATATTAACATTTCTATATTATTATTATTTTTTTAGGTGTACACATATATTTTAGTGACGTATGTTATTAACATTAATGGTAATAGAATTTTTGGACTTTTATTTCTGGTGTATTTAATTTCTTCTATGCATAAACATAAACAGAGATTGCTAATATGCCAACCTAAAACTATACGACTTTTTCCTGTCAAAATATGTGGTTAATTTAATTATAAAGTTTTTATTTTATGTTTTCTTTTTGTTTATTAACGCCTCATGTATGAATTTCTACATCACCAAGGAAAATTTTACGGTTTTTGCGTGTGCGACGACAACAGTAACGAATTGCCTTTTAGCCGAGCCCCGGTATTGTGGAGTGCCTCCCAATCACTCCTACTCTCCCTAAAAACTTCTCCAGGAGATCCAATCACCTCACTGGAAGCTTTTACAGTTTTACGAAACTCTATTTCACCTGCAGATCATTTTTCCCACCTTTTCCTAAAAGCTATACCAAAAGTTGCTTTTGAAAGGGGTTGGACTAATTTACACTTTTAACAGTGATTTTGAGTGTGACAACATTTCAGGAGTAGTGCCTGAAGAAACCTTAAAAACTCGATTCATACAAGTAGCAACGTTGGCCAGAAGACTTGATCTAGTTCCAACTGAAGGTGCTCCACTTCTAGTGCATTTGCTATCATATCTGCAATCTTTGTTGCTATTTAAAACATCTATGAAAACCCCTGACATTGGTAATAATAAAGTGGAAAAACTGGACTCCAACGAACTACTGTGTAGGGCTGAGTTTTGGTTGAACCGGGGAGATTTGATGCAAACCCTTAAATATATGAATTGTTTGAAGGGCGCTTCAAGGTACTTGAATGATTGCTGTTTTAGGGTGCTTTAGCGATATTTTTGACTAGGTCAGTGGCTAATCAGTGGATGGAAGAAGCCAAAGTTTTACTGGAAACCCAACAAGTGGCTAAAATATTAATGGCACATGCTGCATCATTTAGTTTCAGATATTTATAATAATTAATATACATACAATCACTGAACTTATTTTACTATCTAATATTTGGGTGAAGGCCAAAATTCTTTTACTAGGAAACGAAATTCAGAAGACGATTATCGATCAAACTAAACTCTAGTCTAATCGATAATCCAAAATTTTGCAATTTCTCTCTGCATCTTATTTTAAACATTTTTGGCAAAAATGGGTAACACTGAAAGTAATGTGACCAGTGGGGTGAAAAAACAGGCGGGAGCCTCCATGCAACCAATTTACAAACTTTGCGATTTAAAAGGTATATTCCACCTTTTGAGCTTTACACCTCTGCTTCAGTTAGGTTTCAGGTGGTGGGCTTTTGGTAGAATTGATGAAAAGGGCTACGCAAAACAAACAGTACGCCGAAATTGATCATGCAATTAAAACTAAGGTAATGACGCCCTAAAGTTTATTTTGATTACAATTTTTGACTGGTTTTATAGATAGAACATTTCTTATACAATAAGGGCGCTGGGCGTTACATCCCAATTTCGCAAATGGTTTTATTGAGGAATAAGGAACGAGCAAGACACAAACTGGTATGTTTTCAAAGAAAAAGTACAGTACTAGCTGTAATTGAAGTATAGTTACCACAACTGAAAGGAATGGAAAATCCTGAAGATTTTGAAGTAGACGATGAAGGGCCTGAAATTACTGAGGAAGAATATCAACGAGGTATTTACCGCAATTAAGTTAGTGGACTGGGTAAATATAAACTTGTAGACCCTTCAAAATATCGGCACGTATGCTGGAAGTTAAAAGACAGAGGGGCTGTAGGTGAAACTATATTGCATCTTTGTCTGTTGAACGCCACTTCTTTGCATTCAGACATTGCCAAACGACTTCTAAGGTTTTACCCTAAACTGATTAACGACATTTACATATCAGATGAGTATTACGGTGTGTTTTTATCAGAAAATTGTAGCTCTTTGAGGATTGATGATTATTTACAGGTGAAAACGTCCTTCACATTGCTATAGTTAATGAGGATCCGTCCATGGTAAAATTCTTACTGGCAGCCGACGTAAACTTCCACGAAAGATGTTTCGGGAATTTTATGTGCCCAGAAGACCAAAAGTCTTCTAGAACTGACTCTCTGGACCATGAATGGGTCAATGTTTGTCCGGTAACCAATTATTTAGGGTACTTTTAAAGGTCTATAAAGTATGAAAATTCATACTAACCATACTAGTATAGGTATGTGTACTGGGGTGAATATCCGTTGTCTTTTGCTGCCTGTCTAGGCCAAGAGGAAAGTTTCAGGCTTATTTTAGCTAAAGGAGCCAACTTAGACGCCCAAGACACTAATGGTAACACGGTATTGCATTTGTTGGTTATTTACTCCAAAGTGGTAAGTCATTTAGTAAACACACTGAAACAAAAGGATTGAGCCTTTAAATTAGGAAGCTTTTGATATGGCGTATGAAGTGGGGGCTAACTTGTCTGTTAGAAATATCCTTCATCTAACACCTCTTACTTTAGCAGCTAAACTAGCTAGAATGGACATATTTTTCCATATACTTAAACTGGAACGTGAGATTTATTGGCAAATTGGTTAGTGATTATTATTTTCTCCTTGTACTCTTCTACGTTTAAATTGCAGGTAGTATCACTTGCGCAGCTTACCCACTATCCCAAATTGACACCATAGACGTGAACACCGGACAAATCAGTAAAACTTCAGCATTAAATTTGGTTGTATTTGGTGTAAGTACACTGCCTCATCTAACTCTTTTGTTGTTCTATATAAAAGTTTTTATTAAAGGACAAAGATGAGCATTTAGAGCTGCTGGATGGAGTTCTGGTGGACTTGCTGAACGCCAAATGGAACACTTTCGTAAAATTCAAATTTTACAGGCAATTTTTTACGTTCGCGTTTTACTTCATTATTTCTGTACTCGGTATATGTTGTTTTGTGTATTAACTATACTCGTTAAAATTAAGATTTTAGCGTTCACTCTACGACCCGGACCACCCCATCACACTGAAACTCCGAAAAACACTACAAACAGTTCGCTAGTAACCCAAAATGTGACTACAACAACTCCAACATTGACATTGGTAACGAAAAAAAGTGAAGAAAACGACGATTATGATGTGGAAGAATGGTGGGACAACCTGCAAGAAGAATGTCGTTTGATGAATCTGGAAAAATTGGACGGTCAAGTGCGTTTCACTGCTGAACTTTGCATAACTCTGGGTGCTTTCCTGTACCTAGCAGCTGCAGTACGTGAAGCAAGGTTCTTGGGTTTAAGGATGTTCTTCGAAAATTTGGTAGTGGTTTCATTATTATGCTCAGCATTTAGCATAAAGGGTAAACTATGATGAGTGTACTAATTGAACTGAAATTTAGATGACAGCACCATCACGCGTCATGTTTTTGTTCTCCTGCATTTTGGTTTTTGGTGTTATACCTTGGTTGCGTTTGAACTGCTTGGATGAGGTTGAGGATATGGTTGCTGTGGTGGTTATGCTCACTACTGCCCCCTACTTTTTATTTTTCTGCAGGCTAGTATAGTACTAAATTTTTATAGGTGATAAAAGAATAAGTTAATTTTGTAGGGGTTTTAAGACTGTAGGCCCTTTTGTAGTGATGATATATCGTATGGTGATGGGTGATTTACTTAGGTTTGCTTCGATTTACGTGGTGTTTGTCATGGGTTTCTCTCAAGGTTTTTATATACAATTTTGCACTTTACCTGCTCCATTGTGGATATTTCAGCCTACTATATAATTTTTCTATCCTTTGACAATCCACTAACTCCAGAAGATGTTGATGACTCGGCCACCAATCCAATGTCCACTCCAGTAGAATCGATAATGGCAATGTTCTTGATGTCCATGACTAATTTTGGAGATTACTACAATGCTTTTAGTAGAACGGAGCACGAATACGAAGCCAAGATCCTCTTCGTGATCTACATGGCTATTGTAGCCATTTTGTTGATCAACATGTTGATAGCCATGATGGGGAATACCTACCAGAAAATTGCAGAAACTAGAAACGAGTGGCAAAGACAGTGGGCTAGAATAGTTTTGGTAGTGGAAAGGGGCGTCAGTCCTCCAGAAAGATTGCGACAGTTGAATGTTTATTCTCAACCAATGAGCGATGGCAAAAGGGCTCTAGTGCTTCGATTGAACCAATCAGTATGTGTCTTTTACTGTTACTGTTGGAATTATACGTGTGTTGCAGGACGAAGACAAGGAAGAAATGAAGGACATATTAGAAATGAAGAGACGGCATGACCGCTTTGTTAAGAAGAAGAAGGATCAGCTAGCTGGAATTCATGTAGATCATACAGTTACCGTTAAAACTAACATCAAACCTCCCACTATACATATATAAAGAAATACAGCAGTTTGCATTTACTTACTGTCAAAAAACACAATTAAATTACAACTCATCTTTATAAAGATAAAGTTTATGGTTTTCTCTGAATGGTAAACTTTCCCAAAACTTTCTCTGTCCAACTGATTCAGCATCCACCATTTTGTAGTGACCTGGACCGGAAATGTTCAAGAAACTATACTTGATCCCTTCTGCAGATTTACTTAGTGGTCTCCATTCAAATGTTATATTCGGTTTTCTGTACAATCGTTGCCAGTTACACAATTGCTCTAATATTGTATAAAGTACACTCACCCAACTTGCATGAATGACGTAACCATATCAATAAGAACATTACCCATTTTCCGGTCTATCTCGTTTGAGTACGTGTTAAACTCTGAACTCAGAATGAAAATTGTATCGTCACCGTGTGAGATTCCTTATTTAATTTGAATTAATAGTATTACAAATATTCACTGCTGTTTAAACTTACCAATGTACTCGGGTGATTTGGTTCGTCCGGTAGATTTACTCACTTTACCTTTATAATTAAACAAATAAGAGAAAATGTTGGATTTTACCGCGGAATTTTGTAATCTGGCCGCTGTTTCAATGTCCGAAATAAAAAGTCGGTCACTTAGAATCTGCAATAAATACACCGTAACTGACTTATACCCCCTGAGACAGCAACTTACATCCACAAAAGTGGAAAAAGTGTCCCTATTTACAGGTTTGTCACCTAAATAGTGCGTCCTAATCTTCTGAGACACTTCGTCCTGCCATCCAGTATTAACACTCTCATTATAATGTAAAATGGCCGGTAGCACCTCATTCCATTTATCGTTAATATGTTTTAAGTGCTGGTCATCCGACCAAAAATCTGTAAAGGCATATTTAGTAGAGATTCAATTTGTTAGATTTACGTACCTGAAGCTGGATAAAGTCCTTCATCCTTAGTAAACGACACCATCCAAGGCGCGTCCAGAACTTTTCCCAGTTTTATAAGAACGTAAGGGTGGTCAGGTAACACTGGGTTTGCAGCCCACTGTCCATCCACCACAACCCCAAATGGACTAAACGGGTTATACAAAAATGACAAAAATTCCTTAACAGTTTCAACTATATGTTTTGCAGGTTTCGTTTTTAGGCAATTTTTAATATCCTGGGAATTTCCAGGTGGACAACCGACAAGTTCCGCCACCTTAAAGGTTTTCTGTTTAAGGTTTTCGGCCAGAACCCAAGGATTTAAAGCGCAACCACTTTGAGACATCCCACCCTTAAATAAACCTATAAAAACCATTAAAATACACGCAAAAAACAAATAACAGGGGGCACACCTCTGGAAGCTGGTATCATATAATGTAAGTGAACACTGGCCCCACCAGCAGATAAACCGTGAATAGTCACTGAGTCTGGATTACCTCCAAATAGTTTAATATTATCTTTAACCCATTTCAAAGCTTTGACTTGGTCTTTCAAACCCATGTTGCCAGGTATTACGTTATCCTCAGTACTTGAAAATCCTGTATTATTTTTTTAGTGTGGTTTTTAATGTATACTATGTGATAAACTTACCTAAGGGACCTAATCGGTAATTTAAATTAACAAAAACAATGGGCCTATCCATTATAATGTTGGGACCATAACTGCTACCAGCACCAAACATAAAGGCTCCTCCATGGATGTGAACCAGGACATCCAGGTTGGCTTCCGGATCAGTTGTGTGGGTGTAAACGTTCACATGAAGACAATCTTCATCTCCTATACAGTAATTGTTTAGTATATAGTGATTGAACGAGTGTGAATACGTTCACCAACCATGAACAATATAGTTATTTAAGTAATCTTGGTTGAAATTATTCAGCTGCATGCAACGGGTTAGGACATTAGCTTTCCAAGTTCCAATCCATGGCTCTGGATCTTGAGGATCCTATATAGCATCATCAGCTATTTACAATTTTTTAAGGACAGTTTCGTCAAAACTTACCTCAAACCTTAAATCTCCAATTGGTGGTTTTGCATATGGTATACCCTCAAACTTGAGGAAAGGTTTTGAGTTCACTGTTAGCCCTACATATCCTTCTATTAAGCCTAGTGGGGTATTTACTGTAGGCACATACTCAGAAACGATTAATTCTACAAAATGTTATACACGTCACAAGGTCAGTTTGAAGTTGATTTTAATGAACAACTCACTATAATCAATCAGCAAAATTGCAGTAAGTAGAATATATCTAAAAGCCTGCTTCATGGTGATTTTGAAGAAACAAAACCTAGAAAACAAACCTCGTAACTAAAGGTTTGAATTGTTTATCTGACGTTTGAACTTTAAACAGTTTAATCTAAAGACCATATATTACATTAAGATAATTTGAAACAATTGTGACATTATAAGATCTCATTAGTGTAATTAAAATCATAAAAAAGCAAAACCTGTTTATTTTTAGCTTTATGGTGCATAAATAAACATGTGCAGTATTTGAGTAAGTGATGGTCAAAAAAGTAGCCTGGCCAATCACAAACTGTAGGGCTTAATCCATAACTTTCTCCAAACTCTCTTCAAACACAAAAGAGAAATACTAATTTTTAAATAAACATTTACTTATTGTTACAATTCGCCTTAAACATCTACTACTCTAAAAGCTGCACAGTGATTACATCATATAAAGTAATTAAGTTATTGTTACTTTTACACATCTAAATAAAAAATACATTTAAGCACCAAACTGGAACTGGCTGTTCTTGAACTGTTCCAACTCTACATTTTCCCAATGAGAATTTTCTGGCAATTTACTCAGAATCCTATAAAAAACAATTTTAAGACTATTTATTATTACATTACTAGGGAAAACCATGCAACCTTTTAACTTCTTCATAAACCTTTACTTCCTCCTCGTTTAAGCCTGTCACCAGCACATCCAGGTTGTAGTTCAGCATTTGCCTGTTGTTCATTCCAATTAATACGGTGTCAGTGTTAGAATTTTGCAAACCGTGGTAAACTGCCAGTTTTCCTAATTCCACGTTTTTGGCCTTGAAATGAATGTTTGAGAATTTTTATTTATTTATGTTTAAATGGGTTATACTTTGCAATATTCGGCGGCTTCCTTGCACACTTGTTTGATTTGTTCAGTAGCTGGATGCCATTTTGGTGGGCCGTTATTGGTCAGTAAGCCCATAGAATTGACAGCCCCATTAATAATTCCAATTTTCCTAGACTGAAATCCACATTAAGTTCTGATGTTTTCTATTGTGACTAGTGTACCTTCAAAAATGGAACATAACCATCCAAAGCTGAGTCAATCATCGATGATCTGCAGTAGGTTAATAGCGTTTCTACTGGAAGGGTACTACGTTCAATGCACTCTTTCAAAGTGTTCAATGGGTATCCGGTTATTCCCATATGTTTTGCTTTTCCAGACTTTACAATATCTAGAACTGTAGGTAAAGTTTCTTTCACCACAATGTCTAAGTCTGGGGCGAACTCCACGTCATGAACCTGAATAATTTGTATTAGTTTATTATAATTTAACTTAATGGTTAATTAAACCTGAAGTAAGTCAACGTAATCCAGTTTGAGCCTATTCAGACTCTCGTCGATGCTCTTCAAAGTTCTGTCGCGCGAAAAATCAAACATTTTTTGTGGGTCTTTTTCGTACCTTCCCACTTTGGTGGCTAAATAGTAAGCTTTTCGGGGAATTCCCTCCAGACACTATAAAATACATTAAAAAAAACATTAACTCGTTTTCAATTCATAGCAAAACATTCATACAACTCCTAGAATCTTCTCAGATTCACCATGTCCATACCATGGGGCAGTATCAATCCAATTAATACCACGCTTAATAGCTTCACGGATTGTTTTTTTACATTCTTCAATGTCGTAGTCTCTATAAAACAGTTTAATGCAATAAAAAATTATTTATATATTGTGTATTATACCCGTAAAAATAGGAAAATCCACCAGCTCCCAGGGATATCCTACTGACATTCATCCCTGTATCTCCTAAGGGTACATAAAGCATTTGTTTGACTGCGGTTAGATTGTGAAACCCTTCCACGTAAGTCTCAGGAAGGCCCATTTTGCACGATTACCTAAATTATTTCAATACGTTTTAATGCGTTAATAATTATTGTAAAAACATGTTTTGAATAAGTACATCAAACTTGGTTTTCCAGAGATATCTTTATTTGTTTTTGTTCTTATCTTTTAGGTGTAGTGAGATTGGTTGTATTTTGTATTTACATAGTTGTTTATTACTGCAAAAATTTTCAAATATAAGGTTGCTATAAGTAGAGCTCGAATCAGCTAAGAAAAGGCCACAGGCGTCATCAAACGATGATGTCACGATCTCTGTACGTCTCGCTTTAAATATTGCTGCTCTCGTTACTTTCCAAGTTGTTGCAGCCAGTCAGTGGCGTGCTATTATTTTATCAGTAAAATGAAACATTTTCGTCGTTTTTAATAAAGAAAATAAAAGACAACAAGTTTTTCAAAGGAATGGAAACTCCTTCTGCTTCTTTCTTCATAAATTGTAAGACGTTACTGACGATTTCACGGCCTTGGCTGTATATGATAACACCTTTCTTTCCAACCTTTTTGAAAGACATTTTGACAAAATAACGTTTTTTATTCATAACACTATGTGAACTTCAACTGCGACCATCAACAATACAACCAAAACACCAGACTAAAACGGAACCTAACCTAACCCCCTAAGTCTCCCTGTCCGCCACTACATTTTTTTAAACTTGGCAACACCGTTTAGAGTGCCTGCTAGTAAAAGCATATAAAAAGGTCCAAATGTCCCTGGCCGCTGCCGCATCTGTTTTAATTGTGTCCAAGTAAAAACCGTACTACGTTGCCAAGTGGCTTTTTGACCGCTTAACAATATATTTTCGGGAATATTTTAATAGGACGCCTCTGATTATATCTAATGCGACGGCAACTGTAGAAGGAGAAAGAAATAGTTTTAAAAACTGCGTCATTGATGATGCGGTGGCCTTTTCTCATCTGATTCGAGCTCTACTACCTACTATAATCTTTTTTTCTTTGTTTATTGGATTGGGTCTTCTGTCTCACACAAAAAAGGTTTGTTGGGAAAATGGAATTTCGCACTATTTTCAACCAAGTTGAAAATAACATTAACCTAGTCGTCCCAACACAAGACCACTGTGTTCACCACTAATAATAATTAAATTAAAAAATTTAATAATTAAAATCTACCACCGTCTTCAGAGAATTGTCTTGTCCAATAGGAAAGGTTATTTATTAGTTTTTTTATTAGTTTTTTTAGTGCGAAATTCCATTTTCCCAACAAACCTTTTTTGTGTGAGACAGAAGACCCAATAAACAAAGAAAAAATGAGTAACTCGTCTCAACAAACATATAGAACATATCTACTATAATCTGTTGTAACCGATATTACTCATAGTTATGTATACAAATTATTTTTCGTAATAAATAAACAGCGCGGTTCTTAATTAAATTGTTTAGCATTTTTTGTTTGTTTTATTATATTGTCAATGTGGTGATTGAGATTGTGGTTTAAAGTAGTTTGTCACAGTGCCACTTGGCGTTGTAAATCAAAGTGAACGCTTGTGGAATTGAAGAATGAATGTCAAAATTAACAACTGACTGACAGTAATGACATTGTCATGGCGGTGATATAAACAAAAATTTCACAACATTAATCATTTAAAATGCCCTTAACATCATTAAACAGATATTTTTTACGATGAAACCACTAATAATGCGGTTTTAAGTGTTTTACTCACGTGTTTTTACGGTTGAATACTGTTAATTGTGTGTCTTTGAAGTGAAAATGGCCTACGTTAACGTTAAAGATTGGTCAGTGGAACAAGTTATGTACTGGTTGAAAGGTGAGTACTAAATGACCTGATACAATGCTCAACTGTAGTGAAACGATTTCAATTGAAGGCCTGGACAATGTTATTCTCCAACATCAAGCTGCGTTTCTAAATAATGGAGTGACAGGCCATCAATTGTTGAATTTCCGGGCTGATGACTTGGATAATTTGGGTATTAAGAAGATTGGCCACCAGGAAATTATACTGGAGGCAGTGGAACACTTGCGAAACTTTGTAAGTTGCCACTCTTTTTCACATTTATGTGACTGCAAAAAGACAAATTGTAGCACTATGATTTGGACCGAGAAAACTTACAAATGTTGGCCCTAAAACTGTCCTGTGCTGCCAATTCCTTGTACAAAGAACTACTACTAGTGGATGAAAAAAGTGACTTTCTAAAGACTCAAGTTATGTCTGATGTCCACAACATTGTGGCTGCCATAAAACCCCTAGTATTGTGGCTAGATAGGTATGTTGTCTGTAGTAGCCAGGTGTGTTTGTTTAATGGGTGAAAATATTTAGATCACCATTTACTGGTGATACAGACTATATAGAAAACAAAAGGAACCTGCTGAGCCTCAGTTTCAAAATGGCCTACATTGCTCATAGAGGAAATTTTTCAGAAAATCCTGTTATTACAATCAAGGAAATTTGTGATGAATTGGCTAAAATTGCTGATTATATTATACAAGTAAGTGCATAGTTTTTATCACTGATTTTTTTTTGTGGTGGCTGAAATGCATTTATAATAGTAGTAATAAATTTGTAGTGTGGTTTTGTCCTTGGTAAAACCCAAGTAAATTTAGGTTTGATTGAATTTTTCCCTCGATTTTTCCAGTATTAAAACACCTTAAATCATATTTGAAGTAGGGAAATTTGGGTGGTTTTAACTTTATTAAATATATTACAGAACTAAAGCAGCAGTGGTTGTGATTATGGAGTTTAATTTAATTTTGCCACTGACTCATTTGTCATTTCTAGGTAAACCACTTCTTTTACCATCTAATTTGGTATTCTAGTCAGTCATGCACAATAAAGGTTGGGTATTTTTGAGTCATTTGTTTGAAAAATCATTTCAACAGTTAATTTAACTGTTTACTAGTAAACTTTACTACTACTAATAAAATTAGTTTAATAGGATTTTGAAATTCTATTCTAAATATTTTCATGCATAGCAAGGATTTATATTTAGGAAATTACTGATCCAATGGTGTTGCAACCAGCCTCATTAGATTTGGCAACATTAAAGAAAAAAGAGCAAGACTTGGGCTTTTACATAATGCCCAACTATCATCCAGTCCATCAAATTGTTGATATTAAATATGGCTCACCTGCTCACAGTAGTAGGACAATTGAAGATGGCAAGTTTACTTTTATGACTGCCTAGTTTTAGTGTTTGGTTTTTTGTGGCTTTTATAGGAGATGAAATAGTTCAGGTTAATTATCAAACTGTGGTGGGTTGGCAGGCCAAAAAGGTTATGTTACTGCTTCAAGAAGCTTCTCCGGAAATTGTACTCACTTTGAAAAAACGTCCCTGCCATTCTAAAGGATATGGACAGATTTATATGAAGCCTTACAGGCTTCCCAGTAGGAAGAAAAGCAATGATAATTGGTGTAAATGGAATGATACTTTGTCTTCACCCAGATTGTTGACGATCAACGATTTGCCACCTATTACTGTAACAAAGTAGGTGTTATTTCGGTGGTATTTACTTCTGTCATATCAATCAATGGGTGTTGTAGATCGGAAGATGATATTAACAATGCAGAAGCAGAATTGAGTAGTAGTGACAGCGATAGTGAACCTCCTGATAGTCCTTTGGAACGTTTAAGAATGTATCCAGTAAAGCCTAGACCGATTCTGCAAAGGCGGAACACTATTACCGGCACTACTCCTACTAACAAACGACCTGTAACATCAATAGCTGAGGTAAGAAACTGTACATTTTCCAAACTATTTTATTTACACTGGAGTGCATTAAATAAACAACTGTCTTCCGTGTATATTTAACACCACAAATACGATAAGAAATCCATTTAGAAAAGAATCGCTATCAATCTCGAATTTATTACAGTTGTCTCCTTCACATCCTGTATATTTAAGATAAGACCACTCAGTCCCCTTTAACCATAATTCTGCATTCAATTGTAGCCAGTCTAACACTACGTCGAACCTTTTTAATTTCTACCATTTGAAGATTTGAGGATTGTATTGCTCATGCAGTGTGTTTACACCGGATATTGATAATCGCGCACTAATTGGTTTTTGAAAGTTCACGTAATCCATTATTTTGGTACACCACACAAAAAACACGATTATAGGTGATATGATGTTTGAGTAAAGTGGTTTTAACAGTTTTGCGGTCATTTTTAATGTTATCAGTAACCAAGTAAGTTAGCATTTTAAATTTGAGAAGCTATTAAAGTGGTAATTTCTTTATTGACTCCAAATAAGTGGATTTTTTGAATGTTTTTGTTCTTGTGATATCCACAAATAATCTGTTTATACCTGAGTTTAAATAATAACTTATAATATCGATTTATCCAGGTTGACTACAAATTTAGTTTTACTAGGTTTCCTAACCACAATTCAATCAGAAACAACTATAAAATTTCAAAATTAAACCCTTATTTACACTACCTAAGTATTCTTCTAGTATTGGGACTTGATTCAATCTCGAGGTAACAACAACACGCACGCCTCTAGCACTTATCACATCGATAAAAACAAGTTGGACGAAAATTCGGGCTTCCTCAGGGACAAAAGTGCCAGTTACAACGTCGGTTTGGACTCCACCCCGCGACCCTGCACGGTTATCGGTCTGGCCAATCGAAAAAAGAGTTTTAAGGACAAAGAGGACGAGGTCCAGCGTTGGGATCGCGGGACAGCTCGGAAAAAAGTTAATTTCGACGAGCAAATCGGTGAAATGAAAACCAAACTGGAGAACGAAGTTAAAATGGAGAGTAAAGCTGATTTGTTGGAGGTTAAGTTGGCGGAAACCAATTTGAACGAGGACAAGAGTTTGAGTGTTAGTAGTTTGTCGAGTGTAACCGGAGAAATTGGTTTTATTGATGAGGGTAAAGAGTTGACTGATCGCAGCAATATGACGTCCGATGATTTGAGCTCAACTGGTGACAAGCCAGAAGACCTTCAAAACGACAATAAAGACACCGACAAACCGGTTGCGGTACTAATAAAAGACCCGAGTTTAGCAGATATTAATGTGCACAGCATGATTAAAAAATTCGACGAGCCCGTTAAAGCCGCATCGCCGAAACCGCGCGCTTTACCAAGAACGCAGATAAAAAAGACTCCGGAAGTACCCCAGAAACCGATGGTGCCACCTCGGAACGTCACTACGAAACTGCGAGGTCGTCTTGATAAAAGTCATAGCACACCTGCTTATGATTTGACAGGTTAGTCAAGTTATTTCTTGAATTGTGGTAGGCATAGATAAATCTCTGTTTAGCGTCACTGAATTGATTAAAATTATTAAATTTGATTCTGAACTTAAAGTTAAACTACATACCTTATTGTAATTTTCCAGATGATGAGCCGGTTTCTCTAGATTCTTCTAGAACTGATCCTTTGACTCATCCTAACAAGTTGCCGGATGTGATTCCAAAAATCCCAGAAACCATAATCGAAACATCTCCAATTTCGAAAGAACCTCCTGAAGACTCCATATTTAATGAGCCTAAGGCATTTGCTCAATGTAGTGAATTTGAAGAAAGTGCTTCTACTTCTGGTGAAATTAGCAAAGAAATCAAAGTTAAACCGGAAGAAGTGACAGTTAAGGTGGAAAAAAAGGAGCAACCGCCTAAACCACCTCCCAGAAAATTCTTCGAAACCTCTAAACCAGCTTATCCTGCGGATAGTCCGAAACCAATTATACTGGCCGACGCTCCTAAAATTATACAACCCAGACGGACATTCGAATTTCCTGAAACCGACCCTAAAGTGCTGGGCAGCACACAAAGCATTAAATCCAGCGATTCTAGTGATTATCTGGTCCCCGTTCAGGTGCAAACAAAGGCGTCCAAGCCACAGCTTGAGCCGAAAGTAGTTTCTACTCCTTTAACCAAGTACAAGATGGATCACAGCGAACCGGATTGTAGCGGTTTTAAAGGGGGTTGCGCTAGTTATGACGTGCAGAAAACTTCAGCAGAGACTAGTAAAGTGTCGCCAACAAACAGTATTGTCAAGGCCAAAATTCAGAAAGGAAAATCGTCGAAAAAGAAGAACAATCTAATTGCAAGTGAGTATGCTGTGGTAGTTTTTTGAAATGTGTGTAAATTTGCTTAATAGAGAGGCGTAGGGTGAGTGTAAACGACTTAAGCCCTGCAGACATTCAAGGATATTTGTACCAACGTTTGCGGAACAAACACAACCAAAACTTCCATTGGGAAAAACGTTGGTTCGTACTGCTAGGTAACTGCCTGTACGGGTTTAACAACAAAGAGGACCCTAGAGCGGCCTTTCTCGTTTTCCTACACGACTTCACTGCTGCTGTAGCCTTAGAGGTACCGTATTTTAGACAAAGACTGTAAAAACATGATAACCCAAATGATTTCAGGTGAATTCCAAGTCTAACGCCTTCAAAGTGTACCATACGGGCACGGTGTTCTATTTTGCGGCCGAAGACCCGGACGCTCTACAAAACTGGCTGGAATTGATCCGGACAGCCTGTTTGCATTTTGATCCGGCTTGCAAGATCCAAGATGGCCGACGGTACTCGGAAACCGACGATTCCGACACTGAAAAACAGAAAGCGCACCAGCCCGAAAAGTCCGATTCTTTGAAAAAGTTCGGATCTTTAAAGAAATTCGGCCTTAAAAAGTCAGCTGACGTTAGTCAAGCAGGCAGTACCAGTTTAGACCGGAAGTGGTTTTTTAATAAATCAAGCAGTTCTTCCAAGAGTAACGTTCCGGTTCCTACAGCTCAATTTAGATCGTACAGGTGAGTAATAAGTTGTTCATCATCTGAAACATTTTGTCATAGGTTATATCCCGAGACGTTTAGGTTTTATCGGGTAAACTGTGCATAGGTAGTTTTTTGCAAAAAATCATCATTTGCTTGGAAAATGATTTAGACTAAATAACTCGACGTTCCAAAGAATTATTTAGTCCAAATCATTGGCCTAAAAGAAAAATTTTACAAAAAAAGTACCAATGCATATTTTACGTGATAAAACGTGAACGCCGATGGGTATATTCAAGATTATTTCCCGAAAACCCACATTTTAGTTTATTAACAAGAAAACACCTTAGTTAGAACACAAATACTATAGTCAAAATTTTACCCTTTGAGAATGACGTCAAGCAGGTGAAAAAACACGCATGTCTGGAATTAGATCACAAATTTTAACCTACAAATGCTTTGAAAAATGAGTGATTATGAGAGTTTCAGTTGACATCTGGAAACTGTTTCTTATCCTACTTGAAAAAAAGCAGCAAATTTAGAATTAGCATTTGGGCCTTCTCATTGTAGCGCAGCATTTTTATACCTTTGATATTCGTTTAAATCAAAGTGACAGTAAATGTCAACGTTTTTAATTTGACAGGACGACAAAATTAACAACGTGCCTTTTTTGCTAAAATTGTTTATTTCATATGTTTGATATGCGATAAACAAAGATGTAAAAAGATGACGTCATTCTCAAAAGGTAAAAATCCAACTATATACTAAACGTGATGAAATTAAAGATAATATTGAACTCACCCCAGCAGAGCACAGATTTTCGTTCAGCCATGTATATTTTTGTTTACATTTCAGATTGACAATCATACTTCAACATATTTTAATTAATTGGATTATTTAATGAAAACTACGTTGTACTGATTTATTTATTGTTAATATTGAAGAAAATAGCTTAAATTTTATATGTCTCTAAATCCCGTTTCGTTTAATATCAAATGTTCTTCAAAAAACGTATTCGAAACAGGTAGGAGGTGTTTAATCACTGTACAATTTTAGCAGCTAGGGATTTATTCAGTATAAAACGGCTCTCATTGGTCAAACTAGAAAGGTTCATTGAATTTTATTGGCTGCTAGTACAATAAAGGAAATAATCAGTTAAAATGCGTATGACTGTTTCGTTTGCCGTAAGCATTTTACGAAAGAACGTTATGTGAGAACTAACAAACGCTTAAAGTAAAACATCAAACATGTCGAATTTTGCCATAGAAAAATCCGAAACGAGCCAACACATGCAAGCGTCAGAACCGGAAATTTTACGTCACACGTACCAACGTTCGGTCCCAGCAATCTGACTCAAATCCAGAACAGTAGTGTGCCAAATTTGACAGTAGATCAGTCAACCCGCGTCCCGTCCAATGACATCACCAAGAATAAACCGAAACCAGCCAACTACGTGCACGCCAGTAATCCCAGTTTGGCGAGTAGCCTACGCGTGGGCGACTTTTCCACCGCATCCAGCAGTAAATCGGGCAAAGGAACTGACAGTCTCAGTGGATTTGTCACTCTAGAAGAACTGATGATCAGACAGTCTGAGGAGAACCGTAAGAATCCTTATTACGAAGCGGAACAGATGCGGAACAGTTTGAGGATGATTCAACCGGACGTGGTATACGGTAATTGTTGTAAACAATCTAGTAGTTTGCTATAGTAGTTCAAGTGATGATGTTGTAGGCGAATTACCAACCAGAACTTTAGCCAAACCCAATGAAATAAACGAGTTAGTGGAGGAGTGTCCTTTAACTAGATCGTCGTCACAATCCGAAAAACACGAATCCAGCAGTTCGTGCTTTGGGAAACGGTTGGGTTCTCTGAAGAGGGGCCAGAAGAACGATACAGGGGACGGAAAAACCGCTACTTACCCTAAATCGGTCAAGCTGGAAAGCAAATCTAACCGAAGTTTGCCTCGAACATTGAAAATGCAAGAAGTTGGAGGGTAAGTCTATTTTAATACACTGTTTTTTTTTCACATCAATTTTCACCTGTTTTTATTTTTATAGAGAATGTGAGGAGTATACATTATCTAAGTTACATTACACTTCTGACAGAAATTTGGTAACAAATTCGACTAAAAAATCCTACGAAATGATTTATTGTCCGGAACGGCGTGTGAACGACATTCAGTTTGCTCAAAACCGTATGCTGGATGACTCAATGAGCCATCACGACAATTCGAAAGTGAAAAGGCAAACCAGTTTTGGCTCCAACGAGAAAAAATCTTCTAGAAGTTTACCAGGATTTACTAGTAAAGTTGGAGATTCCTCCAGGTTGGTTGGAACACTCTGAAAATTTAATTTAATTTAATCTAATGTGGTTAGGTTGAAGCCTACAATTCAGTACACGCCGGTGACGTTGCCGATTACTCCGGAAAACAAATCTACACCTAGATTTGCATTCGAGCTGAATTTAGACGAAAAACACTCGAAAAGTTCCGGAAGCAAATTAACGAAGATCTTCAGCAGCAAATCAGACAAGAAGGAAAAAACCTTTTTAGGATCGCCCAAGTTACACCGAGCTATTTTCAGAAAACCCCATTCTGAACCCGTGGTGTCTCCACCTATTCCACTTACTCAGGTAAGTTAACTGACATTCTAAAAAAAAAGCCGACATTTGGAAATCTTTAGCCTATTGTTCTTCCGTCTAATTCAACCGCCATGGACTTGCCACCGCCTCCTATTCGGCCTCACGTAGACTATCCAGGATTGGAGTATCCGCCCGTTTTTGAGGCGGAAACGTACTCTTTAGCCGACCCTCAAAGTAGTCTCAACTTGCTACGCAGCAAGCATAAAAAAGAAGGTAATAAACTCGAGTAACCGCGCTTTATATTGAGGATATTCCTTGCGTTATGACAATACGAAATGTCATATGACATTTTATTTCACAAGTGCCTCGCAACTCAAAATTTACTTTACCTGCAAGAAATTGACGATAGCCATAGTTTTGCTTTATTCATCTACATTCCGCCATTTTTTGTTTAATTTAAGTCTCTAAAATACTTAAGAAATATTGGTAATTATTATTTCCACTAACATCATCTCAATTTTATTGTGATAGACAAATTGATATTAAAAAAGTTATTACACACTATTTATCAATACTTTAATTTACTGTTCCTTAAGCATATTATTAGAATATTTATGTTTTTTTTTTATAATATCAACTTATTTTAAATTAGAGAAATCACCTATTTTTGCAGTATTATACTAAGCTACTCATATCTCCCAATAATGTAATTTTATTTTTAAATGCCTTTATATAGTTTATGTGATAGTGCCAAAATATTAAATATACAATTTTTTTATAAATCAAACTTTTATTGTGTTTTGTTTTCCCTTTAAGCCAACGAACTGGAGGAGCTTTCACATGTGGACAAAAAAACTACAATTTTTATTTACATGATTTATTAACAATTTCCATTAAACTAGCAATTTTGGTCTGGCTTTGTAACTGTTCAATCAGTTCATGTAGGTCCTGTCCATTCTCTAAGAATCCTTGCAAATTATGATAATGCACTCCCTTCAATCTATGATCAGTAATCCTGTCTTGATTAAAATTGTAAGTGCGTATTTTTTCGTTTCTATTATTTGATCTGACTTGACTGCGTTTGGACGCAACCATTTCAGCCATTTGTGAGTCCAACTCTTTCTGGTAGAGTAACGCGCGCAGTTTATTCATCGCCAATTTCCGATTCTTAAGTTGGGACCTGTCAATTTGACAATCAACCATTATGTTGGTTGGAAGATGTACAATTCTAACCGCCGAGTCAGTTGTGTTAACGTGTTGACCGCCTGCACCTGATGATCTGTAAATAAAAATATTAAATTAAAGTAACATATTATGATTTTTTTACCTTTTAGTCTCAATCTTCAAGTCTTTGGGATCAATTTTTATGTCGATTTCACTAGGTTGAGGTAGTGCAGTAACTGATACAGTGCTAGTGTGAACCCGGCCTGCTTTTTCTGTTGCTGGGACCCTTTGCACTCTATGAACTCCTCCTTCATACTTTAAGTACTTGTACACATCATGACCTTCCACTTGAATACTGCCGTGACGTAGGCCCCCCATCTCTGAGGTCAAATATTCAATAATTTCAAACTGCCATCCTATAATAATTCATTGGGACATTTAATTTTCCTTCAATACCTTTGCTACAGACTTACCTTTATTTGAATTTGAAATAAAGCTGCAATACATGGCAAACATTTCTTTAGCAAACAGCATTGCTTCTTGACCTCCTACTCCTGCTGTTACCTCCAAAATGATGGACTGAAATGAGTCCTCACGATCATCAGGCACCAACTTGTCTATTAAAACTTGATCTAAATGGTCCAGTTTGCCTTCAAGTTCTTTTCTTTCATCTTTAGCCAGCTGGGACATATCAGCGTCTTCTGAATTAATTAATTCCTTTAAACTTGAAATATTTGCTAGGATATCTGTTCTTGCAGTCAGTATATCAGCAAGGGGCCCCAGCTCCACCAATTTAGGATTTGTGGCATAGTTTTGACTCTTAACCAGCTCAGTATAGTCAGAATGCAACTTGTTAATATAGTCCTTAAGAGAATCAGTAATATCTTGACTGAGTTTTAAAGAGGTGGTGCAATAATAGCAAGGAGGTGTGTAACTGCAATTGAAATTGCCATATCTACCGTACTTACTAATGTATGGTCTAATATAAGATGAAACTCTTAAGGGTATTTTAATAAAAAACATACTTATCACACACTAAAACAACATCAAATATCAATTTAATGTATTTAAACACAAATATGCAAACAATTTTCTAGAATTAATTTTGTAACCAAAACAAACGAACAGCTGATTGTCACAATCAGTTTCAAGATTGAAGCTGAGCTGGGTCAGTTCGGAATATCACATGACCTCTTTAACTTCAACTGTAGTAAATATCACATGATGTGGCAATGGTTCGTTTAATCTTAACTCAACTTAGTTCCAGGTTCCAGAGAAGTAATTCGCTCAATGAACTCTCGACTTGTTGAGTAATAGTTACATGCTCCTTGAATAATAATTGAAATTAATCTAAAACAGAAATCTTGACACATGGTGAAAGCGCTATGTATATTTTCTATACATAAACATTTCAAGATTTATTTTTGTCAGTATTGGTATTTATCAAAAAAAAAATTACCAAGGAGTCGTAAAGTTTGCCTACTCCTCTAGTTTACTTTCAGCCTATTATAAAATTATAAATGTGGAATATGCAGGGTGAGAGCAAAACACGTGGGTATTACGTTCCACCCCCGTAATACAAGGGTTACTAAAGGCCTCATTAATTAGTTTGAGGTTCGTTAAACAGAAAAATCCACTCCCACTCGCCTTTAACCGTTTTTTTGACGGTTCAATCGTGCAATTACCGTATCATTTTTTGAGGACATTTATTTTTGTGGTGGGAAACAGGTGGGCAGCCCGTGTAAAGGTGATTAACGATCATACATGTATGAAATAATTTATTTAGTTGTAATTTTTGTCCTTTATAACGTGAAACTACTCACATAAGTTTTTTTGCGGTGGTGCTCTCAATTTGACAGAGTTTTATGATAACTTAATTAAAAAACTATATTTCAGTTATTGGAAAATCCATTTTGGAGATTCTAAACGAAACTGGCAAGCGCAAAATGATCCGTCAACGTACACGCGACATCGTCCCCGACTTTCATTCAGTTGCGCTCAAGATTTCCCGCTTTTCGCGTCGTTCCCGTTTTGCGCTTCTATACATCGTCAATTACAACTACAAACGCGGATTACAATAAGTTTTTATTTCAGTCATTTATTTCCCTTTTAATTAAGGGTAAAAAGTGTGTGCGTGCCGGTTACACTACCCCCATACGTAGAATTACTGTAAAATACCGCACACCCTGTAAAACTAATTCGCAACATACAAATGTAATAATAAATGTCAATTACTCTGTAGATTTAAGTGACTCAGATGAGTGTTATGATGTCACTTTACTTTTTCAAATAAAGGTAATGAATCGGTTTTGCTACATAAATTGGACAATTTAGAGATAGGGATGTTGGTGGATCGGTTTTAGTGTAAAAGTGCGTAAAATTGTTTCTGGTTGGTTATTGGATGGTGCACACCTGCTCTGGATTTCAGGTAAAGTAAATATTAATTTGCGTGCAAAGCTTATTTATCTATATTTATTACATGTAGTGTATTGACTCTCTGATTCATAACATGCTCCAGTTTGGTCAAAACTTTTTAGTGCACAGTACCTAAGTGCTAAGCCATCCCTGATCAGTTTAATTGAATTATAATTATCGAGATAAAATACGACGTTTTATGACAAATGGTGTTCAGAGCTAATCTAAACCATATCCATACAACACCACGAATTATAGAGTTTTCAATAAATCACCCGACAAAAAATTGATGCAAAATATTTATAGTAATCCCTGTAATATTTGATAATGTCACCTACCTATATGACAAACAATTTAAATTTTATAGGTTATCCAACTTGTCATAATAATACCAATAAAATGTGAATTAAATCAATTTAGTGACATTTTTCGTTAGGATGGCGCTCCCACTCAGTTGTTCCCCCAAAGTGAGCCAGGTGCTAGAGCAATGTCCCTTGGTGGACGCGGTGGCCACCAATTTGCTGGCTCCCGTCAAAACGCAACGGCAAATTTGGGAGAATTCCATGTTGGAAGACGATCCGAACGCAAATTGTGCGGTGGCGCCCGAACCAAAAGAAAGGGGTCCTAGATGGGGACCGCAACACAAAGGGGCGCAGGAATTAGCTAATTTATACAGTCAGGGTATGTGTTTTTTTTACACTAACTGCCCTACTTTTCTGACAAAATAAAACAAGAAAAAACCAGATAAAACAGTCTAGAGGTACGTACAGTATCTGGTTTTAAACTGGCTTTTACAGGCTTTTTTTATTAACATTAATGAACACTGATAATAATGATACTTCTCCCTCCAACCAACTCAAGTCTTATCTATGATAATTAAAAGAATCAACAAATCTCTACACCACATAAAACATATTAGAAACCAGTTTGTGCAGTCAAAATTGGCAGGATTAAGCAATTTCAGCTTGGCGCGTATACTATCTCGCGGTTTGAATGAAATTCCTCTCAGCTATATATTATTATGTTTTTGACAGCGATTTAGTAAATTTAAACTTTCTGGGAAAATTAATTCATAATATACACAAGTCTGTTTTTTACCTTACTCTATATACCATTTAAACTATACGAAGGACGTTTTGCGGTATACGTGAGACCAAATCCAGATGTCATCTAATAAGTTATTCATGACCGTTAAAACGATCTACCTTCTAATAAAATGTTTACTTACACTATGTCCCACTTTTATGTGATTATATCCATGATACAGGAACTAAACGCTATAATTCGTATTAATTGCAGGAAAAAGAATCCAGGAATGGATCTGCGTGGTCATCTGTCTCACTCTTATGGCTGTGAATTTCGTGTTCATCCTGTCTCATATAAGACTGGAAATACTGAGCGCCATTTTGGTGGCGGCTTTTTTCGGCATTTTGACCGCCGACTTTTCCTCGGGGCTCGTTCATTGGGCCGCCGACACCTGGGGCTCTGTTGAACTGCCAATTATAGGCAAAGTAAGTACCTTCAGTTAGTTCTTTTCACATATTGGTTGCAAATACAGGTAAACCCCAGACAGGAGAAGTAATATGACGGTTTTTATTAAAAAAAATTCGAATAAAACTCACCTTGGCTATTAAAACAGTCTGTATGCAGCCACAGTGCAAATTTAATTAACTTTTTTTAATAATTATCGCAAAAACGCGTGAAAATTAATCAAATTAAAATGACAGACACCACCGGTTGTCACTGTCAATCGGACTTTTGCTTCAGAGTCAATGAAATGACAACGTGATCATAGATAGTCTATACACTTGTTTAAGAACAACTTAAACCAGCTTAAACCTTCTCCTGTATAGAATTACATGAAGTAACGTTCAGCTTACATGAATAGCAATTAAACAGAACGGCTCATCGATCATGGATTACCATAAAATCTGCAGGGGTGCGGGGAGGGTTAAAAAAAAGTCGATATGTCACAACCTTTAACCCACTCTCTTTCTAATTCTATTTTTACGGTTTACGAGTGCACGAAATGTGCTCTTTCTTTATTGAAGAGGGTGTGTTTCGCGTACAATCTAGATTATATAGGTGGGATGAGGGTCAATTTCTCCCCTTCAGTCTAAAAATACACTTTTTATGTACATTCCTATGTATTACTAAGATTAGTTCTCTATCACTCATTAAACAAAAGGTGTTATATTTTTCTTATTAATAATTTTTATAGAATTTTCTTCGTCCATTCCGCGAGCATCACATCGATCCTACCTCAATCACTCGTCATGATTTCATCGAAACAAACGGGGACAACTTCATGGTGACCATTCCATTCCTAGGTCGTATGGTCTGGGATTTTGTCGTCCTCACCGAGAACGACGTTCAGAAAAAATTCATCTGGAACTGTTACGTATTCTTATTGGCCATTTTTGTTGCCATGACCAATCAGGTTCTACTAATACTCTCAGAAATCACCAATTTTCTACTATTTTGTTGCAGATTCACAAATGGTCTCACACCTATTTTGGATTACCCGCGTGGGTGGTGTTCCTTCAAGAATATCACGTGATCCTTCCGCGTCGTCACCATAGGATACATCACGTGGCGCCTCACGAGACCTACTTTTGCATCACTACCGGCTGGTTAAACTGGCCGTTGGAGAAGTTAAGATTTTGGAGCGTTTTGGAGTACCTTATCGAGGCTACTACCGGTTACAAAGCCCGGGCGGACGATTTGAAATGGGCGGAAAAACGGAAATAGTCTATACAGATTTTTTTAGAAGTGAATATTATTAGTTTATATGTCAATTTGACTCTTTTTATATATTAAATGTCCAACTTTTTGTAAGTGTATTGTTATATCCTTTGAGGGTGTACATTCAATTCTTAATGCCTTAAAAATTGCAAAACATTTTTCCTAAAATAAGCAAATTACTATTTTTGCTAGAGACGCTGTGTAGATGATTCAAAATCAATATAAAAGTCAATTTTCTTGTGATACTATGTGTATAGTCTATAACGTTTGTAAACCAAATTTGCTAAAATTTACTAGTTCATGCATAGAATATTAAAATTCTAGATTAAATCAGAAACTGTTAAAGCGCACTTATAAATTCTCTCTAAAAAGCACAAATATAATCAACATTCGACCCACACACTTTAATTTTTATTACTAGCTTGTAATTATTATTATAATTAAGTAAAGATTGTTGTTAAAGATGTCTTTTTAAATAAAAGTTTGTTTCTACCACTTTAATTAAATAGACATTTTTATTGCTTCTTCTCTTTAAAGCGAGTGTTTTTAAATAAATACAAAGACTGCCTTATGTTGAAAGCAGTAAAATGTAATCACAAATTAGACAGAGGTTTCCTCAAAGATTGCGTCTAAAATGTAAAGAAAGCCAAACAAATGTTTAATCTTTATTAGGATAATGGCTGAGCACTAATTGATTTTCCACTAATGATACAATCCGATTACTTCTTTTGTTTGTATTAATGCTTTTAATAAGGTCTGACCGAATTACCTTCTAGAAGTTAACTTTCAGTAAACTTCTTGAGTATAAGGAAAATTGCCTTTCTCCTCGTTATTATTACTATTGTATGAGAAAACAAGTCAATAGATCGAAACGTTTTCTAAGCGATTTTCATTGTAAGACATCAACGTGTCCTTCGATAGTTACTCACCCTAGATCGCGTGCCAATATCCACAAACTGGAAGCAAACAATCCAGGCTTGCTGTCGCCGTACAACATTTTATGCTTAAGTTGATAGCAAAATTACAAGGGCTTGCCATACCTTCATGGTACGAATTCCCACATATTAAGTTTTATTGGCAAATT
The DNA here is from genome assembly GCF_016097725.1 of Ips typographus. NCBI lineage: Eukaryota > Metazoa > Arthropoda > Insecta > Coleoptera > Curculionidae > Ips > Ips typographus. The sequence continues at coordinate 6,457,726 of NC_138430.1, read as the reverse complement.
CGGTATAAAACTTAAATTGAAAAAAATGAACATTTTTTGCATTGGACGCTTATCAATAATGCCATTTACAAACTGTTATTTCGTCCTCGTTTAATTATAAATGAATATTATCGTCAAATAGATTCAAGTAGCTCCTTTAATAATGTATAATCAATACTGTTGTTCTACTCTTTTTAATGTAACCACAACAAAAAATTCACAAATATCTTGAATCTTGTCTCTGCTTGAATCATCATATTGCTATAAATGTTTTACATTAATTACCGATTTTAAGCAGGTAGCTTTAAAAGGTTGTTGTTTTTAAGTAAAAAAAAATATTTTAAAACAATTCTTAACATTCGGTAACTCCTTATAGCAAAACATTTATAATAATAAAAACGTTTCTCTATAAGAATAGGACTTGTTTGCAAATTATTTTACTATGCAACCAGAAATACAACAGGCTTACCCCCCCAGCTCTATGAAATAATTGACATTTTACAGCTAGCTTTTGACAATTAGACAAATTGACTTTTGACAGATGTTTATGTTGTGTTGATAAGATTTGTTCTTAAAATAATGGACAATAATTACTAACAAAAGTATTTAAATGTTACCTGGAAATCACCTAATTTCCAGCAACATAATGAATTAATACCTATAAAATTAATTAACTACCGGGTTTAGTTTTTTTTTTTGGAACTAGTGACTGGAAAACCATACAAAATGTTCAACAGCACCTCTTTATATGAAAAACGGCCCCTGAAGAAGCAAAGAATTGGCCCCCCTGATGTGTACCCGCAGGAACCCAAGCAGAAAGAGGACGAGTTGACGAGCCTCAATGTTAAACATGGATTTCCCACCATGAACCATTTGAATGATGAATTTGGCACTGCTAAAAACTGTAATGTTACAGCCAGCAAAGTGAGCCAAATCTAACCCTGGGGTAGTTTCCACAGTCTTAACAGCTAAATTTTAGGTTGGTGAATACTTCAATGCTGTAGTAACTCTCAAAGAAGGGCTGAGTTCAATGCCAGAATCAGGGAGAAAGAGGCAACAAATCAACCCTAAAGATAACTTTTGGCAAGCTACAGTACGTACAAAGAACCACATTGAGGCGTGGTTTAAAGACCTGTCAGGCAACAAGCCTCTGATGATATTGTCTAAGAAAGCTCCTAATTTTAATAAAAAAGAGGAAATATTTATGATGTTGACTGAGTATCAAGTGCCAATGTTGAGGGCTGCCTGGTTTATCAAATTAAGTTCAGCCTATACTGTTGCAGTTTCAGAAGCTAAAATTAAAAAAAGGCAAATGTCTGACCCTACAACAGGTAGCTAGATGTTATTTTGTGGTTTGGTTTTTGTTATGTTTAATTTCAGAGTGGACTGGTACTCTTTTGAAATTTCTGAAAGACCAAATACCCAAACTGCAGGAGTATTACTGTCAAAGTGAAAAATTACCACCTCCAAACACACCACTAACTACTTTGGCTAATTTTGAAACTGAACAAAAATTAGCACTGAGACATTGGACTTATTGCTGTAGATTGTTAAAGTATATGTATGAGGAAGGTTTGATTGACAGACAGGAGGTTCTAGTGTGGATTATAGATTTAATGGAAAAATATGACAAATGCAAAACCCAACCTCATGATGATGGTTTATTAAGGTTGTTTTTGCCATTAGCTTTACAGTATTTAGGTTAGTTTCTTGTTCATTGCAAATACCAGATTAGCAACACTCAGTTTCTTTAGATGAATTTGTGCAGTCTGAACTGTTGTCCAGGAGACTAGCCAATTTTTGCACCAAAAAACTTAATTTCTTGATGAATAGTGTGGCTGAGTCCAGTTTAATGACATCACCATCAGGTGAAATTAAGACAGAACAGAAGGAGGGCGACAAAGAGGTCAAGAAGGATGGTGTACCATCTAATCCAATGCAGAATAATATAGCTGAGTATCAGAGTTGTCCTCATCATAGAGATATAGGTAATTGTTTTTAAATTCGTCTTTAAATAGTATAGTTAAGGGTTAACTGTTTTGCTGACTGGCTTAATGCTAAATATAGCATTTGAAGAAATCTTAGCACAGTTCATACAGTTTGTGATTAGTCAAAAAAGCAGCTGTTTGATGTTTTAACAATCCTTGTTCTAGACAATTTAAACTGTAAAAAATCATATCAAAGAGCTTCAGTTGCAATTAACAAACATTATACTTCACTAATACAAAACACTTAACTTCCCATTTGTTCCAGTAATTGAATTGAGCACAATCATACACACAATTATCCTGGAATGTCCCACCTCTTTGGTATGGTGTTCTGCCGGTGTTGGAACGCCCTGGCACGGATCACCATTGGACCATCTGCCTTTATGTATTTTTTAATCTTAGAATTTTAAATTGCCAATTTAGCAAACAAAATGACTTTACAGCTCCTTCTTCTCTACCTTTACCGGCTAGGTGTGACACTAATTCCTACTTAAAACAAGTGAAACAAGCTGAACGGACAATTAAAGAGAGAAGTAAAAGGTCTGAAGGAAAATGGTGTATTGATAAATTTCAAACTAGCAGTGCAGGTGTTTGTCTAGTTTTTGTTTGGTTTCTGGGGGTTTTTAAGCAAATTGTGGTTTAGGTACAGTCACTACAAGAGTTTTGGCAGCATTGGACGCCTTGGACCGGCATAGATTTGATAAAATGGATTCAACCAATTCTCTGGACACTTTATATACCAAGGTAAGTTGGAAATAAAAAATAATTTATTTTGAAGTTGCCAATAAAGTGAAAAATTGTATTTGCATTATTACTTGAAAGAAATTGGAGCAAAAACTTTGATGTCTCGAGGTTTCAATTTATTTGATTTATATTAATCAAACTAATAACATCAATTCCGCCAGTATCAATCATATTTCTGTGTAGATTTTTACTGGTTTGGGAGATCAAGAAAACGCCATAGTAAAACTGTTGTGCGAATGGGCCGTATCTCCTGAACGTACGGGGGAACATCGTGCTTTGGCTGTTGCCGCGCTTTTAGGTTGGTTTTTATCACTTTTTTTTTGGCTAGTTTATTTTAACATTAATACGTACAGATCGAAGACAGTCTGACACAAATCCTTCAGAGAGTCAAGAAACTACAACAGGCGATGACAAGGATAGTAACAGTTCGTTGCCAGGTGGACCGCCCATGTTTCAGTCGTTGCTTATGAAGTTCTTGGACGTGGACGCTCCAATTCCTGGACCGGATGATTCTCCTCAGGTATTAGCATTTTTAAAAGCTACAACTTTAATGTTAACAGTTTAATTACAGAAAAAGACGGCCTTTTCAAACTTGGTGCATTTATTCGCCGAATTAATCAGACGTGACGTATTCTCCCATGACGCTTATATGTGCACTTTGATCGCTAGAGGTGATTTGATTGGACATGAGGACAATTCTGACACCATTACACATCACCACAAGACTGAGGTTAGTTAACTTCTGGCTTTATTTTGCTAAAGTGATAAATGGTTTTATGTTACAGCCTATGGATTATGACGATGCTGATGTGGACAATGATCTGGATAAAATCCTACAAAACATCAAAGAGGATCAACAGAACTCAATGGACATTCCGGACAGTCCGAAGGAACACGACCACCCTCATCATCCCCACGTGCCCAATATGGGCCACGTAGCAATGGAAACAGGACATGGAGATCACAGGGTGAGTTGAGCTATAGTTCAGTGACTTTTGATTAAATGTGATATTGATTGATTGACAATAACACTTCTAGAAGCTTCTGGCACTTTTTAGAAGGTTCTCAATAGCATTTAGAAGTTTATGGAGATTTTAAAATGGTCATAAGTTTAAGACAGTTGTAGAGGGCTCTAAAATTTGTCAGAAAGTTCTTAGTAACATTTAGAAGTTTATGGGACTCTCAAAATGGTTTTAGAGGCCTGTGGCTTATTAAAACAGTTCTGGGAAAGTATTAAGACAGTTGTAGGGGGCTCTGAAACTTGTCAGAAAGTTCTAATTCTCATTTAGAGGAGGTTGACACATTCAAAACCATTCTAGAAACCTCTGACAATTTAAAACAACTCTGGGAAGCTTTAAGGCCTCTGGCACTTTTTAGGAGGTTCTCAATAGCATTTAGAAGTTTATGGAAATTTTAAAATGGTCATAATTTTAAGACAGTTGTAGAGGGCTCTAAAATTTGTCAGAAAGTTCTTAGTAGCATTTAGAAGTTTATGGGACTCTCAAAATGGTTTTAGAGGCCTGTGGCTTATTAAAACAGTTCTGGGAAAGCTTAAGACAGGTGTGGGGGGCTCTGAAACTTGTCAGAAAGTTCTAAGTATCATTTAGAGGAGTTTGACACATTCAAAACCATCCTAGAGGGCTCTGGCAATTTAAAACAACTCTGGGAAGCTTTAAGGCCTCTGGCACTTTTTAGAAGCTTCTCAATAGCATTTAGAGGCCTCTGACAATTTAAAACAAGTTTGGGAAGGTTTAAGACACTTGTGGAAGCTTCTGACACTTTTTTGAAGTTAAAAGAACAGAGATTATTATAGTTAATATTTTTAGATAAAAGCCTCACGACATTTTCTCTACACCACCCATTTTCCATTGAGTCAAGATGACCCGTTCAGTCAACATGACTGCAATCAAAGACACATTTTGCTGTACGGAGTGGGTAAAGTTAGAGACGAGGCTAGACACACCGTCAAAAAAATGTCGAAAGAAATTTGCAAGTTATTTTCCAAAAAGTTCAGTGTTGACGTTGCCGAGGGAGGAAAGGTGCGTTTTGATTACTTTTTTTATCACGTCAAATAGAATTTACTTGTAAAATAGGTAAAGAAACACTCAAGGAATGAGTTCAACTTCGAGGCGACCACGCAAAAGTGTCAAAGTTTGAGTTATTTCGATCAGCACGTGGTTACGTGGCAGTGCAGCGTTACAGTGATCGAAATGCTCAATTCGTTTGCCACTGCCAACTCGAATTATTTGCCCGTGCAAGAACACGTCGCATTTTTGTTTGATCTAATGGAGCTTGCTTTAAACATTTACGGTCTTATTGATGTTTGTATACAAATTCTGAAGGTTAGTTTTACACCACTTGCTTGTATTATGTAATATGTCTGGATTTCACAAGGAATTACCTGAAGTTGAAACTCAACTGCACAATAAAGGTTCGATTCTGAGCAGGAACTATACTACAGGACTTAGCCTATACATTGTGGGTGTGTTAAGGAGATACCATTGCTGTTTATTGCGTATGTTTTCCCCTAACCACTTGTTATTGGTTATACAGTTTTTTTTCAGTATCTCCAGAACAAACTTCAGCAGTATTTGAAGGATTGTGCAAGGTGGTAAAACACGTGACCAATCCAGGCGATTGCAGTTCAGCAGAGCGATGCATTTTGGCTCATTTGTTTGATCTGTACTCGTCCTGTAGCCTGCTCAAATCGAAGCCGCACGCTGTTGAACCTTTCAGCAACGCTTACCCTAAAATCAAACAAGCTTTGTACAGCAGTTTGGTACTGCAACCTGCTTGCAGTACGTACGTGTTCAATCCGCAGTTTATGCAGGACGTGTTTAAGAATCCGCGCAGGATTGGACGAGTTGAAACCACGTGGGCTAAACAGTTGAACGAGAGTGCCAGTAACCGGTAAAAGCTTTGTTTAAACACTGTGCTAATTTGAATGCGCCTATGCTTGATTTCAGGTACTCATTTGTGTGCAACGCCATAATAAGGGTGTGTTGCAAGGATCCGGACAGTGACAGAATTAACGATAATGAACGACTGAACGATTTGGCAATTTTATGCGCTGAAATCACGGCTTGTTGCAATTCGTTAGCTTCGGAATGGCTGGCCGTATTATTAGGGTTGTGCAACCCGACATCGCCCACTGAATATTACAAAGACGTTTTGAATGAGATTAAAATTGAGGTGAACTTCCAGCGGTGCTTTTGAAGTTTTTTCTAATAAATTTTTTGAACAGGATGTCAGTATCCATAATTCCCTTGCAGTTTTCACTTGCATACTAATTGCCAGACATTGTTTCTCTTTAGAAGATTTTGTAAGAACTGTGGCTCTTCCAAGTTTACTTAAGGTGAGTTTTTGTGATTTTTTCCTAAAAAACTGATTAATCTTGAAATTTGTGTTTTTAAGGTAAAATCATCAGATTCGGCATCGGGTTTGGCCGAAGCGGGTATGCGTCTTACTTGCCATTTGCTTTTGAGACTATTCAGAACCGCCGAAGGACCTCAACCAGGCTTGTATTCCGTCGGATCTCCTCCACTGACCTCCCCCAGGTTACCTCTGGGAGTTCGGTTGAGTTGCGATAGGCATTTGCTGGCTGCGGCCCACCGCAACATAGACGTCGGTAAGTTACTATTATTCATTTTCTTAATAACTTTTAAAACAAACAAAAATACTCAAATAGGTCCAGTTTTGGCAGTCTTGAAGGCTGTGTTGATAGTGGGCGATGCCACAGCCAAACAAGGTACCGAACCCAGTTTATCCAACATTTTGGGTACTAGCGACCTACACAGCGGTATTGACGGCCCCAATTTAGATCTTCCGTAAGTTTTTTCCGCATGTTTTACCTAATTGTGACCTTTAACCAATGCAGTGACTTGTGTTTGTCTACCTTAAACCAGTTAATTGACCGTTCAACAAGTTTAAGTTGGGCAAACATGTATTTGATTTTTTTGTTTGTGTTATTCGTTTGAAGTTTTGTTTTATTTTATTTTTTGATTGACCTTCCTGTCTCCAGGGTGGTTAACATGGACGTATGCGGCACCCGGACTGCGCATAGGTTTGTCAATTATTTCGATTTTACCCAATTTCATTTCCGAATATTATTATGTCTTTGCTCACGGTCCGCTTGGCGCTTTTCGTGTTTTTTTTTTTAATTGTTTTCGTTTCAGTTCTCATCCAACCTCACACCCTTATTTTCCTTGCCTACTTTTCACTTAGTCACATGTGTTACAACTAAACAATTGCACTTACTGTTTTAAACATCAAATAAACTGCTCACAGAAAAGATGGATACAGCATTTTTAACCGACAATATCTTCGAAATGGCTTAGCCGAAATTAATGAATAAAAAAGGTTTTAAACAACCGTTTTTTTTGTAAAATTAGATCCAATGATTCATTTTGACTCACAGTGGTGTCTTCACCGATATACAGAGTAAAGAAAAACGTGCTGCAACATTCTTGAATTTCAATTCAGGGTATTTGATAGTTGGGTTAATTTTAGATATTTTTTTTGTGTCATATAATGAGTTTGGTTGATATTTTTGAATATGTTTGGGGGTTAATGACGGTCCTGATTCTAGAAGAAACGCCCTTTTTGTTTATTAAATTCGCCTAAGGTATTTTGGAGATACAGGGCGCTAAAAATTACCAAAAATTATGTTGTATTGATCTTTTCCGCGAGCAGTTTATTTAAAATGCTTAATAAGTTATTATTAATTCTGTCAGTAAGGGGGGCATTAAACTAGCTTTTAAATGTTAATAAAGCTTGGAACATTTAGCTGAAACCTCTATGAGATTTTTCACTGTCACTGTATAGTATAATGTTTATAAATTGTGGCTTTTATAACTTTCACACTTTTGTTTAATACACAAGACTAACGGTCATTGCTTGCGTCATCATTTCCCTCACATTCTACTCATTCAATGCCCTAAGCAATCTTTGTATATACCAGTCAGTGTCGCATAGTAAATGTATAACACCAGTTCCTATTTGTTCCCACTGTTTTTTGTTAACATATCTCCTGCAGACGAGAGACTTTTATTTTTTATGTGCATTTACGTGTAACTGTTCGTTATAACTTATTTTTTCCGTTTGTGTCTGTGTGTGTGTTTGTTGAAACCGGTTGATGGTTTAAGTGCTAAAATGTTTTTGTAACTGAACACTCTCAGATTTGTAACAGAAAATGATTGGGGTGACTAAAGCCAAAACTTTTTAAAATTCAAAAATGATAATAGTGTTCAGTTCAGCTGGGAGAAAGCTTCAGTCAAATAAACTTAATGAGTGAACGAAATTTTTTAGGCAATTAAGCAGCGGTAATCCAGAAGCAACTGCTTCTCTTTCGGCATTCGCCAATCACGTGCTACGAGAAATTTGTTCACAGCAATGGGTTTTAGACAGGTAAACTGAATTATCATTGTTATTGCAATTGAAACACCCAAAAATTACAATCTTAAGATGTTTGTGCCATCCCGAGAAACTGTGCGACAGTGATAACTTACTGGACGACTTACTCACTCATTCGCAAGCTCAAAGGTTGCTGCACATGATCTGTTATCCCGAATTGGCAGCCAGTATCGTTGAGTTGGATCAGAAAAGCATGATCAGTCGAATACTGGAGGTGCTAAAGTCACTTTTTTTCTATAAACTTAAAAACTAACGTTCCGTAAACAGAATTTAGAACTTTGGACCCTGCGCATGTCCTGGTTGGACTTGCAACTTATGTTTAAACAATACAGCGCTAACACACCCGAACTGTCTCAGTGGTTGGATACGGTGGCCAAGGCTGCTATCGATGTGTTTCAATTAAACTCTCCTCCGGGACTTAGTCCTAGATCAGAAGAGACCAAAAAATCGGACTCGAAGAGCAAAACTAGTTCTATATGGCTGGTGGCGCCTTTAATTTCCAAACTGTCCGGGGCCATACAAGGGAGAGTTCTTAAAGTAAAATTACCCAACATTTTTATGATTTTTTTTAGTGAATATTCTGGGTGGATTTAGGTTGCCGGTCAAGTTTTAGAAAACGGCGGTTGGCATTGTAAGGATCAGAAAATGACATTGAAAAGAAGCGGCGTCGAGCGGCAAAGTATGCTTACCCATCAACCGTTTCTGAGTTTGGTCTTGACGTGCCTAAAAGGCCAGGAAGAAGGTCAAAAAGAGGGTCTTTTATCGTCTTTACACCAACAGCTCACTCAAGTATGTTATTGTTTTAAAAAAAAAAATGGGTTGATAATAGTAAACCGTTTAGCTAGTGCAACAGGCCAAGGAAGGCAATTTACAAGATTCCTGTCACAGTGACCGAATGTTAGATGGTCTTCAGTTGAGGTTTGCTCTAGTCGGAGGCGTTTTTGAAGTACAAGCATTTGAAATTTATATCAATTTAATGACTAAAAAAAAACAACGTTTTGCAGGCTTTTCAACGCAATAGTTCTGCCACAACAGATTGGGCTTTACTTCTAGTACAACTTGTCACTCATGGTATTATCGATTTACACACAAATAGTGAATTGTTCACTACAGTTATTGACATGTTGGCAACACTGATTCATTCCGCTTTAGCCACTGACACACAGGTCTGATTAAGTAGTTTTTATTATTTTGAACTGGGTTATAATAATAATGTTGTGGAAATAGGACGACGGTAAAAAAATGCACCAGAACTTGATGAAAAAAATCAAAAAAGAAGTCGGCGAGAGACAAAACGTATCACTGATGCATATCAAACAGTTACTGCCCTTACCGCGCATGACCACAGAAATTATCGCTGTGGAACCGGCCGGGTTTACGGACAGTAAAGGAATCAAAATAAGTTTTGATAATGTGGATAAAAAGCACGATTTGCTGGTCAGTTTAGTGTGGTTTTTGTTACTGACAACTTAACGTTTGGTACTTAAAATTTAGATATCAGATAAGCAACGAGTAAGTAGTTGGGATATATTGGAAGGAATGAAAAACCCCCCACCTTTATCCTGGTCATGGTTTGGTGCGGTCAGATTGGAACGGAAACCACTTACAGGCGAAGAAACGCACAGACTTCTCAAGTTTCACACGCACAACTTGCAGAAACCTGCCAGTTACTACACTGAACCTCCACCATTACCGCCTGAAGATTTGGAACCAATTCCTGACAAACCTGTATGGAATTCTTTTAAGACATTTAGAACGTAGAACAATACTTTAAATTTGCAGGATTCAAATTTAAAGGCCGATACGCCGTCCAGTGTAGACCAAAGTCCGGCAGCTTTAGGCAAGGGACGTGGTAAAGGGCAACGGAAACGTAAACCTAAACCTGGTCCCGTTAACGTTGCTCCCTTGGGTTTGGCGCACAATCCCATGGGTCAAACTCAGCCAGGGATGGGTATTGGTGTACAGGCCGGTAATCCTCAAATGGGCCATCCTATGGGTGGTTATGGTCAAAATCCAGGTCACTTAGTGTTTTTCCTGGTATGGATTTTGTAGTAATTGTTATATTTATAGGGATGATACCCGGTCAGCAATATGGCGGCAATCCAAATCAACAATGGTATGGCCAAAATCAGAACCCTCAAGCTGGTTATGGTTACGCACCAATGCCAGGTATTTATTTAAAATTGTGGGAATTTATTTCGGTGTTTATTATGTGCACTTGCAGCAAGTCGATTTGAACGTCCACAACCGAATTCAAAACAGGCCCTGTCCAATCTACTGAGAAATCGACATCCAAGTAATAATTATGGGATGCCGGTGATGCCGAATACTCAGCTGGGGAGTGGTCCTGCACCTGGTTACGGCCAGATGCAGAGGTTTCCTAGACAAGCGATTAGGCAGCCTCATCCTAGTACAATGCAAACAAATCAGGTTGAACGTGAATATTTTAAGCAAAAATGTTGACTTTATTACCTTTTTTTATTAGGGGATATTTCCGAATCAGTACGGCAACATGCAAAACTCAATGGGTAACCAATACGGCAACTTTGGTGGCGGTAATCAAATGATACAGGGCAACATGCAGAACAATCCGCAACTAATTCAAGCCGGTAAATCTTTGTTAATTACTGTTTTAATTTCACTCATTAACTGACTTCAACTATAGCGTCCCAAGGAAATATGTTCGGAGCGCAACAGCAACAGGCGTTCGGACAACCAAGACCGAGTCAGGCTGATTTTCGCCAAATGGGCGGTAATCCCAGGGCGCCATACATGCAGCAAGCTCCTAATGTCACCATGAACACAAATATGGGCGGTATGGGAGGAATGGGGGCTCAAGGTTGGCTCATACTTACTATTAACTGTAAAGCTCTTTTCTAATATTTATTTTGTTTTTGGTCAGGTGGCCCTGCACCTCCATATTCCAGGCCAGGACAAGTGATGCAACCTGGAGTGCAAAATCAACAAACTCCATTCCAAGCCCAACAAAGAATACGCCAGCAGATGATGGTAATGCAACAGCAACAGCAGCAGCAACAACAGCAACAAGGTGGCCCTGGCGTTAATCAACCTAATTCGGCTATGGTTGCGCACATACAACGTCAACAAATGAACCCCCAAGTTTACCATCAACACCAGCCTCCTCCATACAATTTGCAATAGATTCACTGTATATAATATTTTAGATGTATGTTTCATTTAATACAACTGTATCTCCTTAAATGTTTTTGTAAAATAAAAATACAGAGAGTATTAAACAAGGAACTTTATTCTGGTTTTGGAAATAATGACTAATAGAATAAAAAAAGTCTATAATTACTAACTACACAACAAACAAGGTACATCTAATGCTTATTAGTGTTAAGTGAACCTCTAGTGATGACCCTATCAACTTCAGACTCTGCAGTAATTGTTGCCAATCCATCATCAATAGCTTTGCGTTTAGCAACATCAACCAAAGCTTTAAAACTGTAAGGTTCCCACACTGCTAGAGTTGAGAGGGACTTTTTGTCCAATAAAATGCCACTCTGTCTCAAAGACTCTTTGAAGTCATAATACTTGATATTATGTTGGCTACAAGCCGCTTCGATACGCGTAATCCACAACTGAAATCAAACACTAAAACAACTCCTTTTAAGTGAGCATCAAATTTACATCACGCATATCAAGTTTCTTGAGTTTCCTTCCCTTGGTGGCATAGACCAGTGCCCTATGGACACGACGAATGGCTAGGCTATAACAATTGCGTGAACGACCGATATAATGCTGCAAGAAAGTGAATTTTAGTATTATTAGGGTAAATTAATGAGTGTTTACTACTCAGACTACTTACAGCAGCCAATTTGAAAATTTTGCGTTTTCTCCAAAATTCATCGGGCCCCCGACTACGCACATAGTTAACCGCGCTAGTAAATACCATGTTTGATTTTTTTTAACTCAAGACTCAAGGAAATAATAAATTAAATAATTTTAATTTTTTTTCTAGGTTAAGTTTTTTGTATCCCTAACCTAATTCTATCATCTTCTGTAGCGAAAAGGCAATTGAACATTTGAACTAACCAGGTGTATGAGTACCAAAAAAGCTCATGCCTAGACTGGACTCCATAGAATACTTTTATTATGAAATCTGCCTTGTTGTTTTCTTCCTAGATCAAATGTTTAAACTGTTTTAAGCTTAGACGCAAAAAATAGGAATAATTGGAACTACTAGAAACATCTCTATTAGAATGTGATAATATTTTTAACCACATCACTAGTCAGTAGTCAATTTGCACCATCATGGCGACTGTTTTACATTTAAATGAGGTTAATTTGAAATTATTTCGAATATATTTAAATTCAACATTAAAAACACGAAATTTCAATTATTTAGCTACAAACAAGCATAGTTTATTAAAGCAAGCACCCGCTCTTTACCATCAACACAAGGTAAGTGTTACGTAACCTTTGTTTTTATGCATTAATTACATATTACAAGTGTAGTCATTACTTGCAAATACTATAATATAATCAACTTGATAAGGCTGTAAACCTGCTTTACTGGCTAATACTACTGTGCCTTAAAAATTGTAGGCAAAAGTCTCAAAAACTGAACAGGAATCACCAAAAAAAGTCAGTGCAAAAGTATTGTCTTTAGTTTTAAATAAAGTACCCGCTAGTTTACCAGCCAGCCAACCAGCTAGAGGATGTTTTCATCCTGGGGCTTCAGTTTTGTCAAGAGACACTATTCAGTTGGAGGGTGGCAAACCAGTAACTGGACAACAAATGATTGGGGCCATGTTACAGTATATATGGCCCCAAGACAACAAAGAGATAAGGGATAGGTGAGTTTCAGTTTTAGTCTAACTTGTCCAGACAGTGATAAACAGTAGCTCTAATTTACTTACAATTTAAGGGTGAAACTGGCAGTTTCTTTACTAGTAGGAGCAAAATTAATGAATGTTTGTATTCCCTTCATTTTCAAATATGCCATTGACTATTTAAATGTGCAATCTGGGTCTATATTGACAATGGATTCAGCTCCCGAAACAGTCGCCACAGTGACTACAAGCATACTGCTTGGCTGTAAGTAGCCTAAAAATGCAATTTTTAAAGCTACTGTCAGTTCAAACATTTTTTTTAGATGGTATTGCTAGAGCTAGCGCTCTTGGTTTTAATGAATTGCGGAATGCCGTTTTTGCCAAAGTGGCGCAACATTCCATAAGAAAAATCGCAAAAAACGTTTTTCTGCACTTGCATAATTTAGATTTGTCATTTCACTTGAGTCGGCAAACTGGTAATTTGTGTTTGAGTTATAGTTTCAAGCATTATAGAGTTGTACTTTAGGGGCTTTATCAAAGACAATCGATCGCGGGTCTCGTGGGATTAATTTCGTTCTTACTGCAATGGTGTTTAATGTGGTTCCTACTATTTTTGAACTGGCTTTAGTTTCCACTATTCTTGGTGTTAAATGTGGCGCAGCCTTTGCCGGTATGTTAATGGTGTCATATTTATTGCGATTGCCAGAAAAAAACTTTTTAGGTATATCTGTTGGTTGTGTGGCTGTATACGCGGCTTTTACTCTAGCGGTAACTCAGTGGCGTACCAAGTTCCGTATTTACATGAATAAAGCGGAAAACGAGGCAGGAAATAAAGCGATTGACTCCCTAATTAATTACGAAACAGTCAAGGTAAAAAAAAGGTGATCAATTCAGTTTTATTGCACTTTAAAGCCTCTTTCTTAGTACTTAATGATGGGAAAATTACGTTTCTGATTTAGTATTTCAACAATGAACGATATGAAGCGGATAGATACGATGAGGCATTGAAAAAGTATCAAGATGCTAGTCTGAAAACCAGCACTAGCTTGGCAATGTTGAATTTTGGTCAGAATGCTATTTTTAGTGCTGCTTTGAGTGGAATTATGATCCTGGCTGCTCAAGAAATACTGCAGGGTAAACAATCTTTGAGTTACAGAGTTTGTTTCTTATTTTTTCCTGCCACTAGGTAATTTGACTGTAGGGGACTTGGTTATGGTTAACGGTCTGTTATTTCAACTGTCAGTCCCTTTGGGCTTTCTTGGGAGTGTTTACAGGGAAGTCCGACAGGCTCTTATAGATATGCAAACTATGTTTACACTGATGGCCATGGATACACAGATTAAGGTTGGTTAGAGCAGTATTAAATTAAGTTTGTAGACGAGTGGTTGTTGTTTTAGAATAAACCCCAGGCTCCGTATTTGCATGTCGATTCTAAAACTACAAAAATTGTTTTTGAGGACGTGGGTTTCGATTACGGACCTGGAAAAAGTATTTTGAACGGAATGAATTTTACTATTGAACCGGGAAAAAAGGTTGCAGTTGTTGGTGGTTCCGGTTCTGGGTAATTTTTATGAGTTTAATTGATTAACAGGTGTTTTAAATATTTTTTTAATTCATATAGAAAAACTACTTTAGTACGTCTTTTATACCGGTTTTTCGAGCCGTCTAAAGGTCGAATTTTAATAGGCGGACAAGACATTCGAGACGTAGATTTGGAGAGTTTGCGTAAATCAATTTCCATTGTACCACAAGACTCCGTTTTATTCCATGATACCATAATGCATAATTTGCGTTACGGTGATTTAAACGCCAGCGAAGCTGAGGTACGTTAAGAGGTTGCTTTTATAAGTAAAGTGAAAAAGTTTCTGTTTAGGTATTTGAAGCAGCTAAAATGGCGGAAATCCACGATTCGATTATAAAATGGCCCAACGGCTACCAAACTCAAGTGGGCGAAAGAGGATTGAAACTATCAGGGGGTGAAAAACAGCGAGTGGCAATTGCCCGAGCCATATTGAAGAACTCTCCAATTTTGATTTTTGACGAGGCCACCAGTTCTTTGGATTCAATCACCGAACACGTAAGTTACAGTAGCACCCAAAAAAAAACTGTTATAAAAAGTTGTCTAGAATATTTTGAGGGCATTACGTAACGCCACCAAGGGTCGCACTTCCATAGTAATCGCCCACAGGCTTAGCACCATAATGGACGCTGATGAAATTTTTGTTTTTGAAAATGGGCGAGTGAGCGAACGTGGCACCCATCACGAGCTATTGCAAAACGTCAACAGTTTATATTACAGACTGTGGACGACACAAAATCATTCTGCTAAAGATACTATTGAATTTTTTGACCAAACGAATAAACAACAAAAAATGGTCTAATTTTTGTTTAACAAAATATGACGGTTTATAATTATTTGGTTATCTTTTAAATCCATTGAGGCTTCGTTCGATTTAATATATAGATTGGGACGTCACGTAACTTGCCAATATTGTAGTTTAACCAACTGTCAAGTTAGATCATTGTGACGTCACATTCCGCACTTCATAAGGCGCCAAAACGAACGAGGTCTCAATTAGATAATTACAAACGTTTGACGTCAATTAACACGTTAATCAGATCTTTTCTTTCCTGACAGATGTTCAATTAGTTTCAATTCATTCATACTGTTAAGAAAATTCTGACTTATAGTAATTCCATATGTGCAACATTAGCGCAAGTCCCACAAAACAAGCTAAAAACCAAAGTTTTACTTTAGTTGTCCTGTCAGAAACTTAGTTCAAACTCAAGTTTAAACTAGAAAAATAAAGTTACATTTACCATACAAATTAGTAAGAATTCCAAGTAAGGATTATTACGTTACTTAATTATGTTATAATAACTTGTTAAATTTGTAAATAGTATAAATTATATTTTTTTGGGGATGTTTTTGTTTTTCTCTATGGAACACTACAGAATCCATTTGAAAATTTGAAATATTTGTTAAGCTTTAAAAAGTCCTATAATAATGTCTGAAACTAAAACAACTGGTTAAACAAATAGTACCTTTTATGACACATAATAAATATCCAACAAATATATTTTAATATAATTACAAATATAGAACACTTTTTATTGTGTCACGTGTCCAAAAATCTCTTTTATTATGTTGTTCTGTTTGTGTTCGTCCAAACTGTCCACGCTATCCCCGTTATCAATAGCGCGCAGTGTAGCCAATAGTTTCTTTTTGTTTTCCAAGTTTACCAATTTTTTCTTATTCACCGTTTTGTTGCCTTCTATATCGGTTTGATCAACCTAAAATACCTCCTTGTATACTCTTCAGGTATCCAGGAATTGACGTAAAATGTTACCTGATTTTCGATCTGAAACTTGTGTTCTTCCGATAAGATTTCCTTGACGAAATCCATGTCGTCGTCCATGCTAAAAAACGAATGTTTCAGTTTTGTTTCCGCTTTTTCCGTCTGTTGGAACGATTCAAAGAGATTGGATGTGTCGTTTTTTGAACTTTTCAAGCTGTCTTTATGGAGCTCGATCACTTTACTGCAACTTTTGACGTTGGACAAAACTTCGGAACAGTAATTACCTAAAAAATGTGTCCCATGTTAAATGTAACGTAAACTTTAAGAAGATTTTACCCAGTTTTTTGTCGAATTCATTTTTGGAGTTTTCCGTTGCTTTCTGAATGGCAGAATCTAAGTTTTCCACCAATTCATCCACGTCTTTATCTGTTTCTATGCTTGACGCGTTGCTGTCGTCTCTCTTGTGTATATGCAACAAGCGGTCTACGTTTTTCTCACGGTGATTTAATTCACTAAATTGAGTTACTTCGAGTTGTGTTTGCTTCAAATCCACCTCCAAGCGTTCACTTTTGCAGGCTTCGTTCTCGTCTTCAAATGTGAGTTTTTCCAATTTCACTGAACTAGTTGGTCTGCTTTTAAAACTCCCCGGTCCAGAACTATTGCCATTTGATGGAAGTTTGTCTGATTGGTTGGAAAGTCTAGAAGAAAACTGCTATAACTGAATCATAATTTAATAGAGACTAACCTTTGTCGAATATTTTCCATGGGCGTTTTGAACCCATTCTCCGATTTTCGAGCTTGTAGATTATTATCACGAATCAAAGGTTCTAACTTCACTTCAGTGACTGGGGTTTGAGCTTGCATCACTTTGTCAGCACTGAAATTCCTTTTTACCTGGTAATTTTTCAAACAAGCTAATCCTTGAAATTTGGTGAATTTAGGGTTTCTTGGATGAACCGCGTTTTCTTTGGCCTGTTTAACAACATTTTAATACAAAATTAGTGAGTTTTACTAGCGACTTACGTCCAACAATCCACTAAGACGGTCAATTTCATCGAAAGCGTGCAGCAATTCCTTTTGGCATTGCTTGTGCTTTGCAATTTCTCCATTTAATCTTTGCTTGGACGTTTTGCTTTCCAGCAACAATTTTCTATTCAACATAGCAACTTGCTCGTCACTTTTTTGCAACTTAATCTTAAAGTCCTCCATTTGTTCCTTCAGTTTTTCCCTTTCAGTTAAGTGTTTTTCCCTGTTAAGTCTCTCCAAGTGATTAAGCTGCTCTTTTACTTTACTCAGCTCTTCCTCTTTCAGTTTCAGTTGATCGCTCAGCTCCCTTACGTTTTTCCTTAACGTTTTATTCCTCTCGGATAAAGCTCGAATTTCTTCTTCATGAGAATGGATCAACCTGGGCAAATCGGCGTTGGTGTTTTCGTATTTGGATAAAGCCTTGTCTTGCCGTTTTTGCAATGTTTTTAGTGTTTGATTCTCCCGATTTAGCTCGGCCAAGTGGTAGTTAGCGTCGTTTAGTTGACTTTGTAGCTGTCTTAGCTTCAGTAGTTTGGCGGACATTACCCGTTGTTTTATCGGATTGTTGGTTTTGTGATGAGTGGGTCGGAAACTGTACGCCAGTGGATTCATTGGTTTCCGTCGTTTGAAAAAACAGCTTGAGTTTGAGGTGCAACTGGTGTCACATGATTTACTCCTAATTCAATTTTGTTAAATGGTACAAGGGTCTGAAGGGTTAAAAACTTACCTGTTTTCAACCACACCGCTTTGGGGCGATGATTTCTGACCGGAAACGCTGCTTGCACAACTTGTCGAGGTCATTTTTATGTTCCCTTTTATAAGTTTTTGATCGATTCAACCACGCAAGAAGAGCATGAAAATCACCCCTAATTCGCGCTGACCCCGCAATAAATTGACAATTAAAATTGCAATGTAAAACGTCAGTTTGTGTTCAAAAAGAAAGGTTGCCATGCAACGATTAATCGATCAGTTTTTAATAGGGACACGTTCCGAACCTGAATTGTCCACATGTACTGTAAAAGAGTCGTTTTACTATAATATCTGAATAAAACAATCTTAATGCAGTAACAACATCTATTTATTTAATATTGACACTATAAACTACAGTATAATTATTTTCGAAACAATAAAACGTTGCCACAACCATTCAGGTGTACTTTGCTTCATATAATAATTTAAAAAAAAAAACATAAAATCTTGAAGACAGTTTGGAGAAAAACATTCAGTAAAAAAAGAACACTCAATAATATAGAGACTTAAAATAATCAACATAATATTATTACTAATTATTATTAATACTTTCGAATTTAACACGAAATGAATTTGAAATATGACCTGTACATCTTCCGTTTTTAAATTTATTTACCATATCTCTCTAATATGGCTTTTCTTTACACTTAAGTATACTCGGCTCTACCTACAAAATGGCTACTTTTTGCATCACATTTTAACGAGTTATTATTGTCTGATAAACTAAGGCTAGAAGTTCTTCATATTTATAGTGGGATGAGTAACTTTTTGCTAAATGTCATGACAATTTAAACTTGAAAACGTTGCCCAATCTGGGCAATTCTACAACACTGCAGAATACCACAATAAGCATAATTTAACACTTAAATAGTTCTGACGGTGTCAGATCATTGTATGTAAACATTTTCTCACTTTCTTAGGAAGCTAAATATTTGTAAGGGAAAAACAGCGATAAACTTTAAAATTTCCGTTTTAAACGGGACAAGAAACCTCGTGCAAATTGGGTTGAATTATACCTCCAGGACCAGGTAAAATTGTTTTACCCTCGTTTAGAAATTCGTCGACAGCTCTGGCGGCTTGACGACCTTCAGATATTGCCCATACTACTAAAGATTGGCCTGAAAAACGACAATTTACATAATTTTTGATAGTCGTTAATAAAAAAAGCAATTAACCTCTTCGGCAATCCCCAGCAGCAAAAACGTTAGCAACACTAGTCTTATAGTCTTTAGTGCTGAAATTCGACCTGGGATCTAACTCAAGATCCAATTGGTCCCCAATTGCCTTTTCGGGCCCTAAGAATCCCATAGCCAGTAGAACCAAGTCCGCCTTAAAGACTTTTTCAGTACCAGGTACAGTATTCATCTGCCAACGGCCTGTGTCATCTTTAGTCCACTCTACGTTCACAGTTTTCACTCCTGTTTAAGTAACATTTTTACTTCTGTGTGTGAAAGTGTTAGCGCTGAAATTACCGTTAACATGTCCGTTCCCATCATCCAAAAACTCTTGGGTCATAATACTGAATACGCGAGGATCAGAGCCAAATCTTACTTTAACTTCCTCGTGACCGTAATCCACGCGGAAAATCCTCGGCCATTGTGGCCACGGATTGTCCCCCGATCTTTTAGGACTCGGTTGAGGTAAAATTTCAAACGTGGTGATGGAGGCGGCGCCCTGCCTCAGCGAGGTGGCGATGCAGTCACATCCGGTGTCACCGCCTCCGATCACAATCACGTGTTTGTCTTTGGCGTGTGGTCCGTCATGATTGCCGCCCAACTGTTTTTTTTGCCAGCTCTCCAAAAATTCCATAGCAAAATGAATGCCATTCAGTTGACGCCCTGAAAGTTATAGAAACAGAGAGAGTGACAGTTTGATTTATACAGTGTGTCCAAAATAAGGAGTGGATATTGAAAATAGTGAGAAATACAGATTTTGACGTTTAACGCGCTGAGTTGCCAAATGATGTTCTTTATAGTACCAAACACAATTTTTTAATAAATTTAGTCTTTTCATATTTGTGACTAACACAATAATTAGCTATTACCTACTGCAATAAATAATAACTATTAACTGTAAATACACTTAATTGGGTCACGTTTGTATCCAATCTGGATTCTTTAAATAACTGAGTGTGTAACAACTAATCCCTTAGCAAAACAAATTCAGTTTGAAAACGTCAAACTCATTGATGACGTACAACGGCCGAATTAATGCCGACGACTATAGTGGCGCTCCTTATCCTAAACTAACTAACCAAAAAACACAAAAAGAACATCACTATCTTATTCTTAAAAAAAATACAGATTTTTTATATTTAATTTGGGAGATACTACAAAATAAACTTACCTGGTAAAGGTAAATCCCGTGGCCATGTGGCACCCGTACAAAGAACCACCGCGTCATACTCTTCACTCAATTCTTTGGCTGATATATCTTTGCCCACATTTACGTTGGTCTTGAAGTCGACACCTTCGGCGGCCAAAAGATCAACTCTCCGTTGCACTACCTGCTTGCTCAGCTTCATTGTCGGAATACCATACTGCAACAATCCTCCGATTCTATCGTTTCTTTCGAATACCGTAACACTGTGACCGGCTTTGTTTAGTTGGTGGGCGCAAGCCAAACCGGCAGGTCCACCACCGACCACCACCACCCTTTTCCCACTTCTTACAGGTGGAATTTGTGGCACAATCCAACCGTTTTCGAACGCGTGATCGATTATTGCGCATTCGATGTTTTTGATAGTGACGCTCGGTTCCGAAATACCTAAAACGCAAGCTCCTTCGCAGGGAGCCGGACAAACTCGTCCAGTAAACTCTGGGAAATTGTTGGTTTGGAGGAGTTGGCTTAGAGCCTGACGCCACTGATTTTGGAACACTAACAGATTCCACTTGGGGATGATATTTCCTAGAGGGCACCCATGCGTGTTTGATTGACAGAATGGAACTCCACAATCCATACATCGTGCTGCTTGCACCCTCAAACCTTTGCGTACGTGTTGAAAATTGTAAATTTCATCCCAGTCTTTCATACGTTTATCAGCGGGACGATACAGTCCAGTTTCTCTAGGGTATTTCATAAACCCTCGCACTTTATCTAAGGCTCTTTCAGCTTTTTTCGGTTCATGCGCATCTCCTAAAGTGTCTTCAATGTCTTGGATTTTCGGCTCGTTTGGTTGACTAACCGGTTGGTCAACTGCAACTTTTTGTTTCAACGCCCTCTGGTATTCGTAGGGGAAGACTTTAACAAACTCCTTCATTCTTGTATCAAATTCTTTGATGAGAGTGGTAGCCACAACGCTACCAGTCAGCTCCTCAAACTCTTTCAGGAGCTTCTTAACCAGCATAACGTCATCACGGTCTTCCAGCTTGCACAACTCCACCATTTCCATGTTGCATTTGGTGGAAAACTTCCCATCAATATCCCACACGTAAGCAATTCCACCGGACATTCCAGCAGCAAAATTACGCCCAGTCAGTCCCAAAATCAGGATTATTCCCCCGGTCATGTATTCGCAACCATGATCTCCAACACCCTCAACAACAGAAACAGCTCCGGAATTTCGTACGGCAAACCGTTCGGAAGCAATACCACGGAAATAAGCTCTACCCGATGTGGCACCGTATAGGCACACATTTCCCACAATCACGTTGAGATGGGATTCGAATGGTGACGTTTTGGGGGGGTAAATCACGATGCTTCCTCCAGATAAACCTTTACCAACATAATCGTTGGCGTCACCCTCTAATGTTAGGTTGACACCTTTGGCTAGGAAAGCACCGAAACTTTGACCGGCAGATCCTATCAATTTGACGTTGACTGATTTGTTGTCGGGCAATCCGGCTTCGTGGTACTTGAGGGAGATGTGATAGCTCAAAGTCGAACTGAAACACCTGTAAAATTGTTTATTGTAAATGATTTTAGATGAATAGGGATTATAAAATAGTAACTTTTACCTATCTTCGTTTCTAATCTTCATTTCAATATCCACCGAGTCACGGTCGCCTTCAATAACTGGTTTAGCCAATTCAATTAATTGATTGTCTAGTCGTTGTTCCAACTGAAAATCTTGACTTTCAGAGCCACCCTTAATGTTAACACCGGGACGCATGTGTAGTGCATTTTGCAGTATCATGTTTAAATTAAGCGTCCTGGCTTTGGGTGATCCAGTTTCGGCGGCTCTTAGCAAATCGGTCCTTCCCACTAACTCTTGATACGTCCTCACTCCCAACTTGGCCATGTTCTCTCTAACCTCTTCAGCTAACATAAACAAATAATTGATCACGTGCTCGGGTTGCCCCGCAAATTTTTTCCTTAGCAACGGGTCCTGAGTGGCAATTCCAACGGGACAAGTGTTCAAGTGACACTTTCGCATCATTGTGCAGCCCATAACGATCAAGGGAGCCGTGCTTAATCCGATCTCATCCGCTCCTAGTAAAGCTGCCACCACCACATCAAATCCAGTACGAATTTGGCCGTCTGCTTGCAACACAATTCTGGACCGTAAATTGTTCAAAACTAATACTTGATGAGTTTCAGCTATGCCTAGTTCCCATGGTAGTCCAGCGTTTTTAATTCCGGTCCAAGAACTAGCTCCAGTACCACCGTCGTGTCCCGATACAACAATATGCTCGGCTTTACCTTTAGCCACCCCACTAGCCACCACCCCCACCCCTACTTCGGATACCAATTTCACGGAAATCCGCGCTCGTGGATTGGCGCATTTCAAGTCGTAAATTAATTCGGCCAAATCCTCGATCGAATAAATATCATGATGGGGCGGAGGGGAGATTAAACCAACCCCGGGCACTGAATGTCGGGTTTTTGCTATGCTTGGCACGACTTTGTAGCCAGGCAACTCTCCACCTTCTCCCGGTTTTGCACCTTGCGCCATTTTAATTTGTAAGTCATCCGCATGCGCCAAGTACGATGAAGTCACACCAAATCGACCAGAAGCGACCTGTTTGATTGCTGATCTTTTTGAAGAGTCCAGATAGCGTTCTTCATCCTCACCACCTTCACCTGTGTTGCTTTTCCCTCCCAGCTACATCACAAATTAAATTATAAGACCGAAAGCACTCGTGACCAATTTAAAATACCTTATTCATGGCAATTGCTAAAGTTTCATGAGCCTCCAAGCTTATAGAGCCAAAACTCATAGCACCAGTGGCAAATCTTTTTACGATTTCCGCAGCCGGTTCGATTTCCTCTAAAGGTAAGGGTTCGTCAAGTGTTCTCAGTTCAAAACGGCCACGTAGTAGACAGTTTTTTACCTTTAAAAAGCAACGAGAAAGTCGTAAACAGCAGTTTTAAATTTTTGAACATTTACCGATTCCATAGTAGATTCAACGAAACGATTGTAAGCATTTCGGTTTTTGCTCACTGCCGATTCTTGCAAAGATGCAATACTGGCCGGATCGTTGACGTGTTTCTCGCCTCCGGCTCTCCAGTGATATTTTCCTGCATCGCGCAAAATTATAGTATCGCAACCGGTTTGGAAAGCGTTTTTGTGCCTTTCGAAAGCTTCCGCAGCTAACAACTCCAAATTGACACCACCTAAAGTATTGTCAAACCCAATAAATCGACAACAAACTAGTTAAGATTGTCTTTTTGTATGGTTCTGTAACGTTCTTGTTTGATAGTAGGTTAGTGGGGATGGTCTTGCAGGGAAGAGCCAAATAAAATTCGTATCAAAAGTACACTCAAATTTGGCAAACGTTTTGGTCCTAAAATTCCTAACAAACTTCTCAAGACATGTATTCCAATAAAAAAATCATACATGAGACGAATTTTATTCAATTAATTTACACCCACAATACTGTTCTTGCGGTCTAAGTTTACCCGTGCGTCATCCCCCTGTAATTTAGAAGTAGACATGCATTATTGACTTCATCGTTGTCTATTGTTCACTTTCAGAAAGGGTAAATATCTAAGTGAATGTCTTCCAAAACAAACATTTACTGATTAGCGCTTCTATTTCAGTCATTGTCAGTTTGACAACCATCGAAATTTATTTGATTTGTTTACTATTAATTCTTTTCCGTTTCTTTGTGTTGTTAATCATTTGTAAAGTTTTCTATTTACCACACCACCCCAGTTCTTTTAAGAGCTATTGTTTCTACGCTTTTAACATTCTGTAAGTACTTTCATATTATTATTAATATTTTTATTTTTTTTATGTCGGCTGTCACGATCTAACCAAAATTGGCACAATTACTAACCTGTTTTGAAAAAAAAGTGGGAGTGTCTATTATGGTTTTTATTTAGCCATTTGGTTTTTCGTAAATTCGGAATTACTTACTATTTCAGTATTTTTTTAAAAAAGTCTGGAAAAATTCTCCACATACAAACCCAGCAGTTAATTCTTAACCTTTGTGAATACTTTGAATTGGAAAAAACCAATGGAGGACCTTTAGAAGCTTTATCATCTGTTCAGGAAGAACATAAGAAATTTTAACACCTTACATATTCTCACTGATGTATTTTTTTTGATACTAGAAGGTTGTAGCTGCTTTGAAAATTTCCCGCAAAACTGTTTATTCGATTCGGGAAAAGCAAGCAAGTAATCTTATGATTTCCTCACCTAGAAAACCTAAATCGAGACGTTATTGATGGGTCAAGACCACTGATTTATTTGAAAGCATTAAAATGGGTGTTCGAAATACATTATATGATATGTACAACGATAGTATGTTAATAATAGTAAAATATATCTACTTTTGTAAGAAACATCTATTAACATTTCATTGTTTCCAGAGGCTGAGATTTTTGGGTTGCATTATAGATTTTTCATAAAAATTTCTTATATGAACACAACAGGTTTGTTGACGAAAACTTGATTTGATTCATATGATTATAAATGACGTAGCCTTTGTGACGCACGGGTAAACTCACTCCGCGAGAACAGTACCTCCTCTATTTAGTTCGAACTTACCAAGCCTTGAAGGGGTTCCTTTAAAGCATTTCTCTATCACATCCTCAGCCAATCCTACCGCTTCGAAAATTTGCGCTCCTTTGTACGACTGCAACGTAGAAATGCCCATTTTGGCCATCACTTTACTGATGCCAGTCTGCATGGCTTGCGCGTAATTCAGATAAATGGCCTCATCGGACAGACCGGTATCGAGTACGCCTTGGTCGCGTAAGCTGGAAGCCAACTCTAATGCTAAATAAGGACATATAGCGTCAGCACCGTAGCCCAATAAGACGCAAATGTGGTGTACTTCGCGAGCCTCCCCGCTCTCCACGAATAGCGCCACTTTGTTTCTGCGCCGCGTCTCGATCAAATGATGGTGGGTTGCACCTGAAACTCACACTTGAAACTTGGACTAAACCTGAAAGTGGATGATTTCTAACCTAAAGCCAGCAAAGAGCTGATTGGAATTCGGTCTTTGCTAGCCAACCGGTCGGAGAGAATGATTATTTGATTGGTTTTGGCGGCTTCGTCGGCTTCTTCCAAAATTTCCTGCAATTTCTTTAAGAAACCTGGCACTCCCGTGTCCACTGGGAAACTGATATCAATCACGTGAGACGACCATCCTCTATGTGTGGTATGTTTGAACATTTCCAGGTCGATAATAGAGATGACAGGGTTTTTAAGCCACAAACGATGAACCTGCAAGCTTAAGCTGATTACCACCTTCAAGTGAAAATAACAGACTGTAGAACCTGTTCTGAGCTGGGTTCTAAAATATTTGATTCCGGTCCCACAGGGCAGTGCAAGGACATTACGACCTTCTCGCGGAAAGGATCAATGGGCGGATTAGTGACTTGCGCGAACAACTGTTTGAAATATTCATATAGTAATGGGGCAAAGTTTGACAAACATGCCAAAGGGGCGTCATTACCCATACTTCCCAAAGCCTCTTTTCTAGAAACCCGGCGTGGTTGAATTTTATCTACGCACGGACGTACAGTACTCACTTATTGTTAATCATAGGCAGTAAAAGCATGTGAATGGTTTCGGTCGAATAGCCGTATAATGGTAAACGTTTGTCACTCAGTCCACTCGGTTCATATTTTGGTTTAAGCTGTCGTCCTGAGTCTAGATGCGCTTTTCGTAATTCTTCCATAGTAATCTGTACGCAAAAAAACATTGTAAACTAAGAAGAAGCACATATTTATATCAATTTAGTGTTTCTTGAATTCAAGGAAATCATCAATTTTCATCCTGACTCAATAATAGTAAATTTCAAGCATGCAGCGCTGTAAAATCAACAAACTTGAAACACAAAGCATTATTTGCAAACTCTCGCACAAATCGCAAAAACAACTGTATCAGTTCAAATATTTTATCGCAAGTTAATGAAGTGTTTGATTGATTTAAGTGCAATCGGCTTCAAGGTATACAAAAAGTTCCGGTTCGAACTCAAGTTCACATGTTTGGTTATAAAAAAAAACATTATAGAATCATCATTAGCAACAAATAAATTAAAAACACCACAAAGGGATTAGTTTCACTACATAACTCACCATCTGAAGACGCCGCAAAAAACCAAAAGAAAACAGAATTAGTACAATATACAGATACCTAGTATACTACTATAATATTACAGATACCTTGTTGACTAACCGGGTAAATAAAACAAAGTGAACGTGAGGGGTTAAAAATTACCTGCTCTTGCAGCCACTCTCTATGGGGCCTGGACTGTGAAATATGCAATTTCAACTCTACATCCTGAATCATAGACTTTTCGACTGTATCAACCAACAGCATTCTACCGGGTTTCAGTCGACTTTTAAACACTACATTGGCCGGGTCTACATCGTAAACCCCAACCTACAATCGAATTAAAATATACTTTTTTTTAAGTTTTGGCTAAATGCTTGATTGAGATACCTCACTAGCCATAATCATCATATTATCTTTGGTAATGTAGAATCGAGAGGGTCTAAGACCGTTACGATCTAGGACAGCGCCGATATAGCGGCCATCGGTGAAGGAAATCAGAGCCGGCCCGTCCCACGGTTCCATGGTACAAGCAGCCCATTGGTAGTAGTTGCGTTTCTCCTCCGGCATCGTTGGATCATTTTGCCATGCTTCCGGCACCATCGTCATTACTGCCTTATTAACAAAATATGATGAGAGATGACATATTCACTTAAAAAAAACAAAATACTTTGAAGATCAAAAACTCACTTCTGGTAATTTACGTTGTCCAGCATGAACCAAAAATTCTAAAACACAATCGGCAGAGCCACTGTCCGATAAATTGGGCTCAACCACCGGATACAACTGCTTCAACTTGTCCCCAAACAGTTGATTCTTCATCACACCCTCTCTGGCTTTCATCCAATTAACGTTACCACGAAGAGTGTTGATTTCACCGTTATGGGCAATCATCCTAAATTAAATTTGTATGTTATATCATGGGACAATTTAAAACTTTACATACCTTAACGGATGAGCCCTTTCCCAACTGGGAAACGTATTGGTACTAAACCTGGTGTGCACCAAAGCTAAATAAGTATCATACAGAGGATCGGCTAAATCGGGAAAGTACACCCACAGTTGATCGGAAGTCAGCTGACCTGAATGTTTAAACACTGCATTTGCCCAAAACGTTATTTTTGATCATCTCACCTTTGTAGACTACAATGCGCCGACTGAAAGAGCAAATATAAAATCTTTTGCCCGGTGCTGGAATCTCATGACTAGCCCGTTTTCTTAGCACGAAAATCAGCCTGTCCAATTCCTCTTCGGTGGCGTTTTCCAGAGACGGCTTGGGCGCCACAAACACCTAACCACCAGTTAAAAGTTCTATCATAAAAAAAGTACTTTAACTATTACCTGTCGCATAAATGGTTCAGAACTTTTGGCCACAGCTCCTATGGCGGAATTGTTGGTTGGTACGGTACGCCAAGCCAACACGGACAGATCCAGTTCCTGAAAAATTCAAAAATTTAGTCCTAGTTTAGGATTTTGTTGGATGATATAGTTACCTCTGCCAGAGCACCAAACTTGTTTTCCGAGTCCTGATGATGCAACTTGTCCAGGAAGAAAATTCCGGTGGCGTAGCTTCCAAAAGGTGGTAATTGGACATTATGTTCATCTCTAAAAAGGGGACAGTTTTTTTAGGTTTTGATGGAAACTATAAAGTTTTTCTGTGCAATAAACTGCCAATATTCCTGTGAGTAAATTTAAATGGATCAAGGCTGTATTGGAACTTTAGCAATAACACCCACACAAATGGTGCCAAACTTTTGTAATTTGATTTGTAAATAGTGGTTCTCTGACAATTTAGATCTCAACAAATCGACGAAATACTAAAAGGAATTTCTACGCTAACCTTAGAAAAGCTATTAATAGTCCCTGGCAAATCCATTCATTGAATTTAATTTTAATTAAATCGTTTATAGAGTTGGTACATTTTACAATTGCAAACTTGTCATTTATAGCACCTGATGGTTCATCAAGTTAGTACCCAACTAGGTGACATAAACCGGATATTTTAAAACGCAGTTCAGCAAAAATGCGTGTGCACAATCGCATAACTTGAATTGTTATTGTCTGAATACCACTGACTGGTCATTTTTTTTTTAATTGAATTTACATAAACTTGGATGGAAAATTGGTGATTACGATGTAATCATGTCAACAGTTCCGTCTGCTTATTGTGAATTAAATGACATCAGTATATGTTTTTCATTAGATAATGATTTAATTGGTTTGTTTCGATGAATTAAACTTTACAACGCTATTATACAACCGCTACTTAGTTAGTACACAAAAACAAACACTTTAGTTATTACCTTGCTGATATGGTTTTAATTAGGTATTTTGACGGTTATCGAATGTATATGTAGGTAAACTTTTATTGCTAGGTGTTGTTATTTTATTTGTAGTAAAATCACTTACTTAAGTATTGCAATATAAAAATCATGGGGTATAGCAGTGAGTACGCCGGCCCCATCACCGGTGTCATTATCGCAGGCGCAGGCCCCACGATGGTTCATAGACACTGCAAGACGTTGCGCATCACGTACGATTTTTTTGTCTCTTCTGCCATCGATGGCGACCACAAAACCAACACCGCAAGCTTCTCTCTCGAACGTGGGGTCATACAGGCCCTGGGCGACCGGGGCCTGCCACGGAGTTGCCATCTAATAACTGAAACAAACGATGAACTAAATAAAAAGATAAATTTCATTGGTCTAATAACACGTTGTGCGTATTTTTAAATTTGAGCAAAAAAAAGACAAGGGAATATTCCACTTTGACACCACTAGGCAAACATAATTAAAGTGGATTGTTTGTCTCGATTTTTACATCAATTTATTGCGGTTAAGGTGTGTAAAACATCTCTCCAGCTAGCAAGAGTGGATTGGCCTCCACAATTTGCAAATCTTAGGGTTTTTGTCTCTTTCAATTTCTAGTATCAAGACTAATTCTATCTCAGTCAAGGTGACTAGTGTGAGAGACATGGCAACGAACTTGACTTTGATTAAAATTATGTCACTAGATTAAGCAATATAAATTTTACAGACAGACAATTGAACAGATTACATAATAACCAATCACTGATCATCTTACTCTGGACATCATTAACCGATTAACAATGCATCAATTATGATAACAATATTGTTAAACATGAATAGATTTAAAAAGATTTATACCTAATCAGTTGAGGATTAAGTGCGTTATGGAAAATCCAAAATTAATTTACGATTCATTACAAAACATACCAGAAAGGTGCACCGATCATAAACCTTTTGTTTTGGCAACCTGAAAAACGAACAAACACCTGTCTGTTGATAAATCTAACTAGCACAAGCCTAGGTACGACGTCGTATCCAAAGCATATTTAACAAGTACCCTGACGATGTTACAAAATTAAATTGATCCTTGATACTTTTGCGTTTTTTCTTTTTTAGATCGCCAGTTAACATCTACGCTAAATATAAGTTTGGCGCCATAACATACTTTCTTTAAACTTTCCTTAAAAATTTGGTTGAAAAACCAGGAGAGGGCTGATATTTCACATACGTTAATATGCCAAAAATATAAATAGTTTCCATGTAAATCCAGACAATTGCACGACACGTGAACGACTAAAATATAAGCGGTAAACAAATGCATTCGATAAACAATATTATACAACAAGCGCAATGTAATTTTGAAATACGGATAATTATTTCAACTGCGCAATAGATTTGTATCTAAACATTGAATATAACATTTTTTTAGTTGAAACCAGTACATTATTCATCAAATTAGCAACTAGTTTTTGCTAATTTTGGATAAAATTGAAAAACCCAGCAGTGACATTGAACGTGATGAATTAGATTGCTAATAATTATGCATGTAGATGTCTCTAAAAACTATAAAAATATTAAGGTTATTTAGATGTAGGTTTTCAATAATTGCATGTCGAAATTCAATGCCAAAATACTCAGAGAATGATATTGTACTAGGATTCTACCTATAACTCCAGTATGTTTTCCAGTTATTTTGGTTTAATGATTTTACCTTTTTAGTTATAAGTAAAACAGCACTTTACTAAATATACTATGTATAATTCTGGTTATAACTACAACATCCATATTATATGATGTTATCTAAAGATTAAATTGGCTAGGGTAAAGCTTAATACCTACATGTGTAGCATTTGCCTAAATCTCAGCACAGAGGGTAGGTAGTTTGTGATTGGTCAAAAAAGAAAAGCTTTCAAGTTGCTGCTTTTTTTGACCAATCACAAACTAGGAACACTGATGTGATGTGTTGTAGACTTTAGGCCACATTCGTTTTCTAGCTTTTTGATGTCACGATGACGTAATTTAGCAAATCCATACTTTGACCCGAGGTTTGACCAACTGTCAAATTACGTCATCGTGACGTCAAAAAAGCTCTGTTTGCTCCATGGACCGTGAAAACGAATCCTAAATTTTCAACTTGTCAAAATTGACATTTACATTGAAATTTGAAACATATCAAGGTCAAATTAAAATTACAGAGTAATTAAATTTTCAAAACAGGTTAACTTATGAGAAAAGTTATTCAAATTATAAGATTTTTTCTGTCATAGGTTGCTATTGATTTTTAGGTGGGCGCTGCGCGTTTGCCCTACAACCATCCTGGAGTTTGTGATTACAAATCAAGGGGATTATGATTATACACTTCCAGAGAGTCCAGACTGAATTACACCGGCCTAGTTATCGGTTATGTGGGTGCCACCCGGAAAGTTGTTGCTAGTTATTTTTGGATCGGCTTTTCTGGATGAAGCCGGCTTAATATGGCTCAATAAAAATGCCATATAAACTTACTCGAAATACCCATAAATTTCTTACCCAGGGAGTCTAAAGTCGAAACACTTGCAGAAGTTTAATAAAGTTGCACACACACTAAATGGAAACTCTGGATCGTTTACTAATGTAGAGGAAATTAAGCCGGTGAAACTGAATTGGAATTTCGTGTTTACCGTAGTACTGACCACTACTGATGCCGAGCAAATGGTAAACGCGTAATCGCAGATTATCAAAAAAATTCGGGAGCGACACTAAACATAAACGTACACCACACACGAAATCTTCCAATAAACTGAAAAACAAAATTTTTTTAGAGAACTGTCACAGTTAGCTTTATTGAGCATGTGCGTGCGTAGCACAGTCTAAGCCTTCACCCTGCTAGTTTGATATGTAATTGGCGTTGAGAATGTGACTTGATTTGAACAAAGTCTATTTAAGATAAGAATGATTACAAGAATATGTATGTTCGTGTCACTCTTTGATTGCATTACTTAGGCTAGACAAGGATACACAGCCAATGTCAATCAATTTATCAATTGACGTACGTCACAGTTTTGAGTGAAGTTGTTGTTTGTCAGTTGTGACAATTTGTTGTTATGGTTACCAAGTAACAAAAACATAAAAATCAACAAAAATTAGTGTCTTTTTATTTAATTTTTGCTTTATTTTCAAGTGAATTTTTGTGGTATTTATCAACTGAAGAATATTGCTTCCGAGTCCTCCGACTGCAAATAATAGTTCAGACATGCTTGGAAGCTTAAAAATGGTATGTACATAAAACTTTAATATCAAGTACTTAATTAATTTACTAATTATTAAAAAACTTATCTTGTATTGATAATGGCATTTAAATTCAAGAAGCATTTCGTATGCAAAGTGCAAAGAGAGGGGAATAAACCACTACTGTGGTACCAGGCACTTTTGATTTCAGCTTGAGTATTGGGGTCAACTTTCACCTGTGCTGATGGCCACTTTCTGAGGTCCAAAAATATTAATTACAGTTTGATCCACTACAGCCAAAATGTCTTTATCGAAAATTTTAAGTTTCAATTCGCTGTGCTTAATAAAATTGAAATTATTCGTGCCAGTATCATCCTCAACAGTGAAGTGTGTAAGGGTTTTAGGTGATGCAACCACAACAAGGAATTTGTCCTTGTCGGGCGTACGGGGGGCTGAATTGGCCCAGGAGAAAAAGCCAGACTGGAATAGGGCCGTAAGTGAAGCTGAGAAAATTGTGGGCTACCCAACTTCATTTTTAAGCTTGAGATGGTTGCTCAGTGATGAAATTGCCAATGTAGCTTTACATTTAAGGAAGCTGGTTGGATCCAATCATCCTCTGTTGAAAACAGCTAAGTGGGTTGATTAAAATAGTAACAAAAATTTTGTTGTTACCCTGGTTTGAGTGGTTTTATAGTGACCTTGATGGAATAAATTCACAAACAAGGCTGCTAATTCTTGTTTATTTAATGTTATCATGCTAAATATATATTCAGAGGATTGCATTGGCCTTGAGTCAATTTTAAGAGACATTTATTTATTTTTGTTTTAATTTTAATTTCCTAAAACTAGTAAACTAGTTATTTTAAAATTTAATCAAGCTTATGCATTCTAGAGGTTTGCTTTACAATGGCAAAAACAACATGCAAGCTTGGGGTTTAATTGTTCTGTTATTATCAAAAGCTGCAGGACATTCTGCTGATATCCCTGATTTGGAGCAGGACAAAGCGGCCGGTAATACCTGCCATTTGATTAAAAATTCTGGCAGTGTACTACTGATTTTTTTAGGCGTGTTGCACAACCAAAGAGCTTTAGCTGAAGTCACGGAAATGATTCGTACAAGTCATTTAGTGCACAAAGGGCTGGTTAATTTGCAACCCCCTAACAATGTGGACGCGTCTGGCAATATGATATTTGGTAACAAAATCGCCTTGTTGAGTGGTGATTACTTGTTGAGCAACAGGCGAGTTACTCATTATAGCAACTGGAAACTTTCTTAAAGACAAACATTACAGTTGTATAGAGTTGGCTAATTTACGGAATCAGGATTTGGTGGAGTTGATGAGTTCGGCTGTCCGAGATTTAGCGGAAGCGGAATTTGTTGGGCCTAGAGATAAGCAAAACAATCCATTGCCGGCCAGGCCAAAACCTGACCAAGTCGAGTATCGGCAATTTGTGGAGAATAATATCGAACCTTTAGTGGTTAGCGAAGCTCTAGGAAACGCCCAAGCTGAATGGACGTTAAGGCATGTTTTAAACGCAGGTGATTGTTGGTCATGGAGGTTTATGATAATTAACATAGTTAAACGATAATGATGTGTAGGTTCTTTATTGGGAAAGTCATGTCAGGGGACTTTGAAGCTAGCTGGACACACTGAGGAAATGCAAGGCAAAGGCTATTTGTTTGGGAAACATTTAGCTTTGGCTTGGCAGGCTTGTTTGGACAGAGAACCATTCCAACCAGGTGAATTTTCTATGATCAGTTGTAACTTTAACACAAATTGGTATTCATTTCAGGTTCTACAGGTTCTTTTAGTCTAGTATGCGCTCCGCTTATGTTTACATTACAACACAAGCCGGAACTATACCAAGAAATTGAGAAAGGACTGGATAGTGTGGATGATGTCGATTATGAGTTGCTTAGAAATGAGGTATTAAAGTGTTTCCATATTCCGAAATTGCAAAACATGATAGCAAACTCTGTTATGTTTAGGTTCTAAAAGGGCCCGGATTGGATTTGACCAAGAAACTGCAAAGGGAACACTCTCAAGCAGCTTTGAAAGTGCTGAACGAACTGCCTACATCTGACGCACGCACTGCCCTAGCCAATATCATAGCGGCGGTGCAAGAATCGTAACAGCAAAAGTGTCTGTTTGAAAAATAAAAGCAAAACAACCAGGTAGGTAAAATGTTTTTGTTTTAAAAGATTAAGAAACAAATATATAACAATCATTTTATATGTAGATGCATTTACTGTGATAGATTTATTTTATTACGTTTTTTATTGTTTAGCATACTGAATGACATCAATTTAAAATAATCATTAATTAAGAGAGTCTAGGTGTATTTTTATATGGTATATACGTAAAGAAGTGTATAATTTTTCAATTGCAAAATGATTGAGAATTAGAAATACATGTAATTTTCTAGGTTACGGTTAAAATTAGTTTTCTTAATACCCAAAAAATAATTATTTATGTTTGGACACTAACTATTTCAGTAACAAAAATCCTGATTGTTGCCTAAGGGATAGTCATGACAGAAGTGTAGTATTTGAGTAAATCACAGCACAGTGGGTAGTTATTGTGATTGGTCAAAAACGCAATTTAAACTTGAATAAAGCTTAAAAAACTAACCTAAATAAAAAATGATCACAGCACATTTACTATATTTTGTAAGGCCATTCTGGCGTCACTCTCCTTCATTTCTTCCAGCACTTCTAACGTTTTATCCACAAATTCCCGCTTAAGTTTCCGCGTTTCTTCCATTCCGGGTCCTTGCCGTACGACTGTCATTATCTTCTGGAAATCGCATTTTGAAGCGTCCACTGATCCCTTCAAAATTTCGCTATAAAAGTCCGGATCGTGTTGAAGGTGAAATAAAACCGGGG
The DNA here is from genome assembly GCF_016097725.1 of Ips typographus. Classification (NCBI taxonomy): domain Eukaryota; kingdom Metazoa; phylum Arthropoda; class Insecta; order Coleoptera; family Curculionidae; genus Ips; species Ips typographus. The sequence goes on along the minus strand of NC_138430.1, from coordinate 6,422,877 downwards.
CTGAGAAAAATATAGTTATTGGATGTTTAGTTGGTTTGTTTCAGCTTGTTACCAGCAATCAAGCTGAAAGGCCCTGAACGATTTTCTTCGAATATTGCCAGGTCATAGTAGGCTTGCAAGGCCAAAGCTGTGTTTCTTCCTATCAAATATCCGCGTTTTTGACAGTCTTCAGGATGATTGGCTAGTTTCAACGCTCCCTGACAACATTTAGCCAGCAAACTTGCATTACCTAAAAAGGGAGTGTCACTCTGACAACAATTTTAATCTGTTTTAAGGCGTACTTAAAAAGTTTCTTAAAATCCATTCAGCTTTGGCATTTCCGAGAGCTTCACTTATTTTTATTGCATCAGGACCAAACTGGTCGTTCAGATTCAGCTCTGACCTGGACGGTAAAGGCTTTGCAGGTAGTGGTCTACTTTGCTTATCTCTGGGTTTAATAAATTGAGCCTCTGTTAAATCTCTCAACCCTAAGGCCACTAGTTCCGTTACTTCCTGATTTCTTACACCCGCTATTTCTTTAAAACTGCTGGTAAGCAAGTAGTCGCCTAAAATTTGACGCCAAATTACACTTTTTTAGTGAAATATGTTTGAAACTTACCTGTAAGTAAGCTGATTGTGTTACCAAAATTAAGATTTGAATACTTTTCCAAATCTTTAGTGTAGATATTAAGCACGCTGTTATGCAGAATATTGCTAGTTCGGATCATTTCAGTTACTTCCGCAACCACTCTTTGACTGTGCAGAATCCCTGGTAGAAATGTATTACGTTTTAGGTAAATAAAAATGTGTATATACCTGCTGTAACATCTTTATCCATGTCGGCAAAATCCTTGCCCAAACCACCAGCTTTAGAAACCAACAAAACAATCAATCCCCAGGTTGGGGTTCGGTCCCCAATAATTAAATCTCTATATGATGGACACAATCAAACCAAAACTAGTATAGTATAATAAATTTGCTACCTCACGGACGCCAGTAAGGGGTGATTAGTTCCTATTAACTTTTTGAGGTGATTGGCAACATTAGCCACTTCATCGTTTAACAACCATCGCAAACTCAAAAAGGACGTGGGATAACCGATGATTTTTTCCGCTTCGCTCACCACTTTTTTACATTCCGCTTCCCGTTTCGACTGCCTGACACTGTTGGTGGTGGAATATAAAGAAAATCGGCTAAGTTGCCGTGAGTTAAACCGTTTGTACCAAGCCATGTTATAACTAAACTCTCTATAGGTCATGCTAAAACATTTGTCACACGCTGAGAAGTCGGCTTAAAATACAAACACGTGCGTGTGCTGACGGTTAGATAACGAGCAATTAGTCTACCAAGATCTTAAAAGGATTAATTATTTAAAAACATGTTGTTTTTGACATTGTGTTTGACATTAATTTTGCGTTTTTTGACTTGAAATTGTATTGAAAAAGCCCGTTTTTTGTTTTATTCCTATGGATCTGTGTGGATATCTAATTATAATTTTTTCTATTTAAAGTTTTCAAGGACTACAATCATTACTTGCCAAGTTAATGTAGTGTTGTTTACTATAACAGGTATTTTGCTGGCTAAATAATACAGGCCCAAAGGATCAATAATAGCTGTGCCCTACTAAAACTGGAGTTGCTCAGTAGTGTAGGCCTTTTTTTATCTACAAATAGGCAGCATTTCCAAATTATTTCTCTTAGAAAAATACTAATTTTTACAATGAAACAATAACCATTTTTATTAACAATAATAGTAAAATTTACAAAACATTTACTATATTCTGCAAAGCTTGTTTTGCCTCAGTGTCCTTAAATCCATCAAGAACCTCCAGACATTTATTAACCAATTCCTGTTTCAAATCCTGGGTTTTTTTAATTCCAGGCCCCTCACCCACAATTTTAAATATCCTATCATAATCACAGTGTCTAACATCATCAGAGCCTTTCAAAAGTTCTGAATAAAAATCTGGATCCTCTTGCAAATGAAACATTATAGGAGCTGTAATTTGTCTTTTTATATTTATTGAAAGTTTTTTGTTTTAATCCTGTACCTGATATTAAACTAAAAGGTCCATGTACTCGTTCTTGAAAAATTTCCAGGTCAAAATAAGCCTGCCAGGCTAAAGCTAGGTTTCTACCAAATAAATAGCCTAGTCTTTGTAGCTCTTCTGGATGATTGGCTAATTTTAAGGCACCCTGACAACTTTTAGCCAATAAACTCCCACTACCTGCAAGGCAATTGTGCTTAAACTTGTTTAACTGCCACACAGATGATGTACTAACTCAAAAAATGTCTTAAAACCCACTCAGCCTTGGCATCTCCCAGTACTTCATTTACTTTAAGAGGTTTTGTACTATATTCATTAGGCACTTCAATACCTACAGATTTAGACAGTGGCTTAGCAGGCAAAGGCCTATTTTGCTTATCTCTGGGGTGGATAAACTCAGCCTCCACCAAATCTCTAAGGCAAGCAGAAATCAACTCATTCACTTCTTGGTGCTTTAAACCTGCCAATTCCTTGAAACTACTACTAAGCAAATAATCTCCAGTGAGTAAACTCAAAGTATTCCCAAAATTTAAGTCTGAAAACACTTCAGTGTTTTTATCATTAATATTTAAAACACTGTTGTGCAGTAAATGGCTAGTCCTGATCATTTCAGTCACTTCAGCAAGAACTCTTTGTTTATGTAAGATACCTAGAAAACTACTACTCAACTACCAAACTATAATTTCTTCATAAAACAACTACCTGCAGTTGTATCTTTATCAATGTCAGAAAACTCATTCTGTAGACCGCCAGCTTTCGAAACCAACAATACAATCAAGCCCCAGGAAGGCACACGGTCCCCAATTAATAAATCTTTTGCAGTGGCTAGTAAAGGATGATTAGTTCCAATTAGACGTTTTATGTGGTTGGCTACATTCGCCACTTCGTCGTTCAACAACCACCGGAGGCTTAAAAAGGACGTGGGGTAGCCTACAATTTTTTCCGCTTCATTTATAGCTCCTTTGCAAACAATTTCCTGTTTGGATTGGGTGGCTAATGCTTGACTAGTCGAGATTTGCGGTATATAAGTGAAGTTGGAAATACGAGAGGCACGGTGAAACTTCAAAAATTGCATTGTCGATACACTAGTTTGTTCAGTTGAGGCTGGGTGTTAACAATCATTATAATAATTAACAATTTTTGCTCAAAAATGTAGTTTTATTTATATTACCGATTTTTTTAAGGTTAGAATTTGTTGAAGTGGTATGGTTACGCGCATAATCCTAGTCACGTGGCTATCCTTTTCAAAAGTGGTTTAATGTCATGTGTTACAATAACTACGAATGACAGTTATCATCTGAAAAACGTTCAATCAATCGAAGTCAAAATCAGCTGGTTGTACAATGTGCATGTCTCTGAGTAAATAAATAGTAAATATTTTGGTGATTTCTTTCCTGATTTGAAATTAGTATTTTCCAAGTTTTGACGGTAAAAATGTCGAATTCTAGCAGATCTAGCGATATGCCTGGCAATACCGAAGACGATGAACTTACCCTACCTAGAGCAAGTATTAATAAAATGATTAAAGAATTAGTACCATCAGTGAGAATAGCAAATGAAGCCCGTGAACTGGTATTAAACTGTTGCACAGAGTTTATTCATTTACTCAGTTCAGAAGCGAACGAAATTTGCAATCAACTGAATAAAAAAACCATAAACGCGGAACACGTTTTAATGGGTAAGACTTCTATTGTCCATATTCTATCCTAAGCAAAAATTCCATAAAAACTATCTCAGCTTTGGACAAATTGGGGTTTGGTGACTACCACGCAGAAGCTGAGGCCGTTTTAAAAGACTGCAAAGCGGTGGCGGCAAAACGGAGAAGGCAAAGCACCCGGTTGGAAAATTTGGGTATACCTGAGGAGGAGTTGTTGAGACAACAACAGGAACTTTTTGCCAAAGCCAGACAGGAACAGGCCTACGCGGACCAACAACAATGGGAACAATTACAGGCTGCCGCTCAACAAGCTCAATCATTGGCCATGGCCACAAATAGTGATGATCAGGATGATTATTCTTGATTTTATGGACTTTTTTAATGTTATACATTTATTATATTATTATAGCTTAAGGGGCGGTATTCATTATAAAGGATTATTTTATTCTTTTGGTGAAGTTTCTGGATTATTTTGCAATTCCCAGTTTTCTGACCATCTTGAGAAATGGAAACTGAATCCATAAAAAGAAACATTCAGTTCAACTCACATTTATTCCACTTTTATACAAGTTCATTTACCTACTATTAGTATTCACTTAGAAGCTAAAGTCTTTGGTGTTTAACATCTACAAATAATACGCAATAAGGGTGAAAAAATTGACAGAACCAATTATTAGCTTAAAACGACCTTTTTAGTCAAACAAGTACAATAAAAGTTTCTATTTTGGCTATTTATAAAAGGGTATAGGTAAAGATTAAATATACATATTTGGTACAAAACATCCTCAAAGACACTGGCAAGTCTTGACAATAATAACTAAATATTATATTATTATATAGTTAGTGGAAACAGCGAAGAGCGCGCACACATAAAAAAACAAAATTTCTTCTTTGGCTGGAACCTTATATAAACGAAATATCACAAATTAAACACTAGACAACATCAAATTATTTACACGTAATGTACAGAAGTTTAAAAAAGTAACAAAAAAAAAACCTGTAATTTATATGTAAAAGTAGTTTTCGTAATCGGCGTAAGAGGGTTTGTTTCCGTTACTTGTCTCCGTAATACTGTTGTTATTTTCAAAGACTTTCAGTTCAGTACTTAAATTTTTAACTGTGGCTTCTTTACTGGTTTTTGAGGGTTGAGAACTGGATTTTGCAACAGGAACTAGAGAGGTGGAGGACTTGGACAGTTGCAGTAAATTAGAGTTTGTTGCGCTACGTGCTGGAGTAGCTTTGAACAGTCTGGATGCTGGTAATGGTGGCAGTTCAGACAGCCAAAATATCTGAAATAAAGCCCTTATTTAGATTAAAGGAAATTGGGTCAAATTGAACAAACTCACTTTTCGTCTTGATAAGGGAGGGTAGTCGGGATTTCTCCTTAACAAAAAATTACACTCGTGTGAAGGCAACCAAGCCTGTTGGACTTGCAAAGGCCGGTCGTCTGGATGCAATTTTCTTTGTTGCTCCCTTTCAGGATTTACCTGAAAATCAACAAAAGATAAATCCAGTCAGTTTCACTGCTTTTTAGTCTATTTACCTCATACAGGGAGAACTGCTCCACGCGCTCTTTGCTGTTGTAACAGTTCAACAAAAGGGCAATGAGCTCGTCTACTGTAGTCCTAGCACTGATCAGCAATGACTTGTACTGGGAATTGCTGTTGAGGACCGAGTCGTGCACTTTCACCAGACCACCACGTCGAGTTTGTAAAGAGAATCTATAACACAACAATAATTATATTAAGCATAAATAGATATTAAGTGACATACTTGGAATCTCCTTTCGGATGACAACTTTGCAACACGGCAGGTCTGGCCTCATCGTCCAAGGCCAAGTGAGTCCTTACTCCAGCCTTCCTCACGGTCACCTCCATGCTCAAATAGAACAGTTTCGGGTCGCGGTGCTTCATTTTGTATTTGCCCAAAAGCGTCCCAACCACTTCTTTGCAACTGGTTTGGAACGTGATGCTCAATGTTTTGTATTCGATGTCCGGGCGCAGACATTTGGCATATACTTTGATGGTTGTCTGTGTAACAAATTATCAAAATTAATCAAACAAGCTTTATTTAGTTTACTGTTTTAATGTAAAAATTTGCATTAACATGCAAACAAAAGTAAGAGTACTTCTATGTCAAAGACCTTGTATAACTTATAATTGTGGACTGTAATAAAAACTTCCCAAATAAGAAAAGATGTTTTTTTTTGTTAAAAAACTTAATTGTTGTAAGTTTAATAATAAAAATTAAAAAAAGTTTCCGGTACCGGGAATCGAACCCGAGCCTCCTGGGTGAGAGCCAGGTATCCTAGCCACTAGACCATACCGGATATACTTTTTACTCCCGCATAGGCGGTAGATAAACGGACTAGCACACAGGGCAGCATTTACCACATTTTAACATACACATAGGAATCCTAAGATAAGAAGAAACATCTGCTGCATATCAATGTTCTAGCTAGATAAACATGGAATTAACTTTAAAGTGTTAGTGTACCAAAACCAAAACGGATGTGACGTCATTTGACAGAATTGAACACAGTCAGACTTCCTGATGAAGTAGTCACGTGACTAATACGCTTCACCTCTTTGTTAATTTCCATACCTGGTACTAAAACGTGGGACTTTCAAAGGATACACTTACATGGATATTTTCAGCTTCAACAACATAACGAATACCAGATTTTTCAATACAATTACCGCAAAAATACTGATGATGGTTCATCCTGTACTAAAACGATTTATGTTTTCCGATCAAGACACGCATATATTAATAAATGCGCATTTTAACGATCTCTTCTCGTTTATACGGAAAAAAATGGATGTCACCTAATCTATTTACTTGTCGCGACTAAAACCTAGAATTAGAAAATCAAAGTGTTGGGTCCGCCCGTCCGCTTTTCAGCCGATCGCACTTTTCCGGTCCTTAATGGAATACGGTGTGTGTGTCTAAAAAAAAAGTTTTTAGTTTTAATATTATCACGGTTTTGCTTTAATCAGCCGGGTTTATAAATTGATTTTTGCTACAGCCTGTATGACCACCAGAACTGACCCTTGCAGACCTAAGCAGAGTTTGCCTATCAGTCTTACAGGCGCACATATCCATGCACATACTATATTTATACAAGATATGCAGTTCTAATTATTTATTTACGAGATAAAGAAAACAATATAGTAGCAACTTTCTAATATTGTTTATTGTAGGCTGAATACGCTTAATTAAAAGTGTATATCTCTATTGTTGCCCACCTAGAATGTTTACGAAGCAAATATACGATAAAACGAAAGTGTGGGTAAATCTTTAATAAGTTCTGCTTTTTCTTAAATATTATCTAGTTGAGTGAATATGTCCTTAAAATAGTTTTATTTATCGCAAAATTGAACCATCTACTAAATTGAACACACACATATGTGCGTCTTAAGCCATGTTTACATGTTAATTGCGAGCAAGTTACCCTGTAGGGGAAGATCAGACGTGATTCTGTAACATGTCTAAAGATTTATCTTTATTTGGGGTCCATAAATCCACTTAATCTGTCTAAGCGCCGAGGCTTCGCCTTATCCGCGTGTATATTTGTACTTTTTGGACGACCTTCACCTAAGCAAATTTGTTCTTGTATACCGTGTTAAAATTCCAAAGATAACGGGAAGACTTAGCCCTCTAGTTTTTTGCAAAAACACCGTAATTAAGAGAAATACTGAAGATCACTTTCTGATTAGTTGTGGTTACATTTGATATCTCGTTAGGTCCGAAAAACACACTTTTAAACCAACTTTTTTCCTACTAAATAACTGTTCTAGTAATTAGAACTCTTGTCCAAGAGGTGACCGCGAGTCAATTAACCAATTTACAACAACCCAATTCCACGGTAACGAGAGAGGAAAAAAGTGGAATTTGCTTTGAAAGTGTGTGTATATTTTCCTAACAACTCTTTCGCAGAACAAAGACTTTTAGGGTCAGCTGGATGCAGCAGGGCACTTATTTCTGGCATCTAGAATAAACAAAATCTGAGAAGTTTCGAGTGAATAATTGCAACACGTTTAAGCTCGGCTGCTCAACTTTTCAACATTTGAGTCATAAGTTGGAGTAACCCGACCCATTTACTCTATTACAGAGTAAACGTTGAAAAAATCAGTAGTCAGGTGTGCCCCATCGGTGCCTGGTGCACGTGCGGGAACCAAATGGTTATTTCCGGAGGCAGGGATCATGTTACCGCCTTTTTACGGTCACCCTCAAGCACGATAGTTCCCTATTTGTACATCCTCCAGATCTTTTTGTGTGGTTTATGGCGCCTTTTGTTTCAACACCTTTGTTTAACCGTTCACCAACGTTGCCAGATTTGATCCTACTTGACTTATACAAGTATGTGTTTCCAGAATTGATTAGCTACCATGAGCAGATGAGGTTAACAAGGAATATTTGGTAAGGGAGTACTTTGGTGGTAGATTTTTGTGTAATTTAAGTCAAACCTTACTCGCCATTTACCATATGGTTTCTGGCATATAAAAGGCAGCTGGGTTGTGAGCCACTTATTAAGAACAGGAGGCAGGATGTAAGCCCCTTTTTTTTGTTTTAGGCACGGGCGAAATCCCTGCCACTCTTTCCTGTAGGTTTTAAAGGTGTAATTTAGAAGAATGAAATTTCAGTCTAGACAGAAGAAGTACACAGACTCTTCATACTTGGAAGAAGACTAATAAAGCACATGTCACGGGGTTAATTGGGAGAAAAATCAAAACAGCTGGCGCCCAAAATTAGAACTGTTTCTCTGGCAGCCATCAATGACCAGAAGCATATATTTTTAAATTTACTGTCGTTGTGTCACTAATTTTTGTTTAGGTTACCGCAGTCGCTTGATGTGGTAATCAAACTTATTAAGACACCCGCTATCTCCCTTTACTTCAATTTGAAGTAAATTGATCCCGAAGGCGCACTGTGTTCTTTAATCGCCCACTTCCCGACTCGTGTTTCAAGTAAGCACAAACTTTTAAACATCGTCGGCCCATTGTTTTGTCGCAAGACGTTCCAGTTCATTAGATGGAATGAACACTTCCTTTTTAAAAGCTACGTGCCCGATTGGTTTGGTTCAAAGGGTGTCACTGTTCTGATTTTCAAATTTCAACACAGGATTTAATTGATAAAGGTGACTACCATAAAAAGTTATTTCCGTATACTTAACGATTGGGAAGATTTATTAAGCCAGGAAATACCTGAAAATTATACAGACACAAATGGTTTTTTATCGTTGACGTATTCATGGCGTTTCCTGTAGTAGTTTTTAGTTAAAAACGAATAAAAGATCGGCAGGTCGAATCTAACAGAAAAATTACAAAAAATGTGACAGTGAAATTATGTTTAGAAACCAACTGAACCAACCTCAGACATACAGATATTATTTTCTTATGATAAGATTAGGGGTGATTGACATCCGCTGTAAATATACTCTAGTGATGGCAATTGTTAAAATTGGCAAATATTTGAAAAGAGCGGTAAAAGGATAATCGTTTATCACATACAGGAACTACCCACCCAAAAAAGAAAAATAATAGAATTTTACTTTGTCAAGGTCAATTTATGTAGCCATTTGTATGTAAAGAATAAAGATGGATGTAAATACAAATTACCGTTAAAGATATTGGCACAAAACCACACTCAATATCTTAAGCAATCATTTTAGATCTACTCTCTGGATCTAACTGTACTTAGTTTGTTTGTCCTCCAAGATATTAAAAATGGCGACTAGAGGCACCGCCCTCTGTACAAGAAAGCCTAGAATGTCACTTTTAATGGCGGCGTTAGCGGTTTTCGTTTTGTACACAAACCTATACAGATGCAGTAGAAAATATGTTTTTTTAAATTTTTTCGTGTAGTTGATTAGAAGTTGTGAGTGAAAAATCAAAGAACGCTTCATTCCTGATCCAGATATGTATAGATATGGCTTTTTATACCCAATAAAGTCCAGCCAAAGCAAGTTTGGTTAGAACCCTTTGTCCTGGAAAGTACAACAAACTAATGTGAAAACTGCTCAATCAAAGAAAATTTGGACATCCTTGAAGCTAGGTAAGCAAAACTGGTAAATGGGTTTTATATTATTACCAAGAACTGTAACTCACATACCTATGTATGTAAGAGGCAATAAGTTTACTGAATGAGAAAGCATATTGTACTTACCACTGAGTATTGTGTTGGAGTAAACATTCCAGTTCAAAGCTTTCAACCACTGTTGGGTTCGAGCAGGGCCTTTTGAAAAGTAAAAGACTGACACTTTTGGGCCTTTCACCAAATTGCTTTTACATTTTGGCAAACAAGTGGACGGCATATTGTAGAGGCAATAGAATTTAAGTTAAAAAACCAACAACAAATTATAGAACAATGAAGGAACAATAACAATAGTGATAACACAATAAAATGAACACAAACTACACTTTCACTAGAACAATAAACATATAAACAACAATATATAATAGCAAACAAAAATTACTTTGGCAAGTAATCTCAAGTCTTGACTTTAAACCTTAAAAATTAATTTAATCATCGAAAAACTCAATTTCCACAATACAAACAAATGCAAAATGTCAACCACTATTTCGGCCATATTGGAATTTTTGGCATGCACCTTCTTGGCTTTCTTGTGTACAGAGGGCGGTGCTAGAGGACATCTTTGAGTGACGTTTTTGTTTTTTTTAACGCACTCAATTTGATAAGTTTTAATATTCTTTGTTAATGGAAAAATTATTTTTTAATCACTTATTTGTACCGTTTGGGTACCAACCTAAAATGTGTGGTTCTTAAGGGATGGTCACCATATGCTGATAAACGATGGTGGATACTCTATTCAAAAGCAATTTTACGGTTTGAACAATAACGCAAGTGCACTTCCTCTTCGCATAAATCCCGCCGTGTCGAAAAGGTGGGTTACGTACTAACATTTTCAATACAGTGCCATTGTGACATTAAAGTGTAAAGCAAGTGAACGTTTCCTGTTTTAAGTAATAAATCACCGTGCTTTGTTATTGGGGATTTCGATATTGATACTTGCAATCATTTCAATGATGTGATTTAATCGATCACCTAAAAAAACGAACAGGTGATGGACACAATAAAATAGTTCAAATTCACTGTGAAGGACGTATGGGGGCCTAGACCACATGCCACTCGACACCATGAGAACATCCGATGGGAATTTTGTTCTTTGGCTTCTTCCTTTCCGTTTGGGAATTATCTCGCACCCTGATTGTACGCGCAAGGCTGAGAACTACACAAGACGAAGGAAGAAAAACAATAGGAATCTCGTAAATTGTTGGCGATTACGAGCACTGAAACCACACCACGTAATGTTTGCGTCATATTACGTAAAAACCAAAAGTAGAGGATAGAAAATTTAATTTTCTTGTATGCAAAGCTGAGTTGCTGTTTTACTCATCATCATCATCATCATCAAAATACATTCTAATTTTAAACCCAATAAAACATCGTTGTAATCTCCTCAGTAGCTTGTACTACGGATATGTCTATAAAGCATCTGCAAAGCAGAATTTAATTACTTTTGAAGACCTGATGTTGATGAACTGTATAGTGTTGTTTGTTTGGCCGTTGTAACAATAACAAAAATTCAGTTTTCAATTAAAGCAAACCAAAGAGTGTTGTTGTAGTGCTTACTTTTGATGTCAGATGATAATTAGTTGTTGATTCGAGTCACTAAAGGCCTTTGCCCGGCCTTACAAGCCAACCTAATTCCACGGGAAAAAATATCTTTAAATTCTCACGCTTATAAACTGTTCAGTAACATTTTTTTTACGCTAATGAGCTTGTGCATTGCCACCAGAAATTTTGAATTTACCTGTATTGAACCCTCATTCAACGATGAGTAACTGGATGATCGACTGCCCAAAGGTTCCGGACTAAGGCTGCCGTAAGACGTTGTTGAACTTAAAGACACCGTATCAGCCCTGCTCCTGTAGGGAGACAGCTGCACGTGTTTCATCATCTGCAACAATAAAAAAATCCGATATTGAGTTATAAAAGCAATAATGAGCTTTCTGCAATGTTTGGGAAAGTGCAAGTAAATTATGACTCGATGCTAACTGAATGTGAGAACATCCTGTTTAAATTGTACACTTTTTTCACCTTTAAAATTTGCAATTTGTTATACAAGTGGTAGGTATGAAATTTGATCTAGTTTTACTAATCAGTTGTCTAATCAATAAGGGAAAGTGACTTATAATATCCTAAATTAACGTCACTACCCGCCTACATCCTTATTACGGGAGCATGAGAATTAAGTCAATACTCTCTCTAATCTGATTAAATCAAATGAAAGTTAAAATTGTGCTAGCCATTGCATATGAAAACATTCAGTAAAAAATACCTTATCTTAATAATGTTCCATATAAACCTCTCACTGAGACTAAACATGTAACAATAAACGCCATTCAGCCAATGTGATGTAATAAAAAGTTTTTGTGCAGTGCTAAGAAGTTCTCAAGAAAAATGCTGAAAAAGCACTTGCACAAACAACGGTATAGTTCCCAACTAGAAAATGGTCCATGCAAAAAGTGATATTTGGACCATTCTGTCTAATTAAATAAACGGGCCAGATGGTGGACTGAAATTCCATCGATTTCTAATGGGAAAAATATGAAGATGCCTTAAAACAATTTAGGACCAACCTGAAACCGAATACGGTCTGAAAAGGAAGCTGGCCATACCGCAGAGATTTGGTTGACTGTGTTAAAAAACTATGGTTTATCAATTTCCATGACTAATTGAATTAAGCAATTTCAAGGGTTCGATAATGTCAATTTTTCTCATGCAAATCCTCTCGTAGTATATTCTATTCACTCATAAGTAAGTAAATGCAATATGAATTACTAATCGCAACTGCATAACACGATTGTAATTCGATTCAGCACACATTGCAACCATACATTATACACATTAATTCTATTGCGGTTTGTCTTTTCTTCTTCCCACACACACACACAAACGCTTCCAGATGGTATTAACTTTTCTCCTTCTTGTAATCTCGCCTTATTCTTGTTGCAATGAATTGATTATTGTTTCAATGGCACGGCGCTAACAGATTCAAAACAAATGTCTGTATCGACTCGAAAAACCAATTACACTGTAATTACTGTTTATATTTTTTTTTAGAATAAGCTGTTACAGTGTTATACACCCTGTATATGTTATAGTTTAAAATAGGTGATGATGATTTCGGATACGATCTAAAAATCACATGACACCATGTTTACAAAATCACACGGAGGTCACGTGAAGTTTGTCACGTTTGGACTCTCAATCTTATCGTTGACACGTAAAGGATGTTGCATTGGTCCAGTAAAGTATTCATAACTATTAATTTGTTTTAATGTGTCACTACTACTTAGCAATATTTAAAGTTGTTTTGCAGTGCATTTTTGTTTAGCTTTTTTTAACTATAATAACATTCAAACTGCTTAGGAGTAAAGAAAAAACAAAAAATTAAAACTATGAATGCAACACTTAAGATGTCCACCTCCGCTTGTCAAATTAGGGCGCGCAAAACTCAAACTGTCTAAATAGCCAAAAGTACACTATTTTCACTTTTTTCCAGTTCAGGATTCTTTTTGACAGCCTTAAAGCTTAAACAATAACAATTATTTGAAATATAACAGTTAGACTATAGGCAAGAATATGGGTTTAACCATAAAGTAACACGATCGGGCCTTTCTGGGAAGTCTTCCCACACGCCCTTAATTTCATATTGTACCGTTGTTTGGCGTCCCCAACAACTGAAAGAGACTTGACACTCTTTTACTAAGCTTGGGACTGAGATAAGAATCAATAATAAGAATAATCTGTGTCAGAGGCATATGGCTGCTGTATTTTCCCTGAATCGATTAGTTCACTGTGTAAACATCCATGTATGGTTTAAATTCCTAATAAGTCTTATGCACGTGGTAACTGCTGGTACGACCTTCACAGAATGGTAGAAAAAGTAGCGCAACCAATTTGTTGTTAAAACAAAAAAAATTTGCAAATTTGATGAGAATCATTGTTAACAATAATTGTGAGTTGTTTTAGCGTTTTAAAGTGAGACACTATTGTCAATTTACTGATGGTATTGAATTAAACGTTCTTCAAAGAAGTGCTTGTCCTTCACCAGATTTCCAACCGAGAAACCCTTTTAAGATCGTCTCGGTACATATTGCGGCTTGGGTTTTTGTCGGAACCAGAAAAGAGCAAAACGGAGGACAAAAGGGCATTTGAAGATTTAATAAAGTTGCGTCGGCAGGATTAATTGGATGGCTTTATGCAAAGGACGGCGTTCTTTTCCATGGTTGATGTTATCTGGCCGCAGTTGCAGGCGAAACGAGCCGACGCAAACAATGTCAGCCACGCAAAATAAAATATGTGATGAACGGATTGATGTTGCATGGAGAAAAAGTGACATTGTTGTTTTATTGATATTGCAGGTGTGCTAAACATTACATTTTGATTTGTTACGATGCATGTTTTGCATACAAATTCAATTATCCATACGAAATCAGTTAAGTCAAAATGTACAATAGGGAATCTCAGCACAGTGATTGGTCAAAAAAGCAACCGAGAGCATATTTCTTCTCTGTATCATTTTTGCGACATTCAAAGGAATTTAAGCTGTCCAATAAAACGTTGATTACAACATACGATCATCTGTAGACTCGTTAGCGATCGACATCAACACTGATCTGACAGTTAAAGTAGTTCAAAATCGCGTTTATCCACCAACGAAACCTGTTAATTAAAACTGGCTCTGTTAAAAAATTTATGTTACCTTGCTGCAGGCCAAAGAAATTACTCTCGCCACCATCTTCGGCCTCTCTCACATGAAATTCCAAACATACTATAGCCTTACGTAAGCGATTCGACCGTTTTTCGTCTTTTGAACTGGTTACCGGATTGATATTGGTAAATTGGTGCGAATTGACCAGATTTTAAACGCACCACACACAGGATGTCGTGTTTTCTAGGTTACGCTTTATGGCAGGCGTTTTATATGGAACTTTAGATTTTTTATCGTCAATGTGGAGCAATTGCAGTGTATTAATGTGTAGGTTATTTGTATACAACACTAGAATGTTGCTATTGCTCAATATTTCCGTTTTCGTACAGTCAATGGATGATGTTAATGTTCGTTTAAGTTCTCAATTCAAACACTTTGACACATGTTAGGTGACATAACTTTTCATATTTGTGAGTGAGCAAGTTGGCTTTGTTTACGCAATTTAAACACTGACTGAATCCCTTTAATGGAGCAACCAGTTCAACATCCTGTCCATCAAAGCCAATAAAATGAATTGCGGAAAAAGTGAGGCGCGTTATGAACGCATCCTGCTTCCTGTGAAATATCCCGTTGGTTCGAATAGTGGGCCAAAAGCGTCTGCGAACCAATCAGAGCGTATAGCTCAACTTTTTCCCTAAAAAGAATCACTTTTTGACCACTGCAAATTTCTTTTCCAAGAATGCAATATCGCATATCGAACAGGAAATTCTCTGTATTTGTGACACTCGTAAAAAGAGAAAAAGAGTAAATGTCGCTATTAAGTTACTCATTAAAAGTCGTTACGCTCATGAATCAATTTATTTATAAGGCCACTTGCGCCATTGCCAGATGAATAATCTCTTTTTTGTTACGTTTTTTCTCAGGAAACTGGCTCTGATGTGTGCAACTGTGGAATTTTATCTTGTTGTGTATTTTTGGTTGCTATCTCCACCTACACTGTAGGTTTCTTGGTCAATCCACCCACAGTGGATCAATACCCAAGTAACGAGAAATTAACCTGCGATGTAAACATAGTAGGTGGGCCATATGGTAAAAATCAAGCACCAAGTAAGTTTCACTCTTTAAATGTTAATATTGGCTTTTTAAAGGCGTCACTTTTCGTCACTTTAAGCCCACAAACTTCCTACCTAACGAAAGGAAGCTCGACCTTATAAGTAGAACGGTTGTGTTTGTTAATGGTATAATGTAGATTTTATTCCAAATAACACATTATCGAATCAATTGCATTACGAAAAATCCAGTGGGACCCAAGGAAAACAGGTGAACAGTTGGTGGCTGTTTAAAACTGTAATAAATTTCTTTAAATAAACAAAAAACTACCTACGTGGCCAAAATCGATTTTGGCAATCACAACAATACATGTTATCGGTTTTATTAACATCATTTATAATATGCGAACCGCAATATCCTCCACGTCCAAAAATGCATTTGGTCGACCCAGATTACCATATATTTTTCGAAAACCGCACTGTGCATAGTTGTTTAACCGCAGTATTTCGTTACCAATCAGTTAGGGCGGGGAGGAAACTGACACCACGTAGTGTCGATTTACTATAAAAAAAAGAAAAAAACCGGGTTCATTTTTCTCGGTGGAATGTCGACCTTGGTATAGAAATTTCAGTTTGGTTGGACGCGCTAAAAGAGAATAAAACCGACTGGTGTAAATGCTTTTTAGACCTAAACTTTGCAGCATCAATGTAGCCATTTTGATGCCAGGATGCAAAACTAGTTCACTCTGTATCCTCTCACTGACTTAATTTTTGCAGGAAGCACTCGCTGTTGTTTTATATTGGATTGGAATTGGCCTTTTAAAGGATTTGCAAGCTTTTTACTCATCACAAAGTCATATCATCCGCTAAATATGGCAAGTTTAGTGCAAAACTAATGTTTATAGAGATATGGTAGTATTCAAAATACTACTAAGCTCTGTTCAGTGATTTTTGCGTCACATCCCTTACCTCATTTCATTAGACAAATATCTAATAAAAATGTGTGTTTTATAACTTGATACTACCAGTTATTGTCAGTTTGACGGTTAAACTTTTCCTTAACTATTTTAAATTGTCAGAGGCCTCTATAGAAACATTTTGAAAGTTCCATAGACCTCTAAAGTGAGAGAGTCCTCTCCAAGTGTCTTAAGCCTTTCCATAGTTGTTTTAAATTGCCAAAGGCTTCCAAGACCATTTTGAAAGTTCAATAGTCCTCTAAATGCTAGAAAAACCTTCTAAAAAGTGCCAGAGGCCTCTAAGATCGTTTTGAAAGTTCAATAGTCCTCTAAGTGCCATTGAAAACCTTTTAAAAATTGCCAGAGTCCTCTAAAAGTCTCTTAAGCCTTCCTATACCTGTTTTAAATTGCCAAAGGCTTCCAAGACCATTTTGAAAGTTCAATAGTCCCCTAAATGCTATTAAAAATCTTTTAAAAAATGCCAGAGGCCTCTAGAACCATTTTGAAAGTTCAGTAGTCCTCTAAATGCTAGAAAAACCTTTTAAAAAGTGCCAGAGGCCTCTAAGATCGTTTTGAAAGTTCAATAGTCCTCTAAGTGCCATTGAAAACCTTTTAAAAATTGCCAGAGTCCTCTAAAAGTCTCTTAAGCCTTCCTATACCTGTTTTAAATTGCCAAAGGCTTCCAAGACCATTTTGAAAGTTCAATAGTCCTCTAAATGCTATTAAAAATCTTTTAAAAAGTGCCAGAGACTTCTAGAACCATTTTGAAAGTTCAGTAGTCCTCTAAATGCTAGAAAAACCTTTTAAAAAGTGCCAGAGGCCTCTAAAAGTCTCTTAAGCCTTCCTATACCTGTTTTAAATTGCCAAAGGCTTTCAAGACCATTTTGAAAGTTCAATAGTCCTCTAAATGCTATTAAAAATCTTTTAAAAAGTGCCAGAGGCTTCTAGAACCATTTCGAAAGTTCAGTAGTCCTCTAAATGCTAGAAAAACCTTTTAAAAAGTGCCAGAGGCCTCTAAGATCGTTTTGAAAGTTCAATAGTCCTCTAAGTCCCATTGAAAACCTTTTAAAAATTGCCAGAGTCCTCTAAAAGTCTCTTAAGCCTTCCTATACCTGTTTTAAATTGCCAAAGGCTTCCAAGACCATTTTGAAAGTTCAATAGTCCCCTAAATGCTATTAAAAATCTTTTAAAAAATGCCAGAGGCCTCTAGAACCATTTTGAAAGTTCAGTAGTCCTCTAAATGCTAGAAAAACCTTTTAAAAAGTGCCAGAGGCCTCTAAGATCGTTTTGAAAGTTTAATAGTCCTCTAAGTGCCATTGAAAACCTTTTAAAAATTGCCAGAGTCCTCTAAAAGTCTCTTAAGCCTTCCTATACCTGTTTTAAATTGCCAAAGGCTTCCAAGACCATTTTGAAAGTTCAATAGTCCTCTAAATGCTATTATAAAGTGCCAGAGGCCTCTAGAACTATTTAGAAAGTTCAATAGACCTCTAAATGCTATTGAAGACTTTTTAACAAGTGTTTTAAACCTTCTGGAAATCATTTTTTTTTATTTGTTGGTATATGAACATTTTTTCAACGTAAGAACCAATAGAGCCATGGAAGTTGTAGAAAATGACGGAATTCAGTGCAGTTAAAACATTATTGGTTAAAAAAGGTCTGTTTTCCATTTTTCAGCGAAATATGAACGGACCTTGGAAATGGGAGAAGCTATCCGAACAAAAACCGTACAGAAAGCACAAAAAATACACGACAATACACATGTGCATATCTAATTCTGTTTATGTACTTGTTGGTGTCGATTTACTTTCAGTAGTAATGCGCACTATAGGGTGGTTCAACTTGACAAGTTGATGAACAAATATGGATATTAAAGGGTGTGGTAACATTAGTAAATTGCAATGGGGGTTTTGACCCGGACGACTGTGTTTGAATTTCCCCCAAAGTAAATAAGGTGTGGTTTTTCCCCCTAAGTTTGAACGACTAATAAAACCTTAACTTGCTCTTGTTAGGCAAAGTGTAAGAAACTGATTGTGTTTTTGCTACTAAAGGCACGTTTTAAAACTATTTCTCTAGAAATACTGTTATTCTTAATCACTACGAAATGAAGATAAAAAGTGGTGGCAGGGTTTCCAAGAGCAGTTTTTGAAAAAAAGAGTGGTAAAATATTAACCAGAGGACGATTCGCACTCCTTTATGGTTTAACAACTTTTGACCGCAAAGCTTTTTGATCGCTTCAAGTAGTCTAATTTTAATACTGGCTACATATTTATAGTTGTATTGTTTTTCTAGCTGAGGAGATAACCAAACCGACGTGCCGCCACATTATCGTTCAATTCGATAACAAAAATGATGAATGTCTACAATAAAACCGGTCGACCTTTCAACCCTTGATAATAATAACGCAACTATTAAAGATATACACACTATTTTATGCCCGATTTAACATGACTCTAAATAAACTTTTCGGTGTCTGTAGCCTAATTAACTGAGAACAAAGTGTTTGATTAATTTATAACCAAAAAGGTCAATACAATAATTGCCTAATCTAAAATGCCATCGTAAGCTATGTGTGGCAATTTTCCTGAAACACATATTTAGCGATAACTGAGAATAAAAATAATTGCAAAAACAATGAATTTTCTTTGAACTTATTGTTTCTCGGTAAACAATTTTTGAATGTTAGTTTTGTAATAATGGAATTTCCTGAAGTGTCCACTCTATCATTATGCGCTACCGTGTGTGTGTGTGTGTGTAATAATCCCGTCACTTCTTTGAATAGTCACAATTCCAAAGAAACTGTATGTGGTGTAGTAATACCGAAATACCGATTTGCTAATTAAATCGACCTAATGAATGTCGCGATATTCAATATAATACTGCTTGGCATTGAACGATTTGTCCGATAATACGTCCTGTTTTTAATAACAGGATATACATACTACAGCTGTTATTCACCAGTTTAGGATTGTTGTTTTATTCACTGCCTAACTGAAGGGTTAAATAATTGGCTTTACAGGAAAAATACAATAATTCCTAAGTTATTTTTATATCGCACATCACAACCGTGACCTTTATAGAAATTCACGGTAAAGCAATGATGCATCCAGAGGAGTCATTTTCCGGTTAAAACAATTAAAAAAATCACGATTGTGTGTAATTCTTAATTGTTTTTTTTGTGCTTCAATCTGGCATTAAACGCTGAGAAATTACAAACAATCGAGACGATTAAGAGAGTTGCTACAGGAGGCTGTCAACGTGTTATTTAACTGTACTAACTAAAAAAAAAATGGAGTCTGGTACAGTTACAACTGTGTCAACCAATTAAGGTGGTTGCTAATCTCTTAGTTATGTCACGTGATAAATTTAGTATCTTTGTTTGTTTCAAGGGATTCAACCGAGATGGGAAAATGTCATTGGCATCACGCTTTCATTGGGGGCGGTAGCCATTATAGGTCTGTTCGCAGAAGCAATCCCTGACCGGTTTCCAACTCAGAAACAGTAAATGTCAAGTTTTATTGGTTGAATGCTTACGTAACTATGACGTATTCTTGTGACTTGTGACCAATGGATATACAGGTGTGGTAAATCCAAAACCGACCATAGGAAAACCGTGTAACTGACAGAGAAACGTAGATAATTGCATGCGTGGGACAAAGACAGAAAACGAAAAAAATACCAAGTAGGCCATATTTTCAGTACGCTGTTGCCAAAATCCAATACCGTCGACAAAATGTATTGGATTGGTATTAGTATTTTCCAGGAAAATGACATGATGCATGTCAACTTATTTTTTGATGCTGGCTATCGAATGGTGAATTATTGACATTAAAAACTGGACCACCCTGTATTTTGACGGTTGAACAAACCTTCCTCCTGTCACCTGTCATAGGAACCAAGTTACGAGCTGTCAAATTGTTACACCTTCAATATTTGTAGTACACTTAGACGTTTACGGACGTCGTACAGTTAAAACGTATTTTAAGTCAAATATTTTGAAAGAAAATTGTAAAGTAAGTTAAAAGATTTTTTTGCGACGTTTGAACAAACCTTCCAGCTGTCATAGTAGCCAAGTTAGCAATAAGGACACCTGTCATCTTAAAACAAACAAAAGAATTGTGACAGTTTGGGGATTTTTTGACAAATGTAGCAACCCTAGTATTTTTGACAGTAATAATGGCTGACCAGCTGTTTTTGAGTGAAAGCATTTTCTTTTCTATCTATGATATCTTTCTACTTCTTTCTAACACAATTCACCAAATCAAAACACCTTGTCAAACTTAACCTAGCATCCGGTTCCTGCTAGCAGAATCAATGAAATGTCAACCAGGTACTAGATTGTATAGATCTATTCCGTTTTAACTTCACTAATATTACAGAACCATCATTTTTACGTCACGGCTGCTGAAGACCTTCCGGTATCAACCCTCCGATTCAAACCGTGGGATACCAACTTCCCTGTTTTCTGATTATCCCATATAACACACATTTCCGTTGTTGGCACCAAAAATTGCAATTAAATTCAACTCATACAATAAACAACTTAAAGTTTAATAAACTCGATGATGTGTGTATTGAAACATTGGTAGAATCTATATGGCGTATTACACAACATAAAGTTTATATTACCTTCAACTTCCGGTGAATCGATGTTACGAGTCTGTGGACCTTGTTTGGAATTTTAATAACAATCATTATTATTCGTGATCAGGCAAAAGGGTTACTAAAGCTGTCAGGCACTGTAGAACATCAATCTTTAGTTCGTACATTTTTTTTGTGAAAAGAAAAACGCGTACGTTCTCGAATTCTTTAAGGAAATTCCAAAGCAATCAAGTGCATAAACGTTGGTTGACGCACGCGACCACATGGAATGTGGTGGGTTTTTTTTTATGGTAATGAGAAGTAGATTTGGCTGTTTCTGTCAGGAAACAACATATTTGAAAAACAATGTTGTTGACAAGGAACTGCAAAAATTGTTAAATTGATTTCACTGTATATTCAATTCCATGTAAATATACGGGCTGCTGCTAAACAATAAAAGTGCGGAAATGGGTAAAAAACATGCGGAAAACAGGAAATTATCATTGTTTGTTTTTCAACAATAAAGTGACTATAACGAGAGTTTGGGGATATTCAAACAGTTCTAGTCCGCTTACTCCAATTTTATTAATTATTATCCGGTGCTAGTCGAAGCAAATTAGAATATTAATAGTAATTTAATAACAACTCTCTTCAAGTGATAGCAATGCGGAAAGCACAACAAAACGGCACTAAACGTCCGGCATTATCGACGATTTATCATAAGTGATGTTTTACGGCCCTCCCAAATGGTGGAATAATATTTATTTTTTTACTCACTTGTTTCCGCAACTTGACAGATTTAGCTCCGCTCCCAAAGGAAATTCGTTCGTCCTTAAATCAACAATCTATAATTTTTTCTCAAATAAAGATGTGGTAAGAGTGGCACATCCTTTGTGTATTAATAAACTCTAAAACGCCTACTCGTTGGACAATTAAGTCTTGCTAGAAAATACCTTTTAGATGAATACCAATAATTCTTGCCACTGCAACTAATCAATGGCAATTATAAGCATTTTAATTGTCAACGAAGTTGTTTTAATATAACAAGACCTTGACACTGTGTAATAAACGCAATAGCTCGCCATTTGTTTGTCCTCCAGAAGTTTGTTTACATTTGACAACTTATTTAAGAATCAATTTTGTATTCTAGAGATTATAATCCAATAAGATGTCTTATTAAAAAAGTTGCTCAACTATACATTCAACTTAACAATCCCTTTCTCTCTCTTAAAGTGATTATATTTTTAGTAATTTTCTCTCAATTACTTTAAAGAAATATAATTTTAGGGACCCCACATTACAAAACAACGGGACCTAAATATCTTTTAGAAGCCAGTTTCGACTAACGAGCGCAATTATTAGTAACCGGTCTAGCTTATACGATTTTCAATTATAAATAGATAACATTTTTGAGTTTAACTTTGTAAACAGTTGACGAATAATCTTTGGTTCTTCAAAAGATGGGTCACGCAATGTAAATTACCATATCAGGTAGACGACAGCCTAAGTCAATACAGACCGTATCTGGTGTTTAAGGAGTCGTGTAAAGGTTCTTCCAGTTTTCAAACAAAAGTCACGTTCTGTTGTTAAGTACGTATGTAAGTAAAAGACTGAATAAATTCAATTTGACCGTATTAATCAACTAGTGCGGTAAATAAGTCAATATTGACCAGATTTGGTAACCGGCACGTTTCGGAGGTTCAAATTGTTTGAACCTACATTGGCACGTGCCAGATGGACCGTTTTATGTAACTATTGCATAATTCTCGTGTGCGCATGTTTTAGTTAAGTGATTTGTGGTGGCTTAAAACCACACCAGAATTAGCATTACTAATTCAACATTATAAATGTGGCGATTGCCCCTGAATTACAATGCTCGTTATCAGAATAATACATTCAACGCAAATATGCATTTTATCATTGTAGGAAATTGTTCAACCTCATGGAACTAAGTGTTAAAATATTCGTCAAGGTTCAAGAAAATGCAATGATAATAAATCCTTTAAAATATATATTACGTTATAATTTTCAAACTAATTACGCTTTGTGAACGATTTTCCTAGTTATCCTAAACAGCAATTAAAACAAAGTTGTTGCAGGAATGTTCAGGGTATCTTGTGTAGATCATAATTAGTGGTTAGAGAGTCACATGATCTTTTTATAAGAAGTTCGATTAATGTCACATGTTGAACTGTCAGATTAAGTTAGATCACTGATAGTGGGTTGTTTCTGATTGGTCAAAAAAGCAGTTTTTAGCTTGCTGCTTTTTTTGACCAATCACAAACAGTGTGCCACATCAAAACTGGACCCTGGCCCTAATAAAGTACATAAACCGTTTTAAGTATTTATCAAACCTAATGAGAACTGGAATAAATAATTATTATTATATAGTCGTTAGCGACAATTTGCGCACTTTATCTAGAATTTATGAAATATTATAATCATACTGGCAGTATCATAAAGCGTATCGTGGGAACCTCGCTTCAATTCCGCGTCTACTTCTATATTTCTATTCGACTGAATTCCGCCTTTTCGAAGACTTGCAACTTCTTGGGAATCTGTAATTAGTGATGAAACGACTAGTCTACGTATGATTGAGAAGGTTTCATGTTTAAAGTAACTGCTACATGAATTTCCCGATCAATCTGCATTTGACACTGTGTGAACTGCAGGACGTTATAAAGCGTAATAACTTTTATGGTACCAGTTTGAAATGAAACCTACGTAGGGTTATGAGAACCAAAAAAGAAAAACGAAACAAAAGACAAAGAGACGCGTAGGCCACCACCAACAAGAAGAAAATTAATTATCCAGTCTCTTCTTACACTCAACTTATCAAATGCAATTATGTAAATATGATAATCGGTTTGTTCACTCGTAAACGAGTTAAAAATCACCGTGACTCATCAAAAAATTACCTTCTTCTGCTGAGAAATAATATGATTACATTATTATTTTTGCATTTCAGTTTTATCCTCGATATTGACACCAATTTGCGAGGGGTAGACCGCCGATCATTTTTTGTACACCAAAATGCCTTTTTGCATACAAAATACCTTGAAATGCCTTTAAAATACCTCACAATGCTTCAGTATTGCTCAAAATGAGTAATAATGCCTCAAAACTGCCTAAAATGCCTCATATTACCTTGAAATACCTCAAAATGCCTTTAAATTATTTAAACAGCCTCAGAATGCCATCAAATATACACATTTAGTTATAAGGCCCCTGGTATTGGGACAATGATGATGAAATACACCCTTTTTTTGGTCACGTGGCTGTTTTTATGTCAGATTAATTAAGTAGCATGTCTGCTTTTACAATTTGTATTAATGATTAAAAAAAAATGACTTCCTCAGGTTACCTGAATGCTTTTCCAAATTTTGATGAACCAAAAGCTTAAAATTCATTTTTTTAAAAGTCACGTGACAGTTTTTAGGTTAAGTTAAGTGACAACGTAAAGATGATCCAAATATTTGAGACTTGATTTGACCTGTAATAGTAACCAAGTTAGCACGTGTCAAATAAGGACACCTATCATCTAAAAGAAACAAATTAAATAGTATGTAGTATTTTAAATTTAGACAGTTGTAAAATTGTAACAACTACGTCACGTGACTTTGATAATTCAATTTTTCAGCCATGGGACGGTTGTAAAAACTTAAATTGCAAAATACACGTCACGTGACTTCTCTGTCAAAATTAATCACATGACCGTTAAAATGTGGTTTAAACTTTAAAAACTTGGTAAATTAAATTTAGACTATTTTAGAGAGTTGTAAAAGCTGAAATTGAAAGAGACACATCACGTGACTTTGATTATGCACTTTTAGAGTTTGCAACACTGTAAAGTCCAGTTGACACCTGTCAAAAATACTGTCACAGAAAAACTTGTCCCAAATCTTTCATTAGAATAAATTACCCACCTGAAAAAATTCTTCTCACATTATAAAGACTTTTGAGTTATTTTGATCATTACTGCTGTGTAAACATAATTCCGGCTCTAATTAGCCTAACCTACTTAAGTCGAGAATTTTGTATGTTTTTAGAGGTACCAGCCTAATAGATCCATTAACATTAAAGCCATTTCAACACGTGGAATCGTGCGTAATTATTCCCAGTGGTCAAAATGAGGCGTGAAGCACCAAAAAAATAAGGTTAATAAGTTCGAAAAGCCAGAAAATCTATTTAGTTGATGAAGTATCCAAGTTAAATTAGGCGCAATTATTTTTTTCCTTGGGTTTGTAAGAAAAATTGTTACAATAGAATTCCCATCTGGTTGCGGAAAACAATAAACAAAAGAAAAATTGAAAACTTGTCACGTGTTAATAGGTGTAGTTTTACATTAAATTTACATGTGCAGCATTTGCGTCAATCTCAGCACATGTACCCTCCAGGACTGAATATTGTTATTTCATTGACTCAGACTTGCATGTTGACGTATTGAAATCGTGACAGCTTTTAATTAGCTTTTCTGTACTATTTTCGGTCTATTATATCACTGAAAGTTGCTGTATTTACAAGCTTTTAATTACGCATTAATAAACCAGTCTGATTTTGATTTTACGCTGAATTAAACTTTTGACAGATATTAGTTAATTAATGACAAGTGACATTTGAACTAATAGGGCGGGGTTATGGATATCTTGACTACCTTCTCTAGTCTAGACTTTCAAAATCAACTGGTTTAGCTACCGGATTTATTCGGTAATTTACGTCATATCGTAGGTAGGTAGTAATTTGTAGCACCGCTTTTTGACCTTGCTTGATTGTTTATTAATGTTTGTGTAGTACTATAATACAGTACAAACAATTTTTCAGATGTTACTCGAAGATATAAATAATACGAGAGATTCATGCGGGCCTACACCAATTAACCGGAGTTAGAGCGCCGTTAAACTTAATAATCACAAATTCAATTTTCCTACTATTGGTTTGAGATAAAAAAAAATGAAGGGACGATCTTCATAAATGTTATTCTTTTACAATGACGTGTTTACATTTCGATTTAGATAAGTGATCAAACATGGTTGTTGACTTTTTTTCTGTAACGGATGTTAACGTGCTCAAGAACTTCTATTATACCTATAACAAGGACGCTACAGTTAAGCCTTGTTAAAGACAAAGGTCTTCAAGTTCAAATATTAAGTCAATAAGATGTATAATTGCTTAACGTTAATTTCAGTTATTAAGCAACATTTTCCACCTTAATGGCTGTTAATCCTATTTTTGTTTGTTATTTGCTTATTAGTTTCCTAAATTGTTCCAAGAAAAGTTTAATGTCAAACTAAATAGTTTTTATTGTCGTAAATGAGCAGTGTTTTATTATGAATCGTAAGATTACGATTTTTGCGTAAAATAATAATTTTGTTTTTTGGATTCAACAATTATGTGTGTTTCAAATCACAATTACTAGGCAAAACGTAATTAATTTCCTGGTTTGTTGCAAGTAAGTTTAGACCTTAAAGTATTTTTTGAATTTCTTTTGAAAATTAATAATTTGTTATTAAATAATATTTTAAATGACTTACCTTTCAAATGATTTTTTAAAAAACAAATAATCCTAAGTCTCCAAAAAACATAAACACGATCGTCAATGTGTACCGCACATGTACCGCACAGTTCTGTACAGAATACCCCGTCTACTTTACTGCACTACTGACGGTAAACTGAGGCTCGTCGAGCTTTGACTTTGCGTACTTCATACGAGACAAACGGTGGGGAAGAACCTTTATTGAGCTTTTACAAGAAGATATGCCATAGTTGGCTGATATGGTCGTGGTAAAGGTGATTGTTTGGAATAGCTAATAATTAACAAGCCACTTTAGTCCTCAATGATTACAACGGGCATAAAAATGCAATTTTAAAAACTATCAAAAACCTTGTGACAGAGAAAGCAGCGATGAGATAAAAGAAGTGTAGTCGTTTCCTGCGTCCGTAAACTTTGAGATAAAAGCTAATAAACATGGAACCATCACGTTCCCGGGTTCGAGACAAACAGAACCCGAATTCCTTATAATTAACACTTCAAACTCACACTTCCAGTAGTGTAAACAGAAGGAGGCAAAGAATTAAGAGATTGATCGATTTTTACTAACTATCGATAGAGGCACAACATTAAGTTTTGACGTTAATGATCCAAAAATCACGTGACGTGAAACGAATATACTTTGACAGCATAGCATTTTACAGGTTTTGTGTATGTGTATTTTTTTCGTTTTAAACCACTCTGTGTATATTTATCTGCAAAAATCCTAAAATAGCAGCACGTTAAACGTTTAAAGCTTTTAGAGCCGTGTTTTCTAAAGCTGTTTGTTTTCAGACTAGGTGTAGGACTTGTGTCTTTTAAACCGTTGACATCGCCCGAACAGGATGTTAGCATGCCTTACGTGAAATGGATGGTAAGTATGCACATATTTATATTTATTGTATTTGTATGTGTATGACGGTTGGCTATAAATATAAGAAATTATGCACACACTTGGGCTAATGTAAACTAGTTTTTGCTATGATGACAAATATGTTGAAGTGTACAAAAAGAGAAAATCTGTGGAAATTAAGGATGGGATCGTGAAAACATTCATACGTCAATTTTCAAATGAGGAGGTTTTTTTTTGTTCTGTCAAAGTTTGCGCTAAAACAAGACCATAGAAAACATTATAAATCTAGATCTCCATCTTAAATAGGAGGCCATGAAGACACAAATTTTGACATTTGATTAAAAGCTATTTCGATAGAATCCGCCAGAGAGAGCCACTTTGTTTTTTTTCGAAAAATCACATGACCCCATGATTACAAAATTACACGCACGCCACGTGACCTTTGGATCATACCGCGTTTAGATCCGAAAGAAAACGACTAACTTCTTAGTTGTCATTGTTGTCACTATGACATCTATTTTAAATTTAAAATTTGAATATCGTTCACTAAAGTGCTAAAAGGTATTAAAAGTAAAGTTAAAATTGCATATTTGTGTTGTTCGTGAGTTTTGTGAGTAATATGAGGGTGTCAGATTATGAACCAAGAGCAGCAGCAGGTTTCCTAAGTTTCCTAATCCCGAAAAAAAACCCCAACTTATTTAAAGCTTATGAAAACGTTGGAAATGACTTCCGCCATAAAAATATTTATCAAGTGCGTATTGTTGAATTACTTTTTTGTTGATAAATAACTTATTACCTATACAGTATAACATAGCATCACAAATAGTATGTTGTGGTGTTATCTATAGTATTATTGAATTTGCGTTGGTAAAAGCATTATGGTACGACTTACTACTTATTTACTATTATTTTCTATGATATTTTGACGCAACTTGTCAAATAAGGGACTAAACTATACTAGAGTTTATTGTTTATAAACCAAATATAACCGGCTTAGCAAAACATATCTAGTGTGCCGTGCAAAACGCCCTCTCGCGGAGAAATTACCATAATAGCTATGTCTAATCTGTCAAAACGTGACTTCAAACAGTTCCATTGACATGTAAATCTAGATTTATGTTTTCTATGAACAATTGATCCATCACAAACACTGGTTTCCATCTTTGTTGGGAGCATTAACTTCCAATAGTTCTCTCTTCTTATGTAAAAATTTAGAAATTTGCTTACCTGTATTCAGTAATTAATTAAACGAGAGCAAAAATAAAGCGAAACTGGACGCAATAATACAATAGGAAATTGCGTGAAAACTTTTTTCCCACACATGATCGTTAACAATAATAAAGATTCGAAAGCAATGAGAATGTCTTTTTGTGTTTCTTTTAATCCTTAATAGAGTCTATATTGCAATATAATAAACGAATCTGAACAATAGATCAGGATATTTTATCGGTGAGAACGCCTTTTATAGATATTGGCTAATGACAGGAAAGTTAGTAATTAAAACTCGACTCGATATGTAAATTTCTGAAGATACAACACTGACAAAGAACACGACCAGAAGAGTTTTTGATTGCATTTAACATTCCAGAGACTACTGACACCTACAATCACGTGATTACATTATAATAGACGTTGTATTAGTTTTCAGGAATTTACGATTTCCTTTGCAATAAGAGTATAATACGATCAGATACTTCCTTTAACAACGGCCGCCATCGGAAATCCGCCAGATAATCAGATATTTTATCTAGTGAATTACTTACTTTTGCGTAAACAAGCAAAGTTAGCTTTTTGTTTGAAAAATATTGAAATTATCAACAAATAAATCTCTAGCATCCTATCTAAATGTAAACTTAATATTTGGTTCCATGACCAAACCAAACTAACTTTAATCTGTTTTACCTAATAAGTAAAATACTTACTAGTAGACTTCAAGGAAATGTTTATTACCACTCAAAACCTTATCAAACAATACTAAATATTGTTATCACCTTAATAAACTTTAATCTAATTTGCGGAAACAATCTTTTTCAAAGTAAACGCTAATTTGCACAATGGCAATCCGATGACGTTATTAAAATCTCCCTCTATTCTGGTAACAAAAGTGCTGGCGATACCTTGAATTCCATAACCGCCAGCTTTTCCCCTGCAACCAATTAAAGAATTATCGCAATGCAAAACAAAAAAAAATCAGATTTTTACATGGGTTCCCCCGTTTCTACGTAAGCTCGAACTTCCTCCGGTGTCAGTGGGGCCATATACACGGTGGTCACTTCGGTGAACTTGTGAATTTGGTTTTTATGCCAGATGACCACCCCAGTGTATACGCTGTTTGGTAAGTCATTTTGGGTTAGGCTAGAGAAGAAATAAACCGTTTGATGACCAAATTCTTATCAAAATGAGTACATAACTATACATTGTTACGTCATTCTCTTTACTTTGATTTTTGCTATAGTAATTTGTCAGGCAACACTTTATACACTGGAGTGTAACGCTGGTTGCGTGTTACCTCAATTTCTAGATGGGAAAGGAGTGGTTTAACTTACTCTGATATACACTCAAAGGCTTCTTGTTTGGTTTTAGGCTTTCCATACATCCGGCCATTAAACGCCACCATGGTATCGCATCCAATAATAATATCCGGTTTTCTAACGTCGTCCTTCAGTTTTTCGTACACGTCATTCACTTTTCCCAAGGCAGTTTTCTCGACGAAATCCGAAAATGTGTGCTTTTTCTGGTCTAAATTCTCCTCGTAACTTGAAGAAACGATTTCAAACTTCAAATTCTGCGAAATTAATGATTAATTTGCGTTTTAGTACGAGTGCTGCCCTCTCTTACCGTACTTCGTAACAAGTTGGCACGTTGCGGTGAGCTGCTCGCTAATATTACTCGCATGGAATTCAGCTGACTGATTAAAGGCTCCAACATTGTATGTTTTCACTCTTTCACCTAGTTATTTTTAAAAACAGTATGTATTTTACCTCTAAGGTTAACCAACCAAACGTACCATAAACAAATAACACAACAGAGAACTGGAATGATGATCTTAAACTAGGGCCTGTCTAAAGTTTCGCTACAGATGGCGCTGTTCCTCTGTCCTTGACAAGCTTTACACTTTGTAGGTTAGAGGATTGTAAAAAATAAATAAAAACAATATAGAAAAATAACGTTATTAATTTAATAACAAGTATTTTTCACAACATTTATTTTAAAACACTTTTATCTAAGTTTTCTACGTCCGTTTTTTTCATATATTATATATAAACCATATACATAAATCCTTAATAGCAGTATTTTTAAATATATATTGGAACGTAATAATAATAATAAATTCTCATTATAACATAGTTTAGAATACAGTTTTTTTTTTATTATAAACTTACGCCGAAACCGTTTCTACAATCGATTTCTTAATAATTTCGCCGAAATTCTCGTCGCAGTCCTTATTGGCGGGACCGGTCGGGGTAGCGTTGCTCTCATTGGTCGAAATCGGCTCGGCTCGCTCGGGCTCAGCGCAGCTGTCCTGAGTAGCCTCGTCCGTGCTTAGCATAGTGTAGTTAGTTGATTCCTCGTAACCAGCGTAGTTGTACCGATTATTTAATAGATGATCGCAAAACGATTCTAATTTAGAATTGGCCCCTACGTTGTTCAGATTGGTGTATTGACTCTCTTTTGACTGCGGTGGGTAGTGGTCGTTGTTGGTGAATTGATGTTCGAAACCAGTATTTTGTTGTTGGAAACCCCCTAAAATGAAATAATATCGATAAATGACATTGTTACAAACAATTTTTGTAAAAATTATTCATATAGGAAGTTGCATTAGTTCTAAACTAAAAAGTATTGTAAAGCACTCATGGGATTTTTGGGGGTAAAATACTTCTTACAACACTTGTTAGGTAATATACTATTACTGGACCTCCTGTTGCCTAATCTGGGTCCGGATTTTAAAGTAACAAACCTCTCGGTGGGCTTTAATGACATTTTAAAACGTTGTTCTGTTTTTTTCTTTTTTATACTAACCGTAGACGCCTGTGTATGGATTGAAAACGTTGGCGGGGGTGGGTGCGGGGGCGGCGTTTGCAAACTCCCCGAATCCGGCCGAATGAAACTGCGCATATTGATTGGGCGGCGGAGGGTTGGCGGGCGCAAAAGGGTGGTTGGTTGAGGACGGGGTGACGGCGGCTGCGCTGTTGCCGTTCATTCCATTTTGCGCGAATGTCGACTGCATCTCGGTGAAACGGGGATCGAACGCGAACCCGTGATGCTGTAAATTTAACACTGATTAGGTACATTCACCTAGAAAAATTATCACAATAACTGAAAAACTACAAAGTAAGTATATAATGTCTGTTGATTCGTAAATTCAAAATTTGAGTGTCTCTATTAGCGGTTAGCTGAAAATGATGTTACGGCCCTTTAATTTAGGCCAATGTAGCATCACACCCTGTATAACTTATTCAAAGCTCAAATTTGTGAAAGTTTAAGATTGGTCAAGATTCGACCAATAACCATGTACTTAATCGTTTCGTTACTGCTAACTCCACATATGCAGCATTTGCGTAAATCCTCACACTCTGGTAGTTTGTGATTGGTCAAGAACAAGCAGTAAGTTAAAAACTGCATTTTTTCGACCAATCACAAATTACTGTACACATCAGATCCTCTCGTCATCAAATATTTGTTAATGCTTGTTCAAGTAGAGGTTTACCTGGTGTTTCCAAGTAAATTAATCAATTTGAAATAAACACTAGTTAAAGTTGCGCATGTTTTATTGACCAGTTCCACTTCTAACAGCAGAATATTCAATAAATGTTTTTAAAATTTAATATAATGTGTAGTTCTAAGTTCTAATAAAAAATTCTTCCAGCTGTAAAGCATCAAATACGAACCTGTTGCTGTTTCCTTTCGTGATCATCTCCATAGCAGTTTTCACGAAACGAATACAAATCCATCGAATCCGCTCTGGCAGGAAGATGGGAAAATGTTTGGTTGGGATTATGCGAAGGTCCCGGACCTTCACCGGGTGCACCGTAGTGCAAATTGGTAAAACTTCCATTATGTACACAATTTTCAACTTCTACGTAAGCACCTAAGTTTATGTCTCTAAGTAAGCTTCCGCTGCATTTATTTACATCGATTTTACAAGACTGCGTCTGGTCCTCTTTGTGATAATTCTGCGACCTCAGTCTTTCGTTAGTCATCCACGACAGATCTTTTTTCTTCTGCACGT
Organism: Ips typographus; assembly: GCF_016097725.1. Lineage (NCBI taxonomy): Eukaryota > Metazoa > Arthropoda > Insecta > Coleoptera > Curculionidae > Ips > Ips typographus. Next base: position 6,390,257 of record NC_138430.1, on the reverse strand, counting down.
CCTCCTCCTCCTTCTTCTCCAGCTCGAGTCTCATCAATGTGTGGATAAAATGCGTCCGAACACGAACCGGATTGAACTCGATACGACCGAATGAATTGCCGCAATTGTCCCGCGTACAACCGCACGGGAAGCTCAACCTGTCAACTTGACATTTTATGCCGGCCTGGCTGCATGAGCACGTGTCCGGATCACAGTAACCTTTGCAACCGCACCCGCAAAACTCCCTGGACGATCTGATCGTACGACATTCGTCTTTTTCCAGAGAGTCAATTTTTCTCACTCCAGCAGCACGGAGTAGTGCCCGTCTTTGTCTAGTTGGTACCGGTTGCAGAAAGTAATAATTCTCCAAGTCCAGCTCAGATTCGGATGCGTCGCTTATGTCATCCTCACTGTCACTATCATCGCTTGATGACGCTACCACGCTTCCTGTAGCACTTCGTTCTGATCTGTAACAATAATAAATGTAATGAAACAGTAAAATGACAGGCTATAACCCATTGAAACAGCTTGTTTAGAAATGTCAATAAACAAATTATTCTTACTTCAACTGTTGAAGAAGCTGTCGATGTATTCTACGTTGCTCGTTGGCATGTTCAACGATCGTAAATTTGCGCATTTGCGAATGTTTAGCGGTCATACCAAGAGTGGAGCCGCCCTGTGAAGGGACGCAAGTAAAGCCCTGCGTCCTCGGAAAATAAAATACCGTAACGCTGTCAAAGGCAATACCGCGTTTTTTCTTCACTTTGGCCGGCGGTGCATCCTCGACTTCGGTCGATTTACGTTTCAAACTGCTCTTGGTCGGTGCCTTCTTTAAATTGGCCATCAGGGCGGAAAGTAGTACCGGATAGTTCGAAGCACCAGCAGTTTCATTGTTTGCACCAGGGGTGGATGGGTCTTCATTTAATCGATCTAAAGTAAGGAACAAGTTATAAAACAACATTGAAAACACTTGGAAAGTTTTACCAAAAGTGGTCTCGCTGTCACTCTCCCCAAAATTGCTGGCTTGGGGCACATCCGCTCGTTCTTCTAAAATTTCCGACCCCAAACCAGAATCTGAGCCATCGGATCTATCGTGCGGTTCCTCGGTCAACTCTTCACTGGGCGGTAAACTTTCGGTGGCCGAATCTTCACAATCATTCAAATTGGTCAAATTATCTTCACCTTCTTTAGCATCACCACCCTCAAAAGTTTCCGGTTTGTAATTATCATCGCACATGTTGGTGCCGGTTTCTCCTGATGATAAATTCGACGTTTCGGTTGTGTTTACAGTGACGTTCGGTTCAACATTTGATACGGTTCCACCCATTGTGAGTGTACAGTATGCTCAATTGGATGATAGCTGACATGGTCCTGTAATAAAATTTATATTTTTAGATTTAAAAAGGTTTTATTTTGTACACCCTATACGTTTATCTACCACAACACTCTAAAAATCAGTACAGAATATTAATAATACTTTCAAAGACGAAAACAGTGACTAACACACACTCTGATTGGTCGTGGATTCGTTACTCAGTTGTTTACGTCCTCGTTTACGTTACTGTGGTTATTTCACGTTTCACCTTTTTAATTACCATTATAGTAGCGTAAAAAACAAGCATCGAAGAGCGCAAGTGTAAGAAAACAGTACTTTTTTGAATCCTTTTCAAGTCGTTCGAAATTCCCTGAACAATTTTCGATCCATAAATTCCTGGTGGATACATATACAAAGCTGGAGGTCCTATATTTAGCAACTGGAATCAGAGCGTATTCCCGATTATTTTCAAACAGTAGATACGTAGATTACTGGATATTTGCTCTTGAATAATAATAAGTTTTTCGTGTTATTTGGCCATCCTTAAAAGTTATCTGGATTAGACGTATTTTTAGATAATTTCAAGGTTTTAAATGCTATCCGTTATGTACTATATTGTCGTGTATTATTGATTTATTTAATTAACTAACAAATAAAGAAAGTGAAAGTGCCTCTTTTTTTGAAAAAATTAATCATGCAATTGTTTTTATATCCACTAGTGTGAAACATTTGAGGAGATATGCAGTACATACTAAATCAACGTGACGTAATTTGACAGTTTTATAAAAAGCCTGACTAATTTTTTGGAACAGATAAAAATTACAAAAAAAATACAGAATTTATTGTTTTTAAAATCACTTTCTGCTGTTACAAGTTGACCACTCTATGTACTAGAGGCGTTTAAAACAACAAACATGTTTGTATTGTTAACTCCCATCAACGCCAAGTATTGATATTTAGGATTGAGGACCGTTATCGATACTTTCAAAGCTGATTAATTGTGAACTTATTGACCGTAGCAAAAACTGACTTTCCTCTGCTTTAACCGTTCTACTACCATATTTTAATATCGACTTCCTTTGAATTTTTTTGCTATTATACAATTTTTCAGTACAGACGAAGCCATAGTTACTGTTAGATTAATCACAAACTCTTCTAGCATATAAATCAAAATCAGCCTTGACAATCTCAATATCGATAATTGGAACGGCAAGGTATTTTCCACAATGGATATCCTGCTAAAATATTCGAGTTCTAGATTAAATTTTTGTACTTCCTTGAAACTTTTTGGTGTCATGACCGAACGGAGTTCACCATCACTATTTGGTGAGGGTCACCATTCTACACCATTATAACTGGACCTACTAAAAGCAATACAAAAGTAGCATTGCACCGCGATGCCGATGGTACGCAGATGCTAGTGGGTTGGGGCTATCAAAACCGTTTTTTAGTACATCTAATGTACTAAATTTAGTACTAAATTGGATCACTAAAAAAACCTTCCATAGTGAGTGTGAAACACTTGAAGTTGTGTGACATGATTTCAAAACTGTGGTAAACAACGTAACACCTTATCCTTTAGTACAATGGTTAGTACAATAGTGTAAACGTAAATCATGTCAATGTAAAAAAATTGAAAAAGTGAATGTTTAAGCTTTACATTTCCCTCACTTTCAAATTACAATTACAAAACAAGAATACTTCATTAAATTAATAAGTTTGTTAGTCGGTTGTTTGCGCAGATTATAAAGATAAAAATAAATAATAAAATAAACAAAAATACCTGGATGTCCTAAATAATATGTACAGGGTGTCCCTAATAAGGACAGGGGGAGTCACTAGAAAAACTTATACCACCGAAAAACAGACAAGAAAGCAACGTTGCCGTTTTCTTTGTTGTAAATCTCGGGAATTTTTCGTGCCGACCGTAGTATTATTACTGCTCGTCGCTAATATTAAGTTCATTGTACTGGTTTGAGACCGGGCTTTTCAAGCCTTCAGTTAAAACTTTACCACTGACTCTGACATCAAACGGTGCGGATTGAGAAACGTCTCTACGAACCGTACCGAGCAGGCGCAGCTGTATACTTTTGGTAACCACAGGTCCGGACTTCATGAAAATGAGTTAACAAGTCATTCACAGTCTAGATGTTACGAAAACGTGTGTGAAAGGGGTTCTTCTCTATGGTACTGTTTCAAACTAAACAGAAGAGTACAACCAGGTGCAGCTGATGAACATTGCTTTACCAAAAGAAGCAAGGCACAGAGTGTTTTTTAAAAATTAGTACCGCCATAAGTAGCTTACCAGCCTCGATACAGTCCTGCAGATGTGACGTTTCCTTCAAACAGGAATTCAGCTGGTAGAAGTGGGTGCCGATATACCGAGCAGTCGTGAAGGCAATTTGCTAAAAAGGATACTAAGCTGGTGTCGTCAGAGTACTTTCAGTACGCAGATGCACCCAATATAGATAACTTTGATGGAATAAGTTTTATAGCTAATGCGTTAGTACGGCAAAATTTTCCTTAGTAACGCGCGTATGTGTAACGAAAATAACGATTTTGTTAAACAATCTAATTGTAGTAGACATTAATAATAAATGATTTTAGTTAGTAAAAGCAACACTTTGTTCTTGACTGATTTTTGGGTTGTTAGGTCAGGGTCGATCTCGCAATACTACAATAAGAACAATAGCAACTAAATATTAAAAAAGAGCTTTTTACCTTCACCAAGTATCTGGTTTAAAATACTCATATACCTTTATACAATTTATTTAATAAAGAAAATTTAATCAGAAACTAATGTTCATAAATTACCTTGTTTGGTTAAGCAGATAGTACCACACACCATATATAGACAAACGCGGGGTCTTATCTGCTACAGCTTACAGCTACAAGGTTATCAATGAAGAATACCCATATTCAAGGATCATTTCAACGCAACAACCTTAGATATTTTACCGGTTTTGATTTTTTTCATAGTTTAATAATGTCCGTTTTGATGCTTCGTGGAACGAACCAGACAGTTGATCAGGTGACCGCTAGTCATCAAACTTGTTTGTTGTCTTGTGACCAACTGTCAGATTACGTCACATTAGCTGACGGTTTCCTCTAAATGATCACCCCTCAATCGAATCAGAAATATCAATGTGAGACGCAACAATGGTCCGTCGAAATATATGGGACACTTAGCAATATTACCACTTCTCCAACCCCTCCCGTTTCGCCTTTCCCCTCTCCTAGTTTGAGAATATGGCTGCAATATATTCCGTCTATACGTGAAATCAATGTGTTCTGTGGGTTGCCAGGGACGATGAACCGTCTCCATGGCAACGGCGCCGCTGCAGTTTGTGTTGTGAAAACGACGCCAACTCCTCATATCAACTCACCCTCTCCCTTGTCTTTCTCTCTCTTCCCACTCTATCTTTCTCGAACTTTCTGGTTTGTCGGCCGAGTTCGGTCACTTTCGTTCACGTGCTACTTTTTAGCCGCGGTTTTGGTCTGACCCACTTATTAAATAATTCACCGTTTGATCGGTTTTGTAGAACTCAAAGACAAACCTACTTGTTTTCATGTGTTTCCAAACTACGACGTCACTGGTTTTGCGGTGAATTTCATCAGGGCAGGTTGTCTAGTGGTTGTAACGTCAAACAGACACTAAACAATCAACTGTCAAAATGTGCAGCGCCACCTGGTCACTTGTAAAGTCAGTGGAGTCTTCCATCTAATGTGCATTGGTCTATCTATGAGCCGCATTCTTTCGATCCATGATATCGGATCCAAAAGCGTTCTGATCTAAAAATCACGTGGCATCATAATTATAAAATGAGATAGAGGTCACGTGACTTTTGAATCGTAACGCGTTTGGATCCGAAATCACAAACCGAAAGAAAACGGCTATGGTCCCTTAACTGTCATTTGTTGACGTTTGAATTACTGCTACTACACCTAATTTATGTATAAATGTTTTTGAATGAAATAAAAAAGTTTTGTTGCCTTTTTAACTCCTAAACAAGCATGTAAACTCTTTTTCGATACCCTAATAAACAGGAACTGTTTCATATTCATGAAAAAGATCAAATGGACACGTACTGTCCCTTTTTACGACTGACATTGACCTATCCCAACGGTCACGTCAGGGCCGTAACCATAAATTTTATTTCATAATACTATTAAGGAAATATTGAGAATGGAATTTATTGTTTTTTTCGTCTGGTCTTGACCTATGATTATTTCCAGATGTTTCAAAGATGCATTTAGAATGTCTTTTTCAGCTTTTTCAGTACTACTAGTAATGTAAATTTATTTTTCTTAATATTGTATCTTACTGTAAAGTACTAGTAAAACTACAGTCAATAGACCTCCAGAAGCTCAATTTTCTTTAATGTGGACATTTAGTATATTATTACTCAATTAGATTGCATTTTTTTTATTCAAATGGAACATCCTGTATATTTTTAGATCAATGGATTGCGCACACTCAGGACTACACAGCGAATCAAAATGTACTATAGAAAAATTGTCCCGTTTCCGAGATATTTGAGGTCAAATTAATATTAACTTACTGAAGAAATTGCTTTCAAAGTGACGTCACTGCGTCAGGAAACTCAGATGGGACACCTTGTATATTTTTAGATCAGTAGACTAATTACACTCAGTGCTACACAGGGATCCAAAAAAGTGCTATAGAAAAAGAGATATATCATGTCAGAATTAATCTTAATTTCTTGAAGGAATTGCTTGCAAAGTACCGTCACTTGATTCAAAGTGCCAAAAGTCAAGAAATTCAATAAGGACACCCTGTATATTTTTAGGTCAGTGGATTGCGCACACTCAGTGCTACGCAGTGACACAAAAATCATTGAAAACGGAAAACATTTAGAAAAAAAATAATTAGAAAACATGACACCAGTTACTTAAATCGACATTATAAACGTTAGATTCAAACACCCCGTACAACCTGAAATGTTGATATTATTTCTACTTGATTTTTATTTTTATCACTGTTAATACTAATACAGGGTTGCCATAATATTAATAAAACGGTATTTGAGGCAACGTCCGAATTTTTAAAGCAACCACGCCCATTTCACAACATTATTTGCTTTAGTTGAATAACCTGTAGGGTTTCCAAACAGCCATACCAAATTCTGTTATTTCCATAATTATTACGAGTGTTGGAGTACAATGCAATGTGAGTGACATCTAATCATATCTTTTGATATTTTGTTATAAACCACTGTTAATTCTCTACAGATGTATAAATGTGTTATGCTAACTTGTCATACAAATGCCAAAAATCGGAACTACATTTTGATAAGCCAGCAATAACAGTTAAAATTATAAGTCCTGACGGATGAGACACATTGTGAGGAAACGGTTAAAATAATTGAGTTAACAAAACTTACCTTTTGTCGAGATGTCACGTTGGGGCACCCACACCACCAGGACCTAGTCGGGACCCCGTCCTACTGGTCCTGCAGGACACGGACGACTGTAGCAGAGCTTTAGACGACATATCTGGATATTCTGAATCCCGACGATACCGATCCCGACCGTGGCTCGCGCACAAGCACTAGATGCCACACTTCTGGCTCTATGATTCTAGGGGCCTCGTCAAGAACGATCTAACAAAGGATTCTTTATTCCGGAGGCGGGATTTTTTCTTTTTTGTTCTCTGCTGCGCGAAATGATGTTTGTTCTGCCTTCCTCCGGTTTATTATACACGGACAGACGTCGTCGTGGCGTTAATTCACCATCACGTCAAACTTTCAGGAAAATTTCTGGTTCGCACTGTATAATATGATGCGTCAAAGTGTTGTTCCTATAATGTATGATATCGATTTCTACCTACCACGAGCTCTTTGTCTTCAACTGTGGATGGCGCGTGGTGGGTTGTTGCCCAATTTCAAATGACTATAATAAAACGCCAATCATACATGTTCTAGTTATGACGTACAGTTTTGAAAAGGTTGACCTTTTAAAAGTAACATTCTTGAACATAAATTGTCCAACCTGAAAATAATAAGAATACCATCAGTATAATATTATCAATAACTCTTACTTATTGTATAGGCTACTAATGTACTATGTAAATTCTAATTAAAGGAATTAAAAATTATATGTAAAAGAAAAATAAAAGGACAACAAAATCGATTCTAACCTAATCTGACTTTACTGTATTTGTTGCTAAGTTTTGCCAATTTTACCATTTTGTCGCTTTTAATATGCTAAAAGCAAGAACACATACTCTCAAACCTCAAGCTTGCGTCGCACACGTATATTGATTGAAGTGGATCTATATTTAGGTGAAATGGAATGCAGCTAACCTCGTTTCCTCAATTTTACCATTAGGAACTGGGTTTTTTGTTGCTAATATACAGAAAGATGGAGCAGAATTTTATTCCACTTTCAAGACAAACTTAACACTAACAGTGCTACTATAAAGAGTATAAAGTTAACGTTAAAGAAACTTTTTAATGACTAAAAGCGTTTTGGGAGCAGTTTATATTTACTTGATTTTTTTTAGTTATTAAGATGTATTATTCTCTGATTACCAAATAGTGAATGCCAAGCTGTAATCAATACAACAACCTCTGATAAAGGTTGCGGTCAAACTTTGTTTCTAGAAACATCACTAGAGGGCGCCCTATTTTTTTCATTAATCAAAGTGTTTTTTTTTATAATAATTATTAACTGTGTTCGCACTTTCCATTACCTTAACTTGTATTATTATATTATATTGTTAAAACTAATTAAATTACCATGCCACTATTTGAATATTCAGCTTTCAGCCGCTTCTCAAAGGATCCTGGAATGTTTTAGTAATTTAGAGCCTCCAACGTCCGAAACCACGTTTGAGGCTGTCTGAAATTCCGGTCAATCTCCGAAAACTTCAAAGGAAAGTTTGTCCAGAATTTTCCAATTAAAAAAATGTTAATTTTCTTAAAACAACAGGCAAACGTCCTGTATAGTATTTCTCCTAGAAACACCATGGAAGAAAGTAAAACTTTTATTATATTTATGGTTAGACAACACACCGTACTAATATGTGCATTCCTTTCATAATTTTATTACCCCAGAGTAACTTATCGGCAACAATAGAGCTGATCAAGGAGGTTACAAATCGATTTTAAAACGAGTTTTGACAGATGACGGACTCAAGGAAATGTAGCAACTAGAGCTGGGAATGTTTATATTTAATTTATAAAGGACCTAATTCTAATGGTGAGACCACATACTACAAACTCTTTTTAGAAATAAAACATACTTTAGGTATTCAGTTGCTACAGGAATTAATGTATTAATCTGGAGTTTTCTTCTGCATATCTCACACTGTTACATAAAATTAAACACATCTAAATATACATACAAAAAAATAAATAAAACTTTTTCACAAAACACTTTCTAACTTTTCAATTGACTAGAGAGTACAGTAAATCACACTTAATATTGCTTATCATTTAAAACGAATTAATTTACCTACGATCTACCTATAGAGAACCTTGAAGGTCCCAATATACAGATAGTAAGTGAATGTCAGGTTTATTCAAATTTACTATCAATAGTTTTTGGATTAAACTGCCGAACTGGATCCGCCAGTGTTGCCGTCGTTGTGCCTGGCATTTTCCGCTTGCAACGCCTGTTGTTGTTGCAGAAACTTGGCAGCCGCTGGAAAACCTTGCAGATCGAATCCTGGCGGTGCCACTATTGCAGCACCGGCTGCTGCTCCCGTACCTAAAAAAATTAATACATCCAGTATATTATAGAACTTTACTATGATCTTATAGTAAGTGCCCCATAAAAGTATGTGTTGAATACTTAGGAAACAAAAAACTACTTTTGTACTTAATGTATCTATGGGGCACCCTCTGCGTTTTATTACAGTTATAACCTTGTAAATAAGCTATCAGCCTTTTCATTTCTTCCAAAGCATTGGACTGCATTAAAATATAATTCTTAGCCAGTAAAAGAGTGGCTATTTTGGAGAGTTTTCGTACAGAGGGTGAATGAGCGTAGGGTATCACCGCTCTAAGTTCGTCTAAGGCGTCATTCAAATCGTGCATTCTTCGTCTTTCTCGGGCGTTTATATTCAGTCTGACAGATTTTCCTTGACGCCCTTTGCCTTTGATGTTGGGATTCGAATTTCCCGCCCTTGATTCTAACGACCTAAAATTAGAAGGTTTGTTACTTAAAACAAGATGAGATAACGTGATGGCGTCCAACTCTTGACGTCACTACAACATAAAAGCTTCAGCCAGTACATGTTAACAAACTTTTACCTAGAATTTCCTTGAGGTGAACACTCCGGATCTGGATTGTTCTCATCTGAGGGAGGTCCATGAGCGGTCGTCATATTCTGTTGACCTTGGAAGTAAAAACCTCCCAAACTCATGGTACCCAATGGAGTTCTCCTACCAGGCACCTGTGGCTCCTCCTGTGTGTTAACGCCAGGAAATCCAGAATAGCCTTGAGGATGGTCCATTACAGCTGTGGATGAACTAGGACCTGTAGAACTTCCCTACAACAGTTGCATTCAGCATTTTTAAATAATTCTATTGACACTACTTACAGGAATTCCTTGCCATCCCCAATTAGGTCCGATCGAATTTCCCCTTAACCATTGAGGGGGTTGCGCCATGCTGCGCGAGATGGCGCTGGAGGTGTCCTCACTTTCGGACGACGAATCGCAGTCATATGATTTCATTATTTATTTATAAAGCAAGTGTTTCGTTTAGTAATGCTGCTTCAGTCAAAGTACTTTCCTACACATTTAGTTATAATCAGTCCAGGCAACTGTCCTGTGGCCAGTTTTTTGTACTTACTTTCTTTTATAATTATTTAATTAACGGATGTAGACTACATACAGCAGGCAAACAGGACATCTTTCAATATTGGGGATGCAACAACAAAAGTGACCCCTCACCAGCTATGGTTACATCGGGCACAGTTTCACCACACAGTCAGGTTTACACCCCATATTTTCACTTAACAAAAAAAAGCAGAACTCTACAGGACAAAACTAAAAAGTCTATTAACAGAAATCCGGGATAGACTGAACTATCAAGATTTTTAAAGGGAACATACAACACAATCCCGAACCGGAGGCGAAAAATTGACAGATGCGGTCCGCGAAGCCAAGCGATATTAGGGGGTTAGTTTGGCAAGGGCGTAGGTTTGGGGCAAACTCTTTTGTTGTCTTACTTACAAATTTATTTCTAAAAATCCTAGAAACTAACTGATAATTATCTATTCTAGGATAGTGATGATGTAATTTGTAATGCCACTAAAAAAATTCAAATTTCTAGCAAATCTTTTTGTTTTTATGGTAATTTTTTTAGAGTACCATTTAGTTGCAAAATACGTGTAAAACCAGAGCTTTCAACTATTGTGGCAACATTGCTATTAAGACTGTGTTTTTAAACTGTCGTGGCGGCCATTTTAGGTAATGTTACCAAATTATCGAACTAACTACGCCGCTGGAGGGTTACATTTATTTCACGGTACACGGTGAACTCTCGACGACGTAAACACGGCCCCACAATGAGAACAAAAGAGGATGGCGTAACCAGTGGCAACGGGGGAGTTGCTGTTAACTTCCTCAAAGTGCTGCCGCGAAGCGGTATTTAATTTAACTAGCATTAAAGTGGATGGAAGTTTGGTTACTAATTAAACGAGAGGAGTTCGGAATGTCTGCAAGGCTTTGTTGGTCGAGAACTAGTTTTTAATTTTTTTTTTGGCTGGGTTTTAATTAAGGACCGGGTTTACTTACAGAGGGAAATATTTTATATGACTGGAAAGTTTTAATTACTTAAAAATTTAAGTTTTACCGAAGTTTAAAGATTTTCTTTTCTTCTTTGGCTTTTTTTAATTAATATTCAAAACTTAAACTAAAAAAAAAAGTTTGTCAGAAGTGGGATTCGAACCCACGCCCTCAAAGAGGACTAGAACGCTCAGAACCTACTGGTGTAGGTAAGGTAACCTTGAGTCTAGCGCCTTAGACCGCTCGGCCATCCTGACATGCCGCCATTTTGCTTCAACGTTTTATTTAAGTCTGGGGCACTAATAAAAGGCATTTTCTTTGCAACTCAATATAAAAAAACACTGATAGAATTAAGAAATGAATAAAAAAATCTTCATCACCTTGTTCTCATTTTTGTAGAGAATTTCAAAAGTTTTGTGAAAACTGTTTATAGCAAACAATTAGGTCTTCACATGCTCAAGAGATGGCGCAACATGTACTGTTTGTTTGAATAAAGAATAAAAAAGCCCAGTACTTTCAGTTCAGAATAACTTTATTCTAAGGATAATATCTATGGAAACCGTGAAATCAGACGCTGCTATTGGTCAATTCCGTCATTTCTATAGAAATTATCCTAAGAATAAATTTATTCGAAGGTAAAAGTACCGGCCCTTAAACACACTACTATTGATACCATAAAAATCGTAATTACAGTAAATTAATTGTCAAAAATAAATTAGAACTCTTAACAAAACCAAAGAGCTGCACAAGAGCGAATTAATATCAGTAAACACAAGAGAGAGCAAATATTCCAGGGGTGGAATTTCATTTCACCTACACAAGAGATGTCCGGGTCTCTTTGTGTTCCGGAAACAGTTTTGTTGTTTTCTCGAAACTCCCAAATGACGCCTAATTAGAATATATTATGCAAAAAAAAATAGAGCAAACAGGGACCCGCTCCAACTCCTCCTCCTTTGGGATACGTCGCGTGCTACCGCCAGCGATGCACCTGGCGCAGCTCCCATCGTGGATGCTGCTGTGGCAGCGGGTGCGTTGCTCAGCAACCCCAGATCAATAAAACAATCAAACGACTACGCCCTCGAAGCTGACACTCTATAGGATTCTGGATACACTACTCAAAATATTGCTTTTTGGTAGGTATTTCAATCAGAACATATTCAGAGATTATTTTGTGGCCCCAATAAACAGGCATGTTATCATCAATTCGACTAAAAGTGGCAAAGGCTAATAATTGTAAACCAAAGCAACAACTTACTCCATTTTCAAGGTTTCAACCGTTTAAAAGTTTGAGGTTAGAATGTTGAAATTTTACAAATAAATTACTTACCATTTGAAAAAACGTATACGGGAAAAACTCGAGCACTTAACTTTCATATCTTCAAATAATTTACCTGAAAATGTAACAGTTTTCCGGCAGAATTACTGATTTTATGTACCAAAACCAATTGGATTCTGGATAAGTAAACAAAAAACAAAATTGTTGCGGGTTGCGGTTTGTCAGCTGTCAAACTTATGTCAAAGTATTCGGCAGTGATATTTATTTATTGTCTATCTCAGTTGAATCACTCAAAAAACAACAATAAAAATAATGTTGTCAATAATATAGAAATTAAAAATGTACCCGACGTTTCAGTATGTTATTTATTATTATCGCATGCGTATTTTGCCGTACTGATGTATCAATAACAGTCGATAAAGCAGAGTAATGTCACGTGTTTCAGGTGCACTCCTTTATTCTCTTGTCACGTGACAATCAATCTAGGCCAAGGAACCAATTTTACTTAATATATACAGCAAATCAAAGTAAAATAGGATGACGTCACAAACAATAAAAGTAATTCATCAGAAACTATACCATATTTTTGTTTTTTTCTGTTTGTAGGGCAGTGTAAATTCGGATGTCTTAAAAGGAGCTCATCCAAGCGCGCCTTTAGCCGCTAGTTTGATCTATAGAGTGATGGCCACTCACAAGGGAAAATTACCCATTTAACGGGGCAAATTCTGAGCGTAAAACGACCGACCGAGAAAAGTGTTTTTGTTCTCCCCCTTTCCAACTTTCAGTTTAATTACGTTCATTTTTATATAGGAAACCGTGACTGTTTTTTTTTAGACCTTATATAATATCAGTAAATTCTAATTATGTAAAAAAAATATTGAAATGAAATGGAATTAGTTTTTAAGTTTAAAAGTCGCGTTAACTGGTAAGCAAAGAATAAAAAAGAACGTAATGGAACAGCCCTTACAGCAGCCCCAACCTGTTCATAGCAGTATAATAATATAATACCCCAATGAAAGCGGCAAGTGCAGCCCCATCAATTTCCCCCCAACCCTTCAGTCAAAACAGAAATCTGATTTGCATCGAATTCTTCAATTTTCAACACATTCCGCACTCCCGAAACGGTTTAGCGGGACACATGTAGTGACGTCACGAAGCCCGGACCGTTGTCATGGTAACCATCTAGGGATGCAGTAATCCATCTTGTTCTTTCCCATTCGTGTTCTCTCTTTCCTGTAATTTATTTGCAGCGGTCGTCTTTGTTTAACTCAAGCAAAGTCGAAAGATGTCGTTTCTCTTGCACGTTCCCGTGGGATTCTGGATCCATTATTTACCTTTTTGATGATGCCCCCCCCCACAGTATAATTTTATATTTCATAAATGGACGTAAATAAATTGCGATTTAAATTAACCGCAGTCTACCTCTGACCGTTTTAATATTTATTTATTTCAGTAGAGGGCGTGGTTGCACAAAATGCTTTTGTAGATTGACGGAAATATCATCACATTTTGTCAGTTTTTTCGTTTAACGTTTAATGAGAAATTTTGGTGTGTTCATGCATAAATTTGTCGAATGGACGGACAGATCAATTGAAACTTCCCCTATTAAATTTGAACCACCTCCTGCCCCCACCCCTCTTTAATAACAAGCGCAGAAATATTGCCAGCATCAGTGCAAATATACCTCAAATAGCAATATGCATCGTGGTCAATATTTGCTTTGTTGAAATTTAAAATTACTTTGATTCCTGTAATTTGTATTTCCACAGCGCTTAATTAGCTTGTAAAATGTTAATTATACGAAAAATCAAACCAAATTAGGAAAACGTAACGTTAATTTAAATTTAAAAGCGTCATTTTAATGTACTTTGTCATTCGCTACAGGGTTGCCAAACCAACTGGGAACTACAGGTTATGACACTCTGTTTTTTTGGCTAATCAAAACTGTTTATAGATAAAAGAGAGATAAGATAACGTCGTTAAAACTAGGTTAGCTCAGTTTTTTGCAATTTATAATATCAGTGAGAGGCCCGCTATCTTTGTGTACGGTTTTTCGGGGCTCATCTAGTTTCCCGCCTGCCCCGGTATGATTGCGCACGCTTTCCCTCCTCGTAATCGATCGAACTGGAACCAGAAGGGACAAAATATACACCAGCCCAAACCCAGCCAAAATTCCAAACTATACAGTGCAGTTCAAAAACTAATAACAGTACTTTTTTGACGTGACTTTTTTATGGACACAACATGGTAAGCATTTGACCAAAAACAAATATGAATAATAACTTATATGCAGCGTTAATTTTAACAGACCAGTTCATAAATGTCACGTGTTGTTACTTTAAAAATAAATAAAGCAGTCACGTGATGTGTCCATGTCACTCTAGCCTAGAGTAACAACCGGAAGTCAAGTCAAACTTTATGCAAGTATTTTCACTAAGCAGGACCCTAATTCTTGAAAACAGGGAACGGAATGCTCAAGAGAAATGTTGATAGAATGTGACAGAAGCAGCAGACAATTGAGGGTTCCTGTCACATTTTACAGACCCTTCTCTTGATAATTCCCTTCCCTCCTTTCAAGAATACACACGTAAAATAAGGCTTAAAACCGAATGCATCTGTCATTATTAAGAACTGTCAACGTGACGTTCGTTCAACTGCACAGTCAATGAAATGAGAAAGTTTTGGATGGTTCATGAGTCGGTTTGGACTGAAGCCATCAAACAATAGTTTATGGTGATATTTTAATGAATTAATTTCTTTATAGCGGTTAAAATTGCATTATCTCTAAAAATACGACATTTGAAGTTTTGTGTTAACTGTAATAGTTAACACAAACAATATAATATATAATAGTTAACACCGTAAGACCCTTTAAAAGAGGTTACATTTTTGTCAAGTATTTTTATAATTTGTTTTTTCCATCTGATACTTTTTGTATCTGAATCTTTCATTACTTCTGCCGCAGCCAATGATTGCTAATTATAAATTTTTGCAAAATATCGAGAAAAGTTTCCCGGACCAAAAAAAGTGCAAAAAAATCAGCGGGACTAAAAATTGAACAGGGTAAAATTCGCTCGGCCAATAGCAGCGGTGCTCCGGCCCGTTTTGAGAGGGGTGGCGGGGGTTCGTGAGAGAGGGGGGCGGCGAAGGGGGTGAATTTCCGCGCATGGGGTGGAGTAGGCAGCGACGGACGTCCCGACGGCAGAGCGTGAGTAGACAGACTGGCGTCTGCAAGTCTGGCAGTGTAAGTGTGCAACATTTGGGGGCTGTTTTGGTAAGTCATTATTGTCACTATTTTGGTGATTGTGTGGGCCTTCGATACGCGTTTTATTGCCCATATATGTCAATTAAGTCTCCGGCTTACGTTTTACTTCAAGACTGCACCTCTAATTGGATCGAGTTGTTCCATTTTTTTTTTCAAAACACTGACTCACTCGAAACAGCCCTTTACACGTTTCAAACACTTTTTATCATTTTTTTTACGTGCGATTTTAATAGTGCCGGTCTAAATTGGTGTCGTCACCTGGATTTTTACGTTGGTAAGTCCAGTCGTTTTTTCTATAGTGCTTGTTTGATGGTAAGTGCCGGTGAATCACAAATTTTTACCAATTTCTGTTTGTATTTAACTTTTAGCTTTCACCAGCACGTCTTAGTGCAGTTGACATAACCATCTCTAATTTCAGCATGATTTTATTCCATAAGTATATGCTTGCGTTTTATATCATCAAGTCCATCCAACACCTTCACAGCCATATACAGGGATGTCACAAAACATGAAACAAAGAGTATAAAACCACAACAAACAAGACATTGATTTAAAACTAGCAGCAAATATAATTTGAAAGAGCTATACAAGTTTTGTTATACCTCTAACCCCTGTATACCATAAATTAAAAAATGTTCATAACAACTGTCGCTTTAAGACATTACGAATGATATAGAACCAAATTTAATATCAATTTGAAACGTTTATAAGGTTTAAGTTAGTATAAAACAATACACTGATGTAGAGTAATTTATTGTAATAAGTGTCATTAATTCCAAGCTAAAAACTCCTTTAAGTTGACGATCTGCCATAACAGTTGAAAGGTAGTTTTAACAACCCTAATTCAATCCACTCATTAGTTTCTCATTAAGAATAATTCAGAGTTTTGGCACTGTATTTGATGAGCATGGCTGCCAAGTTTGACTGTCATTTTCACAGTCTGATTGCACTATCAGGTTTGTAGACATGACTGCCAACTGCTGTTGTATTGTGTTATGTTTGTTTTAATGATGTTCAAGATTTTGGTGTAAACATTGTCATTGTCACGCAATGTACCAATCTGTTATTTTGAATATGATTGAGTTGTCAAACTAGGTAAAAAGCCGTTGCTGCAAGAAAACTTTTTTCCAACTACTGTCAATGAATAAGAGCTAATTTACATTTATTTTAGTGAGAGTCTAGTAAGGGCTGACTTCGTAATGTCCGTGTAATATCCTAGACGACCGAAGGGAATTGTCCACAATAGCAGAGGAGCATTGACCTAGACAGATATTGTTCCCTACGTAATGCAACATTTCTGCATTAAATCAAATTTCACCCCACTTTTAATATACAATCCAGTGGCGGGGGATTTTTATTTTCAACTCGGTAAAATGTTTTGCAGAAATTAGTCAACCAAATTAGTCGAATAAATCCAACTAAACTTGAGTCAGATATTCGTCAACTACACTACTATAAACAAAAAAAAAAAATTAAAGCGACGCCACTGGTATCAAACTATACGAGGGTGCTGCAGACCTAAGGCTCGGTCACCCCAATTGTCCCATTCAATAATTCAACCCCCGCTTTATAACTGACTGCATCTCACCCCCTTGCATAGAGCCTGTTCGTGACACGTGTCAAAATCGGGGGTACCCTATACTTTTGAGGCAAAATTTACACCGATCTTTGATATAATATGACTCGGTGACTGTGCTCTAAATTTTTTAATGATTACTCTTAAATCAGTTTTTATTTTCATTATTTAAGTAATTATGATGGTCACTTTTCCAAATCAAAATCATTTTAAAAAATAAGAAAATGTGTGTCGTACTCATGTAAATTATGTTAAGCTTAATATACGAATAATTTTGTTATTAACCCCGAATATCATCTTTATATTAATTATAAACCAAAAAAGTTCATGTCCAGTTTACAATACAGAAAAGAAATCTAGTAAGGTCAACGTAACATTTGCATTTATGACCGTAAGGTCATTGTGAAAATGGATTCCTTTTGTATAGTAAGTGGAACAGAACAATATAATATGCAAAAGTGTCAAAATCGATTGTTTTATGCGGTTTATTTTATCTTCGGCAAGAAACCTGTTGATTTTATTAAATCAATATATTATAGACACAATAATTTGCCTCTTTTTGTTACTAATTGCAACGGAATTTTCAGTTTCGTTATGACTTTCTCTCTTAAACCTTTACAATGAAAATGGTGCGTAGGCTGCTAAACATGGAAACTAATCAATGGCAATACAAATATAAAAACGTATTTTTGTACCTCAGAGTATGTGTGTCTAATCTAATCAGGGACACATATAGGTATATGATTATATGACATGGAAATTAAGTGACGTCACACTATAGAGAAAGTGAATCAACCCTTTTTAATAATCGATACAAGGCATCGCGCTCAACATTCCCTATTTTTTGCCAAATCATGTTTAATTAACGATTAGTGTAGTTTTTGTGCATGTGTGTGCGTTTGGATTGAAATCATTTAGTCTGTTTTTATTTGCAACAGTGCAGTACCACGCCACTGATTAACTGTCAACAGTCACAACAGTCAACTTTTTGACCAATCACAAACTACAAACTGTGTGACAGTTCAAGTTACGGTTAGCGGCGTTGCCAACTTATTTCACACTAATCAATAATTTCAACCTACTACATTTTAATCATGGACACAAATAATAAATAAGGGAGGATTTTTTGTTGGCACGTATGTAAAACATCCTGGATCTATTTGCTCGAGTCATATTTTCTACGAAATAATTCCGATTAGTCACGCGACTGTCATTGGAAACCCTCGTGAGTGGCCACCAAGTTGTTGAACCTAATAACGACCATAAAATCACATATTTACTCTGTTTTTAAAATGTAAAAATCTTTGTCGATCTCCTAGTGTTCACTGTAGGCCTGTTATGGTTATTCAGAATTCATAAGGCACGCGGTGAATGCCAAGAGCAGACAAATTCCAACAAATCATTCAGAATTATTTGATAATTTCAAGTGTACAGGTAAGTCGTGAAAGTATCACTTAACTGGTTTTAATTTTGGACAGTATAATCCAGTTGAACGTCTAAAAAAATAATAGAAATTAATTTATGCAAATACATTCCCCCAGTTTATAGGGAAAATTCATCAGTCTAACTCGTTTGAAAGGGTGGCTAATTTAGTGAGGGTGGCTTAATCAGGTACGGTGCATATTTGATCAATCGTAAATCCACCCTTTATTTGTGTACACGTCCGCTCGACCACTCTAACTATTGAAATATTTTCCAATGGACGTGTAAATGGATAAATTTAATGACATAAATTGAAACAACTCTTGGCAACAGTGCTTGTTGATTGTCAAATGTCAAACTTATTGCCCTGATGTAACTCTTTTTTAAGAAGTTTTTCAATTGTATGATTTGTGTATTGATATTAATATTGTTAGTCAGTTTTGTTCTTAAATACTGTAAGTATAAGTAGGTTTAAGATAAATTTGTATTAAAGAGGATTTTTGTTATCAATAAAGGCTCCAATCAACGAAGTCTAATAAACCGGAAGCTGAGATGTTTTTATGAGATTTTTTGGTAAGTATTTAGCTGTCAGCTACATTTTATTAACACTTTTTTTAAATCTTAGTGTAGGTATTTATTATTTTTATTATCCGTAATTGGAGAATTAGAAATTTAAACAAAATTTGTCTGACAAGCGTCATATTGTACTAGTCTCCTATTGGTCCAAAGTAAAATCCCAGCTTCCCATTTTCCACCAATCATAAGCTTTACGATGAATAGCAAACCATCGCTCACGGCTCACCTAACCTTGCTTTTTTTTTGTATTTACAATTTACAGTTTACACTGTTTACAGTAGTTAAAGTTTGTATATTTTAGTTTGTGAAAGTATTTCTAGTTCGAGTGATATTCAAGAAGTTTCTACGTCAAATTGCACAGGTAAATGTTTAGTTAAAACAATTGGAAATTAAGACTGTGTGTAAAATTGTGTTTTCATCAAAGTCAAAGATCACCCAAATGTTTGATTTCCTTCTCAACATTCCGAATTCTGTTGTGTTTTAGCATGTTTAGTGCAAGAACTCGATGGCAAACCAGTATATATTTCCGTCAATTTTCGTTCTAGTTAAATGACATAAGTTTTGCCTGTTTTCACATGAATTTCTTTGAATTTTTGTATTGTCAAAACAGAATTAATTCTGTACTATGTGTTTTGTTGCTGTCCAATTCTAATTCTAGGGCAATTCCAAATAAGAAAACAGTTGGCAGTTTTTTTGTGATTTTGTCACTAATACTAATATTGCCTAGATATTGAATAGTGAATATACTTAGAGGTATTTTGGCGTCAGTGTTTACATTATCTCTCATTTTAACTCATTCTGATAAAACTTTAGCCAAAATACGCCTTTTGTTTTGTTGAAGCTCCCTCAGAGCTACTCCACGTCACCTGAGAGTAGATCACATGACCATCTGCTATCAACTGTCAGTTACGTTCTATTGGATTTATATGTGCGCAGTAAAGTAATGCTGGTTGGCATCAAAATAACCAGCTAGAGTCGGAATTAGATGTTTAATTTTAACTTTAATACACATAGTTAACAGTAATCATAGTCCAAAGCCTACAAGTCTTTTAACATTACTGCTTAAGGTCAGTTTTGTAAGTGACAGAATCCAGTTTATCTAAAATTTGAAGCTTAAACTATAAATAAAATCAGCATTGACATCTTAAATATAAAGGACAAATATTAAATTATGAAGGAGAGTAATACGTGAGTAAACTTCTTAGACGTTTTGCTTTCAGCTACCATATTCAATCAGATAATTTGACTGACCTCACAGACCATCACAAGATAATGTTATTTGATGCTGTATGCTGCTGTCCCACAACATGGCTGATCTCCTTCAAAGTTACGTGAGTAGAAATGACCTATAACCGCCATTTGCACCATCGTACTTTAAGCAAAACTTAAGTTAATTGTGGTTTAGAGTGTGACTTTTTTCACCTGTGCTGTCACAGTCTGACCCCAGACTTAACAGCTCAGCTTACAATATAACGATGCAAAGGGGGGTTTGACTATTTCAGGATTTGACAGCAATCACGGCGGATATCCGTCAAAATCACGTGTTCTAGAATGATCTATATGCAGACGAGAACACTTAACCAACCAATATACAGTTAAACCTAATGACGTATTCGATTGGCAAGTTTGGTGCAAAACTAATGTATCTGTATCCTGCTCCATCAAATGTCATTGAAACAGTATGGAAATACACTGGTTTTGCACTAAACATGCCAATCGAAAACGCCATAAAATTTGTAGAATTTAAATGCAGAAAATGTTATTTGTAAAAGCACTGTTTTGAAAACAAAGAGAAGATCAAAATAATTTTTGGATGATATTTGAGGAAATAGTAAAGATTTTTGATTTTAGGGTTTTTTTGTTAAAATAAATAGTATTATAATAGAAAAAGGTGCTTCTGCAGATACACAGGTTTTTACATTTCTTGTGCAATTCGTCGTTCATAGGTTTGGTAGCATCTTTCTAACACACCCTGTAAATTTACTAGACTAGAATCTGAAAATAAGACTCATTTAAATCAAAAATCTATTATTTAATCCAAGTTAGCTTTATACCAGATATTTGAAGTTGGTTATTTTGCTGCTGGTTGTACTGGAAATTGTCATCGTAATCATCATCTAATTTACCAGGATCGGTTTCATTTAAGATTGAATTTCAACCTCCACGTTGAATTAACCGTGACAATTTTCTTATGAAAATGTCTAATTAGTTTGCATCCCGCCTGTCATCATTTTACAAATTTATAACAGTGGTGTCATCAGCATAAATGTTTAGTGTCAACTGAGTCTGATAACTTGAATGGGGGACATCGTGAGATGTAAAAGAGCAAACAAAGAGAGCTAAAATCCTTACAAAGCGGCAACGTCGTAGACGAGCTCGCTCTCTGGAGAAGGGTACGTGATCCCAGGGGCAGAGCTCCGGGTTTCGGTGGCTGCGACTATCGATTTCCACTCCGGTTGCCATGGCTACGGCCTTTCGCGGATAAAATCTGGCCAAGCAACGGGCATGTTTTCGAATAATTCGTAAGCTCATTTATAGAGCGGCTTAAAATTTTAACAGCGTATTTCCGCTCGTCCGAATGCGAATGATGTTTGTACAAAAAAAAATGGTTGATCAGGGAATTTAAACATAAAAACTTTACAGTTGTTTTGGTTTAATAGCTTTTTCAACGTTTTAGTTACTAATATTTTTTTCTCTTCTGGGAAAGTCGAATTCAGCCAAAAATTGTTACTTTTCTACAGTTAACATAAATTTAATATGATGTTTTGATTATAAGCTTTTGGGTGTGATTTATTTTAGCATAAATAGTGAAAAAATAGAATAATTTATGTTTTATCTTGTGAGAGTTTCGATAATTATCAATAGTAGTAAGTCTGCATATTAATTCACATTCAAGTTTGCTGTTTGGTTTGTCCAATTGGAAATTATATAGGAGGAACAGTCTGTAGGGCCTTAAAGTCGTTATGTGCATGATAAGTAGCTCAAAAATGGGGACTGGGATTAATAATTTTTGTTGTTTATCTTTCCATCACCTAAAAAGTAAAAACCCTTCAAAATCAGATTTGTTTAAAATGTACAACCATTGAATTTATGAGTCTGTCATAATGCCTACTCATAAAATTTTCAATTAATTATAATCATTCAATTAACTTCGTTTGAAAGAGAATGTCATAAAATGTTAATACGCCCAGGGCGACATTCGCAGCATCATCCAGGTAGATAGAAAACTTGTTAGCGGTTGTAATTAATTTTCAAATGACAACACAAAAAGAGATTAAAAGTATAGAAAGGAAAATGCGGAAAACAGCGAAATGGGAGAGGGTTCCGGGGGGCGGAGCCCGGGCTCCCTCGGATGTGGGCGGCACACTGTCTCGCAGCAGCCTGGTCGTCATGGTGACGGGATCCCGTGGCCAAAGTCCCGGGATATTGATCTATGCCGGGTGGGAGCAAACTTTGGGATACATCCATCCTCGGAGCAGGCTAGAGTATTGACGGGCGAAAGAAAGTTTGCATTGAGCTTAATAGGAGGCTGCACGGACTTGAAAATCGAATTCGCTAAGTTGACAGCCCAAAGCAGATTTTCTTCTGTCACCCCATTCAGAAATTTGTACAGTAAAAGTGCAAAAAATAAAACAACTTTAATGTTTTTGTAATATTTATTTAAAAAGGAATAAAACTATTTGTAATAAATAATATAAAACTAATGATAAATCCATTTTTTCAGGTTTTTACTGTGACAGTTGACACAACATGGCAACGCCCCTCATTATCCAATGGGACTGAGGCTGCACAGTGGGTAAAGTCATGGAGATGACAAAATTGGTAGAATGTCCAGTGGTAGACAGTACACCTCTTCTTTCAGCCGTCTTATACAAGGGACAGAGGTAAGTGTGTTTTTCCACCAAATCCTCCCTTTTGATAGGTGTAAGCCAAATCTGAAAATCAACTATATTAGTACATAGGACAAATTCATATCACATTTTGAACACACAAAAAACATATAACTTCTGACATAAAGGAAAGTAAGATTTTTGATTTAAACTCTCCACAACTAGAAATAATGACTTTTCTACGTCTTTTAATGCGAAGCTGGGTGATATTACGTGCAGCTTCCGGAAACCCCGACAGGAAATGAATAGTGGCTGCTTTGTAGTCGAGTTTTAGGACTCCGTAATAGGGAGTTTCAAATATTGTCTTCATTTAAATTACCAACGGTTCACCACATCCAACAGGCAAACCAGAACAAGTTTCCGAGGTTTTGGAATTCTCAATTTCAAACTTTCATGCAGGATGAAGGAATTTATTTTTAGTTGTGTAGGTTTTAGTTAAACGTTTAAAAAGTAGAAAACTCACATAGGGAACTACATCGTACAACACTTTGGGCAACGACTCGTCAATAATCATTTTCTCTGGGTTCCACCTGGCCCCGTCCAAAAACAACCCGTAGATGATCACGCCATCTTCAGGGGGTTTGTCAAATTTCGACTCTTTCATCACCTGTCAAAAAACTGTTTTTGCATTTTGTTTATAGTAAAAAAAAAACGTTAAACCTGGTAGTCAAAAGTGAGTAAGTCAATGGGGATTGCGTATTTCCTAGCGAAATTTTGTTGGGCTCCTGTTAGAAAAGCTTGAGTGAAAAAGAAGCCGGACAGCCAAAAGGTTACTGGAGCACCGTCGTCCATCCATTTCTGCACATATTATCATTATTGTGGTTGCGTTAATTTGTATTTAGAGGATAGTAAGAACCTGTAAAAATAGTAGTCTGGCCAGGAAGTCACTAACATAACTCCCTAAAGGTTTCAAGGATGGGTAGGACTTTTTAGCCCACATTGCCGGTATTCGGCCAGTTAAGATGCTAGTCACCACTTCTTCCAAGTCCAGGGACATTACAATAAGACCTGAAATCCCAAAACTGAAAATTCTGACCGTAAAATTCAGTGGTGAGACCTTTGATCGCTTTTTGCACGTTTTTCAAACTGTTTCGAATGATAGCGAGCAAAATGTTGAAACGGTTCATTTCCTGGACCAAAACCGTGTTCATACTTTGCGAATAGGAAACCGGAAACTTTTCCATGGCCGCGTCCCGATCGAAATCGTTCGGGAGTTGATCCAGGATGGCGGTGGCCACGTCCATCACGATTTCGTCCGGGGATTTCGACGAGCTCGACGACGACATTGCGTCCTAAATCATTACAAATGTTCTCCGAATTCGGTTTTAAAGAATAAAAAAAAAAAACAGTTAAAAGGGTGTCCCAATGTTCAATTAATGTAATATGAAATCCGACTTACCCGTTCGAGTAGCTAACATAAAAAGGCAAAACAAATCATGTTTAATAATTTGTATACAAAGTGAATCTATTTTCTTGAAACTAACCCAATTTAAAGTTTCAAGAGTAATAGATTATTTGTCTACAGGGTGGTCCAGTTTTAAATGTCAATAATTCACCATTTGACAGCTAATCAAAAAATAAGTTGACTTGCATTATGTCATTTTTCTGAAAAACGTTTCCTAAGGATTTAAAACTGAACATTCAAGACTTGTGAAAGTCCAAATTTGTACTGAATAGTCTAAAAACTTTTTTACTACTAGGAATGGTCTTATGATTTGCTTTCTCAGACTGCCATCCTGGTTGAGTGTCTAAAACTGGCATTCAATAACTAAAAAAAGTCCGGAAATCAAGACAAAAATTGTATTGTGCATGAAACTCATTTTTTACTACTAAAAATAATATAAAAGTTGACTTTTAATGCTAGAACTGACTTTACTAGGACTAAAGAGAGTCCAAAAGTATATTTTCAAGACTTTAATTGGTGTACAACTCAATTTTCTGGACTGGACAACAAGTCTAGAAGTAAATTAAATTTTCGGACTATTATCTATAGTGAAGAAACTTGAAATAACCTTTTCAAGACTATGGTCAGTGGACACACTGGATTTTAGGCCTGATAAGCCAAAAACTTTGTAAAGATAGTCTTGAAACTCGATTTGAGGCACTGAAAACAGCCTTAAAACACATAAAAGTTTATTAAGAAATACCCGAATTTTTAGCACTGAGGTGTCTAGAAGTCGATTTAATAGTGACAAAGCTTGGAATGCCATTTTAAGTCTATGAAGATTGTAAAAATTGTTTTTTAAGTTTGCTATGTCAATAACTTGGTGAAGATAGTCTTGAAACTCGATTTTCCAAGCTGAAAGCAGTTTTGAAGCACTAAAAATAGTCCAGAATTCGAAGAAAATGAAAAGCAAAGTAAAAAGCACGAAAAGTTCGTTTTCAAGACAATTTTCATGAATCTAATGTCAATGTCCTGCATCTAAGACTATTTTCAAGACTAAAATATTGAAATTTGTCTTCAAATTATGAAAACTCATTTCAAATGCAAATTTTAAGCTTCTGATGTCACTTTTCATTAGTTCAGTCACATTTTGGGGTTCAAGTCAATTTTTAAGGTTTAAATGTATGAATTTGTAGTAACAAATTCTAGAAAAAGTAGTTTTTATGTCTACAAGTCAAATTTGAGTATTAAAGTCTCTTGATTTGCATGAAAACTGGTTACAAACACAATTTTTAAGCTTCTGAAATGTTTATCTTTTCTAATTCAATTTTCAAAACTAAAGTCTTTTAGTTTGTCTGGAAACTATGAAAACTGGCTACAATAATATTTTTTAAACTTCTTAAGTGAATTAAGTGCTTGTTCCAAATTTGATCAATATTGCTCCAACGGTCTGACAGTTATGACAAAAAAAAACGATTTTTTAAACAGAAATTTGAAGGACTGTATTTTCCTTAGGAAGCACTTTTCAGGAAAATGACATAATGAATGTCAACTTATTTTTTAATTGGCTATGGATTGGTAAATTATTGACATTTAAAAGTGGACCACCCTGTATATAAAAACATGAAAGTCATATTTTACGCAACTTACCATCAGTTGATATAAGTCCTAAATGTGGCATGGTAAACAAATATAATTTTAAATCAACGAGAGTAAAAACTAATTAACTCACCAGTCTGTCCTTTATAAGATGCACGACAAAAAAACAAATTAATAAAGAAAAAAAATAGTCAACATACCTAAAAATCATTACAGGAAACAATATAAAACCCCCCACTCTCCCCTTTTATCCGGTAAAAAAGGGTGTAGGTACAAAAAAAATAAAATCGCTTTAAAGGAAAACATCAAAGGCAAAGCAATTGATATTTACCTGTGTGGAAAGGGTGCTGCTAAGCAACAAACTAGTTTCCTGCTGATCTTTCATTATGTCTGCGTTCTCATTCATTCCGAAAACTTCTGGATGAGTTATTAACGGGAGCGTTTTTGTGTAACTCATGAAATCGTCGTAATCGACCTTATCAGGACAGTAGTAAGCCCCTACAAATTTTGTTTCAATTGAGTTTCGATCAAGTGAGACGTTAAAAAATTACCAGTAGGGTCAAAAGGACAGTTAGGAATTTCCACCACTTCTTTGCAGTAAAACTTATGTAAAATGGTGTTCAAAGTTCTCCGGTCCCAGTCATCGGTCACCCTTCCTCCATAGTTGCATTCTCCAGTCAAATATAACAAAGCATCGAATTGAATGTCCTGGAAAATAAAGTTGATAAAAATATTCCTCTTCTAAGACAAAATACTAGCCTCATATTCATTGAGGAACATCTGAAGTTGCATCACGCTGATTCTTAAATCAGTCTCGTTAAACTCGTAAGGGATGTTCCAGCCCAAAGGGCCGAATTTCCGTCTTTCTTGCACCGTCGCGTGGAAAAAGCATAAACTGTACAACAGTTTCTTAAACACGGCTGATTGTTTGCAATTCTCGAACCATTCGAGATCGGAGATTGGATCGCTCATATACGAACGGGTAATGTTGGCTCTTAGCCCTTTGGGCGGTTCGTTGGTCATTTTCACTCCGTTTTGCAGCACCAAGACGGGAAAATCAGCCGAAGGATACGATGTCAACCACAACCGGAAATCCGGATGCGTGGAATCGGGCGTTAAATTCTCGCAAATCTATGATTTTCATTTAGAAAACTTAACAATAGCCAGGAAAGAACAAACAAACCTTTTCTAATGTGGGCATAAAACTTTTTGCCAAATGACAGTTTTGCAGTACGACCCAGGTGCCGTTCTTTACGCCGTCGTCGATCAATTTGACCGCGATAGGTCCCTGCCCTTGACCTAGGGAAAGGGCGAACAGCCTGGCTGCCCCAAATCCCTGATCGTCGGCGAATTTCAGCAGTAACGCGGTCGGATCCGCTCCGGGGGTTAAAATGAAGATTAAGGGGATGCAACAATGGGAATCGGCGAACGAAGCGTTCAAGTCGAAGGGTGGTGGCTCGACAAACTGTTTTCCCAGATGTTCTGAATGAAAAAAATTTATGGTTTTCCTAATTTGCCAATAATTTGATTAATTACCTGTAACGAAGTCTTGTACAGCGGGAACGATTTTATCGAAGCGAATGCACCTTAACACCAACAATTTTTGTAAAGAATTAAGTTTGTCGTCCCAAGGGTTTGGTAGAGGCTGTTTCTGTGGTTCACCCGAATCGAAAATCACTTTCCAGTCTTTTTGATTTTTTGTAAAATGATTTATTATACCCCTAAAGTAATACCAGTCGATGAAAAATTAACAAACCCTAAAAGAACGAATAGAAGCGAAACTTACTTAAAAGCATCTAAATCATTAAGACGACATAATTCGTCCCATGACTTGGTCACCAACCAATCAGAAGGATTTACATTAGGATTGTCCAATCCCACCCCGCCAGTCAAAAGAAACATCCATTCTGATGAGTCGATTTCGTCTCTGCTTTTCATCAAATTAATCACCAGCAAAAGTGAGAAGAGCAGTTTGTCTTTTTCGAACAAACTCCGGCATATATTTGCGTACAAATGATACGTGAAAACCTGCAACAATAATGTAAGCGCTAAACCTTAAAAAGTGTTCTTTTAATTTACTCGTTTTAAGTCGTCCAGTCTCATTTGAACGTCTTCGACTTTGTCAGTGTTGTCTATGGTACCGCTAAACAAACTTACAAACCACACTAAGGAATATTGGTACATGGGGTCAATGTTGGCTAAATCGGCTATGGTGAAAAACAAAATGGCGGCATGGACTGCTATAGGGGTATACTCTAATCTTGCCTAAAATAATCTGTTATATTAAAAAAAAATAAAATAAAAAAATGTACGCGTACTTTGTCTATTTGCTTCTCTGTCACTTCTGCCACCGCCTGTTTGGCGGCTATTTCATTGGACAATTGCTTGGACGAGCTTAAAATAGTCACAGCAGTTTCGTCCTCCAAAATGTTGCCTTGAGACGAGCTGAGTACTTCAAGGATTTTGTCTTCAATTTCTTTAAGAGATCTAAAAAATATATGTCACGAGTATGAGTTTTCATTAAATGTTGGAGAGTTAAGTTAACCTCTTATTTTCCGCTCCTTGAATGATCAATGCGTTTTTCTCGGCTTCCAAGTCTGGACGTTCTTTGGCTACCACAATCCCCAACAGCTGATCTTCTAACCCTGCACTGGTGATAACAAAGTTAACCAAAGTGACTTTCACCGCTACTTCAGGTAGATAGTGAGGATTGCGTAGTTTAGTGGTGATGTACAATCTGCATCAAAAATTCTTTTAAAATGTCTCAGAAAAAAAATCCTATACTAAGACTGACTTAAAATCGGGACAATACTCAACCACCGAGTCACCAAGTTTTAAGCACATGGCCCCACCTTGTTTAAAAGTTTGTTGGCCTAATACTGGCTCCAAAATTGGATCTAGTTCCTGACCAATATTTTCCAACAAGACCTGAAATGTAAACATTACAACCCTAGATAATTTAATAAGTTGGGTTGGGTTACAGGTTGTCCAAATTGGATTGCGTTCTCCAGTATTCTCACGTAGTCCGGTTGGTTCAGTCGTATAATTGCCAAATTGTTCTGCCTTTCCATATTTTTAATCCATTTATTAGCTTGACCTTGAGGGTCTATCATAAGGGCGTATCTTCGGGCATTTCTGTAGATAGAAATCATCAAAATAATTGTCTAAATGTAAATATGAAATAATTACGAGATTATTATGGCGTTTTCAACACTGAAATTGTCGGTGGGCAGGCCAAAAATATTCCATTGCCTTATCACCACAGGTTCTCCCAGGATGGCACTCAACTGGAAGTCTCTGGTGGTGACTATACCGTAGCCAATTAGCTGGGACACCCATTCCTCTATCTGTCTTTGTCTGTATTGCAATATGAAAGCACCCAGGTAGGCGACTACTCCAGCAGATACCAAAATGTCTCCTGTAAAAAATATCGTCAGTACTGATTTTTTTTGGAACCTGTAAATGCACCTACCAACCAACATGTTGTACCGTTCCCCTAAAGCTTTAGCGGTGGCCTTCCAACGTTCTTTTTCTCCTCCCAGACCACCAATCAGATCTTCGGCTCTTTGCAACTTCAACTGACACAAATTGACTTCGTCCGTTAATTTTTTCAATTTTTTGGTCTCTTCACTTAGACGTTCTTCCAGTTTAGCCACCTAAACGATTGAAACATCAGTAATTTTCTTCTCATGTTTTATAACAGAAATAACCTTTTCTCGAGCTTCTCTAAGCTGTTGACGTTTCACCTCCAAAGATGCCATGGCAGTGTTGAATTGCTGCTCGGCTACGGCCAAAGCGGCTTTTTTCGGGGCCACCACTTTTGCCACTTTATCGTACTTGGAGATAGCGATAACCCATTTACATATGCCTATTAATTAGTATAAACGGTGACTGATGATAATCAATCAAAATTACAAGACAAAACATACCTTCTGCAGCTGAAGAAGCTGATTTAATTTTGTCCGGATCAAAGTTTTCATCATTCAAAATTTGATCCTTCAACTTGGTCATCACTTTGGGCGGAATGTTATCCTTGTCGAAGTTTATAAGCCCTTCCAAAAATTTCATATCACCTAGAACCTTCTTGGAAGGACCCCAATAGTCCTCCACAGTACCTATGCCACTTGGCGCAGGCACTTTGTCGGGTTTAAGGTCCTTTTAATGATGAAAAGTCATGGAAGTGTTACAAAAAATTGAAGATGCCCATACCTTTAAAATGCAGACAGCCTCCATGACCAATTTCACCCCTTTAGGGGGATTTTTCATGGTTTTTACTATAGTGATATCAGCGGGGGTGAGGGTGTTCAACGCAGTCAGTGCCGCATTCAAAATGGGCATAGCCTCGGCCATATTTGCTTCACATTCGTCTTTGATTGCCTGTGCAGCTTTAGCTTGCTCATTTGCTGCCTGAATGATACACAAAATTACAGTCGTAATTTCAAAAATAATTAATTCGGAACTTACCTCCTCATCAATCATAACAATTTTTTCAACTTCAGCTGCTTCAGCTTTTTCACTCTCAACAATCTTGACTGTATCTTCGACTTTGGCCTGAGCCACCACCAACTGCGGTTGTAGTGCTTCGAGGGCGGTTTGCATCACCGCCACTTCGGAACCAGCCGATTGCAGTTTTTCTAAACCAACTTCGTAGCGTTTTTGACCTTGCAGCAGTTCCCTAAGTGTGAAATTCCACAGTTACATTGACTTGAACTTTACACAAACTCACTTTCGTTTATTGGTAAGAAAAGTTTTAAATGTGCTAATCATTTCTAGGTACGAAGTGGGGGTGACGTAGTTGTGACGTTTTAGTCTTAAATAGTACTCTTGGGATAAAGCCTGGGTGGAGACGTGGAAGACTTGGCACATATCAATGCATACTTGACGCTCTTTGTCTGTGAGTTCGATTTCGCCTAAAAATTTCTTGGCTACTGCTAGCAGGGCATCGTCAGGCCAACTCTATAAATTATCCTTGTAAAACAGGAAGTAACTAGTTTATTTTAGTTACCTGAAACCAATCAATAGTGCAGCAGTTAACTAAGGCTGGGAACTTCCTTATGCGATTTCGGAAACTGTCTCCTATTGGGCTCATGGCCAACACAATGTGCAGTTGCTCCCTCACAATTTGAACAAAGAAATTATAAAGAGCCGCAGGGCTTCCGTCTGTTTGCATAGACTTGTCCCTTTGTCTATCCAATTGTCTCATCTTTTCACACAGTTCCGCTTTTTCGTCCGAGCCAAACAAATTTGGCACTTCTCCGGAGTTCATTAAATTGCTGACATCCTCTAGAAAGGCTTCTTCTTTGATCTGAGTGTCAGTGAAGAGGAACACACCGTGCTGATCAGAGGAACTGGCTTTTTTCAAGATCAATCTGATGTCGTCTCTCCATTCGTTAACGCCATATTGTCTGGTGATTTCTACTTGGAACATCTCATATTCGGAAATGTGAGCGGCAAGGCGTGTTAAGGATTGACGTCCTGAACCGCCAACCCCAACGCATAGACCATGACTCCTTGGTTGGAGTAAAATTCGACACAATTTTGACAAGTGTTCTATAGCAAATCTGTGACAAAAAGTTATAATATCAGAATCGGAAACTGTTAATAGTATTACCGAAACAGAACAAGATTCATAGGTTTCTTAGACATATTGTTGTATTCATTTAAATATCCTTCGGTGATGTCTCTTAACTGTTCCAAGTCCAGCACTTCAATGTAGTGCCTCTGGTCGGCTTTAGGATTGGCAAAGTCGCAATAAATCAACTTTCTTAACTCAGTTTCTCCTATCTGAATTTTTGCACAAAAGTTAAAAGCAAGTACTTTATCGCACGGTAAAAACTTACGTGAGAACTGTCTGGTGAAGCAAGTCTTTTAAACATTTCATCCAAGTCTTCCTCAAGGTGCTCTTTGCAAACCTGTCTTAGAGCTTCGACTATCCAAGCCCTATCACTGTCGTCCACCAATCTGTCGTAATATACTCTCAGCACTTCGTGCACCCACAGTCTTTTCATAGCGGTTAGATCTTCCATAGCTTCAGGAACGGATAAGAGCACCCCCTAAATGATGATTTCGAAGAATATAATAACTAACGAAAACATTGTGATAAAACACTTACTTGAATAACTCTGGAAAAATCTCTCAAATTGAATAAATAATGCGACTTAGCAGGGGTGGGGAGGAGATTAGCACGAGCCAGTTTGTATGTTTCTAGTGTTGCAAGCACTATTTCTTCAATACAGGGATCGAAATCTTTTGAAAAACCCCTGGAAAGGAAACTTTATACTTTGCATCTATTACTCAATTTTAAAATCACCTGGTGTCCAAATGCCACAACATAATTCTACTGAAAATACTAATCAAAGTGCCTTCAGCAAACTCATCAATGCACAAATGATTGAAATGTCTACTGAATCTGGGAGTGATGGTGTTACCCCCTCCACCTGGAGGACACATTGCGCACATAAACTGCAATCCAAAAATTACTACAAACATGATTTTTTAGTGGGAAAATCGAAACCTGAATGTCTATCAGCTTCATGGGAACCACTTCCTTCAGGTCGTACCACATATCGTGGTCGAACCATTGTCTGAGTAATTCTATAGGAGGTTGTGCTCCGTAAATTTCCTTGAGAGGCATGTTTATATCGTCTACGAAGATGACGCACTTTTTGGTAACTGGAGGACCGAAAACACCCTTTCTTCTTTTATCCAGTTTGGCCATTATAATGTTTTGGGTCTGGTTGGCTGTGGTTTGAGCCGAAAAGTTTACAAAGAGAGGGATGTAGGTTTTAGTGTCGTTTCTCTTCAGGAGAAAATCCTGCAAATAATATTGATTAATTGAAAAGTCTTGTTAAATGCTACTTACTGTGATGTAAACAGATTTTCCAGTTCCAGTTGGACCAATAATCATCATGGGTTTTTGGTGTTGAACCAGAAGCTGCATAAGTGCAACAGCCCTTATAGACTCAACAGTTGGAACAATTATTTGGTTTACAGGAATATCTCGGGGAATTGGTGGTGCGTTCATTAGTTCATCAGACCAGAGTTTCCATTTGCCTTTTCCCTATTTACGCAACTCAGTACTGAATAGCTGTGTAGTTCAAGCACTTACCTCTTTAATAAACTTATAATCAAAGACAGTTTCCCCAACTGGCAAAGTAAAAATGTAGGGTTTATCGGGTTTGTTGATTTCAAAAGGGATTCCCAATTCCTCTGTAACTTTAGGGGGAAATTCCCTTTCCAGCAAACCTCTGAACAGCAAGTTGAAGTTGTGTCTGCTGTTATTATCCAAAGTGCCACCCATAGACCAGATACAAGAGAAAAAGAACGACCCTTCGATCTGCGCCCTAACATCTAAATCAGATACTTGCTCTCTGTATTTATCATCATAGAAATCATCCATAAAACAGTCAAATAAATTTGTGGTTGCCTTCACTAGGTTGTGGTCGGAAGTGGTTGCAATTTCCTGTTGGTATAATATTTAAAAATTGATTTTTTGTGTCAATTTTATGGCCTAACCCTAACTCCCCCTTTTCGCAACAACCAAATCAACGGTTTACAAAACCGTACAAACAAGTTGAAAATCATGGACTTATAAAAGTCATTGTTGATGAATGGAGGTAAGGTGTTCAACCATGAGGTTAGTAACGGTTTCCAACCTAAAGACTTTGGTTCCATGTAGATCATTCCACATCTAGAAACCTAAAAAACAATTAATTGTCCAAAATATGGTGTGAGTATGGCCTAATATAGTTACGGTAGCTGGGGAGGCCACGTCTAAATCCATAGGTTCAAATATTAAATTAGTGGAATTGGACAGCTGGATAATCTCCCCAGACATTAGGCACAATTTTTTGTTGTCGTCTAGTACTGTATTCATGTTTTCAATCCAAACAGCGTCGACTGGTCCATCAAAAATTAACCATTTTCTATAAAAAAATAGTGAGAATGGGGCAACTAGGACGGTCTGAACAACTACTTCTAACCTGTCTTCACTTGTGGACATTGCAAACTGCCTAAAACTAATAGCAAGGATACCATCGGACCATTCATGGGACACTGGGTCAAATTGTCCGTATAACTGACCCATGGTAATTGATTTTGGGTTCATAATAGTGTAAACGGCTCTGTGTTCATTCATTACGCCCTGTAAAATCGAATTTGTTTGTTTCAGCATTTTGATGATGAATATACAGTGCGTTTTTTTTAACGCGCAACATAGGATTTCACGTGTTAAATTTTTAAGCCCATGTTAGACCATGTTATTTTGGAACTACAAGTATAAAACTTGACGGGTGGCTGTTTCGTACCCTGAAGCTTAAGTAAGTTTACCAATTCGGCCTAAAAAGTGTTAAAAAGCTTGCAAAAAATCATCTTTTTTCGAAAAGGTTTTATCGTTTCATACTCCCTGTATGCATTGTTGTTCTTTGTTGTTTTTAATACTGGCACGGCAGGTAGCAGGTAAAATTTGACGTAGAAAGTAAAACAGGGCGATCATTAACTTTATATCAAGAAAGTTAAGAACAAAAAAAGTATTTTTATAAGTGAATTGTTCAAAGTGACCTCCGTTTGAAGCCAAACAGTATTCCAAACAATCATAAAATGCCCTTTTGACGTTCAAAAAATGTCGGGTCGTGATGCAGTCAAAATATGTCACTTTATCTGCTACCTGCCCTGCCAGTATAAAAACAACAAGGAACAACAATGCATACAGGGAGTATGGAACGATAAAATCTTTTCGAAAAAAAATGATTTTTTTCCAGTTTTTAATCACTTTTTAGACTAATTTGGTAGACTTACTTAAGCTTCAGGGTACTAAAGACACACCAGTCAAGTTATAGACTTGCACTTCCAAAATAAAATGGTCTAACATGGGCTTAAAAATTTAACACGTAAAATCCTATGTTGCGCGTTAAAAAAAACGCACTGTATTTTAGGGACAACTTACTCGTTCTTCGACAAGGCCCAAAGCGTCCCCTAAAACTCGATAAGAAGTCGTTTTACCAGCAAAAGGCATTCCAACAATCATCAATCCGTGTCTGACCACTATCATTTCGTAAAGTTGTTGGACTTTTTCCAAAAAGAATGGAACACACTGTATGTTCCTGACTGCGCACGTATCCTCCACCGCTTTGTTCAGTTCAACGTAGTCTGGTTCTGGCAGCACAACTCCAGGAAATAAATCTGAGGTAATACCCTACAATTTTTAATTTTTGTACTGGTAAAAAAATAGTTAAGTGTTGGAAATTGCCTGGAAAAGTGGGACGTCTTGATTTAAGAACTTGGCTAGGTTAATGTCCTTAATGGACCTCAAAACTAGAATGTCCTCTTTTTCGTCTGGGTAGCGTAGTTTTAGGGCACCTGCTGCTCTTAGCACAGATTTTACGGCTCTCATACCTACACCAAATCTGTGCCATGGTTTTTTGTAGTATTTTTTTTTTTTTGAACCTACCATAATCGTAATGGCATTGTGACGATAACTGTTCAGAGCACAACCTGTATGTTGCTACAATTTTAATAGCCAGTGGCTTGGCTATCAGAAAACCAGAGGCGTACAACTCAATTTCGGAAATGAGGGCATAATCCGGTACCATCATAGCCACGGATCTGAACAGAGCCTTCAGATTGTCAGGCAACTCAGAACGTCCGGCATAACCTTGTAACCAATACAGTAACTAAAAGCTCTAGAAACTAAAACAGAAAAATACCTGGATTCATTGTGATGAATACGGCGCAACTCGGATCCAAATTCAGTTCGGTTCCTTCGAAAAACAATTTTTCCTGACCGGCATTAATGCCTCTTTGTATGGTTAAGATTTGTTGGGCCACCACTGATAAAACTTCGAGGTCGATTCTGTTGAATTCGTCAAAACAGGACCACGCTCCGCAAGAGGCAAGACCCTATAACGTTTACATACCTAGATTTACAGGAATTTTTACTTTTAAAGCAAGTCAAGCACTTGTCCCCCTTTTTTGAGTCACCATATTAACAATCTGTATAATTTGAAACTCGTTTTGACAGCTTAAAAGTAAATAGTAATTTCTGGCTATATAAAACAAATATTTCTGCAATTTGTTTATAGTGTCAGTAAAATTTGAAAAACTGTTTTATAAAGCTTGCATTTGAATCAACACAAGTTTCTGTATGGATCATTAAAACTCAACTAATATGCCCCCACAACTCACCTTAAAGAATTTTCCTAAAGCTATATAATCCAAACCGTCTGAACAATTAAACACCACACATTGTTTAGCCACAGCTTTCGCCAAATCTTTCGTGGTTTCCGTTTTGCCAGTCCCCGCCGGACCTTCCGGGGCTCCTCCTACAATGCCAAACATTTTTTAGCAGTGTTTTAAGAGTAATATCGTACACAAACCTAAATGCAAATGAAGAGCCCCAAACAAGGTTCTGTAACAGCGGTCGGTCAATGGGGTGACCACTAATCTTGCAGTGTTACCCAGATATTCGTAACCGTATTTCAGTGTTGAGTTAATCATTGCAGTTGACATTTGATTGTCCTTTAAAAGTTGTGTTAACTACTAAAAAAAACTAACAAGCGTACAACTTTTACCTCCCAGTAATAACGCAATTGACACAACCAGTTAAAATCGTGGATGTTTTTAATTCCAATTTCAATCATTCCGGCTAAGACGTCTCTTTGATGCACGTCCAGTACTACCAAAGCTCCTGAAAATGGTTATATTTAATAAAACCAAACACTAAAACTCAGGAATATCACCTAAGGTGATGCGATTTTGCGTGTTCAATTTTCCACGCACCAAATCGACAATTTTAATGATTTGAGTGCTGCATTTTACTAAATACTTTTGTAACGCCGTTTTTCCACTCTGAATAGCTTGAGTCACTTCAGTTGTCCAGTAGGTTGATCCCACCGATTGAATGCATTGTCCAGGCCATTTAAGTACCTAAACCAAGTGATGTAGCACAAATTCCGTGTTATTTAAGCTTTCCGTACCCAACTCTCTCGAGGTCTTTTAGGGTAATCATCGATAGATTTGTGGACCATAATGTGAACAGCTTTCTTCATGTCCACTTCCAATTCGGCCAGCCATTTTTCCACTTGCCCTCTTGCTAGGGCAGTTTGGATGACGTCAGGTAATGGGACTATTTCACCCTCACTTGATCTCATTTCAGTTACGTCCATATCAGCTGTGAATGTGAGTTTTGCCATTCCTTCAAAGCATTTCTTAAGGTGAGGTTGGACTCTAGAAATAGAACTTCGTTAAGTATCTTGCTATGTTGGTCAAAACTGTTACCTTGTAGGGTCTTTGGTCTCTGACAAAATCTCCAAAAGCTCATCATTGGACAGGAAAAAGAATCTAGGGAAGAACAAACGCTTCTTCTCCAAGTAGTCGTTTAAACCACGCTGGATCATTTCCAACAGACTGTTGCACTTCTTTAGTCTTTCGCACATCTTGTCAATCTCGACCACGGATAAAACTTTGGGATCGCCAAACACAGTTTTCATAGTATCGCGCCATATTTTATCCACAGCGCTGAAACGTCTGCCCTCCTCAGGCATTTGCTGCTGGATATCCGGAGACGAGAAGATGGGCTCCAAATACATCCAGGTTGATTGGACTTTGAGCCACTCGTCCAGGATTTCCTGCAGCAACTGGAGTTTACTCTCCCATTGACTGAAATGTAACTAGTTCTAGCTTTTTTTGGTATTAAGTTATTTGATTGAAATATTACAAAATTTCTTTCTGAAATGGTTTGATGTACGGGGAATTTTTCATGGTTTGCGTTTTGACTATGTGATCGTCCAGTAGTACTTGGATATCATCCACTGCGGATAAAATGTAAGTTCCTGTATCTCTGTACACTAAAACAGTAAACTCCAAGTCGGCCCATTCTCCTATCATCTTATTCAGGTTCTTCTCCAGGTTGTTTTCTTTGGTTGCAGCCTCTGATATGGCCTCAAACTTGTCAATGTAGTCGTTCAAGCCGTAATCGATGATTTTTTCCAATGTCAAGTCGTCATCCACTGTACAAAATTTACATTAAGAATATGTGGTTTGTTTTGCGAATAAACGTACCTTTAATAGGAAATCCTACTATTTCAGACACTTTTTCCCAATGTCGTTCTTTCATTCCAGGATTGCCCAAAGTTTGGATGATCGGCATGTTTTCTTTGAAAGCTTCGATTTGTTCTCTCACCTAACAAAATGATTTGGGATTTGCTTAAATGAATTGCTAGTTTAAGTTGTACTCTTACCGTGGTGGCCAAATTCAATGTGGCTGGCTTATCAGTGAACACTTTCTCCAATTTGTAAATATTCCGGTAGCAAGTGCCCACGTCGGTATCAATTTCTTCCGGATCGTAGCTACCCACTTTAGATTTCATCCAGAGCTCGTGCTTATCAATAAAACCAGTAGCGTTGTCGTATAGTTTTTTATAGGGGGCTAGTTTATCGAAGATTTGCTTTCTTAGGGGATACTGAGAGAGTTCGAGACTGAACGCTGCTTCTTCTTCATTGAATTCTTCTATTCGCTGCATTGCTTGCATTAGTCTAGATGATTGGATTAGTTAAACCAAATGATACAGTTGTGGTGGTTAAATGTACCTGTCATCCAGTTTGGTGGCTTTCTTGTGATACCTAGGCAAATCTTCCACGTTACCGTTATACTGCATTTCGTCCACCATTTTTGCGTAAACCTCCAAGTCGTCATTGAATTTTTCGATTTTAGTGGTCAGCAGCACTTTGAACTCCTCCATTTTTACGTCCATCATCTGTCTGTTCTCTTCGATCACTTTAGGCATATGCAGATACCTTAAATTTACAGTTTTCAATCATTTTTCTGGGATATTATTCAAACCCTTGTTACCAGTGGAAGGTAACGTTGTTTTGTTTCATTTCCACCGGGGTAGAGATTGAATGGTCCGCTAAGAAGAGCATATAGTCCATGACCTCTCTCAGTCTGTCCTCCATTTGATACAAAGTTACAGTTTCCACTTCTGTAATGTATTTTATTAAGTCCATTAGTTCTGCAGTGTTTTGGGGTATTGCAAGGGCCTTGTCGGATATCGCTTGGTATTCTTCACCCAATCTAATTTTACAGAAATGTGTAAAAGCTGAATAAAAGCAATTTTGACTACTTACTGTTTGCACAGTTGTTGATACGTTTTGATACACTTCTGTATGAGTTTGTCACGAAAACATTCGGCCTGCATTTCTAATGCTTTAACCAACTCGGATCGGTTCATTTCGTACATCTCCATAGTGATCACGTGTTCGGTGGCAAACGGAACAGCATCCATAATTAGTTTATACTTCAAAATCTGATTGGCGTACTCTTCCAGTTTGTGATCTCCCGCTAAAAATTTCTCAATTTCTTCCTCGGCTTCACCATTGATCAGAGGCATAAAATCGTCAAAATCTTGAACCCTCAATTCAGGTCCAATGCGTTGATTTTCCAGCAAGTCTTTAATTTGCTTCTTGTAGTCGTCTATCATTTCATCTGGTATTGTGGGCTGAAATTTCGGTTATTGTAGATTTACCTTTATAATGTGATACTTTAGAGACCTTAAGGCACCCAACTGGTTCAGACCAGTCCAAGTACAACCTGGACTCAAGTCTTGGAATATCCAGCACAGCGTCCACTATAGAGTTAATTTCGCGGATTAAAATATCTCTAAAACTTTTGAAAGGAGGCTCGAAAGCCAAAATGTTGACTCTTTGTACCAATTTAATTTGGAAGCCTTTGTTAGAGTACTGGAAAGGATAAAGTTACCAGAAAGTGGATTAACTACCAAAAAACATACTTTAATATCTGTTATGTACTGGAGGTAGTCGTACAGAGATTTCATGCATAACGTTTGCAACTGATTGGTCATTATTGTAGCAACGGAATTGAAAAATGATTTAACTCGTTTCCGTTTTGCTGGATCTGGTAGCTTGTTCTTTTTGGCTCCTTGTAGGAAAACGTCGGTGACGGCATAGTAGTATTGGTCGAGCAGAATACTTTTGCAGTTATCAATGCTTTTGTTGCAAACGTACTTGAATTCTTGAAGATCAAAAGCACCCTCGTGTTTTTTTAATAGATTGGTGTCAATTAGACGAAGCTTTCTGTGATTATCAGTGTTAAAAAGTGAAAAAAATATTATAATGGTAATTCTTACCTGAAGCGTGTATACCAAATATCCAACAAAACAGACAGACAAGGATTGATAACGTGCAAATTTCTTTCCATTTTGTGTTTGGCGTAGTCAAAAGCCGGCCTGAAACTATTCCCAATCTGACTCCTTTCGATTTTGAAAGGAGAAGCGTCATCCTGCACCCCAATTATGAAAGCAGGGTCCTGAAGAACGAAATCTATGATGGCCTTTTTGTTGGCCATCATAAAATCCTCTTTTATGTCTTCGATGACCTTTTTCATGATTTCTTCCCATTTTGTTAGACGCCTTGGGACCAAACATAAAACCTGTGTGAATGTTTTAATTAGTTATTGGTTTAATTTTGTATTGTGTTATAGTCTTGGTACTCGATTTAGAATTTTTTCATCCACAGGAGCCACATGAACAGTGTCAACGCCGTGTTTGACGTAGTAGTAGTAGCGGAGCATCTGTTTCTCTTCCTCTGATGGAATATCGTCAATTTCCATAGTATCATCATTACGAACGTTGACAATTAAACTGACTAAACGTTGCCTGAACTCCTCTCTTTGCTTCCTCATTGCTGTGTAAGATGTTAACTGCTTTTTCAGTTCATTAGCTACAACACTTTCAAAATTTGAATTTGCTTCGGTAAGGATGGCATTAAAAACCTTTTCGTTTTTCGGCTGCAAGTTTTTTGCGGTATTTTGGATGGGCTGAAGCCAAAATCGGTTTCAGAATTTCAGGAGGTAAGGAAAATATTGACCGATCTTGATAATTGTAGTCCGAAGGCAACTGTAGTCTAGGAATTTTTATATTCAAATCCTTTCTGGCTTCCAGTTGAGCTGTCTTATCGGCGATTCTTTTAAGCAATCTATCTCTTTCCACTTCTCTCCCCGACATCTGATAAATAAGTAGAAAAATGTTAATCCAAAATGCATTCATACACTAAGGAAAATAAAACTCAGAAGTGCAAATTTATAAATTTATTTCAGCTAGGTAATTTCCAAAATACAAGCAAATAATTTACTATAGGAGGTAAAAAAAGGATTTTTCTTAAATAACATGTCAATAAAAGCATATAAATACTAAGTTAGAGTCCTTTAAGCTTTGCGTAATCGGACAAAAAAGTGTTCTAAACCATGAAAATGCATTGACAGTCCTCTTAATAATACAAATCAATTTCCTTTTGTTTCTTGCTGTTCAAACTTGGGATACTTGGCCTCAACATCCGCCCAACTCTCTTTACTATAAGACAAGTTATGCACAATGGTTGCAATTTCACTCAAAGGAATCCGCACTTGATTCATCGAGTCTCTCTCCCTCAAAGTTACGCTGTGTGGTTCTTTGAGGGTGTCAAAATCGATGGTGATGCCGTAAGGTATGGCGATTTCATCTGTACGTGCATAACGGCGTCCAATCGAACCGGAACTGTCGTCCACTTTATGAGAGACATCAACTTTGGTAAGGTCGGCTGATAGTTGTTTTATGAAGG
Organism: Ips typographus; assembly: GCF_016097725.1. NCBI lineage: Eukaryota > Metazoa > Arthropoda > Insecta > Coleoptera > Curculionidae > Ips > Ips typographus. Next base: position 6,348,606 of record NC_138430.1, on the reverse strand, counting down.
GCACAAAGTCTTGATTGCCGCTTAAAGGTAGGACACTGCATTTTAATGGAGCCACTATAGCCGGTAGAGATAAGTAGGTTCTCTGTTCGTCGTTTTCTCTTTGTTTAAAATTGTGCTCGAAAATTGCGTACATGATACGTCCGATTCCAAAAGAGGGCTCGATCACACTAGGGGTGATTTCTTCCACGTGGCTAGTTTTTTGGTAGCGCTTTACCTCGATATGGTTTTTAGATAAAGAAAATTTTTTCCCTTCAATGGTTAACTCATATGTCCCAGTTGAGTTCAAAGTTGCCTCCAACTCCTCCAGGTTTTTCACGTTTAGCTTCGCCAACTCCTCGGTGATGATTTTAGCATCCTTCTTAAACTCCTTGCCTAAATTGGCCTTATCTGGAACAGCTTCGAAAACGTCAATGACTTTAGGGACGTCCAGCTTTTTCTCCGCGACTAATTGAACTCCCGTAGCTCGAGTGTGTTGTGTCAAATCATAGGCGGACCGATCGGCACATCCAACGCATTCAATCCAACCATAACTGGTTAAACATTCAGCATCCCAACAATCACAAGCATAGTGGGCCATTTCATTAGACATGTGCTGCCTGAACCTCAATCTAGCTGGATCCACTCCACTTTTAGTCAAAAACTGTTGGATCCTTGCCATAAAATACCCCAGAGTCTCATTAGCTACTAAACCTGTAGACACAGCTTGACCAATTGGAATTCTTTCAGCAGGTTTCCCATCCATTTGATTACAAGCTGAATATAGTAGCAAAACTACATCTTCAACTTGTTGGAATTTAGGATGTTTCTTGTCATTAGGGTCACAGAAATGTTCAATTTCTGCCATGGTAAACTCACGCACCCGTATCAGACCTGACCTTGGAGAGATCTCATTTCTGAATGAATTACCTATTTGAGCTGCAGCAAATGGTAGTCTGCCTTGATTGAACTCCAGTAGTCTTTTAAAGTTCACAAAAATACCTTGGGCAGTTTCAGGTCTTAAAAATCCCTTAATTAGCCCTGATGGACCAATTTGGGTAGCAAACATCAAGTTAAACTCTATAGGCTCAGTTAAGTCATTATTAGTTAAAGGGCTTTTCATTGAGAATTTCTTCATTACAGCAGCCATTTCTGCTTTGGTCATTCCATCTAGTTTGACCACAATATCCTGGCATTCAGCTTTGACTTCTTCACTAGTCTTTTTGTCTGCAGCAATTTTTTCCAAGTGAGCTTTAATCAAGTGATCCAGCCTGAAACACTCTCCAGTTTTCACATCTTTTACCATCAGATCAGCAAATCTGTCTACATGTCCTGAAGCCTTTAACACAGGCTCTGGAGTTAATATAGAACAATCCACTTCAAGCATGTGCTCTTCAAGCACAAAAAACTGCCTCCATGTGTGTAATAAATTTGCTTTGAAAGCACATCCCATGGGGCCAAAATCAAACTGTCCAGTTATACCCCCATAAATAGCAAAAGACTGGTCATAAAAAAATCTTCTCTTTAGTAAATCCTCCATTCTAGCTCTATCAAATGTAGAATTGGGGGCCAACGCCAACTCCTTATCCTCCAATACCTTTTTTCGCGCCTTTAACTCAGCTACGGCCTTCTTGACGTCCAAATCAGGGGCTCCTTCTGCTTTCAGTTTACGCACCAAATCACCCTGTTCTTTAACACTAGCTCTAAGGGGAGCCAGCACCTTTTCAATTTGCGGATCACCCATGTCGGCGTAGTACAAATTCAATTTGATTTTCCGGTTTGCTTTGTTTTTGCCCCACTCGGATTTGTGGCACGTTGATACGCTTAGGTTTCGCACTGTTTGGGCCGGAAATATGGGTTTGTTGACAAATTTTAGTCCGGTCACTAACTGACGTAAGATTGCATGAAGTTTCATTTACGTTGCCACGCAGCTCAAGTGATTCAAAACGTGAAAGGGAAAGGGGACTTTCCTTTTAATTTAAATGGGGCTTGCGGGAAACACCTAACCTCAAATTTGTTCAGCTGATCTGACGTCTGTCATCTGTCAGCCAATAATGTTGCACTTTTTATCGATATCGATAGTGTTTTATTGTAAATTGTTTTATTTTGCAGCTGCAACTCCCCTCGTTTTAACTTCTTGCACTTAAGTTTTTAATGGTTATTTCAAATTCGGATAAAATAATTAGAATAAAAGCGAAAAGTCAGCGACAAATCAATGTAGACGTGAAACCTAACCAGTTTCCTATATCGATACTGAAAACCATTGTTATCGACGTTCAAAATTTGAGGTTAACAATAATTGTCAAAAAAAATTATTTAACATTTAACAATTTCAAAAAAAAAATTAAATTGCCGACTACAAACAGTGTTTTCAGTATAACTACTAGAATAATGGTAAGTTGGTCTATAAAACAACGTTGTCTTACCTTAGTTCTGTCTTATTCAGAAGAAGTAATTTAGTCTGAAACTACACTCTACATGTTACATGTTTCTGCTTGTTACTATTTTACAACTTTATTTATTTTCTATGGCAACCCTCTTGGTTAACCCCCTTAAAAATTGATTGGTAATGTTGGGTCGGTGCTAACAGTATAGTAGGTAACAAGGATGAAAGAGAGTAGGTATTTGCAATTCAGTCAGCCTGTACTGTGACTATAAAATTTTTTTTAGAATATTCTGGTTATTAATTTTTGAGTAAATACAATATTGAGCAACAATAATAATTAGATGTGCTTTATTTTCTATTTTCTAGTTTGCTCTAAAACCTTTAGCCAAATTCTTCCACACGTCTTCACGCATTTTTGCTGTTGAAAAATCTGCTCTGGCAGCTCTGAGAAAGAAAACTGGATATACATTTTCAAATTGCAAAAAAGCTTTGGAGTTGCACAATAATGATGTGGCAAAGGTGGTAAATGTTACTTTAAATGGCGGACAAATTGGCAAAAATGGGTTGTTTTATTAGGCTGAAGCATGGTTGAAACAGCAAGCTCAAGCTTTGGGATGGTCGAAAGCAACCAAATTAGAAGGGAGACAGACCACGCAAGGTCTGGTCGGCGTTTCCGTGCAGAATGACAATGGTGTTTTGGTGGAAATCAATTGCGAAACTGATTTTGTCGCACGGAATTCTGAGTTTGAGAATATGGTTAAAGATGTTGCAGAGACTTGTTTGAATTATTTGAAAAATGGACCTAGCTGTAGTCATGTTGTTTCAAAGGTAATTTGAAATCTGTTGATTAGGGTGGTTTTTATAATATTTTTTTAAACCAGATGAAACTGGATGGTGATCAATTGCGGTCACTAAAAGCCAGTGATGGTTTAACTCTGGCTGATAAATTAGCTCTTATGATCGGCTCAGTGGGCGAAAATGCTACCTTAAAACGTGCAGTGGGGGTGAAAGTCAGTAATGGAGTTCATTTAACAGGTTACAGCTTTACTTACTTTACTCTAATATTTGTAAATTAAAATTGATGATATAGGATACGCACATCCTTCCGGAAAAAGTCAAAACTCGGTGCTGTTAGGCCGAATTGGGGGCTTGGTGGCCGTGAGAAGCGTGAACGGGGACAATCCCCACATCGAACAGATTGCAACCGGACTGTGTCAGCATATAGTGGGGATGGCCCCGAAAAACATCGGCAACATCGACGAGAACCTTAACAATAGCAAAAAAGAAGAAACAGAAGACTTGATTCACCAAGAATATCTACTGGATGATAGTTTAACGGTGAAAGAGCTGCTGGATTCGAATCAAGTGGAAGTGGTTGACTTTCAAAGGTTTGAATGTGGAGAAACCATTACCACTTTAGGGGAGACGCCATTGGATGCTGTTGAAGTTTGTCAGTAAGAAATTAAGTTTGAATTTTTAAAATTGCGTATTTTTGACTCAAAAATTGGCTTTTCCTAAAACCGACTGGTTTTCAATCCATTTTCCAGTTAAAAAAACTTTGTTAAAAGTAGTTCCAGTATTTATAATTCAGTTGAATTAGAACCCCTAATTTTCAATTCAATCAAGTCCATGTCTCCAAAGACATCCAGTCCAAGTCTCAATTGGCTTTAATATTGTTTTTTTTATTCAATTACCGTGACACCAGTATTCAGTGATTACATGATAGGCATATGTAATTGAGGTTGACAATGTCAAAAAAATGACTTCAGAAAATCTAATACAAATTACAAATCCTCGCCGACCAATACTAAAACGGTCGGCTTCTGTGACCCATTTAACACCACCAAGTTTGGCGGGTTTAACCTTGCGAGACGCCAAATCTTTTAGCGGGAATATGGAAGAAGTCAAATCAACTAACGGTAAATTTATGGAAAAGGTTGTTAAATGCTAAAGTACACGCTTTAAGATGTTTAAAACTGTTTTCCTAGGCGATAGGTAACGATCAAGAAATCAGGTTCACGGACGGTATAGAAACTAGAGATTTATACAATAATGACACTATTCTGGTTAGCAGGAATGCGCTAGTATACAAAGGGACAAGTTACAGTATAAACGATATAGCGTTTCGGTGGAAAAAAGATTGTCGCATGTGGTTGTGGAAAAATACATTAGAAGTGAAGAAAAATAAGTCTGTGGGTGACCATATTAAAGAACAATTAATCAAAGGCTAGTTGCTCTATTAGATTTGAATCTGTATTGAAATTTTAGTTTCTTTGCAATTTGGGTAAATAAAACATTTCGATTTTATTTATTCTTGTATTCTTAAACAATAACAGTTATAACATTTAATATAGTTACAATAAAATAATTTTAGGGTCCATTTACTTTATATAACATATCTCTATGAAACATCTTTCATATAATAACACGTATCTAATCGTAAATAACAAAATTTAAATTTGTGTCTACTGCACAAAATTAGATGCTTTCATGGAAAACAAGAAATTTTATCAAAAGAAAAATTAAAACAAACATAACAACTTTGGACATGTGTCGTAAAATATTTTGAGAAGGATGGACATTATATAATATTATAAAATATAGTGCAGTTTAGTCATCCTTGGTTCTGGTAGGTACAAAAATATACAAATATTCATCTGAGCATCGATTAAAAATACAGTGTGAATGAGTAAAGCTGCACTGTAAATTCGAAAAGGCCACTGACATCGATAAGTACGGACAGAAGATTAAGCCCCCACCTTTTACACTGAAAATAAATAGAATTCCAAGTAAAGTACTACTAAAGTACTAAGTCAGGTAATCAATTACATGCATGCTTCCTACTTCTTAAATGCTAACACACACAACAATTTACAGAGGAGGTTACACTTGACCTACACAATAAAATACTTTCTATATAATTTTATGTATATGGTTAGACACTTGTACAATTATAGTATACACTCTACCCTAAAATACAACAAGCGCTGAGCAATTTCAAGGTGCAACAACATACACAACTTCTCCCAAGAAGTTTTATTTAAAAGGATCAATATTGGTTTAGTGGCAGTCATGCGTGTTAACTACTTTAATGGTGATAATTGTTACCTTGGTCGAAACAGCTGGGGTTGATTAAGTTGATTAGTTCGTTTTCAGTGAGGGATGGAAATGATCTGGGAATCATTCGGTCTTCGTGTTTTTTATCAATCGGATCGTCTCTGATCATTGTTTGTTTACTCATCATGTCACCGTAAGACATAAAGTTTGTTTCCATCCCTAACGGGGCGGTGTTTGTCGAAGACGATGCTATAGACATTATATCCGGTGCTGTGGTGGTCAATTCAGAAATCTTCTTGTGAGTGTTAAATAAATCAGCGGCGGCTTCGAGTAGGACAGCTTTTTCAGGATCGGAACACAACAGACCGGCTGAATCTGGGGCGGTAACAGTCGTAGGTAACAGAGCCCCACTTGAAATTGTTGAGGACAATAACGGTTCGTTGGTGGTAGTCACGTGGCACATTGTTGATAGAGATTCCGGCTGAACTGATCCTGCAGGGTGGCACATAATACTCGGCGATAATTGAGTGTTCATGATGGCTTCTGGTGTTAGCGAGACTGGGGAATGAGCGGTTGGTTGGCCCAAAAGTGGTGACGACATTCTCGTGTTTATTACAGGAGGCCCCAGGAGTGGAGCGTCTGATGATAATTTGGCAGCGCCAATATGAGATTCTAAGGTGGTGTTTAGAAGTTCGTTCAGTTTTGCCGCGTTAATTGGTGTCGATATGCTGCCTTCTAAAGATGTGGTCAATGTGGTGTTTGTGTTGTTGGCTGTAGTAGTTCCAGTGACAATTTGCTCGGCAATGGCTGCGGCTTCAGATTTTGCTATTGTGCTATGACTTTCGGGCAGGTATGATTGCTGAGAGGTTAAATAAACCGATTGGGCTTCTTGATGGGCAAGCAGATTAGGAATTGATTTACTTTCTTCGCCGATTTTAATTGGAGACTTGCTTTCTATCCTGGTTAGGTAGCTTTCAACACTTTGGGCGCTTTGTGGCGGCAAGGGACCATTAGTGTGTTCAATTCCGAAGCTTTTGAGCGTAGCAACCATGGATGACGCTGTAGTGACGTAGTCTTGCATGTTAAACTTCATTCTCAAATCCATAACTTTATCAGCTGGTATAGGTCGAGTGCTGTCGTCATTCGTAACAGCGTTGTCGCTTATAGAGTTGCGTCGTACCATTTCCACACTGCCTTCATTAGCGTTTTCGCTTAGGTGACTCATCATGGAATCTTGATGCATCATGTCCACTGAATTATCGTTAATCATTGACATGTTAGAGTCGTGATTGACATCCAAAGAACTTTCGGATACTGGTCTATATCGGTCCATTGAATCTGACATGGATCCTTGGCTGTTTTCGTCGATGTATTCTTGTTTCATTGGATGCAAAGGCGGTGAATGAGAATCGCTCGTCGATGGCAAACTAACTGACGAACGTCTAGTGGCCAGAGGCACTAGATTTGAGTCCGGTGGCGGCATCATGTCCAAATCTTGCTGGCGTTTATGAAACGCGGAGTTCCATAATGCCCCTTTAAACGTTTGGGCATGTTGGGCATGGACATCCGTATGCACTGCAAAATACGAAATACATATTAGATCCTTTCATCGAGACTCTTCTAATACTTAACTAATGCCGCCAGCTTGCCACTGCAAAGGGGAGGACTTGCCACTCAAGCCAAGCATTTTTTACTTCATCATTTTTTACTCAATAAATGGACATAAAAATACATTAATAATCTAATTGCTGCCATGGCTTGATAGACGTGACCCACAATATTGACGCCCCAATCATTCAACCGACGCAAATTGTACCAATCTAGACTCATTCCTTTTACACAGTGTTCACACGTAAATTACCCTACAATTATAGGAGTTTTAGGACATATGACTAGTATAAATATGAATGCATAAATATAGTTGGCTAATTTTTTGGACAAAACTATAAAGACAAGAAACCTCTCTACCTATGATGCATATATCAATGACAAAAAAAAAATACCGGAACGAACCTAATAAACTAACAGGTTAGTTGACTTAAGCTTTTTAGTGGAACCAATATCTAGTGTAAAGCTGAAGTTGTATTTGGGAGACTAACTATACTTTTACAACCCGATTAATACACTGAAATAATAAGCCATAATGCACGTTTAGCACTATGTCTTGATTACAAAGGGTGAAAGCTGTTAAATTGTGCCGGGTTAGTACACAAATACCTATATTAAAGGGCGTGTGTGTGTGTAATGATGTTTGTTGTATAAAATTCCCGTGGTTAGATGTGCTTTTCTTCCATTTCAGTGAAAAATTGTGTATTATATCGTGCCTTAAAATTAATTATTAGGGAATTGCTAACGGTGACTAAACAATCCCTCTAGATAGCGAACAGGCTAAATGTAATACGTGGTAAAGTTAAAAAGTTTAGTAAAACAAGCTTGCGAAGCGAAACTATTTTCTTGTGATTGTAGAACTATTATTTTAATCTGTTATAGTCTCTGTTGGGTCACAATCACCAGCCAACAACGTATGTCGGTGATTAAATGTGGTTTGATTGTCAAAATGATTATAGTTTTAAGTTATAAGTTAAGGCAGGGGCTACTATACAGTACCCAACCAATCATTATGTTTATATACCAACAATTACAAGGTTTAGAACACTTGTAGAGGACTCTGGTACTTTTTAGAAGGTTGTCAGTAACATTTAGAAGTCTATGGAATTTTCAAACTGATTTTAGGGGCCTCTGGAAATTTAAAACATTTATGAAAAAGTTTAAGACACTTGTAGAGGGTTCCAACATTCTTTAGAAGGTTGTTAGTGACATTTAGAAGTCTATGGAATTTTCAAACTGATTTTAGGGGCCTCTGGAAATTTAAAACATTTATGAAAAAGTTTAAGACACTTGTAGAGGGTTCTAACATTCTTTAGAAGGTTGTCAGTGACATTCAGAAGTCTATGGAATTTTCAAAATAATCCTAAGGTCAGATTAAAACAACTCTGGAAAGTTTTAAAACACTTGTAGAGGTCTCTGGCACTTTTTAAAATGGTCCTAGAGGCCTTTGGCAATTTAAAACAGTTATGGGAAGGTTTAAGACACTTGTAGAAAAATCTGGAATTTTTCCAAAATTTTTAAGCCACTAAGGAGATAAGGGATGTGACGCAACAGTCATTGAACAGAGTTTTTCTTATAACTGGAGATCTCAATTACCAAGTTTTGTGACCTCCCTAATTAGTGAGTTTACATGTATAACAAATTTGAGAGATTCAAAGTGAATTAATATTTAAACTAATTAACCCAAAAAAGTATAATGTCGGTTCGCAAATTACTGAAGCATAGCACATCGCAATTAAAACCAACCACGTTTCGACCGTTAATTTCGTAGAGAGGATTCTTCTGGGATTTGTTTTTTTTTTTCGTTTCGGATTAGGAAATGATGGATTTCGAACTAACCCTAACGGGCATTCACACAATAATCATCGCAATCGCTCTATGCGTGAACATTAAGGGTCGTATACAGGGTAATCGTCGAGACGTCTGCCTGTAAAAAACAAGTTTTTGATTTTTGTTAAATTGTCCCTCCGAGATCGCCCTGCATCTAACAAAGATGGCCCTGAAAAGTGATAGCGCTGCACAGTAAAAAAATCGCTGGTGGAGGTTGGAAAAAGTTGAGGGGCGGGGGAAACTTACAACCAAATTTGCAAAAATAATTTATAAAAATAACAATTTAAATTAAGTGTGTTGGTAATTATAGGTTTCGCTTGTTGATTTAGTGTTAATGTGTTTTTGTGTATGGAATGTGGAATGCTGATAATGACTTGAGATATCAAGGACTTTAAAAGGTTATCGCACTTATTATTACTCGTTTAGGACGGCAGTTAGGAAAGCTTGATATGCTCAAGAAGTCAAATCTACTTTGTACTATTAATGCATTTTGTTTCCTTTAAAAAAAAGTAAATTTGACTTGGAGGTAATTTTACCTTGTTTTGGAGTGGGGGTGGTAAAATCACCTCGACTAATCTAAGAAAAAAAAATGAAGGATGTTAAATCAATCCAGCTCCCTTTATAGAAACTTGCGAACTTTAACTTATTTTCGTCCTGCAATTTTTAACTCATTTGAAATGAAATAATAAAAACACTGAGAAAAAATTGCAAGTCAAAACCTCACTCATTCAGGATGCTAATGTGCTTGAGGGTCTGGAAGTGGTGATGATAAGCCTACCTCCACACCCCCTAGTTTTACAAATATGAAATAATTTGCAAGAATGCTTTATTCAAGCAAGTTAAAGCCACAAATACAAATGCGTCAAGCCGATAATATAAAGTATTCTTGCAAACCCCTACCTAAACCTAAACCTATTTAGCGCAAGTTCATACAGATGAAATATGATCGACTCTAAAAAAAGGACAAGTTTCTATAAACAAGGCGAAGTTTACACCTGGTGTGGATATGTTTCGAGTGTGATGTGTACTGCAGTGTATTGTGAGTGTAATATGATGATGTGTGTGTGTATTTTATTTTTAAGTACCCGTAAAACTAGAACCTGAATGACGAACGCATCGACGCATCTTAGGCACCACAGGCTGAGAGTAGACGTTGACAGGCAGCCCCATTGCGGATACATAGCCTGTATGCTGTATGAGACAAAGTGAAAAAAAGCAAACGGAATTGAGTTTGTCAATAATAAAATTGATAATAAAAAATGTGTTCAATCATAAAAAATCTCATACACTATTAAATAGCACAATGATAAGAAATTAGGGGGGCTGGAGCAAGTATTGCTCGAGCCCCTTTAATGAGGGGTTAATGCAAAATATTCTGACAGAAATAACAATTTACGACAAAAAAAACTATGGAAGGAGGTTTTTCTAATGACCGTCAACTATCGATGCATTCAAATTAACCGATAATGATTTACATATTAAGCCATGCGGTACTGAGCCCAAAAAGTGTGTACTTTAAAAAATACTTATCAATAATTAAACCGAATACAATTTTTTACTGCATGGATTTGACCCATATTGAAACCGCTACTAACCTATTTACCTCAAATATATGGTAAGCCTAGGCCAGGGCAGTCTAGTTTTTCAGACGCCTAGGAACGAGTTTTGCTGTTGATCTACAGGTTACATTTCTACTTTAAGCTAAACGTTAAAGGAAATGGTTTCGGGAATGCCACAGGTTTGAACTAGACTTAGAAAGTTACATTGTTGCCAACAAGTTACTTAGTGGTGAAGATCTCTTTAAATTCTTCCAGAATTATCGTTGTAAATCAGATCACCTAATTTAGTTTGATAGCCAACCACTTTAAAGTTGGCGGGTTTTAAAAACATTACTCTGATGAATTAGCTGTTTTGTCGCTTTGTAAAAACTTTGAAGCTGAATTGATTACAAAAATATAAAAAGTTTATTTAAAAGGACTGACAAATCATTTTATAGGCAAATCTCCGTTTTGTCTAGATTTTTTTTCAATGACTCCCATAGAAATGAAAACTTTTCTCTCTCATTTTAGGGATGAAAATATCACTTTTATTCCCTAGGGAGTGGGTCTCCTACAATTTTTAACAAATTGACAAATATGTCCTTGGTATCAACATCTCCGTTTTCATCCAGGTACTGTTATTACTTTTCCAACATTATTGTCACAGTATTTAACTGCTGCTTTTTTCATAAAACATAACATTCTGGAGTAAACTGCCTTTAGCACCCTCAAACTTTGAAACTCTCCAAGAAAAAGTTGCACTTTTCTCCCTTTGTAACGTAAAGGTCATTCTTCACATTTTTCTAAACTACGAAATAACAAAAATGAGAAAAACCTTCTTCCAAAATGTTAGTAACAATGGTTGGTATTGTAAATCTGTCAAAAAATTTTACAGTACAACATACAGTGGCAAAAGAGCTAAATATAAAAAAAGTACGTTGCTTTGAGAAAAATGTACATAGGGAGAACAATAATTTAGTAAAATATACAAAACAAGTCATTAAATAATTACATTTCAAAAGTTTTCCAAAATAAATACATTTCAAAGAAGATAAGTACATTTCAATAAAATAATGTATAATACATATTTTATTTAAAATATTACACAACAAAAAAAAAGTATAAGAAAAATAACAATCATTAAAATATCGTTGGGTGGAGATTTTCTTTCCTAAATAAAACACAAAAAATGCAAGTTGAAAATGTTCTGCTTGAAAGCCACTTAAAAACTTTAAAGGCTACGTTATCCCAGGATATTTTCATTACATACACTTTATATTAACAAACTGTTTACAGTTTTAACTGTTAACAAAAAGCTCTTCTTTAGCATGTCTTCTTTCTTCTTTACGTTGAAAAACAAAAAGAAAAAAACAACAACTAAGAAAACCCGATAAAGTAGCCTAGAGACGTGTGGGGGCAAACCGTGCACTACAGCAATCAGACATTTTCCTACCTTCCACCGAATTTCTCGCACATACATCAATTCTTTCTATACCTTGCGTTTAAATATTCTCAGGTATATATTCATTCTAAACCCATACCTAGTACACAGTTTGCCGCCTTAAAATTACGTAGAAAAGTAAAATGAAAAAGGTACAAAATCGCTCCTCTTAGCTGATCAGTAAAAGTTTCTTAGCTGGTTTAGTTAGCAGTTGAAACGATTTTGTACCTTCGCCCTTGATAAGCAACCAGTTCAAGGAATACACTTTTGGAAAATTAGTTCAATTTTTAAATTAGCTGTTTTTGTTGTTAATAAATAAACAAAACAACTTGAACTGGCTGCTTATCGCCACTCATACGGTTAGTGATCATGCTATTGAGGATTACTTAATATTTTGTTGTTGTCTCAACCGTCTTGTCTCTTACAGACAAAATATCAATTAAATATTGTCAAACAATCCAATCAAGTGTAGTAGAGTAAATTTTCTATTGACGGTACCTTGGATTGATATGCGTGCTTTTAAAATTGTTATTTATTGTACACGCACTTAATGCGATTTGACGTAATAACCTTGTACCAGTACTGAGTAATCATCCGGAAAATTTGGATTTCTAGACTGCTTAAAATGACCAAAACACCGCGATGCCTACAAAGAAAGGTTTGCTCCAACTCCAAAACCACAAACTTCGAACTTTGACGGCTCCGCGACGTATGATTGTTTGGCCCACAGAAAGTACACAGAAGTCAGTAATAGCTGCATGCTTATCGTGACTGTTCGAACAAAATTAACAACAAATTGCATGCAATTTTTTCGCACCACAAGCCCTGACCACTGACCTCTGCATACTGTGTACGGTTGTGGCGGTTCGAACCAATAAATAGCATATCGCACCGACGGGTACCGATCGGACGTAAATCAAATTTTGGAGACGAAAAACGATCGAAACCACTTATTAAGCCGTCCTCCGGAAAACTTGTTGCAATAATACATTTTATATGCTTACCGCTGACAGTCCCATTAACGGGCGTATATACAAACTGATGATATTCACTAGTTTTACCGCTCGATACCACGCATAACCTAACCGGAACTGGTTCGGTTATGCTAGGCGTGCGGTAAGGCGGTACAACGCACACAAAATGTGTCTGAAACAAAAACAAGACATGTTAAATCCTGTACTAATTGAAGGGTAAAAAATGAGGGTAGAATAATATACAGGTATGGAAAAATTCATTCTCAAAGATTGAATGTTTAAAGGTAATTTCATAAAGTTAGCTAAAAAGATGTTTCACTCTGAATCTATAAGAAAGTAAATTGGAATTATACCTATACAGGATTGGTCCGTATATTTAGACAGTTTGTGAAAACTTTATTTTTGCAGATAGGAAAAAACTCTTAATACAAAAGTTATAGGACTTCTCCTCTAAATAACCAAATTTATTATTTTCTTCAATAACATTTTTTTGTGATTTATGAGAAGCCTTATAACTTTTGTATTAACAGTTTTATCTGCAAAAATAAAGTCTCCACAAGCTGTCTATGACTGATTTTTTTGTAAAGAGACTGAGAACTATTAATGCTTTACACAAAGATGACAATAAACTTTGTAAAGGTTTGTGTCTGTGCGCCAAAACGATTGTGACATTATTTGACAGTTCGCCACAAGACTTTAATCAAGATTCCTGTTGAGGTGGTCACATAAACAACTGTTGAATGGCGTAACATTTGTTTTGGCGCACTGATACAAGTCACTTTTAAGGTTACGCCTTATTTATGTCTAAAGCATTGATGTGCAATAGTTCTCTCTTCCTCCTATGCAATTTTTAGGTATAATTTTGAAATTTGCACATTAGCCTATTAAAAGGTTACTTTTGAACAACCCAATAAGATACAAAAATATACACACAAGATATAAAAAAATTTCAATATACAGTGTGTCCCGCTTTTCATGAGTACACCTTGATATCTCAGTTAATAATAATGCGATTTTTTTTAAATTATGGTGGTAAATTACGTGCGGTGTTGGGGGAGTAAAAAGGGGTTGAGTTTCGGAAAACATTAGGGCCAACTTTAGTTAACTTTTTCAACCAGATTTAGAATCAGCATCCCAAAAAACTCCTTGGTCAAAATTTTTTAAATCTCAACAGCTGATTTTAGCATAAACAAAATTTAGTCCACTTTTCAAAGTTATTTTTATTTGTGATAGCTAAATTACAATTTAGGTTATTTATTACAGTTAGGTTATAAGACTTAAGATATGAACAAAGGGGTTAGGGGTGAAGGTAGAAAAAGTTGACTAAAATTGGCCCTAATATTTTGGCTAGACTGCCATTATAACCAAAGGTTAGGTTAGGTAGTTTCTGGACATTTTTCATTTTAGTGGTATCGAAACGCCCCCTAGCGGCAGATTTAGAAAGCTGAACATTTTTTTTTTTCATAGCCATACTACTGTTCTCGCGGTCTGTGATTTAGAAGACATGCATTATTGACTTCATCCTTGTCTATTGTTCACTTTCAGAAAGGGTAAATATCTATGTGAATGTCTTCCAAAAAAAAAATATTTACTGATTAGCGCTTCTATTTCAGTCATTGTCAGTTTGACAACCATCGAAATTTATTTGATTTGTTTACTATTAATTCTTTTCCGTTTCTTTGTGTTGTTAATCATTTATAAAGTTTTCAATTTACCACACCACCACAGTTCTTTTAAGAGCTATTGTTTCTACGCTTTTAACATACTGTACATACTTTCATAATGTTATTATTAATATTTTTATTTTTTTTATGTCGGCTGTCACGATCTAACCAAAATTGGCACAATTACTAACCTGTTTTGAAAAAAAAGTGGGAGTGTCTATTATGATTTTTATTTAGCCATTTGGGTTTTCCTAAATTCGGAATTACTTACTATTACACTATTTTTTTAGAAAATGCCTGGAATAATTCTCTACAGACAAGCCCAGCAGTTAATTCTTAACCTTTGTGAATATTTTGAATTGGAAAAAACTAATGGAGGACCTTTAGAAGCTTTATCATCTGTTCAGGAAGAAAATAAGAAATTTTAAGACCTTACATATTCTTACTGATGTATTTTTTTTGATACTAGAAGGTTGTAGCTGCTTTGAAAATTTCCCGCAAAACTGTTTATTCGATTCGGGAAAAGCAAGCAATTAATCTTATGATTTCCTCACCTAGAAAACCTAAATCGAGACGTTATCGATGGGTCAAGACCACTGATTTATCTGAAAGCATTAAAATGGATGTTCGAAATACATTATATGATATGTACAACGATAGTATGTTAATAATAGTAAAATATATCTACTTTTGTAAGAAACATCTATTAACATTTCATTGTTTCCAGAGACTGAGATTTTTGGGTTGCATTATAGATTTTTCAAAACATATTAATAATAAACTCATAGAAAAAATAAAATAAGCGTCTAAAATGTTTTCCACCGGGTTTAAAATAAAATTAGTGGATTGCAACCTGAAAATGAGATATGAGATACTACAGCATCACTCAGAATGTCTTATTAAATTTTTAATTTGTTGTATTTATTTTAGAGAAACATGTAACCATCCAGAACCTAAATCAAGAGCTTAAAGTTAAAGAAATACCACATATTGGTGATACATCTCTGCGAATTTTGGTAAATAAATTAGGTTTCAAATTTAGACGGAATTCTATGATCCAAACGGAGACTTCTCATAAATAAAAAATGTTATTTCGGTCAAGATATTTTTGATTTGCTTTGGTATAAGGTTGTTTTAGTGCAAATTTGCAGCCAAAGATCTCTACTTTCTGACTGACAATTTAGCTTTAGACACGCCCTTTTCTAAAATATGAACACAACAGGTTTGTTGACGAAAACTTGATTTGATTCATATGATTATAAATGACGTAGCCTTCGTGACGCACGGGTAAACTCACTCCGCGAGAACAGTATGTATATTTTATGTTATATTTATGAGACACCCTGTGTACATATTACTGGCTTTTACCGTGTTGTTTGAAGGTTGCCCTGACGCCTAAATTCACCAAGTGCAAACAAAGAATCCAAAACTTGCGTACAATGAAAATTCAGTAATAAGATTACGACATCAAACATAATCCTGGAATGACTTTTAAGCACTTTTGAAGTTACTCACTTGTTGTAAGTATTCTTTGTCAGGTACAACAGCTTGCTCCCAGCAGATACGACCATCTTCGAACTGTTGAAAGAAAACTTTGGTGTCTTTCAAGAAGTTCTTGCCGAGTACGAACAGTTCCAGACCGCCACTGGCCGGGCACGATGTCAGCGACTTTTTGCAAATTTCTGGTATGCCAGGTGGCTGGGCTGAAAGAAAAACTTTATTACATACAATATTTGTACAATTAACAAATTATTCAGAAGTCAGTGATAAACACGTAATAAAGTCTGTCACTTTTATGTCACATCCTAGTTAATCCTCAGTGTAATGCACCTATTATCACCTAAAGTGTAAGTACGGGCATTAATCCAGCAGGTTTAGTTAGTGACAAGCTTTAAATGGGTTTTAAAGCGGTAGCTAAACAGTTTTCTAGTTAGGACAAAAGGTAAACAAAACAGTAGCCTTCAAATACACTATCGGCGGCTTTGGTGTCTCAACAAACAGCGCCCGTTAAATATTTATACTCATCCAATATACATTTTGCAAAGGAGCCATAAAGTTACTCAACGCAATAACAACACACCAGCTAATTAGCGTACTATTAAAAGTAATGCCTTAACAAAGTTATGATTGTCCCTGAGGATGTTAATGAAAGCCAATAAAAATTTCGGGATGTTTTGTAACATGTTACGACCGGATTTTTACTAGAAATGTAAATAAAGCGGCTGTTGTTGTGGGGAATGTAAAATAATAAGCTCATCTAGATCCAAAATTAAATTAAAGAAAAACTTACTGCACACTATAGGCTGCGAACACACTTGCAAGGTTTCAGTGTTGCCATTATCGTGCGTAATAGTCGTCCTGAATATCATTCGGCAACGGGTCGACTTTTTCTTGCTTCGATTGCCGAGTTGATCAGGAAATCTATGTTCTACGTCTACATTTCTTTCCTGTAATGCAAGAATGTTTGATTTTTGTATAGTTTTACTATTTGAAACTACTAAAAATTGCTTTTAGACGTTTTGAACATCAAAAAGCGATACATTAGTGCCTTTAATGTTATAAAACATTTATGACACAATAAATTGTTGAGGGATAATAAAAAAGATTGTAAGCTCAGCTAAAAGAATGTTTTTAGGGTGGCCATTATAAGAATCAAATATGTTAAGATTTCCTAATAATCACAATAAAACAGTTTTATTTTTATGGTGTCGTAATTTATTAATATAAATGTCTTACTTTTAGTATTCCAACGCAATCACAGGTGGCGCACATTTCCTTGGCGGGATCCAAACCCAACTCAATGACGCAGGTACCGTCAATTTTCTTTTCGGAACAGGGCGTGGAATTTTTCCCGCTTACTTTACACGCTTGGTAAAACATGTGCGGGGCCACTTTACCTACGTCTGTACCAATATAAACCTGAAAATATCACAAATGTTATTTTACTGAGAATTCGTTATTTGGTTTGAAAAACAAATTTACCTGAAGCATTGCTGGTTTGTAGTAGCCGGTCAATTGTACGATCGGGAAACCATTGCCCTCTCTGTCTTTCACGGCGCCCCTACTACCCTCCGTTTGGTACCGCGCCCTATGCTGTTGTTCCGGCTGTTTCACTATTGTTAACACTACATCACCTAAAAATAGTATATTATGTTATTAGGCGTAGAAAGAGGCGATTATTGTGCTGAGTTAGGAATTGTCCGACCGAAGCGTCCGTGTAACGTATACTATTTTTTTTTCAAGCGGCATGTATACAGGGTACTATCACTCATTTCGGCGATTTAGGTCGCTTTACGGCTTTACTGAAACTTTATTTGACAATACAACAACGCAATTACTAGTATTAGTACAAGGTGTTTGAATTTTGAATTAGTGTGCCATGGACATCATTATTTTTGACAGATGACACAGTGAAAGCATAATAAGGTAAACATAGGATGTGTATCGTTTCCTAGCCAGGTTAACCGATTAATTCGGACTGGTAAATATACATACCAGGTGTCCAAGAGTACCCTGGACATAGGAGATTAACATGGGAAAACGGTTTTGAATTTTTTGCGCCTGTACGGTTGATTTGATCGGAAGATCGTAATAATGAAAGTTGTAGTACGTATCACGGACTAGTTTTCTGTATTTTTTTCGGATCTCTAACTTGAGCCCTTTCGTCGTAAAACACGAACAAAAATGAGAAAATTTAAACTTTTGGCCTGCACTGTATAGGCGGTTGTCGGGCAACGAGTAAACAAATCATTGTTGCTGGTACGGTTGCTCGACAACCGCTTATACAGTGCAGGTAAAAAGTTGAAATTTGCGCATTTTTGCTCGTGTTTTACGACGAAAGGGCTCAAGTTAGAGATCCGAAAAAAATACAGAAAACTAGTCCGTGATAGGTACTACAACTTTCATTAATACGATTTTTCAATCAAATCAACCGTACAGGCGCAAAAAAATTAAAACCGTTTTCCCATGTTAATCTCCTATGTCCAGGGTGCTCTTGGACACCTGGTATATAACGGTTACTGAAAAAATATCATTCTCATAGAACAACGGAGATTTGAAGCCAGAAAACCAGATCAAATAGCCGATAACATTTTTGAAAGCCTATTTTCAAGAACCGCGTTCCGTGTAAATTCGGAGCGCGTAACCGTAATCGACAGATGACGCTAGACAGCCATGATGCGCCCTCTGTTAGACAACTTTGGAAATAGCTTCGTGTTGTTATCGTATTAGCCGTGTTGTGTCAGTCAGTCCGTTTGTTTATGTTGATTTTGAATCACAAATTTAGCCCTGACACCTTCAGGAAAACTGTATTTCAGAATAAGAACATGAAAGGATTGTATTGCAATGAGCCAAGCCTGACAAACCAATCAAAGCAAAGTAAGTGTTGCATTAATTTCATCTGCTTTTTTCTAAATGCAACGCTTTTAGTCTGGATCAAGTTCTGGACATTATTTTTTTACCTCCTAGGATATGAAATAGCCTTTCTACGCCGGCAGTACAGGTACACAATAGGCTTATTTTAGACCGCTTGAAAAAAAAATGTATTTTTTTACTTGACCAATTTTAAACAGGCTCAATGGTATTTAAAATATTTAATCTATTTTTGCGGTTAAAGTACTCTATTATATGTCCTGTCACAAAACGGATGTTTTCCAATTAATAGTACATAACCTACATTTTTTAGTCTCGTTCCGTCAATAAACTCTTTATTGATATGCTTCAAACAAAGCTTTCAGTATCCTCAGATAAACAATACAATCAATTCAAAACCGTTTACGATATTAACCTTTGGCTTCCGTGATTATAAAAGCTAATTTAATAAACATAACACTAATAATGAACAGGGTTTTTTCTGTCTAATTCAAACCAAATTTAGGAAAAAATTAGTCAAATAATTGGGTAATGCTTTTGTACCAGGTTTTGGGTTATTACAAAAATAGTGAATTTTAAAGCATAGCTGACTAATGTGAAAGAGAGAGTGAAAACAATAGATGGAAAATGTTTATATTTTCTAGTTTTGAACTTAATTTATTCTGAACGTATACACGTGTTTCACCTTGTCAAACCATTAGACAATACTTACTAAAACGCGACGTAGACGTCAGTTGAGTAGTTAGCGACACTGGCGCCGTCGGCGCCTGTCTGCTAATGACTGGTGTACATCGTGGTACCACTCTTCCTGTCGCGGTACTGCTACTGTTTGACAAGCTCAAAGAGGGCGCTGATCCACCTGGTGCCGTCCTAATTAAACTACAAACATTTACCCATCTTTTGGCCTGCAGCAGAATGGTTACAGGGCAAACTTACGCCACGTTATCTTTACAATGCAAAGATGTGTGGGAGAAGGAGTACTTGTCGTTCGCCTCCTCATTCTCCACCTTAATATCCGTACGTAGTCTTTTTGCGTCGGCTCTCTCTCCAGTCCACGTTAGTCGTTCTGACATGGACGTAGTGTGATGATGGGGGTCAACGTGCTGATCAAACCTACAAAAAAATAAAAATTACAAAAAGAAATAGGAACCACCACTGTAATGTATATGTATATGTTTGTATAATACCATTCTGTTTGCGTTTTTCCTTATCGTTCAAATCATGTAAGTGATGCCTGATTGTGGATTGTTTACCATATAATAATAGATATGCTAAATTGTCACGTTATTTGTTGAACATTTACCCAAAGTGCGTCTAGCCACTGAACTTTTTTTCAAAATATTACACAATAATTTGATAAACCTCACCCATGTTTTAGAGTCTAAAATATTAATAATAATTTGATATTTTATTGGCTTGCTTACAATCTTTTGTCTTACAGTAATTTCGACTTACTTAACGTAGGTAATCACATTTACTGTTTATGTCTTGCAAATAAAAGATGAAACCCCAATTGAATGAGCTTTTTGATTGGCATATCCTGCATATAAGCATCCAGTTAATAAACATGTGAATATACAGGTTAACGGAAAAAGCCACTAAATAACTCGTTCTTGCAAGTATCGGAATGCCAACAAACAACTTTCACGTCATATTCAAAGCTTAATTGGTAAAATTTCTTCAACACCGTTAATTTACGTATATTAATAAGAACCTTTCAATCGGATTTTTAATTGAATCAGAAAAATCCATGAATTTCCAGTATCATAAAATTGGCAAACCCTATTTATTTTACGAGGGATTACGTAGAAAAACGTATCAAAATCCCAGATATGTTTTTATATTTTACGGGGCAATAAATATAGTCCATGAAAGGAATTAATGAAACAGATCGATAGGATACAATCGAGTGGGAGTTTATTTTTCTTTCAAGGATATGAAAAAAGAAAAGAGATTGCTATGGTGACGTTTGAAGGTCAGAAACATTAAAAGTGTCTGTCTAAAAAAGTTAGTTTCTAAAATGACAACTGTCGCATCAATCACAGTATAAAAAACTGAGTAACATACGCTGTTGATTGTTTGTGATTGGTCAAGAAAAAGCAGCAAGCTGAAAGCTGCTTTTCTCGACCAATCACAAACCATCCATTGTTAGTCATCTTCTAGAAAAAAAGCTTTTTGTGCACACTTGTTCAATTTTTCCTCCATCAAAGATCATTCACCCGTTATATATTATTATGTTAATACGTTTTTCATTTTTCTTATCAGAAATGATTACTTGGTAAGTATTCTTCTGCCCAATACAATGACCTTATTTTCATAAACTCGTCTCAGAACGTATTTACTCAAAAATCCTAACAATGACGGACACAAATCCCAGTCATAATCTTTTAGTAAAATATTTTTTCTTGTTATTTACAATACGTTCACGTCCCAACCGACATTGTTTTGATGGTGTTAATTTAATTATTATTGGATCTGACGTGTAGTTAGATAAGCTGGTGTGTGCATTTAAAAAGCAATTAAATGACAGACACGAATTTTGAACTCTCATTCCACCGGATTATTTTACAAAATTTTGTCTGAACTTTAGTAAACAACTTACCCTAATCCACTATCGTTGGAATTATCGCAAGGATCGATGCTGCGTCTATAAGCTGATCGAAGTTTTCCAGGCATTTCTCTTGAAATCATCTTTTTACCACCTGGGGGACGTCCAGGGCGCCTTTGGGGACGTGTGGCTTCCGCTGGAGGTTGGGTGCATAGAGTCATTTTCGATGATTCTGAAACAATACAAAAACCAGGGGTAAGAGCATAGTCCGAATCAA
Source organism: Ips typographus (assembly GCF_016097725.1). NCBI lineage: Eukaryota > Metazoa > Arthropoda > Insecta > Coleoptera > Curculionidae > Ips > Ips typographus. The sequence continues at coordinate 6,326,936 of NC_138430.1, read as the reverse complement.
GGCCATATAATAATATCAAACACATTCAATTAAAATTATTTAATCCTGACGGGGAGGACTATATTAATCAAACTCTGTGACGTAGATATAAATACACGGTTCATTATCAAGGTTGAATCGTGTTGCTATTAGAATGACAAAACGCTACCATACCGCTAATAACTTCAGAATATCATCTCTCTTAATTGAATATGCCCGCCATCAATCACGCAGTTCCGGAGGTTAACAAACTTCAATTGATAAATTAAGAAATACAATAAACACTTGCTAAATAATTGGATATTGTTACTGTATAAGCCTTTGTTGATTTGCATAAAATAAATTAAGTAATAGCGTGATCATGAATGTCTGTCATGCTTGCTGCATCATGCATGTGGATGTCTCTGTCAGACATAAATAATATACCTGTTTGTTTAAAAATTGCTAATTAAAGTAAATTTACTCAATTCGACATGCATACTATTTTCGAGCACTAATACAACTTTAAAACACTGTCTTAACATTTATGTTGCACATATACAGGGTGGTCCAGTTTTTAATGTCAATAATTCACCATTCGATAGCCCATCAAAAAATAAGTTGACATGCATTATGTCATTTCCCTGAAAAATGCTTTCTAAGGAAAATACAGTCCATATCTCAGTTTAAAAAATCGTTTTTTTGTCATAACTGTTAGATCGTTGGAATAATTTTGATCAAATTTGGAACAAACACTTATGAAATTAATACTCATTATGTAGTGTTAATGATTTCTCAAAATTTGTCCAGTGGCGTAGATACAGGAAGATTGTTTTGTTCAGCTCAACTTGCTGACGCTGAAAATTGACTTAAAAGGCTTTAAAAATGTCTTTGTAGCCAGTTTTCATAGTTTCCGGACAAAATGAAGGACTTTAGTCTTGAAAATTGACATAGAAACCAGTAAATTGTCTTTAAAACGGTGAAAATTAACTTGAGAAGCTTAAAAATTTTCTTTGTAACCAGTTTTCATAGTTTTCAGACAACTTGAAAGACTTCAGTCTTGAAATTGGACTTGAGAGGCTTAAAAACTGTCTTTGTAGTCAGTCGTCACAGTTTTCATATAAATCGAAAGGCTTTTCGTATTGAATTGACCTGTAGACATGAAAAACTCCTTTTTCTAAAATTTTGGCCTACAAATTCACACATTTAACCTTAAAAATTGACTTGGACACCACAAAAAGTTACTCTGAACCAATAAAAGTAACATCAGAAGCTTAAAATTAGCATTTGAAGTAAGTTTTCATAATATGAAACCAAATTTCAGTCTTAAACATAAACTTGCTTTTCATTTTCTTAAAACTCTTGGGTATTTTTAGTGCTTTAAAGGCTGTGTTCAGCCTGAAAAATCTAGTTTCGAGACTATCTTCACAAAGTTTTTGACTTATCAGGCCTGAAAGCCGGTTTGTACACTGTACATACTCTTTAAAATGTCACTTCAAGCTACTTAGCTATTAAACTGACTTCTACACTCATCGATTCAAAAAATTGAAGCATTTCTAAGAAGTTCGAAGTATTTTTATTGCTTCAAGGCTGAAAAATCGAGTTTAAGCCTATTTATAATAGTAAACGTCAAGTTTCAGACTCTTCAGTAATAAAGCTAAAAATTTTGGAACTTAATGCTACAATATTCGTCTTAAAAACTAATTTAAAGAAATGAATTAGTCCAAAAAAATAAATTTTGACTGTTTCCTGTGTTTAATTGAATTCCAGAGTTGTTCATTATTAGTTGTACATAATTAATTCTAGCATTAAAAATCAACAAACTATTTTTAGTATGTAGTAAAAAATGAGCTTTATGAGTTTTATCTTTGTCTTGATTTCCGAAACTTTTTATTGCTGAAATCAAATTTCAAACACTGGACAATGGATTGTCTGAAAAAAACGGATTGTAAGATTATTTTTAGTAGTAAATAACAGGTTTTTAGACTATTCAGTACAAATTTGGACTCTCACAAGCCTTGAATGATCAGTTTGGCACTACTTATAGTTTAAAAAATAAATTAGTCCAAAAATCCTATTTCTTTGACTATTTTCAATGTCAAAAATTAACTTTTAAACCTCCCAGATGACCAAATTTGAATCCTCTCTTTTTTTTGAGTTTTAAAACGTAATAACCCGATTATCTCGCAAACAGAATTTTAAATCAAAATTTTACAAGACATACTTCTTTCTCCAAATTGAACAACGAAACTAAAAAAACTGTAATTTTTTGATAATATCCAGTAAGCGTATAAAATAGAGTGGGAAAATAAAGACCATTATCCTCCTGTATCAACGCTACTAAACAATTTTGACAAACGTTATTCATATCACATAACGAGTATTTATTTTATAAGTACTTGTTGCTTGAACGGTCTGATAGTTATAGCAAAAAATCCATTTTTTAAAGTGAAATTTTGAGGACTGTATCTTCCTTAGCAAGCATTTTTCAGGAAAATGACATAATGCATGTCCACTTATTTCTTGATGGGCTATCGAATGGTGAATTATTGACATTTAAAACTGGTCCATCCTGTAGACATAGTTTATTTTTTGAATTAAAAAAAAAAAAATGGAAATCTTATAAATTATAAAATCGCAAAATTTTTAATTTTTGAGTTATTACCAAAATGGTATGTCGTCGACTTGTAAATTATTTTAACGGTTACCATCTGGCTCTTAATTAGCTGACCAAGGCTAACCACTGATTTAAGGTAAAACTTTTTGGTTATTAACTAAAATGCTCACTTTTAATCGCCACAAAAATGTTACTATTCACTTAACAAAAAATAATAATATATTAACACGAATACTAGTTAGTAATTGATCAATTTAAAAATATAAAGTTTTAGTAGCCTGACTAGACCTCTTTCAACCAGAGGCAATTAACACTAATTACCGACACTTAATAGTGCTTATTTACATATTTGCTCCGCAGCTACTTACTAAAAGTTAAATATTGTTATGGTGAGTAATTTTGTTAATAAACAAATGGTTACGAATTGTTTCACCGAATTTACGCAACTTTTTTCTCTAGACAATGATTTTAAACTGGTTTACACAATTTAACAAACGTTTTACTAAAAGGTATAAGATATTTAATTGGTCTTGATTATTTTTACCAAATCGTAATGTTTTGATTTATACAACGTTTTATTAGGTGTTCCTTTTAATTTTAGTTTTTATTAAAAAATTATAGTCCGTTATAATTAGACTCATTATTGCTGCATCCAATTGCATAATATTGAACGTCAGTTCGAGTAAACTTGAACTGACCTCGGTTGATCTACTAAGTACTTCCTAAACTTTTGTCAACGAGGACGTTTTTTTTTCTAAATAACTGCTTTGTAAGATTGTTGCAAATCAGCAGTAGTTAACTACCAAACCAACGTCTTCCACTTGCAGGCCTCCTTTCTGCAATTGGTTTACTTTTTGATAAACCGAGGCTATTTACAGAGAAAGCAACTTCTCATAAAACTTCAGAAAAACGAATGGGAACCAGACGTACAGGGCAAACAACGTTATAAATTAAACCAAAAACGTTTCATTTACCCAAATCGAGTCATACAAAATATGGTTTGCTCAGGATGACTTATGGCGCCAGATTTTTTCTACACCTATTGTTTTTCAGAAAATCATACACCCTCGTTTACATTATATTTTACAACCAATCATAAATAAGCTAGTATTTATGGAGTAATACAGTTTCATAGTAATGGCTCACTCACAACATAGCTATTTCAGATGTGTTTAGTGTTCTAAAGCCATTACATCATTTCTAGAATGAGCAAGATGTGTTAATCATTTTCTTTTTACTGCTTGAGCCGGTCTAATTAAGTTTTGATAATATGGAAATACCACTTAAATGAGTGTAAACCAAACAAAACAAGGATAGTAAAACTTTAAACATGGTCATCTTCAAAAAACAGTAAGACGGTTGTTTCTACCAATCATATTTCACAGTTACCATTGTAGAAGCAGAAACGCTGAATCACAAACTACTAATTCCAATTTGGATTTAATTAAATTACAAGACTCGAGTTTTTTACATTGTTTTGACCAGAACAGAACAAAAAGTCGCATTTGGCGTAACTAAACTGCAACAATAAATCACCGCATGACTACAGCAATTTTAAGGCGTAACCCAAGTTTTTTGATGATAAATTAGCGTTTATTAAATCTTTCTGGTTCCCATTGCTGTTTGGGCGATCCAAACCAAAATACCAAAGTCTCTTTGACATTCCAAACTGATAAAACTCTGTCCCAATATTATTTAATTGCCCTTGACAAATAATGTGAATTGTTTTGTTGATTGTGCACTATTTGTCCAATAGTTTTGTAAATATAGACGTGATCAACACAGATTACTGCAACAAGCACAATTTGTTTATCTTAATACTTCAATATGCTAAAAGCTGAGGCAGCATGTTGTTGATATTATGTCCCAAAGCTTTGCTGACCCCTCCTAGACATTAAATCTTAAGCCCATTGGTTTTGTGAAGGAACAATGCTTCATCAATAGTCAAAAGATTGAGATTTTTAGGTGTTTAATCATAACAACTTGACCTGCAATTGTTTGATGTAAGTAAATGCATTTTTCTATGTGCATAGGTCATTGCGTGTGTTATAGATATATATATATAGAATTGGATTGTATTGTAAGGTCATGGTTTTGTTAAAGATGATTGGAATAAAAACTGTTTTTGTCTTGATTTGGACAAATATAGACTAACTTGAATTCTAAATACACGCACACATTGTATTCAAAACGGTTTTTTTAAAATTGTTGTTGAGGTATAAATTTCTGCCGTACGTTCTACAACCAATGACATGACGGATGTCAAAATTGACACTTTCTTTAAACAATTAGATTTCAAATATAGAAGGTGCAACAATTCTCTTTAAAATTGCTCTAACTTTTTTCTGGTAAATCAAAGTGAAACCTAAAATCCGAACATTTGTTAAGCAATTAAAGTATTCGGTGCCATACATGATTGCAATTTCTAATCTTCTTGGAGAATGAAGACTGAGCTACATATTACTTTCAAAATGGTGAACATGCATGCCAAATTTCATTTGCAACTTTTTTCGTTTAGGAACTAAAAATCAAAAAATGGTTTTAGTGGCCGCTAGAGAGCATTTTTCGACTACAGTTTGTACGACACTTTGGAGTTTATTTTTTATTGTACTTTCCACCTTTGTATATCGTACACTGTATTTATAATGAAAATAAATGCACTCTCTCGCTTACGAAGGCCTAGAAGGGCCACAAACATTTTTTTTCTTAAATTCCGACTTCGAACTCGGAATTTAGTTAAATTTCGACTTTGTACTCGGAATTGAGTTAAATTTCGATTAAATCCCGACTTCAAACTCGGAATTTACATTGTTACATTGCAAAACCTCTTCAAACCAAATTAGACAAAATTTTTCAGTTTGGCAACATTGCATTTGTTTGGAAGCAAATTAGTAAAATTTGTTAACTTTGGCAACATTCCAAACACACTTCAAAGAAATTAGTCGGACTTGTCAGTTTGGTAACATTACAAACACTCTTCGAATCAAAATTGTAGAATTTGTTAGTTTGATAACATTGCAAGGATACTTTTGAACCAAATTTTGTCAGTTAGGCATCATTGCAAACAGTCTTCGATCTAAGTTAGGAGAGTTTGTTGATTTGGCAACATTGCAAGCAAACACACTTCAAAGAAATTAGTTAAACTTGTCAGTTTGGACAGATTGGAAACACTCTTCAAACCAAAATTGTAGAATTTGTCAGTTTGATAACATTGCATATACTCTTCAAACCAAATTAGTAAAATTAGTCAGTTTGGCAACATTGCAAACACTCTTTGATCTTAATTAGTAGAGTTTGTTAATTTGTCAACAGTGCAAAAACACTCTTCGAACCAAAATAGTAGAATTTGTCAGTTTGACAACATTGCAACTAAATTCCGAGTTCGAAGTCGGAATTTAGTTAATTTCTGAGTTTGAAGTAAAAACTTAAGAAAAATAACGTCTGTGGCCCTTCTACGCCTTCGTACTCGCTTTATCAATATAGTTCATTGCATTTTGTTATTTGTTACTGTTACAAACTAAATTTAGCTTACGAAAATGTTTACGCACAACCTGTTGGCAATAATCCAGGATTTGTTAGCTCTCGCTGATGCGGAGGTGTGTTGTGGGTTGTCTACAAGTTTAAGGATAAACAGAACTATACAACATTTTAGAAAAAAAGCACCCAAATCTAAATATGCACTACATTTGTTGGTTTAAACAATTTTCGTTTCATTAGCCGTGTAAGTCTAAAAGTCGTTGTTGTTAATAAGGCGTTAAAGCGCTAATGCCTGTTTTACGAGCTTGAATAAAAATTACACAGTGCATTGATGACCCTACCGACTAAATACTTTACACTTTAGTGTGTATAAACAACGACTGATAATTGATTTGACCTAGTTTTTCATTCAATCTCAAGGTGTTTAATTTCAAACTAAATGATTATTAATATAAAGTTTTTCTTCCCTTATTCAAGATGGTCGTTTTTGGATCAAACAATATTACTCGGTCATATTATTAAATTTAGGCTCCTTCAATTTTTGAATAATTGTAACTTTTTTATTTAAACTCTTATAAATAAAAAATACTACAAAATGGGCCAAAACTGGCCTCTCTAGCTCTAGAAAAATTTGAAAGTGCTTTTTTTGTAGTTATTTAACCAAAGTTAACATTTGGATAGGAAAGTTCTTTTAGAATTGATTGAATCGATTTCTTGGTTTGACTCTTTTCCTTTTTCTCTTTCTAATTCATTTCATCACAAACAAAATCTGAAAATGCATTAAAATACGGTTAGTATCTGAGTCTTTTCAATGTGCACTAATCCTCTAAATGCTTTGACTGAGTTTAAGTACTATTTCATTCATTTAAATATGATGACAATGTCAGCATCATCCTAGTGATGAATTTATGGAGTTTTTACAATTATTGTAATAATAATCTTTCGCTCTATTTACATTTTCTCAATCTAGCATAGCATTTTCTCTATACAAAAGATAACGTCAAAGAGACTATTTAAAGGCAAATATAGTTGAGCTGAGTTTATTTTTAAAGTAGTATCTTATCAACTGAATGATAATACACAGCATTAAAAGTGCTGTTGCAAACAGTAACTAGCAACTAGTTTAAGATCTGGTGTTGGCTTACCTAATTATCACAGTGTCCATACAACATGTATATCACAAATTGCAACCGAAAAAGTAATATCACAGGAGAATTTTAGTCCGGCAGCGAAAAACTCTAAAGCCGTGTGCGTTTGATAACGTTATAGTCCTCCTCAAAGCTTAATTATTAGAAAACTGAAACCAAACCAAGGAACCGATCGTGGTTATCGGATGACACACGCAACAGTTGTTCAGAGACTGATTTCATATTTTTAGAGTGGGTTATCGGGCATGAATTTAGAACACGAGCGACGCGAGCGACTGCGCGTCATTCGACCAATCAGATCGGTTGATTTGCCTCAATCTACGTTGACGTCCAAAAAATTTTCGAAAGTCCAAGCACTCCAAGCTTTCGTTTTTTTTTGCACGGGACAACCAGAAGCCAATGGCGTCCTTTCGATATGGATAATACGGCCTCAGTATAATTATGTGAAGTTATTACCCCCAGACTGTGACGGTTCAGACATGCACACAGTAAACAATTTCTGGTTTAAACCGAACTTGTTGTTATGAATTGGTATGATTATTTAAGCGTCTATTTATATGCAGGTACATCAAGATATTTTGCGTTGTACGTTTTTTTGCGTTTTTACGTGGCATAGAGCAATGTCGTTAATGATGCAATTAAGTGACATTGTTTTGCTTGTGTAGTTGTATAATTTTTCTCTAACCTCCATGATAGCTGGTGTATCAATCTCAAAGATGATATTCATAAAACTTCATATATGGAACATATTACTTGGTATATTACATAAAACTCAGCAAACTGGCTAGTTTAAGTTTAAAAAAGCACAGTTTTTCGACTAATCACAAACTACCCAGTGTACTTAAATCTTATGTTCGTGAAATACAAACAGAAAATTGAAAATTAAAAAAAAATTAATGCCACCTACTAATGAGTAGCACTACTTACTAGTGTTTGTAAATTGTACCTTAAAATAATAACGAAATAGGGGATTTGAGCAGTTCTGAAAATATTTTCAACACTTTTACCTGTTTCTTTTTTAAAATTAATAAAAATTTTGTACGAAAAGCTTCTTAAACTAAATTTTTCACTAGAAATTGTTACTCATTTTTAATATCAACAACTGGGAATTACGATACCATAATTAATTACAACAAATTAATGTTTACTACTCATTATTACCATTAATTACTTATGTTACGTCAGATGTCCTATGTCAGAATGTTTAATCATTTTTCTAATATATTTTGAATTTGAATATAAACGTGAGAAGTCACTATTATTGCGACTAGTTTGATTAATTAATAAACACATTTAATGACTTAATTTCTTTGCTACACTTCAGCAAAAATAATTATAAATTAATAATAGAATGGTTTGATTAAGTCAATATGATCTCAATGTCAACATCATTACTATCAACTGGTTAAATAATAATTCATTTCAGAGTTAGTTAATATTAATAATGTATCATAAGTTGTAAGTAGAATTTGTACTTATGTTATTTAAATTAATTTATGACAGACCTTTTAAATACACCCTGTACAACCGCGTCGTTTTTTTACTCCAACAAGCCTAATTAACAATTACAATTAAAATCCATTGTATACGGTGGCAATAACGGTGAATACGTAATAATTACGCACATCAGGAGTTTAATAATTACTAATTTGCGCAAAAAAATGAATCTAAGCAAGTTTTAGAGCTTTATTGAAAAGGTAGTAACATCAAAAACCTGACCTTAATATGAACGTTATTAACCCAGACTGTGAACTGATAAACACGAAAAAAATGTTATCGTTTCGGTACTTCGATATCGATAATTATGTACATTCGAGTAGAAAAACTTTTTGTTAATTGCATGTTTCACAACCATTTTCCCACTAAACGTTCGATATGATGGACCCAAGTTTAATGTTTTTTTTTTCTACTCCTACAGGGATATTCCTTAACAGTTTAGAGAATGGATAAGTAGGCAATTGCCAACGGTTGAACGAATACAGACTTTCCGCAACTGTGCGATATGAAATAGACCAATCACAGCTAATCTTGAACGTAAACAAAATAATTCTTCTGATTGTCATCCTCACTGACAGTTGGCATCAAAATATTGCATTTTAGCTTATGTTTTGAGGCAATGACATCTTATTCACCCTTGTTGTACAATATACTGTTTTAATCCTGTGTTTTGACTGTTTTGAGTAGTGTTAATTCACTAAATTATTCTAGTACAAACAACTTTTGAAAAAAGTTTTAAGTGTTTGCTTTTTTTCACTAATTGAAGTAACTGTCATCCATATCAATGTTATGCTAATGAATCGCTTTATCTTTAGGTGTTTTTTAACGTCCTGGGTAGATGATTTATATCATTTTTTACGTATACACAATTATTTCAAAAATTTGCGTAAATTGCTGATTTTACAATGTTTTTGTTTTATCGGTAATATCCAGTCTGGAAATAGCAGAACAATAGCTTATACTGACACCAGTTAGCAGTAGTAATTAATGGCAAAAGAGCAAATAAAAGATGTCGACTGCCGTCATAGTTGAATGTTTACTTTGCTGTTCAATGACTTTGCCACTAATCATTATTTGCATTGTCTCGGCTTCGTAATAGAGCAGTAATTACAGATTATTATTATTTCTCTTGTGCACTGTTTTTTTTGTGGTTTGCCAGGGAATTCAAATTTTCTGATCATTATAACTACTATATCAACCAAAATTCGGTCATTCAGTCTCGTTCGACAGCTGTTGACCAACCCAACAAACATGATAGTCTTGACCACGACAACTTTTTCTTTACCTTAAATTATTTTTTTCTGTAAACAAAATGTCGAAAAAAGCTTTCAGTAATCGTACTGAATCCAAATATTTCACTTTAGTTCTAATACCAATTAAATTTTGCGTAAAATTCCCATAATAAACAACACATACACCAAGAAACTAAAAATAGCCCCAGTAAATTATAAAAGACAAGCCATATAAAGTTATAATAATACACATTGGTGCCTCATTATGCTTGCAACACAGCGTTACGTGAACGTTCAATAAAAACATTAAGACAACAATTAACATCATAAATTATCGTTGTTTAAATTTTCACTTAACGAAATATTTGGGACACCCTGTATTTGGTGAAAAGTGGTAGAGGTATTCAAGTGATTACGACATCCAATCTGGGTCAGTAACCTAGAATTTGTTTAAGATGCTGCGTTCGGAAATCAGTTACATAATCGGAGATGGAGAGAAATGGACACCCTGTATAAATTTAATCAAGCAAAGTTTCAATTCTCTTCTTTTTTTTGGTCAGAAATGACAAATTTTGCTGCCTGTACTTCTTATTTTCTTGTCATTTTTCAATTCTTTTTTAATCTGATACCATTTTAAGCGCGAAAATTGTATTCTGAAACTTTGCTGCCATTTCTTCTCGTTTTTCAATTCTTATTTTGGTATAGGCAAGGTATTGTATTGCTATTTAATGACTGTATTAAAGGGACCCTTAAAACAGTAATTAAATGGAAGACAACCAACAAACGACTTTCTTAAGTAAAGTGATTTCAATCTTCAATTATACGATAATTGCGCAATTTGGTTGAGGTTTTGGAACTCCACTTTCCGAAAGCAATTTGCAGTTTAACGACTAACTAGGACAAAAAATCAAAAATTAGGAAAGGTCACGGGTCTCCCTGAAATGAAAACTAATTTAGGCGACTAAAAACATTCACTTACTATTTTAGTAATGAATGCGTAAACAACAGCCTTGACTTGGAAAAACATTAGCTAGGAAATACTGGTTACATAACTGTATTTTGACACTGTAATAATTTTAAAAGAATCCTATTTTTTCATAAATTTCGTTAAAATCACACATTTTATTACAAAGTAATTAACGAAAATTTGGACGGATATTTGTTTGGGTTAGAACTAAATTAAACTGGTCCCCATTTGCGTCACAGATGGCCATTAAAAAACCAAAAGGAATGTTTTTTGCATAAATAACGCATAACAAAGTTTAGCCACAAGTTGAATACACTGTTTAGTTGTTTAATTTTTTTTTAGTTTTACGTCAGTGTTGATTGATCAAAAAAAAAACCACCAAAAATACAGTAATACAAGAAAATTCTGCACTTTCGAAAAAAAGAATAAGTTGTCTAGTAAAACATAACTCACCACTGCCCTTGTCGCTCTTTTTCTTTTCTACTCCAGTTTTTCGTCCTGCAACAATATAAACATGCAATAAAAACATTTGGCACTATTTAGTATGAGTTACATTAAGTTCTAATTAATTGTGTCGATTAATTTACCATACCCCTTCATTATATTTAATGCAGTTTTAAATACGACGTAATTTTCCCATGTCCTAAACGGTGACCTATTTAGGAATGCTTTTCCCAAATTGATAAAATTGTTGTAATTGACAAAAGTCTATTACAGTTAATAGTACAAGGAATGGTGAGGTAAACCGTTTGAATTTTTTTTTTAACACACTCTAACCAAAGTAAAATAAAAATTGGTCCAAACATAAGGAAGCCCAACAATATCGCTTAAACCAGCACTAACCAAAAAAGAAGCAAAACCTTTAAAGAGTGTAATCAGTTTAAATGATGTTGTTTTTTCAAGATTCAAACTAATAAACACCCTGGCCAAAGCCTGTTCGAGAATCAATTCCAGAGCAAACCTCAAAACAATTAAATCCCTCAGAATCCGGATATTGAATCAATTTATTTCAATCAAGACTAAACCAATCTAATGAACTAAATGTGCCCACATTTTCAGACTATAAAGCTTCATTATACTTGTAAATTCAGGACCGCAGTTTATCTTACTTAAAAATACTAATTAAAGCTTTTTTTAAGTCATTTTAAACAGGTGAATGAGGAATAGTCTAGCTGACAGTCAGGCAGTTTTTATGTCTGTCAGAAATTCCAGTGTAGCGGTTGTTTATAAATTTGCTCAAGTTTTCGCAGAGTCACATTCCAAACTTAAAAAGACAAAACGTGTCTAGTGCAAATGACGTAGCGCCAGCCGGTTTTACGTCCATTTCTTTAAAATTCAATAAACACACATCCAATTATTATGGAATTTGAATATCATTAAAGTTCAATTCATTAACTGTAAATAAACAAGTACAAATCGACCATTTGGAAAGCTTTAGAAGCTTGAGGCGATCAAAAATTTCCGGTTAAGGTTTAGTCTTCTCCTAATTAACAAGTTTTCAAGTTCAAGAGAACATCTCACTTCAAGTTTCAAAACTTAAGATTCTTTATCTCTAACATTTTTATTAATCCAAACGTGTATATATTTTGTACTTATACAGGGTGTCCCTGCTCTGCCACAGTTAGCTGGGGTCAAAATAAAGCGATTTAGCCATATTTGCCTTAATCCAATAGTTGATAATTACAGAGCTCTCAAATCAGTCAAAAATTGATTTTTAAATTTTAACTTTGCATCGTAGTTTTTATACCGAGATACCAAACCATTTAAAATTATGAAATTAAGTATCAGGGGGTTTCCAAGATGGGGAATTCATATGTGCCAACAATATTTACATTGATCATAGAGGGTGCCATATACGGCAACTTGTTTAATTCCTTTGTATTTTTTCTAGGTAATGGTAAATCACTTTTGAGTATAAAGGCGTATTTGCTTGTAGTCATGTAACCGTTTTCGAGAAAAATGCATTGGAACTACTAAATGTACGTTAATCTCAGTCTAAAACAGTCTCCAGAAGAAGCTCTGTAATTATCAACTTTTGCATTAAGGCAATACAGCTAACTGTAACAGACACCCTGTATTTGATAGGGACTACACTAAAATGATTGAAAAACAGAATTGGTTTGAAATGTTTCAATCACTGGTGTGTTTGGTTTCAAAGCAGAAACCGACATTTTTTTTATATTTAGGCTCTAGAAATAGAACCGTTTTATTGCAAGACTGTTGACTCCTATTTGTTTGTCCGGGAGTTTGACGTCAGCAACATGTGCAGTGGACGTGAACACATAAAAATACCAGTCAAAATTACTAGCCAAGGGTATTTTATAGTTTCGTTCATTTGGTGGATATTTGGCTCACTGGGGTGTGAAGGAAACTCAATCAAATAGTCTTTTTATGGAACTAAATGTAGGTTTTCCTTTTGGTTATTTTGTTAGGGAGAAGCCTGTGTGAGTGTACTTTTGTCCAATCGCACGTAATTGATTAAATTTGAAGTTGTACACATTAGTGCAAAAAAGTGATGACGATGACAACCTTTTAAAAGGTTTTCTTAAAAGCTGTACACTTTGAAATACATCAGTAATAATAGATGAGAGAAGCAATAAACATTAACTGACGTCTATATTTTTTCGCCCAATTGCTAGGAAATAAACTAAAACAAATAATACGTACTTAATAATTACAGCTTGTAAGTTGTAAAACACCGTTCTTTCAGTTAAACAGTTTTCGTTCCTTACCTATGGTACTGGGTTTAAGGTGAACCACAATTTAATTTAATAGTAACCAGACAGCTTTTTTATGTTTTTAGCAGCAAAGAACTAAAATTAATGTATAGTAAGTCACTGCGACTGATATCCACAATTATAATTCAAATCTAGCATTTACCATGCATTTTTTTACAGAGAATGGTTTTTCTTGATTAACAAACATATTAATAACTAAAGCCAATGACCCCAATTGAAGTAATCATCAAAATACTAAGGAGCATTATCTCTGGTATACATTTTATGGCTAAAGGTTATTACATAGCAAGAAAGACTAAGTAAGCTACAAGTTTTGCAACAAAGTTTAGTTTAGGGGAATAAAAAAATTGTAATTAGTCCAATTATTATAAGATAGAAGTGTCAAAGAAACAATTCTGGTTTGAAAGTCTTCTGTGCTGCTTATTACAAGTAACAACTCTCAGCAGAAAAACCTAAACTAAACTACAAATTTAGTTAGAACCAACTGTGATTTTTAGGAAAAACAATAGTCAAAAACTCCATAAAGAATCAAAAGTAGATTTCTTGCCTTAAATATGTTTTAATCTACATTAAATCAACAAAAAGTATTGAAGATTACAGAAAAAACATTCACCATCAGTCAAGATACAAAAACTCATCATATTTCATTAAGTTGTTTGTACAACATTACAGTCAAGTGATTTTACCAACCACATTTACTTACTGGGATTCAGTAACCAGAATAGTTTATAACAATTATGTATGTAGCAAATCTTGTTGGCTACTGCTTCCAATTGGAAATGACAAAACTTGATATTTTAAACATGCAAAAAAACTTAGTGTAAAATAGTAGTGAAACTTTGGCTTCAACTAAAATATGCATTTATACGAGATGTATACAAGCACAAGCCTATTTATAGTTGTTTTTTTTAAGTTTGATAAATTTCAGTATACAACTTACCCGAAGTAGCTTCTTCTTCTCTACCCTCAGGTTTAGGGATCTTTTTGGTACCTTTCTTCTCCGGCGATTTAACGAAACGTTTCGGCATCACTTACGTTTGTATCTACAGTTTATATAACAATTATAAATTATAAATTTTAACAAATAAACAAACAAATCCACAAAATGGATACGTAACGACGCGTGACCCTGACTGAAATTGCTGACAGCTGAATAAGATATTTGACAGTTGCCAGAGTTGACTTCAATGAACTCAAATGGTTAGTACATGGATGACGAACGTTAGCTGTTTAAATTGTTTTGCTGGTTGCAGTCTTGGTAAAACCAATAATATTAAAAATTCAACATCCTGTTTTTATTAGTCTGCAGTAATTAATTAATACGTAACAAAGGGCTTCTCCCCGTAAGTTTCAAATATAATTTCCCACTCAGTTAAAATATCATTTCTCAGTTGAGTCTGAATCAGCTCTATTGTGGTGTTGATTTTTAGATAGTAGGGCGTTGAACTATTGTAGGGTAACCAGTAGGTGTCGTTCAACAAAGCTAGTTTTGAAGGAGTAGGTTCTCTATAAAAGTAATTTTAAAATTATTGTGCTAATAATAAAAGTTTCCTCACACTCACAAATATTTGACAAAGTTAGTCCACATTGTAACCATTCTGTCCTGTATTGCAAGGTCGGAATCATTTGTAGTGTATGCATATTCTGGAGAGTAGAAGAGGAAGGGAAGCTCATCAGTGTGAGTAGAGACATTTCCAATACCTGTTACAGACCTGAATAAACTGATAGTTTTTTTAGTAATCGTTACCCAAACCTGTAACAGTCAAATTGAAATTAAAAAAGTGCCTGTTGCTGTAGTAATCAAACTCGTATAAGTAAACTGGTGCCCAAATAGAATAGAGCTTAGCAAATTCCAGACAGGACCGTACTATAATGTCGTCACTAAAGTACTGAAATTAAAATTACTAGAATTTCTAATATATTACTAAGCAACTGCACAACCTTCACAATGGCGGTATAATTAGTAAGAAATGTCCCATTGTCCCTTAAGTACATGTTTTGTATTCCACTTATAGCAGTGTCCAATATACTATCATTCAGAATGAGATTAGTCGGAATTAGATTGACGGGAGCATCATCATAAATTTCTCCAAAATACAACAAATTGCTCATAGCTGCACAGCAATAGGTACCGGTTAATACGGAGCGATACAAAATTATCACACCGACAAACTTACTAGTAAGAAGTACCAAACTTTCCTCTGTGTTGATCCCCATTAAAATTGGAACTTGGCTAAAATTGCCTGCAATCAGAGACTCATACGGGGAGACAGTCAAGAAAGCGTCGTCACTTGGCACCTCAATCACAGGCACAAAAAGGGCAATTCTGTTCTGTAACATTAACCGTAAAACACACATTACGACAAGCAATTTGCAAAATTATCTACTGTGACATTTAGTGAATTGCCAGCCGAGACTAGGGATGAAACGGATAGTTGTTGTAAGGCGCCTTTAGCTCCAAGAGTGTCATTATACAACGTGTAATTTGGTAAAAATGCCACGTACTCATTAAAAAGTGACATCGGATCTGGTTGAATTGCCCAGACGTTTAAGGCGCAACCACTGTCCAATATTCCAGCCCTGAACAAACCTTAATCATTTGGTTAGAAATTCAGTATTGGATATAAACCTACCTGCAGACTTGTCACTAATAATGTGCAGTCCTACAGAAGCAGCACCTGCGCTTTCTCCAAAAATAGTAATATTATCAGGGTCACCACCAAAATAATGAATATTCTCTTTAGTCCATTTCAAAGCCAGGTTTTGATCTTTCAGTCCGTTGTTTCCAGGAATGCGGTCATCCCCAGTCGACAAAAATCCAAATGGACCCAAACGATAGTTGAACGTGACCACAATCACATTTTGTTCCACCAAAAAGTCAGGACCATATAAGGATTTTATGGAACTTCCCCAAAAGAAGCCTCCACCATGAATCCAGAAGACTACTGGGAGGTATTCTGAACTTGAAGACTACCGGAAAAACTACTCCGGGTTCTCACAATTTAATAGACGCATAGCTCACCTGTAACGAGGGTGCAAACACATTCAAGTACAGGCAATCCTCACTTTCACTTTGATTTCTGTCAAGGGGTGAGCTGAGAGCGAGGTTGAGAGTCACGCAACTTGGTGCTTCAGTGGTAGCGTTGAGGGTGTCATTCCAAGAATCTACAGCTTGTGGGGCCTAAAATTGTTTTTGTTTCAGAATCCCACAATAGTAATGATTTACACAAACCTCAAATCTTAAATCATCCACTGGAGGTTTAGCGTATGGAATACCCAGAAATTGGTAATATGAAGTGATATTAGACTCATAATACTCTCCTCGGATAGGCCCATTGGATGTGGTTACTAAAGCATCATCTGCAAACACTTTGGAAATCACCTACAAGTAAATATTTTGTTATTAAAAAACAGCTATAACTTAATGGTGTGCTTACCATCAACACCAAAATGAATACAGTGGTTCCCAACATGATTACAATGTTACTGTCGAATATAAAAAATAAGTAGCATTAAAAAGGTTATTTTTAATTAATATTTGTTTACGTATCAAGGCTAAACTTAAGCAGGTATATTGATAAAAAAAAACAATGAAAAAATGACAATACGTTTCTCACACACTCTTTGGAATATGGACGACTTGTTTGATGAGTTCGTCGAACTTAAAAATTTTTACTGTATTCCTTTTAGTTTAGATTTTAATTTTTCAGCTACGATTTTTCCAAAATAACTCATTCACATATTATTATCTGTGTAAATAAACAAGGGATTTAACAGCAAGTCAGTTGTTGACCTGTCAAATTAAGCCGGAGTTGGCAGACTCATGCTATAAAATTTCAAAAATGTGTATGGTATCCAGAATAACAGTTTGGTAGAATCAAACAGACTATATAAAACATTATTTTTTCTTGTGTTTGAACACAATAATGTCTTTATCAACAAAGGCAAAACATTATAGAGACCTTTTCCTGCACATTCAAAAATGCTATAAGCAACCACTGGAAATGTTTGACCAGTTAATGCCAGAATCTCAAAACATCAACTCAATTAGCGTAGCAGATTTAAAAGAAAAAAAGCGGTCGATAATTGACGACAATAAACAAAAGCACGTGAGTTTTACCAATTTCAGTATACCATGTGACTGTGTATGTGTAATGTCAATAGTCATTGTAAGCTTATACGCTTACTAAGCCAATTAATCTTAATTTTCGTTTTGTATCTGTTGTATATGTATACTCAGATGGCTCGGAGATTTTTCTTTTTATTGCTATTTCGATCATATGATAAAACCAATCGTTAATTGATTGTCTTCAACTAGGTTAAGGAAGAATATGCCAAAATAAAAAGTTTATTGTTCCTATCAAGAACATGACGTAATTTGACACAATAAGTCTCCAAAACTTTCCTCTACCAACTGTTACTACTTCACTACCTTCACTATCTTTAAAGTAAAATATGAAACATTTTGATTTTTCAGACAATTATTCAATTCAAAAATGGCTTGACGTCACCATAAAACGTTTTCCTCAAAATTTTTCAGGTTCTACAACATAATATCGAACATGGTAATCGATCGAACAACGGTACCTATTGAGAACTTCTGGCAGATGTTTTAGCGTCTGTTTAATTAGCTCGTTTATTAAGTATAAAATCATAATGGATATGGCAACATTTTAGTAGTGGCTCTCAACAGTTTAAAACCAGATCGAGTTGTTGTTGCTGCTGCTTGAGTGCTGAATTATAAAGGGTGAGATAACGTTTCGATTTGTTTAAACTTTTTTGTGCCACTGAACGTTACTTGTACTCCTTTAATCTAAATTTACTGTGTGATTTTAAAATTAATTTATTGAAACAAATCATCAACTAAACAAGAAAAAACGTATTTTATGCAACAGAGACCTTGAGGGTGCATTTTAAAACAATTATTACGAATAGAAGCTTGATTATTGTTTTTTTCATGATGCAATTACACTTATTAATGGAAAAATTTAAGAAAAAAAATTGTTAAAGTTATTGCAATATTATCTGTCTATACTAAAAACTGAACAAGGTTGCTTATAAAACCATAAACACAGAATAAAATCCATACAAATCTGTAATAAGTTATTCTTTGTGTGTATATAGCTCAAGAATGTCGGACATGTACGTGGTGAACAAAACGGACAATTTGGACAAATTGAGTTCGGCAACTGGATACGACAATCCTGCATTATGTACGTATATTTACTTTCATTTATACAGGGTGTATATATCAATGTTGTTTTTTAAGTCAATAACAGGGGTCTAGAAGATTTTTAGTTTGGAATGTCAGTTGTCAATTGGAGTGTTTTACTTTCGTCTTTCATGAAAGTTTTTATTATTATGAAAATTGTGCAGTGAAGTCACAGCTCACAGCACTGCTGGTATGATAGTTTGTGATTGGTCAAAATCTAGCAGCAAGCTGAAAGCTGCTTTTTTGACCAATCACAAACTACCCACGGTTCTGGTATGTGGAATTATAATATGTACAGGGTATCCTAGATTGTATATGACAGCAAGTACGATTATTTATAAAGCTTTCATCAAGCTTGTTTGACAGTTAAGAAAGTAACTTTTCCTAAATGGTCTACATTATCTTAAATTAAAGTGGTTAGGAATTCGGTTATCGCATTACGTTTATTTACTTCTTTATCAACCTAATGGCCCTACAAGCGTTTGTTTAAACAACCTGGCGAAATTAATAGCCTATAATTAACATGATATAATAATGCGAAATATTTTTATCTAGAGTACCCTGAAATGTATTGAATGGCCGATTAGGATAAAAACAAAACTATCAATTGGTCACACGATTCAGCAATTTTTGCGTCAAAACTCTTATTTTACTCCATATACAAGTTCAAGACTATCGTTGTAGGGTTTTCGAGATTGCTTTTTATAGCTAAAAACATTCTTCAATCTACGCTGCCCATTTTTACCTTAATGACGCTAAAGTTATACTAATCGGACCATATGAAGATTATCTTTATTTATTGCAGTGTAGGTAAAGCAAATTTGCTAAATTGGGTATGTTTAGCGTTTTTACCTTGAATTTTTATGTCAACAGTACCTTTTACGGTTCACTCTGTAGTGATACATTTACTGATTGAAGGTTTGAATAGTCGTAAGGTCCTAAATTTATTTTAGTTTTGTGGTTATTAGAAGTGTTATATGAAATGTACCACCCCTAAGCTAAATATTTGGATAGGCAACTTTTAAAGCAGTTTTCAGTGCCTTTCTCCCTTATAAGACCATCTAAAAAAGAAATACTACACAGTCAAAAATCTATCTTTCAGCCAAAGAAAAACAAAAAATTCAGCGACTTCAACGTCCAACTAAACTGCAAACCGAAGTCATTCTTAAGATAACGCCTACCAGAAAGTGCAAACTTTTGCACAATTTACCAACGATTGTTGCCGAATCATCACAGTGATATATTATGGTCGTGGTGGTTTCGTGTGCGGTTTCCACCACGAACCCATTATCGTTCTGTGGGTTGCTATTGTTTGATCAAAGTGTGTCACAGTTTGTGCCGAACACTGAATATTTGTGATTGTGGACAGAAAAGTGGTTGCAATGACTCGATTTATGCCTTTGAGTGAGTCTAATTTGGTTTAGTATTTTATAACAATATGGCTAACTTAGAAGCATTTTCAACTTCATAAGGTTGTACTGAAAATCATAAATTCCTTAATTTTGTTTATTGCAATTTCTTACTGTATAAGCTGAATTAACAGTGTGCAAATGTTTGACTTTACATTCTAGAGGAATTTGTAAAAAATAACAACAAATGCACATTCACAACTACAAGTCTTTTTATCTTTTTAGAGTACGAAATTCATTTCTTGTAGGAACAGTAAAACAAAGTAATAAATATTTCAAATTTTCTACCTGTTCAAAGCATGTCTTAACATGTCTAAAACCACCTTTTGGGCCATGCCTCGAAGGCCTAAAATACAGCAATGATGTCAAGTCTACTAATTTCTCCTTAGTTCTAGAAAAAAATAGTAGACAATTTTTTTGCTAAGAAGAGAGAAAAAATGTCTTCCAGATTGAACAGTTGCCAATTGACAGCTTTGAAAATCCTTTTTTGACTACTCTATACATTAACTCTACTAAAAATGTAAGACAATTAATGATAAGTGCACATATACTGCACATGTGGACTAATACAATTCAATAATAAAGTCAGTTTGG
Source organism: Ips typographus (assembly GCF_016097725.1). Classification (NCBI taxonomy): domain Eukaryota; kingdom Metazoa; phylum Arthropoda; class Insecta; order Coleoptera; family Curculionidae; genus Ips; species Ips typographus. Next base: position 6,306,087 of record NC_138430.1, on the reverse strand, counting down.
ATCCAATTTAACAAACAAAAACTAAGTCAAAATATAGTTTTTATGTTGGATGTAGTATTATTAACTATAATTTCCTTATTAGGAAATCTAGGGGTAAACTTTTCCTACTTGTTTTCACCATTAGCCATTTGGCAACACTGAAATCCATTTTATGGTCGACTTTATCGAAGTGAACGTTACTGTGTCGTTTGTGATGATCACTAGATGCAAAATTAAAGGTTTGTGAATGTTTACTTCCTTTTTTATTTATTAATATCTTAATAAAAGTTACAATAAATACTATTATTTAAATCTTTTTTCGATGAGATGAAAGTGTTGATATTTTTTTTCCTATTTAATTAATAATTCATCTTGATTTTTCAATGGTGAAATAGTATATTTTTTATTTCTCGACATTTCTTCAATGGATCAAACTAGGAAATCTAAAAAAAACAGTGAAGAAAAGTCACACATTGTCTTATTGAACGTATTACTCAATTATTGTAAAAAGTCGAGAAGTTGAAAATTAACATTCTCTTTGTCATTAAAAATTGAGTTAAACATTTTTCTGTCTCCTAATTTTTTGCAAACCCTTCCACCGTTTGTTACGTAAAGGCATTTGACTTCTTGAAAAACTTTCCAACGGCCTCGCCAATTTCTTTCCGTTTAAAGTCAGTTCTTCGGCGTTTCTCGTCTATTATTAATGTAAATTTGCAACATTCAACATCAACAAGACCACCCTAATTTTTTAAGTACATTTTTTTGTTACTGTAGAAGTGACTGGTTATTTATAATTAATGGAATCGGATTGTAGTAACAGACGTTCTAATAAGGAAGGTAAGCTTTCACTTAGTATATGTAATACTGTAGAAAGTTTGATTGATGTTTTATTTTTTTTTGTGACAAGTTTTTAAAGAAGAATCAATAAAATCAATTAAAATATTAGTTTCTGCAATCAGAACGGTGACAATGACCATGAGAGGCCAATAAACTGTGTGGCATGGCTTTGAACGTGCTTGGTATTTATAATTTTTATACACAGCTGGATGTTTATTGGTAATATAACTGAACAAATGTGGAACACTGATTAATTTGTTAAAATTGTATTTTAAATACCTTGTATTTAATAAGGTTATAATGTGGCAAAAATGGCATGAATCTGTTCTTTTTTTAAATATAGTTTGTAAAACATTGAATTAACAACAACCAACAATTTTAGTCAAGATATTAAGGTCATTCAGCATTGATCGGTCAAGAAAAGCAGCTTTCAGCTTGCTGAATTTTCTTGGCCAATCACAAACTACGTGATTTACGCAAATACTGCACTTACCATTATTCGGAGTTTCCAAGTGATTGATGTCATTGTATTTTGGTTAATACTAGTCAGGTTATAGGCTACAAAATATGGATCAATTGCAGGTACGGAAATGGAAGACTCCACCCAAACGGACGTTGGCATATTGACTAGAAGCCTTTCGAAAATTTCTACAGCATCTCAAAAGTCAAAAACACGATTTTCTGACAATGGAGACGATAATCCAAGGTAATGCTGAAAGAAGCAAATGTTAATACAATCATATTTTTTTGTGAGGCAACCATGCAAATTTTTTCAATTATTAACTAGATCCTGGTGGTACGCGTTCTGTCTAAAATGTCGATCTAAAGAATCGACTCCCGAAACTTGGGAGCCGCCCTACTGGTCGGCCATTTGCCCCTTTCCTTTCTGTCCCGATTACCGGAGTTTCGCCCGATTTTTCGGTTTGATCATCATCGGGATCGTCTCCTGGTGTATCCTCTACATCATTGTCGGTAAGTATTTTGTTCCACCAACTAACTTAATCTACACCGGTCGATATAATTTTTAGGTGAAATTGCTGCTCCTCCTAAAGGTCAACTCTTCCAACTCTTGATGCTGGTTTTGGGTGGAAAACTGGGCGGATGGCTGATAGGTCTGACAAATTTACCTGGTTTAATTGGAATTCTGTTCACCGGAGTTTTGATGCAGAACTTGAATATTGTGGACATTGACTCGTCTTTTGAACCGATCACAAAACAATTAAGGTTTGGTTAACCACTATACAGTTTGTAGGGTAGCTAATTCTGAACATTTGCAGAAAATTGGCCTTAGTGATAATCCTGATAAGAGCTGGCTTGGACTTAGACCCTTCAGCTCTAAGAAGGCTTAAATGGTCTGTGGTGAAAATCGGTTTGGTACCTTGGGCAACAGAAACCATCGTAATAGCCCTTTTAGGAAAGTTCATCCTTAACCTGCCTTGGGATTATAGCACAGCGCTGGGTTCCATAATATCCGCAGTTTCGCCAGCAGTGACGGTTGCCTGCCTTTTAAGGTAAAAAATTGTCGTTGTTTCAGTATATTCATGCAACTGTCAAATAGGATTTAACGTTGCTTCCAGACTGAGATCGAAAGGGTACGGGGTGGCCAAGGGCATCCCCACCCTTATCATTGCCATTGCAGGAATTGACGATGCCCTATCTGTAGCCTTATTCGGCATAATCGAATCAGCGATGTTTTCTTCAGGTTCTCTCACATTCCTAATTCTCCAAGCCCCAGTCTCTATATTGGGAGGAATTGGCTTTGGAGTGTTTTGGGGCTTTGTTTGCTATTATGCTCCTGAGAAGAACGACCCTTATGTGGTAAATACATTTAACACTATCAAATTTTCAGAGAATATAGTAAAATGCTTGTTACAGAACCATTTAAGAATTATTCTCCTGCTCCTTGGATGTACCATCAGCGTATTTGGAAGTGACTACATCGGCTATGGAGGGGCAGGACCACTTGGATGCGTTTCAGCTTCTTTTACCGCATTGGTAGTGTGGTGCAAACAGGGTTGGGATTTCGAGGAAAATCCGGCCAATGAGGGTTTTGAGGTTTTGTGGATGTTTTTTGAACCGATTTTGTTTTCCGTTACCGGTGCCCAAATCAAATTTAACGAATTGGACAGTGATATTATTCTGATAGGTATAATTTGTAATTTGAGTTTCAGTTCCTTGTTTTAACGTGTACTGATTTTAGGATTAGGTGTTTTAGTAGCCTCTTGTGTTATACGAATGGCGGTTACACTGGTGATAGGAATAGGCTGTGGACTAAATTTAAAAGAAAAAATCTTTTCAGCTTTTGCCATTGTGGCGAAAGCGACTGTACAGGTAAGCTGTTTGTAACTAGCCCCAAAAATATTTAATCCTCATTTTAAAACAAATGCGACTCTTTTAGGCCGCTCTTGGACCTGTTCTTTTAGGACTAGTAGACCGAAACTCACCTGAACATGTTTATGCTCAAAAAGTCTTGATGATTTGCGTGCTCTCTATTATGCTAACGGCTCCGATGTCAGCCATTTGCATGACTTTGTTTGGCCCTAAATTGCTCAACAAAACGACGGAACCTTTGACTGCCGAAGCCTTACATAGGTCGATGCGATTATCCGTAAGGAGCTTGAGAAACCTGACCGTGGATCCTGTTAAGGAACCTTTTGGGGACGAAAAGGGAAACGGATTTGTTAAGGCCGAACTCGGGGAAAAATGACAGGAAAACCGTAATGTGATATTAGAATATACTTAATTAGAATTAGGGCCTTGTGGGTTTCAAAGTATTTTTAGAAACATACATTTATATCGTGTTATTTAAGGCTGACACAAATTGTATTTTGGTAAACGATAGTATTTTTTATTAACATTTACATATCTACCAAGTATTCCTTTAAATTATTATTTTTTCTATTTTTGTGTTATTATTAAAATATGCTCACTGTTGCTTATTACAATTAATTTATACAGTTAAAATATTAATCATACAATAAAACATAAGACAGTAACAAATTGAAGATTCGTTAATTAATAAAGAAAAGTTGTAACGTAGTAGCTTTACTCTTTGAATTGGAGTATAGCTAAATTTTTTAATTTGGTGTGAATATGGTTTTCTTACTCTAACCCAATGGCGAGAAGTGAAACAGAGAAATTTTAGGTCTGTCGTCTGTCATTTTGTCAACTGTGCAACCTAACCTTAAAATTAAACTAACCTCTCTTTTCTAAACGTGTACTTTAGTACTTTTGATGTTTATTTTTATAAACTGTAATAATGTTATTAAACACAAATTCGTATAGAAAAGCCGAAGTGGCTGAAGAGCCCCATAATCTATTGGTGGATTTTCACCCTGAGCCCTTATTTAAAGGGCAGGATCGGAGTTTTTCAAATTTACATTGTGGTCTACCGCATCCTTTAGGAAAGCCCCTGGATGTACCTCCTGAGATAGCCCTAAGAGCCAAACACTCCGTACCCCCTAAAGGACAGTCAAAGAAGTTACTGGACAGTGTGGAAACTATCAACATTGAAAACTCCACTTACAAGTACATGCCTATGAACTTGCTAAAGCTTTATCATGATATTTCATCAGAAGAACATGTTGTACAGGATGGAAATTTACTTGACATACTGAAATTAGGTGATAGTGATTATTTAATTTGGCCTCTATTTGATGGAACAGTCAAATTGATGAACACAACCAACTCTAATGATACTTTTACTTTATTGAAACAGTTTGAATCTAGGATTACATTGATAAAGTGCTACCATATTAATGGAGATCCTTATGTGCTTGTGAGACTTTCATATTCCAGAGTAGTTTTGTTCAAGGTTGTGTTTCTACCTGACTTAAGTGAAATCTTTGCCTTTAACTGTGATGATATTGTTGTTGATGTTAGTTTACATCCCCAGAATAGTGATCATTTAGTGTTGGCCACTACAAATAATTTAAAAGTGCAGGATATAACTTCAAACCAAGTGATTTTCAGCCTTGATGAGGACATAATTCAATGTGACATAATAAAAGACACTCAGCTATTAGTTCTACAAAAATTTGAGGTGAAACTTTTTAACTACTCAACTGGGGAGTTATTGAGAACACTTGACCCTCAGTTAATTAAATGCAACCAAATGTACAGTTATAAACTATTAAATGAGTCTTTGTTATTGATTTCACAGCACTATGTTATCAAAACTGATTTCAATAAGTTTGAAAGTGTTAAAACATATTCTCATACTCTAAATTATCCAGTGTTTGTTGATGCCGTAATTTGTGATACTGAATGTTACTTATGCCTAGCAAATTCTGAAGACTCAGATAAAGTAATTTTTGGTGGTAGTGTAGCATTTGGACTACCTGTTAAAGCCCCAGACTTAAAAACCACTTTACAAGAAGCTTTTCTAAAGGAGCCATCACTAAGCTTGAAAGAAAATCTAGATAAAAGGTTGAGTTTTGCCACCACAGGATTGAAAACTTGTCAAAGCAATGATAATGTTTTCATTTACACTATTAATTCAGTTGGGGATATTTTTCGTCAAGTAGTGTCACCCAAAGCAATAAATCACAAAGATAGCATTGAAAGAATTTGTGAATGGATTGAAAATTTGTGCTCAACCCCACCTGCTTTGTATGTGACGCATTTTGCTCAGATGGATAAGGCTATTTTGTTCCTGAAACAAGCCCTGACAGAAAAACATCATCCAGTTGAAGAAGAAAATGCAATAGTGGAATCACAAACTATAAAGTTTCTTGAAAAATTCAAGCCCATTTACAGTAAAAACAATATAACAAGTACATTTGGGAGGGCTTTTTTGGAAATATGGGAAAGCAGTGATGAGTCTGATGAAGAAGGTTTTCCAGATCAAAATGAGGATGATATGCCATTTTATGATAAAGTCAGTGATTGGTTTGGTAAAACTGTTGATCCAGAAGAGGAAGATTTGGATGAAATGTAGTTAGTAAGGTTATTTGAAAGTAGCTAAATATTGAACTGTGATATTGAATTAGTTTTTATATACCTATATGAAGAGGGGCAGAATTTCTTTTTTTTGTTATATTTTGACAATGGGACACATTTGGGAATAAATGGAGATGGATGTGAACATATTATGAGAAAATAGACAATTGATAATATAATTTTTGTGTATTATTTAAATATTGTAATTATCATACTGAGTTATTTTAATGATATAGTATATTTTTTAAGAATGTGTAGAGTATTAACAAAATACTATTATCGGACGTGTTTCATAAAAAACGTCAGACTTAAGCCATCGGTTCGTATTTAGTTTTATTAACAATACTGGCGAGACAGCAGGACAAAATGACACCGACCAAAGGAAAAAAAGCAATTCCTACAGCCGCCCCAGCCACCAGTCCAATGTTTGTGTCCAGAAAATTGACCACTTTGTTGTAACAACCCTGTAAAAATGACACATGACAACACTGTCCTACATATTTGATAGTGGTGGCCAGAGGGTAGGATGTTATAGGGGTGACAATAATTCAAGGGTTTTAGGGTGTGTTTTGCACTTACTTGAGTATAAATCTGATGAGCATCTTCTTCAGTGTGACAATCATCCTGAATGCAGCATGATACTGGTATCGGCATTCTATGGGGTAAATTGAGCCAATCTTGAGCACCGTGGTTACCGCAGCAATGCAACTGTAATTTGTTCGTAAATTTAAAATTTTTGGAAAAATTACGAGTTTTACCGTTTTTTGAATCAAGTCCAAATCGGTGGAAATTTTGGTGTGGTTGTCGTTGTGGTAATTCTCCATTGCGTCAGTCAAGCCTTTGTCGAAACCTTCTTTCAATTTGGCACGATACGCGAATATTGACACTCCAGCACCCAGTTCCAGAACTAAGACTATTGCCAAAAAGGCTCCATACTGAAAACAAATTACAACTTTATAAGAGTTACATTCTTGACTAGGCTATTTCTTAAAACTTTAAAAATGAACCGAGATTTTACTTAGTCTATCATTTTTCTGGTCATATTATCTCTATTGTCGATCACGGTCTATATCGGAAATTAATTTCGTGGCAGATTAAGATCCGGCCGAAGCCGTTTCTTCGCTTCGTGTTGTATTTTCGCATGGATAACCCATTATAATGAGGTACGTCTTTTTCTAGATAATAACAAAACGTAATAACAGAGTTTCGCATCGCGGTATTCTTCTTCAAAGGGGTCATTGTTCGATACTTTTAACGTAAAAAAGACAATTTTTTAGTAGCATCATCAAAATTTGAATTTAACTTACCACATAGAGAAGAACAGGTTGACCCTTAACAGTGCAACAACAGGCCAAAGTACCGATAAATATGATAAGAGCCCCAGTACCAATCAGAACATAAGGTGCAGTCCCGCTGAATTCAGTGCTCATCTCCATGTACTTGTGCAATTCCACTTCCATCCAGATTCCAATGGCAAAAATGGCTATACCGGATACCTTTAAATAAAAACGATTTAGTAGAAAATATTAACGTTCAGTCAAACTTACCCAGAAAACAAAATTGAAGATCATTAACAGACTTTTCATGCAGGCCAAAGCCGCTACAGTTTGAAAGTGTTTTCCCATTTTCTTAGTTAATAAGCTACGTACAGTACAGCATATGTTTGTATCCAGACTAGTGTGCCTCCCTTTTCTCGTCTGGAACGTTATTTGCATTGCTCATGCGCCTTTTTCCATTGGGAATGCGTTCTTCGGACGTTTTACTACCCTTATTGTGTTGTCTGAATCGCATTTCAATCTTTCCAAGGTTGATTAAATTAGGACACAAATATTGCATTTTTTTATATAAAATTTTCAAATGTTCTCTATACAAGATTAATTTGAAAGTAATTATTAAGTGAAAACGTTACTGAATAAGCAATAAAAAAACCAAAACAATGAAAATTTTTCTTCCTATTCTCACTATTCAATTCTGGTGTATCATTTCATGTACAAGAAACAATAGAACCATTTGTTATCGTCGTTTTAATTGTTTATTTCCACGTTTGACAACATGAAAGTGATAAACGCTCGTACAAGTCAACGAACTTTTGACAACCCTGATGGCGCTAATTTAGTGACAAAACTGGGACTAAAAATTTCTCTTAATTATACTATTAACCTTGGTTAATAAATTGCACGGGTCACAAACATATCCGGTAAAAAATTCAGACCCAACCTGCGTGATTCCGTCTAAATAAACCAGAAAGTCGGATGTGAAACGAAATATCAACTATTAGGGTACTCGCCAGTACCATTCTTTGTTTTTTCAAATGTGCGAATTGGTGTACACATGGCTAACGAATGGAAAAAATCCAGAAAAGTGGTAAGATTTATATAAAGCTTGAATAATTTTAAAAATTGAAATTTTGATCAAAATTAAAACGAAAAAAGTGGCAACATTCGCATATTACTTCTATCAATTACGTACGGTTGAAAGCTTTTAAGGTGTTTAAGTACGTTGCTTTTTCTTCATTTATTACGCTCTAGGAAGTCTAGGCCACTTTAGTGGGGACCTGGGGCACCATCATCGTGGTCGTCGAAGAGTTGCATTATACGAACGGCCGCTATTCGGTTACATTGACGCGGGTTGCTATTTTCCATGAAATGTTTTTGAGTGATTAGTGAAAAAAGTCAACTTTCTTCTACTTGAAATAGTGTCATCATGCAGGTTTTCGATATCGTTAACGAATATGTAAGTAATATGGGTTAAATGATTATGTCGCAAAAAGTGTTACTTTTAAAGATTAAAAAAGCATTTGCTAAAGCTGTTTCATATGGGAGTTAGTGTAATTTTCTGCTATGCACATGCTGTTCTGTAAAATTGCAGTATAATCACGAGAGCTCAAGTAATTGGGAGTTTTTACGTTAAGATTCCCACGTTAACCACCAATTTCTCCACTAAACTCAGTAGAAAGTTCTTTTTTAATTTTACAATTGAACAAATTATTGCTTTACATCCTTCACAATTTCAACTGTTAATATCTTCGAAACTATGAAAAAATACAATTAATGTTGGTTTGTTTTTCTATAAAACATCTGGCTGTACATATTATATAGATATTAAATGTGCAACGGCATTTTCTAAAATCCGTTCAGTTACCAGTGGCATTTCCGTGATGAAGATATGCCAGTAAAATAAATGCGAATTTCACGGATTTGAAATGATTCCAACTCGTTTTAGTATAAACCGCATCTAGGTTTTTGTTGCTGATCTAATTTGGACCGTAATTTTTACTGGTGCAAGAAATAATTGTTATAATAATACACCTGCGCACGTTTTTTAAGGGTTGGTTGATTCTGATTTGCTATTAATAACCGTTATTCCTGTTTACGTCCATCTGCCATGCTTCACAGTTATTCTACACACTGTGGTAATTAAAAGTTATAATTTCCGAAACGAACTAGAGCTTACTATAGTAACGGATTCAGATTAATATGATGCATTTAGTATATTAGGCAGCGCAAAAACAAGCAATTAAACATAATCACAAACGTTATTACTATGGTTAATGAGGTAGTTTAATTAGAGCACCATACTTTGGATTCAATGTTTTTTTTTTTTAATTTGGACACCCTGTAAAAAATCAATTTTTACAAGGGCATAAAATTATGGTATAGTTTTTAACGTAATTTGATTAGTTCAGGATAGAAAATGTTACAATGTCATTAGCCATTGCACTAAAAGCCACGGTCCAGTTAAATAATGTTGAAAATTTCCCAACGGAAACCAAATTCGTATTTGCATTTGATCTTCACGGTCGGTAATGGACATTAAAATAAATACATCGATTTGTTTGATTTGCAATTAATGACTGTGAAGCTTCTATATGCTTTAGAGAATTTGATTGACGTCTTTGAGCAAACAGTAAAGCCGTCATGCTCTATAAATGCAAAATTCACCAAAATGTCCCGCATGATTAATGAAATGTTTGCAAGTACTTCCAGATTAAAAATATACAACATAATAGGTTAATTGATTAATTAATTAGAAAATTGTCACACATTTGCAAATAATAATTAAGTGGATACCAGTTATTTTTGCTTAGGAAAGTTGCTTCATTTATCAGGTTTTTAGATCAACTATAATTATTGATGTAGGTAATTAAACATTACGAAACGTGTGAAGGGAATGGTGAAAGTAATTTTTCCGATACATTTTAACCGTTTTTTATTCTTTCCAGGATGATGGAATCAACAATGATACTCACGGCAACATTGATGTCGCCTTCAAGAAGATCAACAAGAACTTTGCCGATTTTCTTATATGGCGAATTGAGGTGAGGTTGTCATTTTCTCTATACATTGTGACGTAAGCTAGATCAAGTGCTACCGACATTGAACTTTACGGGTTCTGAACTGGTTCCGTGCAATTTTTTTACGCAACTTTGGCACGATTTGACGTGCACGAACCAGCTTATTAGGGCATAAAACATTTTACGTAATTTCACTAAAAACATAAATAAGACCGTTATAAAATTCATATTAAAATATATAAGCAGTTTTCAGAAATCAAATTGAATAATTTACTGGTGATTATTATTGCTAATAATGGGTTCTCCGCACTAAAGTGATTCGATTGCCACAAACTGTTTTTAGAATCATATACATTTAATTTTTAGTAATCAGAATTGCTACTGATGCAATTGTGTTATTTATTAATAATACCATTAATAACTTTTTTAAAAACAAAAACGAAATTGAGGAAGTATCTGAATTAATATATTATAGTAACACTAAATATATTTTCTATGCAACTCCTATATCTTTGGTGGAATTTTTCCAGAATATGAACGTTGTAGCCCTTACAAGAGACCAATATGGCACATTCTATGATACAGAGTCGTACATAATTTATGCCGCATCCCAAAATGGTCAACAATCAGGAATGGACTCTGTGGTATGCATTTTTAACTCAAGCTGAACCGATTCAACCAGTTATTTTTGTCTAGGCTAGAGACCTGAAAGGTAAAGACATTGAATACCACGTGCATTTTTGGTTGGGTATCAACACTACTCCGGAAAAATCTGGTTTGGCTGCCTACAAAACCGTTGAGTTGGATGGTTTACTCAATTGCTGCTCAACACAACATAGAGAAACTCAGGAAAACGAAAGTGACCGTTTTTTGAGCTATTTCAAGAATGGGTTTCGGTAAGATTTATTTAGCAATTTTGCAGGTGATAAAAGTGTGAGGTTTTGTAGGATCCTTAAACCGGCCATCATACAAAACGGCAACAAACAACTCCCGAAACTATACAGGGTGAAAGGGAAAAGTGTGCCCGCCTTAATTGAAATGAATGGTCTTACATGGGACAATTTCCGGAGTTGTGACGTTTTTATCATTAAAACTCCTCAGACTGTCTTTGTCTGGGTGGGTAGGGCAGCCAATGTTGAAGAAAAACGTCACGCCACCATCGTAAGAACTTCCACCTTTTCACTAATGGTGTCAACCTCAAACATTTTTTTTAAAGATTTCCCAAAACATGAAGGATCAGTACAAAATCCCAAATGTAATTTTTGTGGATGACGGTTACGAAAAAACCATCGATCCCAACATCCAGAAGGAATTTAATAAGTATTTACCGCTAGAAAAACGGGTAGTTTTACCCGGTGATATGGTGGAAAACCCAACTAAAACCAGCATTCGTCTATACAAATGTTCGGAGAACAATGGAAAATACAGAGTGGCTGAAGTGAAAAACGGTCCTTTATGTCATAACGACTTAAATTCAGATGTAAGTAAACTACTATAACCAAAACCCTTCTTCACTACTTGGTATTTTGCAGGATGTGTTCATTGTAGACCAGGAAAACAACGGAATTTGGGTGTGGGTTGGTAAAAGGGTGAGCGAAAAAGAAAAGAGCGAAGCCCTACGCAATGCACGTGGTTTCGTAAAGAAGAAAAAGTACCACAGCAACACCAGAGTAGCCAGAGTGGTAGAAGGTTTAGAACCCGTAGAATTCAAAGTTCTGTTCAAATTCTGGAAAACTGAACTCCCAAAAGGAAAAGGTACACACTATTTACAGACTACCAATAATGATTAATAACAGTGAATTTAGTGCCCAAAATGCCAATGTTGATAACCAAATTTGATCCAATCACCATGGAAGATCGTCCAAGTTTGGCAGCTGAAACGCAACTGATCGATGACGGTTCTGGTGGTATGACTGTGTGGAGAATCAAAAACACTAGAATTGTTGAAGTACCCAAAGAACGTCACGGTTGTTTCTTTTCTGGTGATTGTTACATTGCTTTGTACAGTTATCACACTTCTCACGAAGAAAGACATCTGCTTTACTGCTGGATTGTAAGATAAAATTCATTTAAGTCCAAATTATCTTAATGAAGTGTTGGTTTTGCAGGGCTCTCACGCATCCCAGGAAGAAATCAATATCACCACATCAAAACTAACAGAAATCGATGAAGAACTCGGGCAACTGGGCTTCCAGGCCAGGATCATACAAGGACGAGAAACCTCTCACTTTCTTCAACTCTTTAAAGGCAAACTAACCATTTTTAAGGGGCGTGGAATTGATTTTGACGGTGATTATACCACAAGACAACCCTAATAGAATTAACAGCATTTTTTGATACAGACACCGGCAAAAACATGAAAAACCCTCATCAGTACCTTTTGAAAACGTTCGGATCTACAAGTTACAGCTCCAAAGCAGAACAAGTGGCTTTCACCGCATCTTCTTTGGACTCCAATTCTTGTTTTGTGCTGCGCAGAGGTAAAAAGTACTATGTTTGGTGCGGAAATTACTCTACTGGAGATCAACGGGAAATGGCTAAAGGATTTGCAGGAAAAGAGTTCGATCTGTTGCTTGAAGGTTGTTGTAAATTATTTTTTAGGATTTAAAACATGTTTTGTGAATGGTTTTCTTTGCAGGAAAGGAGAAGGAAGAATTTTTCAGTATTTTAGGGGGGCGATGCTCTTATTCTACTCAAATAGTGAGGAACGATTTTGATGTGAGACCGCCTAGACTGTTTTATTGCAATTCTTCAAAAACATTTCACGGTAAGAACTGTACCATCATGTATTTAAAGTTTCCTGTTGATTATCTATTTCAGTTGAAGAAATACTATTTTTCCAACAAAAAGACCTACTGCCCGAAAATGTAATGTTATTAGACACAAAGGAGGCTCTATACATATGGATTGGTAAATTAAGCGGCCGCGAAGATCAAAGATTGAGCATCCAAACTGCCCTTCAGTTTCTACAAAGCGATCCTAGCCAAAGGGACATGAGCGTTACCATAATTCACATTAAACAAGGAAGAGAACCGCCAACTTTTACCGGATTCTTTCCTAAATGGGATAAAAAGCTATGGAAGGTTAGTATTTATCAGTTTATGAACATCCTCTAGACTTTAATTCAAAATGTTGTCAGTACTACAAGACGTTTTCGAAAATTCGCCAAGAAGTCGAAATGAATAATACAGACCAGAAAATCCCCAACGGAAATCATACAAACGGCAATTCGGGAAATTCGGACTTTGATCACTACGAAAAGTACCCCATTAATATATTGCGGGAACCAAACGATCGCTTACCAAGCAGAGTAGATTCTTTGAACAAAGAGGTTAGAAATCTTTTAAAAATCCCATATTACTGAAACTTTTGAGTTTTATTAACAGCTGCACCTCACTCACGATGACTTCGTCTCACTCTTCGATATGGCCTACACTGATTTCGAAAAATTACCCAGGTGGAAACGACAGGAAATGAAGAAAAAAGTGGGATTGTTTTAACTTTAGGTCAGGTGAAGTAAGTGATATTTTGTAATATGTAGTTAACGTTATAAATGCATACATACAGGCACTAGACGTAGTTTTACTATAATTACAAACAAAAGCATTATTTAAGTACAATAAAGGGGAGTAGTTAGTCACCATTTTTGTTATATTCTGCGCGGCCTAGAAGCTAGAGAATCTCAGAGCATGCAAAAAGTTAGTTTCTATGATTAAAAACTAGGAGTAGACCAGTACTTACTTTATCTTATTTTTTTTATAAATAATACAGGTCAAAGGAAATAAACGTTCAATAAATAAGAGGAATTTATTTAAAATTACCCATTTTGGCTTACTTTGTATACAGGTTTAGGCAATACTTAGGAGGAAAATAGTTCTAAATTTACATAATCGTCAAAAAAACCACGTTGTTCACTTGTTCCTCGTTAAGGCACGACACAAGTTTTAATGTGATAAAATCTAGATATGATACAGCACTGAAAACTTTTTACCTACTTTGTACAATAAAAAGAAATAACAAATAATCAACAATCAATTATTAAATAGAGATTTCGTTTGCATGAAGGAATGTGAACGCTAAAATTATTAATTCGATTGTCAAAGATCATAAAAGAGTGCGATTACAACCTGCAAAAGCAGCTGGTACCCATTTTGCAAACATGACAGGAACTAGCAACTCCTAAAAAAAAATACTCTACGCCTTGTTACCATACTTTGTAGATTCGTGTAAAGGATTATCACATTTACTTAAGTACACAGGTTGGGTTTGTAAATGTTAAGACCACCCTGTATAAATATAATTTTTAACTGACAGCCAAAGTGTGTTGAAGGCAAACTCGTATTGTTATTGCTATCTAAATTTTGAGCTAGCACATCTTATAATTTAATTAATCCTTTGAGCCTTCATTTCAAAAAGGCACATTGGCATAAAATTCCATACAAACTTCACTAGGTAATATCACAAAATCCCACAATATTAGTTTCAGCAAAAGATCAAAACCGAAATTAGCGACTTATATATTAATTCTATTAAGGCAATACTTCTCAGCTATGTAACTAGAACAACACAGCGTTTTAAACTCTAAAATACCGACACTACAATATGGTAATTGCATTGCTTGATTTCGTCGTAATCAAACTGAAATTATCGTTATCGGTCGTCCATTTTTTTATGTCTGAACCTCCACAAATCTTGGTGTCATTTGTTGCTCATCGACGAATTGGTCGGTAGCGTCGCTGAGCGCTGTTGAGCGTTCATGTATGGCTTTAGACTCGATCTGGTCGATTCCCTGATGATTAAAATGAAAACTTCTCATATTTTATCCCATTTAGTTCTAGTGCTAAAGCTGGTTAGTAAACCTGACCCAATTTCCTACAAAATCACTAGGATATTTAGGGAATTCAGGTTGGAAAACTCTAAAAAAGATAAATTGAGTGAAAAGAAGAATTTTAAAAAAAATTGACCAAAAGGGACAAACATAGGATGGTATTGCACTTACCGTTCAATTTTGTTAAGGCACAACATTACAAAGCCTACTTTTAAATGCATTGTGATGTTCTCTGATTGGTTAAATCAATGCAATAAACACTGTAACTTAAATTAATATCAAACAATGTGCAGAAATATTTCTTATAAAAATTGTTACACGTACAAGTGTGTTCAAATTGAAGCTGTTTAAATAAATGAAGACAAAGAGACAAACTAATACTCCGAACTAAACGAAAAATCACTTTTGATAAAAGGATATATTCAAGACCTCCCTACCTTCAGCAAGATGGCCAAATAAATCACATGTTTCATATAACAAGCAAAATACACTAAAACTCGATTGACATACATTGTTATGCAAAACATTAGGACAAGCACAAATATTAAATTAAATGTCAACTATTTCAAAGCATAGAGGGGTGCAATGCCAAAAAAAAACAAAAGCCAGTCGCAACTACAGCAAGCGCCACACCGCGGTGACTAATTGAAACACTACCCATTACTATTATCAGCCCTTTATTTTCACTACAATCTACTACAATACAAACGTGCCTAAGGCAATACTATTTTCTCACCTGGCGTATTACTATATTTAAATCACAGACCATATAAATCTAGTAAATTACTCGTTTTCTTGTTATTGGTTTACGAATGGCTGTGTGAGGATTATCAACTTAAGTATTAAGTCCCTTTTTCCCGTTACTGGAAAACTGAATGCACAACAAAAATACGTTTATACTTATACAAATAGAAAAATAAAAATATGATAAGAGGTAGATGAAATGTGGCTTGATTTGTCTACCAGACCCAACTTTAATTGAATTTCTTTTTCAAAAAAATACAGAGAGTTTTCATGACCCAATTTTAAGACAGTGTGGGTCATTAATTTCGTTTGCTTCCTCCGGTTTAAAGAGAAAAGTCTTACTTTAAAAAAGTACAGCTGCCCAAGTAATAAAAATAAATGCGTCATGCACTAAAACAAACTGAAAGTTCGACTGCACTACACTAGGTTATTAAGACGTAAAGTACTGAAATTGGCACTATAATACGACAATTACTACCAAATAAATGAATAAAAAAATAAATAAAATAATATAGTCTTAGAAAGTAATAAATCGTTGATTATCGGACTGCCATTGGTATAAGTACTGATTTAAAGATGTCATTATCACTACGGAACTAACATTAATAAACAATTAAGTCACTAGGAATGCCTTTGAGTACTTTTACCAAGGAGTATTATAGACTAAAAATTCCTTTTTTCTGTAACTACTCTACCAATTCCAAGCATCTAAAAAGGCAAAATTCAAGCAAAATCCCCCTCAAAAAAAAAAAGAAAAGGCAATTTAGTAGGATACTCACCTGGGAGAAATCTTGGACGTGTCCGAATTCGAGTTGTTGGCCTTGAAGCCGCACTTTTGAATTTTCCGGCTCAGTCTGGTCACCCACTGTCTTTGTTCCTCCACAGTTGAGGCTAACAGGAGCAGTTCTTTGGCATAAGAAGGATCGTAGTGCAGTTTGCACGGCGACACGTTGTCCTCCTTCCGTTCGAGATGGTCTTTATGGATTTTTATTCGACACCCTGTAAAAAAAAGTGACTTATAAACAAGTCAAACAAGAAGAAAAATGACACTAACTGCGACATTCCAGGGCCGGTGGAGGTCTAAACATATTCCAAATCGGTTTAGGGCACACCTCGCAGGCCGTGGGCATATGATAGGAAATATTGAGGAACTCGTGCCCTTTGTGAGACACGAAATTGGGCTGTTTGTCTTCAAAACTGCGCACCGAAACCGTTTCCAGCATATTATTGGGTTCTTCCGAAGGTTTCCGAGCCTCGCCCTCGCCCAAATACAACAACTGAAAAATACGCGGGATATCTTTGGAATCGGCCCGAATAACGTCACCTTGCGTCACAGATCGAACATGGAACACTTTGCTGTAAAATTCAAACTTGAAAAATAAATTAACAGGTTTTATGATTGGAATTATTACCATAAATCGAGCACAATCACCGGATCAGTGTTTTGCTTATCACTTTCAGAGTTATAGAAAATAATTTTTCTGCTGGACACAACAACGTATTGCTTCTTCCAACCGTGTCTTCGGATGTTTTGTTTCAAAGGTATGGATAGCCAACCCTCAAAAACAAAATCGGAGTTCATCTCCTCCCCTAAAGTTTAAACATAAATTTGACAATGTTAGAAAAAACACCCTGAAAAATAAACCTTCGTTGTCCGCCGAACTTAACGAGGCAGTTTCGCTGTTTAATGCAGCCAACTTCAATTGGAGCTGCTCGATTTCCGCGTCCTTACTCGCCAGCTCCATTTGGAGTCGGTTGTTGCTAGCCACCTCCTCGTTTAATTGAATCTAAATCAGAAAAAATCACTCCAACTCCCTTTACAGTATGACAGGAAAAATACCGATAGATCTTGGATGTTCTTTTGCGAGCTGACTATCATCTGATTGTACTTGTCCTTCTCTTGGCTCAATTCCTGTTGTAACTGCTTCAAGTCTTTCTCTTTACGCCTCAGATCGATGCTGGATACTTTGTTTTTACCCGGTTTGTCTCTAAAGTCTTTCCTGTGCATTATTTCGTGAAGCTTATTAATGGCGGTTTGTTTTAGCAAACTTTCAGTCTCTAGTTTAGCTCGCAACTTTTCTATTTCCTCATTATTTTCCGATATCCTAGAAATTAACTGGTAATTTGAAAAACAATTCAAAGATGAAATTGAGATCAACTTACCGGTTAAGCTCATCCTGTAGCCGTTTACAAACTCTGGACAAATCATCTTTCTCTCTCTGCACCTGCTCACTGAGTCTTTTTAATTCAAGTTCCCGGTCCCGTAACGCGTTAATCGTTACGTCTTTGGCATTGAGGTCGTTCCGGTGCTTGCCCAGCAAATCTTTAAGTTCGAGCTCCTTCATCGTTTTCTCCTTTTCCAAATCAGCCACAGTTTCTTCGGCAATCGATCGCGCTAAAGCCTCAGAGTCAGCCCGAGCTAGAGCCAGCTGACATTGGTGCTTCAACGAGGCGCATTCTTCCTCAAATTCCTTGTTGATCCGCACTTTTTCATCCACTTCCTCTTTTAATTCGCTCGCTTGCGTTTTGTATAATGTGGCAAAGTACTGTTCAGTCTCCAACGAATCCTGTAGCTCTTTCATTTGTAACTGGTCCATTTGCCAGTTTCTCTTCACTCGCATTAATTCCTCTTCTATTACTTTTTTGGCGCCCTAGAGATTAATATGATGTGTTAAAAAAGCATTTTTTTAAGAAATGGTCTCAGTTTACCTGAAGTTGCTGTAATTCAGCAGATAGCTGAGACTCTCTGCTTCTCAACAATGTGACCTCGTTTGCTTGCTGGGTCATTTCAGATTGTAAAATAGTCTTTTTCTGTTGCTCCTGTTCGACCTGCGAATGTAAGGCCCTGCCCTTTTCGATTTCCTGTCGATACTCGCCCTCTAGCTTCTGCAATCGCTGCTGAATCTGCCGATAGTCGACCGACAACATGGATATTTGTCGTTCTTTCTCTTGGAAGTTCAAATCTGCTTTTTGTCTGGCATTCTTTTCCTCGTTTAGTTTAGCTTGTAATGCTAAATTTAAAACCAAAATCCAGTTACTATTGATTCTATTACGAATACGAGTAGAAAATAAAGGTGAATATAAAGTACAAAAAAAGCAGTTTTAAGAAGTTGAAGCAAAGTTAAATATGGGGGAAATAACATAAAAAGAGTGCAAATCTAAAGTGTTGACATTAACAGGTTAAGTTTATTTACCGGTGATAATTCTCTCCATAAGTTCTGCTTTCAGGAATTAATAATTTGATTAACGGCGGATTTATAGATAATAACGTAATCGTGATCTTTTTAGATCATAATAACTGTCTTATCTTTAAGTTTTTTTTTATTGAAACGATTAAATACAACAAAACCACATGACTTACCCTTTACAACTTCCATGTTGGCCTGTTCCTTATTCAAAATACGACTTTTCTCAGTTTCCTCATGAGCTCTAACTTCCTGTTGGTATCTCGTTTGTGCCGTATGCAGTTCGGCACTCAAACCGGCGTTTTCCTTCTCCAAATACGACACTTTCTCGCTTAGTTGAGCGTTGTCAGCTGCTATTTTACACTCCTTCTGCTTCACACTGTCCAACTCTTTATTGACAGACAAAAGACGATTTTCCAGCATCAACTGATTGTCTGATGCTTGAAGTAAAGCGTTTCTGCTCTGGCTCAGCTGCTCTTGCAGCATTATCACCTCTTTCTGCATCGATTCTCTTTGAGCTTGTAACGACTGTAATCTGGCTTGATATTCGTTGGCGCGCAATTCTGAGTTTGTTTTGGCCATTGTCAGTTCGGTGGTTTGTTTGCGAAAACGTTGACAGTTTTCAGTTTCGACCTTTAACTTTTCCTGCATATCGATTATTTGCTTCTCTAAGATGTGGATTTTATCGTTGTGCTGCTGGTTGTTGTTCATTTCTTTCGTTCTTCGCGACTGTTCTTCTTCAAACTTGTGCTGTAGATCGCTCAGCACTTTTTCCGTGTTTTTTCGCAAATCACTTTCAGTGTCCGCCTTTCTCTGAAATTCCTTGCAGCTCTGTTTGAGCAACGTCAACTCTTTGTCGTATTTAGAGATTTCGTTCCTCAAATCGCTTTCTCGCTGTGCTAGAGAGTCCAGTTGAGCAATTAGTATTCGCTGTTTAGCTTCTAGATTGTCAACGTTGCTTTTCTCTTGCTCTAGCTGAGCTTCTAGTTTACTAATTTGAGCATTGTCTTTGCTGGTGTAGATGTGATTTGTGTTGTTGCTGTCCACTGCATCACTAGACAATATGTGCGAGTCTGAGTTGTAAGTAAATCCTATAAAAGGTAAGTGATTTCCAACGAAGGTGTTTGGCACCGGAAATATCTGCAAAAATGTCTAAATAGAATTAACAACTTTATAAAACAAACAACGTACCTCTTCTGGGGTTTCATCTTTTTCATAGTCGTCAAAGTTTCTAGTGTCGTCGTCTCCAACCAACTCCGGGACGACAGGAGGCGCGGAATCACGTAAATTATCAAAAGTCCAGCCTTCACTGTTGATGAAAAAACGATGATTTTTTATTTCGTTCACGCTGTTCCGGCCCAAACGCCGAGTGCGATCGCACAACAAGCCCTGAATTAGAGATTTGGCTTCGTTGGAGATTTCCACCTCTTCCGGGAAGATAAGATTGCTTTCGTGGTACATAATTTTGTTGTATGTGCCCAGCAAACTGTCTGCATAAAACGGGGTTTCCCCTACCAGCATTTCATACACGAAGATGCCCACTGACCACCAATCACACTCACGGCCATAGATACCTTCAAAAGAACAAAATTTGATTGAAAGGGAACTTTATTCTGTTTATAAAAAAAATGTTTGAGACCAAATATAATAATCAGAACAACCTGAAACAATTACCTTTTCCATGGCTTTGAAGAACTTCCGGTGATATATAATCGGGAGTACCGACCACATTATTAGATCGTACTAGGCCGTCGGTATCCATTCTCATACAAGTACCAAAATCAGCCAATTTCAAATGGCCAAACCTATCCAAAAGCATATTATCCGGTTTAACATCACGATGAACAAAACCCATTGAGTGAATTACATCCAATGCTAAAACCACCTAAGAGAAAGAATAGTAGAGCCATGAAAGTACTTAATTCTGGTTTGGGTACCTCCATTGTATAAAATTTAGCCCAAGTCTCTGGAATTTCGTAGTTGGACATTAAATTTACAATATCACCGCCAGGCATATAATCCATAACCATATACAGATGCTTGGCATCCTGAAAAGCATAGTGCAATTGCACTATCCATTCGGACTTGGCGTGAGCCATAATATGCCGTTCTTCCCAGAAAAAAGCCGAATCAGACCTTTTAATCAGATCCGCCTTACTTAATCGTTTCATAGCAAACACCTGAATGTAAATAACCAAATTGTAGTGTGGATAGTTTTTGTTTATAATGTACACTCACCTTTCGAGTATGTTTATGGCGAACTAGCTGAACTTTACCAAAAGCTCCACGTCCGATGACTTTGATATGCTCAAAATCATCAGTTTTCATTCGCAAATTTATAATATCAATAGCAAATGAGTCATCTGGAAAGTGTTTTTACATTAAACCCTGACAAAAAAAATTATTAAAATCTGTTTGAGTTAGTTGTATAATACAAGGGTAAACATTGCATGCATTTTTCCTAGACCAAAATATTAAATATTGTTTTTAAGCTTCTATCCAACTTTGTGAGGTTAAAGCAGCTAGATTTTTTATACAAAATCCAACTTACATCTGTTGAGGTACATTTCCACATTTTTTAGTTTTCTAATAGCAGGATGATCACAGTCAGTGTAAAGAGCCTGGACTGTGTCCAAAAGGGAATCAATGTTGCCTTTTCCTTGGGGATCCTGAATTTTATTCTTCAGTAATGTCAAGCGCCTGCGGCGATCCTCGTCCGGGAATTGGTTCATGTTTGTTGCATAAAAACGGAGTACTAGTTTTAAATAAGGTAGGGGGTATAGCTTGGTGAGCTAAAACCTGAAATTAGACATTAAAACTCACTGTTAAACCTAACAAGGATCAGTCACAAAAGTAGAAAGAAAAATACTGTTATTCAATTGGGTTTAGACTGATAAAAAGAAATCTGTCCTACTCAAACTTATGAGATAACTTGAATAAACTTCCCTCTAATTAGCTTTTCGTAGTCATTATTTTGAGTTGTGTACTTTTCAATGACTAAGAAAATTAAACCTAGACAACAATCACAATAACAGTAGAAAATAAGTCTGAGTTTTGGGTTTAAAAATAAAAAGGTGGATTAGATTGATGGAAGCTCTGGAAAGAAGTAGTGCTGGAAAACTTGTTGCAAAAACACCATAATTCAATATGATCCTCTCTGGGATTAACCTGATCATCAGAAAATTGTTTAAACCTGTTTACCTACTATTCAGAGTGTTTGACAGAGAGCAAATGTGTGTCAGAATTTGTAAGGTTTCTCAATTTGTATAACTGTTTGGACAGTTAAGTTGTACATCATATTTTGGTTTATTTATTATAGTACATAATAGAAATCTAAGATTATGATATTGAGATAAGTCTACCAGACATTACTAGATGATTGTCATGGGTCATTAAACAAATTGTACATTAATCAATAAATACCAATAAATATTGTCAGGAAAATTGTCTGATTCATTGAGTGTCAAAAAGATTAAGAAATATGATATGCAGGCTATTGAGAAAAATAAAACCAAATAGCACACTTACAGATATGTAGAAACAATTTATTAGTTCCTAATCAGATTGCTTAAAGTTGATAGTATCCAAAAACTAGCAGCAACAGCAGCATTCTAAGTGTTTCCCAAGGATCATACTTGCAGGATGCAACCCTTGACTTTTCTTTAAATCCCACAAAAGAAAACAACATTTTCAACAAACTACAGTAACATGAAGCTCTGGTTGATAAATAACAACAACAAAACTACATTTTTCTTGCAAGTATCAAAAAATCTCAGAAACTTCCAGCAACAAGCAGCTAATATGAAAGTGTATACACTGGGACGTTAAAAGCCATTTAGGGCGTAATCTTGCAATCTAGCATACTCAAACAGACCAGAGTCCAAGTGAGTACAAGGAAGTTACAAAGGTTACACCTTGAATGTTGAATCTTCTCAGGATGAAGAAGCTCTTCTTTGTTGTAAACAACTTAGCGGCGGTTTATTACCTGATCATTACCACGTAAACTTGGGATGGATACAACGCGTTAGATAGCGCGTAACACTCATTAAAAATTATTCAGTTTACTACTGGAAAACCGTCTCTAAAAGCTCGTAAAAACATATTTTTAAGAAAAAAATAATCTAAGCGACAGCCATTTTTCACATTAGTAATCACACGGCGAATGTCAAATTCATGTCAGTACGTTTGTCACTGTCTCTGTCCCACCTAGAAGTCAATGAATTCAACGTTGTATACTACTGGAGAGGCTACATGTTTTGAATTCAGTGATTTCACCTTACCAGTAGATTATTAGATAAAATTCGAGTTTTAACTAACTTTTCATAACGCAAAATGGTTCAGGTTGTGCAAAATAAACCATTTAGACGCTAGAACTAAAATAAAGACAACATTCATATGAAATGGTTATTCAATTTAGACCAGATACAATCCCATACATCATTACGTCACTTTGGATAGGGTAATTTTTGCGGGGTAGAGACTAAAATTAGATATATATCTTGATTTGAGCGCTCCACCCCAAAATAAAGGCGGCCACCCCTTATAATAATTTCGAAACGTGGAGCAGGTGCTGATAATTGATATTAGATTTGTCGAGGGTGAGCCAGGCGGACGTATGTTTTTAAAACAAACCTCTAGTGAGATTGTATTGTACATTTTAGATTTAGTTTTCTTTCTTTTTAAGTTTTTTAAAAATTTTCTTGCATAGGTTAAGTGCAAATAAGTGGCACTGTAACTGTTAGTACAAATGTTTGATTTGTGAAATGTTTATGAAATTTTTTTTAATTATTAAAACCACTTTGACTGGATTGCTCATCATGACTTTGGCCGGTGGCCTGAATTTAATCAATACCACCAATCTTGATATTCAAAAGTTAATTTACCAGGGACCCGCGCTGCCTTCCATTTATTAGACCTTAATTTTAATTAGTAATTAAGGAGGCTGGCTTTCGTAATCTGTTGTCTTTCATCATTCATATGAGATGTGTTTTGGACGTTTCGCTAACTAATTAGGTTCATCTGGCAAGCGACTCGCAGGAAAAGTTAGTCAAATTAATTTAATAAGGCTTACATATACAAGCGTTGTTTCCATTTATTTTACTACGCCAACGCCAAGCTTAGATTATTTAGATGATGTGGAACTTTTATAAAGTGCTTTTGTTAATTAAAATGGGGATCAATCAGTCCCTGAAGCTTCGAGCATACTAAATATATGTGTGTCTGTGTGGGGATTGTGTAAACTTTGAACTAATTAGAGTTTGATTGCACAATCGCATTTAATTGACTGTCTTTCGGGACAAGGAGTAATGATCATCGCTAAAATGTCGACAACAACATAAAAGTAACATTATATTCGGAATTAATTGGGCGGCCTCAAAAATAACTAATTAATTACTTGCGTCGAGCAAAGTAACCTAATCTAATTCCCCTCCTTTAATAATACAACTACATTACCTCCATTTCATTAGTCTTAGCTTCAATTAACTCGAACAAGAATAACACAATTCTGCCTTTCGTTAAAGTTACCCATTTAGAATCCCTACATTTCCTTTCTAATTTGAGTTTCAAACTGTTCTCATTTAGCAATAATTAAAAGTCGCACAGTAACTTTGAGCTCCTTAATGAATCCTCCAGGTAACGGCAAGGAAATGACATAACAAAAATGCTTGTTCTGGAAAAGTAGGCACTAATTAGACCTGTACCTAATTATCTCTAACTTAATTAAATATAATACAATGGAGAATTTTGCTTTAAACAAAAGCGAAGCATTCGAAACTTGAAAGTGGAAGCCACAATATTGTCGATTCCTCTTGTTGATTTAGCTTTTATATCTGGGAACAAATACGCGTGATGATGAAATACGCCGGATGAGAGTTATCATTCCGTCTGGAAGAGCCTATGAGCTTCTCAAACAAATTCACCTGGAGTTTTATTATTTAACTACAATCAAAAAAGTCTGTTACTACAAAAAATGTGATGATTAAAAAAACGTTTTGCGTGCAACTATATTTCAATTACTGGCATCATTACTGCTGCGTTATTAATTTATTGGCAACACATTATCGTATCTGATAAGGAAAAATACTGTGTCGGATTAAAATACATCGCCTTGAAGTTAATCAAAGTCGCCTGCTATCAGTTTAAAGTACGTTTAGATGTGATTTATGTGGAAACGAGAGTAATAATAGTGTTTAAAATACTAGAAGAAAACTTCTCACAAACTGTCAGAAATAGCAAAAGTAAATAACAATATACGGTGTTTGCTTTTGGTTACGGTCCCTGGTTATCTTATCTATCAGGAAATGGTAGTCTCGCTTTGCAACACTATCAAATTAGATGATAAGTGGTACAATTACTATGTTATAGATCCAAAGCAAATAACTATTTGAATTATACATAAATTGGAACAAAAATTGAAAGATTTATTCGGTATATAGTTAGGGTAGTAATAAGTAGTTAGTAATAAGGTTCTTTGGTAATAGTAAATGGTACCCACTAACTCGGACGAAAGCCGGCTGTTTAAGACATCTTATAGTTTGCCAGGACCACCAGAGATGGACGAGCTCACGAAGAAAGAAGAAATGGAGGACAAGAAGAGCGCCAGAAGAGCCCCTCCGTCAACGGGGGCATTCTTTTCCCAGGACAGAGGATGCCGATGCAACTCTGGGAACTTCCCGAAAGGAAAAATTCCTGGACTTGTAGCGACTTCCTGGGATGGGAGGGTAAAAAGCAGTAGTCTTGCTTGAGAGCCATCTATATCTGAGGCCGCATTCCCTGCCAAAGAATATTGGCGGCGTTAAATGGTTTATAAGATGAGGACCGCAACTTTCCCAGAGACCTTCCCCACGGGTGGCTAGAATTTTGTTCTCAAAATCTGGGTAGAACCATTCCGCAGTTAACCCGGTGCTAACTGGGCTCTTACTGCACTCCTGGCACTTTCCCCCGCTTTGCCTACGCAAAAGAAGGAAAATCATTCCCCACTCATCTGACCCTAACTCCTCCATCAAAGATGGACGAGCTGACGAAGAAAGAAGAAATGGAGGACAAGAGCGCCAGAAGAGCCCCTCCGTCAGCGGGGGCATCCTTTTTCCAGTACAGGGGACGCCAATTAATGCAACTCTGGGAACTTCCCGAAAGGAAAAATTCCTGGACTTGTAGCGACTTAAACTAAAAGCCAAATGATATGGGCGATAGCAGCAGACTCTGTAGACAAGTAACGTTAATACGAATGCAAAAAACTACAACTAATTAAGTTGGTCGTTCGTTTTGAAGCTGATTACGTAACGTAATATAATCCACCCCGAACAATATCCCGCTCCAAATTTAAAGGTACATTTTCTGTTATGAAATTACTCGATCAACTTAATTAGTAATCTGTTAATTAAATGCATCATGGGCTCGCATCGGAGCTGCCACTTCAAGGTATTGCAGAACAATTTCCTATATATCGTTAATTAGAAACGGCGTTTGTAATTAGTGGAGCCGGCGAGCGCCGCATCGATTTTTGCAAGTATTGCCGCTTCATGAAAACGAGCGGCCACAAAGGGAAGGGAAATTAATAGGGGCTTTAATTTATTTTAAAGAGGGCGTGTGTTATTAAGCCCTGCAAAATTCTACTCTGGAACAACATTTTTCCGTCCTCTTCGACTTCATTGTGACGTGGACTCTTCATCGAATAAATGTTCGGTTAAAGTGACTTACCAACTTTGCCAGAGACCATCAAAGTCACTAATTGTCAGTTGAGGATTGTTGTTTTTTTTTGGCTGTTTCGTTCTATTGTTCTACACTCCGTGTCATGCTATCCTATATAATTACTATTAGAAAGACCACGCCCATTGTGTCAGTTCAGAGAGCTAAAACCTGTTGTTTGTTATAAAATAATAAATCTCCACAATCACCCGCCTTTGATTTTTTTTCTTTAAAATATTACTTTTTCTTTGTCATTATTAATAAAATAAACATTTAAGATTACCCAATTTATCTTATTTTACTATTATTTGATAGTGTACAGCGTCGTGTCCACTTTTTGTTAAGACTTCTAAATAGTGTGCTCAATTTTTGTCACTTACTTAGTATGTATGTTTTAGATACCTCAAAGGCTTCGAATTAGTTTATGCAGCTTAAATGGTTACTACATACTAAGATTGTCTCTCTTTTTTAAGTCGGTGTAGGGAAATTACCACAGAGGAGAACATTCTCAGTTACAATAGAGGCTATTACACAATTAAGTAGACTGATTGGCCCCCATGACCTCCAGACCTCAATCCACTAGATTTCTGTCGTAATTTACTATCCATAGGGTTTCAAAAATAATGAAATGACGGTATTTGTTCAGTGTGATCCTAGGTAAGGGTCTTTTACCTGAATTGAACATTGTGATGGTGTTAGGTACTTTTGCTGTTATTTTTCTTTGTTTGGAACGCTGCATCTGTTGAAACCACTGTCTGTATTATTTAGTTTTCTCTAAGTGTATAGTCCGTGCAATTTAGATGGAGAAGTACTGCGAAATCGATAACAATACATTTCTCATAATTCATTAATGGACGCAATTATACGATTAGACCCCACCGCTAAACTCACCCTTGCGCCGCTCTCTAAGGGTAGAGAGAGAGAAGCCTCGTCTAGTCTACTTGAACAATTCACAAATTGCTTTTCAATATAACTCTCCCTCGAAAGCTCGAAGCTCGCTTTTGGCTGTTCTCCTCGTTCGTTTCGTATAGTGTAGTTCGGTTTCGTTCAGTTCAGTTTCAGTTTTCAGTAGTAGACCAACAGCTTCGGTTGGTTGTGTGTCGGAGCTTTTACTTTTCGTCACGAGTGAGTTCGTTAACGCTCGGAACTGGTTAGACGGTCTCTCTGCTGCTTTTCAAATGAGTATTTTGTCTGGCGTCCTACGTTTGCTGGTTTTATGAAGCACGCTCGAAATGCGTTTTTAATTTTTAGTGTTTGGCTCGCACTTTTCGTAACAGAGAAAAAAAAAACACCACCACACTCTCGCTTAGTCCTCGCAGTGTGTTCGGTCTTCTCGACAAAGATGAATTTTAGTGATTGTGTGTAGTAAGCCAGTCGGGTCAGTGATGTGAGTAGTTTTCAACACGGTTCGAAGCCAGTGCAGTAGTTAGGAGTTGTACAATTCGTTTACGACTTTTGTTACCGAGGTTTTACTCCTCACACAAGTACGTTCCATTCATTTTGTTATATTACTAACCATTTAGTTTTATACACAACACTAACAATGACACGTTTAACCTTTAACACGTCCAGATAATCACCGTGACGTTTCTCGACTAGTGATTGTTTGGGTCCGGTTGCCATGGTAAAGCTTTTGACAGAGCGGTGAGTAAAACTACTTTCCATCACTAGAGAGAAAATCTCAATCAAAAATTTCTTTATTTTAATGATGATTAATATGTAACTTGTATTACATAAAAAGATATAAGTAAAAAAAAAACAACCATTATTATCACACACTCAGACTAAGACCTTTGTTTAGAATGTAAGCAATTATCAAATATCAGAAGAACGCCATCTTTCTTTAACCATTATACAAAGTTTACATGTGCAGCATTTGGGTAAATTTCAATACAGTGGGTAGTTTGTGATTGGTCAAAAAAAGCAGCTTTCAGCTTTTTTGACTAATCACGAACTAGACACAATTCTGTAATTTACGCAAATACTGCACATGTCTACTGAACATAATGCCAATTTTTTTAAAACTCGTCTTATAAAACATCAACTTTTTGTCTAATTAAGGTTGAAAATCCACAAAATATGTGGATTGGATCCACAAAACGGGGAAAATCGACATTCAAGTATGAACATAATAAAGCTCTAATTGATAATAAGTCCCCTATTGAAGTGGCAATTACAATACGGCCCATTTTACTGACTTTCATGTTTTAGGGATTCATTTAATTGCCCATTGTAGTACAGTAAGGGCATTTGTTTGCCCTATTGTCTATAAAATTAGACAGGCGATTTGAAATTAATTCTACTTTTATTTAAAACCCACAAACTCTATTTTTCAATAAAGCAAACATTTTTACTGAATTGTTTTTTAATAAACAAAGTTTAACCAGAGGCTGTGCTATAATTTTTAAAGACTAATCCGGAAGTCCAATGGCTCCATAATGTACACCTAATTGGTCGTAATTAGCACTATATTCAAATAATTTCAATAGACACTATACAACGAAAACCTGTTTTACACGCTTCCATATTTCAGGGGACTCATTTAATTGTCTATTGTAAATGGGCATTTATTTGCATTATTACCAGTGAGTGCAATTGCGAAGGTCAATGATTTAGGATGCCCTAAAGAACCATGTTTATACGCCAAAAATTCACAAAACTTTGCAATTACGATGATAATATAGAGTTAATTTCTGACCCAACCATCACATTGACAGTAAGAAGTAAAACGAAAATGATGTATGTATTTCGAAAATAACAACAAAAAAATCTCAAGTATATGGAAACCACAATCGGTATCAAGATTTGGGTTATCATTATAATTTATGAGGATCATCGTCATCTAGATGTTCCAAACCGGTTACACGTGCAACAAGGACAGCAAGTATGTTGAAGAAGTCCAAAGGATGGAAAAGAGAGAGAGAAAAAGAGAGAAGACGTGTGGAAGAGGAAATGGCGCACAATCGCGTGGGTTGGAGAATGCGATTGGGAATGCAGCACGTAGCCCTCTAATTGCCGGACCAATTATTAATCGTCGGGGATTAATTCAAAAATAAATATACAATATTACCTATATAACTAGTTAAAAAAAAAACGAAAATTAGTAACAACTTTTGTTTTGAATTCCATAAAAATACCCTAAACAAAAGGAGAAACTTAAACCAATTTCAAGTTTCGTATGATAAACTGAATGATAAAATCCAGCAGGAAATGGATAATTAGTAAGACGGGTTGCTTTTAATTGCCCATTGTTATATGCGCTCCTATGCATTTTAATTTGTTCAAATTTAATCAGTTGTAAAAAGAGTTTTTTTCGAGGTTTTTTTAGTCAATTTGTCAAAGTTTTTATAACAATAATGCTGGCAATTGAAACACAATTTATGTCCTATTTTAAGCCGCATATTTTCCATTTGCTTTTCTGTTACTATCCTAGAAATAATCACCATTTTAATGACAAATGTTAATAGGGCGTTTCCTTTTTCTTATCCAATTTACATGGGGAGCAATTAATAATAATTGGACCCACAATTAGAAGGATACGTGTCACGTTTCACTGTTATTCCCTAGTTCCTTCCTTCCATGAGGACAATGTAGCTCTGTCTCGTTAGTTACCCTTGTTAAACTGATGTCATCCTTCTCTAATTAGTAGGAGTATTTTAGTGTTGTGTATGAAAAAAAATTTGCCAATGCAATTGCAACACAAAATACTAAGAAAACACAATCTAGACTGAATATCGACATGAACAAGACATTATATGACGTCACTGGTTACCTGGAGAAGGGTTGAAACCGCTTCAAGTTTAATTAACATCGAGGTAACAACTGACGAAGGACGAAGAAAAAAAAAACTACAACAGTTTCATTATAATAATTACCAAAGTGATTATGCACAGTGAGGAATTAAATAAAACAATGTTTCAAGGACTACTCGTTTCTCGACAATTATTCAATCCAAGGTACCCATAAATCGTTCAGTACCACTTTGTCTTGTGGCGGAAATGCCAGTTTAATAAGCGCTTAACCTTTTTGCTGAACCCGTTCGCATACCTTTGGCGAATCAATCCAGATGGCTCTGCAAACCGTCCTGGAATAATTTAAATGTCAATTGTCAACCGGATTAAGGCTAACCTGATTGGTGTAAACTTGAAATGTAAATTTTTGCAAAAGGTTTTATTTAATTAGAGTGAGCGGAATGTTATGTTGTTTGGTGCCACTGAAATTCCTTAAAATATGCGCCAAAAATTAGCTTAATTCGATTTGTTGGGTTTATCCACCGCCTACTATACTAGAAAGTCTATTAGAAGGTGTTTGTCAAAAATTCCAATATGGCGGAAATAGTGGTGACAGTTTGCGTTTGTTTGTATTGTGGAAATTGAGTTTTTTGAGGATTAGATGCATTTTTACGGTTCAAAATCAAAACTTGAGGTTATTTGCGTAAGACACTTTGAAGTGGGATGATTTTACTCCAACACTATACTCAATGGTAGGTACAAGTGCTTTCTAGTACAGTAAATTTATTAGGTACTTGTTACATGCACAGGTATGTGAGTTACATTTTAAAGCATCCTTCAATGTGAGAGTAACAAAAATAATTTTGAATGAATGTTCTTGGTAATAACATAAGAACCATTTACCAATTTTGCTTACGTAGTTTCAAGGATTTACAGATTTTCTTACATTGAACAGTGTTTAAACTAGTTTGCTTTGTGTTGTACTTTCCAGGACAAATGTTCTAACCAATTTGTTTAGGCTGGACTTGATTGTGTATAAAAAAGCTCTATCTATACATATCTGGATCAGGAATGAACCTTTTTTTGATTTTTCACTCACAACTTGCAATCAACTACACGAAACAATTAAAAAAAATATATTTTTTACTGCGGCCCCATTCGTTTTCAAGCCCTATGGAGCGAGAAGAGCGTTTTTAATGTCACGATGACGTAATTTAGCAACAACAACTGTCAAATTACGTCATTGTGACGTCAAAAAAGCTCTGCTCGGTCCATGGAGCGTGAAAACGAATGCATACGTTTGTGTATAAAACAAAAAAGTGACATTTTAGGATTTCTAGTATAGAGGGCGGTGGTTTATCCCGTTATACGGACCTATTTTCTGTCACATGTCATATTTCCCTTTTAACGAAACTTTTTGACAGTTGTAGAACAGAAAAAATAATATCATATCTTGTACACATAAAAAGGTTGACCATTATCCAAATACATTGCGACTTATTTCTTTTTTTGGTAATTTCTTATTTGGCCAGCCTGAAAATGCAGTAAAAGTATACGTTGTGCCAGAAGAAAAACCGATCGACAATAAAAAAGGTCGTATTTTCTGGCCCTTACAATTTATTTCAGTATTACGGCCCTCTGGATAGGTCTTCATCAACAAAAAGCAAATTGTCTATACATCAAATAAGGCCCCCTTTTTATGAATTTAGTGTAAAAAAATCTCTCTCTTGACTGGAAACCACTGTCACTCTAAAGAGAAATTTAAGATACGTCGACCTTAATAAGATTCATTATATACTTCATTAAAAAATGAATTATAATGGAATACATGGTAATGACATTGAGAATTAGAGAGAGAGAAAACCAATTAGGATGAAAGTGGAATTCAAGGTAACATTTTCACACTTCTTCAGTTTTCCTAGTGAATTGACGAAGCTAGTTAATTAAAATCTATAATTAACTGCCTCAGTTATAAATATTTGCTCCTCAGACACAGTAAAATTCGGAATTATTGTGTAATAAATTTCCATGCCACAAAATTTAAAAATAGATCGCGCCCGAGGAAATGCTTTATAATAACGTGTTTCCAGAAAAATTTTCACTCCACTGGCCGCAAACTTGTGTTTGTATTTGTATTTATACGTCGATATTAAAGTTTTTCAAATTCTCCATTAATACTGTGTCAGTTTTTTTTGGAAAATTAATTAGGAGTTAGTAATTATAATCATTAGCATATTATCAGATGATCAAACGAGGTCATCGAACCACCACTTTGAGATTTCACTTCAAGATAATACAACATGAAAAAACATTAGAGGTCATTTTAATGGACTAACTATTTGTGGTGACTGTCAGGGTATAAAGATTGACGGGTAGGGGCAACGTAAATTCGATTTTACTCCCCGGAGAGCTCAAGTTAACTCCCCTCTCCTCTCTTAATTCATCCAAAAATGGAAAGGAGACGTTTTATTCCCCTAAATTAGCGAAACCTGGACCCCAAGTGTGACTCAAGTGTTCGTTATCCCTATATCCAACTTTGACTCGAGTTATTTTTAGTGTTGAATTTCCTTTTTGGCGACTGAATGAGTCGTTATTAAAGTGACAGCCCGTATTATGGAAATAGACTAATTTGTATAGGTCTAATTAGCAATGTCCACATAATTTATAATTTTAACTATATTTTGCCTGATAAAATTTGACTGTATAGGTAGGAAATGTTCTAGAAGTTTTTTGTCTATTATTGTAAATATTGTTAGCTTGATGTATTACATCAATTAACACAATAAATCCCTCAGAGAGGTTGAAAATAATTTAAATTTCCTGCACTTCCTTCATAAATATATCGGTCTCTCTAGATACGTTTTTTGAATCGTTCCAACCGGTTAGACCACTTCGAGTTACATAAATGCAGGACAAGCGCCTTTAATTAAAAAGGAATGAAAAGGCGTTATTAAACGACTATGAAATTCGTTTGGGGTTTTAGGGCGTTTTAAGTCTGAACCATAAATATTTTGAACTGAAAAAATAGCCAAAATGAACATATATTACTCGATTAATATTATAGTTCTATAGCAAGATTTCCATCAGTTTAATGGCGGAGTGGCTTAATGTAACTCTCGTGTTAAACTTAATCGAATTTTGAAACTTACAAATAGCTGGTTTAAAAAAAATGGATGCATTAGTAAAGTTCTATCAATTTTAGAATAAAATTTGCTGTTAAAGTGCCAGATCTAATTTAGTGGAATGATGGAAGACTAAAAATGTAGTATTAGTAACAAAACAACTTAGACATTCTCGAGGGGTAAACCGCTGAGTACAATTTTGTACACTAATACCTAATATACCAATAATGTCCACTAAATCCTTGTAATGCCCAGTAATTCCTAATAACTCCCAATAACTAACTTAACCTAACAATACTCACAAATTTTTTGAATTACCACGACTGGAGAGTCTTTCTTAATAAGAAAATATGCGTGCAACGATTTAACCGGAAGTAAATATCAACTGCTGCTTAGTTTAAATGGGACACCTTGTATATTATTGCATTTTTAGATTCTACGTCATATTCTAGACAATATTTTTAGTCTCCAAAACAATAATTTTAATTTATGCATATCAGAAAACGTTTTTTTCTTGGTTTTTGTATTTTGTCGTGTTATACAAGTTCTAAAAAATTTTTTCAAATTGAACATTCCTTATTCTTATAACTTTGTCTGATTCTGTGTTCAAAATTAAGGTAAGTTTGTATTAGGTCACTTATTTGAAACATGTATTCTTTAAATTGATACATTGAACCACCCTGTAACTCTCAAAATAATCGAGTTATTGAAGGTTAAAGTAGGAGCTGTCAAATTCAGTCAAAACTGTCTTTATTGTCAAACAACTCGTTTATTTGCAACTCTTTGTATAGACTTTTATATGTCAATGAATAGAAAATATAATGGGCTTTCCAAAAATATGGCCGTTTGTGTTGATAGGGTGCTTCGTTTGGCCGCCAGAGGGCTCCAAAACTAATTAAACGTTTTTCTTTAAGGTTTTTTTTTATTGGGTTAGGTGCGGCCCTGATATTTGGCACATACTAGCATCGTGAGGGTCAAATTTAGAGCCGTAGCAAAACTGAAGAAATAAAATCATTAAAGTCGATTTTCGCTTGCACTAAGTGGCCAACATAACGCAAAACCCATTGGAATAGTGGTAGTGTTTCAGGCAAATTTGACCCTTACGAAAATTGTCATTTGCAAAATCGGTTTTTCAAGAAATTTCTATGCATTACATCGTAAAACGTAAATAACACGCGTATTTCTAACACTTTGTATATACTTTTATATGTCGATGGATAGCCAATGAAATGAGCTTTCCATTGACGTAGAAAAGTCGGTTGGTTAGTGGTACCGTTTAGCCACTAGAGGGCGTCAACTTTGACCAATTTTTTTTTATGTATTCTTTTGTTTAATATTCTAAAACCCGCTTAATTGCACTATTTTTGCTGGAGTTTTATACGTCAATGGAGAGCCAATGGAATGACCTTTCTAAAAAGTTCCAAAACATGGATTGATAGGTTAGACCGCTAGAGAGCGTCAAAGTTGACTATTTTTTTTATGACTTCTTTCGTGCATCCTTTTGTTCAATCTCCAATAACTTGTTTATTTGCACCATTTTTAGTAGTGTTTTATACGTCAATGGATAGCCAATGCAAAAAGCTTTCTAACAGTCTCTCAATTTAAATGGATAGGTTAGACAGTTCGGCCGCTAGAGGGTGTCAAAATTGACTTAATTTTTTCATTCTTTTTGGGTGCATTCTTTCGTTAAATCGTCAATAACTAGCTTATTTTCCACACTTTGTATAAACTTTTATATGTCAATGTATAGCCAATGAAATAAGCTTTCTATTGACGTATAAAAGTTGATGGGTTAGGAGTATGGTTTTGTCGCTAGAGAACATGAAAATTTTTAAAAGTAAAATTACAAAACTCATAATGTATTCCAAGGGAATTCATTGAAATTACCAAACTTTATGTTTAAAATTGAATGGTAGATGTATCGAAAAAATTATTTTATGGATTTTTTTATAATATATTTTAGACGTTTCCAATTCTATTACCTAATAGTTTTCAAAATACCAATGTACCTTCAGTACTGCCTAAAGTTTGTACACCATAATGCCCCAGCGGTTTACCCCTCGGACATTCTGTACTTTCATGATGTATTACATTACATTACATGTTGTAATTATAATTAATAATTCACACTTCTATTACCTACTCCTTTTATTGGTGCTCTTTTAGCCCATCTTAAAGCCAGTAATTTAAAAAATTTCATCGTTTTCTTTGGAAAATATCCAAACATAAGAGGCTCGTAAATTCTCACATTTAGCGTAGAAAAGAAAATAAGTTCTGTTTGGTCTTCAATCTAAAAAATAACTTAATAACAATTAATTATAAGGTACTTAACACGTTTGTGAAAAGCTGCCATTTCTTTAGCACCTAGAAAATTGCTAAGTGCCTTCTCAAAAATCTTAACTGTCACCCATAGTGTTTCTTTAACTGCGTACGACCTGCAATTACAAAACTTTTTTAGTCACAAAGTTATCTCTCTCCTAATTTTCCTGCAGAAATGTCGCTTTTCTAGCTTAGTTTTACCACAAAAAATCACTTATTCTTACATCCTCGAAAACCTGGTGGATGTAATAATAGGAGTGGAAGCTTTTAGGATCCTGGTAAAGGGCTGACTTACCCTCGGTCATAAATTAGAGAACCGAACTGGCTCAACACCAGGAATTTTATTGTTTTATTGCTAAATATTTGGGTTGTGTTCCGGCCCTGGCCTACGATACTACATTTCCACAATAAACTTTGTTTAAGCTCCTTTGCACAGCTAACTTTAACTCGATACTCCATGATATTTGGAGCTATTAACTGTTGCCACATAATTATTTCTAAAGCTCAGAGGGGGGCATCATTAATTTTGTAATTTTTCTCTTGTACAAAATTATGCCTCTCGGTATTGGCCGATAATTAAATCGAACACGCTAGAGATAATTTTTCAAGGGACTCGGTTATTGGTTGCAGACCGATAAATTACGTTAATTAGGAAGTGAAAGTATTACCTTTAACAACTTCGACTTTCAATCACAGCCGAAATGCAATAAACAATAACACGTTTTTCGTGCTAAACCAATTAAAATCCTATTATTTCATTAAAGATTTGGGTATTTTTTTGTCGGCGGCCACCACAGCCACACCAAAATTATAATTAATGACTGTACAAAAATGATTTGTTATAAAACATTTTACACAGGTTTATATTAGTTGTGTGTCTTTTTGGGAGTTTCTCGTGAAATAATCCCCTTTATAGTCATATTTAGGCTTAATTGTGGCCACTAAGAGTAAGTTGGGGCGTTTCTTAAGGGTTGACCTAACCTTAGGTATGTTGGTCGTATAACTAATCTATTTAATTAGCCCCTTACAACCTCTGACAATGGAATCTGTAATTTTGGTAAAGTTTGTATACAAAATGATACACATGTCTGGCACTTTTAAATTCGAAATTCTTCAGGTCAAGAAACCATTCCAATCTCCCTTGGCCCAGGTAGTAAAGGCAAAGTCTCCCGACCACCTTTACCCCACCTGGGTTCCCATTGCCATCAAACTGCACTGTGTTAAATCACCAGGTTTGCCGAATCTACGGATTATTCTGTATTTTTACTGATTTTCCACAATTTATAGCAACGAAAAGCGGATTATCGAGTTAGTTGTTACTATACACTCATGATAATAGCAATTGACAGAACTCAGCTCTAAAATAAGTACATTAGTCCAAAACTGTATTGAGTTTGTAAAAATCAAACTTTTTAAAAACAAATATGATATAACACTGTACAGGACATACATTTTTTATTAATCTTTTTAATTTTAAAGGAATTCACTAATACCAATTATTTCACATTGATAAATTTGGCAACACAGCACATGGCGCAGGTAGAAATGTTCTTTCTCGCTCTTATGTATTTCGAGCTTGAATGAGTCGTCGTCCCATGTTCCATTTTCAATGTTCTAAGTGCCGGCATTCAGCAACCTAAATACTTAATAATATTGGTCGATTTTCTTTTAGGAGAAAGGTTCTTCACGGGGTTCCCTTATAGGATCAAAATGTCCGACTACTAAAAGTACTTTGTTAATTTCAAGTTTCTTATCTTTACCTTTATGTGCTTAATACAGTAAATCAAACCAGGCAACGAACTTTACAAACATGAAACGAATTTACACAAGAAAAATTGTATGAAAACAGATAGATCTTGCTAAAAAATGGTTGACCTTAATTTTCCTTAAAAAAGACCGGTTTGTGTTAATGAAGCTGAGATTTAAGCACTAAGCAAAATAAGTGTAAAATAGGTAAAGTTGATCTTTCTATGTGGTACACAAACTTGTTATTTTAGCAAATATAAATAAAGAGGCTATAATGAGGGAAATGAGCATTGGCATGCTTGTAATGAAGAACTTTCCTGATATTAACTTTACTGAGATGACACTAAAACAGATAAACAAAGGAAGAAAAATTGTGAACCATGTAGCCTTCAATTGCTTTCTCTACCACCGCTGTTTGTATAAACCTCAGCTACCGAAGATTTATGGAAGAAAATAAAGAAGCTCAATGCAGACCTGCAGCTCAACCAAAAGTTTTATTATTTTAACAAATTTTGGTCAATAATTTGAAATTAATTATTCTTTCATCTTTATTCAATACGTTAAAATTCAGGAATTCTGAAAATAATATTTGTTCGATTTAATAAACTATACCTGTAAGGTCTTTAATAATTCAGTAAATTAAGTCACTAAAACTGAATACGGTTTTTGTATTAATAATTTAATCAACACAATATATATTCATAAAAAAAAACGAACGTTGGTAAATAATTCATTTAAATCGAATTCAATTTACGTGGGACGGTCGAAAAACGAAATTAATAATCGCGCGCGCACACACACATGCAGGATTCCATTTTCTGGAAAGAAAGCAATTTTTGCCGATTTCCAGAAAATCAAATTAGCCGCCAGTTAATTTCAGGTGTAAAATAAATAAGTATCCAATTTGTTCGCTCTCCTTTTTAGTATCGATCCGGGGCAATTTTAAAAACTAATTAGACTTCCCCTTCGTGAAATATAATTACCGTCCGTAATTCACTCGCCTGCAAAAAATAATAAAACTCCTAATACGCATATCCTGACGCGATTTTCCCTCGTTCGAGGGCGGAAAATTATTCCTATAAAACCAATTAGGTATTTTAGATTATGAAGCAAACAGGGCTTGAGAATGTTACCATTTTTTTGTCATTACAGATTGTCAGTGTGAGAGAGTTGCTTTACTGTCACTGTCTCCAGGGCCCTAATTCTTGAAAGCAGGGAACGGAAATCTTAAGAGAAGTGTTGATAGAATGTGACAGAAGAAGCTGACAATGGAGGTTTTCTGTCACATTCTTCAGACATTTCTCTTGATAACTCTCTTTCCTCATTTCAAGAATACACACCCAAGGCCTTAATTCTTGAAACCAGGAAACGGAATTCTCAAGAAAAGTGTTGATAGAATGTGACAGAAGAAACTGACAATGGCGGTTTTCTGTCACATTCTTCAGACTTTCTCTTGATAACTCACTTCCTTCATTTCAAGAATACGCACCCTGGCCCGTATTTGGCAATAGATAATCTGTTGAGCTATAAGGAAAGTGGCTGTCAGTCTCTATAGACGTTGGATCATGGGAACGCCTGTAAGGTGGCCTAACCATCAAATTAACAAACAAACAAAACAAAGAAATTATAGGGGGTAGCTGAGTAACTAACCCCTTTTCAATAATAGGGACTTGACTGTAAGCTTCGGTACTTGCCTTGCTCCTAATTCTCATTTTGTTTTCCATCCCAGAACAGTCAACCTCTCGCAATGTCAGTTGTCACAACAAGACCTCAATATACTTAACTTGGGGTTCAAATTCCTTCCTCACAATCCTTTGATTACTTACTGACTTAATGTTGAGAATGTAATTTCAAAAGGTATCCCAGAAGATCAACAGGGTAACGTTCATCCTGTGTTACTTTGTCCTAATAAATTTCACAAAACCATCCAGTTTTCCAGTTTGCCAGCTGATACAAACCTCAGAGACTTGTTTATGTTACGTAGGAAGCTTAGGGATAATAGTTTAATAGTCACTAAGGCCGACAAAGGCAATTGTGTTGTTGTTTTGGATATTGTTCAATATCAGAATAAAGTCTTAGACTTCTTAGGGTTCTCCTTCGTTTAAGCGCTTATCCTCGTCACCACTTGATAAGTTTATCACAAAATTCAAGGCAACAATCAATTTAACACAGTCCTCCCTTTCAGTTTTTGGTTTCAATAAGTACAAATTTGCACCAA
The DNA here is from genome assembly GCF_016097725.1 of Ips typographus. Taxonomy (NCBI): domain Eukaryota; kingdom Metazoa; phylum Arthropoda; class Insecta; order Coleoptera; family Curculionidae; genus Ips; species Ips typographus. The sequence continues at coordinate 6,266,454 of NC_138430.1, read as the reverse complement.
TTAATCCCTCAGTACCAAAACTCAATGGCCTTCCTAAAATTCACAAACAAAATTGTCCACTGAGTGACTATGGACTACTACTTCACTAAACAAATTATAATTTTCGCTTTTTTTCCTTTCTTTTGTTCCATTCGTCATTACTTTCATTAACTCGACTCTTAATAGATTTTGATCGCTGTGACCGCTCCAATTCAATGGTTTCCGTTTTAGTCACATTGGGCTGCACGTTAATTATTTATGGTGAATAAAAACGAGACTCGGTTAGTGACAAAATACTGTAAAACTGCCGCTTACAGTCTTGAGGAATCTTGAAAAGTGCTGGAAACCGGTTTTATTGTTAATCTGATATTCGTGTTACAGTCTTCAATGTGAAGATTTTCACTTAATTTTGCCTGTTCTTACAAAGAATCTAGCAAGAAAATTGCATACACACTTAACACACACACACCTTTAAAGCTATTTAATTAATAGGTGAAAAATCGGTCAATCATATTTTGTTGTCTAGAGACAGCTTTAATTTATATTATTACTAATATCTAAGTCAGTGGCGTGCCTTTAATAAAATTGTGAGATTAGTTCCGCAACGAGGGCATTCGTCCAGTTTACAAGGCCGCAGCACTTAACAATTTACAACAGAAATAAATGTGCGGTGTCTGCTTCCCACACCAAAATATCCGGATATAGTTTCTCAAAGGCTGTTCCTAAACGATTTCGAGTGTGCAACACTAATAGCGTATTTTTGTTTTGAATGTTTAAGTGTCTGGTTGAAGTTAAGTTCATATTTACCATCTTACAGATTTATAGAAATTTTTAGCAGGCGTTTTATCGACGACACGATCAATTTTCGTCCAGCCACCCTTATCCAGGAGGGTAAACTTCACCCCTTAACGTTATAAATTCAATGAGAAGTCAAATATAATACCTTAAATTTAGGAGAAGGGATGAAAAATTTTTGCCTTTGGCCAACTTGTTGATTTTTTCCACAGTTTCCAGTGAGTGCATTACTATAATAGTGTATTATTTTTTTTCTAGCTAGAACCAACATTCGTACAAGCACAAAAGTGGTGGGGCCCCGTCTTTTTGTAAGTCAGCGCTCGAGTTAGCGCATTCTTTCATCAAGCTGGCAGTCAGCGCCATAGCCTCAATGAACCCGCACTACCATCCCTATGGAACACCTGGAGATATGAGCTCACCACATCCGCCATCGCCGGATAACAATAATTTCCACACGCATCCAGGTGGTCCAGGTTCCCATGGGGGTATGCATCCGAATGGTCATACAATCGGATCAATTGGTATGTTGTTTTTCTTTTTTCTATATCATATTTATAGTTTGTAAAGAAAACCTAATTATAGTTGTTCACTTTTCATAACGCGAATAAATTGAAAATAAAGACGTTTTAATTTTGTTTGTTATAAAAACTGATGGGCTGACCAAAAATTACTTTTTATTGGTCTTGAACTCAAGTAAGAAAAAGACAATAGAACCAGGTTTATTCGGACAACTCGTACATTGTTCACGCTTTGTTCACTTTTAACCCACTGTGCTTTTTTTAGCTCATTTCATGCTTCAATCCCTCCGGCCATTTTTCCACAGCGAAGACTAATAACAGGAAGTAAAATTTACCGGTGACTGAATCCCCGATAGAAGAATCATTAAAAATAATTATCGTCGTTATCATGGCCGTTTTAGTGTTTGATAATAGTGGCAAATGTGTCAACCAGTTCTATAATTCATGTTTGGATTGGTTTTCATTATGATATTTTTGTTCGGATGAAAGCAATCAAATTTAAAGTTGAGTTACGTCATCGAGGCCAGTTGAAGAAGAAAGCGCATCAGACTATGAGTAATCAATTTGTACCAGGTGTCTCATATAACTTATTTTTTAGGTATCCAGAATGGACCCGGACACAATCACATCCAGCAACATCCTGCTTATACCAACAACGCGAACAGCGTCACCTCCAATCAGGACGGATCTCACCATCAATCCCACCATCAGAACCCCAATATCGGAAAAAAACAGTAACAATAACAATACGGTGAAAATTTGTGCGGGTTGTGGTGGAAAAATCATCGAACGTTTCCTATTGCACGCACTGGACCGATTCTGGCACAATAGTTGTTTAAAGTGTTCGTGTTGTGGCGCCATGTTGGCCGATATTGGAACTTCGTGTTTTACCAAAGGCGGTATGATCCTATGCAAACAGGATTATATGAGGTAACTATAGCATAGTAGTGCTTTACCATCTCACAAATCAGTTCAACTAATTTAATAATTGCAACCACTGTTTGGAGTAAGAAAGTTTCTGAGCTACATGTGTCATACTAAGTTTGTTTAACTCGTTATTTCAGACATGTTGCTCAGCAAATGGATCTTGTGATTTCGTTTACAGCATTTGCGTTTTGCGCATGGGGCAAGTTTGCCATCTTTCATCCTCCCTCTTTCTCTTGCTCATTCACCCCCTTTTTTAATTATATTTATACAGCCTATTAATATGGAACGGCCCTTTACACGGTCCCATTTAACCCCGAATTTATTCAGTAGCTAATTTATCCTTGAGTTCGGTCGAACCAGAACTCAGAGTCCAGTCTTGTCGTGTTTTCCTATAGTTGAGCCGGATCGATAAAAGCCCGCGTGTAGAGGACTTATGCTAAAATAAATTAGATGGCTCTAAATAGACCGCAATGCTGCTTAATACATTAATTAAAGCACGCTATGCAAAAATGCTGTTCGATCACGATTTCAGTACCACGTTTGACCTTTTCAGGTCAAACTGCGTATAAAGCTCGATTTTCAGGTGGACGGAAAAAAATAGGCCAATAAATAATATTACCTACCCATAAGACACGCATAACTTCTTGGTTGTGGATTTCAGCTGCTCGCGAAAACCAGTTATGTAAAATGCCTTCGACCTCTTCATCGTTTTCGAATTTTACGCCCTCCGTCATTCTTTCTTGTTAAAAAATGTTGAATTTTACTGTTGTAAGCGGATTTTTGTTCTCATTTTCTTGAATTGAGCGCTTTGACCTCAAGTCTTAACTGATTTGCTATAAAATGAGCATGGCTAATAGAGATGTAGGTAACACACACCAAGGAATGCGCCCACACCATATATCTGCCACAAGATTTATAGTTCGTAAATTACAATTACATGGGAGTTTTTTTGTAAAGCCCACCAAAGGTGAATTAAGTGTGAATTCTATAAAACACGAGATAACAGTCAGATTTTTTTTAAATACATGTTCAACATCTATCAATTTAGTTTAGGAAATTCGTCTGTGTAAGGCAAAGGGTTGTTTGGTATAAGTAAAACTTAAACTAGTTTATACAGAGTGATTCCAAAGTTGGTGCTTTCCTTTGACGCTTTTTCGAAATATGAACAATAACGAAGATACAGAGTGTCAAAGTTTTACTGAAAAAATAAAAATTTTATGATTTTGGTCAAACCACTTGAAGTAATTAAACAAAATTTTGTAGGTGTGAAAGGAAATTTTCCAAGAAACAACATTTTTTTTTTAAAACATTTTCGAAAGAAAATATTACCCTACTAGTTTTTTTTTTAACATAAAATTTATTATTAAATTCCTTGTTCAATTCTAAAAATAAAACCCCTTTTATTATTTTTTGCTACGACGCACCGCTTTCGAGTAAAAAAATAAAAACCGTCTTAATGCGTGCCTAAAATTAAATGCTGTTTTAATTTAAAATGTCAAATTATTAAAACTTAGTTCAAAGGCGGCTGAAATCTTTTGTTTATGTTTATGTCTGATGATAAAGAATAACCTTTATTTTGTTTTTTTTTCAGTAAAATTTTGACACCCTGTATCTTCGTTATTGTTCATATTTCGAAAAAGCGTCAAAGGAAAAAAAAACTTATTTTTTGAAGCCCTATTCGTAGGTGAAAGGAAAGCACCAACTTTGGAATCACCCTGTATATTTGGAATCTTTTGAGAGAACAAACTTTTTGTACTTTGTACTTCTCAAACGAAAAAAACTGTTGTTTTGTATGTAATTCTTTAACAACACAATAATTTCAAAGTAATCAAACATTAGCATATAGCATCTTCAAGCATTTTTGACATGTATAATTTTAGTTGGATATGAGAAAAACGAAAAAAACCGTTGAGAAACACAAAGAAACTAGCATTTAGGTTTGTTAATGGTACTTGTGCTTTTGGGTCAAGTCGAACCATTCTCCAGGTGGTACCTACCTATTATTCCCAATGGTATTGAAAGGAATTTTATGGTTCAAAACTGTCTAGAATCTGAGACGCAAAGAATTAGAGAGTAAATCAATCTTAATTGGGTGTTTTTATGATTTATTTGTGTTATCTCCGACCTTTTAGATCTTGTAAACTAAAGTAGGGTGGTAATTCCTTCTCAGAATGTTAGGTTAGATTGCGGCCAATTTTAGTTCAATTAACATTAAAACCTCATCAGAATTAGGTGTATATAGTTCAAAATAACTGAGTTATTTTAGATAAGCAATTTCGAGCCGGTAATTTATTATCTTAGCCGCAACAAAGATTAGATCAAATAGGTCAATCACTAATTGATTGAATTGGTTTACAGCTTACACCAACCGAACGCGATTTCATCATGGCCGGAGTTGGGAAAGCCAAATTAAAAGGAAAACATAACCTAATGTGGTCATTTTTCAATATGTATCCAGATTAATTGGGCTCGTAATAATTATTCGAGAACCGCTGCCAGCTTTCTATAGGGCGGGAGCATTTGCCGGGTAAACACTGCTGAGTCTATATTAGTATGCTCGCATAATAAATCCCAAACTCCGCACTAATTGGATGGATGTTTGACAGTAAATGTTTACTATCCCATCCTAGTGGGTAACTTTAGGCCCTATCTGGCTTTTGCAGATGCTTTTCATTAACGTGGCTCCAACTCTTTTCGCTTCATTAATATCGTTAAATTTAATAGACGACAGCGCGAAATGTTCACATGACTTTTGAACGATGAAAACAAAATATTTAAATTTGAAATTTCTGCGATTGGGACAAGATACGCCACGTAAATGTACTCATTCTTAAAAGTTTTATTAAGGAAACACTTTGGTATAATAAAAGACAACCCAGGTTGAGTCGGTCTTAGGTCCTTCGAGTCGGATCGGAATCAATTAAAAGCCGAAAAAAAGTAAGGTAAAACGGCCTTATAATAGTCGAATACGGACCTCTTGTATTCCCAGAAATGCCCTTGGGCGGACGAATAATGCAAGTGGGGCCTCGGGACCGCTGCCTAACTGGATTTGGGCGCCCGTCGTGCCCCGGGCCCCAATCAATATAGGCAGCGCGCCGCGCGGGGGCCAATTACATGCCCACTTACCGCCTAACGCCGTTTGCATATATTTGGAACGATAGCGACAAGACGACTCTTTTGTGGGAACATTTCGGATAAATTCTATATTTCAAGGAAAAATAAGTTCGATCTAATTGGCCGCCGGTTGCTTCGGTATTCCAAGGATCTGGAAATACGTTTTTAAAATTGAAAAAAAATTTTTGCTCTGTGATTGGTCAAAAAAGCAGCTTTCAGCTTGCTGCTTTTTTTGACCAATCACAAACTACGAACAAGGCTGCGTTAGCATGTTAACAAAAAAAAACTAATTTAAACATGTTCCATGTTTGAACAATTTATTAAAAAAAGTTAATTAGGTTTAATTCTAAATGCTCCCTTGTCCCTTTGCATTACCTGTTTCACCCTAATTTGCTTCGCTTTGCGTTCCAAAGTTGGCGTTGCGTGCGGGCAAATTAACACGCACATTATACAAAAAAAATCGGAAATGGTTCGAATTGTTGAAATTACTTTTGATGATAATTGTTGTGGCTGGAAGAAAACCACTTTTTTGTTACCACATTACTTTAAGTTGTAACTGTGAAAAACAGGTGAATGTAGCGTTTAGTTAAACGGCATTTTACATGATTTTTTCCTAACAATAGGCTCGAATTTTAGCGGATTCGTTAGACAATTCCGGGCTATAAAATATTATAGTTCCACCCTTACTGCACGGTGCACAATCGCTTTAATATCGTCGACCAACTACCCTGTCGTTGCGGCCGGCAGACCTTGATTAATGCAACCACTTTACATTAACAATCCCGTAAATGCAAATTCGTCCCTGGTGAAAGCAACACCCATTACTTTTAGCCGCCACCACGTGCGCATCGCGCTTTTCCATGTTCAAATTTAATTAATTAATGCTAAGTACATCCCCCCTTTTTTTTTCCAACCCTCCCACATATACACACCTTTCCTATAAGTCTAATGAACACTAGTAAACTAACCTAATTTTTTCTGTATGATTTCCTCGCACTAGGGTTGGAAAATGAAAATTGTTAAGGATTAACTAATAATTAATTTAGAAGATATACCTAAAGTAAAAGTAAACTAAAATGACGTCACAACCAAAGCACAGGCTTTATACAGGTGTGGTAAATCCAAAACCGACCATAGGAAAACCGTGTAACGGACAGAGAAACGTAGATAATTGAATGCGCGGGACAAAGACAGAAAACGAAAAAAATATCAAGTAGGCCATATTTTCAGTGCGCTGTTGCCAAAATCCAATACCGTCGACAAAATTAATTTTGTTCTTTGATTATTCTGAAGCGAGTTGTGTCAGGGATTACTCAAATGTACACTAACATAACACACTACTTTATTGTTGAATAGTAAACTTAATAAAATACCAATTAGAGTAACAAAAAAAATTAATTTTGTTGACGATATTGGATTTTGGCCTACTTGATATTTTTTTCGTTTTCTGTCTTTGTCCCGCGCATGCAATTATCTACGTTTCTCTGTCCGTTACACGGTTTTCCTATGGTCGGTTTTGGATTTACCACACCTGTATACCTATTATACGTCAAGAGCAAAATTTTTTACCATTCAGTATCAAAAAATTAACGTCAGATGGAAATACATGGGGTTTTTGATGAAAACCAGTGTATTGCCACACTGTTTCAATGACATTTGATAGAGCAGGATACAGATACAGTAGTTTTGCACTAAACTTGCGAATCGAGAAACGCCATAAATAATTAATGATTTCAGCTATTAAAAATGGCAATAGTGCATAATGTTTAACTAATAACCGTCACAATTGACGTCATGATTAGTGTGACTTTCTGTATAAAATAGTCTCAAAGCGATATAAAATTTTGTTGGTGTTATACAAGGAAAACTGCATCACGAGATGAATCATCAAACTGAGATGAATTTTGCTAAAATATGTTATTTGTCAAATCTTTCAAGCAAATTTTTACCAGGAATTTCGTTTATTAGCTAATCCTCCTAAGGACAACCTCTCGACCTCTCATAATGGCCTTTACAAGTGCGTTTGCTCCTCTCTCCCCCTTAAATTGTGCTGACAGGACCTAAACAGATCTTGGACAACCAAAAACTTAAAACTTGTATAATTTTGGTGTCCTATAGACATTTGAGCTTTGAAATGGAATGACCATAATGACCATAACATTATAAATCTAGATTTACATGTCAATAGAACTGTTTGAAGTCACGTTTGCAGCTTTCCGCTCACTGCTTTTTTTGACCATTCCCAAACTACCCACTGTGATTTACGTAAATAAATACTTCAAATGTGGTCTTACCATCAGAAACCTTATTAAATTTTGGCAGTTAGTCATTTTGATGGTTTTAAAAAAAAAAATCTTTTAAAGTGTTTCAGTCAAATCTACTAAACTTTCTACACTTGTTAAATGTAACTATCAATTTAATCTCAATGGTATAATGGCGGGAATTGGGAAAACCGCACAGTCCCTCTATATCTACAGTAATTTTTATCAGAAGGGAGATAAAATAATCTTATTAGGGCAGTTTAGACGGGAAAATGTAGGGGAGGCGTCGTTTTTAAAGTGATCTAACCGGGGGATAATCCCCGATAGAAATCTGTAATTCACAGTAGTGTGAATATTCTTTTAAATACTCGCGAACATTTTCGTATTTTGGTTTAAAAGTTCTTTACAAATTTCCTACCGGATTTTCCTATCCAGTTTTATTCGGTCCAATTATACGTGAAATATTTTAGAAATTCACTTTTACGTACAGTCAAAATTACTAATTTAATTCATTTAAAATTCAAGAGGCTCATCATCGTAATTTAGAGTAACGCCTCAACTGGCAACTTAACCAGTTTCAAAATTGTTTAAAGGCTGGTTTATTAATTAATGAAACTTTTAAGCCAAAATAGCCGGAAACTCGTAATGAGCTATTTATAAGTAAAAACAACCCTTCCGCCCTCACCACTCTTCTGACGCGATAGTATATTCGTAACGGTTGTTACCCGCCCGCCAAAACCCTGGCGGCGTCAGGCACATCGCCGCCTCAACTTGATTACACGAATACTGATTTAAATGCAAATTTAAAATGTCTTTCAATTTATAATCTTATTTCTGTTTAAATTACTTCATTATGAGCCTGATAGCGCTGTTGAGAGACTATTTAATTGGATAGATTCTTCTTTTAGTTTATAGATAACGAACCAAGAATTCTCTTTACCAAAACCCACCTCAATTTTTGATTTTTGTATCCGAATGAATTTTTTTAGTTTTTGGTAAATAGATGAAGAAAGAAGTTTCAAGCTCATTGTACTAACCAGTCATTTTGAAAGTTTTAGACTGTAAATGTTCAATACCATGCACTACAAAAAAACGTCACAGTCTGAACTTATCTGTGGGTTTAACAAGTTAATAGATGATCTAGCAACCAACCAGAAGCCATCAGAAACTTTGATTACTTTTTCAACTTATTCTAGTAATTTAAAAAATAACATTAGTGGACTATCCTTAGGGTGTGAAAAAAAAACGAGTGGTGGAGATTTAACGTTTCGATTTTTTCGTTGGTCCCGCAGGTTGTTCGGCAGCTCGGGGGCATGTTCGGCGTGCGGCCAGGCGATTCCCGCCAACGAATTTGTGATGCGAACCGGAGGCGGCAGCAATCCCGCCACGGCCGCCGCCCCCCTTCAAATCTTCCACATAAAATGTTTCATGTGCAGCAAGTGCATGGCCCCCCTCATTACTGGTGATAGGTGAGTGTGTACTGTCGTGACGATGCCCCGTAGCAGGCTCAAAACGTTGTGACGTTGCAGGTATTACATGTTGTCGGGAAGTTTAGTATGTGAACAAGACTGGCACAAATTGCTCAAAAGTTCTGCACCACCTCCAGCTGTCCGGAAAGGAAAAGTGGGAAGGCCTCGCAGAAGTAGGGATTGAAAAGACTTTACAATCCAGAACCAACGGTGATGTAAGTATTATTGTAGCTTTAAGTTAGATATTGATAACATACCCTTTATGGTGATTGAGGTGAAAATTCCATCATTTAGTTTGAAAATGTGAAGGTTACGCGACGAAATTCGTTGATAATTGCACCAAAGTATCCGGCTTGTCAACACTGAAAGCGGCATAATTATTTTCACTTCAAACTTCGGTCGTTATTGAGTTATTTTAATTACGTCCCGGCCTTACGTATTATATCGTCGTTTAATGTTGTGCAATCAACAACGTAGGTCCCGGTAACAAACGGCTCATCTTCTTCGTGACAATAAACCCGGAATTACTTGCTCTTGTCCCGTCGATCCCGAAATATGTATATGTATACTATGCCAGTGTGGTTTTGAATGTGAATGGTGTGGATTTTAATTTTTAACGAAGTGATCCGGGTTTGAGGCGTTCGAAATTGAAACATGGCGCTGTTAGAGCTGTATTGAGGTGTATTACAATAGAATTTAATTTTTTCAGCTTTTTTTTCACAAGCATAGTTAGAGATGCAGATTGGTCCTTCAATGAGAAAAAATACTAAAAAAAGGACAGTTTGGGACCTTATAATTTAATTTTCGATGATGAAAGTGAAGAAGGTGCTTTTGTTAAGCGTCCCAGGTGGATAAGAAGAACTTTTACACTAGAAAAATTCATTAACAATTTGATCTTCTTGTTTAGTTAGTATTTCTATTACTTTTTTCTTCAAATTTTTCAACAGATTTTTTCTGTTTTCTCTCCACAATTGTACCTCTTCCATAAAAGCGTCTGTTTTCTTGCATTCAATAACAGAATAATGTCTTCTATTGATCTAGTTCTTTTAAAAAAGGATTAAACCTTTTTCTTCTTGCAAAATTATTTTGTAAGCATCACAAATAAGAATTTCTGTTTTTTGAGGTTATACCCATTTCTGGGTCTGATGGTAGAGATGGTAACTAACCAAGTCAGTGTAGTACAGACAATTTGGATCTTTAAAATCTTTCTTGTGCTAAATTAACAATTTTGACCTTATGTAAAGTCGAAATTGTCGTTGTAATGAAAATCAGTGATAGGCGATTTCAGTCCTATTGTAAAAATCTGAGACGATCTTTCTTATTCAGACAAACTGGCAAACATCTTAATAGGTTAAAATTAAACAAGTTGAGAACTCTCTCCAATCCATTCCTTTTATCATTGGCATGTTAAGCATTTTCTCACTAATTAGGAAATTTGTGAGTAAAACTCCCAAACAACAAAAGTTACAACTTTGCGTATATGAGAGGGGCGGGGAGGAGTGGGGGCGGAACAATGCCGAAACTAAATTAAAACATTAACACCGTAAACATCCTTTGCAGCCTTCCCATTTATGAGGAATCCGACCGTTATGTTGGCGAGGGTAATATAATTTACTAAATTAATTTTGGATTAAATTTAATCCCGTATAATTAAAGCATCGGTTGTCTGCGTAAAGTACTTGGGGCGAGGCGACCATTTTCTCTTTGATTCAAAATGTAATTACTCTACGGACATCAAAGAAATTTTCGCGGTATAAACTTATATAAATATAGGATTTTTTTAAGTGGATTATGGCAAATTGATATTTTATTTACAAAACTGAATATAGTATTCTACGGACATTTTCAGTCACCATATTGTTCAATTTATGCTTGGCAACTAAACTGGCACTTTTCTAAAAAAATTAATAATAATAATTATAATAACCAGATAATTGTTGTGTTAACAGGTCAGAGTTTTCATTTATTGTAAATCCCAACTGATGCGAAAAATTAACTATTTCAATTACTCGAAAAAAAAAATTGAAAGTGGTTTACCTGGGGTTCTTGCAATCGCCTTATGTAAACCTAATATTGGCAAACGATGACTTTTCCTATGTGTTATAGAGGCAATTTTCTAGTTTAAATAGAAAATTTCTTATAGTTTGTTGCAACTGAACTAATTTAGTTTTCTTTTTCAGTTCTCCAGTGTTAAACAACGATGATGCAGTTCAAGAACGTGCAATAAGCCTAACCACGCCACTGGTGGATGTTTTTTCTTTTGGTTCGGTCTTCCCAGCATATCGGTTGTTATATAGTGATACAAACTGTTTTTTTTCTCTCGAAAGTATGGACAAATTCGAGTATTTTAGTGTATATTAAGTGTTGACAAACGTGCCCTCAAAACCAGTTACGAACTCAAAAATTGTAAAATATGTGGTTTTCAAGTCAATAAGTTCTATCTACCGAAATGCAATAATAATTGATTTGACTGAATACAAAGTGCTTTTTTTTCCTCCTTAGTATATTTAGATTTTAATGTGAGTCTCTTGCATTGAAACTGCCTGGAGTTTGGGAAAACTTTAAATTTAAAGTCAACAATCCGCTTTATAATTCCCTTGAATAAGGAAATGGAACAAACACAAATTAAGGAGGATTGAACTAATCCTTCATTAAGTTGTACACTCAAGTGATTTCAAGGGAAAAATAGTCATAAATTGTAACTTATTGTAGTGGAAGTCTTTATGTGCAGCATTTGCATAAACCTCAGTGATAGGTCTGTTTAGGACGAGTTTTATAACTTACTGTTATTACTATTCTATCCAACTAAAATCACCTTTAATTACTGGCCTTACTGAATTTAGTAAAAAATTCAAATTTACGTATTTTTTGAAACTGTCCCGTACTTCATTAATATTGTCCTGAATAAGTGAAAACGCAAAAAGTGCTAAATACTGTACTTAACAGTTGGACGTTGCGTGTCCAGTCTTGGAAAACAGTCGGTCGTTCACATCAAAAACCCTCTTGTACCAATTATTATTTGATAATTTATAATTCAATAGTCTGATGGTAATATTGATTGGAGAGTTATTATTGTGGAGGTATAAAATACTGGTTTAATATACAAAAGTCGAGTTTGCCAAGAATGCTTGTTGTAACACATTTGGTTATTACGATAATTAGGCGTAGAGGATAAAATTAACCTTTAAATTAAGCTAAAATTAGACTGGAAAGTGGTAATCAAAATTTATAATGGCCCGGACAAATTGATTTCTAATTTTATTAAAAACAATCGTAACTAAAGCTTTTAGACTAACAATAGAAACAGTGTGTGAATTACTTTGAAATGGCTTCTCTGAATTACATACTGAGCACTTTGCTCAAGTACTTTTTTACCACAAAATGATACGAGGATTGATTTGCCTGGAGTGTGTTTGAAAAAGTTAAGTAAACAGTTAAATGGCTACTACTAAAATAATATAAAAACATGATAAAATCTTACTAGTCTTACATAAAGACGTTACGTTTTATATAACAGACACCTATACTTATTTTGTGACCACACTAGCAAAAATATCCGGGTTCTTCGCACGAATGAGCTATTTTACTTTTATTACGCCGTTTTTACGGCATGTGCAAGATTAAATTTTCCGAGGAACAAATTTGCGAATTAAATACGCCCTCTGGAAAAGGTAAGAGAGATTATGAAGAAAACTGATTTTTCAAAGATTTTATTTTCTGCAAAAATGTAGATCTGAAAGTTTGTTTGATGAAGAATAATCGAGTTTTGTATTTTGAAATAGATCAGTGGTATTTCTTGATAAGGTAAAGTATACTTGGTTTCGAGACAAAGATTGATTTAGGTAAAATGGTAAAGGTTTACAAGCGACCGTAATTTTTGGCAAACAATAGGGACATCAATTTAACCATACCTACAAATTCGACATTCAAAATCATTCGGCTCTTCGCAAATAAACTGCTTTCTCCTCCCTTCCGCTGTTCAATTTAAACCGATTGAAGCAGATCCAATCAGGCTCGTTAGAATACTATACTTACCCCGCTCTTCAAATTGCTGATGTTTAAATTCACCCCTCTTGCCCCTTGTCGAACCCACCCTCGCCCTTACCGATGTGTCGTCTTAAATGTTCCCTGATCAAGCCCTAATTTGTTTCTTGTCTGTTAAATAAACCCGATTACGGGCGAAAGCCACAAAATGTTCGCGCGTCACATAAATGCAATAAATTCGCGAGTGGCAAATCTAATTCGCCCCGAAATCACTTGTCTCGCCTGAATACTTAAATATTCGCCTGAATATTTGCGGAAAATCTTATTAAATAAACTTGCGGGCAAATTTGCATTTTTTGTTTCACGCGTGTGCCTCCTCAACCCCAACTCGAAACGGTTAAATTTGTGAGAAACTCGCGGAATATTAAATAATCGTTTTTTTTTTCACTGGTACCAACATACGTTTTATGAGGATTGATTTTCTTAATTTCTTCCACCAGGTGGTTTTTGAGGCACCCATAAAAAAAAAATTGGTGATGAAATGGGCAGTAATAGGGATGGGAGGTTGGCGGAAGTGGTCGGTCCTTTGGAAAGTCCTTTAAAGTGAATTCTCTTATGGGCCCCAATGGCTCTAACGCTCGCACTAATGGCCACCCCCCCAATAGTCTACATAATTAAAAGACCGCCGTCGCGTCGACGGAATTACTCCACTTTGTTTATAGTCACGATCTATGTTGTTAATTAACGTTCTCATTTCCAGCCATCAAGGTTGTCAAGTTGGATGGAATCAGTCTCGCATTAAAAGCTCAGAACTCCAATTATTACCGGACTCGTGTGTGTTTTAATTACTCGCAAATAAAAATATCTGTATCACTCTAAGCATATGCTAATTATTGCATTAATGCTTTATGGAGTGAACAAATTCTCACTATCAAATTACGTCTTTGTGATTCACATTGGCCGCATTTACGGTCACGATGACGTAATTTGGAAAAACAGTAATTTGACCAACTGTCTAATTACATCATTGTGACGTCAAAAACCGGACCGGACCGGACCAACTGCCAGTGGAGATTCTTAAGCTGATAGAGGAAGACCGGATTCATATTTTGGTAGAATTAATCAATACCATATATAGAACAGGAATAATACCAAATGACTGGTTGCTATCAACTTTTATAACTCTTCCAAAAAAGAAAAATGCCAACCAGTGCTCTGACTACCGTACCATTAGCTTGATGGCTCACATACTGAAAGTCCTGCTGAAGGTAGTCCATGGTAGAGTATTCAGGAAAATAGACATAGACATCGGCGATACACAATTTGGATTCCGTAAAGGCCTAGGAACAAGGGAAGCGCTAGTTTCACTCAATGTCCTGTCACAAAGATGCCTAGATATAAATCAAGACATATATACATGCTTTATAGACTACAATAAAGCTTTCGATAAAGTGAGGCATGACTTGCTCATAGAAACATTAATAAAGAGAAGAATAGACCTCAGAGACATAAGAATAATATCAAACTTATACTATGGTCAAAAAGCAGTAGTACGAATAGAAGTCATGACATCAGAAGAAATAGAAATACAGAGAGGTGTTCGTCAAGGGTGTATACTATCACCAATCCTCTTTAATCTGTACTCGGAGGACATAATAAATAGGGCACTTGATGATCAGAACATAGGCATTAAGATCAACGGCATGACAATAAATAATCTGAGGTAGGCTGACGATACAGTTATTCTGGCTGGAACATACGAAGATCTGCAGACGCTAATTAATAGAATGGTCACGGTAAGCGAAGAATATGGACTATCACTGAACATAAACAAAACAAAATATATGTTGATGACAAAAACAACTCAGGACATTCGTAGGATATACGTAAACAATCAACCTATTGAGAGAGTAAGAGAATACAAATACCTAGGCACGACCATTAATGAAAACAACGACAGCTCACAAGAAATACGAATCAGAATCGAACAGGCCAGAAGCACATTTATAAAAATGAAAAGGCTTTTCTGCTGTCGGGATCTAAACCTGGAACTGAAAATACGACTAATGAGATGCTATGTGCTGTCCGTACTGTATTATGGGAGCCTGGACGCTGAAGGTAACCGAAATGAGGAGACTGGAAGCGTTTGAGATGTGGGTATACCGAAGAATACTGCGGATTTCATGGGTAGACAGAATAACCAACGTGGAAGTGATGAGACGTATGAATAAGGAGAGAGAAGTTATTACGACAATTAAGGCCAGAAAATTGCAATATATGGGACATGTCATGAGGGGGGAAAAGTATCGAATATTGCAACTTATTATGCAAGGAAAAATCGAAGGAAGGAGATCTGTGGGGAGAAGACGTAATTCATGGCTGAAGAACCTTAGAGAATGGTTTGGTTGCAATAACAACGAACTATTTATAGCTGCGGTCTCAAAAATAAGAATCGCCCTGATGATTGCCAACCTTCGAAACGGAGACGGCACCTGAAGAAGAAGAAGACGTCAAAAACGCTCTGTTCGCTCCATGGAGGAAAACGTATACTCAAACGCAGCTTGTAGGCCAGCAAAAACCACTCTAGAAGAAGAAAGATTTGTCCTATACACAGTGGTCTAAAGAGAAGGTTAAACCGGTTTATTACAATCATCCTTGAACACCTCTGGTCATACGACACTCTGTCATTTGTGGCCATATTGGATTGATTATTCCATTTGGATCATCATTCTCTTACAAATAGCAATATATTATCACGTGATAGTGTCATTGAACAATGCACTCTTTTAAAACAATTAATATAATACTTTACAGAATACACTGTTTTTCAACTAAATCAATTTTGATTGGTGGGTATTGTTCGTTTTGGGCGCAAACCGTCCCTATATCGATATTTTGCGAAAGCGTCCAGGGCAAAAAACAGAAGAACGCAATTAGCTCTAATTCAAAACGCCCCCCGAAGCCACCCCTTTCGTCTGTTGTATAAATTACCAGGTAATGTCTTATTATTATATAATAGAGGGCGCCGCGACCGAACAAGGATTTCGTTTCAGAGCGCCAATGATATTTCCTTTGCCATTATTCATCATTCCTGCATTAGGTTAATTACGTCGACGTCCCATCTCGATGGACATTGTACCTCCACTCGCCCGTACGCTGAAAAGGTGACATTAAATGGCCGCATAAATTTTCCAGTCAGAGTTTTAAACAATTTAAATATGAGACCCATTGATTTTCGCCCCCGGGACCGGAGCTATTTTGCGTCCAGGGTTAACGACTTTAATTAGTAATGCGGATTTTTTTCCCAAAATAAATATATGTATCTCCATTATCTCGCCTAAAATACATTAAACTCCATTTTCCCGGATTTTCTAGGTAAATGACGTGAACGAGGAAATGTTAACGCGACGCAGCCAAAACAAAAATCATTTTTTTTTAGCTTTGAAAACTAATTTTGGACGCATCACTCTAATTCAATTAACGTTATTGCAGCGACTTAATATTTTAAAGTGGCAGACAATCTTTTCCCTCGAACACAGCAGAACCAACTAATTAATCACGTTCCTCATTACTAATGGGGTCCAAATGTTCATTTCACCTAATGTTCAATTAACTTAATGTACGTTTGCATCTCTTAGCGTGCTCCCTTCTTTGTCCTTTGCTTACTTTACCTAATTGGCCATTCTGTTGGCTTTTCCGATAGCGCAATTTTTTTACAAAAAGTAGGCCTGAAATTGCAATCAAACATTTCAATTTACGCTTCGTCTCTGTGATATAGTTTCAAATTTACTCCAACGCTGTGAGTTATGTTAGTATGCATCCTTGAAACAGGGAGAAATGGGAAGAAAAGTGAGGGGCGTATTGCGTCGATAAAAGACAAAATCAATCCGATAAAGTTTATTAGACTTTTTGATCTCTATCAATTTAAATAGAAGTTGATGAACAATAATAGTATATTACATACTCAGGTGGAAAGTGTTTGATTTCTGTCGAGAAATTAGGTAATTTTTCTTCGAGACAGAAATTAAATTTTCCACCGTGGTTTTTATACTACTTTATTTTCAACCATTCATCAGAATCTTATCAAACTTTTAATAAATCATTCAGTTGAAATATTGATAGCTAACAATAGGTAGTATAGATACGAATAGTTATGACTTCAACTATAATAAACGACTGGGGATTTGTTTACAATCTTGACAAAGTCATTATTGTGCTATTGTCTTTAATCAGATATGAGAAAAAACATACTGATATTCAACTGGGTGGAAAGTGAGAAGAGGTAATTGTCATCTTTCCACCTGGTTTACACATAAGAAATAACGTTATTACATACAGTTGAAAATAAACTATTTTTTATGATAACGTGTCAGTTTTGACAGGTATCAACTGGCCGTTTTAGTATTGCAAGTTCAAAAATTGGATTATCAATGTCCATTTCAACGATTGCACGACTAATAAAAGACAAAAAATTGAAATTACCACTATTCCCTATAAATAATCTGATTTGGTGAACAGACAACTTAATCGAAATTCGATTAGTAGGGTTTTATTTTTTCTGAGCATATGTCCATAAAGTTCCTATAAATTAGGCGGTAAGTTTGGAAAAAAAGCCTTCGAAGGTAGTTTCTCTAGAAAACGCAGATTTAATCATGGACTTGGTTCGCCCTCGGAAATCTTTAGGGTCATTTGTTTGCTTTTTTTGGAAACTCCCACCGCTATATCCGATTGTCGATCTCATTTAACAAGGAGATTTCACCAACTGTCGAAGGTTAAGTCGATTTTCTTGCTTGCCTAGCGTTTAATAATGGCTATTGTGGAAAGACCGCATCCAAGAATGTGTTTTTGCAAAGCCGAAATTGTTGGGATTTGCCTCTATCTCGGTCCGTAATCATTTAGAGCGAATGGGATCCGGTTAGGTAGGTGGGTAACACAGCTTATAGAGATCTAATCAATCCGGGATATATATGTGTGTGACTTCCCTTAATTAACTTATCAACGAGAGCTTACACGGATTTTATGGGTTCCGACAGGTTTTTTTGTCAACCCCCCCTCTTGCTGGGCGTCAACTTTGAGGGTCGAATACACATGGAAATTTCCCAAAATGTGTGCTTTAATCCTAAAACTAGTAATTAAATTTAATGTAGTCTAAACAAGAGTTGATTAAGTAAATATTAAGACAGTCTAAAGTCAATAGAAGAAAGCTAAATTACTTGTATTATTTGCGAAAAGGCCGTGTTTGAAATTGCCGACTGGCGTCTTTACAAGAATTAGACTAGTTTGGCCCTGTATTTGTTTAAAAGGTAATTTCAGCTCTGATGCTTTGGAATAATAGGCTTTATTAGCTAACCGAGGCTGGGTAGAGAAATTTTTAGGTTTCAAACCCTTTTCAACCTTCTTCAAACCAGCTGCAGGCGCTATACAAACATTTGCGTTACAATACAAAAAAGAGGAATTATTGTATGTATGATCATTGTTCAGTCCAGTTTAAATAAATTATGTTGATAGAAATTTATTACTGAATCTCTATACAAGGACTCCTTCTCCATTTAGTGACTATAGAAACAATTTGTGTTTTTGTTTAGTACAAGGAATCAATGAATATAGACTGGACATTGTGTGGACTTTATTAAAATTTGATATGTGCCCACTATAATATTAAAAGGCGTTGCATAAAAATTGAGAAGTTTGGGTTTTCTTCGAGTCCAGCCCAGCTGAACAGTATACATTATTGATATGTGCCGGGAAAAGGGACAGAGATATATATGCCACCGGGACAAATTACCTCAAGTAAATTTTTATTTATTCTCCTGCATTTGGGGATTCGTTGCAATTGATACTGAAATAATAAACAGTCTCCAGTTCAATTCATTGCTTTTAAAGGTGATGCTCTAAGTGTCCGAAATGTTGTCGCACTGTACCCTATTGGCATCATCTATGGTCTTCAATTCTCCAACTATTTCATCAGCCAACTCGTACATGTCTTCAACACTCTGTTGATCAAAATTCGCTTTAAACTTGACCGACATGGACTATCAAACTTACCTCGCAACTCATCAATTGTCGAATCAAAGGGCTTTCAAAGTTGATTTTATCGTAATCTTCTTGAAGCAACATATAACCTGCTGCAACGTCTTCATCTTCGGTTTGCTTTAGGTGCCGCTCTACAGGGTGGCACAGTTTTTCTCCCTGTTTTCTGAATACGTGTCCCGATTCTATCGACAGTCCAGAAGGTGGATCAGGAGTGTCGTCCCAATATAGGTAAGTAGGAATTTTCACTTTGTAAATTTTAATCTGCAAAAACAAACTTTAATAAACACTCTTTTCACTGTATGCCCTTACCTTAGCCCTTCGTTCAGCAATCAGCCGATTACAATGCTTCTCAATCAACATAATGGGATGTCGTTCCATTTCTGGAGGAGCTTGATCCAGAGGGATTTTTCCATTCAACACTAAATTTTTTACTCGTTCCATTTCGTCTTCCTGACAACAAATTAAAGTTTAAACTGTGCTGTTATCTAGTGTGTTTAGTAATAGTACTTCACGCATTCTGATCCTTTTGTTCATTTGATCCTCGTAATCCTCCAAGATGCGTTCTTGTAATTTTTGCATGTAATCCCGATCCGTCAGTCTCACATAGTTGGTCCCCATCAATTTTTCAATTTTTGCTCTAACTTGTTGTATGTTAAATCTACAAAAATGTTATTCACCTTACTAAAGATTTGAAGGATATGGAAGCGTGACTTGAAGTGATATCGCGAAGGGCACAACATGCTTTAGTGGTGACGAGCTCCGCCACTTTATGGGCGCCGTTCTTAAAATTACCCCCAGGACCGGACTGTATGCAAAGTTTGTTAAAAGGTTTTAATAGGAAAAATTATCTAATCACGTTCATATTTTGCCTTAACCAGGTCAAGCCAAATCAGGTCAGTTCCATGATTTAAGGTGTCGTGGGGTTGTAAACGTTTCTATAACATTAGGAAGATAATGGATGGTTTAATTAATTACGAAATATGGAAAACCAGTTGGATGGAGTCTTCCTGATGGTGTAACTTTCCTTCGTTCAATCTTGTAATATCTCCTTTTTTTTTGAAAAAAACTCATTTTATTAAAATTTTATAACAAAATCCAGGTTTTCACTCTTTTAACTACAAAACCATTTTATTCTTTTCGAACTTTGTTTAAAACTTTGCATCAAAAGCAAACTAAACTAATCCCGGACATGATGGCTGAGTATAATGAAAAGTTTCGTCATTAGCGCCATTTTTGTTTAATAGCGGTTCTTTTCTTTAGCAAAATACTTACGCATATTGGATGCTTTCCTTCTCCCACCATCTGACGACCTTTTTGTGTAATTGGCTCAATTCCGCCTCCTTTTTACGTTGCAGGTCCTTATTTTCAGGCTCTTTAAACTTCACCATGTTGTTGAATTTTACGAAAATTTTATTTAAAAAAAAATATTTTTGTGACAAGGCAATATAACCAAAAGTAACAACTGAAAAATATTTTAATTATGACAAAAAACATTAAACGCCATCTAGCACTGCAATGTTGGCGCAAAGTCTACAGGTCTGTTCGAAGAGGCAATTTCAAACTGGTTGCCAACTGAAAATTGGAAATTGCTGGCTTTTATTGGTTGAATGCTCACGTGACATTGACATTTTAAGGGTAATGGCCAATAGCTGGACATATACACATTTTGCGCCTCAATACAGGCGGAAATTTGTGATTGGTCAAAAAACAGCTTTCAGCTTCCTGCTTTTTTTGACCAATCACAAACTACGAACTATCATGCATGTCATGCATTTTTTTAAATCAAATTATTAGCCAGATTAGTCTTCTTGTACCGACTAAATTTTAAAGTATCCAACAATGTCTAAGGCAGAAAGAGTGGCCGTTGGCGACTACTGGATTAGTATGATCAAAAAAGAAGACGCCTTAAGATCTTCATGGTTCCGGAAAAACGAGGCCAGACTGAACGAAATAGCCAATAAGGATCCTACCAGAACAGTACCAAAAAGTGCCGTCGAAGGATTAAAACAAGTACGAAACAACCATAAATCAACAAATATGGCATAATATGTTTTGTATCAGGATCGAGTATCAGCTTTCCGAAATATGAGAAGGCAACCTAGAATCAAAGTCCCGGACGTGGTACCCGAATTTGATGGTGCTCTCCAGGACGTGATGAAACCAATAGATCCGTCAGTTAGAAAACTTTTGTACACTGGAACTAACAAGGACGGCAGAACTAATTATTTGAGCAAAAGAGTGAAAGAATTGCCAGAAGATCGGTATAAGAGCAAACAAATTTTTATCGTATAACAATGTTTCTTTTTTGTAGATTTTATTTTCCTGAATGTTCGAGCTGGGAATACGGCTGGCATTTGTTTCACGAAACCAGAAATATCCCGAAAACTGGTTTTGGTAGACAGCAAATCATCAAGGACTCGTTTTATAGACGATGTGGTGTTCATAGAGATCCAGACTGGTACAATGAACCAGCACACATTAATCCTACATTTTGTAATACTTGTCATTGAAAATATGATCTTTGGTGGCGTAGCCGTAGTCTATTTACTATTAAAAATATATTGAACAATTATTTTGAACCCAAGTTTGTTTAATTTGTTTCGGAACGCACCCCAAAAATTTCCTTGGTAGAGGTCAAAATGTCAAAAACCATACACATCAATATTTGTAACTAATACAATCAAACTGAATAAAAACATAAATGAAACTAAACTTAATTATTTTAGATTTCATTATTTTAACACCAAAAATACAGATCTATTGTATATTTTAATGGTTACACGATGCTTTTAACCTCATTTTAGTATTGATTCACCGATCAGCACGCCCCACGTGACAGATTTTAGGTCTATTAGTTAAAGCATCACGTGATAACTCGCAACAACATGGGCCAGTGTAGAAACGAATGTATCACCTGATTCTACTGACATACTGACAACCAACTCTAAACACACCACCGAAAAAAAATGTTTATTTTGTTCTAACTAAAGCACTTTAAAGTGTTTTTTATCAATAAAATTGCCATGTAGTTTGAAATTCCGATATAAAAATGCCTTCAGTTTTTGTGCGATTACCGTGTAAAGTGCTGAAACTCGATCGGCACTCATTGACTACAAAATTTCGGGCCAGGTAAATAAAATGTTAAGTAGTCTTTAAATTTGCCATTTAAATTAATTTAACGTTCAGATCTAAAGACATTTCGGGGTATTTTTGAATTGCGAGCCCGCAAGATACTATGGACCGAACTGTTGCACACCCAGAAAGCAGAAAGAAATTTAAAAATGAACAGAAATCTGGTAATAACTTAGGGTATTCAAAAGTACAGCATGTTGAACATAGTAAATTAAAAAATGAACATAGAAGCAGTTCAATGTCGGATATTGTGTCGAAAACAGAAGACAATAAGTATATTAAACAAGGGGATAAAAAAATTTGTTCATTTTATCGTCCAATATCACCATATGAAGATGATATTCCTGCAATAAAGTACAATGGGTCACAAATGTCCTTAAATGAAGCTGATGAAGGTAAAAGTATACTACAACCCTTTAACCATGTTCTAATGCTTTATAATAGATATGAGTCAATCACATTTAACACAGTACAACAACCAGTCTGTGATGTTTGGGTGTTTCTCACAAGTAACAGAAGACATGTTGAATTTCCATGAAAATTTCAATTATTACCCAATTGGCCAGTTAAAATATGTACAAACAACTCGACAAACAAGCAACATGAGAGGCAATAATAGAAGCACCAGTTATGTACAATGCAAGAATAGGTAAGTATGTACAGGAAAATGATTTAATTAGTGAAATTGATCTGATGTTGAAGATCTGGCTATCAGAATTCTGCTATGGTCTTGTCACAAGACAATCACAAAGAGAAAGAGCAGCACAGGAAACTGAAGAGTTGTTTGAGAAAATTGGATGGTTTTGACCGAGGTTTAGACCCTATAGCACGTAGGCTGCATGGTCTCACATATAGGTTAGAGTTTTGTTGTTAAAAGTGATTATTAAAATTCAGTGCAAAGCTTTTGAGGTCGAAATTATCTAGATTTTTGCTATACAGTGTGACAAAAGTTTGTCTGCACCACATTTTGTGTGTTGTGCAAATGTGACTTGCTTGCTTGCTTCTTTTATAGAGTTCAGACTGTTGATACTTTGTAATTACTAATTACTCAACAAAAGGCAGCCAACTGACAAAACAGCAAGCTGTTTTTTGTTTGAGCAATCACAAAGTAAAGTCCTTCCCAGGGCTAGTAGCAGTGACGTAATAATTGCCCTTCCTAGTTGAACACCATGAACTTTTCCTTAATTTGTGGGTAACACAAAAAAGTTTTTTTTTTATTTGCTCTACAACGGCACTAAAAAAATATGTCTGGCTCAACAAAAGCAAAGTTTATTAAATCACCGGAAAAAAACGCTCAAGACCCACAAAATATGCCACACTCCATCACTTCTCCTGGGACAGAAAGTACTCACTGTGTTGCAATTAATAATATAAATTATTAACTGTGTGTAGTTTAAAGTGTTTTTTTTTTTAATTTGTCTACATAGTTTGGTATCCCATAGATTGTTGTCAAATTCCGAAGTACTGCAAGTTATTGCCAGCCCTCCAGGTTTATTAAACCGTAGTTTATATGATCAGTTGAGCAACGAAATATACCGGGTCTACACGAAAAAGGTTCAGCAAACCGAAACTTATGAGAAAAAGGTGGAATTGTGGAGGGATTTCTTTTTATGTATAAAAGTGAGTCCTAATTTTGGTTGTAATGATGCAAAAATGTACGGAAATTGCTTGTAGAAATGTGTTCGTCATTATGCGTTATACATTGTTGGTTCAACTATGACTGGATTTGGTTTGGATTCCAGTGATATAGATATGTGTTTATTGCTTCGACCTTTCTCAGAGGATCATAGACTAGATGCGGTACACCAATTACATCATATTAAAAATTATCTTTTGAAATACGGTAAGATGGAAATAATGTTTTGGTTGAACATTTATGGAATAAACAAAGTAAGGACTAACCTCCATTTGCACCGTCGTACTTTATAAGCCAAGCTTAAGTTAAGTGTGGTTCAGACTGTGTAGAATACAGTTAAAAAAAGTCAATCACAATCTGGACCATGCTTAACTTAAGCTAGCCTTGAAGTTCGACGGTGCAAATGGCGGTAAGTATTATAGTAAAGTTTCACTGATGTCATAAGTACTTTTACATAAGTTTGTCTAAAAAATCATGGATTTGTTTTCGGGGAAAACGCTGGGACACGTCAATATTTATTTTTTTATTGCAATTTTTTTGATAATAAATTCATTCAAGTTACAACTCTCAACTTTATTTTTTCAAATGGAAACCTCTATTTTTTATTTAATTTTTGGATTGTGCATCGAATTCCAAGTATAACCTAACCTAACCTAACTTAATAATAAAAAAAATAATAAATAAAGTTGACAGTGGTAACTTATTTTTGGGTCACATATACATATACAAATCCCTAATTTTTAATAGAATTTATGCGTGACTTTACGGACACAGTGTATGTTTGTAGTATTGTTAACTTGGTACTGACGCTGACACAATTAACTGACACCTTCAGTCATTTTCAGGTCATGTAATACATTCTGAACTAATTTTGGCGAAAGTGCCCATTCTTAAGCTGCGCGAGGAGACCAGCGGCTTTGAAATCGACCTGAATTGCAACAATTCAGTGGGCATCTACAACACGCACTTATTATATAGTTACGGGCGTTGCGATTGGCGCGTACGCCCTCTGGTAATCATGGTCAAGTTATGGGCGCAGGCCAATCGGGTCAACGATGCGAAAAACCTGACCGTTTCTAGCTATTCGTGGACCTTGATGCTGATTCAATATCTTCAATGTGAGTTGTTATTACAGGGTGTTGATTGTTAGTTGATGTGACTGTAGGTGGCGTATCGCCGGCGGTGCTGCCATGTCTTCACAATTTGTGCCCCAACTATTTTAACATCGATAATAGTCACATTACTGACGTGCATCAGGATGTAAGTGAATTAAAGTACTTTAAATCGCTAAACAATCAGACGCTTGGGGAATTGTTTATTGGTGAGTTGTTGTATTAGAAAAAAAAACAAATCTAACTGTCTCTAGTAGGTTTTTTTGGGTATTATGGCAGTTTTGACTTTGGTCAGTATGCCATATCAGTGCGTACAGGAGCACCGGTCTTAATCGAGGACTGCAAAAGAGTGAGAGCCCCTAAAAACAGCTATAATCAATGGAAATACTTATGCATTGAGGAACCTTTTGATTTCACCAACACAGCACGTTCGGTCTACGATATAGCCGCTTTCAGGCACATCAAACTTATTATAACCAAAACATACGAAGAATTAGCAGCAACATTAATGTTGGATCAAGTGTTACCGGTTACATTGAAGTCAGATTCGTTCCAATAATAATGTGCCAATATTTTTTCAGCTGCGGCACTAAATGTTAGTTGGTAGTAAAAAAACGTAAAAAAAGGAAAAAAAAAAAAGAAAAAAATATTGGAAAAGCAAAAAAAAAATTAAAACTAAAAAAAACCATTGGTCACAACTAAAACGATATTTGTTCTGTTACACACGCGGAACAATGGAAATCCATTTAAAGTTTGATCCTAATATTGAGTCTTACAGGGTGAATAAAAAACAAATTAATTTCAAAATTTCTATGAAAATTAGGGCTGTTATGAAGTTTCTACTGTAAAAAAAATATCCAGGGGGTTCAAGTGGGTTATTAGAATCATAGAAGGGCGAAAAAGTTTGTTTTTTTCGAGATTTGTGGAATCACAAAAAAAGAAAACTTTTTTAACGGTTTTTTTTAGCAGAGTTTACCACTGTTTCAGGTTTTCAGCGTTTGTCTCTTGTCCAAGACAAGTTTAAAAAATAATACAGGGTGTCACAAGTTCGTGTGTAAGTGTGGGGCTTTCAAAAACGGTAAGAGGTACAGAGTTAGTTAAATTATGGCAAAATTGCGTATAACAATATGCCGTTAAGTTATCTAATAAAATAAGTTAACAAAGTAATAAAAACTAGTTTCCACAAGTAATTGTAATTTTTTTGAAAATACTGCATATTATTACTCCAAATTGCCCAATTTTGCCATAATTTAACCATCTCTGTATATCTCGTACATACGTATTTGTGACACCCTGTTGTTAAAACCGGTTTTCACACAATATAAGCAATATCCTAGTTTTTGGCTTCTGGATATAATCCAGCAAGATTAAGTAGCATTAAAGCATATAGAAACAAAAAAATAGAACTCTTTTGTAATTAACATGTTGTGACCTTTTTCTGAAAACAACCAATTTTCTAAATGTTACATTAATGTGTATGATCTCAGTATAAAAGACTAGTTTAGAATACATTTTCTGTGATTTTCGTTATTGTAGGTGTAAAATGTAATTTTCAATGTCAATTTACAAGATTTTCTATTCTTTAATATTTCGGTAAACAACTCAAAAACATATCGAAGTTGAGCTGTGATGTGAAGTTACAATACTTACACGGATACATATCAAGTTTTTGTGATTATTTCTGATATAATATATTATATACTACTATTGTTGATAATGATTTTCAGTATTAAAACTAGGAAATAGTAAAAGTTATATTCAAATGTCTATATTAAGTAATCTGTTAAGTTAAAAAATTGGGAAAGCACACTTTAGAGAGTGTGCAATGTGCGGGGTGCTCCAAAAAAAGTACTATAATACTCAAGTCCATGGAGCGCCTAAACGAAAACTTTTGATAATAATGTCACTTTATGATAATAATTTGTAACAATAATTGATGTACAATAAAATATTTGTAAAATCTTAAATTTACTATGTTTATACCTAAAAGAGTAAGCAAATTTTTCTGATATATTGCTTTTCTTTTTTTATTTTTTGTATGTAAAGAAAAACAGCTTTTTTATCTAGGAAACGTCAGTCACATGACAGAAAACAACTAAATTTTCTACAAACATAAATTGTTATATTTTGATCACATTTTCCAGTAAAATATCACATTTAATTACAGTGTACGTTAGTAAAGCTAAAGCGTAGATGTAGACAGTTATCAATTTTATACTGCGTTTGGATTTATTCAGGATGGGGAGTTGCCACTATTCTAGACAAGACCATTTTCCTTCATATTCATCATACTCCCCACCCTTGTGAAACCAACATCAGTCGGTGTCAACCAATTCACAGCTGTGATACTTGGAGCTGGTTTCCAACCAACTTTCCACGTCATTTGACGTTAAATCGTCAGATGAAGGCAATTCAGTTAAAGGCTCCATTTCACTGACGTAACAGTTTTGTGGTTGGTTGCAGTTTTCTTTCAGTTTATCGTACTGTTTCTGTTTATTTTTCTGACTTTTGTTGCAGAAAGACTCGGCCGTTGAGTTGCAAACAGCTAAAAATGATTATTATTAAGACTAGTTTAGTCTGCGAGACAAAAAATTACCTCCATTGACCTTCTTAGTCCTGATAGGGCTTTTGTACTCTCCTCCAGAGGATAAACAGGAAGTGATACTGGGTAACCGGATGTCTAGGTGCGATCCTTTAGCAGTCACAATTTTACTGTTCATCGCGTATAGTTTGGTAGTAATATCCCTGGCTATTAGGGTGGTTAAAACAGTGGCAATATAGGTATCCTTAACAAACAGATACTCTAAAGCTGATCTTTGCCAGTAGAGGTAACGGCAAGAACTTGCCGCTACTATAGCCACCTTAAAAACCACATTCTTTAGAGGGTTTCTTCTATTTTATAATGCTTAAGACCAACCTTAAATTTATCGTCTACAGTGCTGCGACTGGACTCGAATTCTGGTGAATCCAAAAATTCGCACGGAAGTATGGGGTGTAAGAACTGATTGTCTGAGAGTACATTCACCTAAAATGGAAAAAATAGTATCGAAAAAAAGTTACCAGAGGACGTACTTTTCCGGACAATAACAACCCTAGCCGATCTGTTCGGGTCAAGTTTTGGACAGCATAAGCTTCTCCAGCGTGCAAGGACATAATTTGAGCAAAATCAGGACCAACCATTTTCTTAAATTGCAACCTAGACATCTATAACAAAATAGGGGTGCAACACTCGAGGCTTAATAATGGTAATAAGTTCAGAGTATTTGGGTTCTGTTCGTAGTTTGTGAATGGTCAAAGAAAAGCAGAAAGCTGAAAAGCTTCTTTTTTTGATCAATCACAAACTACCCACTGTGCTGAGATTTACACAAATGCTGACAACATTTTTGCATAATTAAAATGTAATTCTGACCTTGAATGGTTCAAACAAATTGTGGTAAACTTCCTCCAATTCGGGATCAAACTTGACAGGTCTTAATTGATAGATAATATGGAAGACTTGAGCCATGTTCATTAACATAAAAGCAAAATTCCATGTGAAAACGTCTGGAGCGCAGATAATATTCCATGCCCAAGTTGAGAACAGCATTAAACCTAAAAATCAATTAGTTTTGAGATAGATATAACTTGTCTTGTGAAAGTAATTCTTTTACTTACCCAAAATTAACCAACAATGCATAAATAGAACTCCTCTTTTGGAACAAGTGGAAGAGTAAGCTAAAACGAAACAGGCATTTGCCAGTTGGTACAGGATGTGTTGGGGTTCTTTCCAATAATCGCACCATGGCCACCAGGTTCCTAAAAATCACTTAATTGCTTCAACCTTTATAAAGCAGTGGATGCATCGGTAACAAGAACTTGCAGTTTGAAAAATTTAATTGTACTTATTGCAACGTTTAATTTTTAAATTCTATAGAAATAGCAAGCAAGTAAAATACGAGTCTAGAAAGCATGTTAAGATTTACAAATTAGTTCAACATCAAAGCCAAACTACACATTTCCAAAAAGATAACGTCAAAAGAATAATTTTTATACCAAAAATTGCTTATTTTATATATTCTTTGAACGTTCTTACCTAATAAACGTATGTAATTAATGGTGGAAAATCTAACAAATCTTTAAAATGCATGAAATTCTAACTACTGCATGTTATGCAAAGTATTTTGTGTGTTTTTGATGTCTTTCAAATCAATAATCAGATGTTTTTTAATTTATTACCTCCTCCGGTAGAATTTGAGAAAAAGACATCAAAAATGGCCCTTACAACTTCGGTAAACTTACGACCTTCGCTCGGATAATAAATTTCATCGCAGACTGCGGTAATATTAGAAAAAAAGTGTTTTTAGTGTGTGTTTGGTATGTACACGTACACAAGGTGCGTAAATAAAATGTTAGGCATAAAACGCCATATATTACCTGAAGGAATGTTGTAACTGATATTCCTATCCTTTTCCGGCCAGGACAAGTTCTGTCCAGGACTAACGTA
The DNA here is from genome assembly GCF_016097725.1 of Ips typographus. Classification (NCBI taxonomy): domain Eukaryota; kingdom Metazoa; phylum Arthropoda; class Insecta; order Coleoptera; family Curculionidae; genus Ips; species Ips typographus. The sequence continues at coordinate 6,237,011 of NC_138430.1, read as the reverse complement.
GAGGATGTGAGGACGATCTTCGTTAGGTTGAAGTCCACTTTCTGGTTGGGAAGGCATTTTTGATTACATTTACTACACTGGAAAAGGGATAAAATAAACGTGCAAAGGGAGGACGACACCCTCAAACTGGATCAATACCATACAGCAATTTTAGGATGGGCAACTATATAGTTGGTCTTTTAGAAGGTAGATGGCAACTGTGTTGTATAGTCATATTAATTTTTGCTGTAACTGTAGATGGACTACGGAAGAAGTATAGTACCAACTTGGACAGTTAACCGGCCTCCTAACCAAGACAATATAATGATTTTTTCCAATCAAAGCTCGATATTTATGCGAATAAATCAAGCTTGGAGGTCATCACTTCTTTATGGTATTACAAGATCCAATCAGGAGATAATCGTTGCGTAAGTCATTAACAGAACAACTAATGGTTGTCCTAGATATTTCTTAGGTTTTTAGCTTGCATGCCGGCCATAAATCACAATAAGTTTAGATCGGGCCATCATCATGGTAATTGACTGTTGTACCTGTTCATTAGTGATGTAGATTGAAGTTACTATAGTTTTGGTAGGCAGTGACCAACTTTGTTAATTAGAATTTTTTTAGTCAATGTCTAGCAGATAAATTTACAAGGTTAAACCATTAAGGGTTAGGTTTTTCAAAAATAAAAATTGATGTTGTAGTGAAGGAGAATATAAACTGAAACAATTTGTAAAAAAATGTTGTTATAATAAGAAGAAAATTTATACATTCTTGATAGCTTTATACATATACAATAAAAACAATTATATCAAATAACACAAAAAAGATTTTGGTAATATCACTTAATATAGAGAGGGTAACAGCGCGTGATTTAAAGACAATAACAAGTTTTAGCAGGTTTCAATGCCTGATGGTCCATGTTTTTAGGTGGTTAAGCCTCGTTTACATATCTCCTGTCCATATTATCGCTCTCCTGCTTCGATCCACGCTGGCTAACAAACTGCCGTAAGGATGCCATGCTGTTGCCGTAATCGCTGACCTGGAGAACAGTCCAAATGAGGTTGATCTACATTATTAATACATCTTATACACGTAATAGTTTTTAATAATTGTGGTAAGTGTAACTTGACTGCACCAGTGGTAAAGTCCACTTTATACCACAAGTATTATTTGTACACAGGGTTTAAAAAACCATTAAAATGTACCCATGTTCCTTCAAAATGGACTCGACTTTTCCAGTTGCGACGCCCCAGATGAAGACGCTACCATCAGCAGATCCAACCCCAATATACTGGCCGTCTGGACTGAAGGTTGCCCTAGACCAATCGCAGCCAACCTTGAAACCTTCACAACTGCAAAAAGATTCTTATGTTTGATAGGATTTTTTTGGGACACTGGACATGTTTGACCCACCTGAAAGACTCTACAACTTGATTCATCCGTAAATCGATTAGTTTTAGGGTATCATCCCTAACACAGGCTAGCAGGTATTTGGTTCCTATACAAAACTACTGGCAAAAATTCCTAGATGAAATTTTTGGACAACTAACCTCTAGCCAAATCTAAGGACGTTACTTTCCCATTCAAAAGGATATTGTTGGCACTCACTTCCGATCGACAGTCCCAAAACCGGATGCTCTTATCGAAATGACCGCTGATGATGGTCGAACCGGCATTGTCCACAGTCACCAGGTCGTTACAACTTGATCCCGCAAATTTGGTTTCTATACCTAAAAAATTACGTCGTTTATGCAATTTTTCCGATTAAATACGATCACTTACAGGCTCTGCTCTTTAAATCCCATACTTTTAGAGTGCGATCGTGACTTCCGGTGACGATTTTAGAGGCATCTCCCAAGAATTTGGCTGCCATCACTTTGCCAGAATGTCCCGTTAAAGTATGCTAGAATAAATGAGTTATGTGAGTCAATGGGATATCAGAGTGGACAACATTTAAGTTTCTTTAAAAGCTAAGCTAGTAATGTGTTGCAAAGTCAGTGTCGAAAGAAAAACATCTCCCGCTATAACTTATGCACTGCCGTCTTCTTCAAATATGTAATAGCCTTATCTCAAAAGATGTAACCGAGTACACGAGTTTGCTGTATAGAGTCGCATGGACTATTAATTAAACTAGTCAATTTGTATATAAATGTGAAGCATTACCCTGCTGGATAAGTCGTAAAGCAAATAGTCGCTGAAACACCAATAAATCAGTAGTTACAAGCGTGTTTGGTCACTCTTTATATTTCCGGTATAATTCTGTTATTAAACCCCTACACGAGGTTTTGCTCTATTTTTGGTTGGATTCCATTTACATTAATTGGAGCAGGTACAGGATTTGTACTGTTTAGTTAGGGGCGTACCGGCTCGTAACTTTAAAAATAATATCTTTATACATCCAACCAGGTATGCGTAAGTATCTCTTTTGCGACCTGGAAGTCTCTTTAATTAAAAGTAAAATAAGAGAGAGCCTATGCACAGCTGTCGATGTTCTCATGTTTTCACAGCAGCGAATATCGTTATTCATCCTTATCTCACCCATTGTATGTGGCCGTGTAAGGTGCATTTCTTGCCCTATTGTCAAGAGAGAAATAAATTTTGAGGAACAGAATTTGCAGCCTGCATACGTTGTTCTACTAAGTCGTAATATAAAGCATCCGTTCGGAATGGTATTCCTGGTTCATTCTTCCTTATTGTATCGACTATAAATTAGACCGCGATGGCGATAGTGATGGATAAATATTTCTGTCCCTAATTACTCAACATCAAATACACTGTAATGTTAGCGGTATATTGAATTCCCAAATCAGTAGGATTAGACTGTTTGCGTCTAGTCTTAAAACGTCAAAAAAGGCCTCAAAAGTCCATATGGTCAGTTCGAGAACACCCGTTTAACAATTAATGCAGTTTTTGTTTGCATAACACACTCGAGACACTCCGTTAGCGCCCATTGCATGGGTTTTATGAGAAACATCAGAGCCATTATTCCCTAGGTGCTTCTGAATTTGTCTGAAAATTATGAAAACTGGTTACAAAGACAATTTTTAAGCTTTTCAAGTCTATTGTCATTGTTTCTAAGTCAATTTTCAGGATTGAGTTGAATTTGTCTGAAAACTATGAAAACTGGTTACAAAGACAATTTTTAAGCCTCTCAAGTCTATTTTCATTGTTTCTAAAATCAATTTTTAGGACTGAATTGAATTTGTCTGAAAACTGGTTACAAAGACAATTTTTAAGCCTCTCCAGTCTATTTTCATTGTTTCTAAGTCAATTTTTAGGACTGAATTGAATTTGTCTGAAAACTGGTTACAAAGACAATTTTTAAGCCTCTCCAGTCTATTTTCATTGTTTCTAAGTCAATTTTCAAGACTTTAGACAAAAAAGACAGTTTTGTTTAGTTTTTAAGCCTCTCAAGTCAATTTTCACAGTTTCCAAGACTAAGGTCTTTCAATTTGTCTGAAAACTATGAGAACTGGTTACAAAGACAATTTTTAAGCCTCTCAAGTCAATTTTCACTGTTTCCAAGTCAATTTTCAAGACTAAGGTCCTTCAATTTGTCTGAAAACTATGAAAAGTGGTTACAAAGACTTTTAAGCCTATCTTCGTTTGTTTCTAAGTCAATTTTAAAGACTTTAGACAAAAAAGACAATAGTTTTTAAGCCTTTCAAGTCAATTTTCACAGTTTCCAATTCTTTTTTTGCGTGTGTAGGGGTAACGGTATCAATTTAGGCTAATCATTAAAAAGTAACAGCTCTAGTAAAGCTTGTAAAATTTCCAAAGATGGATTTTTGGCAGGCAAAGTTAATGATTTTCAACCCAAACAAATTACCCGCATCACAAACTAATGGATCAGAATGGACTTTTGCGATACTTAGCACGATTACGAAACGTGACCGAATCAAGAGAGGGAGTAAAAAAAAATGAGAAAATGCTTTCATTTGCAAGCGGCCTTGATTACGAGAGTTTAATCTGTTAAAAGCAATCATTGCTTTCTGTCATGAAATGGAATCAAGAAACCGTCATACTTCATTTCCTCCTACTATGCATATAAATTTATCATTGCCTGAGTGCCGCTTGTGGGAACGCATTAAAATACAGTACGTTTAAAAAAAAACTACACTGGTGTATACAGTTTGTTGATATGGCAACTAAGCCAAACGATCTCATCTGGATGTTGCCGGTAAAATGACTGTCGAAATCTCGTCCGCATCGGTAAATGAGCGAAACTATTATGTTAATTAATTTATATTACCCATCAGGTTGTATAGAGAACAGCCAAAAGGAAATAAAGAAGAACGAAAAATATTGTGGTAGAACCACATCGGCATTGCTTGGCTATTATTAAGGCGGTAATATGAAGGAAGAGGAAATAATTATACGCCCAGAGGGCTGCTGTAACCAGGTTTGATCAAAATATTTCAATTTGTTTCAGGAGATCGCTAGTGCAGATTGTTACTACAGTTTTCAAGCTGGCAACATTGCCGTATGCCAAATTGTTTGACAGTTTAACTGGCCGTGCATTTTTGGTGATACATTTGATGAATCACCGCCCTCTGTACAAGAAAGCCAAGAAGGTGCATGCCAAAAATTCCAATATGGCCGAAATAGTGGTTGACAGTTTGCATTTGTTTGTATTGTGGAAATTGAGTTTTTCCATGATTAAATTAATTTTTAAGGTTTAAAGTCAAGACTTGGGATTACTTGCCAAAGTAATTTTTGTTTGCTATTATATATTGTTGTTTATATGTTTATTGTTCTAGTGAAAGTGTAGTTTGTGTTTATTTTATTGTGTTATCACTATTGTTATTGTTCCTTCCTTGTTCTATAATTTGTTGTTGGTTTTTTAACTTAAATTCTATTGCCTCTACAATATGCCGTCCACTTGTTGTTTGCCAAATTGTAAAAGCAATTTGGTGAAAGGCCCAAATGTGTCAGTCTTTTACTTTCCAAAATACCCTGCTCGAACAGTGGTTGAAAGCTTTGTACTAGAATGATTTTACTCCAACACAATACTCAGTGGTAAGTACAATATGCTTTCTCATTCAGTAAACTTATTGCCTCTTACATACATAGGTATGTGAGTTACATTTTGAGGCCGCCTGCATTTTGAGGGCAACAAAGGTTTACTCTGAAGAAACAGGACAGCTTTTAGAAGTTCCATTGGCACATTTACATTTTAAAAGAAAGGTCTTGGTAATAATATAAAACCCATTTACCAGTTTTGCTTACCTAGCTTCAAGGATTTCCAAATTTTCTTTGATTGAGCAGTTTTCACATTAGTTTGTTGTACTTTCCAGAACAAAGGGTTCTAACCAAACTTGCTTTGGCTGGACTTTATTGGGTATAAAAAGCCATATCTATACATATCTAGATCAGGAATGAAGCGTTCTTTGATTTTTCACTCACAACTTCTAATTAACTAGACGAAAAAATAAAAAAAATAAATATTTTCTACTGAATCTGCATAGGTTTGTGTACAAAACGAAAACCGCTAACGCCGCCATTAAAAGTGACATTCTAGGCTTTCTTGTACAGAGGGCGGTGGATGAATCAATGTCAGGAACCGTGTTGAAACACGGTATATTATATGTTATACAAGTGTGGTTAAAACTAAAACTGGCCATAAGGAAACCATGTAACTGACAGAAAAACATTAATAATTGCATGCGCGAGAAAAAGACAGAAAACCTAAAAAAAGTCCACGTAGGCAGGAAATTTGCTATGTTGTGAAACGCCTCTCTGAATCGACTAGATTACTTGCAAAATTAATTTTGTGACTAGAACATTCCTCAAATCAAAGACACTGGAGTAAATATAAATCGAAGAAAAACTCCAAGTTTACAGTCTACACTACAATTAAACAAACTAAATAATTAAAATTTTAAACAACAAAGTTTAATTGATAGTAGATTTTCTTTGATTTATAGAACATTCCTAATTATTTCCATTTGTATTGATAAAGTAGTTGCGATAAGTGCCCTGTGTTCGGTTTCTGTGTACATTTGTTTACAAATTTAGTGCCAATAGGCCAATACCAGACTTCAGGTTGTTTATTTTTTTTTTTTTGTTTTTCTTCTGTTGCTATCCACTAATGGATGTTCGCGATCACATTTGTCCATTCTTCCCTATTCCGTGTTGTATGGATTAGTTCTTCTATTCTCTTTAGTCCCGTCCACTGTCTGACGTTGCGAAGCCATGACATCCTCTTCCTGCCGACTCCTCTCTCCTTCCCTCAATTATCAACTGTAGAAATTGGTATTATGTATATTGGTTTTTCATCATTTGTCCTTCGTGCAGTTCATGAAATCTTTACATCTCGAATGCCTCAATCATGTTCATAATGCACGCCTTTAGCGGCCATCCCTTCATCCAATGCAGTAATACCAGCCAGACATAGCACTTTACAAATCTAATCCTTAGGCCAAGATCGAATTCAGAACTGGTGAACACTCTTCTGAACTTCATGAAAGCACTATAGCTTGCTTTTAGCCACAAAAATATTATAAAAATTGTTTAATTTTAAATCTATCTCGTTAGAAGCCAAAAACCAAATTTCTTGACCAATCACAAACTATATCAACAATGCTGCACATTATCGTTCTGACAGATAACGTTTAAATTATTCATTATGTATCACTTAATTTAAAAACCCATTAGAAATATGGAATTACTTTCTTGAATACGATACGAATTTTATGGTGTGAAAACATGTAGAGAAAAATTGAGTGAATCGTTTTCTTCCAGAAAAAAATATTGAAACTAAATTAGATTTATTACCGAGACAAAAGGAAACCAATATATTACCAAGTTTTTTGGCGTTTTCGTTAACTTTTTCTCGAGGCCGATCAGATATGACATGCCAATCATATCGGGCGGGACTAAATCTACGGTGTTACTAAAAGCATCCGAAGGAATTCTTTTGTTAACGCGGTTATTTACCGTAACACGTAGTGGTATCGCAAACGTGCGAGTTTTTGCTCAATTACCGTTTCGAAATTGTGGTCAACTGTGGTAATTCAATAAAATTTAATTTCGTTATCAACGGAATTTTTCAATAGTCACTCGGAAGAATAGACTTTGCCAGTCATCCTTGAATATACTCGCTAAACGAAACGGTAGTAACGTTACGCCGTGAGCGTTTCATCATAGAAATTTCACCCTCCTTTTTGCATTCAGTTTCACACTGCATTAAACATGGCACAAGTCAAATAAGTAAACCTTCTGATGATGAATTAGAAAATCCCTTTTTATAAAAGTAAAACCGTCTGGATTTTAGATCACTATCTGGTAAACATCCTTCAAACTAATCATTGTATTGTCTTTGTAGCGCAGACGAAATTATTCACTGTCACATCACATTTAGCTGATAATATCAAAAGTGAGAACGTTCTCTACGACTATTAATATCACTTTCATTTTAAAGGTGTGCCTAAAAATCATACAGTCGTAAATTCGATTATTTTTTTTGGTTAATATTCACACACTCTCGAATGTCGGGCTATCTATATGGCATGCAGTGCATAATATTGTTACGGACAAGGCAACGGACAGGGTAAAATATAACAGTTTCTGAATAATAGAAGAACACGCTACATTAGTATCCATTCCGTAAACTTTATTGCGGTTGAGGAAAGAAAGGTACGAGCACAAGTTCTAAGATGTTTAGCGATCGATAGAACGACTGAAAGTTTCAAATATCGTTGCGATTTCTGATAAACAGATGTTTGCCTATTTGGACTGTAATGAATCAAAATAACAGTTTGATCGTATTCCAGTACCAATTACATGGGTATCAAAGAAGAATCGTAAACTATAATTTTTCCCGCTATTTTGTGTCTAAGTTTACCGGCTAATTCTAATGGTAAGCCCACATTATGGCTGGAAACTCGTTCAGAAATTATGCAAATCCGAACCAACAATTGCGGAGATGAAAAAAGGCCGCACATATACCGTGTGAGAAAATGATAACCCATTTGAAATTACCCATTCCCGGTTTATTAAAGTCGGAAACACCGGTTAAGTCCGGATTGCCCTACAGCACCGAAAGCTGTATCTTCGTGTGGTGGCAATCTCAATTAAAATACAATTCATTAAAATTAATCCTCACATCCCGACCAAGATGGTCTATTATTGTTTACGGTGGATCAAAAAGGCGTTAATTAAATCAAAGTGGTATTTTACTGAAACGAATCGTCACAGGCAACAACGTGACTTCTTTGAACAGAAAAACATATTTCTGTTACTAGCGTATCAGCACCAATTAAAACCTCTCTATTAACAAAATACCTTTTCTTCAAAGTGATTTAGCAGCACTTCGTCACTGCAAGAATTGCCGTGTTTCTTCTACACAGTTAGCGTTTCTATTTCCGTTTTTTCTTTTTTCGAGAATTGCCACGATTTATGCTAATGCGGGTCGTGCTGGTCACTTATTGAATAGGCCATGCCAAGGCAACAGCCCTAAAAATTTCACCGTACACAACCACATTGTCTTCCGATTGCTAATGTAAACACAGGCTAATCGTCGTGAATTGTCAATTAAAGATTCGAATATCTTTATGGATTTCAGCGGTCGCTTCAAATGTAAAACAGTCTCGACCTGACAATCTCGCCCAATAAATTCCCTTTTATTTGATAATAGAAGTGTCACACTATATTTGAGAACCACCATGAGATTATGGGAATTTCTTGGTAGTTGCTACTCACCCTGAAAGTATCATCATTTCGGTATTAATAATGTAATATTTCTCAAGAACTAAATCCATTTCTACAAAAATTCCACGACCAATTGAATGAAAAAAAAAAAAACAAGAACGTGACATTCCGTTGCAACCAAGTTTTAAATCATTCGATTTTTTCCTTATTAGATTGATCATCTTCATAAGTAACCACTCTTCTGATATGTTATGATACGATAGACGAGTTGGTGTGCAGCATACCGATGTCCGATGCCATATTAAATTCTTTATAGACATCAAACGTTCTTACATAACTAAATCTTGTGTTAAACAAAGAGCACCTTCATTGGTTCGAAAGGCAAACACCTAATGCGCTTCTGATCTTCTTGATAGGAACCATATTTAATAACAGTAAAATACAGTAATATACAGCCGAAACATTCGATTCGAATCTATTCAGTAAAATATACCGTGAGAAGAAAGCAAAAGATATTCTGATTCGGACCTAATGATGGCCTCTTCGAGAAATAACCGATATGCTGCACGTTGAAAATTGGCAAACAATCGCTACAAATTTGGAATTGGCCGATATCGATATCGACATTTACGCTAAAGTCTTAATGGACTCTCGGAATTACAACGTTAATAAGTAGGTGAGTATAATCTCAGTAAATAGCACTTATATACCGCCGACTTCTACTGTAATCTTTGCTTATGCTACGTAACTGAAATTAAGGTGGATTACCGTTAAAAATGCTAAATTTCACGAATAAAAGTGCCGTATGATGTACATCCTCCTCTGAAAATTCTCACACGCCACATTTTATATTGTAATTTGTGTTAAAATCATTATACTCCCATCAAGGATCGTTTTTGATAATGCTAACTAGTAGTCTTGTACGGTTAGACTAAACATCACTATGATTACTGGTGATTAAACGACATTTTTGGGACTTTTATCATTTTATAGGTAAACTGCGTTAAAAACTGTTTTTACATAACCTAATTTGAACCTATTTACCGACCTTTCGCCCCAAAGTAATTTATACAAACAAGTAAATTTTATAAGGTGGTTTAAAAAACAGCTTTAGTTTTATAACTTTTATATAATTTATGGAACAGTTCTAGATTCTGACTAAAAATGTATTACTCTTGTGGTAAGTTTAATTGCTTTTGGACTATAGTATAAAAGCCGTTACACTAATAAACAAAGGTGCTAGACGCGGGCGCCATATCCGTCGTTTGCTTTAACATTTAATATTTGCGGTGAGGCCGTTAGAGATTCGTTTTTAGTCATTGGTAACTTTTTGACGGACATATGGTCAACAGGGCAGAAATGCCTTTGTATATACTTTATGACCCGTAAGTGTCCAATTGACGTTACGAGCCGTACAGTCTGAACGCGCTAATTGATTAGAACAGAGTGTTAATGGACAATTAGTTCTGTGACGACCACCAATTCTGCTTAGGTTAGGTCTTTTTAAGTTTTCTCATACTTTACAGTCGTCCATAAATCACACAGTCAAATCCATTTTACGTGATTATAGACATCATTACTGTCAATTCTGCGTTTCGTTTCCTGAAGTCAGCTAATCCAGCTGGTTGAGTAGAATTTTTTGTCCATATCGTACATTGTAGTTTGTATCAATACGAAAATTGATGACTTCCAATATTCGCATGGCGCAACTTTCACATGGTCAGTGCATCCTTTATAGTATAGGCACCCATTTTGATAAATACTGTAGGAAGTTATAGAGTGGCATCGAGCTAATTTATTATGCAATCACGACAAATATCTAGCGGCATTCTTGCTTAATTGCCAGTTTCATTTTCCTGAAATATCTTCGATTATTCTCCGATATACCGGCTTTGTTTGCTCCTAAGGCTATTAAAATACGCATTGTTCTGTTAGAAACGCGATTCATTAGGAACGCAATCGCAGATATTCATTATTGTGCATTACTGTAGGTAATATGGAGCCTTTTAAGGTTGTTTTTGATTGCTTTACCTGATCAACAAACCAGTACAAGCCCGAGAAATTCACCTTTCTCCTTAAAAACTCTAAGAACTCGTAAAAGCTATTCTAAACTACCACTTAAAAGTATAAACAGTGGCAGTATTATGATGTATACAAACAAGTTTACGACAAAAAGGAAGTTATAAAACGTCAAATTAATAGTCCATAATTACATACAGGGTGGCCTAAATTTATTGTGTAAGTGGACCGCTTTGACCGTACGCGACTGTTGAAATCTAAGAGACATCAACAGTCAATTAAGCGGCAAACTTCAAATTAATTTTACCGTCTGAACTTGAAAACGTTTACACGAAATTATCGTTTATGTTAGTAATTATGATTATTTATCCTCAGATTAATTATCGGTTCCGATATGGCAACATTGTTCGAAGCAAGAAATCTAAAATATGACTACTAGTAACAACTTCAACTTTATTATGGGCAATAACATCCACCAAAGGTACTCGTAAATAAGAGCATTAATTGGATATTGATTGGAGCAATAAAATGTTATGGCTACTAGTGGGAGTTGAAGAATCATTACTTTCTTCAGGTGAATATTATCAATTACTAAATCTTGTAGCATTTTGGGTTTAACCTAATAAAGTCGGTTCACACATCTGCTGTATGTAAATTTGATTGAATAACCATCTGTTGTGCCTTTCTTTTTCGCTTTTAGAGAAAGGTTGAAACCAAAAACGTGCGAAAAATTCTACTTAGCCAGACTTAATTCGGCTAGCGGAACATAACAACCGTCAATAAATTAAAATTCCGAAAAATACACGTGATTTAGAATGATAATTAGTATCTGATAACGTTTTCGCACCGGTGGTCCTGCGACATTTTTATGACCGCCATTCCGAAATAATTTGAGAACTTATCAAGTTCCGGCTGTAAAAATGTTGTGAGAAAAAACGTCAACATTCCAGTTCTGAATATTTTGCGATATTCAGGCCGTTTTAATGTTCGCAACAAATTAAGAGCCTAATTTCGTGCATTAGGCTGTACAATAAAGTAACACAGCCACCCTGCTGTTTTATTGCCGTGCTACTGCAACGCACGAGGTAATAAAGGAGCTGGGTTGTCTTAATTAATTTAGGTTATACCAGATATATAATCCTAAAACAGTGGTAGTTTTTGATTGGTCAAAAAAAGCAGCAAGCTGAAAGCTGCTTTTTTAACCAATCAAATACTGTGTATAATGCAAAGTATACTTCGTTAAGTCCACAAAAAATTGAAGGGTAAAATATTTATTAATTTACGATTCCTCATTTGGTCGTTACCTGTCATATTAGCACGAATAACGCCATCGTAAAGCATATTTTACGGCAACGTTCTGCATAATTCCAATTAAGTCTGGGTTCTTGACGTTTTAGACTATACTCCTGCAGCATAATATAAATTCCAACATCGAGCAAAAAAATTAATTGTTAAACGTTCGCAGCTGGTGATTTGTAAGTCGATACACTCTTCTAAAACAAAATTTGAATTATCATGAAATCGGCAGAGCCAAGATTATTCGCCAGAAGTATCATTCAATTCTCGAGTGACACTCTCGTTAATTGATTATCCGCCACGTTAATCTTCTCTTTCAAACACCTGAAGTCAAATAGTCAAGTGGGAAACAAATAATACACGTCTAATAATTATCGGGTGTCTAAAAATATCCTCGAGATTAATAGTTGAGATCTGGTCAATAAGGCGAGCTGCAATCATCTCACTCAAGCGCAAAGCGCCTAGGTATAATCAACCATGCACGGGTATTTGATGAATGGCCAATTTTGATGAAAAGGTTTTATCAGTTTGGATGATTCTTATTTTCTCTCACTCGCGCGCTCTTCATTAAGATGGAAAATTAGAAATTTGATATGTAATAAGCGCCCGCCCCATGCTGAATAATTAATCAATGATGACGTCCCTGGATCTTGTAGTTGTTGTTGATGAACGACAGGAAGTAGAGCTGATAAACAAAAAAAATGACAAAATATCTCGAAAACCACACTTGATATTACTCGAATTATAAATGTGTTCGGTTAGCTCTTCTTTTGGTTTATTACATTGTTTTCGTTTTTTTTCTAAGTGATTAGTGAAGTGTAAAAGATGACAACAGAATTGATTATTTTGTTCAGTTTTTTTGGATATTTATAAATTGAAAAGTGACTTTTTTGCAAATTGCGATGTTGTTTGGAAAGATGTTAGTAAACAAACCCAAAATGTCACTTTCTACTCCAATATTTTCTCCAGAAAAATAGCACATGATCATCTTCCTCTATCTGTAACCATTTTGTCATTTAGAAGTTTCTTAACCAAACTGAACACATTCTTCACAATAAGTAAACGAATTAGCATTAGAAAATTATTATAATGGTCGTCCCTGTCAGATTTTATGCGCTTTTGGACAATCGTAAATTCCGGACCTGGCTGATTAAATGGACAACATCTTGGACGTGGAAATAATTCATGCCGCATATTTCAGATGAAAGATATGATGTTAACAAATTAATAACCGGTGATGTTTACGATGCGATGCTGACGATGTAAAATTGCTCTTTTTAAATTAAAGTGCCTATAGAATGCTTTTAATAGTGTTATTTGATAGGAACCAAAATAAAAAAAAAACTGGCAGCCATAATAATTAACCCATTAATGGTAGCAGCATTTGCCTAAATCACAGCACAGTTGGTAGTTTGTGATTGGTCAAAAAAAGTAGCTTTATCAACATACTACAAACAGTGATCGTTTGCGAGGGTGGAGATGAAAATTTAGGCGGATGACATATTATCAGTGGCGAGCAAATTACAGGTTCACAATGCAGAAGGCCTTCTCGCATCACTTAAATGGAACAACAAACGGCCAACAAATTTGCATAATAGATTACCCGACTAATGATAATACACTCGATTACTTGCGGGTAAAAATATATGGCCATGTTGCTTTTACCACGCAAACGGGCGTTATGTTAATCCCGTCAGTGATCCAGGAAGTGTTACATGGGCTAACATATGGTGTCAGAAAAATTATTAAAATATTTGAAATAACTCATTGACGATCTGAGATTCATTAGGACTAATAAGCTAACAAAGAACACTAACAACATTTTTTGTGTACATTTCCGCAATAATTCAAACCGTCTACATTTGACGACTTTACAAGAATTGTGGTGCATAGATAAAGGACAAAAGTTTAATGCTAAAACAAAAGAACCTAGTGAATACAAATACAGAACGCCTGATATGAATTCAAACTAAAATACGTTGGTGCAACATGTTCAAAGTCAATTATTACACTCATACAAAGACCCTATAACGGTACTATGTTTCGTTTTTTTTCTGCCATCACCAGGGACTGCTATTATAGCATTGTCAAAATTTCCTCGGTAACTGTTGTTGGCGCGCAGTCATTACGAGTTGACTTTCATATCATCCGGCAGCCGGCCAGCAGGTTCTTCTCTTTTCCTATTCATTTCTCTCTTTTTCGTTTGCGTATGAATAATGCATTTCTTTGAAACTGCTAGACTTGTATGCAACCGTCAACTAAATTCTTGATCGATTATTTGCCTTGAAAGCCTGCAACTTCGATGATGTCGCCAAGGGAATCCGTTTGGCCTGCCAGGCGGTAGCTTAGATCTTCTAAGCCGATAATCGGATGGTTTCAGACAAGAGTGGTAGTGCAACAAGACGGAAGAACAACTGACAGTACTTTCAGTTGTCGCAGTTTTTGACTTTTAAACATGTTTGCTAATAGGTACTACAGAAAATGTTCAGACAATTAATATTCGACTAAAAAAAATCGAAATCAGATTTTTACGCAATTAATGAGGTCCCTTAAAAAAAAACGGGTACGGAAACAATCAAGAGACAGTCTTAGGACATATATTTGCCGGTAAACTGCCCTTATCATGGGCAGTACGAAACGAGAAAATAAGTATTGCAACCCACGCAACGTTCCCTATACTAAAAGCTAATCAGCTATTAGGAACTCTTGTTTTAAATTAGCATTTATAATCAGAACATTCTGAGAATTTGTAGAGGTGTAAAGTCATTACCACCATTAGCATATAACACTTTAGATGTGTCTCGCTTTTCTTTTTTTTTTTAGGGGGTAGGAAAATCGACGGTAGTCATCTGGAGTCAATTAACGCGCGTAGCACTAGAAAACATTACAAAAGGTTCAAACTTATGACCTATATCGCGTGTTAAGTCATGGGATTGCGGCATTTAAGTTATAGAAACCCAAATAGATGATAATCGGCAAATATTGTAATAACAATAACCGTGATCACCTCAGGGCTGGGAACGATATAGTGGAAAGATTGTCACTAGAGAATTGAGGGCGATAGAAAAAACAAACATTAAATTACAATTTATGTCCTTAAATTATTGAGGAGCTATCAGACAAAAGTGATTTTGAACTTTCACTTCAACTAAAACAAAAATAATGTTTTTGATTTAATTCACTCCACTAAAAAAGAATAAATATTTAAGGGAATTTTAGGAATAAATGGATTGATTCACTTTTGCTTGATAATGTATTTTTTTGTAATTTATAATTAATGGTAAGTCCACATGTACAGGGTGCTGCATTTTCGATGGTTTTACGGGGTACAGAGAAAACGGTAATAGATAGAAAAAAAGTAGCATACGTGTTCTGATCTCTTTTTCTGAGCTGAGGTGACTGGCGAAAAGTGGGCGGCGCAAACTTCTTTTGTTTCAAAGATACGAGGGCTTTTCGAAAATTGTTAATTTTTGAACCTCTTCTGTATTTCAGTTGCTCTTAAAGTTATCAAAAAAGGAAGAATGGTTCCCGGTAGAAGTTTTGACGTAGAATCCAATGGCGTAGTCAGTTTTTTCTATTCTGTTTAGTTTCTGACATATGACATTAAGTTACATTTTTTTAAATGAAACATCCTATATATTTTTACGTCATTTAATTCTGTTGATTTTTACCTTTTCAACGGTGTATTACAACATTTAAGTTTGTAGAGGTTAATTCTGTTATTTTAAAAAAAGACCTTTGCTAAGCTAAAAAAGGCCAATATCTAAAATACCAAACAAAATCGGAAATAAGATAAACTAACACATCAGAAAATTAAATGTTTTTAATAAATCTTATTAAAAATCTAAGTTACAAACAGTTCTACCGTCACTTTAATAAGAAAAGTGGCTATTTCTATTTTCTACTATTTTTAAGGTGGAAGTTGAAAAAACTGTTTATAAACGACATGTAACATGTTAATATGAACATAGCCAAATTTTGTTTCGACTGTGGGAATTTTTATACATATTATTTAGCACTTTTTTGTTAAGGAAACGCTTTTTTTCTAATAACCAAGATTAACGTTTACAAACTTATATGTTTTAATACACCGTTGAAAAAGTAAAAATCAACAGAATTTAATGAACTAAAAATATATAGGGTGTTCCATTTAAAAAAATATAACTTAGTGTCATATGTCAGAAACTAAACGTAATAGAAAAAAACTGACTACGCCATTGGATTCTACGTCAAAACTTCTACCGGAAACCGTTTTTCCTTTTTTGATAACTTTAATAGCAAATGAAATACAGAGGAGGTTCCAAAATGACCAATTTTCAAAAGCCCCCCGTATCTTTGAAACAAAAGAAGTTTGCGCAGCCCACTCTTCGCCAGTCATCTCAGCTCAGAAAAAGAGATCAGAACACGTATGCTACTTTTTTTCTATCTATTACCGTTTTCTCTGTACTCCGTAAAACCATCGAAAATGCAGCACCCTGTATAGTATTTGCGTAAATTACATCACTGTTTGTAGTTTTTCATGGGTAGCACAAAATACCCACTGTGCTGAGATGTATGCAAATGTTGAACGTGAACTTTAATGTACGTACATATTTTATTTCTTAGTTTAGGTTAGCTTTTGTTTGGTTAGGTTGTGCTTTTGGTGTCATTTTTTCACTAATAAAAGTATTCCACCAAATTATCAGAATCAAACAATTCTTTGTGTTCTACATTTGTATAGCTATTTAGAGGCTAAAATACTTAAATAGATTCAGTTGGCAACTGTCACTTGTCAATGACTGACATTCATTTCATTATGTAATGACCATCTTCAAGATAATAGTTATCAAATGAAAAACGTTTCAAGGATTGATCAAACGCGTAAAGGACACCCAACTTTGCACTAGAAACCCGATACGGCCTACGCAAAGAATTCCAAATGAGCACATACGACTCTAGGAAGGAAAATGGCCAATATACATATTTATCAGAACACAATTCCTTTTTCTCTTTAGGCTAGGCAATCTCTCAGCGCCTCATTGGTTTAAAATATATGGAATCAGCGTGCTTGCTTATCTCGTGACCAAAGATGGGCCCAAGAAAAATTCGTATGTGTGTCGGATGTGTGGGTTATAAGTATCCTGCACGTCTCGACAATGAATTTTCTAATTTCCTGCCTCGGCCCGTCCCTTGAGCCTTTTATAATGCTATTTTAAGGTCGGCTCGTAGATGATGATTATTGGAAGATGTAACTAGCAAGTTATAGTACCCTATTGCGCCTCGTAGAAAGGGAAATTAATCTAACTAGACAAGGCGGTATCGAACACTTATCGAAATGATTATTAAGAATAATAATGGCACATCGGATCGGAAAAACTCGTGCTCGGGTAATTCTATTCCCGCTAATATCTAACATGGAGTCTTGTGGTGAACGACGTTCCTGCCTAAGCAATTTTGCACACGAGATTTTTTCCCTTAAGCGGTTAACTTCATAAATTACACCATTCCGACGAGCTGTCATGCAACGTCTTGCGCCCGCCGTTTAATATTCTCGTTCCAGTTATTATTATTAATCCTTCACGGTTATAGAATAAGATGTGTTGAGGATCTTCTACCATATATTAATTATCCCTATAATTAATCTGCGATGAAACCAAACCTTAAACTGTCCGTATATCACAAGAAAAGTTTCTGAATATTATCCGCTTTGAAGATGCTTCAATATTTGACGCTCAGTAGGAGGACAGTTCCTTAAAATTCACCAACTGTGGTGTATTCCATGATTGTTTTTATTTAATAAGAACTAGCAAAAAATAGTACACGTATTTTTTAGTTTTTGAAAATACTCATTTTGAAAAGACCGCCAGTATGATGTAGTAAGCCATTGACCAATGGACAATACGGGTTTACTCGGTAAGGAAAGAAAACTGAATAGTTACAACAGACGTAAAATATTATATTACTTATTTTTAAGACTAAGCTAATCATGTCGTCGGTTAAATAATTGAGCTTTCTTCGTTTAATACCAGATCCGCTGAATTACGTATTCAAAAGTCATCAGTCACGTTAGTAATTACCGGTATTAGTTTTAAATTACCGATCAACTTTTGCCAAATAAAATAATTGCAACGGGCTATCGATCTGCGTACTAATTAAATACAATTTCTCATCATCGACATTAGTTCCAGATACCTCCTATAGTTAACAGAAGACAACGCTGAAATAATTACTGCATATTTATGATCGCTTTAAGTCTGCCGGAAAACAATTCAACTTACCAGAAATGAGCTGTGTCATGATTGTTTATAATGATTTTCAGTGCATTCCGAAACACCCTGCGCAGATTTTTTTTACGTTACGTACATTTGGAAGATCAGTCTGGCAGGCTGCAATCGAAATGATTAAAGAGATACCCTGGAAGATAAGCCATCCAAAGTCGTAAATCATCGGTAAATCATGAAGATGAAGATGCAAAAAAAGCCGAAGCAACAACAGTGCGTCTTTTTTACTTTCCGTCATTGAAATGCTCTGGTCATCTGTCAAAACACATATATGTTTCATTACTCACGATATGGAGACCGTGGCCGATAGGAGAATTGCCCCTGACAAGTTCATTATGTTCTTGTCATGGATGGGAGAGTGAAGAAAAAAAATGACAACCAAATAAAGTTAATTGCTGGAAATAGTGTACCGACTTTAAAACAATGACACACATAAACGAATTGTAAGATGTACCGTGATATGCAACTATAAACGGCCGACATTAATTTATTATTATTAAATCCCTAGGGCGAGGCACGTCATTTGGATCAATTAGTTGCCGGGAAAAAAATTGAAGATAGTTGCAATTAGAAATCAAAGCCGTGGGGTCCCTTATACGTTAACTAATAATTAACGATATAAGAAAGGTTCCTTTTTTCTGTAGAAACGCTCGATCGACCTTATTTGGCTACACTTTGTTTATCTATACTGTTCTGACCAGTTTGGTCTCTACCAACAATTCTAGGGCACTATTGATTTAGTTAGATTGTATCGAGAACAGAAAAGTCACCTGATTCCCAGGAATTTTTAATTGAATGATCAATGTTCTTAGTTGTTGAATCTAAAGCGGTTAGTTATGTTTTGTTTTAAAGACAAAAAATTACAAATTTAGAGTGGGTTTATACACAACTAGACTCACATAGTCATAGTGACATTTTTTTCCTTGAAGGTTGGAAATGGTCAACTTTTTAGGTTTTATGTCTTACAAACATTAAGAAGTCAACCGACGCGGTCAACAATGATGACTGTTGTCGGTTTGTTAACTTGACCAGACATAACCCAGGAAACAATGAAACCGTTGGTGAAAGATCGGTCGATTTTTTCGAAAAACGTTCAGATACTCTGTTCGGTCTTCGGTAGATATTACAGAGCTTTCCGTATCGGCATGTAAACGTCAAATTGTCTGACATATGACCCGGAAGCATCCGAAATACATCGAACTATCGACTTTTCGTTTTGGCCATATACATTCGGCCGCGGCTTAACATTCGCACGCATAGATGATTTATTGCACTTGACAGTACAGCCGGATAAGTTGTTAAATCGCAATGCTACAGAGCCGTACATAAAAGCTAAACATGTGCTAATCTTAGAAAATTATGACAATGCCGGATGATAGTTGCCACAAGGTCCAGTTTCAATCTTAATTCTTTAGTTTTACGTTTCCTAATTGATAATATGACAAACTTCATTCATTCTAAATGATACTTGCAACAATACAACAACCAATATAATCATAATAAAACACAGTCTGAGTCTTATGGTTTCCTTACACTCTTCTACATTCATTGCCTCGTAAATACTTTTAGTGTTGGTAAAAATGTTTTGGAGAAACATATAACTGTGAAGCTATTTTTGTTGCTTAAATGAGTTTTTCCTGAAAAACGACTTCTATAGGCTTTTTTGTTAGAGACATAAAAAAATTACCAATTTATAGTAAAATGGAATTTACTTGCATTTCTCGTTCGTTTTTGTTGCCTTCACTTCAGAAATTAATTATATTTAGTTAATAATAGTGACATACACTGAACAATCATCATTTAAAACTTGAATTAAAAAAAAGAACTGTGATGTCTAACATATTTTTCATAATCAACTGTCAAAAATGTCACAATTATTATTGTTCTGTAATCTGTTCCCTCAATGTTGGCTTGTGGATTTTTCAGTATATCTGATAGTGGTTTCGACATTGATCAATTATGGAAAAAGTACTAATAAGAATAATCTGTAAATTTGACATCCCACTAAAGTCAATTGAGAATTTTTAAATTAAAAGTAAATTTATGTTGGGTTGGGTATATTTTAGTTAAAATGTAAAATCATATTGTAATCTAGGCAGACTGTGTGAATTAGCTTTCTCAAAACCTTATTCAAAGTGTTGTCAATTTGTATATGATTTTATGTTAATTAGTTTCTTCTTTTCTGAATGTCAATGTGAATAAAACATATCAGTCTTTGTTGTTGCACTCAGAATGTTGCCAAATAATACGAATGTGGCATGTGTTTCACAAGTATGCATTAATAGTCTCATCATCTTCCAATATAAAATCAAACATCTAGAAAAATAAGGTATATTTGGAATGAAAGCTGTATGCAGGGCGTGTAATTCAATTTGTGTTTGATAAAGAAAAACGGCTTCTAATTTTTTGCACTAAAGTCGAGGATTTTAAAACGTTTACAGTTGGCCTATAGTATTATTGTCACTATTTTTGTGAGTACCGTTATTTAATCGAGACTTTGTTCCATATTTCCACTGTTAATATTTATTACAGTTTTTCAGGCACACTAACTACATCGAAGTTGTTTTATACATTACGGAACATCGGTCTCGAAATAAAGATCAACCATTTTCAATCAAGATCCCGGTGTACTTTAATATCGAGATCCACTTAAACCGTTTAACGAGACAATTAATTTTATTATGTCACTTCCTTTTTGTACTATTAAAGTGTGCAAAAGGCTGCTGTGTACATACATTATTATCGAAACTCTCTCTTCCATTGATGATTGATTTAGGCCCTGATTGAGTAGCGAATAATGGTTAAAGCCTCTCGGAAGTTAATCTCGGTGGCTCCGATATGTCTTAATCCAAATTTCAGTTTTATCATGCGTTAAATTATCGTTTAGGTGAAAATCGTTCAGAAATACCAAAGCTAATCGTCGAGAGCATCCGCATTTGTTGTTGTTGTTGTAGAATGGCCACTTCGGAACCGTTGTGTGTAGAAAAATTTTTCGCTGTTGTCGACACAGTCAGTCTGGCGTGGAAACAGTTAAATTTGAAGTAATTCTCATCACGACTCCTACATCGCAGCCCCAAACTATGCAGAATTTTAATTCATTCTGTATAACTCTAATTCACACATTTGCATCTATTATCCGGCTCTAAAATGTATGCAAGCCTACTTAAATTGTCTGCGCCAACTGCTCCTTGTCCAATCTGCATATTACAAAAATAAAAGGAGCCAGCGTTTAGTGTGTCCCGGGGGATTTTTTCGACGTGGACGGTTGTTGGGCGTTTAATAGGGAAGCAACATGATTTTTACTGCTGCCCCCTAAAGGCATCTCAAAATGAACGCACTACGCGGTGAAGTTTATTACTTTATATAAGCGAATATTCAAGAAACGTGTTTTTTCTACTCCTACAGGGATATTAGTTAATTCCTTAACAATTTAGTTTGACGTCTTTTTCAACGCTGAAAAATCAGGTTACGTCTTTTCTCTGAAAAGATAACGTGAGAAAATTATGCTTTGCTGTGCATTGGCACCCTTATAGGGCAAAATACAAATTTACCAATATTGCACTCTATCAATTTCACTAAATGGCCATTAGAAAAAGGATAAAAATACTACAAAATGAGCCAAATCTCGACTATTGAGAATGTCAAAAAGTAGTTAAAAAAGATCTCTAATAACCCCCCCCCCCAATCCATCGATTTTTTCCAGAAATAAAAAATTTTAAAGTGCTTTTTTGCGTTTATTTTACCTAAAATAAGGTCCTTTGGACAAAATAAAAATTTGCAAAATAATTAAAATCGACGAACCAAAATACAAGTATTATACCCTTTTGGAGAGTTTAGAGAACGGATAAGTGGGCAATTGCCACTGGCTGAACGCATAGAAAATAACAATCTAATCTTAACTGTGAGATATGAAATAGACCAATTACAACTTATCTTGTCCGTAAAAAATGGTTGTTGTCCGCACTAACAGACTGTAGGAATTTATGTGATATATTTCCATGTATATTAAATTTAAAAAAAAGTTATAAAAATTCGGCATGGAAAATGAAACATCTAGTATACATTTTTAAGAAATAGAAATAGTATATTACATACTCAGGTGGAAAGTGTTTTATTTCTTTATTTCGAGACAGAAATTAAATTTCTACCGTGGTTCGTATACATTTTCAACCATTTATCAAAATCCCATCAAACTTTTAATAAATAATTCAGTTGAAATATTGACTGCTAATAGTCTCTAACAATAAGGTAGTATAGGTGTACGAGTAGTTATGACTTCAACTACAATAAACGACTGGTGATTTGTTTACAATCTTGACAACGTCATTATTGTGCTATTCTGTCTTTAATATTTTAAGCTGAAACGTTTCATAAAGTGCTTTTTCTGACATTACCCGGGTGGAAAGTAAAAGCAGGTAATTTTCATCTTTCCACCTGGTTTACACATAACGTTATTACATACCTGGTTGATAATATAAATAAAAGCATTTTCATCGTAGTGGATGATTACACATAGTTTCATCCACCTGATAAACTAGCAAATCGAATCAAAACACTGAAGAGATTATATAATAATTTCTATTTTCAGATGGGAAGTCGGTACCAAGTGATGGTACCGGCAGCATAGTGCGGGTTGCAGGTTCGGGGACCTGCAGTAGTCTACGGTCTTCGATCGGCCTTGGTAATGAACGCATGAAAGAAAGGTGAAGGTAGCCAAACGGCAGCAAAACCGAATGCTTGCCTCAAAGTCGAGTGACGAAATCGATTACATATTGCGCCCCCATTACACACGGATGCGGAGTAAAGTGGTCAGGAAACAACACTTGAGAGTAATTTTTTGAATGTTTAAAACATCTCATAACGGTAGAGGGATATAATTAAGTGCATTAACACTGATAAAATCGAGAAATCAGCCGAAACTACATACGTATTACAATAAGAGCAGTCGTCTTGTGTTCACCACTTATCTCTTCCGGAAAATCAGGGCTCACACGAAACTGAAAGAGGCGAATAACACTAAAAGTAATATTACAATTGCGTGTTCTGGTTGTTTCATGAATGAATTCAACAACTAACAGCTTATTGTTTAGACGCTAATTACTTAGATTTGAATTACGTAATGAAAGTTCCAGTACAGTTTTCCACTAGCAACAAACAACTTCTTCAACCAGCTTATTAAATATTAGGTACTCGTAAGTCTAACCAGTTTTTGCAGAGTAAGAGATTAACTCGGTGATTACGTTTTGCAATTTGAGTATTATTGCCTTTTAGGACTTTCTGATTATATGACTTTCTGTAAATTCCGGTAATAACGACTTTTTAAGCATCTTCACGATTAACTTTTTTTATAAATTGAGTGAATCTGACAGTTCAGTTTTATTAGCACTTTTCTTGTTTATTGCGTGTTACGCCACCTACTCGTAATTAATCAAAAGTACAGTAGCTGTACCTGTATCTTGTATAAATTTAATTAAAACAATCTAGATATCTTTTCGTCTAAAGCTGGTTTAGCGTGGGATATAGCATTTTTCCGTTCATTAATCATGACAAAATTCATTTCGCTGGCGTTGTGAAAACAAAAACCCAATCTAACGCTTGTTATTAAACTTGATATTCCCATTAAGTACGAACGGGTCGTAAAAAGTACTTACATAGTTAGCAATGAGCAGTAATTATTCGATTAGACGTGTAAATTCTCACGCGCAGTTACTACCTTTTTAAACGGGCAATAAAAATTCAAATTTTCAAACTTAATCACGATCGTACCGATTATGTGTTCTACATAACAATAACTGTCATAAACACAATAAGAGGTAAAATAGAATTATTATGTTACTTGCGGGGTAGTTCCAGTTATTCCTCATTAAATATTATTGTTTCATTAAAAAAAAAAACTGAAATTTCTCAAAACTGCATCGCGTTTTAAGCTGCCAAGTGATCTTCAAGAGATACACTAATGTAAATAGCTAAACAATTCATGGTGGTTGTGCAACGAGAATTCTCTTCCTATATTCATTAGCGCCGACATGAATATATTTTCTTAACGAGGCTCATTAAAGTGTTTGGATGCCCCCTTGATAAAAATGCCCGATAATAATTATCGTAATGAATTAGCCGGACACTTTAACAGTGTCCGGAGCACGTTTTGTTTCATACTAACTAGCTACCAATTTTTTTTTGGAACTTTTCGAATTTTGCAAAAATTAACTGGAGTTTGTTTAAAGTGTGTAACGTAAATCTCAGACAATTGGTCGAGATGTTTTTGACCAATCACAAACTATGTCTATACGAATTTTTGTGTCGTTAGAATTACCTTTCAAAAAAATTCGATGTCATTTAATATGGTTAAAGTGCTGCTTCAAAAAATGCACTACCCTCGACATTACAATATAAGTCTATACTCGTAATTGCTTAATTTAAGTGTAACATAAATAGCTTTCTGTAAAAACAAAATAAGTTGTTATACAGAGTAGGTGAAATACCTAGTAATGGGTAAATTTACCGGTAAGGTAAAGTAAAATTGGAAAAGCAAAATTCAGTGTGACAGAAACATTTACCAATTTTATCGGGGGTAATATCCCTAGTACATTTAATTTTTCCGGAAAAATTTGGAAAAAACGAGTTTCTAATTAATTGGTTAACAAATAGGGGGATTTGTTAACAAATAGGAGGATTTTTAAAAACTCTCGCCCATGCTATTTGTTAAAACAAATTACTTAGAAACGAGTATTCGAATTTTTCCACAGGAAAAATTACATGCACGAGGGATATTTGGTAAGATTATTTCCTGAGTTAACAATAAGAACAATAACTAATAAGAACAATAACTTTCAAGCTAGAAAGGGTAAAACACTATTCTTTATGTTACTGTGAGGATTGTGAAATTTTTTCGAATCTTTTTCCGGAAAAACTGCTGACAGCTAAGTTGACAGTTGTTAAGTGATTTTTCCACTTAAAATTTACATTTGTTATACTAATCCTTGATAGCGATTGGTCAAAATTGATAGGAAGGAAATAATCAATAATAAAATAAATGAAGTAAAAGTTTTCTGACAAAGTGATTCTAGTACCAAACAATCTTAACATTTTATGAAAAAGTACTACTTTTTCTAAAAAAAAATAGTCTTTTCAGCTCATTTTTTTTGTCACTTTTCTTATCTCCGGTTTAAATTATGACAAATACTTAATATGTTTGTAAGATATTATTATTTAAACAATTTGTAATTTACTGACAATTTTCAAAATAACTGTCATAAATCTTAGAAACACGTCTTGTTTCGAAAACTGTGTTAAACTGGAATTCTTGCAAGGCAAATTTTGACAGTTTTGACAAATATCACGTAGTTTTTGAAGGATAATTTAGCTAGACAACCACGTGACCAATGTCACAAATCTCAGAAAAACGTTTTGTATCGAATGCTGCAATAAAAATTTTCTAAACCGTGATTTTGGAGTTTTTGAGAACGGTTTGACAGCCAGTGACAAAACTGCTTGTCAAATCCACTCGGAGTGAAAAAATTACTGTTTTAAGCACATTTTTGAAATCCTCATCAAATTACCTATCCAATAACATGAAAAAACAATACAAAATTTGGTACTGTCAAAAAGAAAAGCGGTGGCAAAATTTGAACTGACAGAAACACAGTTTAAAGGAACAGTCAGGGACAAAATCGCCTGTAAGACCCACTTGGAATGAAAAAATGACTGTTTTAAGCACATTTTTGGAATCCTCATTAAACAATACAAAATTTTATACAGTTACAGAGAAAAGCAATGAACATTTCATGATTGGTCAAAAAAAGTAGCTTTTAGCTTGCTGCTTTTTCTTGACAAATCACCAACTACGAACACTGCTGAAAAAGAAGCAAATTCACACTTATCACAGATCAAAACAGCATTTTAGAAAATTCTTGAAAACTGTACCACCTAGAAACCTCAAAACGACTGAAAAGATTAAACATTGAAAGTGTTCCTGAATTATTACGCGGAATGTGGCAAAGTCAATTAAGGAATGACAAGACGGATTACTTTCGTTAGGCTATCGTGTCAAGATGTTACGTTAAGAATGTAATTTGTTTAAATGGAAAGTCACTAGATGCAAATTTCTGTTACTTTTGATCCTAAATTTTGCAGAGAATTCCGTGGACGTAAACTGTCCACAGTCTGTAGTGATAAATTGCTGAGAGGATCCTGGAGGTGTAACCTGTCAACAGTGCTATTACGACCTTCCTGTTTAAAAAAATGAGGTCGTAAAACGATGCTTACGTAAGTAGTACCAGTACCATACAAGAGGAACCTTCGCCCTTGAATTGCACAGCTTACGCAACATTTCGAGGCTCCACATCCACCCGGTAGCGATATTCACCTGTCGTAGATTAGTATGCCTGCTATAATCCGTTTTAAAATAGTATCAACCTAGTAAGTTTGAAGGACCGGAAGAATTTGATAATCATTTTCAGCTTAGTGCAGTATAACGTAGTGGTTGACTGCGTTTCCTGGTTTTATTTTTTAGACTGTCAAATGAAAGAATGAACTCTATTTCGAGATTGACTATGTGGCCGTCCGCGAATATGTCGTACCGTAAAGGCTCTATCCCCACCACCGGTCATCTTCCGCGAAGAACCCACAACCTGCAACCGAAGAAGTACCGAAGAAAATAAGGAGTACCGACTTCGCGTCTAACATTCTTTGCGAGACGGTAATCGTGGTGAGACCAAAGCCGAAGTAGTACTCTTCTCTCTGCATCAGAACTTTTTTCAAGGCCAAGGGCAGCGAGCCGTTGCATTGACGATAGTACTGTTGTTAGTGCCAGTAGTGGTTTGGTCGAGGCATGGACTTTAATAGTTTTTGGTAGTACCTGTTAATTGTCAGCGCGGTAGCTGTCCCCGAGCATTTCAAGTGACGTCCGGGGTGAAATTACCCTCCGAAACCATCCAGAACCCCGGCTAAATAAGGTAAGTGTATCACAGCAGGAAGTAGTAAATGGTACTACTTTATGGTCTTTCGCACCTATTTATGACACGTTAAAGCCTACCCGTATTTCTTGAAGATATGCCTGGTAGCATCAGCCTATTAAGTTGATGGTTCTGTTACCATAAATATACAATTATAGTGTATAGAAATTTGTAATTATTATGTCAGATTGAAAAACAGTGCTTTTTAAAGGTGTAAAAAGCAGTCAGTATTACAAGCTTAATTAATATGGAAAAAAATTATCACATTAGACTGGTTACCACTGAATTATATTTATTGATAAAAATTGTTGTTTTAGCATTTTGTATTGAATTTGAGAAGAAAACAAAAATAAGCAAACCAAGCACTGACAAGATAAAATTATTAAATTTAATGACACAAAATTTAATTCTTTACGGCCTTATTGTTTAACAAAAATTTAGTGAAGAAGCAACAATAAATTTAAGTGACTTGATATTTGCAATTTCTGGCCTAAATGCTGCTTCTTCACAGTTATATTGGTCAACGAGCTTTCAAATAAATTTGGTTCTAGTATTGATACCTTGTGAAAGCATGAAATTGCATTGTTACGAAAATATTTTTATCGATTTAATCTGAAATTGTAACTTTAAAAGCTTCTAACGTCATTTTTTAAGCGTTATACGATTTACTACAAAACTGTATTCTGATCGAATATTATTCAAGCTTGAAATTGAATTTTTAGACAGATATAAGCACATTACGATAAATTTATGTTTAAACCGGTTTCATTAAACACTTCGAATTTTAAATTTACTTACAAATATAAAGTAACTTTAATTTTCAGAAAGATTAACTTTGGGACCTTTAGAAATTTGCAACAGTCTTGTTAAGGTCACGTGACCATTTCTGCAAAAATAGTTAAAAACTTAAAAAATGTTTTTCAATGAAGTTTTAAACATATAATCCAAATATCTTGCTTCTTCCTTTATTCAGAGTCTGTTTGGTTGGACAGGTTTGAAAATATGCTAAACATTCTTGTCTTTACATAAATCGTTTGCATACCAAAAAAATTCATATGCATACACAACTATTTAAGCCCCGTTTGACAGTTAAAAAGCTATTTTTTACTAACGGTTTGTGGCTTAGAAACCACAAGGTTGTTTACTGCAAAATTTCTATAAAACCATACTGAGACTCGAAATAAAACTAGTTGAATAAATTTAATCTTTTTCACATACTCGTCTCTTTAATTATTATGATTACTATAATTTAACTTGCACTATTAATAATTCATGATGTTCTGATATACCCGGACTAATTTTGTATGATTACTGATTACACGAACTAACTGCAATCGCATTAGACGTTATAATTCACTATACACACATCCTGATCAAAACGCTAAGAAACGCATTTATCCAGCTTAAGGCCAAACAAAATTGTGACAAAGAAGGAAAAGTACGGTGATTACCATGAAGGGCCTGACACCTTCACTGCCACCGTATAATTTCACGATATTAAGTAATGAAAACAATAGAGTTTAACAAATAAAGGGGTTTCAGAGTGATTAAGTCTAATGGTTAGTAATTTAAGTCAGTTTTAATCATTCTGTTTTGCAGATTTCTATTGATCGTAGGAAAATGATATTTTGACAAGTATAACTATTTTTGGTTTAAGCGTTATTGCCTTAATCGACTGTTGATGTCTCCGAAATTTCATCAGTCGCGTACCTTTGCAACCTGTATTTATTTGTTATTGTTTATACCTACTGAAAATCAAGCAAAATTGTAGGGTACAGTACTTCTGTATATTTTATTTTAAAATAAAACCTTATGGCGGTGTTACACAAAACTTGCAAAAATCATTTAAGATTGCCAGAAGCCTCTAAATGCTACTTAAACGCTCCATAAAAATTGATAAAGGTCTTTACAACTGTTATATTATGTAGTTACATTTTTTAATAAAATCATTTTCGATTTACATACCAAACACCACACATTACGGTGACAAATTTGCTACCTACACTAAGTTTGCTCATATGAATTTTGTTGATTCATGACAGATGTCTTGGATATTCGTGTCGGTATTCGAGCATGGTTTTAGTACAAACAGGCATCCGTAAAATGGTATTTTAACTGCCAAACGACGCGTATACGGAGAGCAAATAATCTTCGAACTAAAGTAAAGAAAAATGTTTGCTGAAAAGAATGACGCGCGGCTTCTTTCTGTACTGAACATGAACAAATCGAAAACGAGGCGTGATAGAAGCCGAACGATAAAGAAATAAATAGTGCTATTAGGTAAATTGGTTCTTCGGGTACTTGAAATTGTTCTCTGTGTGGATGGTTTTGCATACATTCGAATACGAAGGCAAATTGTTTGCGTTGCATGTCCAAGTCTGAGTCCTAACGTGCCATTTTTCCGATATAACGCCTAAAGCTTTTACCAATGAGATAATTTCAAGGAAATGCATGTTTTTCTTCAACTAGTCGTGACAACAGTAACACTGGCGCTTAATTTATAAACATTCTTTAATAGTTTTGATATAATCATTTAATGGATAGTTTAACCTGACGGATTGTAATTTGATAACTTTTTAGAATCCACGACTATGAATAGTCATTAAATCGACAGGTTCTCGTCATGTAATAATAATGAGTGAAGTAACGAGGCAGGTACCATCAAATTAAATTTAATTTAGCATTATACGGTCCATATTTGGATAGAAAAAAAAATCTTTTTTTGTGACATGCTGAGTTGAATTCATGCGAGTGTATACAATTACGATACGTGGATAATACACAGTAAATGGCATCGAAAATTGCTCTCACTTCGTGTAAATGCTAATTTCACAAACTTCAGCTGGTACTGGTACCTACGGGCTGAGAGGTTTTGCAGAGTATCGCGTCCGATATAATAAAAGAGGAAAGAACCGCTAACAATTTGAATTAGAGCTAAGTGAGATACACATGTACCAAGTTGCACATAACTAAACTGAACCTTATTGAATTTATATTTGAATGGTCGCGAAACGGGGTTCGTTAGAACCGTGCACAATAGAATTCAATGCGCGTTGTTTACATTATTGTCGGGTTCTTTGCCGATCGACACTAACCGCGGCACGTTTTTTACTCGACCATTGCCATTTTTGATTCTCGAGAGTGATTCGAACTGTTTACATTCGATAAATTACCTTTCCGAATGATTTATGTATGCCTGAAACGAGTTAAAGAAATTACCAATAAAATTGAAAACAAGAATGCAGTTATTTGTTAAGATTTTATGTGTGACCACCAAAGAAAAAATACCTAACCTAAGTTGCAAGAAAAATATACCACAGGTTGAAGAATTGAAAATGGGAAATGTGGCAAAAATTGAAAATATTATTAAAAAATTTAAAAAAAGAGAGTAAAAAAGAACACGAGGTTAGTATAATAGAA
The DNA here is from genome assembly GCF_016097725.1 of Ips typographus. Taxonomy (NCBI): domain Eukaryota; kingdom Metazoa; phylum Arthropoda; class Insecta; order Coleoptera; family Curculionidae; genus Ips; species Ips typographus. Next base: position 6,206,425 of record NC_138430.1, on the reverse strand, counting down.
GAATTGGTTTTGAAATATTTAGCTGAAATTAAGCACGCTAACAAACGTGTTTGTGCCTTTCTAGTTCTTCATGTTACCGAGATATTAAATTTCAAAAAGTACTTAAAAAACACTTCAAATACCCCCCTATTCTTTCAGTTTTTTTGAAAAATGAAAAATTTGTGCTTATTTCACCTAATTTAAGGTACCTTGGTATAAATTTGCCCTTTCCTGTGCATTGGAACCCTTAGGGAGCAAAATAAAAATTTGCTAAAATTGCACTTTTGACAAAAATTGAATTTTTATACTTTTCGAAAAACCGTAGCTTTTTTATTTACGATGACACATTTATCGTGAAACACCTTGTATGTACAATACGAAATAAATAGAATTTACTAGTCAGTCAAGCGAGAAATGCTTTAACGCATAAAAACTTCTAAGGAGACTGAAATTTATGTGACATGATAATTTTATCAAGTAGAACAGGTAATAATTATTAAGAAATACAGGATGTTCAGGCCGCAATTTTCCCCTGCAGAAATATTTCCCCCCCTCGATAAACAACCAATAACATTATTGTCGAATCGAATAAGCAATGAATCATCGCATGCCGAGAGCATGAAATAGTTAATAATAATAATGTGATAATAACGGTTCGGCACATATTTTAAAGGGGCCACGATGTGCTGGTTTTGTTTATTAGGTGTCCAACCGAGTTAAACTTATTTATTTCCCAGGCTCAGGGTTCACGATCCCATAAAGTACCATGTTTCAATACCACTTTGTTACTTTTGATTAACGATACACTTGCGCATTTCCCGCTTATTTGGATTTGTCTAAAGGTTTTTTTTGCCCACCTGTGTTTGCGTACTAATTTTAGCAACCGCTTCGAAAGCACTTTAAATATTTGACAATCGATAAATATGCTGCAATTCCAGGAAGGTCTTTGTCCTGATAATTGTTGCGTTAATTTTCAACGGCCATTTCTAAGCTGATGTGTTAATTATATAAAAAGTCCCGACACATTATGTCAATTTTTAAATACCTTCACTTCAGTTGAAGTTGTAAACCTTGAATGCTAATGTCGAATAAAAATCTGCTAAGACGTAGCAGGTTAGCGTCTTAGTTGACTGTTAAACTCTCTGGGACAACACACAAAATTCATTGTTTTTTTTTTTACATTATTGCAACTCAAAACGTGTTTACCAATAGTTTGTCTATTTTGGAACTCACGAGTAGGAATGTGGTTACAAATCGACGATGGGAACGACAGTTCCAAGTCCAAATGACTGTTCTGCCGCTTTTTCCCACTTACCTGGAACAATAGAAATCAAGGTTGTAAAAATAGCACGCACGAATAAATGACCGGATCAGTCGATCATTTAAGGTTATATATGAGGTATAGAAAAGGAACTGAGAATTGCAAAAATGCGAATCGATTTTAAACAAATGTCCCATTTACAAAGTAACGAAGTTGCTCCGCGGATCGCGTTCTTCTTAACAGATTAAACTTTTTGGGATTGTTCTGCCTTTAACAATCAGTCATTTAGCTAATGCGGAACGTTTTACGATTATCGCGGAAATTGGCAACTTTCAGATAGTTCAGTTAACAGGCGAATAAATCACTTTGCACTTGCTTCGGACTTTAATTTTCCGATGCACCTGTAGGGTGTCGCTATAAACATTTTCCATCGGCCATGGTGGTCTCAGAGTTAATGGGCTCGCACGTTACCCGATTTGACCCCCATTGGCTTCTTCTTGTAGATATTTAATAAAGATACAGAGTTATTGCCTCGGCATCTCGACAACACGCAGCAACGTGCTCGAAACGCTTGTAATTGAATTACCACTCAGGGGCTGTGAACTAGGACTGAAAAACAGCATTCTAAGATATGTTGACAAAAAAAAAAACAAGCAAAATCTGGTTCACTTCCCTAAAGAAAAGCTCGTTCGCGGTACCCTGACGACATAAATTTGTCAGTGCACCGAGTTACACTTCGAGCAGAAACCATCAAGAAGCAAAAAAATTGCAATCCGGTCTAAACGTCCCATGAATTAATCCCCGATTGACTGAATACAGAGCAGGACTCTGTCGAATTTAGTTTGGCATAATTGAGGAAAATGCAGAAACATAAATTAGTAATTACGTGCAGCTGCTGTGATTACTAGATTACAGTTCTCGCGAAAATGCCTTCGCAGAACTAAAGTTACAGGGTCAAAGTTTTATGATGTGCACATTTAGTTGCTAGAATGTTAACGAAAGGATAAAGTTTCCGCAAATTTATATGATAACTTAGTTACATGCATTCAAATTGAAAAGTTAACAGCACTTGTTTGACTGAGAAAAAATACCAAAAACCATTAAAAAAAAGAAAATTTTTAACATAACTAACATTTAACCAGCTAAGACAATTTGGTCATTCACAAGTCTTGTCAATGACCAATTAAAATAAATTGCCGTTTTTTTCTCTTCCTTTGCGTATTACGATCTATTACATACAGTTTAACATAGTTGTAGTCAACTGTGAATCTGATCCGTACCGGTTGACCCACTTTTCCAAATTGTTTTCGCTCAAAATTACACTAGAAAAAATTGTCCAATAGATTTCCACGGACATGCGAGCATATCGTAAAACTTTTTTAATTTACAGTTACCGCTTCTGTAGTACACGCACACCGAGTCCAAAAATTATAGTGTAATTCACATGGTTGAATTGAATTTGAACTTTTTTTTCTGAAAACTATAAAAATATTGACAACACGCAAGCCTAACGGCCAACTTCACGGCAATCAAAAAGTAAATTGATTTTTTTGCGAAAAATCTGTACTCGGATACAATATGTTGTGTAGGAAGTTTGTTATTTTCAGTTAACAATTATCAATGAAGCTAACAGCTCGAAACGTGTAAAACCATCTAAAAAGGCATTATTACACCTAAGAAATAATGTTCCTTTGCAGTAAATGACAAATTTGGCACGGTTTGTCGGGTTCCACGGATTCCGGGCCTTTACGCGGTGAACCTTATTTTATCTAAGAGTCAGCATAACGTGTAAAGAGCGTTTTTCTGAACCGATTCCTAACTACCGTGAAATGCTGTAATATCCACCTAACGGTAACGTAAGTGATTTTTGAAAAAGACGCGACCGTCCTCCCGTCTAATCGATTGTGTATCACTTTAGCGAAACAGATTAACTTGTAACTAATCTTCAGTGTTTTCGTTCATTTTTACGATGATAAAACATGAAATTCCAATATTAGTTATGCACGCTAAAACGGTGCCAGAACCAAACACGGACAAACTGTTAATTGAAAATTTGTCACACGAGGCAAAAGCGCCATCTGATGTAGTTTGAATTTTTTCTATAAGTTACACAACTCTGTCATGGTTTAAGTAAATCCAGGCTCAAAATCGTAAGACAGGTAACCTAGGTATCCTAATGTTCTATCAATTTTCTAATATGTTTGGAAGTGAGGACTGCTGAAAAAAGTTAATAAAGTGTAGAAAAACTGGTTCAAAATAAAACCCTAGAGGTCCTAACAGTCATACGATGCTTTTAAAGTTACCAGCCACTTCTAGAATTGTTGTGGAAATGCTAGAGGCCTCTACAATCCTTCTAAAAATGTTAAAAACTCCCAAAGAACTCTAATGTCATTTTTGGAGTTTCTCTCTCGCTTCTTTGATATAAATATGCCCTTTTCTGTGCATTGGAACCCTTATGGGGCAAAATAAAAATTGTCTAAAATTGCACTTTTGACAAAAATTTAATTTGTATACTTTTCAAAAAATCGTAGCTCTTCTATTTAAATTCGCAGGAAATCGTTCCAAAAATGATAAAAACTGCTACCCTCTCAACCTGTCCAATATTTTTTAATTGTTATTTGAGAATTTGAGTGTTTAAAAAAGGGCCAAAGAGAGGTAGATTTACCTTGACATAGTCAAGAATCTCTTAAAAATTCCATAGACCTCTAAAACCTTGAAACAGTTCAAGAAGAATTGTCTTGCACACAAGTAACAATTTATCCTGGTTTATACTGTATCAAACAGTAATATTTTGATATTTTCTGTGTCTCCTCAAGGTAATAACCTATGTGGTTGTTATTGTGGAAAACTGGGTGAAAAAATTGGACAAACATTCGACACGAACCGAAAACGGAGTTCATAAATTCGTTGAATGTAAAACGGGACGAAAAATAGCCGGTGCAGAGTCGTGACACAGGCCCCAGAGTGAAATACCCATACAGTACGGTATCTGTTAAACTTGTGACATTTTAACACAGACACCGGCGATTTTTTCGCAGCTTTGTCTGACCCAAATCGCGAAAATCTAACCTTTAGCCAGAAACTTGGTCATTGTTGCGGTTTCACTCGTTTAATCGAGAGGCGATCGAAAAAAAATTCGTTCGTTGCTCCAGTTTCGGTCAGTTAAGGAACAACAAATTATCGTGTTGTTGACCCGCAAAAAAAAAACTACGGGGTGTTCAAAATTGTTTGTTTACCCGACCGCAAAATTCCAGCCGCGGCCTCCGATGACACTTTGCCCAATAGTGGAATCGACTCGATGATAACTGTAAACACGTCATCGATGTCTTTCGTGGTAAAAGAACCCGTCCTTGGTTATGGGTCTTATTGCAAAGTGTTCATTAATTCGTTTTAGTTGTATGCACGGTGCGGAGCGTTTTATATCTTGGACACTCGACTTCCGTTTCACCTCGTTTTGCCTAACTAACTTAAATTTGCGGTCAAGTGACGAAATAGTGGATTGCCTGTAAATGTCTACGGGAAATTATAACCAAACCGCTTGAAAGTCTAAGAAAAAGGTTAGTAACATATTTGGTCAGTGAAGTGCAGTATTTGTATAAATTTCAGGGCAATAGTTTGTGATTGGTCAAAAAAAGCAGCTTCATTTGATCAATTACAAACTACCCACTGTGCTGGGATCTATGCAAATATGGAATTGCTATAAGTTGTTCTTTGTTGGTTAAAGTTAAGTTATATTTTGAAACAACTCGTTACTTTATGTAAGAGTAGAAGGGCATTAGAGGTGTATCTTATCCTTTTTGAAATACCTCGGAAAAGCTAAAATTTTACTCATGTCAAAGAAAGGAAGTATATTAGGCTTAACAATATCAGTGCTCTACATTCGGCTTCATATTTCACCCTGTAGAATAATGGACTGTTTAATTGTTTCTTACAAGATTCTTAAAGAATTAGAAGTTTAATTAATAATAAAACTATGAGATGATGGTTGTGTCGACATTGAAAGAAAGTATATACAGAGTTCCAAAACTTAATCCTTGAAGGGCTGATATTACACATTTAACAGTGCCAAATCAAAATATTATTTCATTTCTGTTAAGTCTTTACGGTTTAAGAGTAAAGATTCAGTAGGTTTAAGTACGGAAAACGCGCAGGCCAATGTAAGCAGAAGAACTGATGTGTTTAAAACAATTTTCAGTTATTATGACACTTCATTAAAACAATATTTTCTTCTTAGTGAGTAATATACTCATAATTCTCCAGGTGAGACCAAATCAAAAATCTAAGTTGATGGTGGCAGATTGCCAAGACAACTACAAAAAAAAAACTAATCTAATTCATTCGGTATGATTGATTAAAGTGTTCCATAACCAACAACACAGTTCGAGCCTCGATCAAGATAACACACAAGGAAACATAGGATAGACAGGCAAAATATAGGACATAAATTACTCGGTAATGTGTTTTCAGTCCGCAAATAGATCGGCCAGCTCTCAACCTACAAATTGTCGCTATCTAACTGGACGCACACATCGAAGTACGGTTATGGCGTGTAGAAATTGTTAAAAAAATAATTGACAATGAAATGCTTTTTTTCCTGAGTGCTTGTAAAGCGAAAGAGGCAATTTGTTATTAACTGAAAAATTCGTAGTGGAACCAGGTCAGAGTTTGAGGAGGAAACTGAAAGCATAATCAAAAAAATGCTTTAAATTAGTTCGGGGCAATTTTTCAATGCAACTGAAGCTGCAGGCTCCAATTTAAATTTAAATTATCGTTAATGGTCGTCGATATTTCACCTGCAACTCGGTAGAGTAGATTTTCTATTGAAGTGAACCTCTTAGCTACTCATTACACACTTTAAACTTGCCTATTTATATTTGTCAGTGTCTTTTTGTGTTCTTCATCGCCTTTAACAAGACTGCAATTTTACCGTATTAACTTTACGGTGTTTAGAGCGATTTGGATCTGGGTTGTTAAGCTTATTATGAGTTTTACAAATTGCCGAAAGTTGGTGTATAGTATCATTTGATTTATGTTTTTGAAGATTTAATTTAAGATATAGAGTCGGACTTTCATTTTGGTGCAAATTCTCCTTGAATTTTCCGTTTAATTGAAAAACTCTTTCAGATAATAGTTCAGTATTTTATTACCAAGAAAAGTGGATTAATTGGTTGGTTATCAATTGCTGAACTTAAATGTGACCAAAAGAAAACAGTTGCATTGTAAATGAAGTGAAATGGCGCTCACACCGTTTCGGAATTTTAACAAAATTTACCGCTTATCTGACTCTCAAATCTGGAGCACTATGTCAATGTCTCATTTCATATGCGAATAACGCGTCCGAGAACCATTCTTTTAATCGTTTTAATATACACTCGGACCCTATTTCCAATATGTGTCGTCAATATTAATGCAATTCGTGAGAAACAGATGCTGGTGACTTAAATTTTAACTGGCGAAATATGCAAAATACCATCACGTAAACGGATAACCCAATTACTTGACCTTTAGCTTTCGGATCAAAACTTAATTAATTTTCTTCTAAAGAGTGGATTGCGGTGGGTGAATACGAGAAACGGTCTTGACCTTGCTTCTAATAACCCATACCGGGCACAGTTTCGTGTGGGTTTACATTACCGCAGTCTTGGAGCTCTTCTTCCGTTATTGATTCTGTTATGAAATAATACACCGACCAGCCTGCATGATTAACGGCCATTGTGTGCCAATCATTCGGTTGATCTTTCTAATTAACAGTTTAATTTAACAAGAAAAATAAATTTACATGTTCAAAAATACTTATTATTGTGCTTCTATCACTTCAGTTTACCTTACTTTTGATTGTAGTAAGAAAAGGTTACCACATTTCCAAACCGATATATTTAATTGTAGTGTATTTTATTTCCAGATAGTTCTTTACTATCTAGAGTGTTCCAAATTAGAGCCAAACAAATACATTTTTTTTTTCAATAGAAGAACCAATTTATACAGGGTGGTCCAGTTTTAATTGTCAATAATTCACCATTCGATAGCCCATCAAAAAATCAGTTAACATACATTATGTCATTTTCCTGAAAAATGCTTCCCAAGGAAAATACAGTCCATAAAAGTTTAAAATCAAATTTAGAACAAATACATATGAAATTAATACTCATTATGTGATGTTAATGACGTTTGTCGAAACTGTCCAGTGGTGTAAATACAGAAAGATGGTTTTCATTTGTCGGTCTTATTCTCTACGTCACTGGATCTTTTTCAAAAATTCAATTTTTTTTTACTTTACTTGATCACTTTGACAAAATAAGTATCTCTTATAAAATTCTTAAAAACGAGATAATTGAGTTATTACGTTCAAAGACCTAAAACCCACCCAACCCAACTTAAAACATGTCTTTGTAGCCAGTTTTCATAGTTTTCAGACAAATTGAAAGACTGTAGCCTAGACAATTGAGTCTAGTCAGTCGTTATAATTTTCAGATAAGTTGAAAAACTTTAGCAGTGAAAATTGACTTGTAGCCATGAAAAACTACTTTATCTAAAATTTTTGACTCAAGGTTGAATTTTTTGATTTCAACCTTGAATTGACTTGGACACCAAAAAGTGACTCTGAACCAATGAAAAGTGACATCAAAAGTTTTCATAATTTGAAAATACATTTCAATATTTTAGTCTTGAAAATAGTCTTAAATACAGGATATTGACATTAGATTTATGAAAATTGACTTACTTTTCAATTTTTTTTACTTTGCTTTTCATAGGCAAGGGCTTTAAAACTGCTTTCAGCTTGGAAAATCGAGTTTTAGGGTTATCTTCACCAAGTTGACATAGCAGACTAAAAAAGCTATTTTTACATTTTCCATCGGCTTAAACATGCCATTTCACGCTTTGTCAGTATTAAATTGACCTCTAGACGCTTTACTGTGCTTTAAGACTGAAATATCGAATTTTAAACTAATTTTTACAGTAAAAGTTAAGTTTCAGACTCCTCATTGATGTAAGTAAACAATTTTGGCATGAAATGCTACGATATTAGTCTTGAACACTAATTTATAGAATTAAATTAGTTCGAAAATTTGTACTGTTACCAGTGTTTAATTGAATAAAAGAAAGTTTGATTGAATGATCAGTTTTACACTACTTATAGTCTAAAAAATTAACATTAGTCCAAAAAACCTATTTTTTATTATTTTCAGTGTCAATTTTGAATAATTTCCAGTGAGCGTAGAAAATAAAGACTATCCCCCTATATCAACGCATCTAAACAATTTTGAAGCATGTCATTCACATCACATAACGAGTACTCAAACTGTCTGACAGTGAAGACTTTTTAAATTGAACTTTGGAAGTCTGTGTCTTCCTTAGGAAGCATTCTTGAGGAAAATGACATAATGCATGTAAACTTATCTTTTGATGGGCTATCGATTGGTGAATTATTGACATTTAAAACTGGACCACCCTGTAGGTCAGTAACACAATTTTTGAATTGCAATATCTCAAAACATGAAGAGATAAAACAGCGAGTTTATCTCCTTTCGGTAGTATTTTTTATGGTCTTGTTGAAGCACGTAAAAATCATCGTTTAGTATATCTGAAAACTGCAAAAAAATGAAATATGAATATAGAAATGAAATAGTATAAGAGTATAAAAATAGTTACTCAACCATGTATAAACATGTACAACCATTTGTGATTTGGTCAAGAAAAGCAGTTTTCAGCTTGCTTGGCCAATCACAAACTACCAACTGTGCTGTGATTTACTCAAATACTGCACATGTACACTTACATACCAATAATCTTCTTCAAAAAAAAAAAAAAAATTAATTGGATCTTGTCACAATTTTTAAAATGGTTTCAATTAACATGGCGAGCAACGTGACTTTCTGGTTTCTAATTCACCACTATTTTCCACTTTGTTAATGATTATTATCTCTCGAAGCAGCGGTACCACTTGCTCGGGTACATCGAAGATTCGAAGTCGCGGAAAGGTATGCGGTGGAATTATTTAAACGATGACAATGTCGCCACAGTTGAGCCTACTAACCCAGTTAAATAAGTTGGCCCCGTGGCTCTGTTTATTTGTATGATTTATTTTTTTGAGTAATTAATGGGTTTCGCAAAGATTTACAGTTAAGGGAAATAAAAGGCCCAGTTTGCGTGTAAAAATGCGAATTCTCCTGTCAGGTTAATACCGTTTAGGGCAAAAACATAAATCCTTCACGGTTTTTACGTCAGGTGACTGAATATGGTGAATTGGTGCACATCTCCATTCATATACGTTATTAATGACAAATAAACTGAGACTGAGTTTTAACGATATTCCCACACGTAAGCCGGATAGATTCTGAACAGAATATGAAAATTTATAGACGATAATCTACATAATTTTAATACCGCTATAAGCTGTATAGATGCCTTTATTGCTAATCGACGTATCGATTCCATTTGACAGTCGCACTCTTAATTTACAAACCGGCATTAGTCGTAATTAGTCTGGTCAATATCAAATTGATGTGATCATTACACCTTAATCCCACAATGTAATAGGACCATGTACGGTTCAGCTTTAACACTTTAGTACTGGAGCCACTGCAAATGCTACAACTAACTAGAAAGCTACTTGAATAGGACTGATCGAGAGAAATGATAAAATCGAGAATAGGAATCGTTAAAGGCATCCTAGATTTAGCTAGATAAATTTCCTGTCTATGGTGACGATATAAATTTGCTACTTGATATAGAATGCAGCCTTGAGCTTGAGAAATACCAGAAGTCAATATTTAGACTTAAATGCCACAAAAAGTAGTAATGGAAATTCAGTTTTAAGGAATGTAATATTTTATAAGTATGTAAATTAACCGTTCTCACACTGTAAACGCCGATGATCGGTTAATCCATCATCAGCGCAACTTCCTGATATGATTTTCATTTCTCGATTGAACGATGCTATTGCAAAACTAGTGCAACTGTAACCCGAAACAATAAACAGTAGTAGTGTTGTTAGTTCGACACTTCCGTCTTTAAACTGACACTTAGAACGGCTGCCGAATAACCCGAGGTGGTACCGTGAACCAGCAATTCTGAAATACATAGTTCCATTCGCATCAGATAATGCGGCCTCACACAATAATGAATCAAGTCAAATCTCATTTAGTGTATGCATTCTTAAGTATCGTTGCAGGCAATTTTCGGATGTTTCTGCGTTCCGTTGTTTTTTTTTTAAATTCATAAAATGTTTTGCGGCTAGTTAATTACCAATTTCAGACTTCCTGATGACCGTGCTAGCCTAATTTGAATAAATACCCCGTGAGCTATAATAATAACTTTCCACAAGCATAAAGTTTTAACAGTAAATTGATACAGAAGCCCGAGTGATTATGGGTAATCGTTGCCAACATTAGAAAATCATATTTCAGTCTCCAGTTGCCGCTTCGAAATTCTTTTTTCAAATCACCTAGTTAGCAGGAAATATGGGAATTCATTTCCTTCAAATATTGCTCCATAAATAATCACCGTAACGGCATGAAATTGACTGGTAATAATGGCCGAGATACTGATCTTTTACCCGGACGCATAACGCTTTAAAATCATCCATCCCCTGTCACGGTAAAATTTTTTAAAAAAACCGCCCGTTTTCTGCAGGATGCCCCATCTAATTACACTCATTTACTTTAATAACCTGTTTTTCACTTTAAAAAAAATTCAACTTCCAATTAAGCTTATGAGTGTGACGTGAGGAATAACTTTCACGAACACTGACTCGCATTTTAACGTCAAATTTGTAATAAAAACTTTGTAATTGCTTAAAATTTAATCAATACAAGATTTAACTTTAAAAGCGTGGTTGTAGCACAAATTTATATTTTTAGCATTTTATAATCATATTTAGTTTTGAATCTAAGTGATATGTAGCCCAGTTGGTCCCATTAGTATACTAACCTGACCATAAAAGTCATTTAGTTACTGTATAAAATGTGGCTGTGTTTTAACAGGCAATAATGCCAACTTGACACCAAAATTGTGTTACTTTAACACTTTTGTTAAATTCTGACCATTTAATTGTTAGGAGGATCTTTTCAGCCAGGATTTTCAAATATTCCTGGCTGAAAAGAAAACCCTAACCTAGAAAATGTGGTAAAATATTCTCAAAAAAACTAAACAGAATACTAAAGGCTTGTAGATTGGAAAACAAACTTAATCATCATCAACTGTTTCTTGTAGTTTACGTACACCAACGTGTTTTCCTACGACACTAAAATAAAAAATTATTTAGAAGAGAAGATTGAAAAAATCATGGACATAGAAGAAAGGTTTTGCCAATAAAGTCACTTAAATTACACATAATAACCATTTTTTTACCAAACAAAAAAAATTAAAATAAGGAACTAACCGGGGAGTATAACCTAATTTTGTCCCAATTTCCCTATAAAATAGCTCATGATGTCCGTTGGCTAATCTCTGGATGCTTTTTAAATTATAACTTTACTACTTTAATAAAAAGAGTTTAGAATTAACTCTTCTCTTAACTAAAAACTATCTATCTACTTTTTTTGATTAAATGAAGCAACTAACAAGAAACAGCTTCTGTTTTTTTCTTCTGATTACCATTAATTCAATTGTCATCTAATAAATAGCGAACCATTCCAGTAGCCCCATTCTTCTATTGTTATTCGAAGCATTTAATAAGATCTTCGGTTCGTTATTAGTATTTACCAATAAAATTTGCACTGTCATCCACTAAAGATCTTGTCGTATTATTCTTGTCCCAGAAGAAATATAGAGCAATTCGGTCTACATGAACGCGAGGTTGGATCAAGTCTATATTTAGTTTGTCCTTATTAAACCGCTCGCAATAAAATTACAATATAAAACAGGAACCGTCAAGCGCAAACAAGTATTATAAAGCAAAGCATAAACCCACCTGATAATTAGAAACAACAGTTTTTGTAATGATGGGCTTAACGAATGAGAGTCGTCGTTTGCTCATCCGTCCTTACTAAACTGTGGGTTTTTATTGTTTTATTTACATTTCGAGTGTTAATTAAAATTAAATGTATAACATGTTCTGAATGGCTGAATGAGAAACGTATTGCATATTTGTAAGAAAATTTAACTAGTTATTAATTGACTTCTCCTGGATAATTTATAGATCAATCGTATACATGAATGAAGGAAAGCAAAAAGACATTTACACGACTTGCAGCTAATAATTCACATCCTATCTTTGCAGGTATGAAAACCATCTCACCTCGTTTAGCAGGAAACCCAGTCAGCATACGTAAGTAAAGCAGAAAAATCACATGTAAAACATATTCAACAGTCGATAAAGGTAGAAGGAAAAGACCTAGTTCTCATAAGTATGGAGGCAAACAAATCGGATTCAGAGAAACAACCGTAAATTCAGTCCGTCAATTATTAAGTTTGAATTTTAATGTAAAGATTATTTACATTACCACCAAAAGCGTATAAATGGTTGGTAACAAAGTAACTATAATTCACTAGCAACAATGCTAAGACTCACGGGTATTATTTCATTTAATTTAAGGTGGGGAAAAGATAAGACTTTACTAATTTTGCCCCGGCTCGACCGATAATTGACTTAACGGTACTTGAAGGTAACCGCATATACTCGTACCTACAAATTGGTATTTAACAGGCAGGATGCGATGTAACTACAAATTAGTAACTCAGACAGGAGACATTCTCAGTAAATTCAAAATACAATAACACGCAAAATTCGTATACGATATGGTTGTCTGGCAATTCACAATACGTCTTTGAGACGCAACGGTACCATTTTAATCTGATTAGCAGTCACAAAGAATTTGCCGAACAATCACACGTCTCACCTTTTTTCTAGATCGCCTTAAAAATCAGATATTTTAATTGAATGCTAATCTAGACTGCCCGTTCCATGATCCGTTAGACCACATCTCGCTTCCCATCTAATTAGGAACCACCGTAAATAATAAAATATGGTAATTATGGCAATGCCGATAAAATATTCACAATATTTCCACCCAAAATCATATAACCAACATCTGCCTGCTTATTCACGAGGTACCGTTTACTACAGTGATTACTGTGTGTGGTGGTTTATGTCCTACCGCGAATATTCACTCGGTTAACGTCGTGAAGTAATAATGATAAGGAAAAAGCGTGTTTACTACTAGCACTACGTAACTGTACGAGTTGAGAAAAACCGAAATGATCGAATGGCTGGTTATTGGTTCGGTCTAGGCGCGCCTCTTGATAAAATAGGAACAGAACCGCAATCCACTTAACATTTTTACCATACTAGACGTTATAGAAAGGGAAATCTATGAGATAATACGAATATATAGTCTATAAATACACTAAAAAATGTAAAGTTAGTTTAAAATATGGTCTGTAGTTTAAAGGCTTTCAGGGTATACACAAAACGCTTTTTAGAAAATTCAGGCATATCCAAAATATTCCAACATTAAACTGAATAACATTGAACTATTTGAAAAGACGGCCATATAATATGCTAAGTTGTCCTTTAAAAAGGATTTACTAAAACACCAAAAAACTGAATACGCAATCTTTAGTCAGGATAACTTTTAAAACTCACAATGTTACAAAATATAAAAAAAAGTTACTGGCCTAATTGACTGTTGAACTCTCCAAATTAATTCAATAGACGGCATAGGACTATGTTCTCTTTTGCTAGTCTGTTGTCGTTTGATTGTTTTATTTAAAGTCTTCAAATTTGACAATTTACAGAAGTATTTTTTAGTGATACAGAACAGATATTTTACTTATTTTACTTAAGCTCTGAGATTTACAGGCAAATTGGTTTTCTACTTAATTCTTTTGTAAAGAACCATTATTCTTTCCAGAAGTTAATAATTTCGATAAGGTTGATATGATTTATACTGTATTGAGAAACTTTTTAAAATTCTCTCCGTGAACACATAAATGAATCTTCTGACCTTTGTACAAAACAAGTGTACTGAAAGAAATTCATTTCGAGTGCAGCCATCTACAGAGTTATCCAACTTGTGAAAAACCCTTCATGAAATTCTAGAGTGTTGATATCCGCTTTAAAATAGCCGTTATGTTTACGAAAAAAAGGAACATATATATATATTTATGGCAGGGTTATTAAACCGGTGTCCAGGTCCCTTAAGGGGAAATTCATAGGCCTTTTTGTCGTCCAATTTTAATATACTGCTACCAGCAGTTTCCGCGTCGTAGATGAGACACCCATCACCACTTTACCATACAAGGTGTTTCGTAATGATTAGAGGTTCATTTATAAGTTTGGTCGATCAATCAGGCGATCTATGAAGCGTAATATTGTTGGGGACCCTACTATTTTAAGTGGGTAGGCTGGCTCGATCGTAGTAGGGTTTTTGTGAGATTATCCAAGACAATAGACAATAAAGAACCTGTCGCCCTCGATTCGCTTACATGATATAACGGTGTACAACGCGGTGGAATGCACTAAAACCAATTTAAGCGGGGAATAATGCCCATAGCGCAACTCGTGATATCCATAAACAATTCGGCGGATTTGTGTCCAAGTGACCTGGTCCGACATATGGACCGGTTTGACTGCGTAAGCCAGATTTGACCCCGATGCAAAATGGTACAGTTAGACACTGAGATGCAACTACAATATGTAGTAGTACTAGTAGTGACACTTGCTTTAACTAGATCAGTTGGGCGAAAAAGTGAACCAAATGTGCAAAACTGGATTACATATTATATTAACACGGAAGCGAAAGAGAGTTTCTGCTCCATCTTTCCCACATTACTAGTGACTTATTCCGAGAGCGGTATTATTTAAATGACAAGTTATAGCCGTACTCTGATACGATCAGCCATTCTATACATTATACCGCCGGGTTAGTTGAATGATAACACTTTTTCCTCCTGGGAAATTACGCCGATATAATTGGATGTTGATGTGCAGTTTCCATCTTATCTTCTTCTATTCTACCTGGTGAAAGCGCACATCAGACAGGAAATGCTCAGTTTTCTGTTAATTAAGACAAGGAATTATCAACTCGTCACTTTCAAATTATCTTTCATGATACACCACGTTCACAGGCTCTAATTAAGTTAAACAGTCTTTCATCAATGGCTGTATGAAAGATTTACAGCTTTATCCAATCGCCATGTAGACTAGCACAATGGTTCAAAAAGCAACAGCTTTAATTTAGTTCTCAAAGTAATATGTCCAGTAAATACAGCACTGTTGGTAGTCTGTGATTGATCAAGAAAAAGCAGTAAGCAGAAGGCTGCTTTTTTAGACTATCACAAACTGTCCACTGTATGATTTATGCCAATGCTTTCTCAAGTCTTAACACAGTAGGTAAAGTGGGATTTTTTTGACCAATCACAAACTACTTAGACTAGCACATATAGACATTTGATGAGGATGTCTAAGCCCGTAACGCACATCATTTCAAGGTAATCAAAAAGCTTGTTAACCAACTAATTACATAATGAAAATCGCTGTCTTTATAATTAACTACAATTTAATTGCTAACCGTAACCACTAACTTGGTAATTTTCACGGATGAAACGGAAAATGTGCTTCTATCGGGCTGGTCAATAATACGGCTCGTTTCGCCACAAAACGCATTTTGAATCATTTTATCGGTCGGAATTAAAAACAACTTAAGAAGAGTTTTTTCGATGGGGTAATAATAAACCAAAACGAACGCGGCTAATCATACCAATCAACGTTTGTGGTTCGCTCAACGGCGCGAAAAACGCTTTGCATTTCAGCGAAGTGATAAAATTCAATCATACACGACAGCCGTAATAAAATCTAATCAAGGGCAGAAGAATGCCTAGTGAAGTTCGAAGCCAAAAAGGAAAACGAACGGACATCATTCACAAATCCAATTTAACAGAACAAATTGCCAATAAGTTGCCGCATTACTATGTAACAGTTAGATAATCTACCGTGAAGATATTGGACATAAATAGTTTTTTTTTTAATTTATATTCAGTGTGGTTGTTACACTTAATTCAACATGAACTTTTGCTTCTGTGTGTTCTCTGTTTTAGGAAAAACAATTCATTTCAATTACCCTGTATTCTGTACATTACTGATTTTCCAAAATGAAGTAAAAAAACAGCTGCAAGGCGTAAAAAAATCTTCTATCTTTTTTAATGTGTTCACACAGCTGGTTTATGCTGTTTTAATGATGATGATGACCGCAATACCCGTCTTTCATACCCATAATTCGGGTTACTCCTTCGTCAGATAAGTGGACTTTTTAGTTTGCTCTGGTACTTTAGGTTTATCAATTTGCCACGTTTTAATGAAGAAAACAAGGCTTTCCGTTTTTTTTTTGTGTAAATCAATTATGTTGTGGTTTACTAGATCTCGAGTCTGGGATAATTCCTAAAATGGTACATTGCGTGTCTACCCTTAGAACATTGAGTGACGCCTTCGCCTGACTGCCGATAATTATGTTACTGAAACCGGCTTTCATTATTAAAATCTAGAGTCAATTTATATGTAGAAAAAAAGCAATTGCTCCTGTTAATAAAAATTAATTTACGGGCAATCCTACCCGATATCGTTTAGCAATAAATCGATCGTAAATGGCGTGAAAAGAAACCTTTAATAATAGAAAATCGCACATCGTTTTATCTAGATACCATCTAAATTTGCATTCCAGATTTATGAATTATTATAATACTAAATACGTTCGGAATAACGTCAATCCAGACGTGGAGAACCTATGGAGGATTTACGAGCTTTAAGATATGAAGGTGATAACTTCTTGAGGTAATTAAATAGAAGATATTTATAGCTCACTCAATTGCAGGAAAGTATTATTAATAAAAACGCTTTTAAAGGCAAAATTGCCATACTTAATCTATGTCATAAGCTAGAAACATATTACATTAATCCAAGCACTGGTACAAATAAAAACACACTTCCAGCTGTTTACATAGGAAGGTCAATGTTGTTTCGATTCTACGGTTGACCGAACAACAATATACGCTGCTCTAGACGACACTAAGCGTAACTTACTCTTACTTTTAACTCGAAAGTTTACTGGTACTTAAGTATCCACTTACCAGGTTTATTTTTTTTTATTAATCGCTACTCAAACAAAAAAAAATGCGGAAATTGCATCTGAACCTCAATTACCGCAAAACGAATCGTAAAATTGTGTTCCGCATTGGCTCTATATCCTCCAGCCTTCTACGGCTTCCGACACACACTCATAACCGTATCAAAATGGTGAAAATTGCCACGATCTATAATTATTGTGGTGCAGAAAAACCGACACTTGCACCCGGTTAATGTCTCGGCACTGTGAAACACGTTTTTTACGGCCGTTCTCGTCATAGACAAGGTGCGAAATTTGTGTTTTACGACACTCGTGAGGTATTATTAGCGCTCGTAATTGTACCAGCACTCCAAGTGACGTTTAAGAGAAAAAAGTTAATCAAAAAATTGTGATAAACCTTTAATTGTAGTAGGATAGGAAAAGTTTGTTATGGTTGTGCTTGTGCGAGTTGATTTAAATGGATTAGTATGTATCCTGTGTTAACAATGCCAGTTTTCATAGTTTTCAGACAAACTAAAAAAAACTTTAGTTTTGAAAATTGAATTAGAAAAGATAAAAATTTCAGAAGCTTAAAAATTGTGTTTGTAACCAGTTTTCATGCAAATCGAGAGACTTTAATACTAAAAATTGACTTGTAGACATAAAAACTACTTTTTCAAGAATTTGTTACTACAAATTCATACATGTAAACCTTAAAAATTGACTTGAACCCCAAAATGTGTCTGAATTAATGAAAAGTGACATCAGAAGCTTAAAATTTGCATTTGAAGTAAGTTTTCATAATTTGAAGACAAATTTCAATATTTTAGTCTTGAAAATAGTCTTAGATGCAGGACATTGACATTACATTTATGAAAATTGTCTTGAAAACGAACTTTTCGTGCTTTTTACTTTGCTTTTCATTTTCTTCGAATTCTGGACTATTTTTAGTGCTTCGAAAACCGAGTTTCAAGACATAGCAAACTTAAAAAACAATTTTTACATTCTTCATAGACTTAAAATGGCATTCTAAACTTTGTCACTATTAAATCGACTTCTAGACACCTCAGTGCTAAAAATTCGGGTATTTCTTAATAAACTAGACTGTTTTTAGTGTTTTAAGGCTGTTTTCAGTGCCTCAAATCGAGTTTCAAGACTATCTTTACAAAGTTTTTGACTTATCAGGCCTAAAAGCTAGTTTGTCCACTGACCATAGTCTTGAAAATGTTATTTCAAGCTTCTTCACTATTAAATTGACTTCTACACTCATAGGTGCAATAAATTGTAGCATCTCTAAGAAATTCAGACTGTTTTTAGTGCTTTTTATGACTGAAAAATCGAGTTTAAGACTATTTCCAAAAGTCAAGTTTTTTCAGTAATAAAATAGTCTAATATATAATAGTCTTGAGAACTAATTTTTAGAAATAAAATAGTCCGAAAATTTCATTTACTTCTAGACTTGTTGTCCAGTCCAGAAAATTGAGTTGTACACTAATTAAAGTCTTGAAAATATACTTTTGGACTCTCTTTAGTCCTAGTAAAGTCAGTTCTAGCATTAAAAGTCAACTTTTATATTATTTTTAGTAGTAAAAAATGAGTTTCATGCACAATACAATCTTTGTCTTGATTTCCGGGCTTTTTTTAGTTCTTGAATGCCAGTTTCAGACACTCAACCAGGATGGCAGTCTGAGAAAGCGAATTATAAGACCATTCCTAGTAGCAAAAAAGTTTTTAGACTATTCAGTACAAATTTGGACTTTCACAAGTCTTGTTTGTTCAGTTTTAAACTATAAAACGATTTTTTAAATTGAAATTTGGAGGACTGTATCTTCCTTAGGAAACGTTTTTCAGAAAAATGACACAATGCAAGTTAACTTATTTTTTGATTGGATCAAATGGTGAATTATTGACACTTAAAACTGGACCACCCTGTATGTTTGATAATATACAGCGTGTCCCGCGAGGTAAGGGACAAAATTTCACTACGTGTTCTTTAGGTAAATTCGAGTCGAAAATGTTCTATGAACATGGGTCCGCAAATGCTTCCTTACCAAGATATGATTTTTTTAAGTTTTATAGTTTTATTGTGTTGAAAAGTACAATAACCTCACAAAAATATTTTTTTACAAAAAAAATTAATACCTCTTGGAAAATAACTATTTATAATAATTGTTCAAAGTGCCCATTTTCCCATTGTAAGCATAGTCTAGCCCTTTTAATAATGTGGATGAGATCCATTGTAGTTTTTGGTACAAAATCAATATAGTGAAATTTTGTCCCTTACCTCGCGGGACACCCTGTATAAAAACAAGATGAACATATATAGGGTGTTCCGTGAATGTGTTACAGCATTTTTAATAGCGTTTTATTTTAGTTCATTTTAGAGTCAAATTTAGGTTTCATTGTTGAGATATTTAATTTTTAAAATGGTAGAGAATTTTTTTTTCTCCAAAACACCAGATTTGGTACACACTAGACGCTGAGTAAAAGCGTTTTTCCTCAAAAAAAAAAACAGATCTAATACATTTTCCTAACATTTTAATTTACAATAGACACACATGAACAATTTCCTCAGCACTGGCTACTTTGGACTGATTGAACAGCAAAATTACCTGAGTCAATTAAACTCATTTCAATTAATAAATTCTGATCCTGATTTAATGCAGTAAACTATTTGAAAAACATTTTTCTAATTGACGCCCTAATACAACTATTAATTGGAAGGTTCTAAATCGTTTATCTTTGCAAATAATATATCATGGATTAGTGAAACTGATAAATCGGCCATACTGCAAGCCTCTTAATTAGCCACTTATGAACCGTCTGCATAACGGTGCGGGGCAACGTTTATCCAACCAAGTCTGCCGTAGTATTAATTAGTTGTAATTAAATTTGAATTGCTGACATTGCTGAACAGTATTTTCTCGTATTTCTGTTGATTCAACCGGTCTGTTGGTATAAGACTTCAGTTATACGTCGAGCGTGCCTCGATGAAGTGAAGAAAAATGTTGACCGCGACTTCCTGTCGAATTTGGTCATCATTCCTCAGTTCATACCATCTAAAGTATAATAAAATGGACTTAAGCCCAAATAGTAAAAAGATCAGTTATAATGTCTACATTCAGTTTTAGACTATTTTGAAAACACTCCTAAAATAGAGCTAAAAAAATAATGTTAACGATCTTTTACAAAGACCCAATTAATACAACAAAGTTTTCGTCCTGAGACAAAGTTAATCAAACACAAAATTTTCATAATTTTTGATAGAGAAACTGCTGGTCAACCTGCAAACTAGTTCCAAGTAATGAAGTACACACATACTTAGGTTGTCAAGGACCTGGTGGCTGTTGGTAAAAAAGTATAAACAAACTGAACCAACTTGACTAGAGGGTTTCGACCTTTTAGTGTCCAGCCCATTGTTTGCCTTTCTACTTCCAACTGAAGCATCGAAAACTGTTTGTCAAAACAAACGCGTCCGTCTAATGGTCCGAGTGGAAAATGTTTATTTTTTGCCAGCAAATCGTATAATCATCACAAAAAGTGCTTTCAAAATTACAGCTTATCTGGTGAACACGGAAGAACGACATGAGAATGGTTTGGAGCTGGACTGGCTATGCAATCATCTTATTATCGGAAAGTTACTGGAATGATCGGATCGCCATTAAAATATCGATATGTTTTCAAAACTGAATCGATCCGATCAGTACGAAGTCTGATGATAACTTCCTGATGGATCTGAAACTCCTCATTAAACCGAATTTACTTAAGACAATGTTACGGCCAACTAGTCTGATTAAAATCTTATGGTCGTAATAACAGCCTGGGTAATTTACCTACTATAAAATTTTAAAAAAATACAAGCCGGACACGCAAAATATAGTGTACACTCGTTAAATAAAATCAGGTTTCTGTGCTATCAGCAATTATTATTAAGCTTAAATAAAATATGTTGTTGAATGATCTTGATTACGGTTAAACGACATTTTTGTAGAAAAAGACCACAATACATGGTTTTAGATTAATTGGATTGAAATGGAGCAGATCTAGAGAACTCTTGACTTTTGGTGAAGTTATGAAAGTTAGAGTGAGTGTTTTTTATGCAATAAAAAGAACTAAACAATTGTTCCACTTTTGTACGTGAATAAATAATTTCTATGTTTAACCAGTAACAAACAACCAGATACTCGTGTTGCGTGCGTAAAACAACATTTTCAGTTACTTTTTTTTGAAGACCGTTAGGAAATAAATTTTACCGAAACAAGCTATAAAACTGATTAACCACATACCTAGTTACTTCAATTAATGGGAATCTAGACTAACTGCGGTTAACCAGATCAATTGAATTTATACGACATGCTACAAACACAAGGTAGTGAGGCGAGTTAGCAAGGCACAATATTATTATGCGTGCGTTTTGCACTTTTTTTTCAACTTGTTGCCGATCAAATCGATAGTGGTACGATAGATTCCGCGCCCATTTTAAGCACTTTACAGCGCGATCAAAAAGTGGAAAAATAGAATAACGGCCGCACTATAAATAAACTTATCTGGCGGGCAACGTACAACAGCGACTAGCAAATAGTGGGTTATGCCCGGAATTAGCTTAGGCAGTTTATAAACCAATAAATCTTGTCCAACATATACATATATGTGCCGATTTAAAAGGGAAACAGTTCTGACTTCCGCCTTTGAAATGAAAATGGTAATGCACCACTCCCGTTACGAAAACTGTAAAGTTACCTTAAAGCTTTTTGATTCAGGCCTCCACCATTATTCTAACTGCAATTGTAAGTGGGAACTAACCATCCCAATAAATATGAAAATTATAATTAACTAGAATAAATTAAAATAAAATATTCGTTTTACCTTTGCAACAACGATCAGAAAACGATTTAAATTCCTGTTTCCATCTGCACACACTACTAAGATTATTCAATCACTTTTAATTTCGTTTTGACAGTCTACGTGATGTACCATACATTCCTAGCTAACAGATGGAGGTTATTAGATGTGTATAGAGTAGAAAATTACAGTTAAAATAAAATTGCTTATGCCCGTGCACAGAATTATCATTAAGTAGCAATTTATTTAGGGTTGTCCTAATTTTTAGATGTCGTTTGTGGTATTTTTCAAGCTCTCATCCGATTGGAGTTCAAATAACTAATTTTTGACCAAATTGTATTTATGTATTGTAGAGATCAGAGGTTAGGTTAACTTTTACACATGTAGTTTAGAAAATATCACTTGGATTTTAAAAATATAAGTTGGATTTCAGAATCTATAACTATAGTATTTCATTATTGTAAATTTGGTTTTAGAAAACGTAAGTTGTATTTCAGATTCGTCACTTGTATTTTAGAACGCGTTATTTCAATTTCAGATTTTTTTGTGTTTCTATGTGGTTATTAGTTTATTGTTTTTTTTTAATATCACTTTAAGCAAAAAAAAACCCGCCCATCGGGAGAATTAATTTATATAAAATATACAGGGTGTCCCATAACTATATGACAATCTCTCGGGGGCATGCAGGGGAGGTCAAAATAATACGGTTTGTTCATATAATTTTTTTTTAAAGTCATTCTTAAGGGAAATATTGAGCCCCAAAGAACTGCCTTCCAATTAACGTTTTTGGCCGTAACTTTTGAAAGACTTTGTATATTGTAATGATTATTGGGTTTAATGTTTTATCGAAAGAGACCTTCTATTTGACATGAAAACCAGGTATCTCGTCTTTGAAAAGCAGAAACTAACTGGACCTAAGACACAATTTGCTTAAACTTTGATAGCTGTCATTATTTTCAGCTGTAAACGCCATTAATGGATACTCTTGACATTTTTATCGAAAAATTGTAGTCTTCCTTTATTTCGATAAAATAAATGGTTTTCGAGATAAATCGATTTTTCATTGAACTGCCTAAACCACAATGTTATTAAAAATATTCCTTAAACTATTTACTTTTTTTGCTCAACTTTAATTTTCCAAATTACAAATGACCATGTCTAAAATCCAACTGCTCTTTTCTATAATACAAGTGACTAATCTGAAATACAAAGTGCAATTTCAAAAATCAAAGTTATTATTCTAAAATTGAAAGTACCTTTTCTGAAATACAAGTGATATTTTTTAAATCCATCTTATGGTTTCTAAAATTCAACTGACGCTTTCTAAACTACATGTGTAAATGGTGTAGTTCTGTAATATTATGGACCAAATAAACGACTGTTAGATGAAACCGATGAAATTCTTTCTAACGGTCACATTTACACAAGAGATTTGTGTGAGATTCTAAATTCTCGGGATGGACCTAAAAAAAAACTTGAATTTCTCCTATTTTGAATATTATTACAGTTAGGCGGGTCTGTGAACTAAGGCGCCATCGCTGATAGGCAGATGGCCATTGCCATGCATAGTTTATAAGGTAGTTACTAAGTTGGGGTAATCGGTCCCGATCTTTATTGTATAATCGGTCCGAGTATCTCCGCGGTTTCTCCATTTAAAGAGAGAGTAGTTGGTGTCGCTTTTCCGGATGGCTTCGAGCTGATTTTGGCCTTTATTACGGATTTGAACTGTTTTATCTGTCGGTAATATCCCGACCGTAACTGTTGATTGTGCTTTTAGCCTACAGCCGACACTAAATTGATAAACACGCTCCGTAAATTAAAAGTTTTTGCCTAGATTTGATTCGATCAACATCAGATTGAAACAAAAGACAAACGATACGACATTATTGTCCACGGTTGGCCGACAATAATGTTCCAATGATATAGTCAACGCGGTTCGGAATCGGTACTCAAGTTGGTATGAATTATTTTTAAGTGATTTGCCTCACAGCGGGATAACGTTTGAACTATGGGTTTTCTTTCGCGATCTATGGCGCTTCTTTGCCAGTAAAAGGTCATCCATTGGTTGACCGAGCGGCGATATAAATGAAACATGAAGAAATGAGGATGATCAACGCTGCAGGTTATAATCGGTTCATCGTTTCCCTTTCTGTGCGATGTAACGCGCCTTGTCGGAATGTTTACTAGGCAGGAAACGTCTCAGAGTGTAAAAGTTAACGAAATTTATCGTGGTAACCGAGTAAAAAAATGTGACAAATTAGCTGGAAAATGTTTCGTTAATTTAGGGCATTTACTCGGTTTAAAGGTTACGGCAATTATAAAAAAGTTACAAGGAAATATCCTACCCGGTTCACTAAGCAGCAATAAACGAAGCATAGCGCCAGACGACACCGGCATAACTCACTAGCACTTTTACTTTTACAACAGAATGCAACTGACCGGTAAGAATGCCTACTAATGATTCTTTTGACATTTAAAGAAGTCAGCTCGTATAAATCTCTTTGCTTTTCATCGTAGTTTGTAACCTGGGGTTGCCATTGTACGACAGGACTTTGTGGCGCCTAATTTATCTCGGTATTTCCACCTATTTCTTTTGCTCTCTTCCATCGATTACAAGACACAAACAACACTGTATCATTGATGTTATATTCAAATTAGTTTCATGTGTAGTATTTACGTAAATCACAGCACAGTAGGTAGTTTGTGATCGGTCAAAAACCAGGACAGAAAACGTCAAATCTAGATTGATTTTTTCGTTGAAACTCTTTGAAAGTCACACATTTCTTGATCATTAGACCATCATTAAAATACTAAGTCCGATTACCACGGACTTCTAATCGACCAAAGTGAATCTTAAACTAATTGGCCTTCCGTCTTGCGAGGGGACTTTATTGTACTGGTCTTAATAAATAATTATAAGCTGATACCGTTCTCACTATCGTGACTACAATGCGCATTCAATTCTAACACAAATGCCTCGTACATGACCGTACGTAATCCGGCATAATCGAGATTATGTCGTTTCAAGTATCCCTCGACCTATTACGGGCCTAGCATAATTAATGAGACTATGGCATGCAACGCTGTTGCTTACGACCGGTAAGCAACAGTGAAATACCGGGTGACTCAATAACAAAACGAACAAAAATGTGTTTTTAAGAAAATCCAGATCAACGAACGGTTTCCGCGTAGAAGATGGTGCAGTCAGACCAGATCCCATTTGACAACTTTGGTCATTTTAATGGCAGACATATAAGGTGGTCGTCTAATGAAACTCAACTACCGGTCGAGTAGAAATTTATGATTTTATAGCTTATTTTCCCCGAAACTGTTTACGGCGTTAGAATTAAAGCATGATCATTAACTAGGATAATTACTTGCGTACGAGGAAACCAAGAGGCAATTATACATTCTGAGATAATTTAGTTTAATGGATCGAATATAAAATTTACAAATTCCTTTGAAGGTTTTAAATGCTTCTCCTTTTTTCACATACATTTTCGCACATACATCTAACAAGCACTAAATTACTTCTATTAATTGGCTAATAACATTTCTCGAATTGCAGAGTGGGACCAATTAGATGCGTTGTTGCTTTATCAAAATTCCCGCGTACGTTAAATGATAATAATAAACTCAGATAATGAAAGTAAAAAATGAAATGTATTATTAACCGATCAAGGAAATCTGTTCAGTGATTGCGGCAGCGGTTCTCAACAACAAAGGTAGGAGTTTCATGAGGCTCGTTGATGGATTTAATAGACGAGAATATGCCAGACTAGTATTATTGATTTCCGCTAAATTAGATTGTCTGCGGCGTCATAATTATTATCATCGGCTAGTTTGATATTGATTGGTTAGTTCCTTGCACAGAAAAAAACTTTTTGGCTGCAAGTTCAAAGAACTCAATTTTGACATTAAATTATATTTCCAGAAACTATAAGAAACATGGGCAGCTACAAGG
Organism: Ips typographus; assembly: GCF_016097725.1. Lineage (NCBI taxonomy): Eukaryota > Metazoa > Arthropoda > Insecta > Coleoptera > Curculionidae > Ips > Ips typographus. The sequence continues at coordinate 6,180,339 of NC_138430.1, read as the reverse complement.
AATCATTATTGCTGATGCTGGTTTTGTCGCTGACATTATCTCAAGGAAAAAACATGGGAAGGCAAAATAACGATGCCCATCCCGTAAACGTTCCAGAAACTTTCCCATCGGTGATACCACCACCTTCACCATTAGACGATTGCGATCCTGAAATGATTGGGTGAGTTTCGATCAATACAAAATCAGAAAACGTCTAAGTAATAGAACAAAACTATACTCATGTTTCTCAGGTCATACTTCTTCTTCTGCTGCAATCCATTAATGGATATTCGTGATCACATTTGTCCACTCTTCCCTCTTCCGTATTGTATGGATTAGTTCTTCTATTGTCCTCACTCCCGTCCACTGTCTGACGTTGTGAAGCCATGACATCCGCTTCCTGCCGAGTCTTCTCCTTGCCTCAATCAGATGATACATCAACACCAAATCATCATTTTATTAACAAAAAGTCCAAAAATCAATATAGATTTATTCAGTTTCCAGTCTTGATTACCAGTCATGTACTAAATTGACGTCTGATTGGTATTTTAAGACTATTTGTCTAATTAAGTCATATCCGCTTCGGCAGAGTGACACATCTCAGTTATGACAGGTAGCTCATTGATTTTGTAAATATTTCTCTTTTCTTTACTGTCCCAAAAACAACTTTGTATACTGATTATCATAATTCAGTATACGACTTTTTCAGATTTGAATTAATAACCGGATACGTATTTTCGTCGCCCGGAAACGTCATAGACTCGATACCAGGAACGTTAATGTTGACCGACTGCCTCGAAACCTGTCAAGGCAACGAAAGCTGTCAATCTGTCAACTATGAAACTGGACTTTGTGTGCTGTTCGGCTCCAACGCCGATGTTTTACCTGGTAAGTCAGTAGGCTGAATTTTTGGTACGACTAGATACAGTATCTGCGGAAAACCTGAGTAATACAGGCAGAAACAGAATGCGTGCATACATTCTAGAGGAGTATACATTTGTTACGGTAACCGCAAACACAACCTAGCATTTTCTAATGATAAGCATAGTAGTTTGTGGTCGGACATAGATTTATTTTTCAATTACAATCGAATACTTTGAAATAATTCCGCGAATAACTAGAATAGAACCTACGCAGATAATCGAGTTTACGGTTTACGATTCGATTACAGGTTTTAATGGAAACAGGATCAAAAATTCGATTTTTGACATTCAACCTGAAATCGTTGAAACGTTAAGAGATCAACAAAGTAGTTAATGTGGAATGTCATCCATCGCGATAATTTGATCAGTATCGGAGGTAAATCGTTTTAAATTAAATCTAATTTCCTTTTTATTTGCTTTAACGTAAAGCCGAGACAAGTGCGATGGAAGCGATAAATAGGAAGATATTTATCGTCTCGACCATGAAATAAACGGATTTGTCGGCTCAAGAAAGGGCTGAAGTAGTAACAATGTATATAAAATCTTAGTTAACACTTTTCCTTGCAGTTTCCTTTTCAGTAGGATTAATATTAGTTCCGATAGGAAATCCTGGTTTAAATAAATTATTATCTTCCTGTGGTGCTAGATTATAACTATTCTGTCAATTGGATTTAAGAAAACCTTTCCTTTTTCCTGTTATTATTCACAAACTCTAACGATCAGGGCAATTAAATGAAACCTTGAACACTTGATCCTAACAGAGAGATCATCGCCCCAACTCATCCAGCATCGTAATTATCACCTTATAAACGCAAACATTAAAGAAGAACGGTAAAGTGAGACCTACCCAGTAAATTTAAAACATAAACAAGCCATCATATGCTGTAGTAAAGTGTTAAATATTATAATTATTTATGATTATAACAAAAAGCAGCTCTCTGGAAGCAGTCATTTTCAACAGTTGACATGCTTTTGCATTCAGCAGTTATAGAGATGTAACTTGGAGCAGTACACGACTAAATGTCACGACAAGTACGCAAAGTGACTGAAAACATTTAAAACTGCTAAAACAAGAGCAAAACGGTCGTTATCGGTTAACATATTAGAGAATGTGACCGAGGCAGCCTCTAAACAACCAAAGCTATTCTAATAATAACAAGGAGCTTTGACAAGAGGCAATTAGCCGAGCGAGTTCTCTGCAGGGACTACCGCGTTCTGGCATCCACTCGGAATGTCAAATACTAAAACTGGCCGCTAGTTAAGTGCGTATAATATAGGCGATTTGTTATTCCCGCGATCATTGTTTTTATTTACCGGACAGATGACTTGTACGCTCGAATACCTCCAATCACTTGATCTGATTGGATACTAAGACCGTAGAGCGCTACCTACCGTTTTCCTAAACTACTTATTTCGTCTCACCATTTTAATTAAGTCGAACACCCTAGGTGATCTTCAATTATTTATATAAATTTAATTAAGTCTTGGTTACCAAGAGTAATTTTATAAGTGTTAACTTATTAACTGTCCATATAAAAAAGACGACGGGTAATCATTACCGGATTATGCAAAGCACCCTTCGTATCACCTAAATCAGATTAATAACCTTGACTACTGCAATAACCAGGAACTAAGATACTTATAAATTACTAATTCAACATGAATAAGGTCCACTAACCTAGTTCAAATTTTTTTTTAATTGCCAGGCTACTACATTTGATTAATTTTATCGAAAAATTGAGTGTAATATACAAATTTGATGGTGTTTTAAGAGTATAGTTAGATCAAACCAAGAAAATTAAGCGGAGAGAAGAGTAAAGATAGAAATTATCTCACTCACAATTAATATAAATTTGATTTAACGACGTAAGGGCCAGTCTACATGGGCAGACTCTGGTTAGAACACTGTTGGTAGTTTGTGATTGGTCAATAAATCACAAACTACCCACTGTGCTGCGATCTACGCAAATACTGCACATGTTGACTTACCATAAATATGGTATATTCTAACCTACAAATGTGTCTGTTGTCTAGGTGCATTGACCAAGTCTCAATTCCCCGTTTTCACTATCTACGCCCAAAAAAGCTGTCTGGGAGTGAAACCTTGCGAAAGAGCCTGGTGCATAGACAGGGTCCAGAACTACCGTCTCACCAACTACGTGAAAAGTCACCAAATCGTCGGATCCAGGCAGGAATGTCTGGAACTGTGCTTAGGAGAGACCGAATTCCCATGCAGGTAAGAATTATTTTAACGACAAATAAAATGTTTTTAAAAAAATTGGAATGTTTCATACCAAAAGGATGGATGTAAGAAACCAACGGCTTATTGCAAAGATGACTGCGCGAATTCCTGTTGAAATGTTAACTCACCTGAAACAAACAAAAAAAGCTAATAGTAACGACAAAATTAGTCACGTGATATACAATGAGATATGAAAAAGACAAAAGGCTAATTAGGGCGAAAGAAAAATCCACGGTCGGCTTTTCCGCTATATAGAAAGTTAATGCGTATACATCCCACGGATTAGCCAGATAGCAATACTAAGGCGAGTGAAATAGGCGCGTAAGTTCCTAATAAGGGTGATTGCAAGAATTATAATCTAGTTCACTGTAAGACCTCTTAAATTTCTAGAGTCTGTAGGTGCAAACAACATGCCCGCGGAACGGCAAAGTACTCTTTAAAACTGTCCATAAATATGGGTATGTCTCATTGCGTGCCGTTTCCCTTTTTCGGCCAACGCTAACATATGAGATGCAATGCGCGAACATCGGGTGCTGTTCATTCCAACTATTGCTATCGACAAATTCCCGACACAAAAATTCCCATTATCGCTTTGTTTTCGGACTGGGAGCGACAGAAACGGCCGTTGCCAATACGGTCAGATGCACGACGATACATAACGGCACCCCGCTTAGGAAATCTCATTAGACTGGTCAATTTACAAGATCAATATAGACTATTACATCTTGAGTGTGTAACTAAACGTAGATAGTGTCAAAACATGTTTCCAGTTTGAATTTATTTCAATTTGAATAGTTAAGGTGTAGCTCACCTATCTGGTTGCCTAGACTTAAAGCTCGCTAAAATTCTCTTCAACCATAGAAGAAAACTGTAGTTTGGGGTGATCAGCTAAAGAGGAGAAGATTTGTTACAGTTGAACCTTGTCCTCATTGACACCCCAATATCTGAAATTTCTATTCCATTTTCACGTCAAAGTCTACACTGGACACCTCGATCAACGCATCTAAGTTTTCTTGATTTTTTCCAACAAACAATGTATATCACACTTGTAAATGAATTTTAAACCCCCCTGAATTAAGAAACAAAATCAAACATTAGTGGTTACATTCATAATGGTAGGAGTTTTCTTCGTATACAAAACGACATAGATTAATGTAAGAAATGTTGTAGAATGTGAAAATAATCGTAGAACAAACAACGTAAGCGATTCACGTGGCAATAGATTACAGTAGTGGACGTTTTCATGATGCCGAAACGGCATAAAACATATTAATAATAGAAAAGACCGTAATTACCCTCAATGTAATTGGAAGTCACTAACTGGAAGGACGAGGATGGAACTTAAAACGTTAAAAAGAACGATTGCAAATGGCCTTGGCACTACAGGCATGATTCTATAGATAGACATGAATGTCTTATAAACGCTATTTTAATTAAGACTTCCGTTGCAGTCGAGCTTCGTCTTTGAGGTTTTATAGTGATTTTCAACTTGGATTCTCATTAAAATTTGTTTTTTACTGTTTAATAACGAGGCAGATGGAACTCGGATTCCATTAACAAATTACATTTACGTATCGGAGCCGATAATTAACTAATTCTCCTCGTCATACTGTTCGTCAAACTAGTCGATAAAATTCAGTTTGTTTTATATAGCCGGGTTATTTTAAGTCAAAGTTAATTAATTTAACTCCGAATGAGTATACATTTTTAAGTGAGCATTTCCAGTAATTTGATCATACCATAGGAGTCGAAATGGGCGTACTGAAATTAATTTATACTTCAATTTCCTCCGGTCATAATTCTCAACACCTAACTTGGCACTCAAGGAATTAAAGATAAATCTTCAGGTGTGAGAAAATCCCACCTTATACTCCTTACAGTGTAATGAATTGCTTAATTGAGCTGTGCTTTTTTCATAAAATACCTTATAGAAATCATATAACATCAACGAGTTATTGGTCGCAAGCTATAATATAATACTTACGGTGAGTGAATTCAAATTATGGATTGGCTGGTACATTCTAGGAATATTTAATGCTCAATAACTTGAAAGTGGAAACTGTGTAGGAACGCCTTCCTTATTTCTTCGGTAAATAACGAAACCCATAATCGTTAGGGTCGGTATTTTAGCCGTTCTATTGACTAATCATTACATGAAAATGTCATCGTTAACCGGTTAAACATTCTGCCGATACACGTGTTTTTAAGTTAGAAGCAATTCCATAAAAGTTTATGGAGTGTAAACATTTGACCTTTCTCACCATTCCAGAAAATATGATGGGTATCTTGGTAATTGATTTTCATGTTTAAATTTAACATTTTATTGGTTTTCACAGATCTGCAAACTACAACAATTCTACGGGTGATTGCGAACTGTCCACCATGGATCGTCTAACTCTAGCTGGCAGTACCTCTTTCCTACCAACTGACGGATTCGACTACATGGAAAATAACTGTATCGAAGAACCAACCAAATTGTGCGAGTTTAAGAAATTAAATGGCAGAATACTAAAAACCGTACGTTTGTTCTAGTTTCAAAAATAACTTTGCTAGAAAAATTGTTATTTCAGGTCGATTCAGTATATCAGGATGTGGGTTCAGTAGACGAATGCAGAGAGCTTTGCCTGAACTCACCCTACAGATGCCATTCCTACGATTATGGTGATACAGGTGAAATGGTGTGCAGGCTCAGTCACCACTCTAGGTCTACTCTGTCTGATATTCAAGTACGGAGCTTTCTAACCTTATAACTTTGTCCCCAAAAACAAATTTGGATTGTAGGATCCTTATTTGGACGTTCCCGAAGCAGCCACCTACGAATTGAGTTCTTGTTACAACGTCAGCATCGATTGTAGATCAGGAGATATGATAGCCAGAATCCAAACCAGTAAATTGTTTGATGGTAAAATCTACGCCAAGGGCAGTCCAAACTCGTGTGTGAAGGACGTGAACAACAGTTTGACTTTCGAACTCAGCATGGCTTATGATAATCTGGAGTGTAATGTTAGGAAAAACGGATTGGGGAGGTATTAACACACATTGGTTGGAAATTAGCAACAGTTTTCACCGTGTTTTTGAATAGATATGTCAATGACGTGGTTATCCAACATCATGACAAAATTGTCACTAGCAGCGATCTTGGATTGGCCGTGACTTGCCAATACGACTTGACCAACAAGAGTGTCACTAACGAAGTTGACTTGGGTGTTCAGGGCGACATAACTCCAGGTAAACAGTTTTATGCTTCTTAGCATAGTGGGTAGTTTGTGATTCGTCAATAAAAGCAACTTTTTTTGACCAATTACCAACTGTGAGTTACACAAAAAGGTGTTAACATAAATGGGGTTTGGTTGCAGCTTTATCAGAGGAAGTGGTAGTCGATTCACCCAACGTGGCCATGAAGATTACCAACCGTAATGGTGAAGATATGATGCAATCAGCGGAAGTTGGTGATCCTTTGGCGCTCAAATTCGAAATTTTGGACAAGAACAGTCCTTATGAAATCTTTGTAAGGGAATTGGTTGCTATGGACGGTGTGGATTCGAGTGAAATTGTGTTGATTGATTCGGATGGGTGTCCTACCGATCATTTTATCATGGGACCGATTTACAAGAGTGCCCAATCAGGAAAAGTAAGTAGACGTTATTCTCATGACCACAGAATAGTTATCACCATAGTCTTGAATGTTTTTACTGACAAATACATTACAATTTGCATTTTTTTTTTCAGGTGTTGTTGTCTCATTTCGACGCTTTCAAGTTCCCATCATCTGAAGTAGTGCAATTTAGGGCACTAGTAACACCATGCATGCCAACGTGCGAACCTGTTCAATGTGACAAAGAGGAAGTAAACGGTGAACTACGTTCTGTAGTGTCTTACGGACGAAGAAGGAGACGACGATCCACCGATCAACTGAAAGACGATCTTCTTCTAGTACAATCCATCCAGATTACAGACAAATTCGGATTCGAAAGAGACGGTAACAGAAGTACATTGGAAAACCAATCGGTTTACATAAACGATGACAGCGAAAACGGTTTATGTCTTAACATGGCCGGTTTAATGGTGGCTGGGATTTTGTTCTTTGCCGTCCAGATGGCTTTCGTGGCCGCCTGGACTTTCACCTGTCAACGACGAAAAAATAGTAAATTATGCCAGGACACGATCAGCATTCCGTCACAAATCGGGGTGAGCCATGCCGATAGTCTTTGCAAATTGTACGAAAGCGGGTATCCGCCATCGCGTAGGTTTTAGAGTAGCAAGGCCACGAATGTCGCCTGTATGTGTGTATGTAAAACGGTTTAATGCTTAAATAACGCGCCAATCTTCTTACCTGCCACTCGATTGACTCCCGACCGAATCAATCGCTAACTTTAGATTGAAAATTAACAATTATCTTTAAGTGTCCGTTGGCTTTTTGACGGTCCAGTGTAAACAGTTCTTTGGGTACTTGTGGAATATGAGGGCCTTCTTTAATAAAAGCTAAAAATCTCTAATACCAAGAAAAAAACTAGACTGTCAAGTGAGAGTTCATAAACAAAAACAACAAAAAAACATCTGCATATACTTCACGCTAATAAATGCCCTTATATTCCAAACATGATAAACTTTGGTTATAGAATTAAAACATGGCCGCCAATTTACGGCGGTACTCAGTAAGATTAAGTTGTGCTTGCGCGATTGACTTCCTGTCTTTTTTTAAATTTGTGCGATTTTTGCAACTTGGAAGTCTCGACGCGACCAATATAGATTAATCTAGAAATAGATAAATAACGTGACCTTTGTCCACATTTATAAACAAGCAAAAACTTGGATTATGCCATTTTAACCAAAACCCACAAGGTCAATCTTTTATTCGACTAGAATAACCATTTATTTATTATCATTAAGTAGGTAGTTTTGTAGAATAACTGTACGCTTGCGCGATAGACTTTGTATAACGTATACAACAGAGTGTGTTTCTAAAGTCAATCGCTCTTTGTGACCACTCTGTGCATTTGCAAACAATAATAGTCTCGACGTGACCGTTTATTTTAGATATAAATCAAAGTCAAATCTAGCATCAATATTAAACAAATGCTATTGGCTTTAAAATTCATAACCCTGCTTATCATAATTTCGAAAAGAACTGTAACATTGGACCAAATAATATTTTTTTCCATAATTACCTTACGCGTAGTTTTTTATGTGATTTAAAGCTTGCGCGATAGACTTGCTTAACGTTTGCAAATATGGCCGTTCAGGTGCGATTTTTGCAAACCAACAGTCTCGACGCGACCATATTTTAATCTATTTTTATATATTTATCTGAGTTTAAACAACGATGCAATATTTACGTTTAGATACATTTACATCAAGGTGATTATGACACCTTTAAACAATAATAATTGTTTATTTAGGCTTCAAGTCTTTACTCGAGTTAACAAGGTAATTAAATTTTCTTGTTAACTAGAAGTGAATAGTTAGGGCCTTAAACGTACTAGTAAATAAGGCAGATCTTCAGTACGACTTTCTGTGTAGGATCCAAGGACGATCTATAGTGTGCATGTGTTATGTGTGTTTGATTTTAGTAATGTGTCATTTTAATTAAAAAGTCAGCTTGTCCTTGAACCCGAACGGAACTAGCCGAAAGTAATCCGAAGCGTTTTTAGTAACGCTTTGTTTTATAATAATTAGATTACAAGAGGTCTCTAGACAGTTCTAGTTACCCGTAGGCTAGTCGTCTCTGAAGTATCTTAACACTTAAATTAATAACGAAATAGTAGGAAATGTCTTATATCCCCTCCCTCGTAATTTTTAAGTGATGATGTCATAATTTTTGTAACCGAATTGAAACTGCTAAATTAATATAACTATTCTTTCTATAAAATGTGAGTTTTACTTACCCTTAATCTCTGGTCCACCACTGTCCAAACCCGAGTGGCGTAATCGTTGGAAGCACCCAATACCAAAGAACCTGAAGTGTCAAAGTCCACAGCCATTACACCGGCATTGCTGCCCACCAGTATTCCTTTATTTTCGTAAGCACCTAAAATTCGTCACATATTTAATAGTGAGGATTGGTGTTTATTCTATTTTGATATAATTATAGCTCAAAACGAAGAATACAATTTTTCAAAAAAATGTTAGGTGCTGTGTAGAGTCATGTGAAATTAAGAAACAAACCTTTTCCTTCACATGTTTGCCAACAGACAATTTGAGATAAAGGGCTAGTGAAGACACTGACTGACACATTCGTCAGTGTGACAAACAATACGAATTTATTAGTTCCACATGCCACTTATTTCACTTTGAATAAATAGAAAATACACTAACATGGAGATAAAGAAATTTGGATTAACTAAAACAGACCAAAACTTACAACAGATTTATTTAGAATGCACCTAAAACAAATTAAAAACTATTCCAGACATTGTAAAATATAAGTAGAACACTCTATACTGTTAAGTACAAACGGAAAAAAATAAACATAAAAAATCAGCATACACTCTAAAATATACTCAACAAACCTGAGTATAAAAAACACCAAACCTTTGAACAAATGATATCAATTTTGCAAGAAAACCACAACAAACACTGAACTAACACAACAGTAAAAAATACAAATTTAAGATCTTGGGTGCTTAAAGAGTTACCGTTGTCCTTCCAAGTGTACTATTATACACTTTTTGGGACAAACACTTTTAAAACTCGTTTATATTAGTACAGGACTCATCAAGGATTAACTTTTAAGCAATCAATTTTTATACAAATTCCTTTATTGATTGGTGTAAATTGTTCTTTTGTTAGTAGATATGTGAAAATGATTTAAATTAATAGAGAAAAACAATTCATGCAGGATGAGACTGACCTTTTGACAAGTCCCAAAGTTTAACTTTACGATCAGCACCGCCAGTAGCAAGTAATCGATCAACTGGACTCCATTTTACTGCGTTTACTTCACCTTCGTGTGCGTCCTAAGTAAACAATCAATTAATCCCAAACTTTATGGTGTGCAAAGGTTTGATAAAAGAAAAAAAACTTACGAAAGACACAAAAACGCCCGCCGGCATAGAAGATTGCGTCAAAGGGCCGTAACCTTCCTGCAACTCCTCACCGCAGAGCCCTTTTGTATCTCGACATGCTTCTTCCAGGTCTTTTTGCATTTTTGCATATCTTTTTCTGTAAAATCAATACTGTATAACCTTTCAAGAACATTCATCATTTCAGCAATCAAAGGGTTAACTCACTTGAGAAAATTGTCATTTTCTTCGTTCATTCGATCCGCATCTTTCGCTTTGTATTTTATGAGTCGTTCGACCAATTGCCTGTTTTCGTCCTGTAATAATAAAATTGATACTTCAGAACAGTCTTAATAAACACACCTCATGTTTTAACACATTACCTGTACTTTTCGTAACTTTTCCTCTAGTGAACTGCAAGTTAACTGTGATGTATTATACTCATCCCTTAAAGTATCATTCAGGTATTTCAGTTCTTTGTTAGCCTGGGTCAGCATGGCAATTTCTGCTTGCAAACTGATAATTTTGGAATTACACTCTGCCAAACTATTAATTCCCATTAATTAACTGACATAACGCCCCTGTAACTTGACTTACTGGAAATCTTTGGTCGCGATCAACTTATCGCGCTCCTGCAATTTTGAGGTGAGTTCAATAATTTGTTGAGCATTTTCACCTTTTCTTCTGTGCAATTCTGTTAGTTCTTCTGCTTGGACTAAGAGTTTTTGTTTTAAATTTTGAAGGTCTTCTTGCAGTCTGGATTCTGTAATTTGTAAGTTTGAAAATATAGGTACAAAGTGGTTTTTATAATTGTGTTTCAAGATTTGTGAATATTAATGTAATATGGTTTAATGTAGAAAACACCAACAGTAAGTTTCTTATTCTAGTGGTAAGTCCACATAGGCAGTATTTGTGTAAATCACAGCATTGCTTGTAGTTTGTGATTGCTGCTTTTTTTGACCAATCACAAATTACCCAGTATGCTGAAATATATGCAAATGATGCACATGTTGCATTATTCTGTTAAAAAAATTTCTTTAAACCAGTAAGTAAAACTCAACTAAATGTTTTAGTAACATTACTGTAGTTGCCACTCTGAGTGAGGACATATTTATTTAAATCTTTCTTAATGACCGCAATATTACAATATAAAACTGAAATATCCTCATTTAATATTTAATTGAACATTGGGCTTTTAATTTACACTGTAAATAATGACTGATGTGATAAATTATTATTGTCTAGCAAAGTTTGTTTTCTACAAACAAATATTGGGTTAATAAAGTCAACTTTACATTGAATGTCCCCAAATTACTGTATCACATGAAATTATTTTTAGTTATGGATTATACAACTGAATTTCATTACTAAACCATAATCAATTTCAAAAGGGGGGTGAAGAACAGTTACCTCTGGCACTGCTTGGTTTTGTTGTGGTGTTTTCCTCCTTGAGTTTCTCAATTTGTATGGAGATTTGGAGGTTCTCATGCCGTAAAGCGTTCGCACTTTCAAAGGTTTTATTATCTGGAAAAAACACCCTTATCAGAAACTGAAGTTCCTACTGTCTTATCTAAATGAATCTAGTTGGTTACAATTATTTAGGCACTAAATTGGTAAGCACTTACGCTGAGCTATTAATTCCTGGAAACAACCGGTTTCTGTCCTGTTTCGGGTCCGTAGTGCTGTTATTATTGTATGGCGCCAATCTCCTGCTTCCATATTTCACCCCAACACCACCCGAATTATGGCACATAAGGCAACGGCTAATTTGACTCACCACAATATTGGAACTTTCCAACTAAACGTGCCACTATTTATGGTGTTAAAGGGCAACAAAAAAAAAACGTTCTTAATTGGCTTTAGTTAAAGTGTTTTTATTTGTTCTGTTTTTATTTAATAAATTGAGGATTGAGGTTAGAATTTAAATAATGTCAGTGATTGACGCAAAGTTTTGACGTTTTCCAGTTGGTATTCTGTCATAGTTGTCTGGGAGTATGTCTATCTTTGTCTAGCATTGCAGTAAGAAAGAGGCAGCGCCACATGTTGTCGTTCAAGATTTAGTTACTGACTTGACTACTCTACTGTACCTAGACAGGTATTTATTAAGTATGTGGATTGATTGCTACAACTTTTATCTAAAATTTGGTTTAGAATGTATAACAGTAAAATTTTATAAAAAAAGTACATGCTGTGCGTTTAAACTCACTTAAATTGAGTAAATTAATGTTTATATGATTTATGAACAAATTGCCTACTCGTAAACTAATAAACACATTACATTGCTACGGATCAAATTAATTATGTAATTCACTTGGTAAAAAAAAAATTTGAATTTAAAAATATTTACATTTGCAATAACTCTTATATTCTTGACGCCTAGGCGAAAGCGGTTACTACTACTATCACACTCTTGTTGTAGGAGTATTCTTCTTCGTTTAAAGAGTTTGCTAATTATAAACTTCTAGCCTAACTGTAAGCTTTCCTGGTGTTCTACATATTGTTTTTTCATAAATTTGTAGTCATACATAAGTATCTTAAGTCAGTCTTTTAATCAGTAGGGTTTATTGTGTATTGTGCTTTGGTTTGGAGAGCCTTCTGCAAAAACTTCTTCTGTAAATAAATACCTTTACTACTTTCAATCTGAAGTATATGTATTCAATATGCCGTTGCGTTGCAAATCCTAATTAAGTAATCAAAAGTGAGAAAACTAATCACAACATAACATTTGTGACCTACATCCTTTAAAGCCCACTTAAATCGAGACTAGGAATTTCGGAACATCCAATAAGGATTCCAATAATGTATGCCAAAGCAATGATGGGTATAAGTCCAGGTTAGAACTCCCCTCCATTCACATATCCGACTTAAAACTGTCTATGATCGAAATGAAATTCTTACGGTAGTCAAAAAAAACTCCCAAGATTGTCAGGAATGCTTAAGGAACGCCGCTCTCTTCTTCTGGGGCCGACAAAGCTTTACTATGCAGCACAGATTTAGCTTTGGCTCTTGTACATGGGCGTAGCTTGTAAAATATATTGAAAGAGATAACAGCGAGCAATTTAAAGTGATGTTTTTGTGACACAAATGTGCTCGCACCCATATACATTGAGACAACGTATATTTATGGGGTATTTCTCTCCGTCGGGGCCTTCTAATCCCCATATCAATATCCGGCCGAACAAATAAAACAATAAAGGTGAACTACGTGCATATATAACCCTCGGAGGATAATATTAAAAGTCATCTCGGGTATAGAGCACAAAGAATGATCGACCCCTCTTATTCTAGAGTCGGCGGCTTCCCCAACAGCATATTAAACTGTTTGAACATTTATTAGTTGGGGTGACCACTTGCCCATGATTAAACCCCATGTAAGGGTGGCGAGGAATTTTAATATATGTCAGACGGAATTAATGTCTTTTGCTTTTACCGCTGTAATGGGGGCGTAGTAGTCGCAGTCTGATCAAAACTCTTGTGTTGAAAAAGTAGTTGGTCAAAAAGTTGAAAGCCTTAAAACCATCACTACTTCTTTTATTAACGACTTAAAGGCATCATATAACCAAATTTAGCAGTAATTCTCTTAGAAACTCCATAAAGTGGTAGATAAGTGGTCGAGTAGAGAACATTAAAGTCGCGATAACTTGATTACTACTAAAGGGCACTCAGCTTTGACTTCGACAGCAGCCGCACTGTACGTATCCTGCTGAGAAGGCCATAAGTCACGCCTGCAGGAGCCTTCCATGTCCAACAGGATATTAATATGCACCTAATGTGCCGCTCACATCGTACCTTACAAAAGACTCCACCGTATCGCGTATATTTATGCCTTCTTTATTTGCCTTTCGCGAAAACGTAAATTACGTTAGTTGGCTCAACCCGCTGTTTGGTAAGTTCTCAGAAAATAGACTATTGTTAAGAACATTGGAAAACCACTATTTCAGAAACAAGTTAATAGAAATTTGTGGTTTCTACTCACAGGAAGCACTTGCGAATGTTGAGGGGGTATTAAAGTCAATGGAACATGGATTAATAACATTCGCTACGCGGATGACACGGTATTGAATGCTGACAATATGTGCGACCTCCAGTGTCTTGTCAACGTAATAAAGAGAATGGGCCTAAAAATAAACGCCAAAAAAACAAAATACATGATTGTTACACGTCAACCAGATATATTAAGAAATGTGGGACTAACATAGGACGGATTATCAATTGAGCGAGTGAACAAATTTAAATACCTTGGCTCACTGAAGAGTGGACATCTGACCTGGAAAGAAGATGTCGTATAGAGAGCGCTCGCAACGCTTTCATGAAATTCAAACACATCTTCACAAATACGGAATGAAAATGAGATACATAAAGTGTTACATTTGGTAGGTGTTACTATATGGCTTGGAGAGCTGGACATGGACTTCTTCTTGAACAAGAAGAAGAAAAACTCACATGTATAATAGAATGTAATTATAGAGAGCTTATGTTTAATGACAGTGGGTCACATGAAGTCAAACAAGCAGTAATGTTATCAACATACTGCTAACATTATCAAACAATCATTGGATCTTCAAAACAACCAGCACCTAGTATAAAACCACAATTGATAACGATTAATGGAATTTCGTTCGTCTGATTAAGAAAGGACGTTCTATTAAATTTTTAACAATAATAAAAGTTTTCATTGACCATTTGCACCGAGAATCACCCATTTAGCATTGTTTATTTTTCTTTTGGCAAGCGTAAATTACAGAAGTTAACAGATATTTATTACCAGCGCGGCGATACAATGCTGAATAATTTATAAGGTGAGATCTGACAAACACAAATTTAAAAAAAAAAGTCCGAATGTTCCTATTTACCTACTCGACGTTTCGCGCTGAATCTTGTTTAATCATCCCCAAAGATGTATGGGGACATTATCGCGGGTGCTCTTTATTTTTTTGGAGGCCCCCTCGAGAAGTGAAAACCCATTATATTTACATATATGCAAGCTTCTTGGCTTGATCTCCTTTATATTCTATAGTGTTGGAGATGTTCTCTCTGAATGAGGCGATTTTATCACCGCTCTTAGTAGGTAATAATCGTGTACTTGGTTCGCCCTCGCCCTCGCCCTTTTCTTTTAATGTAATATTAGAACTCCAAAAATCGTGGGGGTTTATTTCAATAAGAGTTCTCGAATATTACACGCCCATTTGATTTTCAATATGCTTTGAATTTCAAATGGGTGATGAATATTGTTATAGTTGAGCTGCACCAACACACAGTCAAAAGTTTTCTCAGTAATATTGAGATGGTTTTTTCAGCTGTCTACCATAAAAAAATGTATTATTTTATCTTTAATTTTATTAACCAGACATTAGAGTTGTCTTTTGGTGTTAATTTCATTTAATTTACGTTCCTAACAGAGATCCATGGTGCAGGCGATCCATGGCAGTCCACTAGGACATCAAATTGCTTGGAGGGTTATCATTGCAATTTATATCGGATTAGGGTGGAGCACCAGATAATGCAGAAACCCTTGACAGTGCCATCACCCGAGAACTAATATGTTTGACAAATAGATGTTTGTTATTAGTTTTGCGACCCTTTTTGAGGCCCCTTCGCCCTTTGACGCTCGGCTAGTGGGCTAGTTAATCGGCTTTAGTACTTCAAAGTTTTTTGTTTTTGTGTGGATGAAATTCGAACAAGTGTTTCTCTTTAAATTTAAAAAAAAAAACAGTTTATCATTACACTGTGTGAACAATGATGTTTAGTTATTTTATCATTGTATCTTAAGACATTTAAGACACTTTTTACCTTTCCATCAGTTGTATCATTCGTTTTCCCTTTCCTCTCCAAGTGTTGCTGTTTCTTTGTCATTTTCAGACTTAAAATCATCTTGGACTGTTTGATAACAACAAACACACAAATCACAGCATAGTTCTTGGAAAAGTTTGAGTTTTTCCACCAACAGAGTGAAGCAGAAAATTACTTAAAACCTTCTTGTCATGACTTGGTGAAACTAATTTCAATAACTTATTCCTCACTCTTTTTGTAGAATAACCCACAAATCACTTTCACCGAAAGATTGAAAAGCCTCAATAAATTTGAAAATCTCTAAAATGTTGATAATAAAACCAAGACTGATGACCGATGAGCATCTCATCGGCCAGTACCGTCTCTTTTTCTATGTGCAAGAATTTTATTCGAGTTTCGTTGGTCGTTTTTGCGACCGCCGGTATATCATATAACCAGAGAGAGCTCATTACTAGCGGCAAGAGAGGCCTCTTCGAGATTTTTATCAAAGCCCGTGGCGAAATTGAGCTTTTTTCCTTCAAGTTCCGAGTAATCGTTTTAATAAAATGATGCGCCCTGAATGAAAAAGGAACCATTCGTATTGAATCCGACCATATATACTTTACCGCTCTTGTTTGTAATTACTAACCGGGCGGTTTTTTCGACTTTGCAATTTTCGAATTGCCAGCAGGAGAATGTGATGCTACCTAAATTACTGTATTTCGGTTGTCAAGTTTAGCAAGAATGTGTTTTTTCCCAACTCCAATAAGCTTTTAGCGTAATTGGTCACTATTTTAAGATAACTGATGCTTTTTTTCGTAGGATGCTAGAAAGTTTTTCTCATTTGCTTTGCTAATTAGTTAAAGAATGGTTAAAGCATCCTCTTGACTAACTGAGGAAAGAAAAAAAATAATATTGAAATATGATAGTGGTACATAATTAAATAAAAGGTTGGTAATTGATTAAAATTCCTATCATACGAGCATATTTATGTATAATAGGTCATCTGTCAAATTTCCACCGGCGCACGTCCATCGATCTTATATACAATCAAAGTTCGAGCGGGATTTTTTCGAGGGCTGATTGTTGCAATTTCAAGAACTCAATTATATGGCGGTGCGGTCGTCTTTTCTTCTTTTGTCTCGGAAAAAAGCTAACAAGTACCGACGGAATCGCATTACGTATTCGCCAAACGGGAATTTGCCGACGTTTTGGGCTCCCTTTTGTGCCGAAACTGAATTTTAAACAGTGAATATTTCAACGCCGCCTGATAGCCTGTCACCCAAACATTGCCTACAATTTGACAACATGATTGCGAGGTCGACACACACACACATATTTTTAAAGAAATCGATCGACGATCAAGAAAATTCCATTTTTTTCCTGGACATAAATATGTATTTATTTATCTGTGACGGTGAATTATTATTCATCAGGCTGAAGTTGGTCTGTGGTTTATTCATTACATTAAAATACCACTAAATTATCATAAGTTTATATACAGATAGTTCTTATAGTTTTTATTCCAATACAGATGACAGAAGGAAATCGTACACGTAGAAGACAGCACAATTTTTTCTACGGCTCAGCGAAAAACATGTTATCGGTATTTTCTAAGAAAGTATGAAATTGGTCCTCTTTAGGACTGAAAACATGAACACAAATACTCCAGAATATATTGGAACAAGAGTTTTTTATACTCGATCACTTAAATTATCTCTTCCTGCTTCCCTATACAAATTTACAGCCTAAATTACCAACTATTTTTTTAAATTTAGGGCACAGTGTATAATTATTTTACCAGCTTTTCTCATCGCTCTGGCCTGCATCCACCTTCAAAAGCATTTCCAAATATACAGCTAAACTTGTCAGCTTCAAACTTTTCAACGTCCTCTTGGGGCTCTTAAAATGGTCTACGTAATGATTGACTGATGATTTGAGGCTCTATGGGCAGTTCTCTAAAACCTTGTGTAAATTGTTCCTGAAAATAAAATCAATAAATGTACATAGTGATTCAATTACTAATTACTATTAATCATAAACAGTAAGTTTGTATTTTTCCTTCCTAAACATCCTAATTTCTTAACTAAAACTGGTTCCACCAACGTGACTCTCAAATGTAAAAAAATCCATATTTATTGGAATGATCAAGGATTTTGACTCAAATACAGGGATTCACAAATGTTTTCCTATAGTTTCTTGACATAGTAACATTTTGGCAACGCCACACTATTTTTAATAGAAAGCTTTTTTACGTTACTTTACTTTACTTTTTTACAAAATTCTTGAAATTTTGCCAAATTTCAACTAGAACTATAATTCTTCACCTTTTTACTAAAACCCTTTGTCCCTTAATAACTTGGTAATGGAAGAACAAAATTATGCATGCTCTTAAATACAAATCTGATATGAAGTAGCTGAAATAATTTTTACTGGTTGTTTGATGGCTATTAAAGCAATAATGGGTAATGCATTTATAAGGTATAGTTTTACGATCCTATAAAGTACGTAAAATAGTTGGGCGAAACGCTGGTACGACCCTGGTTCTCACATATAACTATGGCGGTCGTTTCCCAAGCAGTAAACTTCTCTTAATTACCCTTTATAGGTAAAGGAACCGACTGCTTTGATATAAAGCGATTCTGATCGAACTTTAGATATACTCTCTGTTAAATTTATCCACTAGTAAAAAGATGCAATTCGGTAGTTTGTACCAAACAAACTTGGGTACATGAGTACTGATCCATAAAAAATGTAATAAGTGGAATTTATTATGATTAAAAGAAAGTTTTCCCATTTTATCGTCCCAGCAGGTATGAGGCTCTTTAAATATTAATACCTCTATAAAATGCATAATTACTTTGGCCAATATTACACGGGGCGGGTGAACACAAAGCCGATCATAAACCCAGCTAGTGCCCATATCTGGCTTAAAACGTTCATTTTCAGATTACCATAAAACGACCAACAGGCGGATTCACTTACTTAGTCGATTAGCGACGGGAATTATCTGGATTTGATAACGGGAATAACCTCTAAAAAAGATATTAACTTCGTCAAAACATCAATAAAAATCCGATATTTTATGTGGCAAAGTTTTTCGGATGCCACACAGAGCGAATCCGTATAATATAAACGATTGCCTTTTAAGTGATTTTAAAATTGAATCGATCGTTTATAACAATTTTCTTGCTAATTTTGTACATTTTAAGTGGCATTCTGTGCGTGCTATCTCTTTTTCAGTGTGTTCGAATGAGGAATCTTATTTAATTAAAATACGAGAGAGAATTTTGCCAACAAACCGTTTGCGAATGGCGCCAGAATTTCAGGAGGTCGATTTGTATCTGCTTTGTGTAAAACCGGATAATTTATTGCTATTGTTGCATTAATTTACTTATGCCTTAACAAAAACAAACAACAGGCAACTAGTTATTGAACTGTACCTTATCCCATTATATATTGTTCTTTGAGTGAAAGACCCCATCATATACTGGCTAGTCCTCAAACCAACCAAAAAAAAGTGGAACCCTGATTTAAAAATTGTGTCGATCCGTGTCCCATAAAAGCCGGCATCCCGAACGGTACCAAATTAAACCTGAAAGAGTATCCACTATATTAAGTTTATCGGTTTTAGGAGCTTCGGTACCAGCAATAAAGATAAGGGTCCGATGATAGAGAGCAAACCGGCTAGCTGGGTGGCCTTGTTAAAAACAATTCCTAAAATACCTGACACTAGTCGCTTTTAAAGAAGTGTCTAGCATTCCGGGAGCTAAAACTGGGATCGTTAGCGGTGAGCAGGTGATTTTTGGGGCTTTCAACCCTTTGTTTCTGTTTGAGACCAGCAAAACTGAAAATTCAACAGAGCTTTTGGTTTCGTTTGGTTCTGATCTGGTTCTGTTGGTTCGTTGATGATGATTTGAATGTTACAAGTAGATGCAAAGTATCATAGTCTAAACAACACTTATCCAGAGTTATCTAAATTGTTAAGTTGGATTTAAAAAGCATATTTGCAAGTGAATCTATTCAGTGTATTCAATAATAGCTATTTAAGATATGAGTGATAAAAGTGCATTTTTAGACATGCATGTGAAAGTTTAGAAAGCACTTTTAACACGAATACCATACAATATTTCTTCTAGAAAAGCATTAAAAATTTCAATGATTATATTTGAAAATTTTCTGTGAACAGTCAAACCAGTTCCATTTGTCAATAACTCCCTAACGATTATTGTTGCCCTCAAAGATAAATTTGTTTGAAGGCTGTCATCCAATTTAAAAGATTTTTGTGAATATACTTTTTAATACGTGTTAATATCAACTTTGTAGCATAAAATGAAGAAGAAAGTACCATGGAGCAAATTGATGAGACTGCAAGAAATGCCATGTTAGACCTACTACCATAGAATCTCAACAATAGTACGAAATAGCATTTAGTTATTCGATTACCTTTAACACTAGTGCTTTAAATAGTATATTCAGCATCAAGAACAGTAAGTAAGCTTCACTGATCGATGACAAAGTTTGGTGGCTGAACGAAGCGAAGCCTCTAATTTGTCTGAGATCAGTACCTAATGCTGTCAAAACTCAAAATTAGACAAGTCGTACACTTGTGCTTTTTGTAATCAAAACGCTATTTTTAATAGTTCAGTAGCGGGTTAAAAGTTGTATTTTTAATGTGTTTGTAGAAAAAGTAAGTTCTATGAATGTGTACAGGTTGGTCAAACAAGCGGAAGGATTCTTGAAGTGAGATGTCTTGGAGGACGTCTTTCCTATCACTACTTGATAAAGTTAATGGTTATCCAGAAATTTTGATGTGGTGAAAACAGCACAACTGTATGGGTAAGGCTTTTTTGTATAATAAGAGTATAAATCATAGGATATTAACTTACGATGGGGGTTGAGAGGATGGCAGGAACAGAAAGCATGAGGGTTCACTTGTTTCAATTAAAACGTCCTGGTCCGTTCACTTCACACATAATTAAAAATCAAATAAAGCAGGTGTCTGCAAATAAACGGGTCAGTCATCCCCCAGTTTGCAAGCTGCACTTGTATTATAGGAGCTGATATCCAGAGAATGAATGCTGAATGCGATTCGTTTTACTAAGGGCCGTAAATTCGATAAAAAGATTATGCTGATACTTTTATAGGGTCTGCTCAATATAGGGATTGTGTTATTAGGGTCTGAATCAGTGAAGAATTAAAATTGAAAAGTGAATGTTTAACTAGGGGTACAATAAATTAGAGTTAAATGAGAGAGCAAATTGTAAAAGCCACTTTAATTTGATGTTTTTGTTGTTGTATTTTTCTTAATGACTTATACAGCATTTTTTTAAGGTGAGACGCCTTCGTGCTAAAGAATTTGCCTGAACATGTATGCATGTTAGCAATTTAAAAGTACAATCAAGAATTTCAAAGAAATATGTTTTCAGACTTTATAATTACATTCTAATGCCTCCACCACTTGCTAATTTGCACAGACATTTTCTCGAGTTGCTAATTCGATTCTCGCTTTTTCCTTTTAACTTCTAAGTGAAGGTAAACGCCCTGCATATTAACTAACTTGAAACATCTTACTGTACTTTGTTCAACCAAATTCCCCCCTTTTGTCTTTGTCTCCTGTTTCACATACTAATTAAAGACAAAATAATTGAACTTACTAACCCACATGGTATTCAAAAACCAGAAAAAGTATCCTAGTAACATCAGCGTTCAGATCACACATCCGTTTAATCAACATTTTCTGTAACTAACAAAGCGTTACGCAAAACTCATTATACTTCATCCTATATAAGAAAAAAACACGCGTTAAGTTTGTAAAAGGGGCACAAGAACTCAAATCATTCGTGTAATTGCAACGAGTCGGGCGAAGCAAAGATCTCTTTTGAACGCCATTAGACGCCATTTTGAATTAATTTTAGGCTATGTGTGTGCTGAGCACCGACCAGATTTTTAATAAAGACCATAAAGATGTTGCGCCATATTTGGTTTGGTTGAGGTACTTGGTATAGATTGTTGCCGTTCAAAATCAGGTTTTGCCGATTTAGATGGTCGTCAAGACGGATTTTTTTCGTTTAACTCTCTATATCTGCACAACTATAAATATTTTGCGTGATTGCATTGCAAATTACGCGGTTTTATGAATCCATCTATTTGATGCACTCGATCGTTGGACGATACTTAACAAAATTCTGAAAAATGATATTTCATTCATTTCTGAAAAATTTTACATGATTTTTACAACTAATGTAATATGAATAGTTAGTTCGACTTTCATCAAGCCACAAGATCTATTACTTTGTGTTGACAAGACATCTGAAAAAGTTGGATTTATTGCAAGAATTGGTAATCAACTATCGTTACACACCAAACTGTTATTATAACCGACGAAATTCAAATCGTGCAGAATCGTGCTATGAGGGGTATATTAAAGTGTAACAGATACACCCTGTATCGACGATGCTCAACGTCTTGAACATTTTATCTGTTAAACAAGGGATTATGTTTGATGTTTATGTTTTTATATTTAAGATTAAAAATGCAATGATACCGCCATACATTTGCGATAGAATAAAAGTTTTTAAAGAAGTACACCAATACAATACGAGAAACTGTTTTGATTTTATATTGAGTGATAAGTGTAACAGCAGCTAAATGTTCAATTCTATTTTGTATGGTGGATTACAGGAATACAACAAGTTACCCAATGTGATTAAAGAGTGTGATAGTATGGAAGTTTTTAAGGGTCTAATTAGAAAACATGTTTTAGGATAGGTTATTTGTCGAATTATTAATTACTGTTTGTATTTTATTTTTATCTATTTTAACTTTGTGTGATTTAATTGTTTTTATTTTTAATGTTTTTTCCATGTAGCTTTTTATGCTAAATAAATAGTATATTATTATTATTACTATTATCTGCATGGATCTTTAACAAGATTAGGTAGACACAAATATTTTTGACAGATTTATAATTTGTTTATGCATTTTATAATAATTTTGCAGCACTTTTGATTAAAAAAAATTATTCATTGGTCTAAATTCTGTACTTATTAAAAAAATTGACCATCATAACTTCGAAAATTATGTATTAATCAGGATGAAAAAGACTTCTCAGCTGTGACATTTTGTTGGTGCGTTAGCCGTTCCTATTGTCAGATCTAAGACTGTGTGACTGATTTCTCCACTTCTAGTCCATACATTTTTTAATTACTGGATCTAACACCGTTTAACAAGGAAGTTGCATGTTTAGAAAACAATTTATTATTCAAGCAATGTATTTTTTTGTATTCTGCCACGTAATTTATTCCAATTTCTAATGTTACGAAAAATTATCAAACATTTAACAAAATATACTCAGGAGACCAAAGTTGTCCAGCATAATATACACCCTGAATCGCCTGCAGCTCATATTTTTATTCCGGGCGTCCTGGGTCGTTGTGTGTGCCCAAGTAATGAAACCGCTGATTGGCGGAGTCCAGTTACCATGGTAACGCCCCTTTTATTCCTCCGGCATTATACACCGGGGCCGATGGTTGTGTGTAGGTACAGTCAGGGGGCGCGCTATTGTACCATTGTCGAAACGGATAATGCGGTTTTATTGGCATATGAAACTCTGACTGTACCCCCTCCTTCCCGGCCACTATATTGACTGATGTTTTCGATCACGTGACTTTGCATTTTCCGAATGCTGCCACGGCCCTCCATAAATTTATGGTGTCCGGCTTAATAACTGGTAGAGATGCACTTTGGTATCGATTTTCTTGTCGACACTAATGTAGGAGCACTCGCAATGGATGAAGTGACATATCACTTGCCTGCGATGTTATGGAGTGTCATTGTTGTTAGATATCGATACTGTAAGCCCATCTCTATAAAAACAATTATCTGTCACGAGTGGCTCTAATTTTGTGCACGCCAGTTAGAGCATATCATTTGCTCTAATTGACAGTGTTGCAAGATATAATAAGTATGATTAAATACTCAATTCTAAGGCGGGGCAACGTAAAAATTATGAGTAGTTTTTCTAATTGAAAATTAGCCTTTAAGTTGTCAATTCACGATCAAATTTTGCTTCGACTATAGTATAGAGTAGTAGAAAAATTAATTAGAAAAGGTTTAAAATTGATATTAAAAACAAACCCTTTTGAAGATCAAATGTTTCACATTTTGGTAGAAATCCCGCAATAATCTGAAAGTTGAAACCTTATAAAAGTTGATCAAGGCACAAAAACGATACTTTAAGAGCTTTGAAGATTTTGATCAATTGATTTGATTCAGAACCACATATAGTAGCAAAACATTGTTTGAAGCAGATTTACTAATCAATCACTATAATTTAGCAAAGATGCACTGAAGCATTGAGGATTATCACTCTGGAGTAGATCAAGAATCAAAATAGACACACTGATAAGCAGTTTAAAAAACTTAAAGTTGTCATCCTGAGCCTCTAAAACCAGCTGCAGTGTCAAAAAGTTTAAACAATTTTTCATATAAAAGTACATATTTTGTTTCTTTATTAAGTATCAGAAGGACCGTAAAATCAAACGCATTTTGAAGAAGGTTTTGCAGCAGATCTTTAGCTATGTAAAGTAAATTAAACTGCGTATTTATAACTACTGAACACTTTTCAGGTTAGTAAACTTAATAATTTCCAGTGAAAAGAAGTATTCCACCTGCGTTTTGCGGACGACGTGGTTTTAATAAGGGAGGACCCAATGCACGTGAAGACTATGATTAAACAACTACACCATGCCTCTCAAGAAATTTAAAAATCAGAAATACCATGAAAGTTGGGCTTAAAACTAGGGTTTATGCTCAAGAACAGGGATGTCCCTATGAACCTGAATAGGAAACTGTACGATAGCTGCATACTTCCAGTAAACACTTACGGGCTGGAAACAATGAGCCTCACAAAAAACAGCGTAAATCAGTTTGAGAGATCATATGAGGAACAAAGAGATTAGAAGAAGAACCAGAATAACGGATATAACCGAGAGAATAGCCAGCATGGATAGCAGTAGATGGACATCTAGAGTATTGAAATGGAGACCCTGGGAAAATAAACGAAAATTGGGTAGGCCAATGAAGTGATGGGCTGACGATATTAAAGCCGCAGTGGGCAGAAACTGGACACAAAAAGCGCAGGCTAGAGATGCCTGGAAGAGACCTATCTCCAGCAGTGAAGAAACTACGGTTTATGAAGAAGAAGAAGGAGATCTGAATTCTTGCGGCAGATTGATAGTATAGGCACCAAAACTTTAATTGACTTTTGATAGTTGAGTGTGCT
Organism: Ips typographus; assembly: GCF_016097725.1. Lineage (NCBI taxonomy): Eukaryota > Metazoa > Arthropoda > Insecta > Coleoptera > Curculionidae > Ips > Ips typographus. The sequence goes on along the minus strand of NC_138430.1, from coordinate 6,155,139 downwards.
TCTTTCAAGTTTTAGCAATTCTCTCTAAAATAATAAAAGAATATGTTACTAGAACTTATTATTTTACGTAAATATTAATCTTTTTACATGTACTTGTAGGTAGGTAAAGTAGGTCTTTGGTCAGGCTTCCGTGGTGCAATAGTGACTTAATACGCCACTGATTGGAAGAACATTTAGGCTGTTGGTAATTTTCTGAATCGGCGTTTTTATGGCTCATTAATTACTCCACTACAACCATAATTTTAGTCCCAGAAATAGCAATCAAATAGTCCTAAAATTAACCTGACATAAATCTGTCACACACATAAAAGACTCGGAATGCTCCTAGAGTCCGCGAGCAAACAAACAATCTTTAACATTTAACGTTGCACACTTAACATTTTTAGGATGTCGTTCTGCCTTGATTCACTAGGATTACTTTGGTTTGTTGAGTAAATAGTGTTGACTCTATTTCGGTTAAAAAGTGGAGACATTAAGGCACCTGTGCTTGTGTAATTCGTCCGTTAATTATTGCTGATTACGAGACGTCACCGAGGCATCATCAATACAATCAAACAATCCTGGGAACGACAAAATACGTACTGCCTCTAATTGAATCGTCATGACGCGGTGATTTGTATTTCTCATCAGTGGCGATAGTTGAAGGACAGAACAGTACCTCTTCCGTCAACGTGCGAAGTAGCGTGAGACAAGAATTCCTCGGGTTCTAAAGGTACCGACGCGGCCGCAGCCACGGACAGACGGCGGTTCACCTCGTCGTTTTCTTATCTACCAAAGTATAATCATCATTTATTATTTCTGGTAATCATTCCTTCTCGATTTGTTACGAACCGAACTGACATTTGCATCTGTCGGTACTAGAAAGATAGGGGTATCCGGGCGGTTTCACTTGTTCGATCTTTTGTTCTACATTATATATTCAACAATCTGATGAAGAACAAAACTTTCAAAATTGTACTTACTCATGTTTTATTGGCTTCTGTGTCATCTTTGAAAGTCCCGGGTTTCAAAATCTCTGTAAACTCTTTTTCCTTTTGAATTTTACGGTGATATGTTCTATATGTTTGTTGAGACGAGTTACTCATTTTTTCTTTGTTTATTGGGTCTTTTGTCTCACACAAAAAAGGTTTGTTGGGAAAATGGAATTTCGCACTATTTTCAACTAAGTTGAAAATAACATTAACCTAGTCGTCCCAACACAAGACCACTGACTTAGGCTCGGTCTTGTTACCTAAAAACGCTGACGTTTCGGTGGAAAATCTACCACCGTCTTCAGAGAATATAAAAAAGAAAGAACACAACGGCAGAACACAGAAAACAACAACTTAATAAATATAAAACCTGATAATGTTCAATTTGGAACTCTGAGAAGGGTTTGGTCAATAAAAATTGACATAAATTTTGACTTTTGTCATTCCAATAGGAAAGGTTATCTATTGTTGTAGTGAAAGGAAAGGTGGGTTTTATAATGAAAACAAAATTACAAGAAATTTCAGTTTCGTTTGATATGACCAGGTGTTATCTCCTCCTCTAGAATATTTAACCAAGTTTGGTCAATATTAATAGAGGATGTAGCAACACAGAAGTCATGGTTTAATCTAATATATGCACTTTCTTTTATTTTCAGTCTTTTTGAAAAAGTTTCTTTGTCTATGATACTACATTCATTCCATTTGACTCTATGATCATTATCAAACGCGTGTTGGCATATGTTAGATTTGTGAAAGTCTCCAGTTCTTAAATAATTTTGGTGTTCTTTAATACGTTTTTTTAAAGGTCTGGAGGTTTCACCAATATAAAATTGATTGCATTCGCAAGGAATTTTATATATCACGTTTCTTGTAGATTCATTTTCATTGTGAGGTTTTGTTTTAGTTACGTGTGATCTTAATGTTTTTTGAGTTCTAAATATTTTTCTGATGTTATATTTTTTAGCTATTCGTTTGATTTTGTCAGAAATACCTGGAATGTAAGGAATAAAAAGGTTAGTAAAAGGTAAAATTTGATTTTGATTTCCAGATTGTTTTGGATGTTCTAAATCCCTAAAACATTTATGAATAAATGTTTCAGGATAGTCAGTTTCTTTTAGAACATTTTTAATGAATAATTTTTCTTTATTAAATTGTTCATTATTGCAAATAATTTTGGCTCTATCAAATAAACTTTTTACAATACCTTTTTTTACCATTATTGGATGATTGGATTTGTAGTTTAAATATCTATTTGTGTGGGTTGGTTTTCTGTATACTTTTGTTTCAAATTTGTTTATGTCTTTTTTGATTAGAATGTCTAAGAATGGAAGTTCGTTATTTTGTTCAGTTTCTGTTGTAAATCTGATTGTGGGTTCTATTGAGTTTATGTGAGTTAGAAATTGTTTGAGATGATCATTACCGAATGGATATATTGTGAAAACATCATCAATATATCTCCTCTAAAAAAAAAGAATTTTACGGTAATTGTGGTCGGGATTTCTAGTTTTATGTCGTCCAAAACTGTTGATTGGCTTTTTTCTAGTTTACAGGATTCAGCAGGAACCTCCTCTCAGTTAAACTATTTTTTGAAATTTTCTGTTGTGAACAAGCAACTGTATATTTGTTCACCCCGACCTAACCGATTATATAGTACGTTTGACATACATTTTAACGGTTCGCTATTCTATGCAAATCCAGGAAATTATGCGGGTACTTTCCTGATACGCGGATGGGCCCACACTGCTTCCGTGAATTTTGCATTTTCCATTGCACTATGCAAATTTTATGCTAAATGTTATATACTTTATGCTTGAATACATTCTGAATGCTATATTTATTGGGTTTTTTGTTAATGGGGTGCGTCAAACAGCTGCAAAAGTACGTAAGTACTGAAGCTTTTAGGAAGGTAACACAGGTGTCTAGTTGATTCAAAAAAACGTTCAAAACTGCTTTTTTCTTAACCAATCACAAACTACCCACTGTGCTGAGATTTACACAAACGCTGCTCGTTAGGCAAATCATAAACTAAAGTTTTATTAACAAAAAAAAAAGCAACATACCATTCTGTTGCTACCAACAAGCCTACATGACATTTAGCCATACGTACTTCTAATATTTATTAGCCAAAACAAGATACTCAAGTGCTCATTTCTTAGTAAAAAACCATGCAAGACTGATATACGACACCGTCTTTCAACACCAGATTGGCAATTAAACGGGAAACGGCAGTCACACTTAAATCATTTAATCGTGACATTTATTATCACTCTTTTTGATATCCCAACAAATAAATTTGAGTTGTCTCTATTAATTATGGCCTGGAGTGTTTTGGCTTGCATTTCAGTGAAAGTGGTGGTTTTTATTTGGAAATGTTAAAAGCGAGAGTTGTTCAACCCTCTCTAGTTTGCATAGTTTGTCCATCCACCTAATGGTGGTGACATGACCCACTGAATTCCAGACGAGCGATCCCGACTGGGTCGGCCATGTTCGAAATTCCCGGGAAAAATTATGAATTCCGGCCAGGTAATAACCGAGTCAAAATCTTTTTCGGCGGTGCAAATTACAGCAAATTAATTAGGAATTCGGGCGACAAAAAGTGGACTGATGTCGCTACGGGATCGCGGCTAAACAGACCACAGGTATAAAGAGTACAAGGACACATTCCTAGGAGGAAAGGGATAGCTGGACATAAGTTTTATGGAGCATTTACAAGCACTAGGGCATCCGATTTTTCCAGATCCGCCTTCAGCAAATCAGGTCAACTCAATTGAGAGTTAACCAAAAACCAAAAAAAAGTCAAACAGTCGTTGACAACGAGACAAAAGACGTATCAGGTGGATCTTGATCTTTGTTGCAGGGCCAAATTGGACAAGACGGTCGCCCTGTCAAGAATGCATAACGAGGGTGCGCCCCCTGTTGTGCACTACCGGCCACAAAATTGTTATTATTGATTAGGGCGTTCGTCGAGTTGTAAATCTTACGAATAAAAAATCACCCCGTTTCCCATGGTAACGGGGCAAATCTGATTTTGTGTCATCTTTCTGGTAGAGTGAGTCGTTGAAACAAAACGATAGGGGTTTTCAAAAGGAATGTTAGCGCCGTCAAATTGAATGAATATCTGTTTGATTTCATTTGTTAGTAAAACGTATGGTTGTCCAAAGTACTTTATACGACTCGACTACAAAAAAACAAATTATTTTGCAGTGTCTGGAACTGAACAACAAAATGACCAAACTTGGAGCTTCCAGAACGTTGTCCGCAGTGTTCAGCAAAAAATTGTAAAACAGTATTAGCTAGTCTTCACGTATTTCAGCTAGTTAGCTTCTTCAGGCATGAGATTGATAAAACAACTGTCACAATTTTTCAGACAAATTTGTCAAATCTAGACATTCCACTGGCAATAAATCTTAACAATGTTAAAATTCAAATTACACAATCGACTAAGTTTCTTGGAATGATACTGGATAACACATTGTCATGGGATGCTCATGTAGATTATGTTGTGACAAAATTACATAAAGTATGTTATAGTTTTCGAATTGTATCAAAATATGTGAAGATGCCAACTATGAAAATGATGTACTATGCAAATTTAGAATCCCAGCTTAGATACGGAATTATGTTTTTTGGTCAATGTTCTGACATCAACAAAGTCTTTATTTGTCAAAAGCGAGCAATAAGAATTATGTTGGGATTAAACCCAAGAGAGTCATGTCGAGGAAGATTCAGAGAGGTCGGATTGCTTACTGTACATGCAGTGTATATACAGGAGTGCATATTATTCTTTATTACACACAAACATTTATTTCAAGAACATGCTCCAAAAAATACACGGTCAATACTATGAGCATGGAGCATATTATAATTGTATAAGATTTTTTAACAAATTACCACCGAGTATTAAACAAATAAGCCATACCAACCAGTTCAGGAAACTCCTCCATACATTCTTGGTGAAAACAGAGTCTTAAACAGTGTCTGATTATCTGAATCTTGCTCCAACATAAAACGATGTATGTTGTAAGTATATTGCTGTGTAATTTGTGATCATATTTCTTTATTAAGTAAGTTAAGTGAAATGTATGTAAATGTGTAGTTGCTTTCTTTTCTTGTCTTCTCCTTCAGCCCTTCAGAAATTTAACGTTATTTCGCTTTATGTTTACAATTGCATAATTTTGAAATAAAGATATTTATTATTATTATTATGAGATTGATGGATGTAACCCGAAAAACAGGATCAAGGAAACTTTTGCAAGGATCTTGCATTGGCCTTTAGTTTCTTGAATTTTGCTAATTGACTGCTTAGTTTGTTTAGTTTGTTTGTCTGTGATTTGTCAAAAATGTGGCTTTTTCTTAAACAATCACAAACTGCCAATTTGATTTATTATAAGAGCTCTGACCACTTTTTATGTTGAGAAACTTGGTTTACTTCGCCTAACTTAAATAACATAATGGTCAGATCATGGTGTGGTGCTTAGTCCAAAATCGTTTAGGAAGGAAAAACAAAAAGAGAAAATTTCAAATTGTTTTAAGCACTTTCAGAATTAACGTGGTAAACCAAGACACTTGTTCTTGAATAATGATTTTTTCTGTAGATCTTGGTTTAAGTAGGGTCACTTAGCCAGTAAATTGATCAACAACCAGTATTTGACCAATTTTTACTAAAGCCCCAAAAACAAGATATTTTTGTAATTTAGCTCCTGTTCTTTTCCTCAGTTAATATGAGCCTTGTATCTGTAAGTCTTGCATCTATTGTTTACTTTAATTATACCATTCAGTCAGGTAATGAAGTTTACACATTGGCAGTATATGGAAATGTTTAATTACTAGAAGAGTGACCCTATTAATTTTTTATATTCTACTTTTATTTGTATACAGGGTCGTCAAAAAAAATCATAAACTTGCCACTAAAAAAAACTTGAAATTTTTTATTTTTTTAGTGGCAAGTTTATGATATTTTTTTGACGACCCTGTATACAAATGAGTCATTACGCACCCTCAGTTTAATAAAACGATCCTTTATTTACAATAACCCAAAGTTTCATTGCAAAATGAAATACGGATTTGACAGAGTACAAAAATATGTTGAGCGTTGCAACTGTCACTTTTTTGGAAAAACATCAAATATTTCGAAAACGGCTAGAGATAGGCATAGGGCATGGTACACAAAAGCTGGTCAGAATTTTGTGAGGAATCCAAATATCTAATAATATATAGGGAGTTCTATTTAAAATAAGAAAGTTGTGATAGACTTCCGGTATAAACGAAAGTGCAACCATCTTGAAAATATTTTAGTTAGATTGGGCATGCCCACATCAGTATTCTGCCAAATTTTTAAAACTTTCCTGTTTATACTTTTTCCAATATCAATCGATCTTTCGTGTGAAGTGAAGTCATTGTAATTTAGTTTGATGTTCACTGTCTGTGGGAACATAATAGTTCTAAGTGTCTTTGAACAGATATTATAAACTAAAAGAGACCAACTTCTTCACAGTGCTAAATTTGCCATGTCCATGCATTAACATAAGAAAAAAACATCGACATAGCCGCCAAATAATCTGAAAATCGGAATAATAAATAGCGATAAAAGATACGTTTACCTCGATACCGCTCGCATGACACAAAATAAATTATCAAGAAGTGGGAGCTGAGGATTTCTTTGGTTTCGGTATTGTCTTTGGGTTCTTCTTATACCTATCGGCGAGTTATCGGCGGACCATCTTCGAACCCTTTTACACTCCGCACAGGATCTGATCTAATGTCCTTGGTGGTTCGGAACAAGTTTATAATGCGCACCGGTGTAAGTGGTGACGTTTTTATTGAATAATAAAAAGGCGATTTTAAAGAGTCGTTATTCCCAATCTTTGGGCCGTTAATTCCAATTCGAAATTCGTTCTTATATGATTTTTGGTGGTTTTCTTGGACCACCTTTTGAAACGGTTTCAATTTCAAAGACCCCCCTCAATGTCACAGCTTAATACCGGTTGATAAATCACGGAAGTATGTTGACAAGCGAGCAAAAGTTGTTTTCTGGCCTTATATAAATTAGGCGACGCGTAATTAAAGGGTTTGAACTTTCCTAAATTGAGGGTAAAAGTTAATAAACGGCTCTATTTCAAAGTCTCTGTACCAGATAATTCGGTTCTAGAGTGCTTATTTCACGCCGTCTCGGGCGCGCATACCGTATCGATCAAAGCTTTTTCTTCCTATCATTCTCCTTTCGTCCTTTTCTGATGTTTCTCATAAAAATTTTTTAGTGACTCACCTTCTTCAATTTTCCTAAACATAAATGTTTCCTTTTTCAGTTATTAATCTTCAAACATTAACACCATTTTGTTAACCGTTTTAGGACTTAAACATTCAAATCGGAATGGTTGTATAACATAAGTAAAGTATGCAGAATGCGGTGTCTGCTTACCTTCTGGCCTATCATTCCAGTAATTTTTGGTATTTCTTTTAACAACTGGCTGCATTAAGGTAGCTGACAAACATAACGCCTCCTCTTCATATTTAAATAAATTCCGAATTGTCACTGACAAATACGTGAAATTCTCGTGGAATCCTACGTCTTTGAGGAATTTATATCGAATTGCGCAGGCCACACGTTTTAAATGATTAGTCTTTTTTTTTTCAATTAAATAACTGCAAATCGTTTTAGTGTTATTGCTAAATAATTATTCGCACACAAAAATTCTGCTGCTCAATCGAATTGTTGGGTGTGTTTTCACTAACGACAGGAAAAACAAAACAAATGTACGTGTGAACCAGGTCGTGTGTAAAGTCACATTTTCTTCGGAAGATGTCTAGAAATATAGAGACAGCTGCGCGAACAGACAGGCGGGCTGCTTCCGTTTCGATGATTTAGTAGGCTGATGCACATGTGGGTCTTTTCTGGACAGCAGATTTGCATCCCTTTAATATGCACTCAGGGGATACATTGACACGCATAATTGGTTACCCGGGAAAAAAACCTATAATGAGGGTGGATTTCTAATTATTCGAAAATGAAACGTCACTCTGTATGGCATACATTCTGAAAATAAAACCTGGGTGAGGGTGTTTTTAAGTATATTTTGATTTTTAATATCTCGAAAATGTGAAGGGTTAAAGAGACGTTTTTGAGATCAGCTTTTTCTTTTCAAATAATGCTTATTATGTTAAAACACACTTGAAATAAGTACAAACATTTAATTTTTCCAAAAAACTTAATACTCAAGATACAGTGCGTTTCTACTGGCGCGTTACCTTCCTTTCTCAAGTCGGTAATCTGCTTAAGTGCATTGCCAGTAATTTAAATACCACTAAACTGATAATGGGTAATTTCAGCATTCTTACAAATAATTATTACGATTTCATTACATTTTGCGCTCTGCGATTCCATGAAAAATGTGTTAATTTTCTATTGTCGTACTTGAGCACAAATCCGATCGACTTGCATACCTTATTACTTAGGACTGTGACTGATTTATTCAACTAATGCCATGGATATTTCCTTTGCGGAGACTCAATGAAGGCATCCAAAACATGACAATTGCGCCATGCTTATAATTTTATGGTCTGTCTAGAACTGGGTATAAAAGGCACTACTTAAAAGTGGTTTCAGTAACAAATTTAGTAAACTTTTTCATACTCTTTTTGGAGAGAGTTTAATAAATTACAAGGTATATAAACACGCTGATCTTCATTTAAGAGTTTAAGCCGTCTCAGGTTAAAGTAGAGCGAAAGATTAATATCCCTTAGGGTTATTTTGGAACTTTTAATGATCCCTACGGTAAGAACATTCAAGTGCTTGGATATTTTTTTTAATAAACTTGAAGCATTATAAAGTTAAGTATGTGGTTTGGCTAAACTTAGTGTACAAGTAGGTTAGTTATAAGAACAAAATGACCTATGATCGGATAGTGGTGTGTGTCCAAAAATAACGTGTTTGGTATAATGCATTCCGATGTCTGTACGTTTAAAGAAGATTTATCGAATGCACCTATTTGTGCTGACGGAATAAGGGACATCCAATAGTTTAATATAGATCGGGACTTGGCAAGTCAGTTTTAATAGAGAATGTCAACGAAAATGTCAAGCTCTCAAGTAGGTGGTAAACAATGAGTTGCATTCGCGTCAGCTTAAATTTAGTTATGCCAATATCGTCAGCTGTGTCTATTATTATTATGATTATTGTTTCCAAAAGCACCTTGTAGGAAAGAACATATGCAAAATGCCACAATTAAGCACGCTATCTTATCTATGCAAAATTTGAAATACCGAAAGCTAGTCAACAATCTGGGGAATGTTTCTAAACGGCTCGGCAAGGTACTTTTCAAGGCAACCCGTCTATATATGGAGTTTTCCGATAAAAAGTCCAACTATTATCTGTCTACTTAAAATGCTTCACAGTGTTTTGTGTATTCGGAAATAATGTTTTCCGCACTTTGTGAAACCCATTTATATTTCCCCGACTAATAAATAACCCAGCCAGCAAAAGGATATCAGTCAAGGTGTTAAATCACTCTAATTGATGACGGTATTGCGATCAATTTACTTTTTACACGCTTTTGTGATATTTTTAGGCAGTTAAGGGAGCGCCTTTGTTTTTTCGGTTATTTTTAAAACCGGGCGCGACATCCGAAAGCCAAACAAAAAGAATATCGATTTACTTTTCAACGGTTTTGTCTTGTAAACAGCCCGACTTGTTTGGGGCGGCAATTAATACACTTTTATGGGATATTTATGGGCAGTTTATTCACGTTTTTGGTAAAACGATCTGCAGATTCCAAATAAACGGAAAACTCAAGTTTAATGAACGTACAAATTAGTTGCTGAGTATCAAACAACGAATCAAAAATAGCTACAAAAGCTTTTTCGCACTAATCAGATACAAGCAAGTGTGCCTTTTATAATGTTTATTTAAATTTAAATCGATTAGAAAACTATGATAATCGCAATTTGTTGAAGACCTAGAGAAAAGTGTTTATGAAGGAAATAGATTTAGAATTTAAAATAACAATACTCATTTAAAAGTTGAAAAAACGCGATTTTCTCATAAATCCACTTGACAAATATTCTTTAGCTCTACGAAAAGTATTTATGCTAAAAGAAACTTTTTTTTTATTTGACTGTTATTGCTCTTAGCTGACGTGAAAAACTTTGACTTTAATGCAATATGACTATACAGGGTGCTACAAAGTAGGGAAAAAAAGGCTACCACAATTTTCTTGAGGTTTAAATATCTAATCCAACTTACCTTAGTCCAAAAGTGAATATTGTTGGAGGTACGAGGGTAAAAGTAGAATTTAGTTTCAGTTTTCCGGAAATATTATTTTTTATGATTAACTTATTGCTACAAAATTTGGGTATATGGGAGATCTTGAAGGGTGAGTAATTGAAATCTGATTTCATTTTTATTGTAAGATTTAGAGGGCTCCACCTGTGGTACCTTACCCATATCTAACACGCCGTAACTTTTTTGAAACACAAAAAATCTTAATTTCTAACGTATTTTACCTAAAAAAGTATACCTGGTAAGTTTTGATTTGAGCCGCAATTTACAAGATATTTGGATTTAAAAAAATCGCATAGTAATAAGTTGAAATTTTGAACTTTTGACACTATGCAGGGTATATTTTAATAAGTGTCCGATACTGCATAGGTCGATTTCTCAGGTATTTTAAAGGTAAGAAGTCCATATAGACATGGGTTCGCAAGGCCTTACTTACATAAGATAGTGTTGTTTAGGCCAATATCTCGAGACAATTTTGAGCGTTTCGCAATTATCTCAAGAAATATCGATTTATCCGAAAAGTGTCGAATTAAGCCAAGCAGTTGTTTATCTTTCACTCTGTCTAAATCGGGTGTAGATTATTTGTTACATAATTTGAAAACCTTCGAAGTGGAAGGAAAATGTCTTGCGTCCGAAGAAACATGCGAAAATGGTTATAACTTATAACATTGCTTCTAATACTGAATGAATGAAAAAGACTGATCAAATCAGGTCTTTTTATCAACTTTTGGAACCTTCGTGAAATGAAATATTAACATAGGTGATTTCCTCTAAAGATTTTAAGCAGTGTACATTTTGTGATTTTTTTTTTTCATTCATTTATAGCTCTGAAAGTAACCTTAAAAACTACACTTTTCAAAAGTATTTGATTATTTCCAAAATTCTATTATTAAACGTATCCAAATGTTAAACTAGATGTTTTTCCTTCCCAATTTACTACCCTAGAAATTCTTTTCCAGTTGTAAGAAAAACAATTCAAAAAGGGGGCGGACTAAACCGCAAGAAAAGTTATGACGTTGTTTAGCCGGGTTAAACTAATTTTATTGACTATTTAGAAGTCGTTCTCCTAATGCGTGGCACTTTCTCGTTTTTCCCGAAAACAAAACACAATCGGGGAAGAAACGTCAACGCCAAAGATATAAATTACTTCTTCGAGTCGTGTAGTGGTAACGGTTGTGTTATTCCTAGATCCACTAGACGATACAAAACATATTAACGATTTTGGGGTACGACTTTGCTTATATTTTTAGACTCTACAATAGGTTTTGTTTTTCGGGGCTCCTAAACGGACTAATGAACTTTTGGGCCACCCTCCACCTATAAAAACCTCAAAATGTTTGGACAAGAGAATTTGAAATGGTCGTAAAGTCGACGCTTTGAGGTTTAATATTAAAATTTTGGAATAGATCGTCCCCCATAAAAGTGTCTCGTAAAAGAAACTAATAGTCATTTGGGGCGGTACGAGCCACATTTTACACAGAGAGAAGATATATCGGTCTGGCGAAAAAAATCTCGATTTTCTTTTACCTGGTGGCCAATAACCGGAAGTTCAATTTAACAGTGTTTATAAGAGTTATATTAACGAGACAAAAAGGCAGTTGCTTCAAATAGTGATACCACAGCTGCCTATTTATACAAAGGGTCTTATCAAGAAAAATGCTTGGTATGTACACGTGCTAGGATGATTATCACAAATATTTTAGATCCGAAATGTTTAGGTCTTATTATACATTTCTAAGCACTAGTAGAGAAACAATTTATTGAGCGATTTTTCAAACTGCTTTACTAAGAAAGTTTCAACTTTATTAACTCAAACACCATAATTCACATATGGCCCCTCATTTTACTTCATAAAACCAGTCTTATCGTCTGATTGGACTTGGTGATTTATACGTCTTTGTCGACATAGTAATGGGGTGCCGTTCTTCAAACGTGAAATATTATTGTCATAAGAGCGAAAGAAAGATAAAATCATCCCGGTATGCATGTTTAGAATGTGCGTTATTTTTAATAAGCCTTGTCGGTCTCTTTTGGATCTATCTATTCCGTTAAGTACCACATTTTGAATTTAGGTATAAAGTTGGTCTAAATTTCTGTCACCTTTTAATTGTCGTATTGCTCAATGACGCTAAGAAGTAATGAGTTCCAGAAAGTTTTTATTAACACTAAAAAAAACACCTGAAAAACTATTAAGAATACTATATACAAGGACTGCGAAACAAAGGTTTTAAGTATCCTTAAAAAACTGTGATTTAAAAGTCATCTTTATACATTTTCAAGCTACAAAGTGGTAATCTTGGTTCACCTTCGACAGCTTATGTGTGATAGTTCCAAAAATCTTTTAATCAGTGTTTTAGTAAGGAGTTGCAGAAGATCATTTTTTATAATTTTCAGATATGAAAATGTTAAATGAAGCATCTTGACTTACATATCACCGAACGAAAATATATGTTGCTCGATCTCAAATTCTTAGAGTATACAAAATAGTAGTACTAAGTGTTCTGACTATTTAACATCTTGTACGAGAATTTGAAACTATTATGTTTCATTTCAATTCAGTCGTATACAAGTTATTCATCGAAAACTGCTGGGGTAATAACCCAATTTAGGAACATTTTTCATAAAATATCGATTTTTTCAAAAAGTGGATGCAATAATCAAAAACCTCCAAACTTGTTTTTTTAAAACATGACAAAAGCCATAGCTGTTGTGCAAATCTGGTGACAACTGGTACTCAACTCTATGAGTTAGAACCATAAAAAAGTAACCTTTTTATAAAACTCTCTGTTACTTAACCAAAAAAATCGGATGGTCCTTTTCAATTGGCGAGCAGTTTAGTTAATTCTAGTTTTCTCTATTCTGACTGAGTTTGTCTGGTTTGAGACAAGTAACCTAGCTCTACAAAGCATTATTTCTTGTTCATGAACTCGTTAGAAACACTGATATAATAATTAAAATTTGGTTTTTCGAATGACTAAAATATCTGGAAAGATAGGTTAGGTTAAATGCGATAGAAGAATATGTATTGAAGCAAATAATTCCACTAAACCACTCTTGTATTTTATGAAGTAAGTACAACCTGATATTGTGATAAATGTTTATGTTTAAGCACATTTTTGGAATCCTCATTAAATTTCCTATCAAATGACATAAAAAACACAAAAAAGCACGTACAGTCAGACAGAAAAGTGCTGTCAAAGTTTAAATTGACAGAAAGACAGTTTGAAAGGACACTCAGTGACAAAATTGCTTGTAAAACCCACTTGGAATGGGAAAATGACAGTTTTAAGCACATTTTTGGAATCCTCATTAAATTTCCTATCTAATGACATAAAAAACACAGAAAACTCAGGTACACTCAGAGAGAAAAGCAGTGTCAAAGTTTAAATTGACAGAAAGACAGTTTGAAAGGACACTCAGTGACAAAATCACTTGTCAAACCCACTTGGAATGGGAAAATGACAGTTCTAAGCGCATTTTTGGAATCCTCATTAAATTTCCTATCTGATGACATAAAAAACACAGAAAACTCAAGTACAGTCAGAGAGAAAAGCAGTGTCAAAGTTTAAATTGACAGAAAGACAGTTTGAAAGGACACTCAGTGACAAAATCACTTGTCAAACCCACTTGGAATGGGAAAATGACAGTTCTAAGCACATTTTTGGAATCCTCATTAAATTTCCTATCAAATGACATAAAAAACACAGAAAACTCAGGTACAGTCAGAGAGAAAAGCAGTGTCAAAGTTTAAATTGACAGAAACACAGTTTGAAAGGACAGTCAAGTAAAAAATCACTTGTAAAACCCACTTGGAATGGGAAAATGACAGTTTTAAGCACATTTTTGGAATCCTTATTAAATTTTCTATCAAATGACATAAAAAACACACACACATAAACATTTCCGTCAAAACTGTGACACCTTGTATATGAGAATGTGGCATATACATTTGATTATTTGCTTGATCAAACATTTAACTATGTCCTATTTTGATACTGCTTTTTATTTAATTTCGGCAGGGAATGAAATGCGGACGCCACTGTCTCAAAAGCCACCATTTTCCTTTGTCGGACTAACAATACAGACGCAGAGGGAGAGAGCCGCGGTGAGTATTGATTATCATCACTCCTGCACTGTCGCGGAAACACTTAGTTAATTTAATTAATCGGGCAGCTCTTTGATGAAGCCAATATCTTGCCGAGATCCAAACAGTTTGAGGTGCACCCCCGCTTTATTTCCGAACTTCTCCTTGTTTCCTCTGCACTACATCATTCTAAAACGCTCGGGTAATTTGCCTCTATCGGTTAATAAAGTTAGTTAATGGGTATCCAGTTCGAAATTTTTAAAAACTATCTTCAGAGTCTATTAGTCAAGGATCATAACTAAGTTTTAGTGTTTTTAATGACATCGTTATAACACTCAAAGTATCATAAGGGCGGTTCCGACAAATGGACTTAATAATATATTAGGCCCTTAGACAATCTTGCAGATGGTGTCACGTGCTAATTAGAGACCCAACTTTCCGGTACCAGGGTGTTTTGCTTCCGATTTACTGTAGTTACTGCGAAATTACATAATCCAACCTCAATGCACTTTACTTAATAACAGATGAAAGTTTAGTTGGTTTAAAATTGTGTTTAATCGAGAAAACCATCCATCATCCTCCTGTCTAAGCAAGGTACCACCACCAGACATCAAAGGCAAAAGCGGTAGGTTTGATTAATAACAGCTTCTGGTATAACTTAACAAGTGTTAACCACATGCTTGATGACAAAAATCTAACTAACCTAATCTAGTATCGATTTTTGCTTAATAATAGAAGTATAAAGTATGAAATAAGCAAAAACTACATTAATTCCTCTAGTCGTTCGCCATTTTCAGATTCATACCACCGTAAAATTCTACAGGATATCCCGGCATCGGCACCCGGCACGACGACTATCGACACTTGTTCTTCTGCAATTAAACTTATTACAGTTTTTACGCCGATGCCGTTTAAGGATTGAAGCCATTAATTAAGGCTGTTATTGTTAATTAATAATAAATTAATGGAAGATCTCGGTTCTGCACATAGTCAGTGTGCAATAATTTGCCTGGGCGTGACGGGTTGAAACATTTTACTTTTCGGTTCTCCCCGATATTTCAATTCATATGCAGAGTGACTCAATTTTAAAATTTTATTTCATTTTTTAAGAAACTCAGTAATTATGAAAGGTGACATTTTTCACCTCTAATTAACAAGTTAAAACGAATAGTACAATTTGTAAAAAATAATCAGTTTTCTATCAAATGTTTCTAAGATGTTAAAAGTTTCTTCTTTGTAACCAATTTTATATTCTGCTAGTCAAGCTAATTTTAGTATTTACGAAAGACCTGATTTTGATGCCATTTGCACTTCTATAAGGCTTGGTCAGTTGGCTTAGTTCCTGATGTTAAAACACTTTCAATGTTTAAAAAAAAATAATCTGAGAAAGAAGCAATAAATAAAATGAAGAAGTTGTAGCTAATTATAAACAATACGTTGTTCTGAAATTATAATATATCGGTTTGTATTAAAAAATCATGCAACATCTTTATATTTTCCTTCATTTATATTCTGTATATCATCGATCATTACAATTGATGTGATTTCAGAATTGTGATACCGTATCAGCTTATAGTGAATATGTCGTAGGCATGAATAGTCATTTGGCTAGGTATTTACTAAATGCCAGGGTGCGTATTCTTGAAACGAGGGAAGGGAATTATCAAGAGAAAGACATGTAGAATGTGACAGGAACCCGCTATTGTCAGCTTCTTCTGTCACATTCTATCAACCCCTTACTTGGCAATTCTACTCCCTGCGTTCAAGAATAGGCCCCCTGGCAGATGTTATTTCGCTAGGCAACTAACAACCCGAGATTTACTACCGATGCATTTGCCCAGCTCTACATTGAACATTTAAATGATCTATTTAGAGCTGGACAAATAGTAAATGTTTCGGCAAATGATATTCAGTTGAATCTGAAGTCGTTACTTGTCCAGTTAAACAGTTTCTATAACTCAATGTAAATTAGGTATTTATAAGATGACGGTAGCATGCATAGGCGAATGGTAAATGCCTAGACAAATAGCAAAATATTGAAAAATTCAGAAATGTTTTGATATTTGCCATAACATTTAGTTAAACGCCTAGGCAAATGTTGAAAAATTGCTTTATGCCTACAACAGATACAATGCAATGATCTTAAATGGTAGTTAGGGAGTTTTTGCCATAATTCTTGATTAAGCACTGTTATATCGTTTTTTTTTTCCATTGCTATGGTTTAGCTTGGTTTTTAATCTCGTCAAAAGAGTAAACCAAATTACATTTTAACCGCAATGATGGATCAAATAACACTCCTTTTTTCTGCTCAAACGCACCATTTTTCAGCAAAAAGACTATTTCACTATTTTCAGCAATTCTGACAATGCAACTGTTCTGCTTGAATTCTTAGTTCCATAAAGATATTTATATTAATAGTTTCGTCCTAGTTAGTACTGGCAAGGCAGTAACTATCCTATAGGCTATGGATTGTTTGATGGAATCTATTTTTGAGAGAGTTTTATAATATACCAGAATAAACGTACTATATGTTACAGATTAAAGTAAATTGTGTAAAATCTCTATTATTGACTCCTGCCAACTATTTAAGTGCTAATGCGATAAATGAATTAAAAATGTGCGGTTTAATCAAATCTGTTATTAAAACATGTTGTGAATCATTTTAACAACATTAACCAAAATTAGACGAAGTTCCAATTAAATCAAATGTTGATCAGTTTGGCAAGAGTAAGTGAGCGTATGCCCGTATGTCTGTTCAATTATCATCACCGGATTTCGTGATGGCAATAGCAAAATACAGGAATGTGGCAAGTAAACTGGTAATTTTTTTCCCAACACATGACCACTCCATATAAACGCAAACATTCTAATTATAATAGTTTTAAATGAAGAAAAGTGGAAGTAGTCGCGCTTTTCCTTTTTGTGATGATCGATTTTTTTGCAGATTTTAATACTGTCGTCGTATACCCATACAGGTCGGGTTCCGACGCGGCTGCTCCCGTACACCTGTACCAATAACGAGCCAACATATCGATTTGTAGGAATTTTTCGATAAAGCCTCGTTCACAATGCACATTAGGTCCGAATAATTGACAGGACATTAAACAAGGCGGCAATTCGAGCGGCCTAATAAAGATAAAACAAACTCAGGCACCTGCTGAATTTTAATAGTCTTATTAAACGGCTACTTTTTCCACTCACCGATAATGTCCTTTTTCCTGATACATTTACTAATTGTTACTGATTTGGACTACGAACGACTGTCATGTGGAAAAATCGAATCCATTAGGGACTGGGCGTGGAAAAATTTCACGTCATTAACAGTGTTTTCGAGATCCTCGTCCGATTTTGTTTTAGGTTGACGATACTGGCTTTATTAACGCTGCACTGAAAAATTGTCACTCGTTATACCACCAGATAATTTTGTTTCTTTTTTTTTATTTGAAATTGTCACTGGTGTTAATACTGGGGTTAGGTGGTACTAATTGAGGAGTGGTAAAAAAGGCAGATTGTCTTGACTTGTCTTTCAAACAGTTATTATCATCATTTGTCATTTATAGTCATATTTTTCAACAAACATGGTTGAACAATCCAATTTATTACATAAATTTTCAATCTACTTTTATGCTTTAAACCTTCTTACACTTTACTGTAAACAAGATTCAACCTTTGGAGGTTGACCGACTCTTTATAGGAAATTTGCTATAATTTGTAGAAATAAAAAACTATTTTCTGATTTGCAATTATAAACTAAACTAAGTTAACTGTGGTTTTTCCTATATTTTTCGGGTATTCATTTTACCTTGAAGCTTTAAGAAGAGTAAATAAAAGTCGGGAATAATAGCCATTTATAACTTTAATACTTACAATCAGACTTAGCGTCATTTTTTTTACAATGATCGTATCTGACAAAAATAAGGAACATTTATTCAGAATAAACGTTTAGAGTTCAATTTTTCAAGCGCGCCGTTTCACCTTTTTCTAAATATATTAGATAAAAGTTTGTACTCTTTCACTTTACACTTAGAATCACTTGTAGCACTTAAAATTAACTATACACAGTCCTCGCGATGCGTCTTTAGTCTCGGTTCAGAACCAATACAGATCTTTCGACGAGTCCTGGACTTGAGCTTCCAATCCTGCAACAAAAACGGTAATGGTCATTCATTTACATGATCGGTGTAATTTTCAAGAAAAAAACTCGACTTCGTATTATACCGGGGGAGTAATTAAAATAAGTTAGAGTTATTAACAGGGTACGCGGGTACGTTTTTTTATGATTTGATAAGTAGTCACGCTAACACGTTACGAACGAGTAATTACAGCCCTTTGCGATTTGTTTATCGGACGACCACATCGGAAAACGCGAGTCTTAAAAAGACTTCCATGTTGAAAAGGGGGTGTCAAAGGAATTCCTATCCCTTATTTTCGGCTTACATCGATAATGGCCGAAAACAAGAGGCAGTGCCTTCCGGAAGTTCGGTTATTCACCCATTCATTAAAAAAATTTGCAAATCTCTTACAAGCTCATTCTTCTACGTAATTTTTCAGCACTAACCTGAACCGTAAGTGAAACCATTAAATGTACTCTTCAATCTAATTGAAGATACAGATAATGTTACGAGCATTACATTATACATATTTTGATTGCAGCACATGATATAAGTCTGTTACTCTTGCATTCCAGTAGCTATATCATTTAACTAAAGAATTAGATACCTCTATCGCAGTTGTCTGAGATATATATCATGCAGAAATACTTGATGGGTTTTACTGCTGGCTTTCACGTCAGCAGTGGTAGTGAGTACCATATTGATTTGACTGTTTAAAATTTTCCAGTGTTTTAAATCCCCTTTTTTCAAATTTGTCCTGAAAATCCTTCCAAAGTCTTTCCAAAAAATTGTATTTAATGACAATTTAAACCAAATAGACTGCTTGGAACATTTACCTTTTTCTAGAATTGATTTTGGCAGTTTTGACTATTGAATGTAAAATTACTTTCTTATTTGACAAGTAACGTCAAAATGCAGATTTTAAGCTTTCCAAAAATATGCCCACATCTGTTGATCATCAAAAAATTTTAAAGTGTTTTTTTTGTACTTATTTTACCTAATTTAAGGTCTTTTGGTATACATATGCCTTTTGCTGTGCATTGGAACCCTCCTGGAATTCACTAAAACGACATTAGAGACAGGATAAGAAATACTACAAAATGAGCCAAAACTGACTTCTAAGACTAAGATATTAAATTTCAAAAAGTACTAAAAAAGACCCCAAATACCCCACCATTGTTGCAATTTTTTTGAAAAATGAAAAATTGTTAAGTGCTTTTTTTACTTATTTCACCTAATTTCAGCTCCTTTCGTATAAATATGTGCATTGGAACGCTCCTGGAACATTCATTTCAACTTGGTTTATTCTGCATTTCGTCTAAACCAAAAAAATATATCGTTTTGATATTTTCTACATTCCAATTATTCCAAAATGCAAAAGATTGGTTAAAACTGTTTTTTTCTTAACTATATGAGTGAATTGTTTATTTAGTTTGGATAAATGTTTAAAAGTGGCACTAACCAACATAAATATCCCATTACGCTTTACAGAAAATGCATTACAACTATGCATGCACTGAATTCCTGCTATTGCAAGCCAAACAGACCAGTATCCTCTCTCTAGGTAAGAAGGAAAGAAAGAGAGGAAACTTATATATTGTACAGAGTGCGAGCGTTGTATCAAGAGATCAATAACTCGTTTGACCATGGCCGGCCAATGGCGAGTATCCTCCTGCCCACTTCTGGTTCCCCCTTTATGTCTTGCGATGTCTCTAATTGCCATTCCCTGCAACGCCGCTAAATGAACATGGCAGCACTGTTCGTGGCAGCAGGAAAGAGGCACTTCTCAGAAAAGCTTTACTGAAAATGAAAGCCGAATACTAATAGGACCGTAGACGTTTTTTGTCCTCATACTATTTAGGTCCGGTCTCTGCTGGATGGTTTTGATTTTTTGACGACATAATAGAGGCGCGATTTCAACTCGAGACATTCCCATCATTTTTGTTTCTCTAAGTTTGATTCATTGAAAGAATCGAAAGAATTGACGGTCGGGGAGCATTCAAGACATTTTGATGATGGATCTATATGATCATTAATACCATCTCGATGGAGCTGGAATTGCACGACTAAAGTGTAACTTTTTGCCGGTAAAGACGTGACCATGACCCCAAAAACTTGCATACACTAACAAGTTTGTTAATGATTTAACAAAGAAAAGTAAAAAAAGTATTAGTAGTCTTTACTATTCTATCATCTTGTCAAATGCAATTTACTATCCGTTTTTATGGAATCAAATCGTTGACGCTTGCGGAGGCCTCCTCCAAAAAACTTGTGGCATTTGAATTGTGCAGGCTGTACCGAAAATTTCAAGAGAGAATAACCAATAATACAGTTAAGACTCGAAAGCTACAATATCTGACACCTGTAATGAGAGCCGATAATATGTCCTTTTACAGAAGGTCCTCCAAGACAAGGTATATAGAGCTAGAGGAATGGGCAGAAGAAGAGTATCGAGGTTGAAAAGTTTAAGAACATGGTTGGTATTGGGGACAGAATTAAAAAAATAATTACCTGACATTGTTGGATACGATGAGTAAGGTGATTCGATGGAGGGATGCTGCCAGTCCATGGCTTTGCAAGGAGCGTGTGAGCTCATATGCAACCTGGAACCAGGTAGTAACAGTCCGCCATATTGGGCCGCCATATTGTGATGATGGTAGTCGTGGACCGCCCTATGGTGCTGGCTGTACTGGTACCAGGCGTCTCCAGGATGGTAGTGTTCTGAGTAGAGATCAGCAGCGGAGGTGCCGTGGTGCCCCCCTCCTGCTCCGCTGTAGTGTTGACTGTTCCAGAAGGAGGGTGGGAAATTTCGGGATGACATTGGTGAACTATCTAGAATAAAAAATTGAGAATTTGAGACTAGTTAAATTATAAACTCCATTTGGTTCATTCAGGTCAAGTTGTAAAGGATTTGAAAGCACCTTATTCAGAACCATAAACAGATAGGAACAGCGAGTTAAACAATGCGAGAAAAGTAATGTTATCTTTTAAATTCCTGTAATGAAAAATGACTAATTAGAAAGGCACCTATTGTGTATTAATGCCCATTATGCAACTGGCTTTTATACCGATAAACATGTATGTGCTACTAAGTAGTAATAATAACAAAGAGATTGCGATTGACGTTTTCGGTCCTGATATGGTTAATCTGTTATAGTCATATTCCATTTTAATGGTGCTTGTGTGTATGTCTTATTTACTTTTATAGAACATTTTGCGTTCCTATTATAACTCATGTAAAACGTGATGATTCTTGCAGAATCCAGTCGTCAGTGATTTTGCAAGCCTGACGCTCTTCAAATGCTGAAGATAATTACCGCACAGTTACTAATTGTCGGTAATTTTCTTTTTTATGTAAATGGTTGCCATACCGTGTGGAATCGTTTTATTAATTCGGCGTAAAATGTGTCGTAAGTCATGCCAATTCGCTAGTTTTTCTGCGACGTTTTCTCTATTTGGCATCTATGCATTAAGATTTCTTCAGCCCCATAAATGGCAATCATAATAGATAGCCCGTACACACCACGACGTCTATCTGATGTAGGTTATGGAATGTTATATCGTGTTTACAACATTGCTATTGTAGCGAAATAGCGATGTCTATTTAAGTTATGTGTTTGCTTGATTGATCAAAATCGACTGCCAACTATATGGCAATAAAACTTATAACCAATTTCGTGGAATGTGCGATAAGCTACGTCGATCGGGTCAATGATTTAATTGTTGTTTACAAACACCCAAGTTTCAAAGTAAATCAGACGACAGCCTTTGCAAATTACAATAATCATTTTGGAATGCCACCGCTTATCGGAAAATGTCGAGTAGATGCTTAAAAACGTGACATCTTAAAAATAGTAACAAAAGCTAAATAAATATAATTATCTGTTTAAGATGGCAAAATAATGTGCGTATTATTACTTGAATAATTAGGCACGTTTCTAGCTTGCTCATTAGTATGTGATTTGTATAAGACTTTTGTTTTGTTATCGTTGAACTTCCCCCTATAAGGGGATACTAGCCAAAAAAAAATTCTCTTAACTTTAAGCTTTTTACTTGTGTTTATAGTAAGTTTTAATAGGTATTAAAGCTAAATAGATTATTTTAGAGGCTTCTAGCTTCTACAAACGACAATAAAGTTGAAAATGTATGGTTTTCAATAGAAGTCTGATCTATTTAAAACTAATAAGTTCAAAATAATTTTTATATATCCTAATGACACCACAGTTGAAATTTTGTAATTTTTAAATAAATCCTGAATATTTAAGTTAAATAGGAGGCTAAAAATGACTTTAGAGTTTGCTGACATTTTTAAATAGCTCTAAAGAGTTATACCTACTTTTTATATCTATTTTGCTCAGACTAAGTTATTATACAGGGTGGTCCAGTTTTAAATGTCAATAATCCACCAATGGATAGCCCATCAAAAAATAAGTTTACATGCATTATGTCATTTTCCTGAAAAACGCTTCCTAAGGAAGACACAGACCTTCAAAATTGTTTAAAAGCGTCGATATAGGGGATAGTCTTCGATTTTCCTAGCTGAAAGCAGTTTTAAGGCCCTAAAAATAGTCCAGAGTTCTAAGAAAATGAAAAGCAAAGTAAACAAACCTGAAAAGTTAGTCTTCAAGTCAATTTTTATGAATGTAATGTCAATATCCTGTATTTAAGACTATTTTCAAGATTAAAATATTGAAATGTATTTTCAGAGTATGAAAACTTACTTCAAATGGAAATTTGAAGCTTTTGATGTCACTTTTCATTGCTTTAGAGTTACTTTTTGGTGTCCAAGTCCATTTTCAAGGTTGAAATGTGTGAATTTGTAATAAAAATTTATAGATAAAGTAGTTTTTCATGACTACAACCTAATTTTCACTACTAAAGTTATTCAACTTATCTGAAAATTATAACGACTGACTACAAAGACAGTTTTTAGCATTTCAAATCAATTTTCACAGTTTCCAAGTCAATTTCCAAGGCTAAAATCTTTCAATTTGTGAAAACTGGTCAAAAGATAATTTTTAAGCCTTTTAAGTCAATTTTCACCTTCAAAGTAAACTTACTGGTTTCTAAGTCAATTTTCAAAACTAAAGTCTTTCAATTTGTCTGGAAACTATGAAAACTGGCTAAAAAGACATGTGTTAAGCTTCTTAAGTAAATTTTCACTGTTTTCAAGACCATTTTTAAGTTAAGTTGGGTTGATTTTGGGTCTTTGAACGTAATAACTCAATTATCTCGTAAACGAAGCTTCAAATCAGAATTTTATAAGAGGTATTTATTTTGTCAAATTGGAGAAGTAAAGTAAAAAAATTAAAATTTTTGAAAAATATCCAGTGACGTAAAGAATCAATCCATCTTCCTGTATCTATGCTACTGGAGAATTTTGGCAAAGGCTGTATTCTTCTTAGAAAGCATTTTTCAGGAAAATGACATAATGCATGTCAACTTATTTTTTAATGGGCCATGCAATGGTGAATTATTGACATTTAAAACTGGACCACCCTGTATTAATGAAAGATAGATTCTACTTTCTATTGTATGACAGACATTGTATGACATATTTCTGTACAGTTTACCACTTTCTACACCTTTTTGACTGGTTTCATATCAATACTTATTATATTATTCAACTCACTGAAGAGTCTGACAATCCAAAGCAATCAATTATACATTAACTTCTACTATCTACAATCATATGTTATTAATTATAGCAATATTAGCTTCTAAGAGGATTTAACAACCAATTATGGCCTGTCTGCATGTACCATATCAGTGAATACAAATGAAATGGTATCAAAATATATGTTTATTGCTTTTTGTTACAAATATTATAATGTTTTAGCTTGAAAAACGAGCATGAATTTATTCATCGTGCAACTAGACACGAGGCTGTCATCAAAGTTGCAATTTATTTAAAATGAAAATAATTTGTTTGCATTTTGTGCGCATTACCATTTTAGTGACGTAAATATTTTAATGAGAATTGAAATTCCTGATGGGTGAAATTCAAGATGGTTGGTTACATGATTTAATTTGAATTATTGTATGTACCGTATATCGGAGGTGATGAATTACGGACGATGGGTAGGAGCATAAAAAGGGCCGAAAACGCAACAAATTTGGTCCAATTAAGGTAGCCAAGCGACCGATGACTGTGTCGTTGATGCGCAAATTCCTGCGAAGCGGTAAGGCATCGATAAAAGGAATCTTATCGTCTTAACATTATTCCTCGATCGAGCCAAAGGTGACCAAACGACAGAAACCAGTTTGCCTCAGACGAAAACGAGAAGCATAAAGTGGCCCATAACGAGTGGAACAGAGACGAACGACAGTGCTCAGAATGTTGCCTCGACTCGTGATTTATATAAAACGTTATCTGATTATTTTTTATTTCTGAATGTTAACTTCACTTTTATATTGTCGATTATCCTTTGAGGTTGCCGCTGGAGCTGCTGATTCCCACAGCACCAGCTCAGTTCTGGTGATAAATACCTGGTGCCCTTGACGAATGGCTCCTTGTTAGCTGGAAAAGGTACTTATTTAAATAAATGAACTAGTAAATATGCGTATATCGTTGCCTCCATTGTGTTGTTCCCTCTCGTATCCTTGAGGCGCAATCGTTCTCTTGCAATGGTGCCATTAATCATTACTAAATGCGGCTTAAAGTAATTTATCGGTATTAATTTTTTTTACAGTTTACGGCTTCGACGACTCTCGCCGATACATTTTTCTTCATATAAATATGCATATACTTAGACCTAATGTCTTTATTTATACGATAACTCGTATAAAGCCATCCAGGTCACATTTATATTGCTACTGAAATGTGAATCCTAAGAATTTTCAGATTTCTGACACAAGTCTGTTTTTAGTTTAAAAAAAATAGGAATTGTATCCATAAAACTTTATTTACAGTAGCCCTCCAGGTTCACATACATGTCTTCCATGTTAACGTACTATTTTGAAACTGAGGAAATTTCCCAATTTGATTTTGGATGTTGAAAAGTTTGGTGTTATTTAATTATATTTTTTCATTAAAAAGTCAATTTATTTTGATATTTTAGAATTACAAAAAGGGTCTTACTTAAAATTAACAAATATTACAAAACGAATTTTGACTACTTTGCTTTCATTTAGTCATGTTTTTTAATTTTAAAAAAGTTGTGAGCACACAAATCCTTATTGTCATAAAACAATGTTCTTAAGTGTAAGTTATTGGAGTTGACAGAAACTGTTTCGAATATTTGTTAAAATGTTATTTCTTAAGATTTGTTCAAGAGACAACTTTGCATATTTTGTTACTTGTGTCATTGTGTTTTAATATCTCTGAAACTACTACAGTGGAGAGTCTATTAAAATTATTTCATTTCTCGGTTTCTGTAGATGTAAAAATTGGTAACCCTGGTACAAATTTCAAAACAGTATTTTGCTACCTCAAGCTAAAATGACCACTCATAATCTAATCTAATTCGCAACATTCTGAACATAATTTCAACGATAAGAAAAATCAAATAATACCAAAGAAAGAAAAATTAATTTTTTGACATTATTTTATCAATAGATTGCAATTTTCTTCACCTTCAATTCCTATAGTCAATTTAAAAATGTCACACTTTTATTTCACAAAAGAGTCTGTCAACGGTAACTTTGCAGCTTTTTGTTTACTTAGAAAATATCTAAATTTTGGCGGTAAATTGTGTAATTCAGCAATATGTCAAATCAGTCACGTGATTGCCCAACTAGTGTAAACGGAAAGTTGAATTTGATACAGACTTTAGGACTTAAATGCCTGCACGTAAATCTCAAAACAGTGAATAGTTTGTGATTGGTAGCAGCAAGCTGAAAGCTGCTTTTTTTACCAATCACAAACTACTATCAGTGATTTACGCAAATACTGCTAAACATTTCAGGGTTTACCATAATATTAATTATTTTGAAGCTAAAAAAATGTCAACAACAATATCGCAGCGGCAACTGGGATCCCACGAAATTGGTGGTGGTACCCGATAGGAATCTCCACGTAGGGCAACCGTATTTTTTCAAATCTGATATATTTATGTGGGTAATTAGTGGCCGTGAACTGACATAAATAAGTCGTGATTTATTCGGGATAATGTTATAATATGTCCCCTGTGACCACGTTTTCATTTAAACCGGGCTGTGAATAATAGCCGATCATATATCAGTACGGGTTTGTGCATGCGAAATTTTCGGCGCCATATAGAGCTCATTTGTATTATTGTCGTGTTCTTTTGGAGACACTAAATCTTGTTCTTCGACGCTTAAATACGTTCTGTACAAAATTGCGTACCTTTCGTATGACTGGATGTTTTGTCTAAAGCCCTATTAAAGTGTTCGTCCACTACGGACGCTGCGTCCCCTTGATAGTGGGTGAAGACGACGCAATTGGCCGAAACGTATTGCGCCCGCGAACTTCCGGCATCTTGAGAATCATCATCGTCTTCAACTCCAGCTTGGCGATCTAGAATCGAAGAAAAATCTTTGAAATTCCTGGTAATCAAACCACAATCTAAACCATTAAAATCGTCCTAATAAAATATAACAAATCTCCTATCTATAAATCTCGAATCTTTAAACTTATTTATAGTGAAGACTAAAGCTACGTGTCGGTTACTTTTGAATCTTCTAAACTGTCAGCTATAAATATTTGACAATAAGATCCTATCTGGTTGGACTGGACGATAAAAATTAATTATCTAGCTTCTGTAGGTAATCAGACGCTTCAGAAGGAATGTAGGTAGCGAAAAAAAAAAATATTTCCTAAGAAGCAGATGACATGTTTCACAGAGATTTTTTTAAATTTAATTTACAGAGTAGCAAGAGTAGCAAAACTTTGAATATAATCAGAAACCAGACACTTTTTTAAATACATAAAACACAAAAAACAAAACTAACCTTCAGTACTACTTCTCCCGTGCAAACTGCACTCTTCTTCCTTGCCAGGTCTCAAGGGACTAGTGGGGGAGCCGCCCCCAGTCGAACTGACCGAGCCGCCACTGGAATGAGCCGAGCCCTGCAGGTAAAGGGGGTGGTGCGGGTGGTGGGCGGCGAGAGGGTGCGCGTCCCCGAGTACGCCCCCGGCGCCTACCGACGCCGCCGTCGTGGCGCTCGACACCGCACTGCTGGCCGCCGCCGCCTGCGAAGACAGGGTGTGAGCGTCCTGCAGTCGTTGAACGTTAAACTGAAAAGAATCATTGATTTTTTTAAAATATCCTCTATTTATTTTCTTAATATACACAGTGAACAGATGCAGAACAATCCAAGAAGGACAAATTTTTAATGTGACTCCGCTGTCAAATTTTATTTAACTGTAAAACTCAAAACTGTTGAGGTAGAATTGAACAATAACTTGTTGACAGTTGGTTTCTAACGTTTTTTGTGTTTTCATCACTATGGCAGCTGTTTTTAACAGATTGACGAAATTGTACCTTAAAGCATATATGAATATTTTGACAGACCTGTTAGAGTGCTGTCTTTGCCAGGAAAATGTCAACAATCAGTGTCTTGTATTTGAACTTCAGATTCACTATTGAGGTGGTCATTTTAAGAAAAAACTTCATTTATTATAAACATAAATATATAATAACATATATACAGGGTGATTCCAAAGTTGGGGCTTTCCTTTCACCTGCGAATAGGGCTTCAAAAAATAAGGTTCAACGTTAAATAAAATTTTTTCGAAATGTGAACAATAACGAAGATACAGGGTGTAAAATTTTTACTGAAAAAACGAAAATAAAAAATAACTTTAACTTAATTTCAACTAACTGACAGGTTATTTCCTATCAACACACATTAATAATTTTTTTTTTTTAATTTTATAACTTTTTTAGTTTTTGAGAAATTTCAACTCGAAAATGTTGTCACTTTTCGTGAGTTTGCAGCGTTGTTGTCAGGTTTGAAGCCTTGTGAAGCTGTAATTTGCACTCCAATCTAGATTTTTTATATATCATTAGAAAGAGGATGAAAAATGTTACAAAAGGTCGGTTGAGCGAATTTTCTAACTTTTTCAGTTTTTGAGAAATTTCAATTCGAAAATGTTGTCACTTTTTGTGAGTTTGCAGCGTTGTTGCTAAGTTTGAAGCCTTGTGAAGCTGTAATTTGCACTCCAATCTAGATTTTTTATATATCATTAGAAAGAGGATGAAAAATGTTACAAAATGTCGGTTGAGCGAATTTTCTAACTTTTTCAGTTTTTGAGAAATTTCAATTCGAAAATTGTGTCACTTTATGTGAGTTTGCAGCGTTGTTGCCAGGTTTGAAGCCTTGTGAAGCTGTAATTTGCACTCCAATCTAGATTTTTTATATATCATTAGAAAGAGGATGAAAAATGTTACAAAATGTCGGTTGAGCGAATTTTCTAAATTTTTCAGTTTTTGAGAAATTTCAATTCGAAAATTGTGTCACTTCTTGTAAGTTGAAAGAGTTGTTGCCGGGATTAAACCCTTGTGACGCTGTAATTTGCACTCAAATGGAAAAAAATGCAAAATGCTTCAAAATGGTGTTTGAGAGAATTTTTTAACTTTTACAGTTTTTCAGATATTTTAATTCAAAAATTGTGTCACTTTTTGTGAGTTTGCAGCGATGTTGCCAGGTTTGAAGCCTTGTGACGCTGTAATTTGTTCTCCAATCTAAATTTTCTATATATCGTTGAAAAGATGATAAAAAATGCTATAAAATGTCGATAGTATACCCTGTATCTTCGTTATTGTTGATATTTCAAAAAAGCTTCAAACGAAAAAAAAAACCTATTTTTTGAAGCCCTATTCGCAGGTGAAAGGAAAGTCCCAACTTTGGAATCACCCTGTATAAATAATAACAGTTTGCAAAATAATGGCCATGTAAGAAATCATCACTGTTCAGTTTTTTCGAAATATCTTGAAAACAAAAAATAATAAAATATTTTTCAAAAAAGATTTGAATTAGCCATATAATTCTTTAAAACTAATTTAAAAATTTTTGTTACTTCAATAATAACTGAGATCCCAATGGTGAGCATCGAATTTGGGTTACAGTTAATTAAGTTAAAATAAGTAATGTTTGTACCAAATGTCAAAACTTGTTACTTGTTCTTTGGATTTTTACAGAATTTTGAAAGTTGGTTTTGCTTGGGCACTGGCAAGAGAAAATTCCTGCCTGGAACCACAAATGGTTGTTATTTTGAAATAGTAGTTTTATAATAGTTTACGACATTTGCAGGTAAATAAAATGTTTATATTTCAGTGCTCTTATTATGTTTAATGGTAAATATCTCGATAACCATTGTGGATAGGTATGAGAGATGATACTTAAAGCCTACCTAAAATTCAATACAGAATTCTAAAATGTAATAAAAAATAGAGGTATGCATTTGAAAATCTTAAGATCATGTCTTATTTTTGGGATGTATACATGAAATTCTCATCAAAAGAAACGCAGTCAGAAATAACCATCGACAAAAAAAACTAACAGTTTAAATGGAGATATTCCATACATTTGCACCATACTGACTACACGTCTGTAGTCTGTAGTTACAGTTTTGATACTATACTAATATGAAATGAGAGATAATTAATTTTATTTTATTGTCAGCCCCCACGAAGCTCGTGACGTAAACATCACCTTGCAGAAGCTCGTAAAGGCTTCTTTGAATATTACCAAATGGATGGGATTTTTGTGAAACATTAATTTTTGGGTAACACAAAACCCTGCGGGAAGTAAATTGTACATGAGAGAACCTGGAATTACCCGATCCCAGCTGACAAGTTATAAGTAGCGAGAAACTGTAGCAAAAATGCGGCCATTATTCAAGTGTCCGTGAAATTATCGCGCGATAATTCACGCGCGAAAAATCGGTACCCTACCATACTCAAGATCCCATTTAGCGTGGAGTTATCAAAAGACCTTAAGGGGCATAAATAATGTTGCAGCAAGTGCAACAGGTATTTTAACAAATTAAAAAGAAGCCTTGGCTGTCGGTTCCTCGAGTGCACATAAATATGGTGCTTTGTCGGAAAGCTGTATGATAAAAGACGGAACGGGCCGAGATTAATATTAATTTATTTTATCTTGACACTGCATTTGGTCATGTAATACCCGTTTAATTCGTTTAAAAGGTCCAGGCCATTCAACGGAAAAAATAAGCCAAGATATAATGTCAAATAGGACCTATTAAGACGTCAACGATTTTGATGAATCGTAGTCGTTCGCCTCGGTCAGTTCGAGTCATACCGTGAAGTTGGCGGCATACTGCCCACAGAAGACTTGTTAACATGTTAACAAGGCGCTTTTGTACCAGGAATGTTCTTCACTGGTCTAAATAGTCATCCGAAGAAGGATCGGCTTTGGGCCCCAAATGGGCGTGATCCACAACCAACGGTACAGACAAGTCAATATACTCGTATTATTGAAGAGTATAGTAATTTGCCCCTTAGCAAAATTTGTAAACAATAATGCACAAAATAATTTTTAAAAAGTAAAACAAAATAGAATTTTGGCACTCTGTATCTACAAAATTATCTACTTTGGACATCCTGTACAGGTATATAAGTTCTATTTGGAGTTTAATTATTATAATGATATTATTACTTTGAGAAAAATTATAGGGTCTTAAAAAAGATTAAGCATCCAGAAATTGTACGTAATTTTTTTTAACACTTATATTACGGCTTTTCTTCCGAAAATTGCGATAAAAATCCTTAAAATGTATGATGTTGTCGGTGTGATGTTGCCAAATGATCTACTCTCTTTCTCTCTCTCTCTTGTTTATTGCAAATTTAGGAAATAAAAATGCATTAATAACTGACCTAGACTAACCAAGAACGAAAGTGATTTTTTTGAAGAAAATTGTAATTTTACCGCAAATTTTCTTTTTTCTTTGGACTATAGAAGACTGAATCTATATGCCTAAAAAATTTGGTGACAAAACTCGTGGATGCTTAATGTTTTTTACAAGATCCCAACAACGAACTAAAAATGCTTCATCCTGCATATATATTTGCTACAATAGGGCCAGTACTTTCACTTCAGAATAATTTTACCCCAAAGATAATTTCTATGAAAACTGTAGAATCAGACTTCTTCTTATCGGATAATTCTGTCATTATTCTATAGAAACTATCCTAAGAATAAATTTATCTGGAAGTAACAAAATTCATATAATTTTAATGTGACAAACAATTAAAAGAACTGGAACGAAGCAAATAATTAGGTTTGTCCCTTATCAAGAAATGCAATCAATTTAATTTCTTTTTTTAACAACTTTCTAAAGGTAAAATAAATATGACAAATTCTACTTTACGTTGTATATGCGTTCAAATTCCAAAAAGTGCACTAATTTAACTGGGACACCCTGTATATTATTAGTTATTTGATTCAGTTTGTCGTAACCTTTACACCCTATTCTAATTAGTGAACAATTTCAATATACAGGGTGAAAGTTTATAAAGAAACAGGAAAACGAAGATGTGACAACGTTCAGGATGACTCTTAACATTAACAAAAAAATGTCTTACTTGGCGTTTTATAGAAGATAGAATTGTAACTTACGTCATTAATTGAGCAATAATTACTTCCAATTATTAAAAGTAGATTTTGCTAATTGAAGGAACACGTGTATCAACATTCTATAAAACTTCATTAATATGAAATTAAATGTTTATCGTTTAGTAAATAGACTTTTCACAGGCAATTTTATTGATTTTAATTGTTTGAACAAAAATATCAACCCACCTCATCAATGTTCAACAAATCGGCGTAATTCATTTCAAATATGTCCATTTTGTCTTGAAACACATGAAACACTAATCACTACCACTGTCTCTACAGACCGAATAACGAAATTGCATTATGATACTCTATCATCCAAAAATTGAAATCTAAAAACCAGTTTTGGCAACCCAATGTGCCACAACAAAAAACGTCCATTGTTTTGTTTTTCGAAAAGCTATGTTTACAAATTTTGGCCATAAACACACACCAAAAAAGTCGAGCAGGTTTATTTCGCGTTAACCGGCACATTTACACTAAGGGAATACCAAAAATATGGTTTTTAGATAAATAAAGAATGTGCCGGATACAAAAGGTCATTCTCAGAAAAAAAAAATTTGTCTGTTAACCATCCATATTGTATGGTCTGATAAATGTTACAGCTCTGGTTAGTTCTAAATACTTTTGTTTTTAATAACAAGTTTTCAAATTATTGCTAATCTAATTTGGTAGAATGGATCATCGTGGTGACGTAGAAAGGTGTCATAGCATTATCTGAGCAGAACACTTCAAAAACAATCATACTAATCCATTGGAATGTGGTTGGCATTTTCTGGTTTAGATATAAGTAATTTAAAGTTTGATTTGGAAAACTAATCGCTAGAAACTATCTTCTAAAGCTGATTAATCCCGATAAGCGTTAAAGTTTGATAGATTGTGACGTATTATACTCATAAATCCGATAACGCCTTGTAATTATGTAATAATTTGTTTACTTAACGTTAATGCGATGTACGAAAGATATGTAAACAAGGACCAATAATTATTTTAAAGATGTCTGTTATTTTCCTTGACACACTTAATTTAAGAGTCGTCGAAAAATTTTGGTTACCTGAAATATTAAGTTTATTGCAAAAATTATAGTAACTTAAAAATGAAAAATTTGGCTTGCTCTGTATAATGTAAATGGTTTCTAATACAGGCTTAATAAACTTTTAAACCAGCAGCGATAAAGTAAACACAATAAGGATTATGGTAAATGAACAGTTTACTTATGAATTATAAGGTGGTTTACTTGATTATTTTAATCGTAGTGTACAGGGTATACCAAATTCGAGAAGAAAGTTATTAAACTGTGCCAATTACTTGACAAACGATAAAATTGTATAGCAGAATGAACCGAGACATATCAATGTTTTTTGAATATACAAGTTGATTTTGAAACCATTGTATGTTCGAATTTTATTGGAATTAGTAAATTATAAATTAATGATGAGAAATCCTCTAAAGGCATGAAATAAATTGATATCTCAATGGAATTTCGAGTTACAATTAAGATAGATGGTAGAGACAATTATGGTTCTTATTTACATGGATTTTGGTTTAGAGTTTAGATCATACTCAAACTAAAAGCAACTCTTTCTCTTGACATCCTGTATACCTAACAAATTTGATTCAGTATTCTTGTTTAATATAAAAAACTGGACCTCCAAACTGTCAGTATTTGGGCAACACGTGACTATTTTCTAAGTGCATTACTAAGATATGTCAGGTTTGCAATTCTTTGATACCATTTGTGGTTATTTCGGATATGCAAGTAGCATAATGATCATTTAAGTTGAAAGACGCGTCTAAGGTATTTCCATTAAGAATTTTCTCCCGGTTAATAAATACCCATGACCAACACATTAAAATCCGATTGTCCAACCTAAACCAGTTCCCTTGAAATCAAAGCCATTCTGCAGGCGTTCTACGTCCGCCAATGGCCGCTGCCACAAGGCAGTTACACCTGCTTAATTTATTTAATACTTAATATTGAATACAGCACACATACTTCTTTTGTACATGGTTTCGCGGAACTGTATCAACCGCGACTGGACAACACAAAGTACGGTCGCTTTTCCTGGTAAGACCCGTTCTTCCTCTCTTCTATGCGTTGCTCTGTCCTTGTCCGAGTCTTTGTCTCTGATGGTATATTCTTCTCTTGGGACACTTTGACGATGATGCTGTTTTAATTAATCGCGAGTCTCTTCGAATTGGAACTGACAAAATCGGGACTTTGGCGGATTGATTCTCACGGAATCATCCAGGGGACTTACCTGCCGGCAAACAAATGTGGGAAAGCGACACCGACGCGGTCAGAAATTCCTGCGATGACCGTCCGGCAGCAAATAATGGTTTATGCCGGACAATCGGTTGTTTTTCAGCATTGGACTGGCCCATCTGTGTCTTGATGAATAGACTGGGAACAAAAACCGGGCAGTTGTCGAAATTAGAAGTCCGGGAAGCGGACAGGCACCGGCCAGCAAGAATGCTTTGACAAGACCGACGTGGGCCAGTGCCATTTCAGCGGACGGCTCATCAAAACCGAATAATATGCGTTATCTTTGAATTCCGACCTGTTGTCGGTTTTAAGGTCTTCAGTTTCGGTTAATTTAATCTGCGATTACGCAAAACTAGCACAGTCATCCTGATGGTACATATGCGTATTCGTCAGTCCCTCTCTCTCTTGAAATGGTTTAGATTAACGGACTCCTGAAAACGCTTCTAGAATTTTATGTCCTGATTCACCAAAATATAAGTTTTCCTTTGGATAAGTTTTTTTATTATTTTCTTCCTTCTAACCTTCTAATGTTTCTAATCGGTGTTCGTTTTCATTACAATGTCAAATAGTCCCAATATGACCTGACCCTTTCATTACTTTTGAAGAACTTCGACATTTGGCCTACAAACCAGGGGTATGTGGTTGGTCAAAAAAGCTGTAATTCACGCAAATACTGCACAATCCAAGGTTTAAATACTTACTAAAATAGTTTGTCTCATTAACATTATTTTATTATAAATCTTGCATTCTTTTGTCGTGGGGGACACCCAGTAATTCATAATTCAATTATTGAAAAGTCAGTTGTTATTAAACTTATCATTTTATTCCCAACTCTACTTCGTTTACATGTATATTTCATGCTTTCAACAAAATATTATAAATGTTTCTTTAATTATTATTGCAACGTTTAAAATAATTAGCTTCATTTATCTTATTGTAATTTATATGTTTTTAATTGGAATTCCGCGAATGCCAATCTAATTTACACGCGGAACAAGTCCGAACTGAATTTGAATCTTATCTGCATAATCTTTTGTGAAACGAGAAATCGATTAGACATTGAAGGCGGCAATGTTTGTGCGGCGCTAATTCAGCAAACGCGCACTTTTACAGATTCGTCTTAATTAATTGGAACGAGATAAATTATCACATATCATAATGGAAATGGACAAGTTAATTAATAATGTATAGTTACGATAAATACGTTGGCATATTAACTGTAAAACCCTTTTTTCCATCGTCATTAACAGTCATTCGGTCTGTAAATAATAAAGTCAGCCAGCAGGTCGTAATTGCGATATTCCTGCTTTGCCATGTCTAGGATTTCGTACAGTTAACCGAGAAAAAGTTCCGTTCGTGTTTTTCTTCTTGTTCTTTCTATTCTTTACTTGTTCGACATGTTATATCTATTTAAAAACATTAATTCGAATCTACAATCATAAAAATTAATATTCAAAAACATTGCTGCGTGAAAGAAATCATTCAAACTGCAAGGTAAGAAATCACAGTTTTTTTCTTGATGGAAGTTTTCTATAAGAAACTGCGGCACTCGGCCATATAAATCTCCATTACCGCGGACAATAAATAGGCCGTCCAGTAGGTAATGCGCCTATTTTCCAACCTGTACGTATATACACCATTCAGACTATACGCAACGAAGAATAAGAAAAACGAGTACAACCACATGATTAGCGTAATAACTTACGATAAACTAGACGACGAGAAATTGTCATTCTTTGGTCTGTGCGATTTAGAACGTGTTAATGTTTTTGCTTCAAAAGATCAGTGTCAACGATTCGAGGTTTATTGTCTATTAAATCTGTTAATAACGTTTAATTAAGGTCCTAAGATTCTGGTCTGTCAGTGATTATACTAGGTCCAACAACCAGGCTTCTTGTGTTTGGTTGCTAACGTTGACCTACTATAACAGACAACTAGGCCGTTGTCAAGTTAACTGCTATTCTGGTTAATTAATGCATAATCTCAAAATATTAGGATAAAGTGTAATAGTGTCGTCTATTAATTTAAAATTCTAGTAACACTAGAAAACTAGACTTTTTTAATTATATAATTATTATTATCTGGCGTTGTTACAGTACAATTACATCAGAATCAATGTAAAGGTAGAACAAAATACAAAATATAGTGACTAGCCGTTACAAATACATCATGTAACGTCATGGTAGTTGATTTTGCAAGACCGGTAGGTCCGAAACCAACTTATGCAGTTGATATAACATTTCGCATGTTATACTAGTTTCATATTAGAAAAACCATTAAACACGTAACCATACTGGTTTCGGTTGAGTTGATTAAATTGAAACTAATGAAACTTTAACCAGATTGAAAGTTAAGAGGTAACTTCAAGGTGGTACGATTCAAATTCCCAGAAATTGTGGTTCTTACGCACCGATATAAATTAAATCCCAACTTTCTCGAGTTTCGAAAACCATAATCGTGCATCAACAATTCGAAAGAGAGACCATTAGATGGGAAAAACACGTGTCGCGACATTGTTTCTGGTACAATAATTTAAACAGATAAAATCGAGACTCTTTCACCGATGATTTTTTCTCACGTCGAAGGTTTCGGAAGGTTAGACTGAATTAGATGGACAGACAGAAAGAAAAGAAACATCAGTGGTTAGTCCAAAAAGTAGTTGTAAAATATATATAATCACAGATGACATTTTCTAATGTTGCCGAATTTTCAAAAAACTATTAAACTACTGAAATAATTTTCGACAAAAGTAAATGCATCACAAAAAAAAACTATAAAAATACAGAGAATGTCTGTTTCTGAGCAATTAGCCGGCTCAATCATTTCAACAAATTTTTTACTCTTCTCTTGAAAATGTTAATAACTTAGCCAGCTCAACCATTTTAATACATACTTTCTCTCTTCTTTTACCAGTTTGTCTTTTTTGAAATTTCTGAGCAACTAGCCGGCTCAATCATTTTAGCTCATTTTTCTACTCTTCTCTTGAAAATTTTAGGCACTTAACCAGCTCAATCACTTCAATGCGTTTTTTCACTCTTCTCTTGAAAATTTTGTGCAATTAGCGTGCTCAATAACTTTTTTCAACTCATTTTTATACTCTTTTCATGAAAATTTGAGTTACTTAGCCAGCTCAATCATTTTAACACATTCTTCTGCTGTTCTTTTGAAAATTTTAGGCACTTATCCAGCTCAACCATTTCAATACATTATTTCCTTCTTCTTTTATAATTTTTTTTTTAAATTTCTGATCAATTAGCCGGCTCAATCATTTTAACACATTCTTTAATTAGATTACTTATTTGCTCATCCGGTATATATTAAACGAATACGTTTTTTTTTATGGAACACTCTTAAAAACATTTAAAAATAGTTGTTTTCCTGGACATCTTAATAGAAGACACTATTCACGTGTGAAAAACGTGGCAACGCAGCAAATTTTCATGTTAATGACGTGCACCCATACTTATACTGAATGTTATATTATTCATATAACGAATTGAAAATGGGTAATAATTCCTGAAGTTGATGAAATCGCGAATCAATAGGACATTATCACCATAATTACTGGAGACATGACGTGATAATTGGCTTGGCAAGGTTTTCGCCATCATTGGCGATGGCTCGTTCTCGATCAGGAAATACGAGTAAAAGGTGAATTCCGTTATTGATCGCAAGCTGACGTTTGATGGATTACATTCCTAGCGTGTGGAATTTTTCAAATCTGATCTCGTACACGCAGCGCACTCTATACGCATTTTTAAGTTGTCAGTAAACTATGAAACTGTCAATAAACAGGTTCGTTTCTGGATCGCCACAGCTCCTCTTTTTTAAAAGGTAAAAGCCGAAGTGTGTTTGACAAGAATCGAAACCGTAGACCCCGACTAGGAAATATTTTTAATCGTTCGGTAATTTTTTACCACCATGCACTGAAGAGTGCCGCTCCTTTGTGCCGCCGAGCGCTAATGCATTCCGGTTCGCCTCCGAAGATTTCGAGTTTGCGTTTTTCGTTTTTCTTTTCCACGTTTCACCATTTAATTTTAAACGAATCCGCCGGTTTTTAATGATCCGGCTATTTGGCGCAAAGTACCCCGCGATTGTACCCTCATTTAGGTTACACCGATAAGCGCGTTTTCGTTTAATCCCGGATTGAAATAATTGACAAAATTATGTGTATTCAACATTGTCTGTTCCTAAATACTGATCAAAACCGGGTTTTTGTTCAAGTTCAAAATCCCAACATCAGTTTACATAATAAACTTTTCCATAGATAGATCTATATCCGAGGAGAGTGTTCTGCAACTCACTTTTCAATTTTTTCAATTAGATAAATACATAAAAACAATTTTCCAAGTTAATCTCCTATATGTCCAAGGTTCTCTGGACAACCTGGGTCGTATCTGCATTGGTTTTTGAATTATTTAACATTTCATGTGGAATCTTGAAAGTTGCAGGAAAAACACACAGTTTTGAAAATCGCAGAAAGTCTATTTTACCTTTGTCAACATCGTACAGTGTGATTTAGTGAACTTTGATTACTCCCTCAAGTTTCTTTGATTTTGATTTTAGCAAAAAATATTTTAGCAACTACATTTTCAATGTAAATTAACTGGTTTTTAGGAGGTTTTAGTTAATTATCACAGATGTCTTGTAACTCTGATTCGAAGTTATAATAATAACAGCAGCAGGGAAATCATCGTTGCCAAATTGTTAAAATTGTTAAAACATATATACAGAGTGTTCAATAATTATTAATGTAAAATACCTACTAAAATAACTAATGAAATGAAAGCAGTTTCTGCTCTAATTGACTGTTGATGTCTCTTAGGCAAATTGCATTTTTGAGCTTATTAATGATAATTATGCAGTTCTTTTGCAAATGACTATTGTAAACTCGACAAAATTAAATCAATGTGCGTTTTAAGCACAGTAAATGGTTTTGTGAGTCTAATAATGGAATTTTGTTTCCAGGGTGGCAAAAAGGCTGTATAATGCAGTGAGGTAAGTGATCTAAGTATACCTATGTGTAAAATAATTACTTTTTCTGAAGAAATTATATATAAATGACTATAAAAATGTTTAGATAATGTAACAATACCTCTCCTTAGTTCTAAGTATATGAATTACGGTCAAATTGACAATCACAAACTTTGTTTTATGTATATTTACTTTGGATTGCAACCAGTGTTGCCTTGAAATGTAAAAAAAAGAAAAAGAAAAAAAAAACACAATCATTAAAGAAAATAACTGATGTGTTTCTTTCTTTTTTATTATTTTAGTAATATTCACTTTTGCACTCACAAATTGATCAGAAACAGCGTTGCCAAATATCAAACAAATTCCTGTGACGTGGAGTTTCTTTGCATAATTTTGCTTTTTATAAAATTTTTCTATCATTGCAACTTTTAATAAGTCTCTAAAAATAATAACTATGTTACATTTAAAAATCTGGATTTTGTGTACTTCACAACCCTTTATGATTATTGTAAACGGTTTTGCACTGCTGCAGCTACAGTTAGAACAAACCTCACTAAATATAACAAAACACAAAAATAATAATTATTTAGGCAGAAAGACCAAGTGGTCGATAGCCTTTTTTCTGTTGAAAATAAAGATTGCCTACAGGGTGTTCCATTAAAAATCAAGCTATACATTTCCGGATTTTTAAAGGAAATTTAAAGGGTTTAAATTCTACTCTACCGTTTATTCTATAGATTGCATAAAAGCATGCAGCATATTCATCAGTATAGTCATGGGTAGGGAGCTCGTTATTGATTAAACTAACGGAAAGGCGAGGCTTTTGCATAAAATTTCACTTTTAGAGCCACGTAGACATTTTTTAATTAAAATAGTTATAAACACCTTGTTTATTACTGAGTTTTCTATTAAAATTCCCCACTAGCAACGGTTTTAAACGTACAGTTGGCCACCCAAGGGCATTTGTCACGCTTGACAGACTCCTGTCCCCTTTTTTGCAATTTTTCTCTCTCTCTACATCCTAAAGCAAAGTTTTCCTGAAATCTGAAAGCCTGAAAGTTTTTCTTTCGGTCGTTAATACTACTTTTTCCATTTCTTTGCTAGGCGCTTGATTCGCACTAGTAAGTATGCTGTAAATCTGTAAGAGTCGTCACGTTCTGTAGCGTTTTTCCGTCATCTCCGTATAGCTAAAGAGGTTTTTGTGGATCGCGTCTCGTTCATTTAGGTATTTCGTTCACATCGGGAAATCGGATTGAAAAAAATCGTAAAGACCGGCATACAAATCGTTCGTATAGGTTTTAATTTTTTGCGCGGGTTAAAAGTAACGCGAAACGTCTCGAAATGGACAAACCTTCCTAGAGCAAGTCTAAAGTAAGTATTTAAAACCAGAAAAAACAAACCTAGTTCTATCAGTACGTTATAAAACTTCAGTACTTGCCGTATTTAGATTAGTCCTAATGGAGGTCAAGGTAATTTGAATTGTATAGTATTCACTAGCAAAACCAAGCTAGAACAGATCCGTATATACAGAGAGTTCTTCCTAAAATAATTGTTTATGTTACTGTCTTAATCATTTATTTGAAGAGTGCTGCCAAATAATTTTTGAACATTTAAAATGTTCTGATTTTGTCTGTCATTTAGTATTACCTAATTAAGTAAAATACAGCTCACTGAAAAATTCCCTTTCTCCTCTTACGGTATTTTATTAGCTATTTATCAAGATTTTTGCAAAAGCAAAAAATGGTACAAATTGAGCTTTTACTTTCCATCAAATGGCTTATTCAGTATTTTTCCATGGCACACAACTATTTGCCATATAAACCAATTTTTATTATTGAATCACTTAGTTGTTATGATTATAGTAGAGGCTTGTTAGTAAGTAGATATCTTTCTGAAAACCTTATTGTATTCTATTTTTGAAAAGATACAATGTAGTTCTGTTAGAATTTATAATATAATTAGAGAGCCCAATAAAAAAACCTAATACCATTTAAAACTGTTGAAATGATAGTTGTTATTGGTCTAATTGACTGTTGATGTCTCTTATACAAATTGCATTTTTGAGCTTATTAATGATGTTTTTGCAGTTTTTTGCAAATGTAAAATTGAAAAAATATTTAAAATTAATGTAGTAAATATGTGTTTTAAGCACAGTAAATGGTTTTGTGTCTAGTAATGTAACTTTGTGTCCAGTATGTCAAAAAGACTGTATAATGCAGTGAGGTAAGTAATTTAAGTCTAAAATAATTATTTTTCTAAAGAAATTCTATATAAATGACTATGATAATATTATAACAATACCTCTCTTTAGTTCTAAGTAGGTATATGAATTATGGTCAAATTGACAATCACAGAACTATGATTTTGATTGGTCGGAATAACGTTTTTATTGAATTTTTGGTAGTTAAATAATTAAACTTACTCTATCATATTGATGGGCAGCTCCAAATGGTGAACTAAACGGTCCAGTCCTAGGCACCGGATGGGCAGAAACGGGGGGCGCCGCCCCCGCCCTCTGGTACAAGTACGGATAATAAGCCTGGTACATAACTTCAGAACAACTCATTATATACATATACACATGTCAAACGATCGTTCTCTCGGCACTAAATAATCACCAAAGTACACCGAAATAAATGAAACTGTTTTAGAGCAGTCACACGGTTTTCCGTCGCATCGCGCGATTTCACCCTGTTTCAAAACATCCGACGCGCGTCACTCTCACTCGATTTTACTGGGTGAATCACTTTATTCCGTCCACCCAGAAGCGTCAAAATCAAAATTC
This sequence comes from Ips typographus, assembly GCF_016097725.1. Lineage (NCBI taxonomy): Eukaryota > Metazoa > Arthropoda > Insecta > Coleoptera > Curculionidae > Ips > Ips typographus. Next base: position 6,113,131 of record NC_138430.1, on the reverse strand, counting down.
CCAGTCAATCATTTTCAAAAGTTTCTCTCTAATCAACTGAGCGAGTTATATAAATTAAACGTAGCAAAATCACAGCGTTCATCGAATGCAAACCGATATGGGACTAACTGCCGGCAAAGGACAAAAATTCTTTACCCCTGCATTTCCACACGAAACTCCGCCCATGTATTCCCCTCTAAATTTCATGCGGAGTTCCGCCCTGCCATGTAACGATTATGAAATTCCGGGCGGCCGCCGCCAATCAGCGACCGTCTGACTCGTCGCCGACCAATCAGTTCGTTCGGTTGGTAGAGGTATGTTTATACCGCCTAGACCAGCTTTTATATCAAAAATAATTGTTAGGAAAAGGGTTATGGAGCCCGCGTGTATACGGTCTTCATTACTCCAATGTGGCTCAATTTCGTTATTTTGCCGCTCATTTTTTTCGGAGCTTTTATCTCCAATTTAGATTTTTTTTATGAAACGCCCTTTTAATTACGGCTATCCGCGATTTTAATTTTATCAAACTCTCGTTCAACCATCGAGTGTGTTTTTGATAAAATTCTCTTTTTTTTGCTTTGCCTAGATTAACCCAATACGCAGTCTAATCTAAATGTTTACTGATAAAAGAACCGAAAAAATATCGTTTGATATACAGAATGCACTGTATGGGTTAATTAAAAATTTAAAACATCTCGTTTTCCTGGTTAATTGTAAATTATAATTTTATTGCCTTTAGGGTCATCTCCCATATTTTTTTTAATTGAATAATTTGAATAGAACGCATAAAATATGAAATACGTATTTTATTATTTTTAGAAATACTAACATAACAAAAATTAAACAAAAATTTTACAGTAACATGTAAAACGCCCGTTAGATATGACGTAGACAGTAATTTCAACCAATTAGCTGGCTGGAGCCACATAGCTTTTTCAAGTAAGTATTCAAATTAATCTTGACAAATTAGAAACGATAAAAAGATTTTTATATTTCTATAAACGCCTCAGTCTTTAAGTTTCTAACAATAACGCTAGACTACATACATTATGTCAAATGGTTGATTTGTCGTTAATTTGAATTTATTAACGCTTTTTCAAAGTTTTGTATATTACTAAAAGACATTTTTTCGTAAATAAACTACAATTTTAGATATTTTAGACTAAGCTTCCCAATTTATATGTATTGAAGCGAAGTTTTACGTTATGTGTGATGAGCCCTGATGAGTAATGCGCTTTAATTGAAGTACGCTTTCAAAATTTGCTAGGGGTTTTAGAAAAAAAAAACTATAGAAGTTATGAAAAATATACGGTAAGTAAAGTAAAAAAGTATAAAATATGAATTTACCTACACATTCCTACAATATCTTATAAAATTGACTAAAAATAATAAATGCTTTAAAAAGGTTATTGTAACTGTTATACTAAACTTAACTTTAATTTAGCTTAAAGTACTACGGTGCAAATTAATGTTAAATTCAAAATTAAATGTTTTATGGCGGATTGCACCGACGCATCAATGCACCACAGAGAGAGACAAGTTTATAAAAATTAACCATAAAACGTCTAAAATAACCATAAGTCCACATTTGCTAAATTTGTATTCTAAACAGTGCAAGCTAAAAAGCACACGCATTTCGCTCGTATTTTGGTCAGCCTCAAACACGAGTTCTAAAAACGGAACGCACTACCCGTTTTTTCTCCCGTCAGACAGCGTTGTCATCAGTGTCATCCCCCTCGTCAAAGTCAACTTCGGTTTTGACGTTTCATTACGAAGTCCTTTTTGGTTCGACTGTTAAAAACGTCGGAAGGTTTTTCTTTCAGCACCGCAAAGAAATCCAAGCCATCTTCCAATATGAGGATTTACAAAGATAAATTCACCGGTAAGTATTGTTTTTTACTAATACGTCTATCTGATTCACATAATCTTTTTGCAAACAAATACCACTATATTACTTTATTTAGGGCTAGTCTTTCTCCAACTCAGATCGAACTTTGACATATTTACATTTCATTCTCAGTATTTATCTCCCCACAAAATGCAACATATTGTGCATTCGCCAAGTCACCTAACTATTTTTAACATGCTAATGTTTATTTCTAGGAGACGAGATGTTCTCAGATACCTACAAAATCAAATTGATTGATGAAGTCCTGTATGAAGTCTATGGAAAACACATAACCCGTAAAAGTGGTGATATTCAACTGGATGGTGCTAATCCCTCTGCTGAAGAAGCAGATGAAGGTACCGAAGATGGGGTTGAAAGCGGTGTTGATATTGTTTTAAACCACAGGCTGCAGGAAACATATGCTTTCCCAGACAAGAAATCTTACACTTTATACTTGAAGGATTACATGAAGAAGTGAGTACCGTTTTTTAGTTTGGGGTTGGTGTGTGTAGCAAAGTTACCAAAATCATGTGTTATGTTAACACAAAAAGTAGGGTCAACTGGATGTTTAGACACATTAAGAGGAGTCTCAAAGCAATGTTATTCTCTTGCAAGTCATAACAAAGTTGTTCTTTGGTTAATATCATTTTTCTACTTAAGCCTGGTTTATAAAAGAAAATTTAAATTTAGCGTTAAATTTAGTATTAACTTTAAGAATAGGACTAGTGGTTTTAAATCAAGACGTTCATAAATGAAATTTAACTTTAACCTTAAATTTAGCTGTATCTCCTGACCTTGGATTTACTTAAAATTCTAAATTCTCTTAAAGTTAACGCTAAAGTTAAATCATCTTGCTACTGCACAAGCGTCCCCAATGACACAATCAGCTGATTTCTGTTTTGAATTTGAATATTTGGTTATGGTTTTTCCTGGCAGCTAAAGGTTACGGTTAAACGGTTAAACTGAAGCCTAGTAATATTTGGTTTTTCCAATTTCAACTTTTGTGTTAGTGTATTCCAAAATCACAACACTGGGTATGTGGGAATCCCGAATGTCACTTAATATTTTTGACAGTTGACCTATGTCAAATGAGCGCAAATGACAACTTTGGCGTTTAGCAGTCAGTGATTTAAGACTTAAAATATTTCTTTTATGAACGCCATATTTTTTTAGAGTTACAGCTAAATTTAAATTTACTACTAAATTTAAATCTAAATTTAAATTTTCTTTTATAAACCAGGCTTTAATAGTGCCTGATTTAGGTTTATTATGGTTCCTTTACTGAGTAAAGGCTAACTTCCACTTTTTATATCCTTAAAATACCATTGTGTAACCCTCATATTTCTTTGCATGGTCTAATACTGGACAGTGTTTCTAGATACACTGTTTAGAGCAAAAACATGCAAGAGTATACCTAAACTGTTATTAATTTGTTGCATTTAATATTTGTAATAAATTGAGTTAAGTTTAGGACATTTTTTATTTTAATATATTTTTTACTAATTAGTTTAAAGAAGTTATTCTTAATGAATTATTTATTTTTAGGTTAATTCCTAAACTAGAACAAGACTGTCCTGACCAAGTAGATGTTTTCAAGAACAACATCAACAAAGTAATGAAAGATGTTCTTTCAAGGTTCAAAGATCTCCAATTTTTCACTGGAGAATCTATGGAGATTGAAGGTGTGGTCGGTTTAATGGAATACCGTGACATTGACGGTCAGTCAGTCCCTGTAATGATGTTCTTCAAGCATGGTCTGGATGAAGAGAAATTTTAGTTTATTGTATTTAATCAAATTTTGTTTTTATTTAATTTATAGCTATAATAATTGTTCTACAATATTTTTCTAAATGATTAGTTAAAATGTTTATTAAGGTTTTTCAAGGTTCATTTTAGATTTCATTTTTATTTGGAACATATTAGCCCCTTTTATATAATATAAAATTACTCATTTAATTTCAAATAAAGTTTCCTACAGCTTACCTGTTTTCTTTTTGGGGATCAATAAAACAACCTCTTTAACACAGCATACTCTTTATTTTACTTAGAGCCTTTGCACCAACATATTTTTAAGCCAAGTGGAGTTGAAATTTAACTTTAGAAGCTCAAAAATGGGTTGTTGCATTGGCTATTAATGGTTAATAATAACATTTTTAAACTTGATAGGTGACTATAATACAATAAAATTACATTTATCAAAATAAAATTTTTGACTAGGAATTAAAGTGCCCTATTATGGTATAGGTATAGAACTCTCATGTAAGTGTGCATGAAGAGCATTGGCGTAAATGATTTACGCAAATACTGCACATGTGAACTTACCATAATAGTTTGGGGGTTTAACTTTTTTGAGTTATCTACATTAATTATACCACAGAAAACTTAAGGCAAGAGATATTTGGAAGTAGGTACCTACTTGAGACCAGAGAAGACTAGAGTAAGTAAGTTTTTAAACTAATTAGCAGAAATCTCAATTTTGACCTCTTTACTCTGTTTGCCTTTCAGGTCTTTAAATCAATTTACAAGGCAAGACAAAAACATGACTAGCTTTAACTTAATTGGGCTAGAATAATACAAGTTGTACTAATGGAAGTCTTAATTATCTAGCTAATATCAGGCAAAATGTGCTCTAGTAAATTCGCAATTGTTATATCGATAAAGAATAGTTGAGTGATAATCATACTCTTTGGTTTTTGGGAACACAACAGCAAGACGTGCTTTGACACAAATTTACCTATAACTATAATATGTTGTATTTGAACTAATTACTTAACACTGAGGATGGGTCAATTTTAAGTGTGTTCATAAAGAAGAAGATGTTGAGTTACCAGAGTTCTGAACAATTATATTAGACCATAAAATTTTGATTAAAAGTGCCTTTAAAGCAGTCTTATTTAATGTTAAATTGGTGTGTTTAGTGCAAAGATGCTATTTAAACATTTTTCTTTCTTCTGTTTGTGGGTAGACAAGCAGACCGAATGTGACTTCCTGATAACTTAATTTGGCTAATCTATAATCAAAATTAGGTCATCGAGACGTCACATCCACTCTGCTCCATAGGATGAAAAAATAAACGAGATCATTCCTAGCCTATTTCTTTCTGTCTTTCTGATTATCAGCTCAGCACCATCAACAATGTTACCATTCTTCAGCTTTGCATAATAAAATAGCAATTAAAATCAAATTCCAACTCTTAATTATTTATTTTGAGAGTCTGTATCTTTGGTTTAAATTGCCTAATCTAACTTTTTGGTCTGTGTGATATATAAAAAAATAAATAAAACTGCACATAAAACTATAGGTAATAATCACAGACAAAAAATGCAACAATGTAAAAATCAAATACAAATAAATTGGGGTGAGTGTGGTTTTGTCCGTTGGCACTGCTAATTATTGAATATCAATAAATAACAGAGTAAACTATAAAACTGCATAACAAAGTAAACGTAGCAAAACCGCAAAGTTTGCCAGGTTAAATATTTTAAAATTAATCTATTTAGTTTCGTTACCGTTTTAGAGAACATTCAGTAGCTAACTGACTAAAATCTAATAGTTGCATATTTCGGGACCAAATTTAAGTAGCTGCGATTATCGAAGCGAAAAAGACGAACACACGTTATTATAACGTAAAAGTCTAAAAGGAAAACTAAATTTGGCCCTGAAACGCACATCAAAGAATAAATATCACATTTATTAAAATACGGGGGAAAGATTAAGAGTCATACTTTGTAGCGCTTTGTTTCGGATCGCTGACCGATTAGCCCGCGCCGATTTGATAATTTGCAGAACCATCAGTTTACAGTCGTAACATACCACCATTTGAGAACCCTATACAGTCAACTGATCAAATCTTACATGTCACACAATGGTCTAGTTTACACCGTTAGGTAGCTTGGTTCGGTACACGGGAACTAAAAGGGAGATAGGATCATATGATTGCTTCTTGATTGTTGGTTTATACCGCAAAGTGTCGATCGACCGAACGACTAGACTAAACAAGGTAAAAGTCAATGACAGTTGTCAAAGTTGTAATAAATATTAAACAAATAAGCATTAAAACATCATCAAACACAGCCTATAGTGTAGGTTTTCTGTCGATTATTATTTATTATTATTATTTGGTTCGGTACACATTTCCAAGAGTACCAAACCGAAAAGGCTGGAACTTTGATTGAATTTGGTTCGGAGTAAAACGTTAGTACGCGTACCAAGTTAGCGGTGTAAACTAGACTAATGTCACTTACCTTGAGCCTGTCAACTACCCGATTGGTCCGCATGACAGTAGCAGCACTTGTGCGGAATTTAGAGGGGGCTGCACCCGGATCGCTGATTGTGCTCGACATCAGCGCCGATGGTGATTTGTGCACGTCAGGGCTGACTTCTTTAGAAAGAACCCCCGACGATCCGGCACTGTTCATTCTATTTATGAACGATCGCGTCAGCGATTCCCTGCAAAAAAAAACTCAAAATAAAAACTATGCAATTTTTCAGCTTAAACACAGTTTACTTTGGTTCTTCTTCTGGCGTACACATTATACTGGGACTTAAAAGAACTACGGGGACACTGCTGAAATGTTCCATTGGAATGTTCATTTTTGTGAAACACTTGGTACACACAGTTCGTTTACAAAGAGTACACCGTTGACCCCAAGGACCAAAAATTCCAAATCTAAATTGTCGTAAAAAAAAGATACTGAATTATCTACTTCCTAAAGGTAAAACAGTAACTGGTATTTACCTGGTTTTAAGACAGAGAAAACACACTTTTCGACTTTCCACATCATGGCGAACTCGACCTTCTGTAGGCAAAGCCTCAACTTCCGCTTTCGTGAGCACAGTTCGGATATGTACTATTTCCGCCAGGGTCAATGACAGTCTGCAATATTTTGAGTGTGACAGTTTGAGTGTTATTTATGTCAGAATGACTTCCTTTATCCCTTTATGAACTGGTCAAAGAGATTGAGGATACCTACTTTTATTAGATTTTATACAACTTTATTTTACTGACATAAAACTATGGAAAGACATAAGCACACTCGAATAATAATTACCGTCTATCTTCCTTAACCTGAGTATCTTAAATTGTCATTAAATGAGATAATGTTTATGTAGTATGTTCTGTAAAATTGATTATTTTAACATTCCCTTCCAATTTTACAATACATTCACATCAATATAATAGTAAAATGAATATCAATACAAGAACTTACTTCTATAACAATTTCTTAAATAACTTATAAGTTCAAAATATCTACAACATTTAGTTTTTCAATAAAATATTTAAATTTTGGTAGCGGTAGAGCTTTTGTGAATACATCAGCTACTTGCTCTGCTGTACAAACATACTTTAAAATTATTTGTCCTTTTTCAACACAATCTCTTAAAAAATGATGACGAATGTGTTTGGACCGTTTGGTCTCTAAAGTACTTGCCATCTTGATACAAGATTGATTATCCTCAAAAATCTCAACAGGATAAACATTCTTGTTCAAAATATCACACAGAAGAGCGAAAATAAAAATACATTCAGTCACACATGCCGATAAAGATACATATTCAGCCTCTGTACTCGATAAGGCAACAACTGATTGTTTTTTACATTTCCATAAAACTATATTATCATAAACATTATGTCATCTAATGACAATTTAAGATACTCAAGTTAAGGAAGATAGACGGTAATTATTATTCGAGTGTGCTTATGTCTTTCCATTGTTTTATGTCAGTAAAATAAAGTTGTATAATAGTTATTTACATTACTAGTGGGGTATGAGCATTTTTATAGTCACGAGTGGGAGTGTTGCCACGACGAGGTCGTAGACCGAGTTGTGGTGATCACACGAGTACGTTAATTTGCCATACCCCACGGGTGATGTACAACATTTTATCTACGACCATCAGAAGCAGCGTAAAGTAAGAAAAAAATTCATATTTTGTGCAATGTGAACTATTTAGGAACGTCTCGTATATGCTTGCTACGGGTAGTTATTTGTTACCCTTAAATTTTGTCATCTACGCTGTACTGTTTTGGTGTTGTTGCTATGGTGGCTATTTGTTTCCACATATCACTTAAGCGACAATTTAACAGTGTCAGTCACAAATTTTTAAAAGTGCATTTCGTTATGAACATATCTGAAGAACTTCCGTCAGATATTGAAGAAGCTGCCGCAAACGTGGTATCTGGCTTGTTGCCTGCCAAGACAAAGGAGAAATATGAAAAAATGTATCAACGTTTTGTCACCTGGTGCGAGACCAAGAACATAAAGAGTCCCTTTCAAGAAAAAGTGTTAAATTAAATTCGATCCAAGAACTTTCTAATTCAGGAATTCATTTCACTTTTAATATTTATAAAAAGTAAAATATAGTTATTATTTAAGATAGGTCTGTTCATGGTTTTATCAAAGTTATGTTTAAATTCAATTAACAATTACAGCAGAAATTTTCATTTAAAGTTGTTTTATCGCACTAGTGCGATAAAATCGATTATTATCGCACTAATGCGGTAAAATCGGTCATTACGTAACTCAAAATGAGCTATGTAATGAATGATTACCATGCTAGGAGTAGATAAAATCTAATAAAAGTATCTTCAATTTCTTTGACCAGTTCATAAAGGGATAAAGGAAGCTGTAGAAATTAACAATACTCACCTATCATCTAGAGAAATGGAGTCTTGCCATCCATCAGTACTAGTAAGTTCCTCCTGTAGTGCTTTGGCTACTTCCGGTTCCATTGGTAACGTTTCCGATTCGGTGCTGTTGCAAGATTGTCGTGAACCGGGTCGCGATTGCGGCACTGAATAACATCCGGCCGGGATTTCAGTCACACCTGAAATAATTTTGATGTCACAGTAAATTAGAGATTACAAAGATATTAAAATATTAAAGCAAAAAACATATCATTTACCTAATGTGTTTCTTCTGGCACCTAGTATACAGTTCTGTGTTGCCAGATCGTACGCCTCCAAAGTGTTATCGCACATATTTTGATATTCCAAAGACCATAATCCTGAAATTATTTATTTATAAGGGAAGAAAACCTTTTTAAAAATGCAGCAAAACATACCAGGCTCATTGGAATCGGGCGTTTCCGCGACAGAAGGTTCATCATCGTCATCGTCTTCAAACTGCGAGAAATCCACCTTTATTAACCGCCTAGTGGCGGGTACAGGAGCCTGTCTATCTACATTATAACGGTGGGAGGTTCTGAAAAAAATACAAGGAATGACAAAATCAAGAGACTTGTAATAATTACCTAGGAAGAGGAACTGGTTTCAACTTCCTGCCCTTCTTAATCGAAAGCAACAGTTGCTCTCGCGGTGTCAAATTTCTAGGTTGAGGTGGTAGTTTCCGATCGGACACTTTCCGTAATGGTGGTCTAGACCTGAGTAAAAAATAATATTTGGTACCGCTTTATCTTAAACTCTGGTTAGTAAACCAAACCTAATAAAGTCCAAAATGATTGCGTGTGCGTCTTTAGAGACTCTATTGGGTATGTTGCCGTCAACCATAATTTTTCTTAAACTATACTTGCAGTTTCGAATGTCTTTCATTAAAATTTCATAGGGCGTCAACTCATACTCAATAGGTGCCTTGCTGTAGTTCACTTTTTTCAACTTGACGCCTACGGCAAAGGCTTAAATGTGTCTCGGATTAGCATTACAATGTTCACTAACAGGAAGCATATCAAATGTGGCTTAATACCACCTATTCCTTAGGCCAACCAAAGTTTGAATACCTGTGCGTAATTCCCCCATAACTTGGACCCAAAATTTGGCCCAGTCAGTGAATTTCAACTCATCCAAATTTAAACTGGTGGAACTGGATGGCAAACAAATTGTCCCTTGAGCAACTTTTTCCAAAAAAGTTGATAACTCTATGGCTTCTGCCACTAATGCTCTCACTACAGCTTTATAGTGGGCTTCCACCTGAGCTTTGGTTAATGTTCCTAATACCACAGGCATTATATTTAATTTTTATTACAGTAATTAAAAAGTACCTAAATGAGATTCACATCGTCTTATAACCTCCTCCAGAGACAAACTTTTACTACCAATACTACACTTTGAAGAGCCAGCTTCATAGTTATCTTCTGAATCTCTCTCAATCCCTAAATTCAACTTGATTATATGTTTCTATTACAAATAGATTAAGAAACTACCTTCATCATCTGTTTCATGGTGAGTTTGTGTGGTGCTGTTTAAATCATCAATCATATCTGTG